>NW_026294402.1:95602201-97028034 GCF_007827085.1 Peromyscus californicus insignis
ATTGTGGAACAGCCATGATACTAAGTAATGAGTACAAGGTATCATAAAAGGACAGAGAAGGTCTGAGATTTCCGGCAGTATGAAGCAGGAAAGAAGGTGGTTACAATAAGGAGGGCAGCACACATAGATGCCTGGTAAGAATCATACAGCATTTGGGCAACAGAAAGTTCAAAGCGAGTAAGAGTAGGGAGCATGTGCAAATAAAATCTAAGAAGGACTCTTTTGTATCAGGTCAAGAATTTGCTCCATAGAAGAATTTTACCTCAGACAGTGACATGGTCAGATGTGGTTTTCAAAAACATTAAGTGTGAGGCTACAGGAATCTGGACACTGAAATTGGGAGACAGAAAGGGGCACATCTGGTAGAAATGAGAGGATATGGTGCTTTATGGGTACATGAGTGAGAAGAAGGGTGAAGTTCATCATAATCGCCAAGGTTCTAGCTGAGACCATTAGGTATCTGGAATACAGATTCCCAGGAAGACTGGAGTCCTGAAGAAATTTTCCTGGAAATTCTCTGGACAACTGCTTCTTCCTGTTTCTACTGTGCTCTACAAGTTCTGGGCATTATCGACCCAGGATGATACTGCTGGGGAGGGTCCCAACAGGCTTCAGTGTTCATCTAACCTTTCAGCGTGACAATCCTAAAACAATCTTTGATTACATTTTAGTCCCTTACTAAAAAATGTACAGTACTCTACCACTTATCTACCATGTAAATGTGTAAGTTGAAGTGTCTATACTGGGCATTAAAGGCCCTCTGTCACTATGCTAGAGGATGCCTGCCTACTTATCTTACTACTGTGCTAAATCAAACTTCCACTCCAGGCAGCTGGCCTGAGCCATATGCAATTTGGCCTTTACATCACTCCCATGCTGTTCTATTCTTCTTTAAGACTTAGCTAAATAACTACCTCTTTCAAAAAACTCTCTACAGCTGAACTCCTTTCTGATTTCTGTACTCACTATACTTAAATGTGCCACTGCATTGTTGGTTTTAAAATTTGTCTTTGACAACTAAAGGGAAGGTAGTTATAGCTTTTTTTTATATATACAAAGAACATGGTTCAGTGACTTATACACAGAAAACTCTCAAAATGTTAGTGATCTAACAAATACCATTCTGATTTTGTTTGTTTTGAGCTACAGTCAGACACTTATATTTATTCTTACTGTCCTTATTGTTACTATATTTAAGGCCCCAGAAGTTAAATAAACACACATTACAAAGGAAGATTAGTACACGGGGTGCTAATGAAAACCACCTCATAGGACTAGAAAATTGATGGAATAATAGTAAGAAAAAGTGGTGAGGTTGTTAAAGAGGAATATTTTTATACATTTAAGGAAAAGGATTGCATGATTAAACAAACACAGAAGCAACACAACAGATGAAAATAGTCTAAAAAGATAAAAGTCATGTCAGGATTCTTTATTTTTTAAATCAAAAGCATGAAATAGAAAAGGTGATTTATAGTTTTTTTGTTAATGTTTTAGGCTGATAAACTCCGTAAGGTGCTGTGGGATGTTCTGTATGGCAAATGTGTTGCTGATTAGTCAATAAATAAAACACTGATTGGCCATTGGCTAGGCAGGAAGTGTAGGTGGGACAAGGAGGAGAATAAAGCTGGGAAGTGGAAGGCTGAGTCAGAGAGACACTGCCAGCCGCCATGATGAGAAACAGCATGTGAAGATGCTGGTAAGCCACGAGCCATGTGGCAAGGTATAGATTAATGGAAATGGATTAATTTAAGCTGTAAGAACAGTTAGCAAGAAGCCTGCCACGGCCATACAGTTTGTAACCAATATAAGTCTCTGTGTTTACTTGGTCAGGTCTGAGTGGCTGTGGGACTGGCAGGTGATAGAGATTTGTCCTGACTGTGGGCCAGGCAGGAAAACTCTATCTACAAATGGCGTCCAACGTGGTGGCAAGAGTTTCCACCTAAAAACTGAAAAAAAAATTCTAAAACGGAGCTAAAAACAGCTTCCTAATTGTCTCTCTCAAATGAGCGGCAGCTGCCGGTTTGAGCTACTTGTGGGTTCCTAGCATGTGTGCGCTCGACAGGAATGAGGTCTCTGCAAGTGGCACATTAAGGTGCATGGTGGATTGAGCCTTTGCTAGTGCAAAGCAAAGGGAGAGGTTTCTGGGCTACACGCTGCTTGGATAAAAGCATAGAGACCCATGATAGCTCCCAGAGCTGGTGGTAAACGTAGCCATGTTGGGAAGCTGAGGTGGGCGGAACCAGCAGCCACAGCTGCTGCAGTTTAAAGCAATAGATTCACAATAAGACAAATTCAGATGTAATAGTTTACAATGTGTGTAAAATATACATAGGCTTGAAAAAGACAAAAAAGGTGATATATACAGTTATATAAACAAATACATAGTTTTAAAAAATAAAGTCTTTAAAGAGACAGTAAAATTAATATAAAAAATAAGCCACGTAAAGATGAATATTACACAGAGAATCTGGATTGTATTGTCTTTGGGATTTTTTTTTTTTTTTTGGTTTTTCGAGACAGGGTTTCTCTGTGTAGCTTTGTGCCTCTCCTGGAACTCACTTGGTAGCCCAGGCTGGCCTCGAACTCACAGAGATCCGCCTGGCTCTGCCTCCCAAGTGCTGGGATTAAAGGCGTGCGCCACCACCGCCCGGCGTCTTTGGGATTTTTAACTGCAGAAAAACATTTGATTGTAAAAGCTGTTGAGTTATGCCAAAATGTGTATTTTAAAGGTACCTTGACTTCAAAATTTGGATATAAGGATATGTTGCTTTGGAAAGGAGACTCTGCTTTTGTTCCCACAGAAAGCCAAAGGCTATGGATTTGTTCCAAATTAAGATACATCAGGTTTGACCAGCCAAGACCCCCTGAAAGGTCTCCGATGACAACATGGCCCAGATGATCCAACATCCAGAATGGTTTGAAGGCAACTGGCTCAGACGATACACCCTCATGGACTACTCCATAATCCTAAAATTTTCTTTGTGTCCCCATAAGATACAGTGCCCCCCTCCAGCAGGAAGCAGTAAGAGAAGCTATGCCCAAATTCCCAAATTATATGTAATTTTATTTTGTTAAGGTTAAAACCTTCCTTTTTGAAAAAAAAAATGGGGGAAGTGCTGTGGGATGTTCTGTATGGCAAATGTGTTGCTGATTAGTCAATAAATAACACTGATTGGCCATTGGCTAGGCAGGAAGTGTAGGTGGGACAAGGAGGAGAATAAAGCTGGGAAGTGGAAGGCTGAGTCAGAGAGACACTGCCAGCTGCCATGATGAGAAACAGCATGTGAAGATGCTGGTAAGCCACGAGCCATGTGGCAAGGTATAGATTAATGGAAATGGATTAATTTAAGCTGTAAGAACAGTTAGCAAGAAGCCTGCCACGGCCATACAGTTTGTAACCAATATAAGTCTCTGTGTTTACTTGGTTGGGTCTGACAGCTGTGGGACTGGCAGGTGATAGAGATTTGTCCTGACTGTGGGCCAGGCAGGAAAACTCTAGCTACAGTAAGGCAAGAGATTTTAAAAATGAGACTTTTAAAAAGCCATAAAAGCTGAAGAACAGCATAGCTATTCTACACCGACCATAATGCTTTAAGGGCAAGTGTTTTGTTAGTGACAAATGACACACCGACATGAACCCTAAGAGAAAGAGTAAAGCGAGAATGGGATTGGTTTGGTTCTAGAGGAGTTCTGCCCCAAAGCTGGTGTTCGAGGAATGGAAAAAAAGGAAGTGGAGCTGTGTCTTCCCCCTAAATTGTCCTAGCCCTAAGGGCAAGAGATGTCCAATTGGAGATATAAAATGGGGCAACATGGGGATAGGTGTGGACGAGAAGGAGGGGAGAATTTCACAGTGCTTACTCTAAAACCAACCCACAGGCATTCTGACAGGAGGGAAATGATTTCCTTATGCTTATGACTTCTGTATTTAATTTTAGTTCTAAAAATTCTATACAGAGCTTATTACTGGAGCAAGTCAGGAAGCATATATATCCCAAAATGTTTGAATTCTATAGTATTACCTGCAAGTTATTCTTTGTGCTTGCATACTTTTGGACTTTAAAAAAATAGTATCTTACACTGTAGCCCAGGGTAGACAGGAACTTACAGCAATCTTCCTCCAAAGTGCTGAGATTACAGGCATGAACCATTAAGGCTTAAACCTTTTTTTTTTTTTTTTTTGGTTTTTCGAGACAGGGTTTCTCTGTGTAGCTTTGCGCCTTTCCTGGAACCGCTTTGGAGACCAGGCTGGCCTCGAACTCACAGAGATCCGCCTGGCTCTGCCTCCCGAGTGCTGGGATTAAAGGCGTGCGCCACCACCGCCCGGCTGGCTTAAACCTTTTAAATATACTGTATTTGGAATTCAAATGACTTTATATGAAGGGTTAACTTTGCAAAAAAAAATTAAAAAACTAAAACCCCTTTCCTAGGGATGGAAACTCAAACTATCATTCACTTAATTCTCCTTAAATTCTCATACTAGAGCCTTCCTTTCAGAATCTGACTTTTTTGATAGCATTTTAAGAGGAACTCCCACTAGAGGGCACCCAAACCATTTTAGTAACTGACAATGTCCACTCATTCACTAGGATTCTTTTACCACAGCAGAGATGGAACTCTGTGAGCAGTTTCCTGCAGACTTGTCCATCATGACTTCTTATTCACTGACTTTTTGCAGAAGTTGTTTTTCCTCAGAGATGACAACTCATTTCAATAAAGGAATATAATTGTGAAGGCCATCACTGCTGTGCTATACCCAAGGGTACACATGTCCATCCTCTCTCAGAGGAGACAGTCTTAACTAAAAACTGGCTGTGACTCTTACATTAAGCATGTAAATCAAACTGGACACAGCTGTCCTTTGCTATAGTCAGCCTTAGGTTCTCAAACTGTCCTAGAATATTAAAAATATAATATCAGCAGATATATTTCCTGTGTTTAGGTCTAACCTCTCTTCTACTAGACTATCTCCTATTTAATTTCATCCTCCAGCTTGTTTACAGCTTTCTTTTAATCATCACTCACACCTTGCTGTTTTCCTAGACTGCTATGTGATTTTTTTCTCTGCCAACAATACTGAGCTCAGCGACTAAAGATGCCTCTGACAAGGGCTATGTCACTTATTTATTCTTTTAACTCCTAGTTTATGTTCCACATGAGGACTTTTCAGGGCCAGGCATCTACCCGGATAAAGGAATATAGTTGAGAAGAAGCCAGACCATCTATAAATTTTAACTTCTTAAATCCTATTACTATTTTTATATACCAATTAAAGACAAAAATCATCTCTCTTTGTTCAAATTCTGATTTTCCTACTGGGAAAGGGAAAGACCAAGATGAATTCCCTACTATGTTTTTTCATTTGTTCTTGTGACAGGGTCACACTATATATCCCTTGATGGCTTGGAACTTGCTATGTAGACTATGTTGGAAGGTACCTACTATTCAGGCCTTAGGATCTTTTCTTGTTTCATGTTCTAGAATGCAAGAATACCAAGGAGAGGAATACAGAAGTTGGGAGGAGTGTGGAGGCCCACAAAGGTTTCCTAGTAAGATCTGAGCTTGCTTTACCCAGCAGGGCTGCATTAGAGGATTGCTTGACCGTGTACATGATTACTAGGTGATTGGAAGGGACTACACTTGGCTGAGCTGGGGGGGGGGCTGTCTTTGCTCCACCCCTTGGCATTCCGATAAAGAGCCCTTTAGAAGAGACAGAAGGGGCCAGTGGATAAGGATCCAGCCCCCCCCCCCCCCCCCCCCCCCCGCCCCCAGGCTATCCCGTGTTTCTGTTTCTATCCCTTCTATCCTTCTATCTAAATATTTCTCACTTCACTCTCTTCAAGAGTACCCTGGGGGGAAAAATGGGAGCTAGTCTCCCACAGATGGCACCAGGAACAGGGACCAGGGACTTGGCAAAAGGAGGGTTGAGGGTCCCACAGGAAGTTTGGGCATGTTTGATTATGTTGTAAAAGTTAAGGTGGGGGTATTCTATTTTCAGGAGTGAAAGTGAAGTGGCTAAAAGATGCCAAGTGAAAAGTGAGGCTGCAGTGAATCTCTCTCTCTCTCGGTTTCTTTTTTTCTCTCAATTTTTTTTTTTTAGATTTATTTATTTACTATGTATAAAGCATGTATGACTGCAGGCCAGAAGAGGGTACCAGATCTCATTACAGATGGTTGTGAGCCACCATATGGTTGCTGGGAATTGAACTCATTAAGGGAAAAATATAAGGTAGAATGTAGGAATATAGTATAGGAAGAACTTAGGGTAAAAAGGAAAGATATAAGGTAGAATATAGGAATATAGTATAAGAAAAACAGGATTAGATAAGCAACAAGTCAGAGGAACTATGGGACTAAGAAAGCAAACTCCTGGGAGAAATCAGAGTGATGAAAAAATACTATGAGAAAAACAGGCAGAAAAAGATTCCTGTGGAAGCTTTTGTCCTGTAGACAGCTTAGATCTGAGTTCTGAGTTGTAAAGAATTTTCCCTGAGGCAAATGTGAGTGAAATAAAACTCTTCACTCCACTGATATTGTTAATGCATGAAAACACCAGACCATCAGAATTAGCTTTCTCTTGGCCATGAAGCCAAACTTTAGGGAACGGAAGTCTTGGGAAAAACTTAGTAATCTCTCTCTAAAAAACTGGAAGCTTTTCAGGTCTTTCCTGCTCAGATTTCTTTCTGTAAGGTTAAAAATTTAACTCACCTGGAAATAACATTTATCAGTATGGGAAAATCACCTATAATGCTCTAGAAAAAACAAAAAATCTCTTGGAACAGGGCAATCCTCTCTGCTAATCCTATCTCCCCTTTAAGCCAGGATTAGTAAAACAGCAGATACTTTAGACTCTAGCCAGAATCCCCGAAGCTATAGAGTAGTGAAGATGCCTCGGAAAGCACAGGCAGAGAGCCAAGCAGGGACAATACACCCCTAGGGTGGAATGGCAGCTTAGGAGAAGCTGCTGGTGTGAAGGCAGCAGTGGAGACTTTGAAATCCTCCCTGCATTGATGGAGATAAGGTGTAAGTTCTAGCATTAATGACAGCATGAGAAAAGCTGAGACAAAACTTGGCGGTATAAACAAGGCTAGCAGGAACTGAGAGAGTCACCCACTTGAATGCGAGGCCCATGGGGCTACACAGCGCCCATGGCTGTGAAAAAAGTTCTTTCTTTTCTTTTTTTCTATTGGGGGAAAATATCTTTCTAAAAAAGCTCTTTTTAAAAAAGTATTCTCATTCCTTTTCACTGACCTAGTGAGGCGGGGAAGCAAAGCACCCAAGGGTTTTTGCTTCTGGCAATAAGCACCTATCTGAGTGCATGCAGACAGGCGTGATCTGCTCTGGGAACTGTGTCAGGTGAAAAATCTGATTAGAGAGGTGCATCTGTCAAACGATAATGAAGGTGTCCTAATGCAAGCTTAGGGAAGACAAAAACCTGTGAAAAAAGCAAAATCTTGATTTTGGCTTCAGCACAAATACAGACCATGTGAACAGAAGGTTTCTCCTGGACCCAAAAAGCAGCATGGGAAATGTAGTTTGTTCATAGCAGCGTGATAATATAGGGAAAGGCAGCTTGGAAAATGTAGTCTGTAATGTAGTTTGTAATAGTGCCATGCTATAGAGAAAGGCAACTTGCGAAATGTAGTTTGTAAAAGTGAGGCAGCATAGGCAAGCAGGCCCAGAAGAAAACACAGACAGTCTGAGACAGAAGCTTTCATTTGTTGTAGCAGAGTAGCAAGACACCCAAGGGAATTATTGAGCAAATGCATGTTTTAATTCATTTGAAACAGCTTAAGGAGTTAAAAATGTCACTTTTTCCACAAGCCTTGTCCTTACCACCTGAAAATGAGAAACAGGGGATGCCTGTTAGGAGGCAAGTAAGATGCTAATGACGCTTCTCAAGTCATTTTGAAACCCTTAAGAAAACAAGAGAAAGCAGGAAACTGCTTTAAGTATAGAAAACACGTACAGACCAATAAAAAAAAAGTAAAAACTTAAGTTTTGCTTGAAAAGCAAGAGAGAAACATTGTCAAAATTGAAATGCTCATGATAATCTTAAAAAGCAGCTTTAAAAAAATTAAGAAGAGGGAATTTTACCCTTAGTCAAGCTTAGAGCCACTGATAAATTAGGCTCTGACTTCAAACTCTCAAGAAAACTTTCAGATTAATATCAAAGCTGATATAAACTCTGAACTTTAGAAATGATCTGCATACTTTGTCTTGTTAAAAGAAAATGTAATATTTCAGTTAAGAAATCTCTTCTAGATGGTTGCTAATAGTTTCCTTTTAAATATGTTTGTAAAATAGTTCTATAGAGCTTCCTTTTGAATATAAGTTTGGTAAATAGTTAAGAAATCTCTTCTAGATATGTGGTAAAGTTTGTAAAATAGTTCTAAAGAGTTTCCTTTTGAATACAAGTTTGTAAAAGGTGTAAATGTTGAATATAAGTCTGTAAAAAGTGTAAATGTTGAGTGTACGTTTGAAAAACGTGTAAATATTGAATGTAAGTGTAAATTGTTTTTATTACTCCATCTATGTCTAGGTAAAATTAATTTTCAAAGGAATATGTTTTATCTTCAGATATATTTGAACACTTTTTATGATAGCCCAAAATATTATTTTACGATCTCAGTGACTCCTGTAAAACTTAAGTGAAGGGGAGCTTTTCTGTCTTCTTCCTAGTAGTTTTCACTCTTTCTGTTTCTGTTCAGAAGGGAGTAGGCCTCCTACAATCGAGTGAGTTTGTACAGAAATTCTACTGGTGTGGTAAGAACACAAGTATATATGAACTTCTTAAATAGCTAAAAGTGTTTTTATAATTAGCATGAGTTTTTGTTTACTGGAGTGGATACTTTGAAGTGATCTGAAATGACTGCTTTCTCCTGGAAATCCAAATAGTCTCTTTAAAATTTATTGAACATTTGTTAGGAGAGAGTTTTGATTTAGAAAAGGGCTTGGTGCAGCTGAGACTGCTATAATCACCTTAGACTCATTCCAAAAAGAATATTCCATCTTTATTATCCTCTACTCCTATATTGGGAGGTGTGGCAGCTATGGAGATTGCTGTGGATGTTTGCAAGCTCTCAGTAGGGACCTGGGCCAAAGCTGAATTAAGCTCTGTACCCTCTCCTGCCAGAGGCTGGTAGTCAAAGTTGGGCAACTTTCATCTTGATAGCTTCCAACCTAAGCGAGAGTATGCTTGATGGAAAGTATATCTCCATGATGGGTAAAGAAGATTATTCAAGAAGAATGACCTAAGACAGGCACAGTCTATCTGAGTGGCCTGGGGGGCTCTTTATTATATCTAGAAGGTGGAATTGTGGAGGCCTACAAAGGTTTCCTAGTAAGATCTGAGCTCTAATGCATGGCTGCATTAGAGGACTGCTTGACCATGTACATGGTTACTAGGTGACTGGAAGGGTCTACATTTGGCTGAGCTAGGGGAAGGTCTTTGCTTCACCCCTTGGCATTCCTATAAATAGCCCTTTAGAAGAGACAGAAGGGGTCAGTGGATAAGGATCCAGGCCCTCCCAAGGCTATCCTGTGTTTCTATCTGTTTCTCTCCCCTTTACCCTTCTATCTAAGTATTTCTCATTTCACTCTCCTCAAGAGTACCCTGGGATGGGGGAGTGGGAGCTGGTCTCCCACAAAGGAGGGATAGGAATGATATAAATATAGTATTTGTGTATGAAATTCTCAAAATATTTTTAAAAAGTAATAAAAAAACACCTAAGGACAAATGCTTTTTTCCTCTGTTAGTTTAGGCTTGCTCATTAGTACTTTCCCCCTCTTTTTTCTTTCTGCATGCTATTTCTAGCTTCTCTTACTTTTACCTCTACTTATATATACATTTAAAAAAGGATAGTCCTTACATTTTATCAGGCTATTTTTTCTGCGATAGGAGAAGTTGGCCAGTGACTTTGTAGTATCATTCAGATAGTGGAGATTCTTCTAGGGCTCTTATATTCCTTGGTATCTGGACAACTCAATCATTCCAGGAACACAATGGCTAAACCCCACTGGGACAACATGAAGAAACTGTAACCTCTGGCTTGGGTGTAGTGCTTTAAAGAAGTTTACTAACTGGTAGTGTCTTACACACCCTTACCACTTTAGTCCTCATATAATGAATAAAGAATGTGATTTACTGTTAGATTTTTAAAACTAGGAATGCATTTACTAATCACTCATTTTGTTTTCAAACAATGCACAACTAAGAGCCTTTGGGTAATGACTTAGGGTTCTAATGTTGTGAAGAGACACCAAGACCATGGCAACTCTTATAAACTAAAGCATTTAATTGGGTGGCTTACAGTTTCAGAGGTTTAATCCATTATTATCACGGTGGCATGCAGGCAGACATCCTGGAGAAGGAGTTGAGGGTAGCAAAGGAGCTACATTTTGATCCCACAGGCAAAAGGAAGTGGTCTGAGATGCTGGGAGTGGCTTTAGCATATATGAGACCTCAAAACCCACCTCCACAATGACATACTTCTGCCAACAAGAACACACCTACTCCTGTAAGGCCACACCTTTCAATAGTGCCACTCCCTTTGGGGGGCATTTTCTTTCAAACCACCACAGGTAGTATGAAGGGATTAGAAGGAACCTCTAAGTTTAGTTCTGCTGATATTATGTGTATATTTTAAATAGTAAGTGGATAGCATTTCCATTTTACTAGCAGGAAGGGTATTTAGGCCAGAAAGGGTGAGGACATATATAAAGAAGGGTTATCAGTTAAAAGGGAAGACTGGCTGTGCTGGCTAGTCTTATGTCAACTTGACACACAAACTGAAGTCATCTGAAAGGAGGGAACCTCAATGGAGAAGATGCCTCCATAAGATCCAGCTGTGGTAGTGCCACCCCTAGAGGTTGTCCTGGGTTCTATAAGAAAGCAGGCTGAGCAAGCCATGGAAAGCACACCAGTAAGTAGCTCTCCTCCATGGTCTCTGCATCAGCTCCTGCCTCCAGGTTCCTGCCCTGTTTGAATTCATGTCCTGACTTCTTTCAATGATCAACAGGAATATGGAAGTATAAGCCAAATAAACCCTTTCCTCCCCTACTTGCTTTTTGGTCATGATGTTTTATTGCAGCAATAGAAACCCTAACTAAGACACTGGCCCTGATCTTCTCCTAAATCAGTAGTTTTCAATCTGTGATTTAACAGTTCCAAGTTTAACAGTAGCAAAATTACAGTTATGAAGTAACAATGAAATAATTTCATGGTTGGGGAGTCACCACAACATGAGGAACTGTATTAAAGGGTCAAAGCATCAGGAAGGTTGGAGAAGCATTAGGAGAATCACTGCTCTAAATGTTAGTGATTTAAGGAATATCACCTAGGGGCTAGAACATAGCTCTGTTGGTACAGTGTTTGCCTAGCATGCACAAAGCCTTGGGTTTAGTCCCCAGCACCGCATAATCCCAGAATTTGGGAAATGGAAGCAGCAAAGTCAGAAGGTCTAAGTCATTACTGGTTACCTAGTGAGCCTAGCCTGGGCTACATGATACCTTGCCATAAAACAAAACAATATCTAATAGCATCCAAGGAAGGGATTTAAAGGAAAGTTGGGCTTGAATTTGAGATAATTTATCAGAACGTTAAAAGTCAAGAATATTTCATAAGTAATCTAGTCTTTTTCTCCTTAACTAGAGCTCTCAAAAAAGTGATGATTAAAATCTGTAAGAATGTAGTGATTTTGATAAATCAACCAGATATAATTTTCCATCGGATTATTTGAGACTGTAACTATATTTTCTAATTTTATTTTGGGGGTGTGTGTGTGTGTGTGTGTGTGTGTGTGTGTGTGTGTGTGTGTATGGTACATTCATAGGGATGTGCAGGTACAAGTGCATGTGTGCTGTGGTGGCTAGAGGACAATACTTTTCTATGTCTTTACCTCTTCACTTTATTTCTTTAAAACAGGGTCTGTCACTGAACCCAAAGCTTTAAGCTTCCGCCAGGCTGAACAGCCAATGAGCTCTTGGGATCTGCCTGTATTGCACAATGTTTGGGTTATAAGTACATACAACCATGCCTGGCTTTTTATGTAGGTGCTGGGATTTGAACTCAAGTCCTCATATTCGCATTCTTACCCACAGAACCACCTCTCCAGCCTGCAGATGTGTTTTTCTTGTGACACACACAGTTCTGCCCTTAAAGGAGAATCTTTAGTTACTTTTATCATCACTATTGGATTCAAATCCTGAGTCTCTAGTTTTAGAGGTTAAAACCAAGAAAGAAACTATCAAATCAGAGGTTACTTAAAAAGTATTTTTTGCAAATTTGCTTTACTGTTTAAAGATGCAAAATTATAAATTAAAAAAATTATGTGTATGGGGTTTTTGTCTGTATGTACCATATGCATGCCTAGTGCCTGAGATAGCCAGAAAAGGGCTTTGGATCCCCAGGAACTGGGATACAGATTGCTATGAGTCACCATGTGGGTGCTGGGAATCAAACCAAGGTCATCTAAAGGAGCAGCCAGTGCTCTTAACAGCTGAGCTATCTCTCTAGTCCCTTCTCCCTCTACCTTTTTGGAGATAGGATCTTACTAGGTAGCCCTGGCTAGCTTAGAACTAGCTATGTAGACAAGGCTGGCTTCAAACTCACAGATCTGTTTGCCTCTGCCTGCCCAGTGCTGAGATTAAAGGAATTAATCTGGCATTATTTAAAGGTAAAAAAGACTAAGGTGTGTGGCAAAGAACTTGTGGGTATAAATGGTAATGAATGATAGAATTTTCCTTATTGAACTGTAAGATACAAGGAAAATAAACTAATATGAGAAATGCCATTGCTGTGGGATGGTCTGTATGTCAAGCGTGTTGCTGATTGGTCAGTAAATAAATCACTGATTGGCCAGTGGCTAGGCAGGAAGTATAGGAGGGATAAGGAGGAGAATAAAGCTGGGAAGTAGAAGGCTGAGTCAGAGACACTGCCAGCTGCCACGATGACAAACAGCATGTGAAGATGCTGGTAAGCCACGAGCGAGCCACGTGGCAAGGTAGAGATTTATAGAAATGGATTAATTTAAGCTGTAAGAACAGTTAGCAAGAAGCCTGCCACAGCCATACAGTTTGTAACCAATATAAGTCTCTGTGTTTACTTGGTTGGGTCTGAGCGGCTGTGGGACTGGCGGGTGAGAGAGATCTGTCCTGACTGTGGGCCAGGCAGGAAAACTCTAGCTACATGCCATTTCTAAGGACCACACAATTCTTTGCTAGTCTCAGAATGACTGCTCACATACTTACTTTTTCCACATGGTAATGAATGACTGTGCTGTCACAAATCCAGTCTTCTCTCCTCCTGCAGCCCTGAACATGGGGGCTTTCCAATAGAGTGGACAGCCACAGAGCTGCAAACAAAAACATACAGAGTAAGCTAAAAGAAGGGAAGGGATGGTATGCCAAAAGAGACATGGGCTTTTATCTGTCATGCCACAGTGAATAAAAGGGCTGCTGAGGTCAATGAGAGAGAGGGGAGGGAGAACAGGAGAACAAATAGAGGGCTACATGTTTAGTGAAGAAAGTGGAAAGCCATTTACCTTTTTTTCCAAATTAATTATCCCTCCCAATAGTAGCTGAAGAAAACCAGCATCTCTCCCTGCCACTCTTACATAATATATTTTTCTACCTTCTAGAAAGAAATGATTAAACTTCTGGTTGTGTACACACACACACACACACACACACACACACACACGCATGCACGCACGCACGCACGCACACGCATATATATATATATATATATATATTTTCGAGACAGGGTTTCTCTGTGTAGTTTTTGGTGCCTATCCTGGAACTCACTCTGTAGACCAGACTGGCTTCGAACTCAGAGATCCGCCTGCCTCTACCTCCTGAGTGCTGGGATTAAAGGTGTGCACCACCACCGTCCCCCATGTCCTTCCTTTCTTGAACAGAAAATGGAGTCACTTTTATTACCAGGTCACTAGCTGTTAAAACACTTTACTATTAACTTCCTTATTTCTCCTTGCATGTTGTTATGAAACTACAGGTTTACAAAACAAAAACAAGCAAACAAACAAAAAACTAAACTAGAACAGGGACTGCAGAGATGGCACAGTGGCTAAGAAACATACTGTTCTAGCAGAGGGTCAGAGATAGACTCCCAGCACCCGTAAAAGTGGCTCACAACTTTTTACAACTCCAGCTCCAAGGTTATCTGACACCTCTGACTTCAGAGGGCACCTGCACCTAAATGCATGCTACACACACACACACACACACACACACACACACACACACACACACACACACACACACGATTTGATAGTCCCCTCTCCTGAAAATTCTAGTCTGTGCAAGAAAAGCTATCAAATCTACTAAAGTGATTATAATTCAAGTAAAAGATGAAAGGTAAGAAACAAAATGCTACCATTTACTTCTATGTTAGAAGGTTATCACAAATAACTATGCATTATAAAAATCTTAGTAAGAACTTAGAATAATACTTCAAAACCCTAAAAAGCACCACCTTTCTTCTTCTAATAAAATGTTCTGCTTTTTAATTTAAAAATATCATTAAATAGTATCCATTTACTTTTGTAAGAAAGAGTTCTTACTAAATTATCAATTTTTCCTTAGAGAGAAATGTATTTCCAATAATCAATAACACATAAATATTAATAGAGAAAGAGTCCAAATCTTCCTATTTTTGTACACACATGAAAAGCGTGTTTCCAGTCTAGAATTCTGTGAAGGAGGCATCACATCTTGTTAAAAGATAAAGATACTTTCATTGTACATCATTGTTCTGCAAAGGGAAGAGTTTCCTTTGGAGGTAGACTACATATCTATCTACCTTGGGTTTAGGGGAAGTTCCTCCTGGTATGAAACTCTGCACAGGAGATTCTCATAGGAGCCTGAAGAATACCTAGTTGGACACTGTCTATCTGGGAGATTCCTAGACTGATGCTAGTTCATGCTAGAGATGAGGAGGTGGAAAGCAGGGTTCAAGCCAGGGGAGGTAAAAACAGAACAGCAGAAACAAGAAAGTGCTGCCCCCGGAACAATGAAGTTACTCCACAAGCAGAACAGAATTTAGGGTTTCTTGAGAACTAGTGTGGTGGTTCTAGTAAAGCGACGGCTACTTGAATAGTCTTCTTACTGGGAATTGACTGAGAATGAAACTTCAGGAGAGACACACATTGAACAGTGAGTAAGGACAGTGACACTTAACTGGCCAGCCTGATCAACAGACTCAATCCTGCCAATAAATTCAGTGACATGTTGCAGACTAGAGTTTCTTATAACCAGAGGCTGAAAGCTTCTACTGAAGTCAAGAACGAGAAATAGTATTGCTTAGCAGCCATGAGATTTTTGTCTATTACAGAAATTATGATTGCTATGGTACAAAGCTCACAATTAGATACTTTGGGTGGGTAGGTAAACTGTTAAATCAACCCTCCCTAACCCCAGTCCCTCTTTTTACGCACAATGGATTCTAAGGAAATGCTCCTAGGTAGCCTTAGTGACAGGCTATTGGCTGGGAAAGAGAAATGAATCATCTTTATTTTGGCTGTGGGAGAGCCACAGATACAAAACACAGAGAGAACTGTAAGTTTTCCTAGTTAGGTTTAATTGTTAACTTGACACAGCCTGAAGTCATGTGAGAAGAAAGCCTTGATTAGAGAATTGCTTAAATCATGGACGGGTGGTGGTTGTGCATGCCTTTAATCCCAGCACTCAGGAGGCAGAGCCAGGTGGATCTCTGTGAGTTCGAGGACAGCCTGGTCTATAGAGTGAGATCCAGGACAGGCACCAAAACTACACAGAGAAACCTGTCTCGAAAAACAAAAACAAACAAACAAAAGAATTGCTTAAATCATATTGGCCAGTGGGCATGTCTGTGGGGGATTATCTTGATTATTAATTGATAAAGGAGGGCCCAGTCTATTAAGGGTGGCACTATCTTTAGGCAAGTGATCTTGGATTGTATAAGAAAGTCAGATGAACACTGACCAGACAGTGAGGCAGCAAGTAGTATTCTTCATGGTTCTTACCTCTAGGTGCTTGCTTTGAATTCCTGCCCTGAAGAGTCTCAATGATGAATTAATTATGACTTGGAAGTTTAAGCCAAATAAACCCTTTCTTCCCCAAATTGTTTTTGGTCAGAGCACTTTATTACAGCAACAGTATAAAAAAGAAGCCAAAACAGAAGTGGCTTGAAAGAGTTTGGAACTCTAGCCATTTGAGTCGATCATGAATTTTTCAATATTAGAAGAGGTCAAGAATCAGGAGAGTCACCAACTTCAGGAGATGCATGCTTATCACCTTTTATAGGGCAACTTCTATCACGAAACAACTTTCATCTCTTTGGGTTAAGATCTTTTCTTTCAAACCTACTACTATTATTCTGCTAAAGGAACATACCAATAAAATGATTCCTAATGACATAATGTTATACCCACAGATCAGTGCATCACTCAACCCTCATCAGAGAAGCTTCTTGTAGTAGATGAGAATTAATACTAGTGGACAATGTGCAGAGTGAGAGACTTTGGAGCACTCAGTTCTAAATGGGATACCTTCATCAAAGTCCTCCTTTCAAGGCTCAGGGATCTATACAGAGGAGGGAGCAGAAAGATTTTAAGAGCTAGAGGTAATGGATGACTTTGAGGGAACAGGGTCTTTAGACACAACAGGACTGATGCACATATGAACTCACAGAGACTGTGGCAGCATACACAAGACCCATGTTCAAGTCAGATGTGGTCCCAGCACTGAGAGGGGGAAGTAGACACAGGGTCCCACCCCTAACTAAGAAACTATCTGCCATTGATACCTGCTGGCAAAGGGAAAATCAGTTCTCTCCTATGTCACTGGGTATATCCACCACACTCCACGGCAAGCTCTATACCCAGGAGTAGCTGGCCAACACAAAATGAACTCCACTGTTTTTGTGGTGAGTTTTTTGTTTCCTTTTAGCATTTTTTTTTTGTCTTATTGGTCTTTTGGTTGGTTGTTTTGATTTTCATTGTGTATGTGTAGGTATTTATTTGAGAGAGAGAGAGCGCAAGCACACACAAAGTTGGGGGTGGGATCTGGGAGGAGTTGGAGGAGGGAAAAATATTATTAAAATATATTGCATGAAAAAGAATTTTAAACAAACAAACAAAAAAACCCCCACAGACTAGAAAAAAACAATTTACTAGCTGAAAATGAGGCAGAAAGACACGAAACAGTCCTGCCTGTAAGTGAAGGGAGAAAAAAATACCTTTTCTCCTATGACTGCTGTTAAAGTGCAGGTATGTCAGTTCACAAGGAATAGTATAAGTGACCAAGACATTATTATACAGGGACGCATTATGATTCAGAGGCAAAACCCCAAAGATAAATTTAACAATGAAAATCATCCTTTTCTCATAGTACCTGAGTACCCAAGCGTTAGGTGGCATAAGGGTATCAGGCCCTAGAAGTCAACTGTCAAAGGGAAAAAATGGGAAATGTAATGACGGCAGGGCTGTGGATCTATACTATGACTATTTTAAAGAAACACATGGTTGGCTGCATTTGTTGAAAGTAAATGAATTAAAGTAAAGGGAGCCAAGAGATCAGTAAGGACCTGGAAAGTGACAAAAATATGAGAGAACCTACCGGAGTTTTAAGTAACACAGGAGAGAATTAGCCAGTGTGAAGACTCATTTGTTTAAGGAAGAAAATAAGTGACAAATGATATAGGAAATACATTTAGGAAACAGCTTTAGAAGAAGCAAGAGTAATAATATGGTAATTAAAGTCATGTGAGTAAAGAAAACTTGACTAACACCTATAATTTAATCTAAGAACAGCTCAACAACAAAAAGAATCTAAAGCAAGGTTGTTCTGATACCCACAGGAGATTATTTAATATCTGTGTCATGTTCTTTCAATATTTTAAAGTGGTTTCAAGGCTATTATTTCAATGGGTGTTCACATGATTTGGCATGCAGAAGAGAGCAGGTATTTTTATTTTTTATCCTACTTTGTAGGAGAGAGATGTAAGTACAGAGGTGCTCCTTATAAGTCACAGACACAATTAATCCAGATGGTGATATACTGCTCCCCACCCCCAAGAAAGGAGCTGGAGGGCTTTGCATGATCCAGATGAGAGTTTTCTTCTTTTCTTCAATTTTACACTAGAGGCCCTGTCTCTGACAAATGCTTTTCTTCCTGTCGCTCAGTTTCCATGTCTATACTATGCTGTTAGGTTTATTTTCTATTCATTTTTTTCCCATCATCAATTGAAGGTATGTGAAAAAAATTATAAAGTACACACTAAAAATTTAATCAGATATTAGTGGACATTAAGTTCTCTGTGGCTGTGTGAGGGTCTAGGATGAACAGGCTAAACTATACCAACAGATGCTGATTTCATAAACATGGTTTTCTATGCACTTAAAAAACTGACTCCTGTCTTTATAGCTACACTTAAGCGCCACCAAGAGTGGGTTACAAATACAAGCTGGTTTTCTAAATGTTTTTATAAACTGCAAGAATCCATAAACATTTGTTTACTGCTCCTACAATCTCCTCCCTCCATGTTCCTTAAGGGCAGCCTCTCTTCTCCCTCTCCTACATTAACCTGCTGCAGGACAATGGGCAGGAAGTGCTAGACACACAGTTGACTGCCTCATGGCAAAAGAAGACACTAAGTAAAGAGTGTTGAAATAAAGATAATATTTAGTTAAGTGCTAAGAAACTGGAGCCAAGTAAAAGCTAGGTTACATAAATTAGGTAGCTGGAAGATACAAACAAATTTTTCAAATAAGTGGTTTTAAGAATAAAGAGGCAGGGCTGGAGAGTAGGCTCTGTGGCTAAACAAACAAACTGCTCTTTCAGAGGATTTGTTTGGTTCCCAGCACCCACATTTGGTGGCTTACAACCACCTGTAACTCCAGCTCTAGTGGATCTGATGCCCTCCTTTTTCTGGCCTCTGTGGACATTCACATGTGCGCGCACACACACACACACACACACACACACACACACACACACACACACACACCAAACAAATAAAATAAATATTAAGGAATAAAGAGGCGAAGTTTAATAAAATTAGTTGATAAATCCAATCCCGCTTGGCCTATAGCTGTCCCAATGAACAAATAAAATAAGCAAAACAAATTAACATAATCATAACTTGCATTTTTGAGACAAGGTTTTGCTTTGCAGCTTACATTGGATTTGAACTCAAGATTGTCTCACTCAAACTTTCTGAATGATTGGATCACAGGCATGTGCTATCATGTCTGACTCAAAATAATTTTTGAAGTAAAAATATATACACACCTTCATTTTATATGCAACTGTAGTTTTAACTCTTTAACAGAAGGAACAGTATATCTTGCTATCTAAGCTGACAGTTAATGTCTAAGAGCAATTAACAAAAAGATTTGGCTTCTAAAGATGAAATTTTGGGCTATCATCAAATTAATCTAGTTATATATATGTAAAATGGCTACTGTGCCATACGATTATTAGCTTAAACAGTAAATAGCTAACTAGATATTTAGGAAAAGAAAATACTCTTGTTTTTAAAACTTCTTCAGTGTTGGCTTCAACACAGGCAACTTTCCATGATACCACATATGGACTGATCTTCACTTTGTCTAACTGGTAAAGTCCTTCCTTTGGCTCCCACTACCAAAGGCTCCTTCCCTGCCTTCACTACACTCTGTCTACATGTCTTTTGAATAATATGGGCTCAGAAGGCATTCTACTTTCCTCTCATTGCATCTGTGGAGGGCCAGCAGGGCAGTTAGCTATGGAGCAGGACATTGCTACTAAATAAAGTACAAGGGTACGAGGGCCAGATCAGTAGGCTGTGAGGAATATGGCGAGCAGGCTCCTCAGTCAAGGGGTTGGGAATATTCCAAAGAACGGAGTTATTCCAGGAATCTTTGTTCAAGAGAGGATAAGCTGCAGGCCTGTGGTTGAGGTACTCATTGCTGGGATAGGCTTCTGTATTACTTACTTTTCTATTGCTGTGATATAAAACATCATGACCAGGGCAACTCACAGAAAAGTTTATTTAGGCTTATGGTTCCAGAGGAGTAAGAGTCCATGATATCCATGATGGTAGAGTGGAGGCATGGTGGCTAAGGGAGGAAGTGGAGAATGTATATCTCGAACCTCAAGCAGGAAGCAGAGAGAGTAAACTAGAAATGATGCAAGCGTTGATACTCTTGAGGCTCACCTCCAATGACATACTTCCTCCAACAAGACCACACCTCTAAACCTTCCAAACAGCTTCATCAATTGGAGACTAAGACTATGGGGAACATCTCATGTAAACCACCATAGTTCTCTAGACAAAGATAAAACCCAGCTCTGTAACAGAGACAATTTCTCCTTATCTGCCCATTTGAAGACTACTCTTTTTTTTTTATTTTTTAAAGATTTATTTATTATGTATACAGTGTTCTTCCTGCAGGTCAGAAGATGGCACCAGATCTTTTTATAGATGGCTGTGAGCCACCATGGGTTGCTGGGAATTGAACTCAGGACCTCTGGAAGAGCAGCCAGTGCTCTTAACCTCTGAGCCATCTCTCCAGCTCTGAAAACTAACTCTTTTATACATTGTTCCTACTTAAGAAATAACCATTTGGCACTTATGCAATGAATGGCTGATAAAAAAAAATCTGAGCGGTTCTAATAATTTAATTATGAAGACGTGTGTGTGTGTGTGTGTGTGTGTGTGTGTGTGTGTGTATGTGTTACAAATTAGCCCTGCTTAAACACTTTTTTGACTGTTAACTGAGCTAATGCAGATGACCCTCCTACCCCAAACCTAGCCCTGCTTTGCACTTTGACTTTCTAATCTATAGCCAGTGTAGATCACGGTGCTTTCCTGGAATGACCATAAAAAATGCTCTTAGCTTTAATTGGGTAGACATTTTCTAACTGCTTCTAACCTGTCTAGTGGTAGCTGCTGAAACCTGTCTCAGGCCCTGGTCATCTTTTTGTATTTTTCTGGTTAGCATCTTTAATGCTTCAAAACCCTTTCTCTATAGATACTTCCCCTGGTCTCTAGTTTTAGTTTAACAAATTACTTCCAAATGCAGATTTCACTCATTCTTGCTAAATTTTGTATTTTATATTTACATCTGTAGCTTTAGCCTATTCAGGGAATTTACCATCTTCAGTCTATCATCTAACACAATAGCTATCTCTCAGGGTAAGGAAACCCAAGAGAACTTCTAATTTAGATGGCTATTTATCCAGTTGGCTTATTTGGTGTATGTTCATCGAGATAATGTAAATAGAAACAGCACCACGCTAGAAGTTAGAGGAATTGTTTCCTCACGTGAACTCATTCTAGGACTTCTATTAAGTTCTTGTGGGACTACTTTCCTCATAGGTAAAACAGTGTAGAAAGGTAAACTCTTATTTCTGGAATAGAGATTTGTGTTAGAAACATCTTATCAAGTAAGTTCGGACATGGGGAGAGGGTGAAGAAAGAAGAAGAAAAATTACTTTTCAGTTTTTTAAAATCTCCCTACTTGTGGATCCATTTAACAGCAACACAAGTGCTCAGCAGGATCAGTTAGGGAAGAGGGCAGGACATGATTAGAAAGTACACTTTTGCAAAGGATGAGAGGGAGGTCTTTAAAGTAGATGTTGGATAAGCTGGTAGGAGTGGAAATCCATCACAGAGGAGAGGTAGGGCAGCATACTACATCTACACCTGTGAGCAGGTAAGAGAGCCAGGCTCATGCAGCAAACAGGTATCAGGCAGTCTAGAAAGTCTAGAAAGTATCTCTGGGGCCTGACTCTGGAGGCACTGAAATACAAAGAGGACAAGTTAGGGCTTTATCTCAAAGAATACTAGTTTTCAAATTTTAAATTATTCCTTCCACATGGAAGTATAAATGGGGGTCGCAGGAATTCCTTGACATCCCATCTGCTTCTGTGTGTCTCTCAGGCCACTCTAACCTTGAGCCTCTTGAAGTACAGCCTGGGAAAAGTGCTAAATTCCAAGGCTAGTCTAGTCTACAAAATGAGTTCAAGGTCAGCCAGGGTTAAAAAAAAAAAGAGTTCTATGAAGTAGGACCACTGTTAGATGTATTAGGATCAAATAATTTTTCATCATAAGAAAACCAAAACCAAAACCTGTGCTTAAAGTCAGAGCAAAGAGGCAGTGAAGAGGAATAATGCTGGCACTGCTAGCGAAAGGAGATTATTAATTCAGTAGTTATATTACCTTTGCAATTTTCCCCATTTCATAAATATCTGCTTTCTGATCTTCAATATCCATGAAAGCACTTTCAACTCTGCTTAGGATCTGTTCGTGGTTACTGCAGGTGTCTGGGAGTCCTTCAGGGAAGTAGAACTGTGGAATGTTTATGGACAACGGTGTAGTCACAACATCATTCACATGAGGAGTAGGGGAGACAGGCTGGGGACTACTTGGAAGGACAGCTGCAGATGGAAGTGGTTTTGCAGGTTTCTTTTCTGGTTTATTTTGAATCTGGAAGAAAAATGTGATTATAAGATACAAAAATTCTAAACAGTATTTTTCAAGAGTCCTCATCAGCAATAAGAAATTGTGTATAAATACTAGAATGTGCAAATAGAGACAGTAGAGATCAAGAGCTCACTTTAGAGTATTCTAGAGGGCAATAAGCATGTTTCTAGGGGATGTTTTCCATATTAAAAATTAACATATTGTTTGCCAATAATTGTTCCCATAGATTTATGTTTTAAAAATCCCACACTAAATTTTTTCATCTATCAGTTGGCAAGTATTTCAAGATAATCAAAGAGCAATATCAGTTAGAACAATATCAGCTGATCAAGATCTTAAAGTGTATTGTTTTTGTTGTTAGAATAAAATAAAATTCCGATTTATTGTTGAAGATGTTTCACACATATATCAAACAGGCCAACAGTAACTTCATAGAAAAAAAAAAACTTTTTATCTTTGGCATTTTAAAACCATTTCATACAAACCAACTACTTATAGTACAGCTAGGTACATACACACAAAAAGTTACTGGAATGCTTAGAATAAGACTTTTTGTTGTTTTTGTTTGTTGAGACAAGGTTTCACTGTATCACCTTGGCTGTCCTGGAACTCACTCTGTAGACCAGGCTGGCCTGGAACTCAGAGATCTCCCTGCCTCTGCCTCCCAAGGACTGGGATCAAAGGTGTGAGCCACAAAATTTTCCTTTTGAAGTATTTTTAGGGAAAAAAAAAAGCCTTGGAAGCTTTCATTCTTTTTTGCCCCTCCCCTGTGGCAAATTCATGTTGTGGTTTTGGGGGGTGGTACATGTCATCTGTGAGTGGCACTACCCAATAGGCAGGAGAGCCCACTCCTCTACTAGAAGGTGACCACATTTAGACTCTGATAGGTAGCCTTAAGTTTAGCTTTTCCTTTTTGCCGTCCTCATCTCCATCCTCTGTCTCTTCTTCCTTTTCCTCCTACCCACCTTCTTCCTCTTCTTCATCTACCTTGTCAGCCTCCAGCTACCCATTTTCCTCACTAGCATTCCCATTGGCAGGTGCATCTCTTCCGTTCTCTGCTTCCTCCACAACTTCCCTCATCTCCTTCAAGTCTTTGGTTGTGGACTCAGCTGGTGTCCACACCCACATCTAACACAGTGGGGCACATTGGTGATCCGATGTAGCGGGAGAGGCTCTGGCAAGAAAGTTGTGGCAGTGGCCAGCTGAGTCTGGCAGGCAGAGAAGATGGTTGCAGTGAGCATGGAGCAAACCCAGGAACAATGTAAAGATGGCTTTTTGGAACAGCCAATGGGGGTTAAGGTATATTCTTAGTCTGTTGGAACTTTCCTAGTTAGGTTCTTTTTTGAAAACTGACCTTGGTCTTTGTGTGAATTTCTACCCCTCCTCCAAATGGAAGAAATGATAATTTCTTTAAAAATATATATCTAATGTCTGCATTGGTGGTATAGTGGTGACCATAGCTGCCTTCCAAAATATATACAATTAGGGATAGGGATGTAGCCCAGTGGGAAGAGTTCTTGACTATCTACCATGCGCGAGGCACTGGGTTCAAGACCCAGTACTGAAGAAAACCAGGTGTAGTGGTACAAGCTTGTCATTCCAGCACTTGGAAGTAGCAGGATCAGCAGCTACAGGCCATCCTCTGCTATGGAGGCCAGCCTGGGCTTCAAGAGACTCTTTAAAAAGAAAATATAGCCGGGCGGTGGTGGCGCACGCCTTTAATCCCAGCACTTGGGAGGCAGAGGCAGGCGGATCTCTGTGAGTTCGAGGCCAGCCTGGTCTCCAAAGCGAGTTCCAGGAAAGGTGCAAAGCTACACAGAGAAACCCTGTCTCGAAAAAAACCAAAAAAAAAAAAAAAAAAAAAAAAAAGAAAATATACATATTGAAATGTATTTGGGATATGGGATATTTTAAATTTCTTTTCTAGTTTGACTTTGCCCAGGTAGAATTACTAACAGTATTTAACAAGCATTTCAGAAGACTTCTGGCTGGTTGGTTTGCCACTTCCCTGATATAGCAGGCTGTCTTCCCTAACATATAAACTTAACTTGCTTTGGTATCTTCTAATAGGCAAAAGCCAAGGTCGCTAATTTCATCATAACCAAACAGTCTCTATAGTTAATTAAATGTTAATTTATAGTTTATATCTTTCCTTTTCCCAAAAAGTACCTGTTGTAGTATGCTTCATGGAACATTAGAAGGGACAGTGAAAAGAGGCATGGTGAGGCAGCAGAGTGCTTGATATTACTTAGGATTGAGGAAAAGGTCAAGGGAGGTGTACCATCATTCACATAAGAGTTTCTTTTACTTCTTTTAAATGTTTTTGAGATAGGGTTTCAATGTAGACTAGGCTGGCCTTGAACTCTCACTACATAGTCAAGGTTGACCTTGATCTCAGTATCCTCCTGCCTCCATCACCCAAGTGTTGGGATTACGGTAGTATGCTATCATGTGCAGTTTTTTAAAGATTTATTTTTAATGTGTATGAGTGTTTGCCTACATGTATGTCTGTGCACCATGTACATGGTTGGTGCTATGGAGGTTAGAAGAGGGCTTCAGATCCACTGGGACTGGAGTTAGAGATGGCTGTGAGCTGCCATGTGGATATTAGGAATCTAGCACATGTCCCCTCTAAGAGCAGCAAGTGCTCCTACTGCTGGGCCATCTCACCAACCCTATCTGCCCAGCTTCTAAGGAGTTTATTTTTACCAATGAAGACTAAATTCAATTCTGAGATTACTAGCAGAAAAAATTTAAAAAGGTTCCTGGCATTGGTGGCTCATGCCTTTTATTCTAGCACTCAGGAGGCAGTCAGGCACATCTCTGAGTTCAAGGCCAGCCTGCTCTACAGAGCGAGTTCCACTATTGCCAGGACTACACTGAGAAAGTCTGCCTTGAAAAACCAAAATAAATTTAAAAAAAGAAAAAAGGATTTCACGAAGGTTTATAGGATTCTCAATTAACATGAGCATGGCAATGTATTAGACGCTACATAAAATATGAAAGACAGACACAGTTATTGAGTAGCTAGGTTTGGGGGGAGGTACTAGAAGTCTCATCCAGTACTGGTGGATGGCAGGCAGGTTCTCTACCACTGCGCTATCTCCGCAGACTTAACTACAGTTTTTTTTTTTAAATTTACTGTGAACACAAAGTATAATTCAAATGTTCTTTCTTTTTAAAATTACCCTACAATTCCTAATGTTTGGGCAGTGATCCCATATAAAGCCACAGTCAAGGAAGGGGCAGCACTGAAGGAAATGAGGCCAATGAACATAAAAAACACAACAGTAAACAGTGATGGCTTCCTACTCTATGACCTCAGAACAGTTACTTAATCTTCTAGAATTTCAATAATAAACAGAAATCACAACCCCCATCCTTTGTAAGACTGTGTGGACTTAAGGAAATAATAGAATGCAACATATATAAATGGTTCCTAACAGTGCTGAGCACATATTTGTCCTCATGAAAGGCAATGAGTGACAAAGCCAAACAGTGGGGGTTCTCAAAAGATTATAAACAATGCAGAATTTGGCACAGTCCTTTAGGTTTAATAATAAACAATCATGTCCACTTGTAAAGCAATCCAAAGTTTATAAACCTCTCTTGATTTAGCAAAGTGATAATCTAGTCTGAACAAACATTTCTTTGCTTTAATGCTAAATTTGTAAATATGAGTCAGCAGCACCAGAAAGTATTCTTAACATTCTGAAATAGGGCAGATCTTCAGAGGCTCTACCTAGATCTTGTGTATCAGTGTTGTGTCTATTCTGTTATTTTGTGCAGAAAAAGGTTTGTGAGTGTGGTGATATATTGTGTACCCTAATAAAATTTGCCTGAAGATCAGAGAACAGAACAAGCCACTAGATTAAATATAGATGTGCTGTGGGATGTTCTGTATGGCAAATGTGTTGCTCTGATTGGTTAGTAAATAAAACACTGATTGGCCAGTAGTCAGGCAGGAGGAGGTATAGGCGGGACAAGGAAGAGAAGAATTCTGGGAAGTGGAAGGCTGAGTCAGAGACACTGCCAGCCGCCGCCATGACAAACAGCATGTGAAGATGCCTGTAAGTCATGAGTCACGTGGCAAGGTATAGATTTATAGAAATGGATTAATTTAAGCTGTAAGAACAGTTAGCAAGAAGCCTGGTATGGCCATACAGTTTGTAAGCAATATAAGTCTCTGTGTTTACTTGATTAGGTCTGAGCGGCTGTGGGACTGGCGGGTGAGAGAGATCTGTCCTGACTGTGGGCCAGGCAGGAAAACTCTAGCTACATAGATGCCAGGCAGTGGTGGCACATACCTTTAATCCTAGCACTCAGGAGGCAGAGATCCGTCTAGATCTCTGTGAGTTCAAAGCCACTATGGACTACATGAGATTGACTCAGTCTAGGAGAGAAACTGAGCCAGGAAATGGTGGCACACACCTTTAATCCCAATACTTGGGAGTCACACATCTTTAATCCCAGCACTTGAGATCTCATGCCTTTGCTTGGGAAGCACACACGCCTTTAACCCAGCACTAAGAAGGAAGTGATATGGTGGGCGGAGAAAGGTATATAAGGTGTGAGGAGACAGGAACTAAAGTCTTTCAGCTAGAGGCTTTTCAGGCTGAGGAGTCCTAGAGGTAAGAAGTGATAGTGGCTTGTTCCTTTGTCTCTCTGATCTTTCAGCATTTACCCCAATATCTGGGTCTGGGTTTTATATTATAAGACCAATTAGATATCCTGTTACATGTGAGACTGTCAGTATACAATCATCAAAATTCTGTTTCTTCAAAATATTTTCAACAGTATGATATCCAGAGAAGTGTGGTTTAATTTAAGAGCAATTAGAATTAAGACCATTGCTGCCAGTGGGTACGGACACATGCTGAGGTCTAGAGCAAGACCTTCAATTTGTAATGACAAATGAACACAACATTCAGAACAAATACTGGCTGCTAAAGTTAACTGAATGGGCGAACATTTGATGACATACTATTCTTGTGTGTATATGTGTGTGTGTGTGTGTATGTGTGTGTGTGTGTGTATGTGTGTGTGTGTGTGTGTGTATACACTTCTTAATACAAAGTAAATTACTAATAAGCAAGTGTTTATTAATTCATTGATTAATAAAGAAAAATAACATAAAAAGGATACATTTACTCTGAACTTTCAGCTCTATCAATTTACCTGCAATTGTGTTACTAGGAGGCACCTAATTTAGACCTTAAAGTAGTATAATAAAACTTACTTATAAACATAGATATGAAACTTATAATTGTTGCCTGATTTGCTGGCAAGTTTGACATCTCCTCACTTTAAGTAAAGCTGTTTTGACCCAATATAGGACTAGTAATAACAAAGTTGGAAAAGTATCTCAATTCTCTATTTCAGTTTTTCAGCATCAGTACATCACCTAGTCACTCTGAACAGTCACTGATATTGTCACTATAATAGTTCCAATATTTGACCATTTTGACACATGAAAAAGATCACATTCCTCACCCCATTGAAGATTTTCTGGGTCAGAATAACTGAAATTATGGTTCCTTGATGGAATGTGGATTGTTAGCATTTGTATAGTTCTTGATTTATACCCATGTTAGGCAACTTGTGTGACAACACAGACATTGGTCCTAAGAGTATAGGCAGTGATTGCTGCAAGCAGCAATCAGTCTCAGCTTGCTAGGGGAAGGCACTGGTTTAAAATTTAGAAGAAATTGTTGTTATGCTTCATTATCTACATATCCAAGTTACTGCAGACATACACTGTTGTCTCTATATACAAATAACTTTGGGAGCTGACGAGATGGTTCAATGGATAAAGAAAGGCACTTGCCACACAAGCCTGGTAACCAGAGTTGGATCATCAGGGCTACGTAAAGGTAGAAGCAAGAACTGTCTTTAGAAAGTTGTTCTCTGATCTCTACATGTGTGCTATGGCATGTGTGCTATGGCATCTGTGTTCACATATATCATTCACATACACTAATAAAGTAAAAAATACTCTGTGTTTACAAATATTATCAGGATCCATATTTAGACAAATATTCATTATAACTATATCCTAATAAAATCTACTGATTTAAACTTACAAATGTTGTTTTTTATAGGAATTCTAGTTTTCTAGTATGCTTGACAAATACCTGTTAAGTTGTATTTATTGTCTACAAAACAGGATTCCTTCCCTACAGGATAAAAATGTGAGTACTGTACTCCAGGTCCAGAAGCTCTATTTTTAAACCTGCTGGAATCTCTCTACAAATAGCTTTCTGCAAATAGCTGAATAGAGAACACAGATTAATTCCTTAACTTAATATCAAGTACAAGTGAATAATAAAATTATTCGTGTGTTAGTTTACTAGGTGGTTTTATTAGTAATTAAAATATTTAAAAGAAACACCCAAATTTCAAACCTGTGTCTGCTGAAATGACTTCAGCCGCTTCTTAAACCGTGATGGGAGAACAAAATCACAGCCCCTTGCTAGGAAAGCTAATTCTCCCCTTAAATCCGGGTCCCTTCGCAAGGATGTTTCCTTGATCATCATCTTTGAAAAGTGAATGTTTACTTTCCAAGCAGTCAGCTCACTTCCGAAGACAGTGCCAATCTTGTCAGTAGAAAGATACTTTTTTCTTCTTATCTCCCAAATAAATTAAATTTAATCATGGTGTTCTCTCAGCCTCCTGGGACCACAATCCATGCTTGTCCTGACATGCAGCTGGTTCCCAAATACAGTCTGTGACTCCCAATGCCTGCTCATAATATTCCAGTTAGAAACACAGCCTGCAAAAGGGCCTATTGCTTCTTGTTGGTAGCGTTATGTGAAATTGACCTGTACATGTTTAGAATGCAGAGCCTTCTGGGAAAGAAAGTACCCACTACTCCCAGCACCACAATTAGAAACATTACAACTGGACCTAAAAATAGCAACTTCTCAGATAATGCTAACTTCTGAAACTCAGTACAGAGGTGCTGATTCACATAATTTACCCTCAAGCCAGGGTGAAAAAGAGTATGTGGAGCATTTTTGTCTCTTGCTACTTGATATTGTTTACAAAAACAAAACACTGAACTTCAAATTTTAAAGTATTATTTTAAGAACAGCTTTTTATTTACTATCTGAAGAAGAAGCAAATATTCCATACCCCTAAATCTCTTCACTTAAAGTATCACAGAAATGGTTATTCTCAAATGATAATTTACAAAAATATTTGTTGGTTTTTAAAAGTAGACTATTTTAGCTATTAGACATAATTTTTTGAAGTGATTATGGTTATAGTTTGAAAATTATTTATAATCAAAAGTGTTTTTAAGAAAGTGGAACAACTTAACATCCTAACAAAGAAATAACATACATATGAATGAATGAAATTTAGCCAAACAAGGGCACAAAAGATGATCAAAAGCAGTTAACAGTACATCCTGAGATTATGAGACTTCTTTTAAGGAACTTTAAAGAAATAAAAATATTTTACCATTTTACTGTACATTAAATACTGTCCCTATTTTAATATTTATAATTATCAAAATATTCTCTTCTGCATATTTATATTTCACTGTTTATTTTTAATTAATCTCACAATCAGGATTTTTTATTTCTAGAAAATATAAAATATCATAAAAACACCATAAAGAACAGAACTAAAAATGTGAGTGCATACATATTTGATAATAAATGTAAAAAATTAAAATATTTAAGATACACATTTTCATATGTAAATGTAGTTCATGCTTCTCTACTGACTATCAGACTTAATCGCATTCAGGTGAAAGAGTTAATTTTTTTGGTGGGGGGTGGGGTTTTGAGACAGAGTTTCTCTGTGTAGCTTTGGCACCTTTCCTGGATCTCACTCTGTAGCCCAGGCTGGCCTCAAACTCAGAGACCTGCCTGGCTCTGCCTCCCGAGTGCTGGCATTAAAGGCATGTGCCACTACTGCCCGAAGAGTTAATATTTGTAAAATTTTATGAACTAATTATTATCCAGTGGTGTCTACATTCTCCAGGGCAAGTTAAATTGTAAGTGGTTTACTCATTTAAATATTTTTGTGATCACTATGTACCAGATGCTATACTGGACATGAAAAACAGAGATGATAATGAAGAAGCTTCTTTGTTCTCTCACTTGGCTTCCTAGGACAATGGTAAATTGGAATAAAGAACAAGAAATATTTACACATTTCATTTACTTCTTGTATGTTTTAAGGTTAGAACAATGTTTAAAAGTCCAAATGCTGGTGAAGTGTGGTGCCAAATGCCATTACACTCAGCACGTGGTGAGACAGGAATGCTTCTGTGACTTCTGGGCCAGCCAAGGATACATGATAAGACTAACTCCTCACCCCACCCCCTAAAAAAAAAAAAAAAAAAAAAAGGCAAATGCTGCTTAAAGCTCCCAAGGAAAAGTTACTCTGTTGTTCTTAAGGCAACATTTCTATATGTTCTTGGATGATGAAATAAGCTCCAAATTTTCATTTAAAACTGTTTTCCAAAAAAAATAACAAAAAAACAGAGGTCACATGTCATGGCCCTTTAAGGGCATAGAAAAGAGCTAGTCTCTGGCAATAATTTATTCACAGAGAAAGACCAGCATGAAGCTATTTGGTTTTTATTTATTTGTGTTTGCATGGAATTTGGCTGCTTGGTCTTAGTAAGGACTTGAGAGTCTGTCTTACGAGGAGTGCACCTGGAATACAGCACTGAAGAACACTGTTTTTAGAGTGGCCTCTTCTTTATTGGGAAAGATCAAGCATAAATGGACTTCACTCCAGACATCAACAAGCTCTGTGATCTTTTCTCATCATGAGTAGCCTGTGTGAAGACACAGGTAGTCCTACCTATACTATGTGTTTACTGTGAGTCTCCAGGACAACAATCATAAGTGATCTTGATTACAGAATACAAGAGACTAGTGCTTTCTGTTGTGAGGATGCCTGGGGTTTTTCAGCTGTTATTTTGAGACCTGGCTGCCAAGACTAGGGTTCCTTTCCTGTGAACCATTCCTCCTGAATAAGCATTCTTGGGTAAGGGAGATAATTTTGTGACTGGCTTCTTTTCAATGTCTCCCATGTAGTAGCATATATTAGTACTTTGTTCCTTTTTTATTGTTAAATAACAGCCAATTGTTATTTAGGTCATTTCTACTTTGGGGCTATTATAAATAATGTGGTAGTGAGCATTCATGTAGCAAGAGAGATGACCTCAAGTTCAGAAGATTATTTCTCTTGTCCTAAAATGCTTGTTCTAGATGCAGTAGTTCTCAAGTTGTGAGTCACAACACCTTTGGGGGTCGAAAGACCCTTTCACAGGGGTCATCTAAGACCACTGGAAAACACAGATATTTACATTACAATTCATAACAGTAGCAAAATTACAGTTATGAAATAGCAATGAAAATAACTTTATAGCTGGGGTTACCACAACACAAGGAACTATATTAAAGGACTGTAGTGTCAGGAAGGTTGAAAATGACCAGAGGAAGATATATGGAAGGACAAGTTCCTAAATGGGAGCTTTGTGGGTTCCCTTGCAGAGGCATATGCAAGAGAGGATGGCCTTATGCTAAGACCCTAAAAATAAAGCATTTCTTTTGAGATAGCCTCTACTATCTCAAGCAAGAAAAAAATGCTCCCTTCCCATGTCATAAAAGGATCTATGGAACCTAGGAGAGCAGTTCTAAGCTTGGAGGAACAAGATGTGCATCAAAGGAAGGTATGACTTGTAAGGAAAAAGGGAATAAAATTGTATGTGAGGCCCAAACATTCTCTCTTATAGAATTCATTCTGTAAAAGCTTAGTCTGAAATTCAGAACTGTTTTTAAAACAATTTTCTAAATCTTATACTTCTCTGATCTCCCTTTGAAAAGGAAGACGGTGATATATAACCTTAATTATCTCTGGAAAGAGTCAGCTTTGGGCAATGTTTTATGAATGGGTTGCTTTAAAAAATTTGAAGACTGACTGAAAAACTAAATCTCTTATTTTGATTTATGTATTTATTTGATTATTGTCAAACAGTATTGTATATACAATGTGCTATGCTAGGGGTTGCAGTTGTGGCTTAGTGGAGAGTGCTTACCTACAAGGCACAGGGCCATGAACTGGAAAATCCCTGGGACTGGAAAAAGCATGTGTACACACACACACACACACACACACACACACACACACAAACACACACACACAAACGTGTGCGTGCAAAACAAAAACAAAACCAAATAAAAATAAAACAAAACCCCCCACCAAAATGGTGTTTGTTGCTTATCAACAATGTGTTATGCCAAAATAAGTCAAGCCTTTATGTGTACACATGGTAATTGAGTCACTCACTAGCAGAAGCTGAATGTAGTTATTAGAGGCCAAGATACGGCCGTGCAGCCAAGACTTCTAGTAGTTAGGAAGGCTAGTTGGAATAATCCAGGCAGCAAGGACTGCACCAATCTGAGTAATAGAAACAATACTGCAAGGCCAGGAAATCAGCTTAGTTGTTTGAGAATCCATGCTGTGGTGTTGGAAGCAACTGCAGAAAGGCAGCAGAGAGTAGTACAAAAGGATTTTGCTTAGAAGGCGCCAGAAGAGAGAAGCTACACAATAAGGAGATTGTGGACTACAATCAGGACTACACTGTTGAATAACAAAGGAAGCTGGCTGTCTTGGGGAAAATTAAACATTAAATTAACTTGGACATGGTAGGACACATATGTGGTTCCAGCTACTAGGAGGCTGAAGCAAGAGGACCACAAGTTTGAGGCCTGCCTGTGCTATGTAAGTTCAAAGCCTGGGCAACTGAGTGAGAACCTATTTCAAAACAAACAAAGCCCCACCACCAATAAAGGAATAGAAGGTTTCCATTTCATTCATACATTAAACAGATGCAGGAAGGAATGAAGGAGGTGGAAAGGAAGCAAAATGGTTAAAATTTAAAAAAAAATAAATCAAAAAAATTTTCTTTCTTTCATTTTTTTTTTTTTTAAACACAGGGGTTTACTGTGTGGCTCTGGCTGGCCTGGAACTTGCTATGTACACCAGGCTGGCCTTGAACTAATACAGAGTGCTGGGATTAAAGGTGTACACCACCACCACATCCAGCCTAGGATTTGTTTATAGGTTTATGAGCACATTATTGGTAGCTACACCACTGCAAAAATCTTTCTCTTTCACCCATCAACTATTAACTACACATAAATGCTCAGATAGGGGATAATATGATCTCAGGAATTTGGGATGAGAGGTAAGTTCACATGCATCAAGACTGAAGGCTGGAAATGGTGGTCAAGAATGTACTAATAATAACAAGCATCACACTGTGAGACAAGAACAGGTGGAGCTATACAGTGTCAAAGAACTGTGGTCTGTAAGAGTAGATCTGTGAGAGGAGATGCAGCCTCACTTTTAGCCTAAAGTCATTGTTTTCTGGGACTCTCAGGGAAAATAGAAGGACTCTTATTCAAAGGTCTGAATCTGACTTGCAATTTTTATGAAGTAGGGAGACTTAAGGTATAGAATAAATAAGCTTGTAATCAATTAATACAGGTAGTTTTTATGTAATTTCTTAAGACAGGCATATTAGGAAATACTTTTAGGAGTTTAAGCCTGATTGTAATACTAAAATCTTTTGAAATACTTTGCAAAAATTACTTCTATTATTTTTCTTTTTCTAAAAGGATTATAAGAAAAAAATTAAAATACTACAAGAATATACAAAGTCTCAAAAAAAAAAGTTGAGGCCGGGCGGTGGTGGCACACACCTTTAATCCCAGCACTCAGGAGGCAGAGCCAGGTGGATCTCTGTGAGTTAGAGGCCAGCCTGGTCTACAGAGCGAGATCCAGGACAGGTACCAAAACTACACAGAGAAATTCTGTCTCGAAAAACCAAAAAAAAAAAAAGTTGAACAATGTTAATACCTCAAATATCTATTGAGCTGTGCAGATTAGATTTTGCCAACTTCACACAATCTAGAGTCAACTTGGTATGAGGGACCCTCAGCTGAGAACTGCTTCCATCAGATTGGCTTGTAGGCAGTCTGTGTGGGGCATTTTTCTTGATTAATGGCCCACTGTGGGTAGTGCCATCCTTGGGCAGGTGTTCCTGGGTTGTATATAAAGTGGGGTGAGTGAGCCCTGGAAAGTATGTCAGTAGGCAGCATTCCTCTGTGGTCTCTGCTTCAGCTGCCCCTTCCAGGTTCCTGCTTGAGCTCCTTCCCTGGACTCCCTTGATGATGGATTCTAACATGTAAGATATAAAAATACCATTCCTTCCCAGTTGGTTTGACTCAGGGTTTTATTACAGCAACAGAAACCAAACAAGTACATGAGTGCTCACTAAGTGTCTCCTACTGATCTAGGTTTTGACATACATAGCTATAAATAATCTTTACCACATTACTGAAATCTGTGCTTGGCAACATGTTGACAATAGTTTCAAATTATAAAACTAATTATTAAAAAAAGTTAAGATTTTAACTTGTACTTGCCCCCTCCATTTTTCCTTTTGGTACTAGGAACTGGCACACTAGACAACCAGCCCCCTCCATTTTTCCTTTTGGTACTAGGAATTGGCACACTAGACAACCATTGAGCAACCTCCTCGGCCTGACTGTACTTTTCTAATCTAGGCATGCTAAACTGTCAGATTTCATTAGATTTACAGTTTTGACACTTTTACTAAAATTAAATTAAAACAATTGTTTATTAAAGGAGGTTAGGGTTTATTTTTTAACCTTTGAGTTATGATGAATATGCTATTGCCCCATTAAGCTGAAGAGGCCCATAAGGACTGTAATGACATCTGCTGGTAGCAATAGAACAGTATTAAGGTATGATTTATTGGGACTGGGAAGATAGTTCTACCAGTAAAATACCTGTAGTACAAGTATGAGAACCTGAGCTCAGATCTCTAGCATCCACATAAAAGCTGGATATTGAACATAATGGTGTGTCTGCTACGCTAGTGCTAGGTGGGGTGGAGCGGTGGGGTGTGAGACAGGTGGATCCTAAAACTCACTAGCCAGCGAGTCTAATCAGTGAGCTCTTGGTTCAGTGAGATTGCATCTCAAAAATAAGGTGGAAAGAGATTTTTTTAAAAAGATACAACATGCTGACCTCTGGCCTACACATGCACATTTACCCCCCCCCCTTGTCTCACACATACACACACACACACACACACACACACACACACACACACACACACAGATGAAGTATCACCTAAGTGAGTATAACTTTTTAGTGTTTACTTTTTTTTTTTTTTTTTTTGGTTTTTCGAGACAGGGTTTCTCTGTAGTTTTGCGCCTTTCCTGGAACTCACTTTGTAGACCAGGCTGGTCTCGAACTCACAGAGATCCACCTGGCTCTGCCTCCTGAGTGCTGGGATTAAAGGCGTGCGCCACCACCGCCTGGCCTTTTTTTTTTTGGTAGTGTTTACTTTTTATAAAATTATTCCATCATCCCCCCCATATTAAAATACGGCCTCGGCACAGTAATACATTCATTCATAATTATGGAACCTTTGGGGATCTTAGCTGGATCACTCTTTCCCTCCTCTACAAACTGTTCTTAGATGTATTTGACTCACTTGAATACCCATCTGCATGTATCAGCTATTCTTGAACCTACAAAGTTACTTCCTGTCATATAGAGGCTTTATAGAAAAACATATCCTCAAGTGTCATGTGTTAGTTAGCCAATGACTGTGTGAAAAATAAGTGACACTGTAAGAAAGCTTTCCAAAAAGATAAGAAAAAAGAAGTTTATAGATGGGACAAACAACCAAAGAAAGAAAAAAAAAAGCTAGTTTTCAGAGGTAAGTCGTTAATAAAGATGATTAGGGAAAATAGCTATCTGTGGTTATTGTAGGCAAAGACTACCTTTTTAAAAGTATTTCCCCTATCTCAGCCTCTAAAGTTGCTGGGATTACAGTAGCACATTACCACATCCAGTTTTATTTACTTTTTAAATGTACACTGTTTGGATATCATAATCCATGGATAGTTTTTGTTATTGATCTTTAATGATGTTTCCAGGACTTCCAATGCACCCAACAAAACAGGACACTGAACCTTATCAAAACTCTGCTTTGTTGATTTAGTATGAAATACTATTTGGATAGGAGTCAGCAAACTATTCATAAATACCAAGTAGTAAATAAATACTTCAGGCTTTAAGATCTCTATCACAACTACTCAGATTAGCAGGTAGAACACAAAAGCAGCCATAGATCATTCAATGAGCAGGTGTGGGTATGGTCCTGGCAGCAGCAGGGTGGATTTGGCCCAAGGGCCTTAGACTGCTGACCTTGGTCTAGGCCAGTATCCAATTTCTGAATATCCTCTAAGTATTTTCTATTTGGCTTCCTCTCACAACAGCAGCTTGGATTTCATTTTTATCTGGTCAACACATACTGCTTATTCTTGGGAAATTATTTTGAATACATATTAAAATATTAATGATATATAATACTGTCAAGTCAAATCTTTTTTTTTTTTTAATGTATCATCATCAGTATCATTTAAAAATACTGGGTACATGCCCATTAATTAAAATGTTTTCAGTAACTGGTAGTTTTTCAGCTGTCTGAAACAATCAAAACAACAAAAAGGACATAATTTTAAAACAGTTCTTAAAAGAAATCATAGGCTAACTGTGGCGGCACATATCTATAATCCTAATACTTAGGAGACTAAGACATAAGCATAGCAAGTTCCAGACCAGACTGAGATACACAGCAAGACTGTCCTGAAACAAAACAAAAACAAAACAAAGGCTCAGAATGCAGCTTATCAGTAGAGAACCTGCCTAGCTTGTGCAAGAAAACACATAAACCAACAAAACAAAATAAAACAAAATAGAAAAAAAGCTTACAGCAGTAGATAAACGATCTCAGAATAGTAGAAACTTCTGGAAAAAGGAGAAACTAGTGAGGAGGGGTAGCCTATGGGTTTCACTGTATCTAAGAAAATTTTTGAAAGGTCAAGATGCTAATGGAAACATTAAGGCAGACGAACCTCATGACAGACCTATAACTGCAACTATCTGGGAAGCTGGTGAAAAAGGATTGTAAGTTCAAGGCCTGCATGGGCAACAGAAGGCATTTAAGACAGATCATGTCTTCAAACTAACAAAGAATAACAAAAATGAATAACCAAACCAAACCAAACTAAACTGTTCGGATGGAACCTCCAGCTTGCCCCATTCCTGTCTCTCTCTCCAAACCCCACTCTCTTAAACTGCCCATGCCTAAGTCACTGCCTAAAGTGCTCAGCTTTTGACCATACTTGGGCACAAACCCAGCTTGTGGCAGACACATCATCACCCCTAGCCTACAACCTATAAAGTCTCCCTGCTTTCATTTGTGGGAGCAGCTTCTCCAGCCTTGATCTCTGGGACTGGAGAACTTGCCTGGGAGTTGTTTTGCACAAATAAACCTGTTGCTATATTTTTTCAATTCAGCTTGATCTGGCTTACTGTGGTGGCAGAAAAACCTATGGGGGAGGGGGACAGAAAAACCTATTACAAACCAAAGCCAGTAATACAAAAATCTGAAACAAATACTGTAAAAAATAAAGCTAAGTAGTGGGTGATAAGAGCACTTTTATATAACTCACCACACTTTTCTATTTGCTTAAAACAAGAGCTGGCAAACTGTAGTCCATGGGCTAAATCTAGTTTAGTGCTTGTTTTTCTAAGTGTTGGCTCTAAGACTAGTCTAACATTTTCTGTGTGTGGTATGTGTGTATATGTGGTGTTTGCTTGTGTGTACACATGGATGCAGGTGCATGTTTTCATGTGAGCATATGTGGAAGGCCACAGGAGGATGACAAGTGTCTCACTCTATCACTCTCCTTTATTCTCTTGAGACAAGATCTCTCTCAGACCTTAAGCTCACCATTTTGACGAGGCTTGCAGGCTAGTGAGCTCCCAGGATCTACTGGTCTCTGCTCCACAACACTGTGATTATAGACATATATTGTCATGCCAGGCTTTTTATGTAGGTGCTAGAGATTCAAACTGAGGTCATGCTTGCACAGAAAACACTCTTTGCAAGTGAACCATCTCACCAGACCCTAGTTTAACGTTTTTAAAGGACTGTTTAAGTGCAAACACACACACACACACACACACACACACACACACACACACACACACACTCACACACACACTCACACGCATGCACACAAAAGGTAACACTAATTTCTATGACATACAAAGTCTAAAATATTAACTATCTGGTATTTCATAGAAAAAGGCAGCCAATTCCTGTCTTAAAACAATTCATGGGATGTGGTGATATTTTGTTTGTACTCTAACAAATAAAATTTGCCTGAAGATCAGAAGACAGAGCCAGCCACTAGATTAAACATAGAAGCCAGGCAGTGGTGGCACACACCTTTAATCCCAGCACTTGGGATCTCATGCCTTTGCTCCTAGTATTTGGGAAGCACACACGCTATTAATCCTAGCACTAGGAAGGTTGAGACAGGAAGTGGAATGGCTGGGCAGAGAAAGGCATATAAGGTGGGAAGAGACAGGAACTCAGCCCTTTCACCTGAGGACTCAGAGGCACTCAGTCTGAGGATTTGTGGAGATAGGATCTCGCCTCCCTTTCAGCCTGAGGATTCCGTAATGGTGAGAAGTTTCTCTAGTGGCTTGTTCCTTTGTCTCTCTGATCTTTCAGCATTTACACCAATATCTGGCTCCGGGTTTTTATTATAAGACCAATTAAGATTCCAATAACAAGGGGAAGAAAAGATGAAATGAGAAAGGACAATCACTAAAGCATGGAGATATGGCCTCTTGCACAAAGCCATCTTCCTGTATGAAACATCTCATATTATTTGTCCCTTTAACTTTTTTTTTTTTTTGGTTTTTCAAGACAGGGTTTCTCTGTGTAGCTTTGCGCCTTTCCTGGAACTTGCTCTGGAGACCAGGCTGGCCTTGAACTCACAGAGATCCACCTGCCTCTGCCTCCCTAGTGCTGTGATTAAAGGCGTGCACCACCACGGCCCATGTCCCTTTAACTTTTAATATTTTTCAACTTTTATCAAGCAATTATCATCAAATTTTATTCTATTTTTTGATATAGAAACTTATTTAAAAGAATGTTGGGAGATGATATTTTAAATCACATTCCGACTTCAGTTCACATTTGTAAACAAAACAAAACAAAAACCCTAGGAAGCTCATTCAGTACCTGGTGTGGCATTGTCAGCTGTTGAATCAGATTGAGAATGTCACCAGGGAGCTACTGCCAAGACTGGGAGTATTAACAGGGACCCACTCCCTAATTGTCTCCTTTTTTCCATAGGAGACAACGTAGGAAGAAAGCTTAATAAACATTCAAAATGTGGTACCACAATAAGTTTCTGGTTATAATGGTTGTGAGAAATTATAATAGGTCATCAGAGAGGGTGGACATTTTCCACTCAGTAGGCAGATTATTGAAAAAATATATCCAAATGTCTTAGCAAGCTTAGTTTACAATAACTGTAGCTCTTAGGAAATCATTAATATTCTGAGGTTACTACATAAGTTTTTTTTTGTCCTTTATAACATGTTAAGCATGTCAGTATTGCCTTGAATACAAAGTCTAAAATATTAACTATCTGGTATTTCATAGAAAAAGGCAGCCAATTCCTGTCTTAAAACAATTCATGGGATGTGGTGATATTTTGTTTGTACTCTAACAAATAAATTTTTTTTTTAGTTTTCTAATGAATTTATTCAGTTTCTCTCCCAGTGATGACCCAACTTAACTGAAGATATTATAATAGGAACTTAGAGGCTATACTTGCTAAAATCACTGACTCTTCATTTGGGTGTGTATGACACAAAGAAAGATTAAAAACATTATAATAGGAACTTAGAGGCTATACTTGCTAAAATCACTGACTCTTCATTTGGGTGTGTATGACACAAAGAAAGATTAAAAACTTGGTGTTCTTTTGAACCTATTTCTTTTGCTACACTAAAATTTGGGTCAGATTCTTGCTCAACTCTGAACATAGATATGTAAGTCATTTAAGGAATGTCTATCTGAAGCTGCTAATCCTCTCCCACCCCCAATATACCAAATAAGAGCAACTAAGACTGGATGTAGTATCTGGACATCTCCAGTCTTTGCTCTAAACCCGAAAGAATTAATTCCGCCCTGGTTTTCTTTCCTGCAATCACCTTGTATGCAGGAGGAAATGATCTGATAGATAAATATCCCATGAGAAAAACTGGAACTACCCCCACAGACAACAGCAACTTTCCTTGTGACCCAAAAGCATAGCTTACCATCTAGGGATAATGATCCACGTGACCATGGATTACCCAAGACTGCTTGCTTTGCTAAGCTGTTCAAACCCCCAGTTATGTGAACCTTTAACCTTTGCCTCTGTTCCCTTTTCTGGAATGTAAAAGCTGTCAATTCGCTGAAGACAGGTCTTAGGTCACTGTCCTCTTTCTCCTGGGATGGCCACAGTGCTTTTATGAAACTTCCTATCTTCACCACTGTCATCTCTTGAATTGAATTCTGAAAATAGTGGATAGACCAGGTCCCTTGGGACTGTGAGTTGGGCTTTTTCTCTAAAACTAACATTATCAACATTTGTGAATCAACAAATGAGATCCAGAGTTTCCATAAATGTCCAGTGAACACCTGAGCAAAATAATCATTTAATAACTAAGTATGTACTATATACTGTTTTAAAATGTAATGTTTCTGGCAATTAAAGAAGTACATAGAACAATGGCCATAAATGTGTACCAGGTAGAAATTCTCATCTGATCATAGTTCACTTTGTTTTATTAAATAATCTCCCTCATGTCCCACTGCTGTTGGGTATTACATGATAGATGAGTGTTCTCTATCACTGAGCTATATCCATGGCTATATCAAGTTATGTCTTCTTGAGACAAGGTCTTTTAGGGAGTTCAGGCTAGTCTTCAACTCACTATATATCCCACACTATGTATTCCATGAGCCTTGAACTCATGGTTCTCTTGCTTCTACCTCTTAATTCTGAGATTAAAAAACTGGACCACAATGCCCAGAACAAATGAAGCTTTAAAATTATATATTGGGCTGGATAGATGGCTCAGTAATTAAGAATGCATACACTTTTCCAAAGGACTCAAGTTTAGTGCCCAGCACTGACACTGAGCAGCTTACAAGTGCCTGTAACTCCAACTCCACCAGAGCCAACAGTCTCTTCTGGCTTCTGCAGGCATTGTAATCACATGTACAAACATGCACATTTAAAATTAAAACCTTGCTGGGTGATATAGCATGGTCTGTAATCCCAGCACTCAGGGGGCAGAGGCAGGTAGAATCTATGAGTTCCAGGCCACCATGGTTTACATAGTAATTTCCAGGCCAGCCAAGGCTATATAATGAGACCTTGTCTCAAAAATAAACAAAAAATTAAAAATCCTTTAAAATTATATATTATTATTGTGTACGTGTGTGCATGATGTGTCTGTGTGGGCACATGTGTGCAGGCGTGAGAGGACAACTTGTGGAGTTAGTTCTCTCCTTTCCCCGGGACCCAGGGATTGAACTAAGTCTTGCATGGAAAGTGCCTTGACTCTCTGACTCATCTTGCCCTCAAACAAAAATTTTAACAAGGCTAAAATAATATTTAACTCTTTGTTTGTTTGTTTATTTATTTATTTTTTATTTCAGAACAGGGTCTGACTATGTATCTCTGGCTGCCCTGGAAGTCATTATGTAGATCAGGCTGTCCTTGAACTCACAGAGTTCACCAGACTCTGCCTCCTGAGTGCTGGGATTAAAGGCAAAAGCCATTATGCCTTTATTTTTTAATTTGGCATCTCTAAAATTCAACTTTTAAAAATTACATAATGTTTAGGAATATACAAATGGCATAAGTAACATGAGAAACTACTTACAACCCAGAGTAGAAAGATGACATTACGTAAACTACTGAGGCCTTCTGCCCATTTTCCCTGGTTGTACCTTTTTCCCTGCTCCACGGCTATTTTTCTGAACATTGTATTTGTTGTATCCCTGTACTTCCTCCTCTTTTTGGTACAAATTTGTGCATTTCAAGATAATTCATATATTTTATAACTTACTTTAACTAATTTGGCTTTATATCTGTGAATGAATGCATGCTGACATTTATAATCTCCACATAGTAGATACTAGGTTTAGCAAATAGTTGATGTGCTTTTTTACATGTCATGGACTTTTGGTCAGGAGCAGTAGATTATGAGTCAATTTAAAGTCTGTCATATTTGGGACAGATAGTTAAAACACCATTCTTTTTTTCTTCTTAGTGAACTCACAGGCTACATAGTCTATATATTCCAGGTTGTACAATAGGCTATCAAGAACGTGGAGGCTTCAAACTGAGTCCTTAAGTGGAGTGGCAGAGCCCCTTGCTTAACCCCTGGACATTCTGAGAAAGAAGAATCTTGCTTCACTGACAAACTCATCTACACAAATGGTTAGATAACTGTCTTTCTCCAAGTGTTCACAATCAGTAAAGTAATTAGAGGTAAAGTGAAAAACCTTTGGAAAACACGTCTTTGGTTCTAGATTGTTGTTTATTCTTACTTGCACAGAGAAACAAACCTCACACACGTTTTCTTTGAAGGCCTGCTGCACTGACAGTGCTTTGTTTACATGCTTAAATACTGTTCAGGAACATTATTGTCTCATCAGCTAGATTTTCAGCTCTTTAAGAATCAGGCTCTAGCTGGGCAGTGGTGGCACACGCCTTTAATCCTATTACTTGGGAGGCAGAGGCAGGTGGATCTCTGTTAGTTCAAGGACAGCCAAGGCTACACAGAAAAATCCTGTCTCAGAAAACCAAAAAAAATAAAAATAAATAAATAAAAATAAAATAAATTCAGGCTCTCTTGTCTTTTGTACCCTATCCTTCACCTTACAGAAGCATGCACACATGTGAAGGACTGGTTTCTTGGTTACCTAGGAAGGATGATTAATATTAAATTATCTACTCTATGTGTCATATTTCACTGCTCGTGTTGTACATGAATATATTAATTCTTTACATACATGGATATATACTAAGGCTAAGTGACTTTCTGTTAGTCACAGAACCTAGAAGGAAGATGAAGTGCATGAACAGGACAGATGAAAACAATCCGCTTAATTCAAATCCTTTGCTTCTTTTCGACTGAACTGAGATCATTCCTAGCATAGAACTTGAAATGGCTAACAAAATTATTTTCAGTTTATACACTTTACAAACAATAAAATATGTATTTGAAGAATTCTCAGGACTCATGATTTTTGGCTCTTACCTTGATCACTTCTGGTGTCTGCTGAATCAAAACAACTGAAGTACTATCTTTGGCCTTCTCACCAACAGAGCTCCTACAGGCAGATGGACTGGCCTGGGAGGAAGTTGTCAAGGTTTCCTGTAGAATCTGCATCATTTCCTTTTCTTGTGATAGGCTTCCTCTGCCTGATTTGCATTCAACTAGTTCTTGAGCAAAGTCTTCGATGCTTTCCAGAATCCGAAGTAAGAGGGCTCGGTCTTCTTCCTCTATTTTGTGTCCATTGTTTTCAATAATCCTTGTTAGACACGAAGGTGAGACTTTTTCTGCAGGCGAGGAGACTATAGGTTTAGGCTCAAGATCTTCATGGATTTGACCAGTCAAATGACTATGACTGTTTAGAGAACTGATGCTTTTACCCTTGGCAAGTGGTTCTCCAAGAGAGGTCTCCATCTTCTGTGAAAATGATTCCAAATCCATTAACAGTTTGTCTATCTCTTCTTGACTATTAGGATTCATAAAGTGTCTCTGGCCTTTTAGTTCAATGGTAGGAACTTCTAATTTAGATTCTTCCTTAGGTGGATGAACCATCGTTGCCTTTTCAAATATCTTACCAATTTCATTTTGCACTGAGGCAGGACATTTTTTAAGATGAGTATCATGGTCTGAAAATTCTTTATGTTCATTTACCTTTAGCAGACCTTGACCTTGTCCATTCTCTGTTTTCTGTCTTTTATCTAATAATGACTTCTTCCCATCTAATTCTTCTTCAATATAAAGAGTTTCCATTAAGTTACTAGAAGAAACATTTTCTATAGGGTTCATGGTTAATGATGGTGATTGAAGCTGCACAGGTTTTAGAGTTTCAGGATTGTTTACCTCCAAGCTACACAAGGAATTTGTGTTGTTTGGAGTGGCTTTTACTGTGTCTGCTTGTTTAAAATTATGCTTGTCATCTTGCAATTCAACAGTCTGAAACTGTCCAGAGTCAAGGGCTGATAGGTGGACAACATCTTCATATTTAGGGGGCTGTTCAGTCCCATATATTGGGGAGAATGGAGTCAGTTGTAAGTTAGGTATATTACTGACAAGTTCTGTTAAATCTATGGCCTCATTATTCCCAGACTGCATAAATTCAAATGGTAACTTTCTCAGGTAGTATGCTAGCCTGGTCATGACATTCATATAGACAGTTTCAGAGTTAGAAATTGCATCATTGCCATTTCCTTCATTGATGCTAGCTCCTGACTTTTTCTTTATGCATTGTTTTATGATGTCTGTACATTTTTTCAAATCTTCAGAGCATTTCAGTAAGATGTCCAAGCACATTTTTATGTCTGTCCCAGAAGAAAAATGATCTATTTTATGTTTTTCCAAAATCTGAGTAACTAGGTCTTCTTCAGAAAAGTTCTGAAGAAGCATGGAAGTCAGGTTTGTATCAAATGAATTTCTATGAGATAAAGATTTTTCCTCAACTGAGGAACTCCGGAGTAAGCCAAAGGATGGAGAGGTCCCATCATTATTATAATGGCCACAGAGTAAGTCAAAATCAACTGACCTCCTATTAAATGAGTCAGATTTAACTTTCCTTCCTTTTTTGTAAGCTGCATGGTTTGAATTTCTGAGTCTTTCAAGGGAAAATTCTTTTATTTTCCCACTGGCAAAGCTGATTGCTTCTCCTGCAATATCCTTTAAGTTACAGGTATTCTGAAATGTAGATGCTTTCTTGGCCCTGGGTATGCCTGTGAGGGCCTGATGGTGATAGTCTTCAGCTGAGGAAAGCCCATTTTCATGGGGCAAAAACACATTGTTCAGATCTACATCTTTGAACTGAGACACAGGGATATGCAAGAGGTCTGCACAAACACTATGATGCACCACAATGCAGTCTACTCCATGTGTGAAGGTGTGGCAGGTTCCAGTGCAATAATGTATGGCTTGTTCAAAACGCCTGTCTATCAGCACGCTACTATAATGGTTCACGGTGCTAACTACAAGTCTGTAAGTTGCTGCCATAATATCAAATTCACTTAGTGGTAGGACTTTATAGACTTTGTTTCTTGAAATGATATTTCTCTGAAAAAATATTTAATGACAATGTTCAGTGGCTTCTCGCAAAATATAGTAATTTTTCCATGAAAGGAAATCTTTAAATTTGAGGTTTGGTAACTATCAGTATACAGTAGCTGCTGCACATGTATGCTTACATTAGCAAGTCTAATAATTTAAATATTATATATTTTAGTTTTATTTAGTAACTTGATACTATAGCATTATTTTTATGAAAGAATATCTTCTTTTAATTCTTCAGTGGTTCCATATTATGAAAATTTATTGCCATAAACTGTCATATAAATCTTAGTTGGTGGTACAGGAGTATTGTGATAGCTGAGTCCCCCACATCCTTAAGTGATCCATTTTTTCTGTGAACAATAGAGAAACCTATAATAAAAGAAGAAAATAATTAAACACATGCAGTTAATCAATGATCTCTATTCTCCATCATATAACTTGCTGCTGATATTTAATATAGGCCTTTGTTTTTTTACATTCTATACTCAGTACTTTAAGTAGTACCTCAATTCTGCTTTCTTGTATATGCCTAACTGATAATTCCTATATTACTCTTCTTACCTCTGTATATGACAGTAACAAGTTTATATCTAGACAGTTGTCTCATCTTCATGGCTCAAGAATGAACACTATTGCAGGGTGGTGGTGGTGCACGCCTTTAATCCCAGCACTTGGGAGGCAGAGCCAGGTGGATCTCTGTGAGTTCGAGGCCATCCTGGGCTACAGAGTGAGTTCCAGGAAAGGCGCAAAACTACACAGAGAAACCCTGTCTTGAAAAACCAAAAAAAAAAGAATGAACACTATTGTTTGTTCTCTTCATGGATCAAGAATAGTTTTCTGATCCACTTTCAAGCCCTCTGACATGTTTCTAAGCCACCTATCCCCACATTTTCTACTGCTTCCTGCACCAACCTTCTGCTTCTGTCAACCTTTCTCTTCTCAAAGCCTGGTAGCACTTGGGGCCTACTCCTAATTTTGAAAGTTCCTCTACAGTTGGGAATTATTCTCCTATCATCTTCTCTGTTCTCACACACAGACAAACAATCTTCATTACTGCTATTGGTCCCGTATTCTTGGACCCTGCTTCATGTATATTTCTTTCTCTCTTTTTTACCATCTGCATAAGACTTCTTTAATTATCCTTACTTAAAAAACAGCTTGTAAAATCTACAGTAGTAGCTTTCCAAAAACATTCTGTCAATGCTATTTAATCACAAAACACAAAATGCCTACTGTATCATTGGCTCTAAGTGCTGGGGGTTATAGCAGTGAACAAAAAAACAGCCTTGACCTTACTGAGGTGAAAATCTAGTTGGAAAAAGAGTAACATGTAAATAAACATATAATTCATTAGATATGTGTTGTGGGGAAAATCAATCAGGGTAAGGATTCAGAAAAATATAAGGGTGTTTAAAAGAGAAATCAGTGGCAACTTTATTAACAGCTAAGCAAAGAAGAGGGAGCAGGCCAAAAAGGTATTACCAGGTAAATCATATCAAGCAGTTAAAACTTAAGTGCAAAGGTCCTAAGTTGGGATCATATTTGATTTACTACAAGGATAAGGAGATTAATGTGGCTGAAGCACAGAAAGCAAGAACAGTATAAGAGGTAAGGTCAGAAAGGAAAGGTGGAGTCTAATCAGGCATGAGCCATAGACCTCTATAATGGAATTGTTCTACCTCTGAGAACACCAGGACACAACTGATGAACAGTGAATGGAGAAATGACCCGATAAGTCACATTTTAAACTAATGATTTTGGATGTTACTTTCAGGCACATAGAAGTCAAGGAAAGCAACAGGGAAATAAATAGGATTGCAAGTGGCCAGGCAGGAATGCTGGGAAGTTAGGACCAATATAGTAACAGTGCAGCAGATGTTTAGATGTATCTATTTCAAAGGTATAGTCAACATGATTTGCTGAACCACTGAATGTGTAATAGGGATGAATCAAGAACAGTACATTAAGGCAATGATAGGAAAGCTAAATATAGCAGTGAAGGAGAATATAAATTTCACGGGACCATCACTGTCATTGGTGATTGTTTGTTTTGAGACAGGGTGTTACTATGTAGCTATGGCTAGAATGGAACATGATATGTAGACTGGGCTGGCATTGAACTCACAGAAATCTACCTGCTTCTGCCTTGTGAGTGTTGGCATTAAAGGCATGCTCCATTATGCCCAGCACTACTGGCATTTTAATAATAAAAATCTTTACCCATTTAAAAACAAAGAATGTGTTCATATTTTATTTCTTTACTCCTATAAAACTACTGTACTTACTTCATTTATTTGTTTTTTGGTAGGCTGTCTATTATTATCCTTTACTTATTTAGGTATTGGAAATTTAGTGACTATAGAAACAATTAATGTAAAAGAATAGTTGTTCTGAGACAGTGTCTTACTATGTAGTATAAGCTGGCCTCAAACTTCTCTGCCTTTGTCTCCTGTGTGCTGGGATTATAGGCATTCACTACCATGTCATGAAAGAAATCTTTCTTGTGTTGAAATCCCATGGTGGTTACAGTATTAACTGCTGGTTCTTCGGATCTAAGGTCACTGTTTTTGTACCAGTACTATACTATTATAATTAATATTAAAGTTTTGATAACTTGAGATACAACCTACATCCATAATTTCTGATTCTTTATCTTCTAAATATTCTTTGATTGTATTCTAGATAAACTGTTGAACTGTCAATTTCAAGAAATTTTCCTATAATTTAACGACAAATATAATAAATTTATCATTTGGAAGGAACACTGATATCATCATGATGCTTGGATTTTCCACATGGAAGACATAAATGTTAATTTTAATATTCTATCACCTTTCTCTTCATGGTTTTCTTTAGGTGGATCTGAATGGGTCTCACTGTGTAGCCCTGGCTGGCTTCCAACTTGCAGCAATTCTCCTGCCTCTGCCTCTCAAGTGCTGGGATTATAGGAGTATGCCATCACACCTTGCTCCCTAGCCCTAGAGAAATTTTGTTTCTCTGTGTCTTAAATTAGTTGCTATGTGAATGGAGTTTGAACTACCTACTGCCTCATCCTCAACTTGTCTTCAGCATTTCAGGTGGCTTATATAAAACTAGATAGATTCAGACTGGATAGAGCTGATGCAGAAAGAAGTTCCACAGTGACAGAGGTGTCCAGTAATTAGGGAAAGCTATAAAGTAGCCAACCATAAAAAGTGTCATGGAACAAAAGCTAAACACAGCAATGAAAGGGATTACCTTTTCAAAAGACATACAGCCCAAACAGCCCAAACACAGAGCACAGAAATAGCATCAAGTTGGGGCAAGAGATGACTCAATGGCTAAGAACACTCACTGTTCTTCCAGAGTACCTGAGTTCAGTTCCCAGCAACCACATCAGACAGTTCACAGCTCCCTGTAACTCCAGTTCTAGGAGATATGATGCCATCTATTGGCCTCTGGGGGCACCTGTACACACATGGCATATACTCACACAGACACACAATATACATTTAAAAAAACAAAAAAAAATTAAGAAAGAAATAATGTCAAGCATTAAGAATGAAATGCCTTTTTAGAAACCTAATTTTTTTGAGGGGAATGAGACAGGGTGTTGCTATATAGCCCTGGCTGGCCTGGTACTATATAGCCCAAGCTAGCTCAAACTTATTACAGTTGTCTTGCCTCAGCCTCCCAAGTGCTGGGGATTATAGGTGTTCAGCACCATACCCAGTTATAAATCTACAATTTTTAAAGAATGCTGAATAAGGATACAAGGATAAACTAATAATGTTGAGAGCTATCACATAACTATATGGGATATATCAGGAGTATTTCCTAATATAGTTAATCTGTATTAATCAAAATACATAAGTACTAGAAAATTTAAATGCCCAATATATATTAAAACATATGTCAGATTACTTCTTAAACTAACAATAACAACAACAACAAAAACCCAAGTATTTTTTTGAGAAATTTCAGAAAATAAACAAAATGTTTTCCTTAGGCCTGAATAGTAGCCAAACAACTGGTTAATAAAGTAGCATGGAAAAATTCATGTTTTATTAGAATTAGAAATAAATCAAAGAATATATACTATCCAACAGAACTTCCAAAGTTGATGGAAATACTTTATACTATCTGATATGCCTGTAGTTTGCCACATGGGGATACTTCAAATGTGGCTAGGGTAACAAAAGAACTGAATTGTACTTAAATTAAAAGATTTTTTTTTAAGTTGTAAAATATTTTAGACATACAGGAGTTGAAAAAATAGTACATGGAGTTTCTGTGAATCCCTTTGCCCAGTTTCCCCCAGTAATAACAGTGCACTTTACTGTATCACTACAGTTCAATGATCAAAACCAGGAAAGTGATACTAGTACTATGAGCTACAGAACTGTACTCGGATTTCGTCAGTTTTCTGTATATCCACTCCTTTTTGGGGGAAGGGAGTGTTGATCCTTTTCTTCTGTAACTACTGATAACATTCAAGATGCACAATTGTGCTATCCTGCCTGCCCAGAAGCATCTCATACTATTTCTGAAGCCACACACCTCAACCAGAAACACTGACAAATGAAGATTTGTTCTCCAATGCTACAATTTTATAATTTAAAAAATATTTTACTTTCCCAGTCATGGAAAATCATCTTGTTATTGACAAAGCTACCATCATTCAATTGGTATCAGATTCTGACATGGACAAGTAACATTCTCCACTGTTAAAAACGTGTGTAATGCTGGGTTATTAGGCATACTTTCCTAAACTATTATTCAACTGTTTCCAGGAAAAACAAGATTCTTTACTAATGAACAATGACAAAATGTCTTAGAATGAAAAACGTGCAGGCTCACCAGTGATCAATGAAGTACAGATTAACATAATGTACTTTTTTTTTTTTTACCAGTCTTTAGTTTTTATTTGTAATATTTATTTTCTGGATACAGGTTTTCCTTGATAACAGGTGGGTCTTAAATTACCTATTTTCTGGCTGCACCAACCCATCTCATACCGAAATGAGAGGCTTGAGCCACCCCTGACTTCTTGACTGTATAATCAATCTGAAATCTCTTTAATCATAGTGCACTGATATATTTATCTAATTATTCCTTATCAATAAAAACTCAGGAGTCATATATCAGAGTAAGTATCTGAATGATCAGAGAAGCAGTAGAGAAGTGACCAGTGACCTCCTAACATCATTTCTCTATCCCCAAATCCAAGACCCTCTCTAACTCCACTACTACTTCCTGCCTCTCTACCTGTCCTCAGTCCTCCAAAACCCCTATGGTTAATAGAGAACATTTTTGAGATGGCTCAGTGGGTAGATTTACTGCCTGCATTAGCATGAAGACCTGACTTCATTGTCTGGGAGGAAAGCACTAATTCTGTCAAGAAGTCCATAATGTACTTTTATCTATTAAATAAACATGTGGAATGTATCATTCCAGGAGAACAAGGCACCTCTCTTACCCTAATAGTAGAAGTATAAATTTGTCATTTCTCTGGGAAAGCAATTGGCCCTATGAATCTAAAAACCTTTAAAAAGTGCATGTGTACATGTAAATATATATCTTTTAACTCAGCAATTTACTATTTGAGACACAATGTAAGAAATAACTGGACAACTATGTAGATTGGCTTCTCTCAACATCTCACATTATCATGTATGACAAGGTATTCCTTATTATTGCTGAGTAGTATCATACCACTTTTTGTTTACCCATTCATTTATTGAAATATATTTATTTGATTTCCCATTTTTTTTCAGTGCTAGGGATTAAAATTAGGGTATCTTACATATGCTAGGCTTTAACACCCAGGACAAAGGAAATGCTTAATAAGTGTTATTGCTCCAATTTATTCATAAAACACTTTTTCTTCTATGTCAGGCATTGGGAGAATGATGGTGAATAAGCCATGGTAATGATTCTTAGGATATTCACTGTTAATGGGGCAAGGGGAGGGAAGCACAGCAGATAACAGGAAGAGAATGAGTTCTAACACAAGGATGGGCACAGAAAAGGTAAAAATGGTTTCTCTGTTCTTGTGTTATATGGGGAGGTACCCACTGAGCAACCAAAGATGATAACTGAATAAAATGTGAACACAGTCAACAGAAAGATCACAGGTGGAGATGCAGCTCTGAGAAGTTACTCAGGGTAAGCATGTAACATGAGGACAGTTCTGGACTGAGGACACAGTTAGGGATCATTCATAATTTTGGGTTAAACAGAGGGAGCAGATTCTCAGAGGTCAGAAAGAAAAAGATAGAAAGGTAATGGAACTAGGAGAAGTTGGGCATGGTGGCTCATGCCTGCAATTCTAATACTTGGGAGGTAGAAGCAGGAGGATTAGTTCAAGACTAGCCTTTACTACATAGAGAATTTGAGACTAGCCTGGGTTACATGATACTGTTTTAAAAACAAACCTTAGTATGGTGATATATTGTGTACTCCAATAAAGCTTGCCTAAGGATCAGAGGACAGAGCCAGCCACTAGATTAGACATAGAGGTCAGGCAGTGGTGGCACACAACCTTAATCCTATTACTCGGGAGGCAGAGATCTGTCTGGATCTCTGAGTTCAAAGTCACACTGGAAACAGAGCCAGGCAGTGGTGGCACACGCCTTTAATCCTAGTACTGGGAAGCACACATGCCTTTAATCTCAGAAGTGATGTTTGGTCAGAGGAAGGTATATAAGGTGCGAGGAAACAGAAACTCACTCTTTAGACTGAGGATTTTTGTAGAGGTAAGAACTAATGGCTGGCTGTTCTATTTCTCTGATCCTCAGACAAGTATATTAGGGTACACAATATATCACCACACCTAAGGCCTGTGAAGTGGCTCATCAGGTAAAGGTGCTTGCTTGAGAGCCTGAATTCAATCTTTGGGACCCACATGGTGGAAAGACAGATAACTACTGCAAGTTGTCCTGAGAATGGTGGGAGGTGGGAAGGTGGTGTGCGTGTGTGTGTGTGTGTGTGTGTGTGTGTGTGTGTGTGTGTGTGTGTGTGTGTGTGTGAGAAAGAGAGAGAGAGAGAGAGAGAGAGAGAGAGAGAGAGAGAGAGAGAGGGAGGGAGGGAGGGAGGGAGGGAGGGAGGGAGGGAGGGAGGGAGGGAGGTGTGGGTGTGGTGATATTTTGAACAAATAAAATTTGCCTGAAGATCAGAAGACAGAACAAGTCACTAGATTAAACATAGAAGCCAGGCAGTGGTGGCACACACCTTTAATCCTAGCACTCAGAGGCAGAGATTCGTCAGGATTTCTGTGAGTTCAAGGCCACACTGAGCTACACCAAGATTAATCCAGCCTAAAAGAAAAACAGAGCCAGGCAGTGGTGGCTCACACCGTTAATTCCAGCACTTAGGATCACACACCTTTAATCCCAGCACTAGGAAGGCTGAGACAGGAAGTGATATGGCTGGGCAGAGAAAGGAGTATAAGGCAGGAGGAGACAGGAACTCAGTCTCTTTCAGGCTGAGGAGTTGGTGGGGTAAGAGGTGGTTGCTGTGGCTTGCTCTGCTTCTCTGATCTTTCAGTTTTTACCCTGATATCTGGCTCCAGGTTTTTATGAAGACCAATTAGGATTTGTGCAACCTGTGGGTGTGCTGTCTGGCAGTCAGACCAATTTACAGAGTCAGTTCTCTCCTTCCAACTTTATAGAAGTTCTGAGGAGTGAACTCAGGTTGAACTATCTTGCTGGATCTCATAGGCTTCTTTTAAAATTGAACAAAAATAAAACTGCTTCCCCCAATAATTTTAAGCAAAATAAATGCAAAGATAATAAAACCTCAAAGCAGAAAGAAGAAAATTATATAAATTTTCACACACAAAAAGGTAAGGTTTGAAAAGTAAGGTTTGATTATAAATATATTTTAATAAAGTAGCAATGAGAAAGATTTTGCTGTTAGGATCATATTAATTACTGGCAAGGATTCTTGGACTATACTGAGAAGTTTAGCAGACCTCAAGTGTCTACCAATCCTAAAGGTGAGAATATGGTATATCACTAATTTTTCCTCAATCGAATTATTCAATTTTTCTTTTACAGTTTATCCATCCGTAACTTAAGGTCTTTGCCTTGCCTATCTTCATAAGGACCTTTCTTGTAGCTTTAAAAATAATCATTTTATTCTATGTGTGTAAGTGTTTTGCTTGCATGTATACACATGCATTACTAGCAGTGGCCAGAGAAGAGTATACGATCCTCTAGAACTGGAGTTACAGCTGGTTATGAGCTGCCATGTGGGTGTTGGAACTAAACCCAGGTTTTCTGTAAGAGAAGCAAGTGCTCTTAACTGCTGAGCCATCTCTGTAACTCCTTTGAGCTTTTTGTTGTTTTAGTTTTATACTTTCAGCTTTTGTGTTTAGGTATGTGACACATTTTGAATTAACTTTTATGTAATTAATTTTTAATAAGGTTGAGTTTAAAGATCAGCCAGGATCATTTGATCAAAAGATTGATCTTTGGGGCTAGGTGTGTAGCTGAGTACAATGCTTGGTGAGTACACAAGGCCAAGAAGTGATATCCCAGTACAATTAAAAAAAAAAGAGTATTTTGTCCTCACTGAGTTATGTTGGTACCTTTGATGAAAAAACAAAACAAAACAAAACAAATAACTATATATACTGCTTAAAATCTTTTATGTATATCTAAATTTGTCAAATATATTTTCTGTATTCACTGTGAACATATAACCTTATTCTTTATTTTGGTAATGTGGTAAAATGATGACAGCTGAAGTTCATACTAAACATTTAAAATTAATGAATGATGAATTAGAAGCAGGGATGCACTTAGAAATATGAAGATTAAATTACAATAATAAAAATTGATAGTGATTGACTCTAAAGAGTAAGCCTAGACAGAAAAAAAGTCATTAAAAAAAGCATTTAGAATCAATACTTTAAGAAATATCCAAATAACATTTGTAACAAATTCGAGCAATTAAAAAGATTTTAGAGAAGTATGGAGATGAGACTGGGCCTGCTTATGTGTTATGGCTAGTTGAGGTCAACGATGCAGGGAGAATGAATTCAGCTTCAGGCATAGGTTGCTTCAATAACACATTCAGGAGATACTCATGAAATAGCTGGATATATTCAGCAGCAAAGAGATAGGAGTTGAAAATAAAGATTTGGGAGAAAATACTAAATAAAAGTTTTAAAGTCTCAAAAGTTGATGAGATTGAGTATATGCAGGATGAGAACAAGGCCAAGGAAAAACTCTAAGGGATGCTGGGACATTTACTGCAAGGAAAGGGACGTAAAGGAGAAAGAACCAGCCATGCCTTTAATTCCCAGCACTCAGGAGGCAGAGGCAGGCATATCTCTGAGTTCGAGGTCAGGCTGGTCTACAGAGTGAGTTCCAGGACAGCCAGGGCTGTTACACAGAGAAACTCTGCCTCGAAAAACCAAACAGGCCAGGCGGTGGTGGCGCATGCCTTTAATCCCAGCACTTGGGAGGCAGAGCCAGGCGGATCTCTGTGAGTTCGAGGCCAGTCTGAGCTATAGAGTGAGTTCCAGGTAAGGTGAAAAGATACACAGAGAAACCCTGTCTTGAAAAACCAAAAAAAGAAAAAAGAAAAACCAAACAAAAACCAAGATGGGTGGAAGATTGAATTTTCAAAGGGCAGGTAAAGAACCAGCCAAATATGTCACAAAATTAAAAATAGAGACTATTTATTCTTGCAATATGTTGAATTACAAAGATCTTGTGTACCAAGAACACAGAGCTGAGCTTAACTTTTATGGATGTTTCTGCTTTATTTCATAGAGAAAGACGGGATGTTAATAAAACTTTAAGAACTAAAAACATAATGATGGAAAATAGAGAAAGGTATTACACATATTGTTCCACTTCAGGAAACATCTGGAGCAGAGAATATGAGGTAAAGAAATTCCATTGTTTATCTCGGTCAGTGTAAGGGTTCAAGAAGAAATGAACAACATAATTGTAAACATTGGAATTGGTTGAATTTCCATGTCACTCAAATAGGTCACCTGAAGGGTCTAAAGAGAACTGTAGAAAGTTTTCTTTAAAACTCTTTATTTAAGAGAGTCCAGAAGGTATGACTCAGAAGTAATGAGTCATTTAAAAATAATAAAACTATTGCTTTGCCTGAAAAAATAAAGGGAATTTTGGTTGATGACTCAGTATGGAAACTGCTTCCAAGAGGACAGTTTGGAAGAATACAAAATAGGTACCATAGAACTACTTGGGAAAACAAGAGAAGAGTATTTTATTCATTGTATTCAGTTATAAATAGTTGAGAAAATAAACTGAAAAGGAGAAATATTTTCATGAGATTTTATGTTCTAAGGAAATATATATGTAAGTATGAAAGAATAATATTCTGAGTTTAGAAATAATGTTTCAATGAAAGAAATATAGAGTATTATAAGAATATTTTAACAGATGATCTAATTTGAGTATACATGAGGTAGGAAGTGCTTAAAAACTTTCCTCTGTTTTAGTTTATTATCTTTTTGTTGTTGTTTGAGACAGGGTCTCTCCATGTACCCCTGGCTGTCCTGGAACTTGCTATGTAGACCAGGCTGGCCTCAAATTCACAAAGATCTGCCTGCCTTTGCCTCCTTGGTGCTGGGATTAAAGGTATATGCCACCAAAAACTTACATATCACCAGTAGACATGCTAACCTGGAAGGGGAAGTTCTTGCAGGGCTGTGGAGGGCCACAAAGGTTTCCTAGTGAGAGCTGAACTTGCTTTACCCAGCAGGGCTGCATTAGGGGATTGCTTGACTTGTGTGGTTACTAGGTGTTTGGAAGGGTCTGCACTTGGCTGTGCTAGGGGGAGGTCTTTTGCCCCTTGGCATTCCTATAAATAGCCCTTTAGGAGAGAAAGAAGGGGTCAGTAGATAAGGATCCAGGCCTGTGGTGGTATTTTACTTGTACTGAAATGTGATTTTAATTGTATGTTAATAAGTAAAGTTGCCTGGGGGTCAGAGCTATTAGAGCCATAGCAAGTGCGTGGCGGTGGTGGCACACGCCTTTAATCTCAATACCATAGAGGACCTGGAGGGCTGTACATGCAGGCAGTGACGAGGCAGTCACGTGTTTGGGTTTACAACCAATGAGAAGGCAGAACAGCTAGACTATATAAAGACATACACACAGGAAGTAGGTCCTTTTCGGAGAGCTCTCTTGGCTGAAGCAGGAAGAGTAAGGCTCTTAGTTCTGACCTCTTGGCTTTCTTCTCTGAATCGGCTCTGTGTTTCTTATTTAATAAGACGGTTGGTTACATCTACACAGGCCCTCCAAGGCTATCCTGTGTTTCTGTTTCTCTCCCCTCTATCCTTCTATCTAATATCTCTTATCCCTCTCTCCTCAAGAGTACCCTGTCATAAAATGTGGGAGCTGGTCTCCCAGCTGGGCTCCCACACAGGGCCCCACGCATAGACAAAGAACTACAGGTAAGACTGCTGAGAGAAAAAGAATTAGTCTTCCCCAAGGATGAGCCCCCTAATTGGTTATCCAATACCAAGTGGTCAGTCCTGAAAGCATGTATGTATACATATAAGAAACACTAAACTGACTTAGCAGGCTGTTATGCATTCTCTCGCTCTCTCTCCCCCTCTTCCCTCCTTCAAGAAAAGAGGCCATGAATTTGAGAGGGAGTAAGGAAAGAATATGGGAGTACTTAAAGGAGAAGGAGGGGGAGATGATGTAATTAGATTTTAATTTTAAAAATTGCAAATAATCCTTATCTGTCTTAAACTGGAAAAATATTAGTGGCTGAATGAAAAGCACCATGAAGGCAGTACTAGGACACCTTGTCCAGCTTCTGCTTCTGTACCAACTCAATCTGATAACCTGGTCAAGCCACTTCTTTCATTGAGATTTCACCTTCTCTTTTGGGAAAATAGTATATAAGATGGTCCAGAGAATAAGAAAAAAGCAGAATTTTTTTTCTTGGTTTGAATTAGGAAAAACTGTGTGTACCAGATATTATTTGATGTGGGAAGCATAATGAACTGGTGATTCATTTTTATTGCATGCCATTTGTAAAGCTACTGGCTCCAGAAAGAAAGTTTGAGGGGCTAGAGAAATAGCTCAGTGGTTAAGAACACCAGTTGCTCTTCCAGTGGTCCTGGGTTCGATTCCCAGCACCTATACAGTGGCTCACAACTGTTGGTCTTTAACTGAAATTCCAGGTGATCTGATGCCCTCTTCTGGCCCTTGTGGGCAGTAGGCATAAACACAGACCCAATATATATATACATATATATTTATATAAAATTATTCCCCCTCCTTCTATTCCTACATATATACATACACACATACACACATATATACGTATACATTTATATATATTATATTGTATATTTATATAGTCTTTGTGCATGCCTAGAGCATATCCCATATATATATTTTTTAAAGGAAATCTGGAGTTAAACTGTTACAGTTTTAAACAAAGAAACACTAAAGTTAGAGATCCAGCTAACTCAGTGGTAGAGGATTTGCCTGGCATGTGTGAGACCATGAATTAAACTCCCATCACACCAAAAAAAACCCACTATTATTTTTAAAAAATCACTATTATATATTCTAAAATAGCAAAAACAGTTGCCTTGGACATTATACAAGAATTGACAGTTAAATTCAGAGGAATGATTATGCTCTAAAGTGACAAGTATTTGAGTGCTGCTGCAGATCAGATACTCATCAGGGTGCACAATTACAGACCCCATGGGGCTGCCTCACACCTACCACAGTGGGATCTGGAAGAAAAGGAGGATGCCTAACCTTTGGTCAAGGAAGCCATCCTCAAATGGGGGCTGCCATGCCCACTCCTGGAGCAGAATGGGCACAGCTGGCTGCAGGACAGCAGGAAAGGTGCTGAGTGAGCAGAGGGAACAAAGTAGAAGGTGCCTTCCACACACCATCTGGTACTATTCCAGTGTTAAGTTGGCTTTCAGAGGACAAAAGACTGAAGCTGGATCAGGCAGGCATCACAAAACTCTTGTTGCACATTTTAGATTGAGGGGAGGGGAATCAAATTCAAATTTACACAGAAGGTCTATCACTTTATATATACTGCTGTGGAGAGCAAAATTTGGGAAGCAAAGCTAAGCAAGCAGGGTTAGGGTCTCTGTAAGCTCCAGAAGCAAACCAATGAGGTCCTAAATGAAGGGAGCTCAGAGTGTTGTGTAGTTATTTCTTCCATACTGAAACATCCCCTCCCAGAGGAAGGCTTCTTAAGATTGGGGACCTGAATGAAACTTAAAAGGCTCAAGAAATAAACAAACCTTTCAAATCTCAGGAAACTCTAAACTCAGAAGATTCACAAGCTTCCTGCCCAAGGTGATAACTGCTCCAGAGAAGGAAATGCAATTTGTCAGGCAGACTCTACAACCTACTAAGTAAGCTGCCTGTGAAGTCTACAATGAATTCCAGCAATGCAACTTTTGAGTCACTGCCCACGCTGAGCAGTGCTACAAGCAGAACTCAGCTACTATCACAAAAGTCTGACCATTCCAAAGGTCAAGCCATGGCTTAAGAAGTCTTGGTGATATTTTAGCTTTTGCGTGTGTGTGTGTGTGTGTGTGTGTGTGTGTGTGTGTGTGTGTGTGTATATATATATATATATATATATATATATATATATATTAGCTAGTTCCTAAAATGATTTTCTTGTGTGCTTCCAAGAACTCCTAACAGTGTATTTATCTAAAATACCTATCAAGCATCCACGGCCAAATGATCTACTGAACTAAGGTAACAACACCCTTATGGAAACAACACCTGTCTCCTAGGTCAGGCAGATAGCCTTATTTCTTGTGTAATTTAAGGTGAGACCCTCCTTTCTTATACAGCCTTACTAACATTATAGACTCCTAACTTCTTACCTAACCACTTCTAGGAATGTAGACTGAGCACATAAATTCCCTTTTTGATATACTAACCGATATTAACTCTCAGCTGACCTCCTCCTTTACCACTCCCTTTTTGGGCTATAAAAGCAAGCCTGATGGTCACTGCCTGAGGAAAACTCTTGTCTGTCTTTATGACCCTGTAAGAATTCAAGCCTGGTGACCTTGCTTTAGGAGAGCACTGCTATTGCATGGGTATATAACTGTATAACTCAGAGACCTGGAGGAGGATTTTGAGGATTTTGACTAGAGAACTAGATAGAGAACTTGAGGACAGAGAACTGAGAGGGATAAGGAGGATTTTGACTAGAGAACTTGAGGACGAGATGGAAGATGAGAAAGAGCCAGATGGGGAAGTACTAGATGGGTAAGAAAGAGATGAGAAGAACCAAATGAGGCAGAATTAAGATGAGAGAATTAAGATAGAACTCAGAAGGGACAGCAGATAAAGGTAGAGAGAAATCAGGCAAAAAACAAGCTAGACACGACACGAGAACAGAACTGAAGCTGTGTAGATAGGATTTTATCCCTGAGGAATAAAGTAGACAAAGAGCATGGTGTACTTAGATTCATTTCCCAAAAATAATTCTTGCCATTCATAGTTTCTCTTCTGGGCCCCTGGGAAGAATATTAGTAAGGCTAGTCCTATAATAATATTCGAGAGAGCAGTGATGGCCATTACCTTTGAGTCATTCACACTCCTGTAAGTAGTCCATCAGTATACTCTTTAAAGGAATCCCAATAAATTCACTGGTTCACTAAACGGGTGAAATTGTGTTTTTGGTCTGCAGTTGGTGTCCTACCGAGCTGAATAGATGTTGTTCACATCTTCATATAATGGCATAAATGACAAACTCATTAGCAAGATCTGAACACAATTATTTTATCTTTAAATTCGGTGTCTTTCAATATTGCTGTGCAACCACAAATTCTGGTCATAATGTAAAAAGAGATTTATTTTTCCATTAAATGGTGCTGGGGATCAAACTCAGAAATTTGCAAATATACCAGAAAAGTGCTTTACACTAAATTATACCCTAAGCCACTAAGAACTTATTAAGTAGATTTAAAAATACTAATTTACACTGGAATATACAATGTTCAGATTACTGCAGAAAAAAAACCCGTCTTTTCTCCTTTTGTAGGAATTTATGTGATGAAGGAAATGAGACAAAAAAGACTAGACATCAATTCATTCAGTATGTATTTATTTAGTCCCTCCTGAACCCTGACTCCTTTGGGGGCACATTTCTCTTTAAATGCTATTATTAATTATTAATTATCATTATTATTAGTGTGTATGTGTGAGAGGGAGGAAGGAAGGAAGGAAGGAAGGAAGGAAGAAAGAAAGAAAGAAAGAAAGAAAGAAAGAAAGAAAGAAAGAAAGAAAGAAAGACAGAATATAGGGTGTGTGCCAAGGAGAGCACATGAAATGGGAGGACGACTTTCAGGAGCCGGTTCTCTCCTTCCTCCATAGTATCTACAAATCAAACTCATGTCATCAGGTTTGCTCAGCAAGTGTTTTTTATAGAGAGGTTCATCTTGCCAGCACTATTCTTTTGTTTGTGAGATGGAGTCTTGTATGTCCCAGGCTACCTCAACTTTTTCCTTCTGCTCAGCTTCCAGAGTGTTTGGATTAAGGTGCAGGCCACCATGTGAGGGAATAATTTTTATAGCTTCCTTTTCTTTCCTGACAAGTTCATTTTGGTACAAATGAAGAGTGAAAGTGTTCGAAGCCAAGTGGGCAAGTCTAGAGGAAATGAAATAGACACACAAAGTCAGGAAATTTTGTTTGAATGGAATGATAAAGATATTCTGAAGTATGGTATGGGAGGAGCCTCAAACTACTTTTAATATAGTTTGGATTTGAAGCACCAAAGTTCTGCTTTGTTTCTGGCTTTGTTTTAAACAATAGGTACTGAGACCCTGTTTCACAAACAAGTTTTTTGTTTTTTTGTTTTTGAGACAGGGGCTTATTATATATATATATAGCCCATGTTGACCTCAAAAGAGTGATTCTTTTGTCCCCAAATGTTGGGAGTGCTGAGATTATAGGCATGTGCCATCACACCTGCCTTGTTAATATCCTGTTTATGTAAACATATAAATAGATATGTTCATATTTTTAAAACAAAAGTGATACTACAACTTATTACTTGTTTTCTCAATAAAAATACTTTACATGAAAATTAAGATCAATTGTTAAATGTGCTGGCTGGTTTTTGGTCAGCTTGACACAAATCTAGACATATTTGGGAAGAGGGAACTCACCTGAGAAAATGCATCCATAAAATTGACCTATAAACAAGTCTGTGGGATATTGTCCAAAAGACTGATGTGGGAGGACCCAGATCACTGTGGGCAGTGCCAACCCTGGACAGGTGGTCTTGGGTTGTGTAAGAAAGGAGTCTGAGCAAGCCATGGGAGCATGCCAGTAAGTAAAGTAATATTGCTCTATGGCTCTACTTCAAATCCTGCCTCCAGTCTCCTGCCTTGAGTTCCTGCCCTTTTCCTCAGTGATGAAGTATGACCTGAGAGTTACAAGCTGAAATAACCCCCTTTCTCTCCAAATTGCTTTTGTTTATGGAGTTTTATCACAACAGAAACTCCAAGACATTATACATATAACTAATATACATTATATGGATATACTATGCTAAGCTTATTAAATTCTCTACTAAAGTATGCTACAGGCTATAGGATAAGATGAAGGAGAACCGGCAGAAGTCCAGCAGGTAAAGGTGCTTGTGTGTAGACCTGACAACTTGAGTTTGAGTTCTAGGTCCCACAAGATGGCAGGAAGAACTCTTCAGAGAGCTGTCCTCTGACTTACACATACCTGCATGTACCCACCTACACGCATGTGCACACACAATAAATAAATAGGTAGATAGATAATTTTAATAAAGAAAGAAAGCAGCAAGGAAACAATCAAACTACCTTCCACTGTGGCGGCTCTCAAAATATTCTGAAGTAGGAAAGAATTAAAACATGGAAGCTCAGAAGATTTTAATCTTTTAGATATACATGAATAATGTCCAAATCTTATAGAGGAGGAAGAATTTACAAAAAGGAAACAAACATGAAAAATACTTAGTGTCTATAGAATAGACAGAATGTCAGAGAAAGAACTTAGACAACTAAAAACAGTGGGTACACTTTCAGGAAAAGCAACAGTTTTGATGATCATTCACAATTACTGCTTACCAAGTAAGACACCCCCATCTAATACAAACTCAATGAGTCCTTCTTAAGTGACTAGGTAACTAAAGACCTTACGTGTCCTCTCTGGGGCTCCACTTCCTCAAGAATTCATGTGGACTCTGTGGTTATGAACTGTACTTGTCAAGAGTTCCTACTGTAATGGGAATAGCTCTGCTTTGATCTTTGTAGCTATGAGAGCTTCAAAAAATGTTTCACTTGAAAAAAGTAATTTCTTGGTTCAAGTGTTAATACATTACCCTTCAGCTCATTTGTTAAACAAAAATGGAAAACACATATTTATAACAGAGAGATCTAAAAGTTACTACTTGCCGGGCGGTGGTGGCGCACGCCTTTAATCCCAGCACTCGGGAGGCAGAGCCAGGTGGATCTCTGTGAGTTCGAGGCCAGCCTGGGCTACCAAGCGAGTCCCAGGAAAGGCGCAAAGCTACACAGAGAAACCCTGTCTCGAAAAACGGAAAAAAAAAAAAAAAGTTACTACTCAACATAATCAATTTTAGCATTACTAATGGTATGGCAATCAGGCAATACATGGCATAATATGAAGGTTATATAGTATCATCTATAGAATTTTCTTATAAAAATACTTCATCTTTTAGATCTAATGTACAGTGATAGTAAATATAGGATCTAGAAAGAAGTCAGTACTATAAGGACACAGATACTCACAATATAGATTGTTGTACAAAACAACATAGCCTAGTTCTCTTCAGTAAGTCCAGTAGCATGGAACTGTTATGTGTGTGTCAGGGACAGGATGGAGAAGAAGGAAGCAGAAAGAACATCAGATGGAAAGGATTTAATGCTAAGTGCATATTGTGAATATTTTAACAAGAGTGGTATACTAGTGTGTTCAGAGTATGATTCCTACCTGAGCCGGGAAGCTACTGAAGAACTCTGAGCAGAGAGAAAAAAAAAAAAAACATGATTTCACTCACTTTTTAAACAAGATAATTCTGGGTATCATGATGACAACAAACTACAAAGAACAAGAGTAAAAGAAAAAAGAAGAGACCAGGAAGGGGTTTCTTCAACAATCTAGGCAAGAAGGATGTTGGTTTGGAGCAGGTAGTAGAAGACAAAGGGTGAAAGGAAGGTCCATTCTAGATGTATTTTGAAAGTAGAGGCAATGAGACAGACGTGCAGGTTTTGTGGGAAAGGAGGTCAAGAATGAATCTTTAGGTTGTTAAAAACTGCATTTTGGGGGCTGGAGAGGTGGCTCAACAGTTAAGAGCACACTGGCTGACCTTCCTGAGGACCTGTGTTCAAATTTCCAGCACCCACATGGTAGCTCACAATTGTCTGTAATCCCAGTTTCAGAGGAGCCAACATCCTATGGCCTCTATGTATCAGGCATGTATGTGGTACACAGATATTCACGCAGGCAAAACATCCATACAGATACAATTTTTAAAAAATTTCAAATGTTGTGTTTTGCTTTACTTGAACAACTAGGTGTGAGTAGATGTTAACTAAGCTGGGAAGTGACAGGAAGAACAGATATGTTGGTGGGAGGGGATGTGGTGGCGGCACGTATGGTCAATGGTTCCACGTTACATGTCAGTTTTAGGATGCCTATTAGATCGTTATGTAAGGGTGTCCAACTCTAGACAGAATTGAGATTTTTAGATTAAGGGAGGAATTATGGGCTGTAGATTTGGTAGGTGGATCTCTGTGAGCTCAAGGCCAACCTGATGTACATAGAGTGAGTTCCAGACCAGCCAGCACTATGTGAGACCCTGTCGCTAAAAAAATAAACAAACAAAAAAGTTTAGGGAAGAGGAATCAGCAGAAGAGACTGAGAAGTGGCAGAGAGAAACTGTAACAGTTCATATCTGATTCAGACATCTCACACCCTCTAGTATTCGTGAATCCGTGGTGAGTTAACTTAAGTGTTCAGCAAGAGTGAGAGCACCAGCACACAAATCAGGCGAAACATCACATCCTTCTAAATCACTGCCAAGTACCCTAAGAGGCAAACAAGGCAGACAAAGACAGTGTTTCAAGATGAACTCATCAGAAGATTAGATAAGTATTGAGAAATGGTAGATATCAGTGTTGTCAACTGGTAAGTCAGACTCTGTCCCTACTTCTGGAATTATGGGCACAGAAATATGGTGGTATCAGTTTAAAAGAAGAGAGAAAGAAAAGGAAAAATTACCACTAAATATAGAAAATTGCTTCAAAAAGTTTTCTGTGAAGTTTATGTGAAATAAAGCAATACTTAAAAGGGAAAGCAAATGTAAAAAGCATTGGTTTTTTAAAGAGAAAAATGGATATCTTCATGTAGAAGAGAAAGACTCAGGAGAGAAGAAAGCTGATGACCAATACTAGTTCTTCCAGGGTAACAGGAGAAAAGGTAGAGTATATGAATGCCACTACAAGTGGGCTATGGTAGCTATGATCACGAAAGGTCTTTTCTGACTCAATTTTCTCAGTGGAGTAAGAAACAAGAACTTCTTTTTTTTTTTTTTTTTTATTGGAGCAATTGAGTCAAGATTTTTTTTTTTTAATTTATTTTGCAATACAATTCAGTTCTACATATCAGCCACGGATTCCCTTGTTCTCCCCTCTCCCATCCCCCTCACCTTCCCCCCAACCCCCCCCCCCCCCATTCCCATCTACTCCAGGGCAAAGCCTTCTCCACAGCCACAGACTGAGGTCAACCTGGTAGACTCAGTCCAGGTAGGTCCAGTCCCCTCCTCCCAGGCCGAGCCAAGCAATCCTGCATAGGCCCCAGGTTTCAAACAGCCAACTCATGCAATGAGCACAAGATCTGGTCCCACTGCCTGGATGCCTCCCAAACAGATCAAGCCAATCAACTGTCTTACCCATTCGGAGGGCCTGATCCAGTGGGGACCCCTCAGCCATTGGTTCATAGTTCATGTGTTTCCATTCATTTGGCTATTTGTCCCTGTGCTTTATCCAACCTTGGTCTCAACAATTCTCGCTCATATAAACCCTCCTCATTCTCGCTAATTGGACTCCCAGAGATCCACCCAGGGCCTTGTCAAAGAAACAAGAACTTCTATTCAAAGTAAAAAGTGGGAAGGAGACAGTGATCATTGGAGGTGACTGAAGATATAAAACAGTCACCCTAGAGGAAATGAAACCAACAGCAAGTGACTAAGGACATGTAGTATGATTGCCAGGCAACAGTAAAGGTCAATTTAAGGTCATGATCATGGATTTAAAGCATGATGCATATAAAAAAAAGATGATTTTATAGGCATGGATCAGGCAAAGAATTGGATTTAACTGGTCCAATGATTTAAGCCATGCAAGGCAACTGAATTGAGAGGTACATAAAATGAGAACATATAGTATATAAATGAGAATGTACAGTATACAAGAGAGAGATGGTAATGAGTGAACATGGCTTCTAAATGTATACTTTTCCTATCTCCTGAAACCTTCATCCTTCTTCTGGGCCCTATAGAACTCGTAGGTAGCTAGCACCCAAATCCTTATATCCTTGATCACATCTCAAAAGTTTTCAACTCTGTCCACCTTCTTGGACACCCTGTAAGGATACAACTTTTACTTAGCCCTTTTAGAGGAGGACTCTTTTTTCCCCCATACTCCTCAATTGTAAGGGAGGACTGGTAAGTGTCCTTCTTATTCTATACTGCTAATTGCAGAATATTCTCCCTCTGTCCTTATAAAATCCCCTGCTCTGAGTCAGATATCATCAGTCTCCATTACCCTACTACCTTTCCTACTGCAGTCATTTATGGCTCTGCAAGGTCACCCTTTTCATTCCTTGGTAATTTTAGCTTCTGGCTCACTGTCACTCCAATACTATTTCTGTCATAATTCTTATTGATTTCAACATCTAAAAAAAAAAATCCATCTGATATCCTGGCCTCTTCATTTCTTGACAGTTTCTACAAAACAACACAGATCCTGTTCTCTCTCTCTCTCCTGTCTGAGCCCCTTTCCCTCATGGTCACACCTTAATCAGGCCATCTAAGAGTAAAGTTTAATATCCACATCTAAAGCTGCATCTTTGTTGTTATTGTTGTTTCGGTTTTTAAGACAGAATCTCACTATGTATATTGGCTGGCCTCAAACTTATAGGCCAGCTCAGTCTGTCTTGTCTCTGTCTTCTGAGCACTGAAGTGGGGCTAGAAAGATGGTTTAGTAGCTAAGAGAATGTACTGCTCTTGCAAAAGGCTGAAGTTTGGTTCCTAGCACCCTCATCAGGTGACTCACACCACCTACAATTCTACCTCTAGGAGATCTCATACCTCTGGCCTCTGTTGACATCTGTACTCATATACACATACTCCACCACGCCCTAATTATAAATAAAATAAATCCTTAAAAAAATTCCCAAATGAGTTTGTAGTGAGGTAATTCTTCTATAGACATCTACTGGCACACTTGAGAGAATACATCAGGCATATGACTGCCCTCTGCAAGAATTCATGCTATCAACATCAATAGATAACAGAAAGCAAAGCCAGGAGAGGATGTACCTGTAATTTCCAACACTCAGCAAGTGGAGAGGCAGGGAGATCTTGAGTTTGAGGTTAGTCTTGACTATATAATAAGATCTTAACTCTTCCCCACAAGCCCTTGCTAAAAATATAAAGAAAAATAACAACCAAATAGAAAGCAAAAAGGAGAGCACTAGGCATGCTGCTGCCCTTCCTCCTTTTAATCAGGCTCTCCAAGGAAAAATTAATACTATTATATCATCATTTATAAAGTTGTGTTAAGGACAGGGACATGTTCCAAGAACTGCATCATTATGTGGTTTCATGGCTATGTGAACATCATTGCACATACTTAGATATGTTAGAGTTTACTACATATCCAGGTTATATGATATAATCTGGCTCCAAGACTATAAGCCTATAGACCTTGTTACTATATTGAATATTGTTGGGAGTTATAATATGTGACAGTTAATCTTTGTTGTTAACTTGATGGGACTTAGAATCACATGGATACATACCTCTGGGTATACCTATGAGGGGTGTTTCCAGAAAGGTTAAGACCTACCCTGAATGTAGGTGGCATTATCCCATAGGCTGGGGTCATGAACTAATTAAAGAGGAGAAAGCCAGCTGAATACCAGCATTCTGTTTCCTGATGGTGCAAGCCACCTCATGCTCCTGCCACCATGCCTTCCCTGTTATGATGGACTGTATCCTCACGAACTGTAAGCCAAAATAAACTCTTCTTTTAAGTTGCTTCTTGTCAAGTATTTGTTCACAGCAATAAGAAAAGTAACATATAACATAATGGTGAGGATATATATAGCTGAACAAAAAAGATATACTAACTGAGGCACTTACCACAAATGAAACTTATAGAGGACTATAAGTTTCTCTCAGTGAGTCAGTGACAGAATTGTCAGTGAATGTGAAGCCTCAGGGCATGATTGTAGACTTTATAAGAACTACACTTAGACTATAGTAAATTTATATTTAAAAAACCCTCTTAAAAACAAATTAACCTTAGCATCTGTAGCATATTTACCTTTTAAACTTTTGACTTTCATAATGAGACTCAGCTTAAATACAGACACACTGCACAGTTGTATAAGAATACTTTCTTAGCTCAAGTCTAGAGAGATTCACTGTTGATTTTTTTTTTTTTTTTGGTTTTTCGAGACAGGGTTTCTCTGTGTAGCTTTGCGCCTTTCCTGGAACTCACTTGTAGCCCAGGCTGGCCTCGAACTCACAGAGATCCACCTGGCTCTGCCTCCCGAGTGCTGGGATTAAAGGCTCACTGTTGATTTTTATTAGACCTTCAAAGAACACCAATGAGCCTCAAATTCTTCCATAAAACATAGGGGTGACCCTTCAAAACTCATCCTATGAATCTACTACCCTGATACAGCAAAATAAAAAAGGAAGCTTTAGTTAATTTTTCTTGATGAACGTAGACACGATACTCAAAAATCAAATTCAACAACACATTAAAAAGCTCATTCATCATGATCAAGCTGGTTTTATTCCAGGGACACAGAGGTTCAATATACACAGATTTATAAATATACCACATAAACAGACTCAAGTATAAAAGCACATGGCCATCTCAACTGATACAATGAGGCATTTATTCAGCCAGAAAGATGAACAAAATCATGTCTTTTGAAGGAAAAGAGTAGAAATAAAATGGCAAGTAAAATAAGCTAGACTTGGAAAGGTAAGTTCTACATTTCATCTTCTGGATCCTTCTAGAATCTGCCTATCTTAGTTACTTTTCCATTACTGTTATTAGACACCATGGCAAAGGCAACTTATACCACAAGGAGTTTAGTTGGGCTTATGGTTCCAAAGATTTAGAGTTTATGATGGTTGAGTGAGGGCATGGTGTCTGGAGCAGCAGCTGAGAGCTCACATCCTGATCCAGAAGCAGGAGGTAGAAAGCACACTGGGAATGGTATGAGTCTTTTGAAACATTAAAGCCAGTCCCCAAGTGCCACACTTGCTCCAACAAGACCACACCTTCTAATCCTTCCCAAATAGTTCCACCATCTGGGGACTAAGCATTCAAACATGAGCCCATTGGGGGCATTCTCATTCACACCATCACTGCCTGAGACTCTTCTTTTCAGAAATATGTGCATTGCAGTTTGCCTCGTTTCCCTTTTCACATTGGATTTGCTTGCAAGTAGACTATGCCTCATGAATTCTCCTATTAACAAAAATCTATCAGTATTGAAGGTCCATGTTTTCAAACTTTATTTTATTTATTTATTATTATTATTTTGTTTTTTTTAAATTTTTTAAAAAAGATTTATTTATTTATTATGTATACAATGTTCTGCTTGCGTGTATGCCTGCAGGCCAGAAGAGGGAACCAGATCTCATTATAGATGGTTGTGAGCCACCATGTGGTTGCTGGGAATTGAACTCAGGACCTTTGGAAGAACAGCTAGTGCTCTTAACTGCTGAGCCATCTCTCCAGCCCTTATTTTGGTTTTTGAGACAGGGTTTCTCTGTGTAGTCCTGGCTGTCCTGAACTTACTCTTTAGATCAGGCTGGCCTTAAATTTACAGAGATCCATCCTCCTGCTTCTGCCTCTCAAGTGCTGGGATTAAAGGTGTGCACCACCATTGTCTGGCTGTTTTCAAACTTAAAAAAAAAAAGATTCTATTTTTATTTTAAAATTTGTGTCCATGTGTATTTGGGTAGACTGTGTGCTCAGAGAGGGCAGATATGTTGAATCCCCTGGAGCTAGAGTTACAGGTGATTGTGAGCCACCTAATGCAGGTTCTGGGAACTAAACTTGGGTTTTCTGCTGCAAGCCATTTCTCCAGTCCCATTTTCAAACTTTTAAAGGATTATGTTGAGGTATAAATGAACCCCTCACTGTGAATTTTCTTAGCAGTTCTTTTTTCTTCTCATAGCATTTCCTTTCCCCCTTTTTCTTCCAAAGCTATGCGTGTATGAGGCAATGGGAATTTTTTTTTAGCTCTGCTATAATCTTTTAGGACCACATTGGGTATGTGGTTGTCCACTGTTATCCAAAATATCATTATGTGGTACATGAATGTTCTCAAATATCTTAGGACTGGGTTGAGCATTGAAATGTAACATCTAATTAATTTCTTATGCCAACAATAAAGCCAGTGTTACCTAATAGATGAGAATACCGAGGCCAAGATAAAAACAAGAAAACCAAACAACCAAAACCCAAAACTCAATACTTGGTCATATTACTAAGAAAGCACAAGAATTGTGATTTGAACCTAAGGTTTTCTAATGTCTAACAACCCTTTCCTCCTTCATCACCACTATATTAAGTCTAGAGGAACATGGAGAATCAGTCTCTCCTATAGTTCCAGGTTTCTCAATGTCTAGAATAGGAATTGGCCTCAAAATCTTAGTAGGATGAAGGAAGGAAGAGAGGTATGAACAGGAGGAGGGACTCTGTAGAACACTACAATAGAGAGAACTTAGAAAGATCAAACTTTTTAAACTTCATTTTCATTTTTCACCAAGTCTGAAATGAAGTCATTAAGAAATAAAGTTAAGATACAAAACAGCTATATAAAATAAAATCATATCAAATAAATGGAGTAAAACTTACAACTTTTAAGAGGATGAATAATGTTAAATGCTCTTTGAATGTCACACTATATTATCAAACTTTATAATTATAATTAAAACAAAGAGTTTGTACAACAATAAAACTGACTAGGACATAATTAAAAGCACATGAAAAAATAGAATCATATCCAGAAATAGAACACCATGTAAAACATGCCATAAGGCCAAGCATAAAGCTTAATTTAAAAAAATAAAAACAAGTGACCTGTGAGATTAAGTCAACAGGAGGGAAATGGAAAATGCACAAGCTTTAAATGTGAAAGAATGCAAATGTCAGGATAAGAAAATAGAATTTAAAGAGACTTAATAGGAGAGTAAAATATGAAATTCAATTTGGAGAAAACAAATTCAAGAATGAAGATTCAGTGTCAAAAGTTACTGAACAGAAAAAACTTAGAAAATACTTTCTATTTATTCACAAAGTATTTATTAAGCATTTGCAACACTGCTCTAGTTTCTCAGTGAGGGGGTGATGGGATTCAGCTGGCAATGTGATGGGTCAGGGAAGCAGAAGCAGAAGAAGCAGGAAACCACTACAATTTATTCACTCTCTCTCCACAACATGTAGCCAATGCACAGCATGAAACAGAAATTCAATAGTATCTTCTTAATGTATGAACTGTCAGATCCCCAATGGAGGTAGAGGAAGGAGAAAAAAGCTCAGTGGGAATAGCTCTAGGTAAGAGGAAAAGGCCAGGTTCTTGGTGCTGACTTTTCATGTTCATAAATGTGACCATCAACAGAATTCACTGATTAGTTTCTGTCCTGGAGATAGCTTTGCTATCCTACTCTTGGTCCCATTGGTGTTCCCCATTTGTCCAGATTTGACTATATCTTTGGCTAGGTCTTATCACAGGAAAGATTCTTAGTACATTTTGGAACTGGGCTTGTCTATTACATGAGCATATTAAGTACTCATCTGCCTACAAATAGCAATTTCAGGCAAAAAATTGTGGTATTGTGGAGCCCAAGAGTAATTAATAGGGTAAGGATGTAGCTAGAGTATTGGTAGAGTGGCTATCTAGTATGCATGAGGCCCCTGTGGTCCAGTCCAAAGACAGAATTAAAAACCTGTTGTGGTGGCACACACCTGTAATACCAGCAACTAGGAGGTGGAGGCAAGAGGATCAGAAGTTCAAGGTCATCTTCCACTACACAGTAAATTCAAGGCTAGTCTGGACAACATGAGGCCCCATGTAATAAAACAAAATAAAATGAAAAAAAAGAGTAGCACCAAATTAAACAAAACTATTCAAAGAAAATATCTGAATTACCACCTCTAGTAGTAATTACAACAAGAAATATTTAATTTACTTTGAAATTCATTTTGGAGAAAACATGATAGTAAGATCATAAGGGAAGACGGAAATGAGAGCAAAGTTCAACTTCAAGAAAGGTCAAAGAGGAGACATGACATAGTCCATCCTAAAATGCTGGGAGAGGAATGAAATCTGAAGATATATTCAAGAATTAGAGAGCAGGAAAGTTGAGAATAAACAAGAGTTGTATTATGTATATAAGCAAGCATGGCAATTAAAACTAAGTAAATACCAATGGGACTAATCAGAGTCCTAAAATCAACACATACATATGAGGAATTAGTAACTGATAATTGATGCACTACCTACTATAAAAATTATTCAAAATAGACAGCCAAATAAATATTTGGCTATTCACAAAATTCACATTAGTCACAAAAATAAATTCCAAATGAATTACAGACTTCAATTTGAAAAGCATATAAAAGTATTAAAAAAATTCTAGTTTATTCATTCTCATATCCCTAACATGTAGCCAATTTACAACATCAAACAGAAATTCAATAGTATCTTTTTAATGTTAATAGCAGAAAACCAATTAATTAAAAAGTCAGTTTAAAACAATACAGACCATTGCTACTACTTTTCATTGCTACCAGAACAAGATGGAAAGATCCCATTGCTAGTTCTGTAAAATTACACTTTGGTCATAGAACACAGAAAAATGAAGTTGAAACTGAGCTTAAGCTTCTTCTCAGGTGGCTAGCTTTTACGGTGATAGAAACTGTCATGCAGGTTGTTATGGGAGGAAAGCCACCAACAGTCTTACTAAACCCTTTGTGCTGTACTACTGATCTGCCTGGCAAGATACGCCCATTGGTGTACTAGTGGCATGGCTATTATAGGGTCACCAGCCATTTTCTGATGGAGGCCTACTCCATTGGAAGGAATCAATACCTGGTACAGTAAACCTGGTCAAAAACCCTTGGCCAGGGAAGTCATAGAACCTAGTGGGAAGATACTACTGTTACTTTTCTAAATGGACATGTACTTATCAAATTACCTGCTTTCTAAATAAGTTTATGCCCCAATACTAGTGCTGTTTTCAGTTTTGGTCAGAAAAGCCTTTTTGCAATGGGTAGCAGTTATTGTATAGATTCATTAACTAGTCAAGGTGTTGAGAATTAGTGACTATTGAAGTCTCTGTATCAGCCCTTCCAAGGCTCAAGGAATATTGTGTAAGAGCAGGGTAGAAAGAATATAAGAGTTGGAGTAAGGAGTAGAGTATTGTAAATATTATTTTTTAGATATGACATGAACTCACAGCAACTGCAATTCCCCCACAGGAGACCAGTACAAGATGGAGCCCATCAAGAGGGAGGAAGGGGGAGGGGATGACAAGGCCCCAACCCTCTCTGATGAGTTACTACTGGCAATTACTGGTTGCTGGGGTAAGGGGATACATTTTCTTCAGTGTTGTAGACACAGCTAAGATGCCCATGTTCCTGTAAACAACTCTCTTATATTCATGTATGCAACCCTAATTAAACTAATTAGGACACACACACACACACACACACACACACACACACACATAGATACAAATAAAGACATGAAAGTAAACAGGTTATAAGTTGGGGAGAGGAAGGGAGCCAGGGAGTGTGGGAGGATAATGAGAAGGAAATGGGAGGATGAATATGGAAATATAGTTTATATATATGTAAATGTAAAAACAAAACACATTATTATGTATAATTAATATAAACTAATAAAAAAGAATTGTATGATGAATAAAAATGCTTCATAAACTCAAAAGCTATAAAGGCAAAATAAACAAATCTGATATCAAAATTAACAACTTAAAAAAAATATCACAAAGGGGGAGAACTCCAACAGGATAAAACAAGTTTGCCATTTTTATAATAAAGAATGAGTATATAGAATATAAATATTTTCAGTGCTGCACATAAATAGATATTTTGAAAGTATATCCAACCAGTGTTTTAGCACACAGCAGGCTAACTATAGAACTAACAATAATACACCGTATGCTGTATGTGCACACACCACCACTTCTAAAAGGCACACACTCAAATCTACCCTCCCACTCTCACACACACAAAAGGAGATTTATTGAAAACTGAAAAATCAAAGAAATAATGAATTATCTTTAAATACAATACATCAAGTGACAACATTGCAACCTTTTATAAGACACCAGAAGGTCCATATGAAAGCCTGCAGGTTTGGAGAAACAGACCCAGATGATGTCTCTCTAAACTTGCTACTGGTAGAGATTGTTACGAGATATGATTTCTTTGCCCCTTCCTTTAGAATCCCAGCACTTCACAGTAGAATCAACACGTTCTTTCCCTATTACATAGGACCCTCAACTGCCTTTAATACTCCCATCCAGGTGGTACAGCACCCATGGGCCTCTATTTACTTTAGGAGTACTCACTCACCATGGGCAAGGGGTTCCAACCAGATTTGCCAGAAAAACACAAAGGTTGTCATATATACCAAATTCAGAGAAGACAAAACGCTAACACCCGAACCACAGAGCTTATGGGAGGACTTAGCATGGTATTAATACATCAGTACTACTCTCAATGGCATTCTAGGCCTCAGTCTTCACAACTGTAAAATAGGAAACATGCCTGTGAACTACAAGTAAAAAAAAACTGTACCCTGTATGACATCTAAGGTTTTAATGGTATACTCCATTCATAGCCACTAATCTTGGTTTTTAAGTTTTGATTTCATAGACAAGAAGTTTTTAATTTTTTAAATCCAGATGGACTCCATTCAAATGACAGCTAAAGATAGATAAATAAGGAGAGTTTACACATACATAATCCTAGCACTTAGGTGGCTGAGGCAAGAGTATTGCTGTGAGTTTCAGGCCAGTCTGGGCTACATAGTGAGATCCTGTCATTGAAGGAAAAACAAAACAAAACAAACTAAACCTAAAACCAAACTAGAATAAACAAACAAGAAGAGGGATAACCTCAGGCACTCTGTCTTAGAAGTAGAGTGGAGTGAATCATCAGAATCCTTAGAGAGGTGAGAGATAGTCTGAAGGAGAAGAGAGGTACTTTTAGGAAAAGTGAACGGTGACAAAAATTCTAGGGAAATGAGAGAGAAGCTTTATTAGGGAGACCGCAAAGGTCTGAGTAGGCATGCTGGAAGAAGGGTATTATTTGCAACTCATCCAGAAACAACCACAAAGGAGAGTAGAAGATCAAGTCAGAAAAATAAGGGTGTGTGTGGTTGGGGTGGAGGGGACGGGAGTTAGTGGCCCTTAAAGGTAAATCTAAAGCCTCAGAAGAGAGAAGTTAACTTTGAACAGGGCATTAAAAATTCTTGTTCCTGTGTTGATAACAGGCTGTAGAAGAGAAAGGACACATCAGGAAAAAGAGGGTATTGTAAGAGTGTAGAGCAGTGGTTCTCAGCCCTCTTAAAGCTGTGACTCTTCAAAACACTTCCTCATGTGCTGACCACCAACCATAAAATTATTTCATTGCTACTTCATAACTGTAATATTGCTACTGTTATGAACCATAATGCAAATATCTGTGTTTTCTGATGGTCTTAGGTGACCCCAAAAGGTTGCAACCCACAGGTTGAGAACTGCTAGTCTATAGGAAGTATTATGGTGGCCGAGCAAGGCAGAAACAACGAAGACAGTAGAAAGTGACTTAATCTAATGACTTAACAATTGATGGTAAACTCAACAAGACTGACGACAGACTGAACAAAAATGAAAGTGAATCAAAGGTGACTTAAGGCTTTTGCCCTGGACTTCTAGAATAATAAAACTACTTTTTACTGAGATGGGATAGGTTATGGGAAATGTAGTTTTGAGAAAAAGCTCTGTAGCCTTCAACTTTCAGAGGTTAGGAAGATAATGAGAAACTAGAGGGGAAAACTGAGTGGGGGAAAAGCCTCAGTAAGGTAAGAGGAACTATAGATGATGAAGTGTGGTAGAAGTTGAGTGAAGAAAGTATTAAAAAACAAAACAAGCCGGGCGGTGGTAGCACATGCCTTTAATCTCAGCACTCAGGAGGCAGAGGCAGGTGGATCTCTGTGAGTTCGAGGCCAGCCTGGCCTACAGAGGAGTTCCAGGACAGGCTCCAAAGGTACACAAAGAAACCCTATCTCGAAAAACCAAAAAAAAAAAACCCAAAAAACAAAAAAAACCCTAAAACCCACAAAACACAAAATAACAAAACAAAACAAACAAACAACAACAAAACAAAACCCAAACTAACAGTGTATGATGCTGTTGAAGGAGACTGAGAACTGATTCACTGGTTAACAATGTAAAAGTCAGTGTTGAACTAGTTTAGCAAGAGGATATCAGTGGAGAAAAGTCCTAATTAGTATAGATTCAAAGCCTGATTAGTAAGAAAAAAAAATTGAGTCAATGAATTGGATAACTGTGGAGTGTGGATCAGAGTTAGAAAGGTCTAGATAGAGTTAAGAGGCACTGGAGAATACAGTGTCTTATATCAGAAAGTACTGCATTTCCAATATCTAAAACAGTACCTGGCATGTGCAAGTTTCTAAACAAATATTTGTTAATTGACTGAAGTCATCAGATATTTTATCAGGAAACAGCTTCTAGAAAATGCAGTAAAATATAAGGATTCTTGGTTCAATATGGAAATATGGCCTTTTACTTTACTGCTATGACTGAAAACTTCTTAGGGCCCTTACATACCTAAAATAGATACTCCATTGCTGTGAAATAATCTTTTTGTACACTGTGAAGATGTGTCTTTGCCAAGGCACCTTCTGATTGGTTTAATAAAGAGATGAATGGTCAATAGCTAGGCAGGAAGAGGTTAGATGGGACTTCCAGGCAAGAGAGAGAGGAAGTGGAGATGAATCTAGGCGCGAGAGAGATGTCAGAGGACACGGAGAGGAAACAGAAGGTGAAAGATGGAAAAAAGCTAAAAAGCCACAAGGAAAAATGTAGATTAATATAAATGGGTTATATCTTATTTAAGTTATAAGCTAGTGGGACAGGCCTAAGCTATAGGCTGAGCTTCCATAATTAATAAGTCTCTGTGTCATTTTTGTGAGCTGGCAGCCCAAAGGAAAGTCTGACTACATACCATAATTTAGGAACAAGGAAAGAATTTCAAATCCCTTTCAAGAATATATGTTCAATTCTGGATATATAATATCATCTCTCCAACTACTTCACATATCTGAGGCCTTTGTTTAATCTTATAACTATGAAACAAGTGTGAGACTTGCATAAAATCACATAGCCTTTTCCCACAAAAGTCCCAGGACATCAGGATATCCATTTACAAAAGAATGAAGATGGGCCTGACTTCATATACAAAATTAACTCAAAATGGCTAGAATACCGAAATGTAAAGACTAAAGCTACATACTCTTAGAAAAAACATAGGGGTAAATTAATGTGATCTTGAAGATCCCAGAAGCATAAAGGCAACAACACAGGACTAAGTTCTTTTCTGCAAAGGCAACTACCGAGACAGTGAAAGGGCAGCTCACAAAACTGGAGAACTTTCAAATCATGTATGTGATAAAATCTAACATCTAGAACGTATAATCAACTTTTTTTGTCCTTTTTCTTCATTTTACTTGTGTGTGTGAGCACATTTGCACAGGTGTCTGTGTGCATACAAAGGCCTCAAGTTATTACCGGGAATCTTCCTTAATTTCTTTTCCATTTATTCTCTTTAAAAATTATGCATATATAAATTTATTTATGTATATGTGTGTTTGTCTGAATGAGTTTATGCACACTTCATGCCTGCAAAAGCCTGAGAAGGTCAGAAGAGGGCTAAAGTTACAGGTGGTTGTGAGCCACCATGTAGATCCTGGGAACTGAACCTGGTCCTCTGCAAGAGCAGTAAGCACTCTTAACCACTGAGCCGTCTCTCCAGCTCCCCACGCCATTCTTTTGAGATAGGATCTCTTACTCAAACTCAGAGCTCATCAGTGTAGTCGGTCTTCATAACCAGCTTGTTCTGGGGCTCCTGTCTCCACTTTCTAAGGCTACACTTATAAGTAAACTGCCACACCCACCCAGCACTTATAGGGAATACTAGGGTTCTTCCACTGCAAGTGTTTTAACCACTTAGCCATCTCCCCAGGCTCCTACAATCAATTGTTACAACTCGACAACAAAAAGGCAACACAATTTAAAAATGGGCAAAAGAAATTTTTCAATAGAAAATTTTTAAAAGAAAATACCAAACAGCCAAGAAATATATGAAAGGTGTTAAATATCATCAAGTCATTATGGAACTGCAAATCAAAGCCACAATGAGATACTACTTCATATCCACTAGGGCAGATGTCTACAATTAAAAAACAATGACAACAACAACAGAACTACCACTGCTCACAACAAAGAAACCAACCCAGGAAATAACAAGTGTTGGTGAGGATTCAGGGAATTTTCAAAGACTGATAGTAGCAACATAAAATACTGCTGGGCCACTGCTGTGGCAGTTTTTCCTTAAAAAACTTAAAGGCTGAGAATGTAATTTATATAGAGTTATTGCCTAGCATGCACCAGCTCCTCAAGATAATCCCAGATACCGCAAAACAAACACTTTCAATAAAAGAATTATCATATAACCCAGCAATTTTACTCTACCTTTATATACCAATGAACTGAAAACAAGTATTAAGCAAAACTTGTAAGTAAATCCTTTTAACAGCATAGTTTAGAAGATCCAAAAGTACAAACGACCCAAATGCCATCAACTGATGAAAACAAAATGTGATATATTCATAATTCAAAAAAAGAAATGCAGTACTGAAAAATACTATGATATGCAATGAGTCTTGTAAACATTATACTGAAAGAGAGAACACACACACACACACACACACACACACACACACACACACACGACAGGCTTCTATGAAATGTTTGGGACAGGTAAATAGGGACAGAAAGCAAAATGGTTGTTGCTAGGAATTTGGAAAGAAAGGAATGGAAAATGACTGCCTACTGGAATATAGAGTTTCTTTTGGGGTGGTGAAAATATTTGAAAATTATATGTGATATTTACAAACTCTAAATTTATTAAAAACTGCCCGTTAAGAATAATTTCACCTCAATTTAAAAAAATTACACAGCTTACACTCAACAAACTCAGGCCTTGTATCTAAGAACTTAGTCTAAGGCCTCAGCCCATTCAGTCATCTGTGCTCTTCCACACACCAAAGGAGCTCTGAACTGCATCAGCAATGGCTTTTCACCCTTCAGGTATGGTACCTAACCATTGTTTTTATGTGAGAATTCTCACTGCTGCTGAAGTACATACAAACTTCTAAATAAAATTATTTTCTAATAATAGACTCTTGGTACAAATAATCTTCAAGCTATGTTTGCTATTTGTATTACAAAGTCATCCTTTATATAGTATTTATATATACTATATGGTATACACACACACACACACACACACACACACACACACACACACACACACTCCACTTATCCACCTAACTGATACGTTTATGATATCTGTGGGCTCTCATCCCTATAAGATATTATTTCTATGTGCAAAAGAGTATAGCAATAAAGTTTATGCTTTCAATTAATAAACACCATTTTTCAATAATAATCTTTGACATTTCCCACCTTCAGTGTTTTCTGTTATTTTGTGAAGACTGCAAAACTGACCTTTAAAACCTCCCATGCCAGGTTAAGGTCATCAATGAAGAAGAAACAGATGGGTGTATCCATCTGCATGACAACCCATCCTAAATAGCGACTCTGAGTATTCAAGGTAACAACATTTATACATTCTCTCCCACCCCCATTCTTTCTTTCTTGCTGGACAGAGTCTCATTTGCAATCCTGGCTGTCTTGGAACTGGCTATGTAGACCAGGTTGGCCTTGAAATCACAAAGATCCATCTGCCTCTCTCTCCCAAGTACTGGGATCAAAGGCATGCAGGATCATGCCCAGTTTATACATAATCTTTTTGATACCAAAGTTTGTTCAGTGCTCTTTCTCTCTGACCTCAATGAGGGCATATACCTCCAATTTATAGCCACCCCACCAATGATAATGATTTCAAAGTATGAAAAATTTTACATGTATATAACTGGAAAAATCAAGTTCTAATATCAAGTTAACTGGAAAAAAATACTGCAAAACTACTCCTGGGAATCTGACAAATACACATTTCCTAGCACAGCCAAATACTCCCATTTTCAATATGCCAACAATCTGGTTTTTGTTCATCACTTGAATGGAAGGATGATGTAAGGGTTACTGGAGCCCAGATCACTACTGGTCTTTAGAAACTACGGCTTTCTAGATAAGCCAGAGACTTGTGGCCAAATTACTAACATCTAAATCAAGTCCTTCAGGAGTATTCAGGGTCCTAGAAAAATTCAGGTCCTAGTCAGCAAAAAGCAGTCTTCAAAACAAATGCAAGCAAAATCCCTCTACAATGGGGAAGATAAGTAATCAAGTACTATCTAGCGACCTCCCTGAGAAGTGAGAAGCGTTTGGGTACTCAACACACTGAGTATCTGCTACGAAGCCATAGATACCAGCCCCTCCCTTACCATGACAGCTTTTTAGATAATCTTTTTAAAATCTTGTTCAATCTATGTTGGAAATACAGCACAGTGGTAGAGCACTTGCCTAGCATGTACAAAGCTCTGGGATCAATCCACGTTGCACTGAAACACACATTATTTTGAACATTCACTATTTTCTTATGGTCTACTGTTGTTCAAATCTTACATGGTTTAATAAAAAAAAACAAACCCAGAGCCAGATATCAGGGTGAAAGCTGAAAGATCAGAGAAGCAGAGCAGCCAGCCACTAGTTCTTAACTCTGCAAAATCCTCTGCCTAAAAAGAGAGAGTTCCTGTTTCCTCACACCTTATATACCTTCCTCTGCTCAGACATCACTTCCTGGGATTAAAGGCATGTGTGCTTCCCAGTACTGGGATTAAAAGTGTGTGCCACCACTGCCTGGCTGTTTCCAGTGTGACTTTGAACTCACAGCGATCCAGACGGATCTCTGCCTCCCGAGTGATAGGATTAAAGGTGTGTGCCACCACTGCCTGACCTCTATGTCTACTCTAGTGGCTGGCTCTGACCTCTGATCCTCAGGCAAGTTTATTAGGTACATAATATATCACCACAGTCTACTTATTTCAATTTGGTTTCTACCTTTTCCATTCTAGAATGGCTCTTGCTGAGATCAAAGATTCCCATCTTCTGAAATTCAATAGATTATTTTCAGCCCACCTAAGTGCTTGATGATTGCCTTTGTGGCATACCCAAACTACAATTAGATTTTTTTTTTGAGATATGGTTTCTCTGTATAACAGCTATGGTTGTCCTAGAACTCACTTTGTAGACCAAGCTGGCCTCAAACTTACAGAGATACGCCTGCCTCTGCCTCCCGAGTGCTGGATTACATGTGTGTGCCACCACCACCTAGCTACTACAATTAGATTAGATTTTAAAGAAAACATATAAAGCAAAAATCAAGTATGGGTTACTATTTTAAAATAATTTGTTCATTTATTGTTTTATGTGTATGGGTATTTTGCTGAATGTGTGTGTGTGTACCATGTGTGCTGATGCCTGTGGAGGCCAGAAGAGGGCACTGGATCCCTTGGAACTAGCTAGCGTCATAGATAATTGTGAATGGGTATATGGGTGCTGAGTGATCTCTCTCCAGCTTCAAAGTATGGTTTATTTTTAAAACCCTTTAAATATCACATTTAAGTACAGTGTGCTTGCCTATACACAAACAAAACTTTTTCTGCCTCATTTAACTAAAAACTCCATAGTATGCATTCAGTTGTCACATACCTAACATCAAGCAAGGTGCCACCTCATGGTACCCCTCTATTTACTTCTCATTATCTTATTCTAAAAAACAAACGGGGAAAAAAAAAAAACCAGCCCCAAACTAGCTCTGGGCCCTCTTCTGTTGCTAATCTTGGGTCAGTGGCTCTTCTTCCACTAGTCAGTAGAATCATCTGAGGAGCATTTAGACAAGGCTGCCAGCACTATAGAGGTTGAGCAGAATGAGCAATGTTACTCAGAGGCTATCTAGTGCTTCAACAGCAAGTACCTGGCCATCCAGAGCTACCTAGCTAGATCCCCAACTAGAAAACTAAATTACCAGCACCACCACCACACATACAACACAAGCACACAAAACAAACAAACCCACCACTGCAATTCAGATCAAATAAATAGAAACAGAAATTTCTTAGATGGACCTCAGCATTATTATTTTTTCAAGTGTATGTGTGTGTGCAAATGTGTGCAGGGGTGTATATGTGGCACATGTGCACATATGCATGATGGTGTGTGCATCCATGTTGACCCACAGAAGATCAACAGGGTCTCTCACTAAACTTGGAGCCAGGCTAGTGGCCAGCAAACTCCAGTGACTCTCCTGTTTCTGTCAAAGCACTGGAATTACCAGTGACTGTACTGCCATGCAGAGATTTTTACATGGACACTGGAGATTACAATCCAGGTCCTCACACTTGTGCAGCTATCTCCCCAACCCTAGCATTGGTATTTTTTTTTAAAAATAATTCAGTGTTTTCCAATACTCTCCCTTGACCAGAGATTATACATTCAAAAGCACACAGAATTAGGTCAGCAAGTTGGCCAGCTGGTAGAAGCACCTGTACTACAAGCCTGAGTTTGACCCTCAGAACTATGTGGTGCATCTACATGTATCTGCAATGCCAGCACTCCTCAGTCAGATGGGAGATGGAGACAGGAAAAATAACCAGAAAGCTCATGGGCCACCAAGCCTAGAGGTGGCAGCACAGGGAAAACAAAGATCCTGCATCAACAAGGAGACACCCAACTCCTGAAAGTTATCTTTTGACTTCCACATGTGCACACACACTCACTCACAAAATACGGAAGCAGAGGCAAAGCAGGCCAGGCATAAATTTTAGGGAGTGGCTGACTGGGATCAGCTGTGACTTAACCTCTGATCACTGTTGCCATACAAGAAAGAGTGTAGTGTGCCATTCATTTTCTCTCTAAAAATCTTCAGATTTAAAAATATTGGCAACTTAAGCAGAATTAATGATGAAACTACCTCATGGACAAACTAAAACATCTGTAAGCTAGATTCTATGTTGGGCTATTGGTTTGCGACCTCTGCAATGAATAATTTCACCCATACACTTCAACTTAAGCCTAAAAAATTGTGCCTCCAGTTCTATGCTTTTTCCCCCTATGGGTTCTGAACTGTCAAGTGCCTTCATACACATGTGAACTATGATTTAAATCCACCTCAAAACTATCCTTATGATATTCTCTATTTCAGGTAAAAACTCCACTATTCACATTTTGGGGCAACCTAGTGCTCTGGAATTCATTCTAGGAAGTTATTTTTCTACCCTCAACATTTGTGCCGTTATCTTCTTCTAAACCAGTGGTTCTCAACCTTCCTAATGCTGTGACCCTCCAAGTATAGTTCCTCATGTCGTAGTGACTCCCAACCATAACATGATTTCATTGTTATTTCATAAACGTAATTTTGCTACTGTTACTAATAGTAATGTAAGTATCTGATATTCAGGATATCTGGTATGTGACCTCTAGGGGGTTTTTGACCTACAGGTGAGAATTGTTGTTCTAAATCCTATCAACCATGCCTCTTAAGTACATTTCATATACACATGTTCTTCTTTCTAGCTCCATTGCTATCATCCTAGTCCTAGTTACCATTTTTTTTAATATCTTAGCTACCTTGTTCAAATCATTTTTTCCATATGATGATCTTTCACAAACATATTTGGTCCAGTAATCTCATTTCTATCAATTTATTCCACAAATACACCCATACACATGTGAACTGGCATATTTATAGTGCTCTTTATAATAAACTGGAAACATTTACATACCCATCAATAGGAGAATGGCTGAGTAATCTTTAATGTAGCCATACAAAGAAATACTATATAATCATTCAAAAATAAAGGACATATACATCAAAATGGGTAAATTCCCAAGGGACTGTTAAAAGAACAGAGCACAGTGTGTTACCATTTGTGTAAACAGGATGCCTATCAAAAAAAAAAAGTCCACAATGGTAAACAAAACTATTACCAGTGGTTATTCAGAAGGCATAGGGGAAATAGTGGTTGGAAGAAGATATTGTGATTCATGGGCCTGGAGAAGGGTCCCAACACTGATTTAAGTCCTTGCATGATTCTAGTGGTAGGCTGGACTGAGAAATCAATTAGTAGCAGGTAGCTTCCGCTTACTTTCCTACTTATTTTATATCATTCTGCCCCCCTAACTCTTCAAGTTCCAGCCACACTAGCTTCTGGTCTCCCAAGGAAAAACTATTCTTTTCTGTCTCAGGGTCTCCAGTTCTTTCTGTGTAGAACACTGTTCCCCAAGCTTTACTTAGCAATTTCATGTTTATCCTTCTGAGTCCATCTCAAATGTTACTTCCCCTAAAGAAACATTCCTCAATTTCCAGACTAGGTTAAGGGTAACATTTTAGATACTCAGGGAAACCTGAACTTCTCTTAGAATTTAACACAGCTATAATGAGATAACTGTTTAATTACACATGTTTACACCAGTTACCTCTTTAGACTATACGAACCAGAAATGCATATAGCATACCAGTTGCTTTTACCTTTGTTTTCCTAGACCTAACCTACCATCCAGTTGGCAAATTAGGTTGTCCCATATGAAATAAATGACTTCTCTTGCCCTTACTTAGGAAAGCAAAGGCAACATATCAGCAAACAAGGGCAATGCACTGTGTTGTTTGGTTTTGCTCCTTTGGGGGGTCTGCCACCCAGATCCCAAATAAACCACACACAGAGGTTTATTCTTAATTATGAATGCCTGGCCTTAGCTTGGCTTGTTTCTTGCCAGCTTTTCTTAAATTATCTTGTCCATCTTTTGCCTCTGGGCTTTTACCTTTCTCTATTTCTGTATACTGTTCTTTCTTACTCTGTTGCTGGTTGTGTACCTGGGTGGCTGGCCCCGGATGTCCTCCTTCCCTCGCTCCTAGAGCTCTTTTTCTATTTATCCTCCCTGCCTGCCAGCTCAACCTATCCTTTCTCCTGCCTTGCTATTGGCTGTTCAGTTCTTTATTAGACCATCAGTTGTTCTAGACAGGCACAGTAACACAGCTTCACAGAGTTAAACAAATCAACATAAACAAAAGTAACATACCTTAAAATAATGTTATACAACAGCAGTGTCCTGGGATTAAGGCAACAGCTAGTTTACAACAGTAGTTTTCAACTATGGATAATTTGGCCCTTCTCGGGGGATACCTGGCAATGTTTAGAATAACGGTTCTCAACTTGGGGGCCAAATGACCCTTTCAGAGGGGTTGCCTAAGAACATGGGAGAACACAGGAATTACCATTCACATCTGTAGCAAAATTACAGTTATAAAGTAGCAATGAAATAATTTTATGGCTGGGGGTCATCACAACATGAGAAATTGTATTAAAGAGTCACCACTGGTCTAGAAGCATTTTGGATTGTTATTAAGTATGTGTGTGGTACTATACTAATAGCTAGGACTCTAAGTCAGGAACTTGGCTAACCATCCTCTACTGCACAGGATAGCCCTCTACAACAAAGTATTAATCTGACCTAAAATGTCAATAGTACCACGTATGAGAAACCCTGATAGAGAGGCGATACTCAAAAGGTTAGTCAATTCTACTTCTTGCTCTGGTGGGGTTTTGTTGTTACTTTTGGTGTGTGTGTGTGTGTGTGTGTGTGTGAATCGGAAGGATCTCAAGAAGAGTTTCAGAGATGTAAAGCTTGAGTTACTTGTTGAACTGACAGAGGCCAGATCAACTGGAACTATACTGATCAGAAATGAGTCGCTGAGGAGTTTATCACCTTCAAATATCCTGTACTCCGTAACTGCCCAACCCCTTTATTCTCTTCCTGCTCAAGCAAAACTTCCTTTCTCTCAGGATACTTGGTTTCAGCTGAAACTTAAGGCCAGATGAATCCAGACCAAGATAAAGTCAGACAGTCCTTCACTATGTAGAATGTCAAGCATAGTGACATTTTAACATATGCAAATCTTGCACATGAAAGTAAAGCATTAACTGCTTAATATTCAGGTTGTTAGTGTATAAAGCTATCATTAAATCCAACAACTACGTTGGCTCTGTAAAGGCTTTCCCAAAGCTTTCTATTAAAAAACAAAATATACCAAAACTTTGTATTCCTGATCTGCGCTTTCAGGTTGAGTAAAAGATCCAAGTCCCGCCCCCGCCCCCCCCACCAAGTATCTCCTGACATAAGTCTGTCAGAAACGACCAGAGAGCCTTTTGAATGCAATAAACGTGAATAAATCGAGTGCAAATCAGAAGCCATCTGTAGATTTTTTTTAAAGCTTTCAGTAATGGAGACCAGTGAAAGAAATTGAGATAATTTTTTACAGTGCAAAGGAAAAAACCCTGTGTTTTACTACAACACGAGTCTGCTGCCTGCTTAGCTGGACGCCCATGCTCTGACCTAGTATGGCAATTTTTAGGGTCTCTGTGCTTGATGCTCTGTTTACAAGAAACTGAGGCCAGACACTAACGAAGAACAAAGAAAAATGCCTGGCACCAGAGAAGCCGGGGACGTTCTGTACATAAATGAAGATCTGAGGAGGAACTCTTCTCAGATTTTGAAAGGCACTACAAATCATTCCCTTCACTTGCGTGTGAAAGCATTTATTCTGTTTTCAAACTAGTTTCTACAAAGAAAATACCTTATAATTTACAAACAGCAATTTGTCTCCCCCCTCCGCATTTGCAGAGCATCGAGTGGGATAAAATTTCCTTAGGCTTTATCAGAGTGGGAGGAATGGAAATAATGTGAGCACAACACAGTTCCGATGCAACATCAACGCCAAGCCCAGCCAGCTGGTTTCCATCGAGTGGTCCCCAAGGAGAACGCCCCTCGGAGGCGGCCGCCGGGCCGGCAGACCGTGGGAGCCGCCGAGGCCCTTGCAGCTCAGCCACTCGGCCGCCCTCTACCTTTGTTTCAGGTGCCCCTGTTCCCAGGGTGGCCGGGATCCCTCCCGCAGCCCCGAACTGGTGACACATCCTTCTTTGGCCAAGTCTGGCCGAAGGCGGCCAGGGGGCGGGGAAGGAAAATAAAGCCTCAGCGCGGAACGACGTGACTCTCAGTTCTTCCAGAACCTTGGCATTTGCTGCTCTGCCAAGCTTTCCTGTTAACGAGTTCCCGGCCCGAGCGTCCCGCGAGGTGGGAGGCGCCGGCCATCCGCCCCCCCCCCCCGACCCCGGGCTCCTCCGCGGGGCACCCCGGCCAGCGTTCTCCTTTGCCGCCAGCCCCGGGAGTCCTCCGCCGTGCCTGCGCTCCGCCGGGAGTCCCTTCAGCGCGCGCGGCCCCTGCGGCCAGGCCAGTCCCCGCCCCCGGCCCCGCCCGCCCCGGTCTCCGCGCGCCGCCCCTCGGCCTCGCCAGCCCGCGGCGGGCCGGGGGCTCAGAAGCAGAGCTGACCTAGCGCCCCGCGTCGGTGCGCCTACCTCAGTGCCCGCCGCTCCTCCTCCTCCTCCTCCTCCTCCTCCAGCGGCTGCCTCGGCTCTCGAGCGCCACGCCACACACCGCCCCGGCTTCCCGCTGCGCGGGGTCTGGGCCGCTTTCGCCGCGCGTGAGGAGCCGAGGCCTGAGCGCGCCCCGCCCAGCCGCCCAGCCGCCCAGCCACCCGCCAGCGCCTCAGCCCCGCCCACCAGCCCCGCCCACCTGGCCGCGCCTGGTTCCTCCCCCAACCCCCCCTCCCCTGAAAGGGGTCCCTGAGGGGCACCGGGAGAGCCGCTGCGGCTGCCGCTGTGCACTGCTTTGTATAACGGGGACGGCGGTTCGTACTGTTTGGCGAAGGAGTTTCATGCTAAAAGTATGCATTTTATGACGGCCGTCATTGTTTTTATTGCCCTTTTTACGGTCCTCTTCGTTAGCTGTCTTGCCCTTCTGGGAGGCTGTGTGACCCAGACTACCGTCTCCACGCCTCGCGGTGGCCCGCACCTGCAAGCTCCTTTTCGCTCAGCCCAAGCTGTATGAGTTTTGAGAGAAGAGTTTTCATTTATTTTTTTAAACAGATTGTTAAACAGAATTTAAAAATTGTTAAACAAAACTACATAAAACAAATGCACAACTTAATGGATTGTTCTGAAACACTTGCAATTTTGATGCCTGAAGCTTTGACCCTAGCTAAAATAATAAACAAGGTTTGCCTTTACTAAAACGGGGAAATACATGGTTGACTGGGCTAGGTACATAGCTCAGTTTGTATAGGTGCCTAACACCAATTAAAATCACATAAACTGGGAGAGTTGACACAAGCCTCTAATTCCAGCTCTGCAGAGATGGAGGAGCCAAGAGAATCAGAAGTTCAGAGTTATCCTTTGCTATATTGCTAGTTTGAAGCCAATCTGGCCTACATGAATATCATGGCTCAACAATAAAAATAATGCACGTTCGGGGGGTTGGATGGGGGGAGGAGGGGATGAACAGTGGTTGGTATGTAAAATGAGAAAATTTAAATAAAAAAGAATATAAGTAAATGAACATAAAAAATGCACATTCAATTCTTAATTAGAAAATCAATCATTATAGAAGAATATAGATAACAAGTCAGTCAGTCAGAAGAATGAATAGTGTGAGTGACATGCTTGTAGAGATGAAGAATCAGATGTAAAGACTTAAAAGAGCCAAGAATTGGGCAGACTGTGAGGACAGGCTCTGGGAGCATGGTTTATCACTTTCCTTCATCAACAGCTCTTAGCACAACACCAATCGCCATATTAAGTGTACATGTGAATACATACATTATTTATGTATGGATGGTGCAAGCAAACAACATGTATATTACATTCTGTAGCTACATGTAAGCTTGATTATGAAAATTATTTTTTTGTATTTTTTAACAGAAAAATGTCTATAAAATTGCCCCAAACAGGCTTTACTTCCTGAACCATTTCACCAAGTTAGTCTTTCCAGAAGCTAAAATGTGGTCTGTTGTGCCCTGGAAGAAGAAAGACCATTACACGTCCAACTTTATACTTTCCCATTTAAAAAGGCCTTCCACATACCAACACTGAATGTATCTTCTTTGAGTCAGAACAATCCTGTGAGGAAGGCAGGGCAAGTCACACAGAGGTGGCAAAGGTCACAGTACAGCTCCTGATGGCGAGGACAGGAAGTACTCAGTCAATCATGAAACAACTTCACTCCCTGCTTCTACCTGAGGACTCCTGCAGGGCCTTCACATGCACTTACACACAGTCTCACTGGAATGTAAAGGACACAATTCCTCCTGGGCGTGGAGGTACCTGCCTGCAATTCTGGGTAGGAGTCAGAGTCACGAAGATCAGGAAAGAGTTCAAGGCTGGCCATGGTTCATAACAAGCTGGAGGCCCGCCTGGCCTACATGAGAATCTGTCTCAATAACTAAGAAAGCAAATAAATAAAACCCCCATTCCAGAAAAGGACCCAATTCATGCCTGGAAACTTGGTTCAATACAATGGAACCAGTCCCTCTGTCATGGGTATCTTGGTGCATTGCCAACTCATCACAATTTACTGGGCCCCAGACTCTATGGAAGGTGTTATGAATAAGAACATACAGTCTTTGCTTATGGCCAAGAAATGAAAATATTTGAGAATAAATGAGTAATTTGTTATGATAATAGAGGAATAGTCTTGAACACAATTCCATTGGGGTAGGGAGAGTAATAAAAATTTTCTCATGCAAGGAGGCATCTGAACAATTTTACAATGAAAAATATCCAGCAGGAATAATGGCAAAAATCAAATATTTTTGGTGCAAATATATAAAATAAAAAATTTGGAAGTAGAAAGAACAAGAAATGTTCACCACCCACTCAGATTTAACAATTATTATTCCATGGCTAATTTGTTCCATCCATACATTCCTCTTTGCTTCCCTAGGTTATTTTGAAGAAAATCATAATCTGAGTATTATTTCACCTGTTAATAATTTCATTTCATTAAATAATAAGACATACTTAAAAGAATATCATAAAAATCATTAAGTTATCTTTTTCTTGGTTTTTTTTTTTTTTTTTTTTTTTTTTTTTTTTTTTGGTTTTTCGAGACAGGGTTTCTCTGTGTAGCTTTGCGCCTCTCCTGGAACTCACTTGGTAGTCCAGGCTGGCCTCGAACTCACAGAGATCCGCCTGGCTCTGCCTCCCGAGTGCTGGGATTAAAGGCGTGCGCCACCACCGCCCGGCTTTTTCTTGGTTTTTTGAGACAGGGTTTCTCTGTGTAGCTTTGGCACCTTTCCTGGAACTCGATCTGTAGCCCAGGCTGGCCTTGAACTCACAGAGATCCGCCTGGCTCTGCCTCCCAAGTGCTGGGATTAAAGGTATCTTTTTCAATGAATAATTTCTAAATATGTACAGTTTCTTAATATATGACATAGTATTCAAGTTTTCCATGAATGTCTTTTGAGTTATTTTTACAATGCAGGACCCAAGCAAAATCCTCACAATGCATTTGACTATACTCTCTCTCTCTTTAAAAAACATTAAAAAAATTTTATTTCTATTCTTACTTATCAGTGCTGGGTATTGAACTTAGGGTCTTGTGCATGCTGAGCAAGCGCTCTGTCACAGAACCAAATTCCCAGCCCCAGCATTTGGCTAGTCTCTTAAATCTTTTTCATTCTTTGCAGGCTAAGATTTCTTTTAATTATTTTAAAAGTATGTGTAGATGTGTATGTCTGTGTGGGGGAGTGTGCATGTGGATGCAAGTGCTCAAAGAGACCAGAAGAGGGAATCACATCTCCCTAAAGAGGAGTTACTGTTGGAGCCCACTAGGTTTCCTAGTGGCTGTACCCAGCAGGACTGCATAAGAGGTTGATGGGACCATGGCCTGGGTGCCAGGCGACTGTAACTAGCAAGGGGGAGGTCTTTTGCTCCACTCCTTGGCATTGTTATAAATAGACCTTTGGAATAAAGTTCTAGGCCCATTTGGATAAGGATCCAGGCCCACCCAAGTCTATCCTGTGTTTTCTCTCTGTTTCTCTTCCTCTCTATTTCTAACTAAGTCTCTTAGCCCTCATTCCTCAAGAGTTCCTGGGGTAAATAAATGTGGGAGCTGGTCCTCTACAAGTTATAGGCAGTTGTGAGCTTCCAATGAGAGTCCTAGGAAGCAAGCTCAGTTCCCCTATAGGAGCAGTATCCACTCTTAATCTTTTTGCTATCCCTCCAGTTCTTCTTCTCTGCACTTTACATGTTAAAGAGATGGATACTTTGTGGAGGTTCCCATGTTCCACATTTTGCTAACTGTGTAATCTGGTGTTTACCATATGCCTTTAACCCCTTTGTTTCCCATGAAGTGATAGAACAAGAGGCTTGATGTTACAGGAAAATACAACCTATAATGAGAAAACCAATCAAAGCATATCAAAAACTGTCATAGATATCAGAATTAGCAGACAAAGGCATGAAATCAATATGCTCTATATTCAAAATGTTCACAAAATTAAAGACTGAGAAGACGTAACAAAAGACCCAAAATGTACTTTTATAGATGACGACGATAATGTTGAGATAAAAATATTTTGAATTGGTACTGGGCATGCCAGTGCACACCTGTAATTTTAATTGCTTCTGAGACAGAGACTGGAGTATTGTGAATTCTAAGCTAGGATGGGCTACATAGCAAAAGTGTCTCAAAGTTAGAAAAAAAAAGTTGGGCATGGTGGTGCATCCCTGTTATCCCAGCAATCAGGAGGCAGAGACAAGGCAATTACTGTGAATTCAAGGCCATTCTGGCCTACATAGAAAGCTTGAGACCAGCCTAAGCTACATGGTAAGAGCCTACTTTAAAAAACTTGAATTGGACTAATGGAAAATAAAACATAGCCAACCAAAAAAGATTTGTGAACTTCAAGCCCTATCATTAGAAATTCTCTAAAATGAAACATCCAAAGAAAATGAAAAGAACATTAGTAAGATGTGAAACAACTATAAATCACTTAACCATGTAGACAGATGAGTCCTTAAGGGAAAGGTATGAGAACAAAAAAATGTTAGAATAGATAATATTCATGGTTTCAAAATGGCATAAAAATCATGTATAGTTGACCCTTGGTATCTTCTGGGGTTTTGTTCCAAGATCCCTCTCTACTTCATGCCAAAATTTATTCATGTTAAAATCTTATTTAATAAGTGCCACAGCACTCTTTTTGAAATGTCTCAACAAGGCAAAACTTCTCTCTTGACAAAGAGAGTACACCACTCACAAAAGCAGAAGGGCAAGCAGTTATAGTACTTTCCTGTAAATTGTGGACATCCTTTTGTATTCTTTAAATCATGTCTAGCTAGTTATAATAACTATTTTAATGTAATCACTATATAAATAGTTGCTATAGTGTATTATTTAGGGAATAGATAATGGGGGAAAGTCTGAATATACTCAGTTTCTTAGTTACTGTTCTATTGCTGTGAAGAGATACCATGACCAAGGCATCCTAGTGAGGGTTTCTATTGCTATGATAAAACACCATGACCAAAAGCAAGTTGGGGAAGAAAGGGTTTATTTGACTTACACTTCCATATTCCATAGTCCATCACTGAAGGAAGTCAGGACAAGAATTCAAGCAAGGCAGGCACCTGGAGGCAGGAGTTGATGCAGAGGCCATGGAGGGGTGCTGCTTACTGGCTTGCTCCCCATGGCTTGCTCAGCCTCCTTTCTTACAGAACCCAGGACCACCAGCCCAGGGATGGCAACACTCACAATGGGCTGGCCCTCCTCCATCAACTACTAATTATGAAAATGCCCTACAAGCTTGCCTGCAACCAGATCTTTTGGAGGCATTTTCTTAATTGAGGCTCCCTCCTCTCAGATGACTTTAGCTTTTGTCAAGTTGACATAAAACTATCTAGCACACCAAGGCAACTCTTAAAAAAGCATTTAATTGAGGGTTTGCTTACAGATCTAGAGGGTTAGTCCACGATCATCATAGCAGGAAGCAGGCAGGCATGGTGCTGGAGCTATAGTTTTACATCCTGATCTGTAGGCAGGAGGCAGAGAGAAAGAGAGAGAGACCCTAGGATTGGCATGGGCAAGCCCATCCCCAGGGACACACCTCCTCCAACAATTTCATACCCCCTCCAACAAGGTCATACCTGGCAATTCTTTCCAAACAATTCATTAACTGGAGATCAAGCATGCAAGTATATGAGCGTGTGGAGGCCATTTTCATTCAAACCACCACACTCAGAAAAGAAGCTGTTTTCCCAAATAGTTTCTATCTAAGGTATGTTGTGAAAGATGTGCTACATTTGTTTATGTGGTAGAATATTACTTTAACTGTGTAAAGGTGTGTTACTTTGTTTCTGCTGCATTTGTTTAATGATGTAAGGATGTGCTACATTTGTTTCTGTTGCATTTGTTTAATTATGAAAAAATGTGTTATTTCACCTTGCCTGCCTAAGGCACCTGATTGGTCTAATAAAAAGCTGAATGGTGGATAGCTAGGCAGGAGAAAAAATAGGCAGGGCAGAGAGAATAAATAGGAGAACTCTAGGCTCGAGGAGGAGGAGGAGGAGCAGGAGGAGGAAGAGGAGCAGAAGGAGGGTCAGGAGGAGGAGGAGGAGGAGGAGCAGGAGGAGCAGGAGGAGGAGGAGCAGGAGGAGGAGGAGCAGGAGAAGGAGGAGTAGGAGTAGGAGGAGCAGGAGGAGTAGCAGGACCAGGAGGAGGAGCAGGAGAAGGAGGAGTAGGAGTAGGAGGAGCAGGAGGAGTAGCAGGACCAGGAGGAGGAGGAGGAGGAGGAGCAGGAGGAGGAGGAGCAGGAGGAGGAGGAGCAGGAGGAGGAGCAGGAGAAGGAGGAGTAGGAGGAGGAGGAGGAGCAGGAGGAGGAGGAGGAGGAGGAGCAGGAGCAGGAGGAGGAGGAGCAGGAGGAGGAGCAGGAGCAGGAGGAGGAGGAGCAGGAGCAGGAACAGAGAGAATGAGAGAGAAACAGAGGGACACGCTTAGGGCCAGAAAGGCAGCCAGCCAGACAGTGAAGGAAGCAGGAAATTAAGACAATCAGAAAGAAAGGTAAAAAGTGCCCAGATAAAAGGTAGATAAAGAGGAACAGGTTGATTTAAGTGGAGGGGCTAGCCAGAAATGAGCCTAAGCTAGGTCAAGCATTCATGACTAATAAGAAGTCTGTGTCATGATTTGAGAGCTGGTTGGTGGCCCTAAATGAAAAAGCCTGGTACAAGCGGTAGGTTGCTTGAATATAAAGATATTATTTACTCCATGGTATAGAAATGCCTGCAGTGGGAATGAGAGGCTGGAAGCTCTAAACTGGGAGGAACACTCTGCTCCGCCTGAAAACCTCTCAATTGGAAACTGCAGAACGACTGTTTTGGCAGTTTCCCCAGTAGTTTCTGCTGGATCCTATAAGTTGAATTACGGTATCTATCTGCTGCTTGCTATTTGTTTTTTCACTTTTGCTTACTACGGGCATAATGTCCTTACTAGTTTCAAATGGAAAGTACAGCTTTTATAGACTATTTCTGTACAGTAAATTCCTTCCTCATTTTGGGCTAAGGTATCGTCTATTCCGAGACTTAAGTCAGAATACTTTTCTTTAAAAAATAAACAAAAACAGATTACATTTGGGAGGACTGGGTTTTGTTGTTTGTTTGGTTTGGTTTTTTCTAAACTGGTTCTCATGTAGCCTGGCACACACCCACTACATAGTGAAGACTGTCTGCAGCTCCTGCTCTTCCTGATTCCACCTCTGGGAGCATATTCCTGGGATCACTGGTGTGTACCATCACAGCCAGCCACATGTCATGCTTTGATACATGATTCCAATGTACATATAGCATTATATTCAGGTCAAGTGTATCTATATCCTCAATTTTTTCTCATTTCTTTATGGTGAAAACATTCAAAATCTTTTCCACCAGCATCCTTAAAATATGTAGCATATTATCATGAACTACAGTCACCCTACTGTGCTGTACAAAAACAGAATTTGTTTCTCCTCTCTACCTGTATCACAATCCCACTGAAAAACCTCTCCCCATACTTCCCTACTCTCTGTTCTGCTCAGCTCCTAGCAATAACTATTACACTCTTCAACTTCTGTGATATCAAATTTGTTAGATTCTACACCTGAGTGAGACCATGTGGGGCTTGTCTTTCTGTGTCTGGCTTATTTAATTTAATAAATCATTTTCAAGTTCTACCCATGTTGTTCAAAATAAGAATATTTCAGTCTTTTTATGATCCAGTAGCATTCAATATGTATATTCTATTCATCCGTCGATGGGTACTTAGGTTTATTCCTAATGTGTAGTTCTTGGGCTTTTGTGACTAGCATTACAATAAACACCCAAGTTCATATATTTCTTCACCGTACTGATTTCACTTAGTTTGGATACAGACCCAGCAAAGGGATTACTGGATCATATGGTAGCTCTATTTTTACTGCTTTCTACTCGGTATTTAAGCCAGAAATTCTTAATTCCTTCTGGTCCCTCATCTCTACTGTGCAACAAAGTCTCTACATTCTGCTCAGTTTTTATTCAAATTATTTCTTAAATTTCTTCCCTCCTCTCTGCTTCTATTACTACAGCTTCAGTTCAGGCCAGTCTCATCTCTTTCTGGGCCAACACCAAGCACCCAACTGATCCCTCTAATTCCCATACTGTTCCACTTAAATTCACTTTCCTGTTGAATAGCTTTCTTATTATTGGGGTAGTCTCTCTATATAGGAGTCTGGACTCCCAAGATGGAGTCCAGTGCAAGCTGGATTGCACTTCTCTATCTCCTTTGAGACTGGAGGATGGTATCAGTTAATCAGGAGTTAATCAGGAAAGCACAATGTGAAGAAGCAGGAATCACAGCAGAGTTCAGTGGTTAGATACATGTGCAAGAACGTCCTAGACCTGCTATTTCCTTGCAGAAAACATCACCTTTCCTCCCCATTTCCCTACCTCCTCCCTTCTCAGACTGCTTTTCATATGGCTTCATTGAGACATAATTCACATTCCATATAATGTGCCCATTTAAAATGTAATGGTTTTGGTATATTCAGAGCTATGTAACTATTGTCAAAATTAATTCTAGAATATTCCCTCACTCTGAAAAGAATTCCGTGTTCACTGATGTTCTTCATCTCTACCCATCCTCCCTCCTAGCTGTAAGCAGTCACTCATCTACTTTGTGCATTGATAAACAGTCCTGGCATCTCATATAAGTGCAGCAATATAACAGATATTTTGTGTCTGGTTTCTCATATATATATATATGGCATAATGTTTTCAAGGACCATCTATCCAGTTTCATGTATTGGTACTTCATAATAAAAAGGATTATTACTGAATAATATTCTACTAGATAGCTATACTAGAATTTATTTATCACCTGCCATGGGTATTTAGGTTGCTTCAAGTGCTTGATTGGTTTAAAAATAAGGCTTCTATGAACATCCATGTCCACTCTTTGTGTGGACACTTGCTTTCCTTTCTCCTGAGTATGCATTTAGCAGTAGTCACGTGGTAAATACATAGTTAAATGTTTGTGGGCTAGGGAGATGGCTCAGTGGGTGATAGGGCTTTGGGCACGAACCTGAAAACCTGAGTCTAATTCCCAAAGCTTATGTGGAAGAAGCCAGATATGGTGCCGCTCATTTATAATCCCAGAATTCCCCAAGTCAGATGGGAAGCAGAGACAGGAGAATCTTCCAGAAGCTTGTAGGCCAGCCATCCTGGAGCACATAGTGTAGTGGCAAACAAGTGATGACCTGCCTCAAATGAGGTGGAAAATAAGGACCAGCATCCAAGGTTGTCTTCTTACCTTCACACAGTGCATGGTGGATGTGCACACACACACACACACACACACACACACACACACATTTTACATAGGCACATACACAAAAATAAACTCATACATTTTTTTTTTTGTTGGCCAGGCATAGTGGTGTACACCTTTAATACCAGCCCTTAGGAGGTAGAGGCAGGCAGATTTTTGTGAGTTCAAGGCCCGGTGTTCATAGTGAGTTCCAGGACAGCCAGGGTTATGTAGAGAGACTCTGTCTCAAAAACAAAAATTAAAAAAAAATTTGCTTTACATTTATTTATATTTATTTATTTAGTTAGTTGTGTGTCTGTGTGTACATGCATGAACACATACATGAGTACCATGGTACACATGTGAAGGTCAGAGGACAACCTGTAGGAGTTATTCCTCTCTTTCCACCATGTGGGTCCTAGGGATCCAATTCAGGTCATCAGGCTTGGCAGCAAATGCCTTTACTCTGAACCATCAACCTGGCCCTATAATTTTTTTTAATACAGTGCTTGTTTTTCTTTGAGGGCTTAGGGGATGTATTTTGTGAATGAAAACCTCACTTGAGACAAGACAGCCTTTCATCATTTGAGTTTTCCAATGTATGAGGCAGAGTTTTTTTTTCTTTCATTTTTCTTTATTAAGAAAATTTCTACTCACTCCACATACTATCCACAGATCCCTTCTCTTCCCTCCTCCCACCTCCCAGCCCTCTTTCCCAAGTCACCCCGCATCCCCACATCCCCCAAATCGAGGTCTCCCAAGAGGAGTCAGCAGAGCCTAGCACACTGAGCCTAGGCAGGTCCAAGCCCCTTCCCACTGCACCAAGGCTGTGCAAGGGTGTCACACCACAGGCACCGGGTTCCAGAAGCCTGCCCATAGACCAGGGACAGATCCTGATCCCCCGAGGCAGGGTTTTTGTACAAGAAAACAAGAAACAAGAAAAAAAAAATAGTCACTTTTGCCTATTTAATGTCAATATCAAATTTATATAAGATATCTAGCTTTAAAATCTCTCTCTCTTTTTTTTTTTTTTTTTGGTTTTTCGAGACAGGGTTTCTCTGTGTAGCTTTGCGCCTTTCCTGAAACTCACTTGGTAGCCCAGGCTGGCCTCGAACTCACAGAGATCCACCTGGCTCTGCCTCCCGAGTGCTGGGATTTAAGGCGTGCGCCACCATCGCCCGGCTAAAATCTCTTTTATTAGGCTTCTAAACTTAACTTTTAAATCTTGCTTTTATATAAGTAGAATGCTCTGATAGAATTTAATATTAACCTACAAGCAGGATAAATTCTCCAAACATTTCCTAACTTAATGAAATTTTTAGATTTCAAACTATAACTAAAATGTAATTTATCTTTTTCTTCAAAATACTTCATGTATTCAACAAGCCAGTTTACAAATCTAATAAGCCAATATTCCTAGGTACTTACACTTTATTTACAAACCTAATAACTCAAAGGTTATAGATTCAATACCTCAGAATTCTGGAAAATTCAAACACAGTTTATAAACAGCACCAATCCAACTTTCACATGTCTCAAATTTAAATCTCAAATTTACCATCAATTAAATTTATTTAAGTATTTCAAGTCAAAATCACACGTCTAAATCCAACACTTGAGATGCCCCATCTGTCAAACAAAATAACCGTAAATTGCCAAGATGATTAAAAAATAACTTATTCATCTCAATGTGAAAATGTTCAATTTTAGGTCTGCGTTAGTTCTTCACTCTTACTCAGCACCTGCATCGGATTGACTTACAGAGAAACTCAGCTAGAGTGGAAAACCACAAATGATTCCTCATACGTAGTTAACATTTTAAGTTAGAGGATTGGAAACCATAAATATACATTAATTTTCCATCTGTAGTCTTTCTTTGAGTATGAGATTGTTAATTAGAATTCCAAGATATCTTTGCTGCATAAGTCATTTTCAGGATGTGTGCTATACAATTTCCAGTTTGTATTGTGTCAAAATGGATCAGAAACTTTGAACCACTGCAAAGCAATATGAATTAATTAGATTAATAAATTATGTATTTTTATTGCTCTTTGCAATCTTTCATAGTTGTCATATGTGGGTGTGCGTGCACACGCGTGCAAGTTCACTCATGTACATGTTGCTGGGGGTGGAACCCAGGGTCTTGCATAAGCTAAACATGTATGTTCTTCCACTAAGGTGCACTGCCAGCTTCTAAATTTCACTCACTTGATTTTTTAAAGTTGAGATATTTGTTCATCTTAATGAGGTACAGTATGATAATTTAATATATGTACACAATATGGTGTGACCAAATCAGGGTAAAAGCCCTTCTAGCTCCTCAACCATTAATCATTTCTGTGTTGAACTTTTCATGATCTCCTGGTTATTTTGGAATATGTCATAGATAGTTGTAAACAATAGTTACTTTTCAGTGCTATAGAAAAACAACCAATTTCTCCGATCTCTTCTTTTAGTTTAAGACTTTTTTTTAGCACTTTGACATTATCAAATCTTTCCAAATGATTCCTCCTGATTTTCATAGAAACCATAACTACTCTCCATACTCATATTTCATGGGCTGTGCCATATTTGATTAAGTTAGGTAACTGCCGTAACAAACACATATAATACCTGAAGGTTTGGTCTCAAACAGACTCTTGGTGTGTGTTATACTCAATTGGAGGGCACAGGGAACACTAACTAGAGAAGTGTCTATGGGCTGTAAGCATGGCCCTGAGTGTCCTGGGCACCAGTTGGTGTAGTTCACAGAAGAAACCAAGCATGTGGTTTATTTAGTGCTTGAACTAAATGGAGATAGTTAAAAAAGTCCTCTTATAATTCATGTTTGAAGAAGTTGAATTACACTGGGGCTAGAGAGATGGCTCAGTGGTTAAGCTGTTCTTCAGGAGAACCCAGGTTCTATTCCCGGCACACATGGGCAAGGCAGCTCACAACCTGCTGTTACTCCAGTCCCAGGGGATCGGACACCCTTTTCTGGATTCTATGAGCACTGCCCGCACACGGTGCACAACCATGCATGAAGACAAAGCACCCATACACAATAAATAGAAATTACCCATTTAAAAACTATAAGTTATATGTCCAGTATGAAGTCTCTCCTTGAATCTGCATTGACTTTTTCCTGTGTTTTGTTGTGCTATGGTTTAGATTAAAAGGATCCCTTCAAGCCAGGCACACACCTTTAATCCCAGCACTCAGGAGGCAGAGGCAGGCTGATCTCTGTAAGTTCGAGGACAACCGGGTCTACAAAGAGAGTTTCAGGACAGCCAGGGCTGTTACACAGAGAAATCCTGTCTTGGAAACAAAACAAAACAAAACAAAACAAAACAAAACAACGATCCCTTCAAAGCAATGACTCTCAATCTGTGGGTCACAACCGCTTCAGAGGGGTCATCTAACACCACTGGAAAAAAATACTTACATTACAATTCATAACATAACAAATTATAGTTATCTAGTAGCAATGAAAATAATTTTATGGTTGGGGCTTAGCACAACACAAGGAACTGTACTAAAGGTTCGGAGCTAAACTGAAGGTTGAGAACCACTGCTTCAAAGGCTTATGTGTTGAAGTCTCGGTCTCCAACTGGCAGCACTCTTGAGAAGGAACTGGATCTACAGTGCTACCTTCACCCATGGACTATCAGGAAGTGGTGGGGCTTAGCTGAGGGACAGCAGGGTATCAAAGGTGTGTATTTCAAGAGTTTTTCCTGCCCTAGCCCCATCCTGTCTCCCTCTCTCTGCTTCTCAGAGCCATGGGATGAGCTGCCCAACCACACTCCACAGCTGAGATAATTCGTTTCACCTCAGGCTCAGAGCAATGGAACTACCCAACCTTGAACTGAAACCTTTGAAACCACGTGACAAGAATGAACCACTCCTCCCTTAAGCTGCTTTTCTCGGTGGTCACAAGACGGTCATCTCTCACTAATTGTTTTGTCCTCATTAGGGTCCTGAAGCCTTCCAGGTTGGAAAAGTGTCTCCCTCAGGCATCCCGAATCGGGAAGGGCCCTCCTGACTAGGCAAAAATGCCATTTGTCTTCTCCTTCTACCAAAGTAGAGCTACACGTGTAAATACTACCATAAAGCTGAGTCGTGAAAACTGTGTCACGGAAAAAAAGAATGTTCGAAATTACAAGGCGTGTGTCATTGGCACTGTGAAACTCAGCCGTGAAGGTGATTATTTTATTAACACGGGAACAAGTGTTGAGCCGGGGTCGTGTGTTCTGTCCCTGCATTGTCAAGCCTGGAGGCAAGCGGTGCAGCCAAACAGTCTGTGGTGAGAACAAGAGCCGCTTTCTGTCTTCAGAGACGCTGCTGTTCTCACAGTGCTTTTCTTGCTGTGGGACTCTTGTTGCTTTCTCTCCTAGAGGTCGAGGGCAGAGATGATAGTTCTCTCAGCAAGGTCCCTCGGGACTAGGAGTGGACTGGACTCTGGCCAGGGCCACTTATTCTCAAAGAAATTAGAAGCTAGTGGAGTATTGCTTTGCTTATTCAGAAAGAGTAAGAACTAAACCAGCATGTGACAGGGCAAGGAAGTTGATCTTAACCCAGATAAACTTTTATCTTTATTGATATATGGAGATTTAAAACGCAATGGGCAAAGTAGAAATGGTTGGTTGTAAAAAGGACACAGGGGAAGAGTGAGACTGTGTGTGGTGGGTTTGTTTATGTGCAACAAGGATTCTTCAACCCTGTTTTCTCTAACAGTTGGTTTTCAAATTGAAAAAATTTAGAAGAGGGTTGGGGATGTTTGTGAACATCCACATAAACCTGGCATGGTGGCACCTGCCTATATCCCAACACTCAGGAGATGGAGGCAGGAGGATCAGAATTTCAAGTTAATTCTTGGCTATAGAACCAGTCCAAGGCCAGCCTGGGCTACATGAGACCTTGTTTAAAATAAAACAAAGTAGAGATTTTAGAGTATATACAACATATAAAAGTATATTTTATTATACAATAAACAGTCACAAACTCACCATTCCATGGGGATAAACATCTCCCAGGGAAGCTCTGATGAACCAGTATTAGTGTCCACAAACAAAGGAAAGTAAAGCCACCAAGCCTGGTAAGAACTGGCCTCTCCCTTTTCCCTTTCCCTGCTAACCCTTCACCTTTCAATAGTTATCAAAACAGCAGGAATTGAGTGCAAGGGGAACACCCTAGGGGGAGCAGAGAACAGAGGCTCACACTCCCTTTCTTATGAAGGCTTCCAGGCCTGAGATGATAAAGGGGAGATTTCTCACTAAATGAAGTTGAGAACTTTTTTTTTTTTTTTTTTTTTTTTTTAAGAATTTTGCCTTCTAATTGCTAGACCAAGACTGTGACTTAAAGGGTGAAGAAAGCATTAGGTATGGAGCTAAGTTGGTAGTGAGCTTGTCTGGCATGCATGAAGCTCTAGGTTCTAGCCCCAGCCCCCACAGAGCCAGATGTGGTAGTGCAAGACTATAATCTCAACACTTGGGAGGTAGAGGGATGAGAAATTCAAGGTCATTGTTGGCTACAAGTTTGACTCCTGGAACTACAGGAGACCTTGTCTAAAGAAAAGAAGGAAAGAGAGAGAGACAGACAGTGAGACAGACAGATAGACACACAGAGAGAGAGAGAGAGAGAGAGAGAGAGAGAGAGAGAGAGAGAGAGAGAGAGAGAGAGAGAGAGAGAGAATGAAAATTAGGTGGCTATAGTTGTGTGAGTTCATTCTTGATTTTTTTTAAGATTTATTTTTTAATTATTTGTTTTTGTGTGTATATGCATGTGGATAATGTGCACCTGAATGTTGGTGCCTGATGAGGTCAGAAGGCATCAGATCCCCTGGAGTTGGAGTTACAGGCACTTGTGAGCTGTCTGATGTGAGCGCTGGGAACTGAACTTGTGTCCTCTGCAAGAGCAGTAGGTGCTCTCAGCTATCAGGGCCTATTTTCAGCTCCTATTCGATTCCATTGGCCTACATGTGTGTTTGTGCCAACACCATGCAGTTTTTGTTACTAAGCTTTGTAGCTAGAGTTTTCCTGCCTGGCCCACAGTCAGGACAAACTCTCTCACCTGCCAGTCCCACAGCCCCTCAGACCCGACCAAGTAAACACAGAGACTTATATTGGTTACAAACTGTATGGCCATGGCAGGCTTCTTGCTAACTGTTCCTACAGCTTAAATTAATCCATCTCCATTAATCTATACCTTGCCATGTGGCTCGTGGCTTACCGGCATCTTCACATGCTGTTTCTCATCGTGGTGGCTGGCAGTGTCTCTCTGACTCAGTCTTCCACTTCCTAGCTTTATTCTCCTCCTTGTCCCGCCTACACTTCCTGCCTAGCCAATGGCCAATCAGTGTTTTATTTATTGACTAATCAGCAACACATTTGCCATACAGAACATCCCACAGCAATGCTTCTGTAGTATAGTTTCTATATCCCTGTAGTAGAATTTGTAGCAAATCAGGTTTTTTCATTCTTTTATCATCTTTCTCTTTAAGAGTACTTTGGCTATTTGGGGTCTTTTGTGTTTTCATGGTGATTTTTTGGGCTGTTTTTTACTCCTATGAAGAACGTTATTGAAAATTTGGTAGTGATTACATTGACTCTATAGATTAATTTCCATAATATAGCCATTTTCACACTACTAATTCTGTAAACCCATAATCATGGGAGGTGTTTCCATCTTCTAGTGTCTTCTTCAATTTCTTTCTTCAGGGTCAAGTTGGCTTTTTACTCCTGGGAAACATGATTGTTTCATACCACACACACAGCATTTAACCAAATTCAAAGCACTGTTAATACTACAGCAAACTGTAATTATTAGGTGCTAAGAAAGAAAAAAAATGCTTCTTATGGTATACAAAGTGAACTCAAAAGTCCACGGTGAATGAAACACTGACATTTTAAACACAGGCAGGATTGGGATTGCCGACTTTTCCTTTGGCTTTGGTCTTTAATCTGTTTCAGTGTGGCATCATCGATCTTTGGATTGTTGATGTTTTGTTCATCATGAGACTTTGCAGGCATTTAAAAATATTTTGTTGGTGTCTGAGGGTTTTTTTTTTTCCTTTTTTTGTGCTCTGCTAAGATTTTTACTTGAAGCAAAAGCCATACTTACTTCACTCTACCTCCTCTGGGATATAGAGATTAAATCAACACATACATACATACAGAAGGGAGGGAAGAATGAACAGAAGGAAGAAAAGTGGAAGGGAGGAAGAAGAATCATTCGGTTTGTTTTTGTTTACAATTGCGGATGGGAGGAATAGTCTGGCACACACTTCCCTAACAGCACTCCCTTCAAAGCCCTGGCTGGAAAACAGCAGCGATGGTCTAATTAATAGATCCAGGAAACACTGAAAAGGGAGATATAATCTCTTTGAGAAGACTGCAGTTTATTGCTCGGGATGAAAAAAGTCTACAATAAGCAGCTGAATTGGTGCTTCCCATGATGTTATTAAAGTATGAAGCAAAATTTGGTTGTGTTGATTTCCTCATTCCCACATGTAGAGAAATTTCCTCTAAACCCTATAAAGTGTAAACAGAGATTTACAGTGCTGAGGGGCAATATGATACCTCTTATGGAGCACTCTGCCATTTTTCTCATCTTGCTTGATTTTCATATTACTTTTCACTCAGTCCTCAACACCACCTCGAGGACTGGGTAGGGGAAGTGTTGCCCTACTTTATGATCAAAGTGACAGTCTCAATTTCCTGACAAAGTTGATCTAAGTTCTATAAAAATTGCTATCGAATAGGAGCCAGCAGTCTGTTCTGTGGACTTCAAGGACAGTCCCTTTCCTGGATGCAGTGCAGAGCGTTTCTGAAGACATGTGGAGAGAATCGTTGTAAGTGGCTACATTTGAGGGATTGTAGCTATAATCTGAGCTGGTTAGCAGCTGATCTCCCTGAGGCTATATCCAGTCTCCTAATGCTGTTTCATATTAAACAGGTTTGGGAGTGAGTCACTTGGCTGGCACACACTAGCAACGTGATTGCTTCAGCCGGGCTTGGAAATTCTAGGTCCTCCCTGTGCCTGGGGGTAGCAAACTCAATGCAAACCTCAGCTATAATCTTGCAGTGCTCTGGGGCTGACTTAGCATTTCACTTATATAATTTCAGGCTTCATTTAGCATTCATCGTTTTCTCTTTCCATGCTTACATGATTCGGCACAGTGTTCTCTTACACTAACGCCCTCAGTCTACACACATTTTCCTTTGTTTAGGCGATGTTGGAGTAGAAAGGCAGGTGAGCCCTGCGCAGTTCATGTTCAATCAAAAAATGATCAGGAAGCTTCGGTAGCCCTGGTAGGCTGCTGCCTGACATGCAGGGGGGAATTAGAGGTGGTAAATTTTTTTTTTTTTTTTTTTTTTTTGGTTTTTCGAGACAGGGTTTCTCTGTGTAGCTTTGCACCTTTCCTGGAACTCACTTGGTAGCCCAGGCTGGCCTCGAACTCACAGAGATTCGCCTGACTCTGCCTCCCGAGTGCTGGGATTAAAGGCGTGTGCCACCACCGCCCGGCAAGGTGGTAAAATTTTAACCGCTTTGAGGAGAGAAGCTGGGCTTTCTGCGTCTCCCTGTCCAGGGCTCTCTGTAATTAGCTCGGGGGCTAAATAGCCACCTGCTCTCCTCCTCTGACCTCGCTGCTGAGAGCACCTGGCTTTCACCTGACTAGGAACAAATCAGGGCTTGACCTTTCATTTGCCACCCCTGTCCTATACACCTGACAGCACTTAAAACATTTTATGATGTCATTTCATGTTAGATGTCTGTTTACTCTGACTCTGGGCATCTAGAGGGAGCATGTCTTATTTTATAATCCCTCAAATGTTGGGCCACCTTGTAGCCAGCTTTATTATGTGGCATCCAAGAGTGACACATGATCCCAGTTGCAAAGTGTCTCCAGGAGAGGATGGACAGAAATTATGATTTACACACACACACACACACACACACACACACACACACACACACACACACAGAGTGAGAGAGAGAGAGAGAGAGAGAGAGAGAATGCTAAATTTACTATTTTTTAAGCATATGGGGGTTTTGTGTGTATGTTGTCTGTGCACCACATGCATGCCTAGTGTTCACAGTGGCCAGATAAAACCCCTGGAAATGGAATTACAGACAGTTGTGAGCTGCCATGTGGGTGCTGGGAATCGAACCCTAGTCTTCTGGAAGAGCAGCCAGTACTCTTAACTGCTGAGCCATCTCTCTGTCTCTCTTCTGGCCTTTTAAACTGATTTGTCTGCTTAAGTCCGTTACGGACCCATCTGCTCCTAATTTTCTCACGTCCCTACACCAGCTTCCTTTACTCGCTCGCTCATCTTCCATCATCTGTGCTCTCCCCACCCTCTCATCCCCGGCTCCAGTCCTTATTAGATGCTCTCCTTTGATTTCTTACACTGCTCTTTTAAAATTCATTTTCCTAATCAGCACAGCAACGCTCCAGAGTGGAATATATGGGCAGAAACTTCCTTCAATGGTTGGGGGTGTTTACAAAGGAGAACAGAGGCTATGGATCTGTATGTGTTAATATTTTCATCTTGCTTATATTTATCTTTGACCCCTCCGCACCTAGCCCTGAATTTAGCACACACCGAGTTTCCATTAAATGATCAGCTAGTGACATTATACTTGTAGCTTTAGCCAGAACATACCATTAAAGCTGCTCCCGTTGGTGACACCCTCTTCAAGGGAAGGTTGGCAATTTCATAGTTTCAGTCCTACAAACTGGTGGGATTTAGATAGAAATTTCTGAGTGTTTTTAGTCTGTAAGTGGAGGTGCCAGGTTCACCATAGCCACCGTCCAACAGAGAGTAAGCAAATCCCTCTCCAGACTTCTCCTGCCAGATGCCCAGCTCTCAGACACCCCAGATGGCCTGGTGGATGAGGTGAGGAGAGGCTTGTGAATAGGGCCTGCTTTACACACTGTTATGCCACCAGTTGTTTCCTGAGGCTTGGCGTAAGCTCCTCTACTGCTCTGCCTCAGTGAGTGTCTTCTGTCTCACATGCCCACACTCTTTTTACCCATCTCTTTGAGAGGGTTCTAATTGCGGTCCTCAAAACTGGGCTGAGGCTGTTGCATTTGTCTCAAATTTCTGTCTTGTTTTGTTGATCCCCTTCTGGACTCGCCATTTCTCCTGTATTGTCTGGAATTTTTAACCCTGCATTACTACTTCTTTTTATAGTTTCCTAGCAACCATTTCCTTAACTCTTGCTGGCTGAAAACTTTTGACAGTTGTCTTTTTTGGGGGAAGGAGTAATGGGAGTTTTGCTATGTAGTCCAGGCTAGCCTGTTACTCGCAGTGTAGTCCAGGCTGGCCTCAAACTCATTACCTCCCTGCTTCAGCTCTAAGAGCACTGGGATTGTAGGAGTGCATCACCATCATGGGTAAAAATTATTTTTTCTTTATAAGATTCTGGACCTCAACTTTGAAGAGCCATGATTTATAGAGAAGGAGGGAGAGGGAAAAAAAGAAGCAAGGAGATAATGGTCCCTGCTGTTCCAAAAGCGAAGTGTCCTTAATTGTGGCCAGAGCTTCCTGCAGAGAGTTGAAGTATTAATGTAGTGTGACGGCTAATCTTAGTTGTCAACTTGACGTGCTCAGGAAGAGGAAACCTCAGTTAAGAAATTGCTTCCGTCAGACTGGCCTGTATGCATGTGGGCAGTTTTGTTTTGATTACTAATCGATGTAGGAGGGCCCAGCTCACTGAGGACAGTGTCGTCTTTGGGCATGCGTTGTGTAAGAAAGGTAGCTGACCACAAGCCTGGAAGCAAGCCAGTGAGCATCCTTCCTCTGTGGTCTCTGCTTCAGTTCCCGCCTCTAGTTTCCTGCCTTGACTTCCCTCGTGAGGGGCTGTAATCTGTAAGATGAAACAAACCCTTTCCTCCTCATGCTGCTTTTGCTCAGTGTTTTATCACAGTAATAGAAAGTTTACTAGGACATATAGTTTGGTAAGAATATTGGATATAAGTGGCTTTTGATAGTTTGGCACTAAGATATATTCCAGTGGTCCAAATTCCAGTGGTCCAAATCAAACTAGAAGGTAATATACATCTTTAGCTCTATAAATACAAACAGAGTTCATCTATAGGCATTTGACATGCTTTTGTCCAGACTTAGTTGTTGTTAAATATTAGTCAGAGTCTGGCAGAAAAATCTCAAGATTATACAGATAATGTCAATATTAGTAATAGTGCTATTAGTGTTTCTTTTTTGTAGAACACCATTTATTATTTTTAGTATTTCACTTATAGATGAACTTTCATATTCTTGGGTGTTGCTATCTTTAAATGGATTGATAGAAGTTAGTGTTAAAATACTGGTTTAATAATTAAGTTCTAGCTGGGCAGTGGTGGCACATGCCTTTAATCCCAGCACTCACTCTGTGAGTTCAAGGCTAGCCTGGTGTACAGAACAAGTTTCAGGACAGGCTCTAAAGCTACACAGAGAAATCCTGTCTCAAAAAAAAAAAAAAAAAGTAAGTTCTAAGGCAAGCCAGTGAAGGTAAATGGATAGACTACTCACAGATTAGCACTAGGAATGAGGTCAGAGTAGTTTGTTTGCTTTCTTTTGTGCATGTGTTGTTGCCTCCCCCCCTGCCCCCTCCCCGTGTGTTTGTATGTGTGCAAGCCAGAGGTCAATCTTGGGTATTGTCTACCTTGTTTTTTTGAGGCAGGGTCTTTCCCTGAGTAGGTGTCTAGGGCTCACTGGTTTGGCTAGGCCACCTGGCCAGTGAGGTCCAGGGATCTTCCTGTTTTCATTTCCCAGGCTCTGGGATTGTATGTACGTGCTACCCTGCTGTCACCACACCCAGACTTTGTGTGGGCATTGGGGATTAAGTTTAGTTACTCACACTTGCATGACAAGCACTTTACCAACTAAGTTCTCTCTCCAGTCTCTCTTTTCTTTCTTTCTTTCTCTTCCACTCCTCCTCTTCCTTCTTTTCCTTTTGTTAGTGGGAATTAAACTTGTGTATTTGTATTCTAGGCAAGTGTTCTGCCACTGAGTAGCATTACCAGCTCTTTAAAAACATGAAAGAATTAAAAAAAAAAAAGATAAGGTCTCATTATGTTACTCAGGCTGGCCTGGAATTTACTATATAACTCAGTATATCTTGAACTTGTGATCATCCTGTCTCAGTCTCTAAGCAGCTGGATCCCAGGTCTTTACCACCAAGCATAGCTTTGCTTGCTTCCTTTAAAAGAGAGAACTGAAAAAAACAAAAACAAAAAAAGGTAACATTGTCGGTGGACTTTTGAACATGTCAGCGGTGTTGACATGGTTCTGGGTAATGATCACCACAGGAATGACTAAAGTAGGGCCAGAGAGAGAGACTGGTGGAAGCCTTGGCTGAAACAACAGCTGTAAGAGTAGAAGGTCTTGGATGAAGGAAGAATAAGACTTTGGACACTGGGAATAGGAATCAGAGTGTAAATGTGCCCTACACATTCCTTTCATGCCTGAGGATGCATGAAGAATAAACTCCCTCTCCTGGGCTGCAGGAAAAGCAGTGTTCTTCATTGAGGTGCTATTGAACTTAAGGCAGAGCAGAAAGGAACCCGTGGAACAGTTTTATGGTATAAAAGGAAGGGAGTTTACAAATGGTTGAGGGCCTCAGAGGGCGAGCAGAAGGGTTATAAGAATAAGAAGATATGTCAAGGGGAGACTAGGGGGATGGCTTGAGAAAAAGGCAGGCGTCCAGAGGAACGTCCAAAGAATGCCACGGTACAGAGGTAGGTAAAGAGATATTAAGTAGTTTAGGAGTCTGGGCTGCTGGCATAAGGGATGCAGAGAGAGTGCTGGGTAGTGCCTGAAGCTAGGTGCTGCCCACATTATGATCTGCTCAGCAACAAGCGGCCTCTCCTTATGGACATAGCTATCAGGTTGTTTAGTGTGCTTTATCACGAGCCAGCCTCAAATAAGGGAGCTAGAATCATTACACCTGAATTAAAGAGAAGAGAAATACATAGGCCTCAGGCCTTTTCTGAACTGCATTGATTGGATCGGCTAACTGAAGACCAGGCTTTCAACCAACTCACGAGTATTTGGGTGTATGTACATCATATCCAAAGATTTATGACTATTGATGAGGCTTCTCTAAGAGACTTTATTATGATGGCAGTGTGCCTTCTGATCTGCTGTGGACTGCCAAGAGGAGTACACCTCACCCAGTGCTGGGCTGGGTAGGCGGCCCATCACCAAAGCTTCCAATTTAGTTCAAAATGGGGAAAATTATGGACTCCTTCTGGAAAAATTGTGACAAATTAAGTCAAATTAGCTGTGACAAAGATCATGATGTGAAAAGTGGCAAGATCACTGCAACGCTGAATCAGTGAGAGGCCCATCTAGCAGAAGTCAACTAGGGTCACCTGGCCTCACAGTAAATGTTAAAGTTGGCTCAAGCCCCACCCTGGAGGAAGTATGGTGCTGTTCTATGGGATGACTGTCTTCCTGGTTACCCTTCTCTCATCTCCAACTTTCCATGAGTTCCCTTCCATCCCATGTGGACCTATGGAACTTGGTTCCTTCCCAAACTGCTACTCATGGCAGTTAGCAACATATTGTAGATCATTGACTGCCCCTCACCCCCATTTTTTTTTTTTTTTTTTTTTTTTTTTAGGTATGGACTCACTAGCTCAGACTATCCTTGAATTTGCCTGAACTCTGGACATCCATGCACCAGCATGTCCACCTTCTTTTCTTGTTTCTTTAAATTTTATTTTAATTTATAGATATCTCTGCATGGGTCTCCCTGTACGTGCAGGTGCTCCCAGAAGCCAGGGAGGACATTGGATCACCTGGAGCTGGAGTTCAGGTGGTTGTGAGCTGTCTGGTCACCTGGAGCTGGAGTTACAGGTGGTTGTGAGCTGTCTGGTCACCTGGAGCTGGAGTTACAGGTGGTTGTGAGCTGTCTGGTCACCTGGAGCTGGAGTTGCAGGTGGTTGTGAGCTGTCTGGTCACCTGGAGCTGGAGTTGCAGGTGGTTGTGAGCTGTCTGATCACCCGGAGCTGGAGTTACAGGTGGTTGTGAGCTGTCTGATCACCCGGAGCTGGAGTTACAGGTGGTTGTGAGCTGTCTGATCACCTGGAGCTGGAGTTACAGGTGGTTGTGAGCTGTCTGATCACCTGGAGCTGGAGTTCAGGTGGTTGTGAATTGTCTGATCACCTGGAGCTGGAGTTGCAGGTGGTTGTGAGCTGTCTGATCACCTGGAGCTGGAGTTGCAGGTGGTTGTGAGCTGTCTGATCACCTGGAGCTGGAGTTGCAGGTGGTTGTGAGCTGTCTGATATAGGTTCTGGGAACAGAACTGCGATCCTCTGGAAGAACAGCAAATGATCTTAACCACTGAACCATCTCTCTAGGATTCCCCCCACCCCCTCATTTTTCAAAGCAGAGTTTAGCTACTTCTTTGTTTCAGAATGTAACCTCTTCCCCACATAACTTTTCAAGTTATTTTCCTAAACAAGATAGTTCCCCCACCACACACAAAGTAAGCTGAGTAGAAGACTTTCTTTGCCTCTCAATTTTATAATTTATATTTCTGCACAGAAAACTTAGCAGTGTACATTTAACCCAGCTTAGTGGTGAATTCTTTGGCCTTTGCCTTTTCCAGCTTGGCAATGTGAGCCACAGATTTAGGACCCAGGACGTTCCCTCCCTAGGGACGGCGGATCTCATCATATCTGTCGTTGTAATTGGTCCTAATACGTCCTCCAGCTTAGCCAGAGCACCCTTGTCTTCCGAGTTAACCTGTGTGAAGGCAACAGTGGTGCATGTCTTCCTGTGGACCAGCCGCCTCAGCCTGGCCTTTCCCTTGATGATGTGTTAGGGGACCCCCATCTTTCGATACAGGGCAGGCAGGAAGACCCCCAGCTCAATGGGGTCTACATTGTGGGCAATCACCATCAGCTGAGCCGCCTTGTTCTCCACCAAGGTGGTGACTGTATTCTCAACACGGGCCAGCAGCCTTTGCTGCTTCTCCTGCTTTGTCTCTGGCCTGTACTTGAGGCAAGCTTAAGCAGCTGGGGAGCTGTTTGCTGGTCCAGGGCCTGGGGGAACTAATTAATGGCAGGAGGCACTTTGAGCTGCTTAAAGGGGATGGCCTTTTGTTGCTGCACACTAATGTAAAGAGGCCATTTGACAAAGGGTGTGAGATCTCTTTTGGCTGGATGTCCTGCCCAATGCCAAAGTTCTTAGGTCTTTTCTCAAACAAAGAACTCACCACCTTTTTGGCCTCCTGTTTCTTCATGATGGTGGGGGCTGGGGCCACCTTCTTCCCCTTGGCTTGGCTTTCTTTCCTTTAGGTATCTTGCTTAACTGGAGGAGAGAGAGAGAAACCACTGTTTTTGTTTGTTTTTTTTTTTTTTTTTTTTACAGGGTTCTCAACATCATGGCCTTGTGAGCTGACTTCTCTCCCGACAAATTCACAGACCACCCATACACTGATTCTTGGAAAGTGAATCAGCCTCTTTGAATCCCTTTCAGGTAACAACAGGTCCTCCCTCAACTCTTTCTTGGAACTCGTGGCTCAATGTTATCTTCCTCCTTTCTCATAGGAGGACGGCAGACACAGGCAGCTTTGTTTAGGACTTGAAATCTCGGCTTTTCTTTTCACCTCATTAGAAGAAAGTATTTTTCCATCCACTTCATTTTCTTCTTGGAATTTGCTAACTGTAGCTGAGTAGTTCGGTTTGCACACAAGGTTTGTTCATTAATTAATAGCCTCCAGGCTGGGTTGCCCTTATCAGGACTTAATATCTAACCCAGTGCTGGCCTAACCAGAAATGGTGCCGGATTTGCTGGTTGGGTCTCCTGTGATGGGAAAGGCTCTCCAAGGGGGCGGCCGGGGGTGGGGGTGGGGTAGGGGTGGGGTGGGGTAGGAAAGCCTTTTGCTGAGAGCTCTAGTGAAGACTAGGGCGGTCCAAAGAGAGCAGCCTGAAACCTGAGCATTCTTCTAGAGACCCATTTCTTGCAGTGTTGGAGTGAGATGCATGACTCAGGACTCTGGAACATGGAAAATAGAGCTCTAAAAATTACTTTTAATACAGTCATTTTATTTTCTTGTCAAGACACAGAAATTATTGGTTGCAGCCCTGTTTCTTCTTCTTGACTAAAGGTTATGATAGGCAGAATTTTGGCTCATGACTTTGACTCCTGTAATTATATTATGCTAATGGGCAAAAGAGACTTTGCAAATGTAATTAAGGTTACTAATCAATTGACCTTAAAATGGATTCTCTGAGTGGGTCCGATGTAATTACTTGAGCCTTTAAAGCAGAGTGTTTTCCTAGCTGAGGAGGACACCAGAGCAGGAGAAGGGTGCATGCACTGTTGTGAGATCTGAGGCTGAGGGGATGTATACAGGATCAGAGAGACTAAAACAGCAAGGAACTAGGAAGTGAATTCTGTCTCAGAGTCTCTAGGAAACACAGCCCAGTCAATAGTTTGGCTTAGACCTTATGAGACTGTAAGTAGAGAATTCAGGAGAGCTACACTGTATTTAGACTTCTAACTTATAGAAATTGTAAGGTGGTAAATATGTGTTGGCCTAGTCTACATAGTTTGTGAGAGTGTCGAAATTATATGTCGACTCCATGGATGTTTTATCTTTTAATTGAAAACAGTGAAGACCTCCTCCTTCTCTTTTGGGACAGGGTTTCATGCAATCCAGGCTGGTGTGAACTGGCTACATAACCAAGGTTGGCCTTGAACTTCTAATCTTCCTGCCTTTACCTCCCAGATATTAGGATTACAGGCAAGTGCCTCCACGTCTGGATTTCTTTGCTGTGATTTTTTTTTTTTTAATGTGAAACTCAAAGCAAGGGCTCCCTGTGGGCTAGGCAAGCATTCTACCAACTGAGCTACATTCCAAACCCCCAGTGATTACTTTCCTTCTTCCTTAAGAAGGGCTGACAGAGCTGGGGAGAAGGCCTCGTGCTTACTGCGCAAGTGCAAGGACCTGACTGTAGCGTTTCCAGACTCCATCCATGTGTTGTGCTGTGAGCACCTGCGACCCCAGCACAGGGACAGGGAGGAGGGGACAGGAGGATTCTTGGGGCTTTCTGGCAAGCTGGTCTAACGGAATTGGTGAGCTCCAGGTTCAGTGAGAGATCCTAGTAATAGAGGAAGACACTGTCAACCTCTGGTTTCCACACATACAAAAAGAGGAGCTGACCAGGCAAGGGTCTTTATGACAATGATTTATGGGCATGCTTGGTAACTCTAGTCAAAGGGATGAGTGATGCAGGCCTCTATTTATAATCTCTATCTGTACAGTCCAATGTGATAGCCAGTAGCCACATTCGGCTTAAAATGAAAGTAAATATATTTGAAAATTTTTGTTTTTTAATTGTGTTGGTTACATTTTAGGTGCTGAAGGAGGGAGCACATGTGTGGAACAACCGTAGAGTGCTCTGCTGGGCAGATTTGACCTTCGAGACTAGTCAGCGGTGACATCCACTTGTAGCTGTCCTTTCCTCCACTGTGGCATCGAGGGTTCCTTTCCTCTCTAGTAGAGTCACTACAAAGCAGAAAGCATGAACATTCTTCCAGCCCTAAAGAGACATGCATGGCGTTTTTTTCTTTTTTTGGTGGAAACAAAAAAAATTATGTGTGAATGTGCACGTGTGTGTGTGTGTGTGTGTGTGTGTGTGTGTGTGTGTGTGTGTGTGTGTTGCACATGCATGTGTGAGCACCATGCACATGAAGGTCAGAAGACGGCCCAGATTTCCCATCCTACCATGTGAGTCCTGAGGATTGAACTCAGGTTGTCAGCATTGAGGGTCAGCGTTTTTTCCTGGCTGAGCCATCTCACTAGTCCTGTGGAAACGTTTATGCCTCTATTTTTCTTCTTGTGTCACTTGCATAAATCATCTCTCGGAGAGAGAAAGCTCTGGTCTTAGAGTAGAGCATTCTGGGAAAAACAGTGACAGGGTATTAGGTCTTGCTTTTTTACTTAAATGGAAGAAGAGTCACAGCATGATGAATGACCAATACGTTCTCTGGTCTGGACTGTAAGCTTTCCCAAGGAAGGTTGCTCTAGCAAGGCAAAGCTAGCTACTGGAGCAGGCCAGTAAGGCTATCCCCTGGAGCAAACAAAGCCAACAGACGGAGGCTGTAGGACTTGCCACATTGTGTTGGTTTTTAAGCCTGCAAAGGGACATTAGCCTAGAAGAGGAAGAAGAGGCTTATTCCCCCAGGAGACTATAGCCTCTGGCCACAGAATGAGACTTCTGTCTCAGGCTTAAACAATGAAAGTTGAAACTTAAGGCTTCCTGGTTAAACCAGACAGTGTCTGTGAAGCCGTGGGTGAAAACTTGACGGTGATTCAGCTGAAAAGAATGGTACAGGCCCCGGAGAAAGAGCCTAGTTTGGAGATCATGAGACTTGAGTTTGAATCCTGAATCCATTGCTGTCATTGAAACCAGCTCTGGGATCCCCCTTTTTGTCATATGTGATGGAGATGAAATAAGACAGTCTCCAGTTGTTGAGGTTAATTTTTAAAGATGTATTTTATTTTTAGTTATGAGTGTGGGGGGAAGGTGAGAGAGGGAGGGAGGGAGAGGGAGGGAGAGGGAGAGGGAGGGAGGGAGAGAGAGAGAGAGAGAGAGAGAGAGAGAGAGAGAGAGAGAGAGAGAGAGAGAGAGAGAGAGAATATCTTAGAGGCCAGAGGCCAGAGGCTTCCTGGATCTTTCTGGAGCTAGAGTTATAGGTGAGCTACCTGAAGTAGGTTTTTGGTTCTTGGAATGAAACTCAGGTTCTCTGGAAGAGCAGCAAGTGCTCTTAACTGCTGAGCCATCTCTCTAGCCCAGTCCTTGAGGTTATTATAGAGGCTTCATGATATCCAGGAGTCACTCAGTAAACATTAATTAAAGCCATTAATCACAACTATATTACATTGAAAAAGACCATATAATCCTAACCCTTTCTAGCCACTTGTGTGGTTCTGTCTCCATCCCTACCTCACTCCCTATTCCTACCATGGAGCCTCCAACCTAGTCATTTCTTTTTTGTTTTGTTTTGTTTTTTTGAGACAGGGTTTCTCTGTGTAGCTTTGTTGCCTGTCCTGGATCTCACTCTGTAGACCAGGCTGGCCTCAAACTCACAGAGATCCACCTGGTTCTGCCTCCTGAGTGCTGGGATTAAAGGTGTGCGCCACCACCACCCAGCTCCTAGTCATTTCAGTAAGAACTCAAGGCATTACCCTCCTCCTGAACACCCTAGATCACATTTCAAACCTCTCACCGTCTAACTTTTACCCAGCATCATCCTCAGAACACCTGATTCTCTAGGTATTCCTTAAGATTTCCACTAAGACTTTTGGTCCAGTATGTTGCTTAAGAAAATAGAAGCAACCAGAAGAGATTTCCCTCAACACTCTACTCCTCTGTCAACCACCTTCCCTGACTGGTGTGCAGACTGTGGTGGGTGAACTGTCTGGTTGTCCAGGCTCAGCGTCAGCCTCCGCTCTGCTCCCAGCTCCTCCTGTCCACTCTAGAGTTCCACTTCTGCAGTGGCTCTCCTCTGCACTGTTACTTCCCCCTCTCTCAGTGGGTTGTTTCCCTTTCATCAAATGTACTATACCACGTCTCATATTTGAGATATTCTTCCAGCCTCCTATTTTCCTTCAACCACTGTGTCTTTTTTTGCCTTCCTTTGTAGCAGTGCGTCACTGATGTTTTTTCATCTCCCCGACTTCTAAATGCTGGCCTGCTCAGGGGCTAGACCTCAGCACTCCGTCTACACTCATCTCCAGGGGATCGTGTTTAGTTCCATGACTTTAACTTTCTTCTATACACTTTCTCTGAACTATAGATACTCATATCCAACATCCTCCTGGATATCTCTACCTGGATATATACCAGGCATTAAACTTTTATGCCAAAATAGACTGTTAATTTTCAGTTCCCTCAAGTCTACCCCTCCCATATTGATATGTGGCCCTACCTCATGATTTTTCCTGAAGAGACATAAAAATAACTAGTCACTTCAGACAGAGGACACTGACAGACCAAAGAAATTATTTCATCCAAATCCCCTTTGATAAACCAATGAGTTTATTGGGGTTACTTGTAAGAAGACTGATGAAAAAAGGAAGGTATATTATCTGAAAGTCCCTTATGAGACCTCTAGGTAGTTATACCACTGAAGAGTCCTGCCCTTGTTACATAAGACATATGAAAGCTGTACCACTGAAGAGTCCTTGTAACTTATGAGCATCCATACTATTGAAGTGTCTTACACTAGTAAATCGTTTACTTCTTAATAACTATGGAGAGTAAAGGGCCTTGTGAGCATCTCCCAAAGGCTCATGAGCCTGCCCCCTCCCTCCAAGAGGGAAGGTAAACAGGTCTAATATTGTGTGGATGATCATGGACGTTCTGATTCAAGACCATAGAAGTCATGTTCAACCTGGAGGAAATAGCTGCACCATAGGCTCAATAAACACAATTCTAGTCTTCTGTTTACTCATGGTGAAAATCTTGAAGGGGCTGCAGAGATGGTTCAGCCATTAAGAGCAGGTGCTGCTTTTGCTTAGAACCTGAGTTCAGTTCTCAGCACCCATGTTGGGTGGCTTACATCCCCATGGAACCCCAACTCCAGGAGATCTAACATTCTCTTCTGAACTCTGTGGGTACTTGCACTCACTCATGCACATACCCCCCCCCCAGTGTACACATCATTAAAGATAATAACAATAAAACAATTTAAAAAATCTTGTTTCCGCCGGGCGGTGGTGGCGCACGCCTTTAATCCCAGCACTCGGGAGGCAGAGGCAGGCGGATCTCTGTGAGTTCGAGGCCAGCCTGGGCTACCAAGTGAGTCCCAGGAAAGGCGCAAAGCTACACAGAGAAACCCTGTCTCGAAAAACCAAAAAAAAAAAAAAAAAAAAAAAAAAAAAATCTTGTTTCCATCTGAAGCTCTCTGTTTCTCTCATGTACCTCATCTGTTCAACTGGAAAGCAAAGGGAGGGCAAGAGTCCTGAAATACTCTTGTCTAGTCAAGGGAAAAATCTTGTGACATAAGAGCATCGTCTCCTATAGTGACCAGAATTAATACATGACCTACATGTTCTACCACTTAATTCAACCAATATGCATAGGCAGTGCTGTAGGTGCTGGAAAATAGTAATAAGTAAAACATGGTAAAAATGTCACTGAGCTTCAATTCTTCTAGGACAAAATGGAAAACTTGCCAGATGATTAAAGAAAAATAATGAAGACACCATGACCTTCAGAAACAGGACTCAGAGACCCTTGAGAAGGAACTGACCTGAACAAACCCTCCATGAGAACTAGCTTTCGTGGTATCAGAAGATGCCATGCAAGCTTCCAAAGGAGAAGGAGGTAGCTAACAGTCCTACTGAGACATGATGCCTATGAACCACATCAACAATCAGCATGACAGGGTAATCCTGTGGTTGTAATGGTGACAAGCATACCTTGGCAGTAACCAACAGCTCTTTAATTGAACTTAACACCCGCTCAACAAGAGGGAGCCCATGGTTGGTACTGGAAACTCAGCTAACTACTAGTAAAGTCTTGGTTTTTGAAGGAGAATTACAACTACTAATTTACTAAACTAGTATAATCTGTAAGAACAATCTATGGACTATGGTGATATTTTATTTGTATTAAAATGTTATTTGTATGTTAATAAATAAAGTTGCCCCGGGGTCAGAGCTATTAGCAAGCTATAGGAAAGCAGGGCAGTGGTGGCGTATGCTTATAATCCCAGCACTTGGAGGCAGAGCTAGGTAAGTCTCTGTGTGTTCACGGATACAGCCAGTATTGGATACACATGCCTTTAATCTCAATACCAATCATAGAAAACCTGGAGGCCTATACAGACAGGCTGTGATGAGGCGGTCATGTGGTTAGGTTTACAACCAATGAGAAGGCAGAACAGAAACTATATATAAAGACTTTAACACAGAAAGTAGCTCTGGTTCGGAGAGGTAGGACCACCGCAGGAGGAAGAGTAAGGTTTTAGCTCTTAGCTCTGACCTCTTGGCTTTCTTCTTTGCATTGGTTCTGTGTTTCTTATTTAATAAGAAGGTTGGTTACATCTACAATGGACAGTTGTCCTTATACCCATATGCAAATGCAGTCTTCACCTCTCATCAGGGAAACTTCTCTTTGCAACAGATGGAGACCATTACAGGAAAACACAACCAATTAAAATGCAGAATTGTGGAGCCCAGTCCCAGTGGATACATCTTCAGAACACCCTACCCCCACCTAAGGCTCAGGGAACACTGTCAAAGATGGGGCAGAAAGGTAAGAGCCAGAGGATCAAAGAGTTTGCTGTAAGATTGTGTCTCCTAGTAACATCAGAGACTACACTCAAAATCTCTCACCAACACCATTGCCCACACATGAGCTGAACAAGGATGACATCACTGAACACGTCAGACAGGATAGAGAAAAGCCCATGAGGCCTCAGTCCTACACAAAGAACTACAGGCAACTAAGGAAAGTTGGGAATGGGAGAGGTGGCCTTCTCCAGGGAAGAGCACACTGGTGTGCCAAACAATCAACCCTGAGAACATACATACAGGTAGCATTATATGGACAGAACACATTATGCATCTATGAATGCAATAACAGTTAGTGAAAAAAGAGGCCATGGATTTGAAGGAGAGTGGGGAGGAGTATCTGGAGAATTTGGAGGGAGGAAAGAGAAGGGAGAAATATTGTAAATGAGGTGTGGGTGTGATCACATAGCCTTAGCACTCAAAGGATGGGTTTGAGATTGTTTTCCCTGACATGCAGGAAGTCAGTTGTAGGCTTTGAGTAGAGGTACATCGTGTCCTGACTTTCTGTTCCAGAGGGGTCAGGCTGACTGCTGGCTGAAGAACCTACTTCAGGGAGTCAAGAGCAGAAGCAGAGAGACAAGTTTCATTTATTCAGGTATGAGAAAGTCGTGCCTGAACTAGATGGTTGCTGTGCATGTGATGGAAAGGATTGAGTTTAGAACCCTTTTTTTCTTTCTTTTTAATTTTTTTTTTGGTGTGTTATATATATGTGTGAAGATGTCCTCACCTCTGTGTCTATAGGGTGGGGGGTCCATGGGCACATACATGCAGCATTTCATCAGCTAGATAGAGGTCAATGTTGGGTATCTTTCACTATCACTCACTTTATTTAAAAAATAAAAGTTAAATTTATTTATTATTATTATTATTATTATTATTATTATTATATGTGTGCTCATGAACAAGGGCATACATGCATCCATGTATGTGGATATCAGAGGACAACTTCAAGAGGAGTTGGTTCTCTCCTTGTGGGTCCCAGGGATGGAACTCAGGTTGTCAGGCTTGGCAGTATGAACCTTTACCCACAGAGCCATCTTGCCTGTCCTCTGCCGTATATGATTTTTGTTGCAGGATCTCTCACTGAGTCTGGAGTTCACTGTTGCCTATACTGGCTGGCCAGCAAGCAAGCCCCTAGGATCTACCTGTTTTCACCTCCCCAGTGCAAGGATTAGAGGTGTTCACTGCTGCACTGCTCTAAGTGCTGCTAAGGACCCAGCTTGTGCATGCCTGTACCACAAACATTTTGCACATCAAGCCATATCCCTATCCCTAGAATTCTCTTGAAGGATCCCACAGGGTTTGCTGGAAACATGGTAGGCGTACAGTCTATATTTGCTGAGTGGTGGATACACAGGAATATTCTAGTTTGCACTCTGTCTTAGGTATTCTGACACTGAGAAGACTATCCTTAAGACTGATGAGAAAGACGTCACTACTGGAAAGTATCTATAACTTTTATATATTCATTTTTTAGCAGTTGGAATTCTAGATTATTTGTGATTCTCTTGTTGAATTTTCCTCAGTGCGGCCATCTCTGTATTGATGAAGTGGAGCTTCAAATGAAAAATTGAAGCCCAAACCAGAACAGGGAAGTCCCTTGATTTTTCCAATTGTCAACTCCATTTTGGACCATTAGAATTTATCTTAGCAAATAGAGAAATTTTTATTGTGAAAGTTCTAATGTTGATATTAGTATAATTGGCTAGGAACCCAGTTTAGGATCAGATTCATAGAGGTATTCTTTTTTTTTTTTTTGAGACAGGTTTTCTCTGTGTAGTTTTAGTGCCTATCCTGGAACTCACTCTGTAGACCAGGCTGGTCTTGAACTCACAGAGATCTGCCTGGCTCTGCCTCCCAAGTGCTGGGATTCAAGGCGTGTGCCACCACCCTGCCCAGCTGTCTTTTTCCAATTCTACTGGTATCAATAATGACTGGCCAGGACCAGAATGGAGCTAGCGAGATGCTGGTCAGGCAACGTTTATGGAAACACCAATATTTAGGTTCATGCAGCTGCTGGGGCAGCCCCAAGAGGGAGGGCTCTTCCTTAAATGTTGGTGCTCTGGGGTCCAGCTAGCCTTATCCTAGCACTTACCCTGATGTCTACCAAGAAATCTTTTAGTTTACTAACCAGGCAACTGTAGCATTAAGAGCAGGACCTCTTTCCCGTTTTTTGGCCATGCCTATGCAACAGACAGCTGCTTTAGGAGAAACCAAGTGGCAGGGAGAGGAGCCATTTTCTGGAAAGCTCTGTTAGCTTAGAAATTAAAATCAGTGGGAAAATGGGGATGAACATTATGGAGTTTTGCTTCATAATTAACTCAATGATCCATTGGAACGTCATTTATTGAGGGCTACCTGGACCTGTCAAGCCTATGCTTAACTTTTCCATCATGTTTCTAATTTCCTTGGGTCCAGCATTTGAAAAATGTGTCCATTCTTTTCTCTCTTCTTCTGTGCCTTTTCTATACATATTACAAAAATTAACAGAACAAATAAACTGCAGCGGTAAAGCCGGGCGGTGGTGGCGCACGCCTTTAATCCCAGCACTCGGGAGGCAGAGCCAGGCGGATCTCTGTGAGTTCGAGGCCAGCCTGGGCTACCAAGTGAGTCCCAGGAAAGGCGCAAAGCTACACAGAGAAACCCTGTCTCGAAAAACCAAAAAAAAAAAAAAACTGCAGCGGTAGAAACGTTTTGGACAATCAGGTAATGGCTTATTTTTAAGGCTGGGTTAACAATTTCCATTTTCAAAATGAGTTCAAATTGACTGAGTGATTTTAAATTAGCTCTTTAGTTTTTACCCTAAGCCACCGATAATGCCACTATTAATTTCAATTATTCAGAGGCAACATTAGTACATGTGGAACAAGAAGGACGAGAAAGACAGAAAGGAATAAATGACTTGCTGCAGGACAGAGTGACATTTTGACTGACACAGAGGCTTTTCTCCCCCTTTGACACACTCTGTGCTTTGACATTTCACTTGGCACAAACATTTCACAAATTCTTGACCTAATCTGATGTACTGTTGTTTAGCGATTGCTGACATGACATGTTTTAACCTCAAGCTTGCTAGATTCCAAATGTTACCTTTTCTTTTTCTTGTTCATCAAGGTTGGATAACCTCCAGAAACCAGTCCAAGCAAAGGCCCACAAACATGGGAGGTTAAGTGTGGTTGTTGTTTGCCAGAGTGGAAAAGGGGCAGTTTGAAATTGGAGTTGGGGCAGAGCAGTCAAAGTGTGTTTTTTTTGTTTTTTTTTTTTTTTTTTTTTTTTTTGTTTTTTTTTTTTTTTTTTTTTAGGATATTGTGGAATGAAAAGAAAACAGATCTGTAGGGAACCCTGCCATTTTGAAAGAGATAATAGCCCCAAGCATGAAATACTGAGAACAAATTTAATAAGGACTAAATAGAGCTTATACTGTTGCTTGAATAGTAAATGGAGCTAGAGGAGGCGCAGAGGTTGAGAGCACTTGCTACTCTTGAAGAAGACCCAGGTTTGTTCCCAGCACCGCATTGATTCACAACTACCTGGAACTCCAGTACCAGGGGCTCTGTTATCCTTTTCTGGCCTCTGCAGGCACTGGGCATGCAAATAGTATACATACATATATGCAGGCAAAAATACTCATACATATAAACAAATTTTTAAAAAAGTAATTTAGGGACAGAAAAGATTTAAATAGCAGAGAAATACATCATCTTCCTTAAAAAGGAAGAATGTATTGTGTAAAGATGTCACTTCTCAAATTACTTTGTATAACTTTGTCTCCAGGTCTCTGCCTGGTGGCATGGAAGGGGTCTCATTTCTATGAATATATATGCTTTGCTAGTTTATTCATTTTATTGACATCTACTTCCCAGGCTTTTATTCAAGAATAAGCTAGCTAACATTGCTCTGCTCTGATATTAAATAATGTATATGCTTGTGTGAGTCTATATATATGTGAGTATGCATGCACACATGTGTGATAAGGCCAGAGGACTTCAGAAATACTGTCCACCTCCTTTTACAGAGTCTCTAATAGACTAGGAGCTCACCAAGCTCATCAATTAGGTAAGACTGACTGGCCATAAAGCCCCAGGGTTCCTTCTGTCTCCACCTCCCTAGCATTGGGATTTCGAGAATGTGCTGTGGTGGTGCATACCTTTAATCCAGGCAGAGGTGGAGGCAGAGGCAGAGGCAGAGGCTGAGGCAGAGGGGCAGAGGCAGAGGGATGGAGACAGAGGGACAGAGGCAGAGGAGCAGAGGCAGAGGCAGAGACATCTCTGTGAATTTGAGGCCAGCCTGGTCTACTGAGCAAGTTTCAGGACATCCGGGACTACATAGAGAGACCCTGTCTAGAAAAAACAAACAAACAAACAAATAAACAAACAAAAAAAAGCAAGTGCTGCCACTCCTGGCATTCTTCCTGGGTTCTAGAATCAAACTCCGGTCCTTGTGCTTGCAAAGGCAAGTGTTTTAACAGCTGAGTTGTTTTCCCGTCCTTTTCTTTCTTCTTTCCTTTCCTTTTCTCTTCCTCCAACTCTTCCTCCTTCACCTTTGAAACAGTGTCACAAGTAGTCCATGCTCTCTTCAAACTCATTCCTTAGCCAAGGCTTCTCTTGAACTCTGGGTCCTCCCCTTTCCCACATTTCTGGGCTGGAATTATAGATATGTGCCACCACCCCTGACCTATGACCTGATTTTTATGGACTAGTAGTTAGAAATACTTTTGGTAGCAAGTATCAAACAACTCCACCCGTAGTGTTTAAATAGTAAGGACAACTGATCATCTCACAGCCGTAGTCCAGAGGTAGGCAGGTCCAGGTGTGACACTTTGACTCACCCAACATAATCATCAAGGACTTAAGCTTCTTCTATTTCCACTGTGCCATGGCATCAGAGCCGCCAATCACCTGGGAAAATTGCTTTTTGCCCTAGAGCTATCACCTTGATTCAAGTCCAAGGAACCATAACTCCAACCACAACATCCACACCTAACCACGTCCAAGGTAGGAAAGTGGGTCGGGAACAAAAGCACTTTCTTCTCACAAGGCTGCGTTTATCCAGCAATCCCTTTTTTTTTTTTTTTGGTTTTTCGAGACAGGGTTTCTCTGTGTAGCTTTGCGCCTTTCCTGGAACTCGCTTTGGAGACCAGGCTGGCCTCGAACTCACAGAGATCCTCCTGCCTCTGCCTCCCGAGTGCTGGGATTAAAGGCGTGCGCCACCACCGCCCGGCGCCAGCAATCCCTTTTTATTCCCCTTGACGCAGTTCCTCTCCGCTTCCTCCTTGTGCATCTTACTCACCAAAGCTGGATCACATTGCCCACCTCTAGACTAGTCACTTGTCCAGAGAGCTTCTGCCTCGACAGCTTTGTCCAAATGTGATGCATCCATGGGTTCTGGGAGTGTGGCTATCAGAATTAAACTATGGTTTTTGTTAGCTATGAAGAAAGGGACCTGGCAGTTGGAAAGGCAACCGGCAGCATCTGCACAAAGACAGAGAAAAAGTATGGGCACTGGAGAGAAACCCTCTACAGACCATGACTATGGTGTCTCTCTTTTGACCTGTAGGGCACAGGTCCTTTCTGGCTTAGGCGATTCTGTTGCTGGGTCAAAATACCTTGACAAAAACAACATAAAGGACAAAGGGTCTCTTCTGAGTCATAGTTCAAGAAGACACAGTCCATCCTAGTGGGAAAGTCAAGAGGACAGGAGTTTGAATCAATAAGGAAGCAGAGAGCATGAACCCTGTGTTCAGTTCACACCCCCTTTTTGATACAGTCCAGAATCACAGCCTAAAAATGGAGTTACCTATAGTAGGCAGGTCTTCCCATCTCACCTAATCAAGACAACCCTCCACAGGCATACCTAGGGACCTGTCTCCCTATGGATTCTATATTTTGCTAAATTGGCAATTAACATTAACTGTCACATTCTTCTTAGTGGTTGTTTGGAGTCCTTAGATATTAAAAGGCCTCATAAGTCAAGGCAGGCAGTGGCTTTCTCAGTGAAATTCCCTGTTGGCTGGACCCCACAGCAACATTGGTAACTAGTCGTGCAAAGATGATCACAAATGGAGATTTTGTAGCAGGTCCTACAAGTGGGCTCTCTCAACACCTGATCTTACCTTCCTTCTGCCGCTTTCATTGTCGAGGCTGGAAGCTAACCATCATCACAATGTATCACAATGAAGGACAGTTGTGTTTGTGACAATTTTGGGCAATGCCAGGTGAGCAGAAATTTGCTGGACCTTTGGGAAAAAACTCATCTAGGATCACCTGCCACTTAAGTTTAACACGGTCCTGTGAATTTTAGGAGAAGGCAGCATCCAGGTTTATATCCAGGAAATGAAAACAGCTAGAGTATGAATATTATTAGAGTGGATATTTTTATGGTAATTCTTTTTGTTTCTTCCAGTGCTTTTATGCTTTGACAAAACTTCCTCATTATGAAGTCTATTACACATTTATCTGGTTTTGCTTTTCTATTGAAAACCCTATGCAGGAAAGTATGATCATTAACAAATATCAGAGATGAGCAACAACTGGGAGTCTTTGCCTGAGCACTGGGCCAGAGGAACATGATGTTGGGGTAGGGGTGTGAGCCAGGGTTATTGGAGGATGAAGCCCCCTTATATTACAGGCTGGTGATGTATTGTTTCTGGATATCATCATCATCATCATCATCATCATCATCATCATCCTCACTTTGCCAGTAGGGCAATTCAGAAGGTAATCTGTCCAAGATTAAGTGAGATGTACTAGATAGAATTCAAATCCAAAGCCAGAACCTGTATACTCTTTTCTGTTATACTCAATAACCAGTCAGAGCCTAGATGAGAAAGGTTACCCTTTCAAATGAATTAGAAAGCATCAGAGGAAGGAGACATTAGAAATAGTGTTTCGAAAGATATGGAACAGTGGTTCTCAACCTGTGGGTCATGACTCCTTTGAGGTCTAACAACCCTTTCACAGGGGTCACCTAAGACCATCAGAAAGCACAGATCTTTACATTACAATTCATGAGAGTAGCAAAATTACAGTTAGGAAGTAGCAGCAAAAATAATTTTATGGTTGGGGGTCACCACAACATGAGGAACTGTGTTAAAAGGACACAGCATTAGGAAGATTGAGAACCACTATTGTGGAGGGAAGGAAGGAGATAAGGAGGAAAGAGTGAAATGAGAGCTATCTATAATGTATCGTTCAGATGGGTCTAGGGTAGCAGTTCTCTACCTGTGGGTTGCGACCCCTTTGGCAGTCTCACATCAGATATCCTGCATTTTTACATTATGATACATAACAGTAACAAAATTATGGTTATGAAGTAGCAATGAAGTAATTTATGGTTGGGGACCACCATAACATAAAGAGCTGTATTAAAGTGTCACAGCATTAGGAAGGTTGAGAACCACTGGCCTAGGGCTACTGGGGACTGGTGGGTTGGATGAATTGACTACCAATGTATATTTCCCCGGACCTGGGCTGAATTCATGGTCACACATAGTCAAGGCAGTATGTGGCAGGAAGTGCACAGACATTTATGTCCAACACATTTCCCTGAATTCCCTTACCTCCATGAGTAATCTAAACACATCCTCCATCAGACTGCAATTTCCTTTTCTCCAAAGGTACCAGGGGAAGACTCTTCCTCCAGTTTTCAGATTCCGGCTACATTGCATTCCCAGAAAACAACTGTGTACTCCCAGAGCCATGGTTAAATGCATAGCCATGGCAATGGAATCTGTTAGTTCACAGCAAGCACTCCAAAGCACAATTCTATTGTGATTGGATCTCCCTAAATCCCACTGTTAAATAATCCATGTTAATTTTCTTAGATCAATATAGCAAAAGATTGTATAACTGCACCCACAGTCACCCAAAGAATGATATTTCTATAGGTTCTCTGTGTTCAAAGAGAAGTGGCCATTGTGTATTGGCAAAGAGAAAACAAACAGTTCCACTCACTATGTATAATTTCTGTCTGTATTATTCACATGACTGAACAATGAGATCTGTAATAGAGCAGTTTTACTTAGAACTAACATTGCTCAATTTATGGCCACCAAATCACTTACTCAACACAGTTATAACTGCAAATAATTCAAACTGATTAAACTTTAAGATATAAAAATTCAGCTTATTAAAGACTTCCAAGCAGAGTGAAATTTAGCAAAGCTTATTTGTGAGCATAGATCAGATAGCACATGGAAACAGGCTTACATTATTTGCAAAGAAATTCTTAACACATGTAATATGTTAATAAAATACCAGTTTATCATATCAATCGATAGACAACTGAACATTGTCACAATCATTTTTATAAGTAAAAATGACAGATATGAGATTTTATATTATATTTTGCTCTTTATAGTAACTAAGGATAGTTCATTAAAAATGACTGTTCTTTTCCTAGTTGAATTTATTTGACCATTTGGCAGAAACTCTGGATGATTGCTTTAAGGTATATAAAAGCTATACTTTTTCTAAAAATTTAAAATTTACAAACATTCTGATATCCATTTTTTTTAAACAAGCAAAGAAACAGACAAAAGTAATCACAAGACACTGGCGTGATTATATTTAAAGAGAGTGAGTGGGTAGAAAAACATATCCTTGCCTCAGATAGTGCTTAAATATTTATTGATTCATATTTATATAGGAGACTTAAACAGATACCAAAGCAGTCCCTGATACAAAGTAGATACTTAGGAAATGGTTATCATACTTCACCAAGCACAGATACACTGTTTAAAAATTATAGTATTTTAAACATTAAGAAAGTCTTTCCAAATGCTGTGTAGTATGTGTTTGTGGGAAGGGGTGGGGCACAAAGTCATTTCACACATCTGTTTTATCTGCTGCACTACATGGCAATCTTTTCAGTTACGCTCTTCAACTTCTGCATCTGGGAATGTAAAACTCAAATATTACTGAAGGGTCCCATCCTTCTCCCAGGGAAGCCATATTTTTAACTTCCTATTTTTAGAAAGAAGGTCTGTTGGATTGGATGCACGTGTACATTTGACTATTTTTTCCCCAAGACTTTTTATAAAAATTCTTTCCTTCTACACCCCCAGACTTGAAAGACCAATTTTTGCTTTCAACATTTGGTTTATTTTACTGCTTCTTAACAGTGTTACTGGGTCATAACATCTTGGTTTCCAACATGCATCTTAAATCTCTCTCAAATCCATATAATTTTGTCTCATTCATCCCTCCAAATGCTTAGTGAATCCAACCATTATATTAATAATTGCATATTTATGCTCTTAGACTTGAGAGGCACTTTCTTTATCAGCCACATTAGCCTAATAAGCATTTTTATTTGTGGACATAGAAGGCATCACTCGACAGGCAGTGTCCTTAGGGATGACCAGAGATCCCTGATAGGCCTTTTAGGTGGCTGGGGTAAGGGTGGGACACAATGAGTAGGGCCCAGTATATTGAGGAGTCAGCCATACAGATTTACACTATTTGACTGAGTAGAATTTATTCAAAAGTGTGTGTGTGTGTGTGTGTGTGTGTGTGTGTGTGTGTGTGAGTGTGTGTGTATGTGTGTCCTCACCAGAGGACTTATATTAAAGAATACTTGGCATCTGCCTCCTCACCTGACAACATTAGAGTAAGTGCTAGAAACTGCAAGTGATGTGAAATTTGCTTTGCCCTAGCCTCATGCAATGGATTGTTTTCCTAGTGCATCCGTTTTGCTTCCTTGTTCTTTCTCAAATACACCACTTTTATATGGGTATTCATCTTCCCATCTCTTGCCCACAGCCTACTCCTCCAAGGGACTGATAACCTCTGTTTTCCAGAGCTGAGCCTCATGAGTCCAATGGGATACTGTCATGGATTGGGTAATGGACGGTCACGTGGCCCAACAAGACCCAGTGAAATGTAAAGGGAGGGCTACTGCAACTTCTCCATGGGAGGGACTTAAATTTAAAAGAGCAGGCGCGTGCTTGCTTGGCAGCCCATAGACTAGAAGAGCAGGCAGTTGCTGACAGTTCTTCCTTTACAGCTGCAGGCGTACAAAGATGTGAGGCCAGGACATCCAAACGTGTTGCTTCCAGTTTAGGGAGGAAACCAAGGAGCAGAGACAAACAGTGCTGGCGAGCAGAGCAGGTGAACACATCCTAACCAATTTAAGAGTCCAGAGAGGAAAGCAGAGACTCCTCACCAGAGGGTAGCTAGGAGAGGAGAGGGATCTTCCCACGGCACTGCAGGGTGACCTGCATCTGCCATCAGCTCTCTACACTAAGCCACTTTCCTGGAGCTTGGCCAGCGGCTGTCAGCCCTGGCAGGAGCCAGGTTGTCCCCACCCAGTGAGGCAGAGGTGAGTCACTGAGGCTGGTGACCAACTCCCTTCTGGAGAACCCCAGTAGCCTGATGCAGGGAACAGGGGTGTATTGCCAGAACACGCAGGCAAGCAAGACGTGGCTCGTGCCCACCAGGATATATCAGGGCTGCTGATCAATGCTCACCCTATAGATTTGAGAGAGAGAGAGAGAGAGAGAGAGAGAGAGAGAGAGAGAGAGAGAGAGAGAGAGAGAGAGAGAGAGACCAGAGAAAGTCTTTATTGACTCTGGAGGCCCAGACGAAAGAAGACAAGGAAGGTAAAGAGAAGAGGTGGGCAAGGGCCCTTGTCAACACGCCACACTCCGTTTCCAATGCTACCATTTGTAAATAATAATGAGGAATGGAAATGGAAACATCGGCTACACCCTCTGTTAGGTAGCAGGCTTCTGATTTCTAGATTGTGGCGTTTGATACCAGCACTTCTGGCGGATTTACCCTGGCTTTGCAGTCAATCTGGGAAGACCAGTTTGGCAGGAAAACACCTACCTAATTGAAAGGTTCCACCCCAAAATGTGAAGAGCTGGGGAGAAACTGATCTAACAAACAATCAAGTCAGGTATCAAGGAGGGCATCGGAGAAATATGGAAACAGGGATTTTCTGATGGAAGCCTGGGTTAGAAGGAGAGTGTTCGGCCTTTTTTGACTCTATACGGTGTGGTGCTGAATCCGGGTAGCAAAAACACAGTCCCACAGAGATGGGGTTTGATGGGAACTAATGACTGGTTGGGGCCTGAGACAACATAAACCAGGCGGTGGTGGCGAACGCCTTTAATCCCAGCACTCGGAAGGCAGAGCCAGGTGGATCTTTGTGAGTTGCTACACAGAGAAACCCTGTCTCGAAAACAAAAACAAAAACAAAAAAATAAGTGTCAGGAAGGCTAAAGCTCAGAATGAGCTGGAGCTTGTGGGACATGAGAGGCTAAAGAAAAGTAAAAGATTATTTTTTTCTGTCTACATTTGGAACAAGAGCTGGAAGGTGTGGGTCTGCAGCGTGGGAAAATTAGTGCGATATTTGCAAATGATAAACACTGTCCTTGTATTGCTTCAGTCTCTCCCAACAAGAATGCTTTTCAGACTCCATAGACCCCAACACACAGAAGAAAAGGCTCTGAACACTTATCTGCTAGGGATGTGTTTGCTGAACAATTGTTGTTAATCAATTTGATTAACAAGCAACCTCACAGAATAGTGAGGAGGTAAAAGATCTTTACACATGGGGATTTGAGTCCTTATTTTAGGAAGATTTCCCCTCTTCCTCTTCCTCCCTTCTTCCCCCCTTCCCTCCCTCGGTCTCTCTCTTCCTCTCTCTCTCCTGTGTCTATGTACACGTGTGCCAAGGCGTGCATGTGACGGTCAGAGGGCATTTTGTACCAGTTCTCTTCCACCTTGTGGTGCTGGGATTTGAACTCAGGTTGTCAGGCTTGGTGTCAAGCACCTCGTCAGCTGCCCTGCATTTCACTGGCCTGGCAGATTCCTCCTTGTGGGCTATTCTCTCCTAGAACTCCAGGAGTGTTTTGGTAAGCTTAATGGGCTGCCCTTGCAGCCATACTGATTTCCCATTCTCAGAAGTAGATGCTTGGAACAGCAAAGACAGAAGGGTGATCTGGTCCTGGGTGCAGGGGAGGGAGCCAGGCCACTCTGTCTAGCTGACACCTGTTCTCCTCAGGTGACTCTATCACTAATCCCTTAAGATAGCAGTTTGCTCCTGAGACATTTTGGGTTTCTAGTAAAACAGGCTTCTCACTGTTTTGTTTGTTTGTTTGTTATTGTTGTTTTGCAACAACTAGTCAGAGCATGAAATTTGGGGAAATAATTTGGAAAGCCTAAAGAATAATAATAATAATTAAAAGCCAACTTTGACCCAATTTCTTAGAAACAGCCTGTTAGCATTTCCTTTTCCGATGTTTACTATAGATTTGGAACAGAAGGTTTATTATAAATTTAGACTATGGAAAGGCTCTTCAGGAATACAACAACTGCTTATAATTCTGCCACCACTGAGATTTGTTTTTTTTTTCCGTCCAGTCTTTCTTTTGTACACACACACACACACACACACACACACACACACACACACACACACACACACACACACACATTCATATGCACAGACACATTTGTAATAAAATGTGAATCCCATTGGAAATGTATTTATGTTCTAGTCTTTACACTCCATATTATATCACGGACATTTCCCCATCATCAAATGCCATTTGGAGGAATGTTCATAATTGACTCTGTTAGTCTGTCACATTTGGCCATGACCTTACTGTTGGAATTTGGCTTGTTTCCAGCTTTTCGCCACTTGAAAATAATGCCTTGTAGATATCTTTGTATGAAAAATCTCCACTTAGGCTAAATTTCTAAAGGTCAAGTTATGAGGTTAAGGAGACATGTGGTTTTAAGGTTTTTGATTTATATTGCTGGGCCCACCCCACACCCCCTGTGGGCAACTGGGTGGCTATTTCTTGTTAACATCTATAATGATTTTTAATTTCTCTCTGATGCTTCAAGACCTCTGTCTTGCTTTGTGCAATCTCATCACACCATTGTAATCTTGTGTATCTTCTACTCTTCCTCCCTGATTCCTCACTCCCCACCCCCATCCCCAGAGCACCAGAGTTTGGGCTATTTGAAATGTTGCTATATTTCTCTAATGACTTTTACTACTTTGAGGCTGATCTTTTGCTGTTGCTTTGAGGGACTTAAAAAAGTTTGTTTCTCATCCCTGTGACCAAGTACCCAACAAAAATCAGCTTAAGAAAGTGTACAGTCTGCCCTGGTGGAGAAGGCAGGGCGGCAGGGGTGTGAGCTGGCTAGTCTCCTCCAAGAAGCAGAGAGCAGACAGGAAGTGGAGCCAGGCTCCCAAATCTCCAGGCCTGCCCCGAGTGACCTATTTCCTCCATTGAGGCTTCTACTTCCTAAAGGTTCCACGACCTTCCAGAACCATCTCCCAGCTGGGGACCAAGTAGGAACATTTCACATTCCAACCACAACAGGCGATATGGATTCTCCTCCACTTCAATGGGGGCAGAGGGATGGGTAGGTGTGTGTGGGGTGTTGGGGTGACTCCTATTTGTCCCCTGGACTTGACTCAGACCTTGTTCCTTCTTCAAAGCTTGCTCTGACACCCCAGCTTGGCTTCAGAGCCTTTCCTGTTTGCTGTTCCTTGCATAGTCCTTCCCTGTCAAGGATTTACCACACGATACTGTGCTGGAAGCTGTCTCCTCTTCAGGTGTGGTTCCTGGAAGGTAGGGATATGTCTTCTTTTCACATTATCCTTGGTGCCTAGAACAGCACTTGTCAGCTATGGATTCTCAACAGATATAAAATAAATGTTTTATTTAATTTTTAAAGACATTTGTGTGTGTGTGTGTGTGTGTGTGTGTGTGTGTGTGTGTGTGTGTGTATGTGTGCGCATGTGCACTCACCTGTGTGTGGATGTTAATGTGAGTTTCATGTGGAGGTCAGAATAATTCTCTTCCTCTACCATATGGGTTCAAGCTCTGGTTGCCAAGCCTGGCAGCAAGTGCCTTTACTTAAAGTTTCATCTATTCCATATTTTCCAAGTCTATCCTACATTTTCTGGTTATGTAAATATTTTGAATAAAATCCAGAATTTGGGGCACAAAAACAAACCCAAACAAACCCAAACAAGCAAACACACGGAAACAAAGAAGGGAAGGAGGTGGGAAAAAGAGAAAAGACAACTAGACGAGAGTACAAGCAGCATGCGTGCTCGACAGTCCTGTGTGGCTGTGCAGTCTACAGGCTGCTTCTGTGCACTCTACGTCATGGCCGTGCTCTCGGCCCCTCCGGGAAAGGGCAGATGCTCACACCATATGCAGAGACAGCGCCCTTGCAATTGTTGGCCTATAATTACTAGTGTTCACTGATGGATCCCCACTGCCTAGCACTGTGCTCAATACACTCGAGCTAGTCAGTAAATATTTATGAACTCAGAAGACAAAGCGTCTTATTATCTCCATCTTACAGGAGAGGAAATGAAGCTTAGAGAGTTGACATTTCAATCTGGGGAACTGGATTCCAAATTTGAATGCCTCCCCCTCCCCACTACATGTGAGCTAATGTAGTGGACTTTTCTCTCCCATGAGAAAAATCTAGAAGTGGAAGAAAAATGGAAGCGTAATGGAGAAGGAGGGGAGAGGGCAGAAGGAGGTCATGGGGATGGAGAGAGCCAAGAGAAGCAGTCTGAAGTTGACATCTTGGTGAAGAGAAGATGAACAGGCACTGCATTCACTTAGGATGTGATGTTTTACCATATCACCAAGCTTAGCAAATCAGGCTTCCCTTATGAACTGCTGCATATGCGTATGCAAGCGAACACAGGAACTCAATAGTTCCCCATCCCCTGTAGTTTTCTATCTTCTTAGGTAAATGAATGAATATGTTGCTATCGGTTTGGACATATTGAGTGGCAGTGGGAGGAGCAGTTTACCAGAGAATCCATGGACAGGATTGGGCTGGCTCCTCTTGGCTTCATACAGCACAAGATGGGGGAGGGGAGGTTGGGTGGCGTTCTGTAGATAGAGAGATGTGCCTTCTGGAACATATGTGCCTATGGTAGCATTGCTGAACTGTTGGGAGGCAGCGGAGTGTAGAGGTTAAGTATAGACTGAGAGCTGAGCCTGGTGGTGCAGGCTTGCCATCTCAGCTGCGTGGGAGGCAGAGGCAGAAAGACGATAAATTCAAGACTTAGCTGGGCTATGGGATGAGTTGAAAGATAGTGTGGACAACTTAGTGAGACTCTGTTTTTAAATATAAAGCAAAGGGGGAGCTGGAGTTGTAGGTCAGTGGTAAAGTGATTGCTTATTATATGTAGGGCTCTCAGTTTAAACCTGTGCCTGAGCATACACACACACACACACACACACACACACACACACACACACACACACACACACACAAAGTACAAGCTGTTAAGTTGACTGCCTTGCCTGGAATCCTGTCAGTCATTTCCTGTTGGGGCGTGGGGAAGTCACTTAACCTGTCTGTGATCTTGCTTCCTCACTTGTTAAGCGGGACTAGGAAAAGCAACCCCTCCCTGCCTTACAAGGAAGGTCATGCCTGTAGTTTTATCTCTTAAGCAATGAGCATAGAGCCACCCCCCCACCCGCCCCCTTACAATTCCCTCAGCATGTTGCATTGGGCATTGTTCTTTGGAGAAACACAACCAATAGGATGTGTGTAAAGGGGTTTCATTGGACTGGCTTACATAATAGAAGCTGGATAATCCAACAGTGGCCATCTGCACGCTGGAGCATAGAGGGCCAGGTTCTCTCTCAAGGAAGCAGGATGCCTCAGCAGCCCCAATCTAGTACTGAAAGCCTGGAAGTTCTCTGGAAGGTTACTTCTATGGAGTCTGTGTTGAAAGCATGAAGAAACTAGAATCTTCTAGTGGATGGCATCAGTAGCAGATGCAGGCATGAGCGTAGTGCCTTCCTCCTACTTATTTTTCTATCAGGGCAGCCTGTAGGTGGATTTTTCTTTGGGCCTCTAGATAAAAAAACCACAGAGACTTATTGTTAATTATGAAAGCTTGGCCTACAGCTTAGGCTTGTCCCATTATTATTAATTATGAAAGCATGGCCTATAGCTTAGGCTTGTCCCATTAGCTCTCATAATTTAAATTGACCCATTTTTATTCATTTATGTGTCGCCATAGTGGGTTTTTACCTCTCCTCCTGCATGTCTTGCTCCCTCTGCATCCTGCTGGCAAATTCCTTTTTTTTTCCCATGAGATCTCTCTGTCCTCAGACGTCCCACCTAACCTCTTCCTGTCTATCTATTGGCCATTCAGCTCTTTATTAAACTAATCATAGTGACACATCTTCACACAGTGTAAAGGAACATTCCACAACAGCAGCCAGTCCATCAGTAGGGGCCATGAATATTTAGGATGTTCCCCTCCCCGCTTTGCTGCATGTCAGTCCTCTCTGGAAATCCCCTATGGACACATAGGTGCATTTCATTATCTAGACATCTCTTAAACAAGTCAAATTGACAATCAAGACCAACTGTTGTACATGCTTAGACTCTGGGAAGTGCTGCAAAGTCTAGGCCATACCTCAATGTGTCCTGCTTTCAGTCAGAGTCTTTGGGAAAGTAAGCGGGGTTCTTCAGGATCCACTGACAACCAACTCTTTAGGATTCTACTACTCCTACCTCAGCCAGGCTGCAGTGCTCCTCTGACATTCTCTCCCTCACTGTGCATTGATATCAATTATAATATGGAAATGGGCAGAGGGTTAGAGTTTAAACTACTATGAGCATCCCAAGAGTTAGGCTGAAAAAGTGGACAATCAGGGTTCAATATTTTCTTTCTTTCTTTTTCTTTCTTTCTTTCTTTCTTTTTTTTTTTTTTTGGTTTTTCGAGACAGGGTTTCTCTGTGTAGCTTTAGAGCCTGTCCTGGAACTCACTCTGTAGCCCAGGCTGGCCTCGAACTCACAGAGATCCACCTGGCTCTGCCTCCTGAGTGCTGGGATTAAAGGTGTGCACCATCACTGCCTGGTTTAAAGACCAATATTTTCTTAATGGTCCAGACCAGTACTGACATTTGCTCACTCCTCTCTCTGTCTCTGTCTCTCTGTCTCTGTCTCTGTCTGTCTCTCTCTTTTTCTCTCTCTCTGTCACTCATTGTAATGCTTTTGGTTTGGCCAGGTATTCCTCAGTCTGCTGGCATTTATGTTGCTTGATGGAGCACAGAGATGTCTCTGTTCCAAATGACTTGGCTCAGCAGACACTTCACTGGTGCCTTTTTTCAGTGTCAGTGGGACACATGGTCCTCTGCAACTCCTCTCTTATGCTAGCTCCCCACTGTGTGTTGGATACTATCTGGGCCCTTCCCCAGTCTTATTGGGCCTCACACTGCTGTCCACTGACCCACTGCATCCTCCAATCCAGCCCAGAACATTAAGCTTCAGCCATAGGAACCCGAATGATTCCTGATAATTATTATACATGCGTTTTCCCCCATAGCCTGTGTTCATCCTGTCTGTCCTTACCCGCCCACCTGATTAAGATGTCCTAATTAAGACAGTCCAGTCACCATAAACATTTGAAAACTTAGTATGACCTACTTATGCTTAGTCAGATTCTCCTCTAAGTTTTTCCATACCACACGCACCAACCAAATATCTATTCTATATATATCGTGTCCTAATTTACATACTGTGTTTTTTCCTCACTAGATTATACCTTCCTGACAATAGAATTTGTATCTTATCCACATTTATTGATACACAGTAGGCTCTTGCAGTATCTGTTGAATTAATTTCTACCAACTATGTAAAAACCAATAAGAATGTGAGAAATTTGTGAAACACCATTAGGAAGACAGGACCAGAAAAGAGAAACAAGTATATTTTATAGAAATCACAACAAGTGTAATTAATGAAACTAACAACCTAATGGATGTTCTAAACATCAAATTAGTCAGCAGATAAGAGAAAAATCAATGAACTCAATACCAGCACAGAGAATACATAGAAAACATGAAAGAGAACTTAAGATACATACAGAGAGTAATAGAGAGGAGGAAAAAGAGATATCCAAAGGCTAAAACAGAAGATAAGTTGTAGAAAAATAATATTTGAAGATGTAATGGCTGAGAATTTTCTGGTGTTGATGAAAGACAGGAGCCCTTTGATTTAGGAAGCACAAGGTGAACAGAATAGACAAAAAGGGAAATTTATTCCTAGATGCACAACAATGCAAAATGCTAAAGAGAAGACAGTATCATAAAAGCAACTGTCATAGTTAGGGTTCCTATTGCTATACAGAGACACCATGACCATGTCAACTCTTATAAATTTAATTGTGGTAGCTTGCTTACAGTTCAGAGGTTTAGGCCATTATCTTCATGTGCTATGGAAAAATCTTTGTACACTGTAAATATGTATTGCTCTCATTATTAGTAAAAATGTTACAGACTCTTGCTATTGTCCTTAGTTGTTCCCCAGAGGTAGAAGGTAAGTCCCTATTGCTGAAGATACCATGCACTTCAGACACAGGGTCCAGAGATTCCTGAGCTGGAACTGACCTGAATGTCTCTTCCCTGAGTACTAGCTTTCATGGTACCAGAAGGTACCATGCAAGCTTCCAAAGGAGGGAAGGAACCAACAGTCCTACCCAGCTAAGATGCCTATAAACCACAACAGTAACCATTATGGCATGAGAACCATTAAGGATGCAGTAGTGGCTTGCATACCTTGGCTGTAACCAACAGCTCTCTGATTGAACTTAAGACTCTCAACAGGAGGGAAATCCAGCTTGGTGCTGGAAACCTAGCCAACTATCCAGGGCTAATGACGTCATGGATGAAAACCCACAACTTCAACTTTACTAAACCAGCATAAGCCCTAACTACATTACAAATACTTGTCCTTATACTCACAGATAAGTGAGTAGTCTCCACCCTTTGTCAAGGAAACTTCTCTTTGCAGCAGATGACGACCATAACAGAAAACTACAACCAATCAAAATGTAGTGTTGTGGATCCCAGTCCCACTGGATATATCTGCAAAAACTCTGTATCCAAAGCTCAAGGAACATTTTGGAAGAGGAGATGGAAAGACTATAAGAGTCAGAGGATCAGGGAATTTGTTGTGAGACTGTGTCTCCTAGAAATGTTAGAAGCTATACCCATACAGCCTCACCAACATGACTACCTAAGCATGAGCTAAACAATAACAACAACCATAAACATGCTTCATGGACAGGGGAAAGCCCATGAGATCTCAATTCTACACAAAGAACTAAAGAATACTGACAGTGGGAGAAATAGTCTTCCCCAGGGAAGAGTACACCAGTTGATTATCCAACACCAAATGGTCAGCCCTGAAAATATTATACAGACTGAACAGGTCATATATATACACACATATACACATACACATATATTGTTACACTATACATAGTGTAACAGTAATTAATGAAAAAAGAGACCATTAATTTGAAAGAGAGCAAGGAGGGGTATATGGGAGGGTTTGGAGGGAGGAAAGAGAAGGTGGAACTGATGTAATTATAATCTCAAAAATAAAAGAAATAATTGAAAAAAATAAAAGCATGCTAGAAAACATCCTAACCAAAGTAGATTTAAGAAAACTATACCAATACAGGGACACTGTAATGCTAAAAAACTTCACTGGGAAGAAATTGTTTCTAAACTTAAAAGCATCTAATAACATAGCTTCAAATGATATAAATAACACATTTACAGAATTGTGAAAACATGATCACTACAGATACTATAGATATTAATGGTATTTCATTGATGGATTACATATTAATGCTTTACTAAATAATGTAGCACATCTTAACAACAGAACTAATAAACTTAATCTAACCTACATAAAAACTGACCTTATGAGCTCGTAACTCCTAAGTACTCAAACTGATAGGATCTTCTATAATGATATGTGCAAAAGCTTTTGTATATTTGAGGATTTAAGAAGCATACTTGTGCATGCTCATGAATGATAGAAGAAATCATAAGGAAGACAGAAACTACAGGATCTGAATAGTAATATAAACACAATATATTGTAAATGATTTAAGGATTGGCTACCTAGAAGGCACAAAGGGGCCCGCTTCTACCCGAGATTTTTCAATACTGATAGTAATTAGAATGAACTTTTTCTGGGTAGAACTGCCTTGCATGCCTGGAATGGCCATGCCGTAATGTGGATCACAGATGCAATTTCCATGTTGGGTGTAATGAGCAGCAAGTGTGCTCTTGTCTATGTTTTATTAGAATGAATAGTCCAGCAGTCAGTCTGCTAGAGAGCAAAGGAATATTTCAGGGTATTGGACTTCGTACCATTTTGAAATCTCACTCTAATTGTTCTTCTGGTAAGCCATACTTTGGCTAAGAGAAAGGAAGGCCCGCCTAGCACTAACATGAAGCAGGATGAAGTAATGGAATATAGACCTGAGATCTTGGGGTTCAGAAGCCGAAAATAGTGTGGGCGTGACTTTGTCTCTACACCAAAATTGTTCCTCATCTGAGTTCACAGTTGCAAGGGGAAAGCAGATTATAATATCCACATTGAAGGACTCCTCTTTTCTCAGGCAGTTTGGAGTGTGAACTAGAAACTGTACCCCTCCAGTATGTTTGTTATGTGGCAGACAGGACTGTCAATGGGCTGTGGCCATAATTTAACCCATTTCTCTGAAGTATGAGTAATATAGGAGCCAATGTTGGCTGTTATGAGAAGATCTCACTTCCTTCTATTATGAAAAGGAGAGTCTTGTAGCTACTTGTCCCCAAGCATACTTTTCTTCCCACAGTCTAGAGCACCCAGTGTCTTCTGGTGAAGACAGCCTTGTGTCCAAATCTCTGATTTTCCTTATAAGCCACGATTCCCATGGAGTTTGTGAAACACTGTCCCAGCCAATGTTCTTAGAACTAAGTGTGAATGTTGAGTTGTCTTTGCCTAGAACATTTCCTGTTACTCAATCCCAACTTCCTGATCTCCTAGAAGACACAGATGGGTCTAATCAAGTTCCCAGAACAGCACCCCAAGAAACACAAGAGAGCAGTGGCTCTGTTAGATCAGTGATCCCTAACATTTAATTTAACAAGCATCCATCTAGGAGGGTACATTGCAACACTTTCCTGGACCTTTTGCCCAGAGATTATAGATTTGCATTTGGGATGAACTCCCAGGTGGTGCAATACTGATCTGAGATCCTCACTGTGAAATTTTTGTAGAAAAAAATGGAGGAGAAGCAGAGGCTGGGGAGGAGACAATGAACAATGGGAACCACAAGGGGGACCCTTTTATATTTCGGGGTGAGAGGTGGGTGATGCTATAAAAACCCCAGTTGTCACTCCCTGCCATTTAGAGACTGTCTGGTCTTTGTGTGCTTTGCTTCTTGCTCTTCTCTACACAACGAGGCTCAGAAACTAGAGGCTGAGGGTGTGAGAAAGATGGAGAGGTGAAGGTGGGTGGGGGAGAAGGAGGAAGGATGAGAGACTCAGGGTCTGGTGATGTGAAAGTTTTCCAGGCTACGTGGATGAAAGGTGTGGGAGAGGCTGTGGGGCAGGAGGGAAGTGATGGGAGAAAAAAGAGAATTTCTTATCTGAGTGCCACGGCCCTCAGGATGCATGACCCGAGGCGGCCCAGAGGTGTTTTGACAGGTGTAAGAAAGAACTCAGAGGCTCTTTTGAAATTAGTTTTTTGGATGCTGGATGGCATGTTTTTAGGGTGTGACACTGCTCTGAGACTCTGGTCTTAGGCTTCACTTTGGTATGTGAGGGACAAGAGGACTCAGATGTGGCTCCTGAATGTGGAGACTCTAGAGGGTGGACCTAAAGGCAGAGACAAACATGAGGGCCTTGTTAAAGATCCTCCTTGTATTGGGGTTGTCTGTCACCCCAGACCTGGGCTGTCCAACTGCCGCATGCAGTCAATTAAAATTAATGAAAAATGAAATAAAATTAGAAATCTGGTCCCTTAGTTTCACTTTCCACATTCCACTGTTCAATAACCTACTGTACTCCCAATTTTATGTCAGCTTGACACAGGTTAGAGTCATCTGAGAGGGGAGAACCTCAATTGAGAAAATGCCTTCATGAGATCGGGCTGTAAGCAAGCCTATAGAGTATTTTCTTAAGTAGTGATTGATTTGAGTGGGCCCAGCCTATTGTGGGTGGGGCCATCTGTAGTCTGGTAGTCCTGGGTTTTATAAGAAAAACAGGCTGAGAAAACTAGTAAGCAACATCTCTCCATAGTGTCTGTATCAGCTCTTGTCTTCAGGTTCCTGCCCTGTTTGAGTTCCTGTCCTGACTTCATTCAATGATGGACCATGGATGTGGAAGTGTAAACTTCCTGTTCCTTCCCAACTTGCTTTCGGTCATGGTGGTTCATCATAGCAATAATAACCCAAACTAAGACAGAAATTGGTACCAGGATGGTGAGGTATTGCTGTGACAGACCTGACCATGTTGTTTTTGGGAGGATTGTGGAAGGACTTTGAGCTAGAAAAGCCATTGAGTGTTGCGAGCTCAGTGGGTTGTTCTGTGGGAGGTTAGAAGACAAGAGTATTGCAAGCAATGCAGCCAATGGATGCCCAGCTTGTGAAGTTTCAGAGGGAAGCAAAGACTCTACTGGGCCATTGTGTGAAGAACGTGTGGTGTATGGCCAGCTGGAGTTGAAGAATCGGCTGTGATAAAGAAGAGGCCAGCATCATTGAGGTGAAATCTTCTGGGAAGGGTTTCCTTAGAGTCAGCACCTTCAAACTGTGTTCAGAGGTGGCCAAGGTTGCATCTAATGCTGGTAGCCAAACTTGGTCATGTGTAAGAGTCACCCAGGCAGTACTGGTTTTGAAGGTATGAAGGGGTCATGGAGAGCAGCTGAGGCTTGGCACTGTGAGAGGCCCAGGAGAGGCCGCTGGTGAAAGATGTAGCTGGAATAGCAGTGGAAGTCCCAGGATTGAAGGGGTCATGGAGGAAAGCTGAGGCTTGGCACCATGAAGACAGCCCGGGAGAGACTATTGGTGAAAGTGCAGCCAGATGCAGGAGAAGACCCCAGCACTTTGGAGATTCCACCGTGGGATGACCACCAAGAATAGTAGCAGCCCTGGGGTGGAGCCGGCCTGAACTTAGAAGACAAGCTGTGTGTGGTGCAGAGAGCAGAGTGATCCAAGCCCCTTGGAGGAGGCCAGAAGATGGTGAGTGGAGCCCAGACATTGCACATTGACTTATTTACACTGTTGGAGTCTGGTTTTGCTTTGTTCTGATTGTGACCATGCCCTGGTTCTTCCCTCTTGAGGTAAAAAAAGTATTTAACTTATTTTTTTGATTTTATATGTGCCCACAGTTGGCTTTAAAATTGTGAGGGAGATTTTGGATTTTAAGAGACTATTTTTACAGAGCTTGAACTCTTAAAGTGTTTGAATTGGTAAAGACTGGGAATTTTAAGTTTGTAATATGTTTTATATTTGTGATATTTAGTAATCTGAGATCTTGTGAATGAACCAAAAAAAAAAAAAAAAAAAAGAAAAAAAGAAAAGAAAAGTTAAGACTTAAAAGGCGTTGTGTGTCAAATTGTCAAGAGGTCAATTGTGCTTGCTAATTTTGTGTCAACTTGACACAGGCTAGAGTCATCCTGGAGGATGGAGCCCCAGTTGAGAAAATGCCTCCATAAGACTAAACTGTAGGCAAGCATGTAGAACATTTTCTTAATTAGTGATTAATGGAGGAGAATCCAGACCATTGTGGGTGGTGCCATTGCTGGTCTGGTAGTCCTGGGTTCTGTAAGAAAGGAGGCTGAGTAAGCCATGAGGAGCAAGCCAGTAAGCAGCACTCCTCCATGGCCTCCTGCCTTAGCTCTTGCCTTCATGTTCCTATCCTGTTTGAGTTCCTGTCCTGACTTCCCTCAGTGGTAAACTATGGATGTGCAAGTATAAAGCAACTAAGCACTTTTCTTTCCAACTTGTTTTTGGTCATAGTGTTTCATCACAGCAATAGAAACCAAAACCAACACGGGCCATAGCTGAGTGGTTATTGCGTGTTGTAATGTGGACATAGAACATTTCGCCATCACAGAAAGTTCTCTTGAACAATGCTAGAATTGTATTCTGTTCTTCCCTTCCTTTTGGCTTTCTGAGACAGGAGCTCTCTGTATCACAGGCTGGCCTTGAACTCATGATCCTTCTGCTTCCACCTCCCAAATGCTGTCATTAATCCCATTTAAAGTTATTTTTTGAATAAATATTAGTCACATGCAATTAAATAAAATTTTATTGATTTCTCTGCTTTGATTTCCGGGCTAGCACTGAACTGATGTTTTTAGCTTCTGAAAAGACACATGGTATTGCCCATTATTGCTACTGTTTTGATAGGCTGTGCTTGGCTGAAGTGAAGTCTTGTCTCTTTGTTCCATGGATTCTCTTATTTTCACATCTTTAGGAGGGATTTTGGTCCATCGTCATCTTCTTGAGGTCATTTTCCAAAGACTAACCCAGAGCAGCAATCCTTAATGATGCCTGTTTTGGAGGAAAAAGCAGAGATCTGTAACACTGCCAATCAGAGGAGGTCATCTGTCCTAGACAAATCCCCTATGTCTACAGTGGGCAAAAGACATAGACACAAGGACACCCAAGGCAATAAGCAACGGGGGTTTTGTGGTAGTCTTTCTTTACAACCTTTTGTAAAAGCAAAAGAGCCTTCTGGGAAGGAAACCATAAAGCCAGAATGACCACAAGAGGGCACCAGTGTACTTTAAACAGCCTTTACTACCCCAAACTGTCAGGTTTGCCTGCATTGCCAGGGAAAGAATGAATACACATGGGAAGAAACAGGGGGAAATCATATTGTTACATGTAACTAGAAGGCTTAGCATATTTATGCATCTAGGGCCTCTTAAATACAGAAATCACAAGAACATTAGACAATAATAGGCAGGTAAGGGATTAGATCGAAAATACCTCAAATATGGATGTGAATAGGTCAGTAGACTTTAAAACAGAATAAACCTCACTTCGAAGCAAGGTAGCTATGGAAACATTACCAAAATTATTCTGTTACTCCATGGCTGCTGTGGTTTCTGCAGCCTGGAAATGCTGTCAAGGGAGGGCAGAATATTATTTTCTTATAAATAATACAACACAGGATCCTATATGGAAAGTTGCAAGAAATTAGATTTCAGAGGTAGAGATGTTTCAACAAAAATACCCAGCAGCTTTAATTTGCTTTCTGATAACTTAGCTCTGGGTTTTCAGTTGTTAAGTTTTCCTCTAGTTCTGCTCTGTGCTGCAGGAAGGGAGCCAGAGAGAGATTTATCTTCATGTCTCTAGATATCTTATATACACTCACACACCTGCACATTTAACATGACTTGAAGAAGTCACCTATTTTTCTAGGTAAACCCACATGAGTGACCTATCATTAGCACTTAAGGGTCTTATATGCCTGTGGGGGAATAGGGCTGGAGCTGCTTCCATAAGGCCATTGGTTTCTGCCACTGATTCTCAGAGACCCTAGGTCAACTGCCTGGGCTCTTGAATTTCTCAGCAAATTCCATAAAACACATAGTGACCATGAGCCTAGTTGTTCCATGAGTGTGTCAAGAGCACAACTGCAGATGAGGGGAAATGAAATAGGTTTACAGGGAGGGATAGGTGTATGGTCGTTGGGGGAGCATCCTATAATCTTGGAGATGTTATGAGTACAAGGAGAGATAGGTATATGGTCAGTGGGGGAGCATCCTATAATCCTGGAGATGTGATGAGTACAAGGAGAGATAGGTGTATGGTCAGTGGGGGAGCATCCTGTAATCCTGGAGATGTGATGAATATAGGGAGGGATAGGGGTATGGTCAGTGGGGGAGCATCACATAATCCTGGAGATGTGATGAGTACAGGGAGGGAGGGGTGTATGGTCAGTGGGGGAGCATCCTATAATCCTGGAGATGTGATGAGTACAAGGAGGGATAGGGGTATGGTCAGTGGGGGAGCATCACATAATCCTGGAGATGTGATGAACCTTATGCTGGTAGGAGCTAGGAATTGAAGATGCAATTTTGGTGCTATTACCAAGTTATTCAGGCAGAGGTCCAAAATGTCCATATTCTGGCCTGACAATTGTCTCCTTTCTCCAGAGTTTAAAGGAACCTATGTACCCAAAGGGCAATAGCAAGTTGGAGTCATACACATACTCTGGAGATTGAGATGTTTATGTGTTCAAGGTCCCAACACTAAGAAGTAAGGTCTCCCAGTACTCTCACCCAAACCCCAATATTGGGGTATCTACTCTATCATGCTGACCATATGGAGAAGGAAAACCATGAAGGCGAGTGGATAGCAACATACAGAGCAGGCCATGGCTTAAGTGTGTAGATAAAGAATGGAAAAGAACAGATGAGTTCAAAATGAAGAACAGGAGCCATTAATATCCAGAACATGGAGCTAGGGTATGGATTTGTGGAGCCAAACTTGTCCTAGTGAGACAGATCTTACATTTCTCTTTGTCCAGAGAAGTGGGCCATGAATCTAACTCCTCAGTGGGCATCAGGCCACCTGAACAGCTTGTTGAGATACATGTTATTAGACTTTACTCCAAAGTTCATGATTTAGTAGGAGAGGGCCAGAGAATTTGCTAACAAATCCCCAAGGTCTCACAGTGGGCAAAAGACATAGACACAAAGACACCCAAGGCAATGAGTCATGGGGTTTTGTGGTAGTCTTTCAGGGTCCACACATGGAGAACCACAGCTGTAGATCACTGGGAAGAGTGAGAGTCAGTTATCCATAGGCATGAGAGGGATTTAAAATCTGTCTACAGCAGAAACTCACCAAGGGCTATTACTTTATTTTCAAAAATTGAAATATAATTCACATACCATTTATATAACTTAAAAAAAGATTTATGCTGGATGTGGTGGTGCATGCTTTTAATCCTAGCAACTGGAGGCCAGAGGTAAGTGAGTCTCTGTGAGTTCAAAGCCACCCTGATCTACAAATTGAGTTTCAGGCTAGCCAGGGCTACATAATGAGACCCTGGGCCCCTCAAAGAAAAGATCTGATATAGTAAAATGAATTTGAATTGAACATGAGTTCAGAAACACACACACACACACACACAGAGAGAGAGAGAGAGAGAGAGAGAGAGAGAGAGAGAGAGAGAGAGAGAGAGAGTAAATAAATGTGCTTTAAAAAATAGAGGCTGGCTTATTTATTTTTCCTGTATCATGCATATTTTGGTGTCATATCTAAAAAATTGCCCAGTCCAACAGCTTTTAAAAATATTTATTTTTATGTGTTTTGAGTGTTTTGCTCACATGTATGTCAATTGCATGCTTGGTACTCTCAGAGGCCAGAAGAGGATATCAAATCGTATGAAACTGGAGTTATGATTGTGAGCTGCCCTGTGAGTGCTGGAAACAAAACCCAGGCTCTCTGAAAAGAGAAGCCAGTGCTCTTAACTGCTGAGCCATCATTTTAGCCCTTGTAGTCTTCAGTAAAAAGATTTATTTATTTTAGTTTTAGGTGTGTCTATCTGTGTATATATCTATGCACCACATGCATGCCTGGTGCTCTTGGAGGCCAGAAGAGGGTGATGGATCCTCAGACTGGAGTTACAGATGGTCAAAAGCTGTCATGTGTGTGCTGGGAACTAAATCTGTGTCCTCTGGAAGAGCAGCAAGTGCTTTTAACCACTCAGCCATCTCTCCAGCTTGAGTATTGTAGTCTTAACTTTTACATTTTTCTCTATAATCAACTTGGAGATAACTAAGGAAGAGGTTCAATTTCATCCTTTATCATAAAAATATACCTAAACAGTATCCCGTCTGAGCTGAGGGCCTGTAAGAGGCAGCTGGGCCTTCTCCATGGTCTTGTCCTTTCTGTCAGCTAGACAGAAAGGATCATGGGACTTAGAGGATAGTGTGGCCACAAATTAGGGGGAGGCTAGATCCCTGAATCAGAATGGAAGTTCTGGCCTAGGAATGCCTGCCTTGTACTGTTCTGTGAGCAAACCTATACTTTTTTTGTATTTGAACTATTTTATCCATAGATATGTTTGTTATAGTTGTTCAGATTACTATAATACGAACTAAACTTGGACTAAAGACAAAAAAAAATAACATCTTAGAAAGCTAGCTTGAAGGGAACTAAGATTGAGCACCACACAGGGAACTAAGATTGAGCACCATGCATGACTGGGTTTTGCTGAGAAGTTTTGTGATGGAAAGGCTTCTCCCTGGTCTTAAGCATTGCTAGTGTGTAAAGAGAACTCTGTTTTTTTCTGTGGTATTGGTAATGGTGGTGAAGGGGTGAGTGTGGGTGAATATGGAAATGTGGCAGTGGATATGGGGCAGGGAATGAGTGAACCTTGAGTGTGTCTTTAGGAGCATGTTTACAAGTGGGCAAAAGTGACACTTGGCTCTGGTAGCACTGACAGGTTGCTGTGCCCTGGGGGTGCCTATCTTCTCTGTAATGTCAGTAAGCTGAGGGCAGGAGGCTCCTCCACAGATCATATGGGACCTTATTGGTTCAATAGTGTACCGACGTTTCAAGCTTACAGACAAAAGCGTTTTTGTGTGTGAGTGGGTGTCCACAAGTGTGTGTATGTTTGGATGGAGGCTATAGGTTGATGACAAGTGTTTTCCTCCATGACTCTCCATCTTATTTTGAGACAGAGCCTCTCATTAGCCTGGAGCTCAGTGATTTGGCTAGGCTGTATGATCAGCATGCCACATAAACTGTTCTGTCTTTGTTTCTCCAGTGCAGGGGTTATAGGCATGGGCTTTTGTGCCCAGTTTTTTATGTGGGTGTTGGGGAATTTGAACTCAGGACCTTATACTCATTCAACAAGCACTGTACTGTCTTAGCCATTGCCCCAGCTCCAGGAAAAAATTGCTATTAAACACCGTAAGTTGAATTCAGTAATTTTAGAATTTAATCTATAAAAATGATCTATAATCAGTCAAACAGTCATTTATTTTTACGCAATTCATGGGTCAGGCAAAAGTACCATCAACTTACATTAAGACATTGTAATAGACACTCACTTAGTTCTTGTGGAACTAGGCCTCAGCTATGACCACTGGTGACACTCAACTTTTGGAGGAAAGAGAAATATTTTTATGAAGCAGAGTGAATTTGAGGCTAATGATATCTTCTATGACGGTCATACGGTTGTCTGTGAAGCTAGCCTCTAACTACTGAGGAAAAAAAACGGTGAAACCACACTGACTTAGAACAAGTAAACTACAGGGCAGTAACTTTAGGTGGGCACAATAGATGGCACTGGCCAGAACGATATTGTAAACCTATTGGTAATTTAACTCCCTCTGCTGTGTGTGTGTGTGTGTGTGTGTGTGTGTGTGTGTGTGTGTGTGTGTGTGTGTATGCTTGCACCTGTATGCGAGTGTGTATATGGCACAGCATGTGTGTGGGAGTCAGAGAACAATGTGCAGGAATTGGTGAATTGGTTCTCTCCTTGAATTATGTGGGTTCTGGGGATTAAACTCAGGTTGTTGGCTTGGTGGCGAGTCCCTTCACCTGCTCAACACTCTTGCCTGCCTGCCTGCCCTTGGTAATTTAAAGATGAGGATTTACCTGTAGTCTCACTTTGCTGTGTGTGCATGTTTTCTGTTTCTTTCCCCCACAGAGTGGTTTTTTTTTTTTAAGACAACAATATAAAAAAGTTCATTTTTGTCTCAGATAGTTATTAAAGGTGCTTATTAAAAAGATGGGAAAAGAAACGGACGCCAAAGTAGTGATGATGGAGATGGTGGCTTTCCTCTTACAGAAGTGCAGGGGTGGGGGCCGGTGAGACAGAGCAGCCACTGGCAGAGGATTCAGATTGGTTCTCCCTGCCCTTGAGAGGCCTCCCCTCCCCCTCCCCCTCCCATCTTCCTCCTTCTCTTCCCACCTCTGTCTGTCTGTCTCTTTGTCTCGGTCTCTCTCTGTTGGTTTGTTGTTGCTGTAAAACTTTTCTTGGAAATAACTCATAGAAAAGGTGAACAGACTAGACACGGGAAACTCTCCTGCTTTCTCTCCTCACCACCTCTGGTAAACATTTAGCTGATCGTTTTATTACTGTCTTGTACTCGCACACTCTAATATATACATACGCACATATTTTTCTTAACAGTTTCAATGAATGTTTTATATGCCATGGCCTTTTATCTCCAGATACCTCAGTACACATTTCCTAAGAGTAAGGATACCTTTTTAACCATAATACAGTTATCAATTTCATTAAGTTGAACAGTGATACAACACTTTGATCTAATTCCATCTTTTTTTCAACTGACCCAATAATGTCCTTTATCCTCTTCCCACTCCCAGAGATGGATCCAGTCTAGTGTCAGACACTGCTGTGTTGTGTTTCTTTAGTCTGGAACATTTCTGTACCTTTTTTTTTTTGTCTTTGAAGATGTTGGCATTTTTTTTTTTTTTTTTAGAAGTTAAGACGACTTCTTCCTTAAGGAATGCTCTTCATTTTGGGTTTGTCTGATGTTTCTGTGTGCTTAGATGCAGGATATGCATTCCAGGCCTCACCTTTGAGGCACATCTGGAGGCAGAGTGATGTGCCTCTCAGTGTGATGGAGTTCGGTTAAGGGGTCTCTTGCAGACCATGCCCATGCTCTGTTCCTCATCAACATTCCCTTCAGGATTGAGCAACTATCGCTGCCTCTTTCTTGAACCAGTTCTTGCCCCAGTGGTTGCAAAATGAATACTTCCACAGTTACCAGCCGCCTTTGGCATCACCCCCTCCCCCCGCCTTGTTCTGTTTCTGGGATAAAAGCAGCATTCCTCGTGGAATTTGGGAAAAACAGATTCCCATGATAGACACATTTGGACTCTCTTTTTGTATATAGCTATGGGGATGTTTTACATCTGACAACCTACAAAAATAAGGTACTGTAGAAAACCCCCCCACCTTGGCTCAAAAATGCTGCTTTATCTAACTATCAGGAGACAGACAGAGCAATGACGCAGGTGAAGTCTTCAGCTCTTACTGAGTAAATAAGCAATATACAATAGGCAAACACCTGACTCTCATAGAAAGACAGAGTAGTTCTTTAGAGAACGTCTTTTCCTGAGTTGGATATCTCTCCTTCTAGAAGAGCAGAAAAGTTGTGTGTGTGTATTTTATGTGTGTGTTGTGCATATTGTATATGTGTGTATTATCATATGTGTATATATATGTATGTGTGTGAATTGTATGTATATATAGGTGTGTATTGCATGTATATGTGTGTATTGTGAATATATGTGTGTGTATATTGTATGTATATGTGTGTATTATATGCATATATGTTGTGTGTCTATTATATGTGTATATAGGTGTATATTGTGTGTGTGTGTTGTGTGTATGTGTATGTATGTCCCATACTGTAAATATCATGTGGCTGGATTCTGGTCACATTCTCTTCTTGGCTGCTGTCAGTGGGGTGGAGTAGAAGGTCAGTCTCTGTCATGTAGAATAGCAGAGTGATTAGACAGCAAGACTGTTAATTAGAATGCTGACTGCAGCGGAGCACCTTCTTCCTGATAAGTTGTGTGACGGCAGCTGAAATTGTGAAAAGCTAAAAAGAAACCACGTGACTATTTGTTGGTGTTAAAATCTTTAATGCCCTAAAGAAAGAACCAGGTATCAGCCCCACACAGAATTTTAACTCTGAGAGGCATAGGTTGGATTCTAGTTTAATTGTTGAACAAATGCCAGGGTTAGACCAATCAGTGAGGGATTACCAGTAAAGGTGGTAATGAGGTACATGTGTTTTCTTAAATCTTGCTTTAAACACTGTAACCAAATTTTATCTATAATATTATAGATGAATTGTTAGGCTTTGTTAGCTTAATAAAGCAGAATAGCATGGACGTGCATGTTGGTTTTCTTCTCTCCTGTGGAAATCCTTTGTTCCAATCTATGGTCATGGATACACCAGGAGCAGTCAGCTGAACTGTGGTTGTGATTAAAGTGTGTGTGTGTGTAATTCCATATGTATGAACTCTGAAACCTAAGCCTGCAGGAGAGAATGGCAAACAATTTTCTTGGAAGAATGAGAAGTGATAGAAGCCACAGAGATAGCACAAGCCCACAGGGTCAGGAACCTTGCCCTGCACACTTATAGGCAGATGGCGCTCTAAAGCCAGGGAGATAACTTTAGGCTTCGTCATCAATTGAAAAGCCATTGAGGCCTCTTTGTTAAACAAACAAACAAACAAAAAACAACCAGCCTCTTTGTTCTTCATACCTTTCATTCACGTACTGGCTCATTTCCTGTCATTCCTTTGCCTCTTCCTGCCATGCTCTGGCTTCTACTGAACCGTGCATTCTTAACTTTTTAGGAGTCCCTGCTAGAAGCACTGGATGAGTGTAAAGGAAAGAAATGGGAGAAATGCCTTGGGAATTGCAGATCTGCACTGCAAAGGACAGAGACAAACACCACTTCAAAAAGAGAATTATCTGGAGGAGAGGCGGGAGAGGCGAAGAGGAGGGTTAAAACCTTGTGACCTTGGTTTTAGACACAGTTTACCATGGCCATGCTATGTCACCTGGGGAATGCTACCTAAATTCCACAAATGTCAGCTTTTGGTGTTCTTTTTGTCAGTCCCATAGGTTGGACCTTTCACGTGGTAGGCAAGTGCTCTACTGTGAACGATGTCCCCGGTCCTCAGGTTTTGTCATTCTTATCACAGAGTTCAAGATAATTACCTCTTTGTGCTATGAGGAGTACATTTAATAATTTACATTTAATAATTTATACGAATCTCTTGATACAGAGTGTGGAAACACAGGAAGCATTGAATAGGAGATGGCACATGTTCATAGCTGTCATTGTCACACCTGCCTCATTGTGCAGGATACTGAGATCTTTATGCAGTCTTTGTCCGTACTTCCTAACTCTCTGTTGTACTAGCACTCATTCATTCCCCTTCCTACTGAGAGGTGTTCACCCCTCCTTTCTGCATTCTCCATTCACCATGAACGTGCATGCGCCAGGCTCCATCCAAGCCTGTACCCATTTTCTTTGCCAGATTCTAACCTTTGCTCTTACCATGGCTACTGAGTGAAATAAATGATCTTTCCAGTGCTTCATTTTATTCATTGAGGCTCCACTGAGGCCCATTTCCTCCACAATGGTCTTTATGGTGATTTCTGCCCACTTTGGACTCTCTTTCTGAATCGCTATTATAAAATGTTGGTGTCGTGGAGTTTAGTGGTGGATTATATAGATAAGAACTTCCTGTGAGGATGGAAGTGTTCTATAAATATGTTGTCTAGTACAGTGACTACTAGCTGCGTCTGTCTATTGACTACTTGAAATGTAGCTCCTTTGATTAAAATGAAATTTAAATTTAATTTAATCTGAATGAATTAAACCTTAGCCCAGTGGATCAACCATTCATGAAGTAAATATGATGTGTTTCCATTGATTTCCTGGGACCAACACTCATCTTCTCTTTGTGATGTATTCCTCCGCCCATGGGAAAATCAAGAGAAGACAATGTGGAAGGACAGTGCTCAATTACAGGAGTTATTTGTGAGCTCCATTGCCATTGGAGCTGGAGTGGATGCTTATTTCTGAATGTGAGCAATCCTGCAGTAATGTAGGCACCTTTCAGAAAGAGCTATGTGAGCTCTGCCCCAGAGAGTTGCAGGCCTTGAACTCTACGTGTGGGCAAGGCCTCTTTTGGAGGCCCTTGAGTCATTGTGGCGGACTTATGGGCATGACTCTTAAAGGGCGGGATCATTGAAATCAGCGCTGTAGCATCCCATGTGGACTGCACCAGGCCACTGCTTGCCTCTTCCTTATTTTTACCCTGTGACTCAGCTCTGGCTCCTTAGCTGACTCTTCAGATATACTTTGAACTCCTCCTTTCCTAGTTTGCATTGATTCTTCAGTGTTTCTTAGTGTTTCCAGAGTGATTTTGAGATAAGACTCCTCAAGAAGCTTTAGAATGGATGCTCTTCATGGAAGAATGCAGAGAGCCATGATTTTAAGGAGTTTTGCATACAATTTTCACAAGGTTACAGAGCTCTTGAAGCCCAGGCTGATATCTCAAACCCTTGGTTAAGAATACTTTCTTGGTCTGGAGAGATGGTTCAGTGGTTAAGTGCTCTTGTAGAAGACCTGAGTTAGATTCCCAGCACCTATATTGGGCAGCTCATAACTGCCTCTATCTCCAGCTCCAGGGATCCGATACCTTTCATATAGTTTCTGAGTGCACCTACTACATACATGTACACACACACACACACACACACACACACACACACACACACACACATATGTGTGTGTGTGTGTATGCGTATATATACACATACACACACAATTAAAAATTAAATACAACTTAAGTAAACCACTTTCTTTAGTCTGACCTTGGAAGTTTCTATGTGATTCCTTGCTCTCTCAGCACCAGCTCAGCTCTAACTAATTTTGTATGCACTGACTAGCATTTTGTTGACTGGTTCAGGGCTCTAGTTACCTTAATAATAGGAACCGGCACTCTAAATAGCTACAAAGAGTGCTTCAGACACTATAAATATCTGCCCCTATTGGGTAGGTTATTAGATTGGCATTCTGGCTCACAAATCTTTTACCACATACAAAAGAAGTTTCAGAGCTTAGCTATGTCTAGGTGGAATTATAAAATTCATGAAATAGCAGCACTGCATGGCAGACCCTGGACTGAGCACGCCCTTCCCCCTCCACTCTAATTAGAGGTATCTGGCCAGCGACCTGTCATGTAGTGCCACACATATCCTCAACTGAACTTTGAGCTTGCATTTCTTTAGCTCATTTGGAGTTTTCCCCTGCTAGTACAACTTCTTTCTTTTATCCCATAGACTACAAGTTAAGAGTTGGAGGAATGAGGTGACCATTTGTTGCAGAGGCCTTAGAAGAGAAGCAGTTGGCCCCAATCTCATGGCTACAGGGTGATAAGGCAGAACTCGAAGCCAACTGACTTCTAGTTCAGTCTCTTTCTGCTCTGTGGATAATTTGTCCTTGAGTTTTTGGTAAGACGACTTAGGAGGCTGAGCCTGTAGCATATGTGTCTGGAGACCTCATTTTATGCCTTTGATATATTCTTGCAAATTTGATAATAAAGTGAATTGCAGTAAATTATATATCTTATCATGTTTTTCAAAGATTAGAGCTGTAACCTTCCATAAGAGTTTTCAGCCTTGGGTATACACGAGAATATAATAGAAAAAGTACATGCTTAAGGGGAAAAGAATTTTCTGATGAAATATTAAAATAATGGTCTGAGCAAACCAACAAATATTAAAGCATGAAGCAAGAATCTTTTGTCTAGAGGAAGATAGTCAGCCTATTTCTTTAAATGCAACATATATACATATATGCATATACCAATTTGTAGGTAAATACCTGTTTTGAAGAGCTCAAACTTCCATTTCTTAATTATCTTCCACTTTCCATGATTATCTTTCATGGTCAGTATTAATTGTTTACTTAACTACTTGGGTTAGCTTGCTGCAATGTTTGCTTAGTGGCTTATGTAAACTCTCCATCATTGAAAGTCATCTTTCCTGAGAGCGTTATTAAGATTATTTCTGTAAGTATGACTTTCTCTATAGTGAAGCTTCTGCAATCAGCATAGATAAACAAAGGAGCTGTTTGATATTTCACTAGACATAAGACACCATATCTTATAATTTAATTAGAAGCCTGTAAGGGGGTGTGAGATGACATGAAGTTTTGGTTCCTTCCTTCCTTCAACATCTTGCTGTGTCGACCAGGAGGGCTTTGAACTTGTGACTCCCTTCCCCCAAGCACTCACTAATCCCCATTCCCCATTCCCCAGGGCTAGGAATAGAAGCATGGCATACTTGACCTGGCTATATTTAAGATGGTTAATCTATTTGTTCATTTTGAAAATTTATTAGCTCATGAAGGATTAGATTTTATTATGTAATTTTAAAAGTCATTATTTTTGTTTTTTCTCTACTAATGCATCTTCCCCGATCTCTCCTCTCGTGCCTCCATCCCTAGTAGACTCTTCCTACTTTCACACCACATGTGACCTATACCCACCCCCACCCTTCCTCAGTGCTCCTGGTTTCCCTCTCCCTCTCAGGCTCCTGTCTAGTTTCACAATCTATACCCACTCTCCCAAACCCTTGTTAACACACACACACACACACACACACACATGTTAGGATCAATATAGGAGAGAGAATGTAAGTTTTTTCTTTCTGAGACTTGGTCACCTCACTTACTATATAATCCTTTACAATTCTATCAGTTTTCTTGAAATTTTCATTTTTTTAATCTTAGTATTTTAAAGTTTGTGTTTGTGTGTGTATGTCTTTCTCTCTCTGTGTATATGTGTCTGTGTGAGTATATATGTCTGTATGAGTATGTATGTGTCTGTGTGGGTGTGTGTTTGTTTACAGGTGCCCTCAGAGGCTGGAGGACCCTCTGAAGTTATAGGTGGTTATAAGCTGCCCAACATGGGTACTGGGGACTGAATTTGGGTCCTCTGCAAAAGCAATACGTGAATTTAACTACTGAGCCATCTCTCCAGCCCCGTAATTTCATTTTTCTCAACAGCTGATTAAAATTCCGTCGTGTATATGTGCCACACTTTTATTATCTATTCATCTGTTGATGGGCATTTAGGTTGGTTCCATCTTCTTGCTATTGTGAATAGAGCAGCAATAAACACAGATGTGCAAATATCTCTGTGGCAGGTTACAGAGTCCTTTGGGCACATGCCAAGAATAGTATAGCTGTGTCCTATGGTAGTTATCTTTTTACTTTTTGCATGTAATACTGACTCTTGCAATGTCAGCCTTCTTCAACTATTGGCCATGATCATTTCTCATCTGGCCAACATGACCATGGTGACTGTTTTAGCCTAATCCCATGGCCAGTGCATTGCATTCTATAGATGACTGCAGGAGGAAAGATGAGTTTGAACAAATGAGTTTCAGAGGCAGTCTTCAAACTTCATGTTAGTTAATAATTTTAGCCCACTTCCTTAGTAAACTTGTAACCAGAGCAGGTAGCAGGGAGCAAATGGATGAGTTTAAAGTCCATCCTCTGTTGTTTCCCTTGCCCACTCTCTGGAAAAGGGGCTAACAAGCAGTAAAATGACCAGGCACGAGATTCCAGAAGAGAGGAGAGGGTCTGCCTGGGGAGCTGGCTGTATAATCAATGCATAATTGGCTCTTGAGTGATCACAAGGTGCTCTACAGTTTTATGATGCTGCCTGAGTTTTCCAGGCTCCAGCACTGATGGAATAAGGAGGGGAGAAGATGGTGTTGCAGTTGGCATGATGGACTTTGTCCACTGGGCTGGAGATGTGTGTGCAGAGAAGGTTCTTTGTAGAAAACACTTGAAAACCAATGTTGATTGGCAAACTGTAATAAGCCTGTGAGTGTTTGCAGTACAGATGCTGACATGGTTTAACCTAATAGCAAGCTGTTGTCTAAGCATCTTTCAGAGGGTAATTAAAAGGCTCCTGGATGCTCTGAAACCAATTATATTAAAATTTTCTTTGTAGGAGATGCTCAAGACTTCAGGTAAAAAACACAAAAGGACACAAACTGAAAAGCCATCTTCCTGCTGTGGGCAACAGAGCTGCCTTCACAAAGAGGTCTCAGTTCAAGACTAGGACTTAATTATAAAGGTGGAGACCTCAAATCAGCTGTACACTCCTCAAGCCAGTGCTTCTTTAATGAAGGGGAAGAAAAAAGTTCACTCTTGTAAATCATGAAATAGAAATCAATGCCTCGTAGAGTTGGAAAGCTGCTTTTTGGAGAGTGGGATTCTTCTTCTTCCTCTTCCCCTTCCCTTTCCCCTTCCCCTTCCCCTTCCCCTTCCCCTTCCCCTTCCCCTTCTTCTTCTTCTTCTTCTTCTTCTTCTTCTTCTTCTTCTTCTTCTTCTTCTTCTTCTTCTTCTTCTTCTTCTTCTTCTTCTTCTTCTTATGTGTTATACATTTTTTTTTAAAAAGATTTCTTTATTTATTATGTACACAGTGTTCTGCCTGCATGCCAGAAGATGGCACCAGATCTCATTATAGATGGTTGTGAGCCACCATGTGGCTGCTGGGAATTGAACTTAGGACCTCTGGAAGAACAGCCAATGCTCTTAACCTCTGAGCCATCTCTCCAGCCCTGAGAGTGGCATTCTTTAGGCATTATGAGTGGGTCATATTTGCTGTTGCCTACCAGATCCAGATGTATTTCATGGGAGGGTTCCAGGACAGATGCATCAAGAGATTGCAGCGATCGTTCTCAGACTGTCTCCAGCAGGCTATGTGACCACACACAAATCACTGTCATCCTCTGAGCACCCACTGCTTGGGATCTGTAAAAAGAAAGGAAGATAGCAAGCTGAAAACTGTGGTTATGCTTTGAGAAGATGCTTCCTTGTATACTACAACAGTAATTGGCAAAAAGGGACTGCATCCTTAAAACCTCCCTGTAACTCAGTTCTGTGACTGGAGTCATGGGAGTCTGTGGAATGAAGTAGTAAGAACAAGGTGACTGTCACTGTTCAGAGGATGGTGAACTTCACTGTTGGCTCCAGGCCTTGTGCCACACAGCTAGAACCGCACAGGAATCTGGTAGAGGTGTTTCCTTAGTTTTATGTGTTTTTCCAGTTTCTTGTGAGACTCTTTTGTTCTTTGACCAGAATTCATCAACAGTAGCTGTAGTCAAAGGCATCAGAATGGGAATGATTTCATCATTTTGTTTTTTTTGAGACAGGGTTTCTCTTGTGTTGTTTTGGTGCCTGTCCTGGATATCGCTCTGGAGACCAGGCTGGCCTCGAACTCACAGAGATCTACCTAGCTCTGCCTCCCAAGTGCTGGGATTAAAGGCATGCACCACCACTGCCCGGCTCAATGTCATCATTTTTAATCGGAGTTTGAGTAAGACATTTTTTTTAATAAGATAGTTTTTGTTTCATAGTAAAATGGTAAAGAAGACACAGAGGTATCCTAGACACCCCCTCCTCCCCCTCCTCTCTGCACCAGCAACATCCCTCCAGTGGTACATTTCTTGCAACAGATGAACCTACATTGACACATCATTGTTCCCCCTTACTTCATACTTTACATTATGGTCCACTCTTGGTCGAATCCACAGCAGATTTATAATGACAGGTAACCCACATTAAGCATCCTGAAAGTAGCCACACACATCCTCTCTGTTTTGCCTGTTTATCCCCTTCTTCCTCCCCTGCCTCACAACTCCTGACCTTTTTACTGTGCAGTTTTGCCTTTTCTGGAATGTCATGGAGTTGCAGCCATGTCTTAGGTAGCCTTTGTGAATTAGTTTCTGTCAGTAATACATATTTAGATCTCCCCCCACCCTGTGTGTGTGCGTGTGTAATGTGCATGGACACATGTGTGAAGGCCAGAAGTGGACATCTGGTGCTTCCTCCCATTGTTCTCCATATTTACCAAGGCAGAGTCTCTCAGGTGTATCCAGAGCTCACCAGTTCAGCTGCTAAGCTTGCTTGGAGGATCCCATCTCTGCCTCTTGAGAACTGACATTACAGATGGGCGCCATGCCTGTCTGCCATTTCCATGGCTTCTGGGGATCCCAACTCCAGTCCTGCTTTTTTTGTGGACAGCACTTTACTCACTGAGCCATCTCCTTAGTCCTATATAGATTTCTGCACCATGAGCCAATATATTACTCAGTTTTAGTGCAGAATGACATTCTTCTGGATATACTCATATTTTTAAGATCTATTTCTTTACTGAAGGGCATACTGGTCAAAGGACAATTTTCTGTTATATTTTTGTGTTGTCTTTTGTAGGGTTGGCAGGGTAAGGCATGTGAGAAGAGAGCTTGCATACGTGTGGAGAACTCATATAAAGTCACACGTTTCCCTATGAGAAGGCTCTATTGACAACCATTCTCCTTATTCCTACTCGTACCTGTTGCCAACATGTGTGGTGGGATGCTTTCCGTCTGCATCTTTTTTCATCATTTGTGGTTTATAGTTTTCACTACACAAGTATCCTGCCTCTTAGTTAAGTGTATTCTTAAGTGTTGTATTCCTTTTGATGATGATATGGGACTTTCTTGGTTTCCTTTTCAGGTACATTGTTAGTGCATTGAAACACAGTTTTTGCATGTTGATTTTTGTGTCCAGCAGCTTCCTTAAATAATATTTTTAGTTCTAACTGATCAATTCTTCTAGCACCCTCTCTTTCTCATTCTCCTTTTCTTTTTTTGGCAGAGCCTCCCCATGTAGTCTGGGTTGGCTTTGAATTTGTGACCCTTTGCCTCAGTCTCTTAACTGTTAGGATAACAAGTGTGCACCACCATGGTTGGCTGCATCATGGCATTTTTAAGTTGGAGTCTTTCTATATGTAATGACTCTCAGGCCTGTCAACAGGAGCACTTTATTTCTTTTCCAATTTGGATGTTCATTTGTTTCCTTTTCTTGCTCAATTGCTGAGGCTAGACTTCTACTACTACATTGAACAAAAGTTGAAAAAGTGGTGTCCTTGCCTTGCTCCTGATCTTAGGGAAAATACTTTTAGTTCTCCCCCGTAGGGCATTGTTGTTGGTTGTGGGGTCTTCATGTATCGACTTCTGTTGCACTGAGATACTTTCAGTTTCTGGTTTGTTGAGCTTTTGAAATGGAAGTCTTTATGTTGCATTTTGTACTTGTCTCACATCTGTTTGAAGAGTCATGTGATTTTTCATTTTTATGATAAATGGTATCTGTATTCCAAGGATAAATTCCACTTGCTAACAGTGTATGCTTCTATTAGTGTGCTATTGGGTTTGGTTTATTAGCATTTTGTTGAGGATTTTTTTGTATCTATATTTATTAGGAATTTTAGCCTGTGGTATCTTTTAAGGTTTTTAAAAAAGTATTATTATTTTTTAGATTCTCTTATAAAGCGGTGGGCATAATCATGACAACTTTATAGATGGTGTCATTGTACTCCGTCTTCATTTGGTCCCCTCCGCCACTGCCCTTCTCCATTCCCCCTTCCCTGCTGCTGACTCCCTTTCTTTTCTCTTATTACTTATATTCCATTACCATCTCCATTTCCTCCTTCCCTTAACATCTCCTCCACCCTTCCTGTGGTCCTCTTTCTAGTGTTGGGACTCCCACATGTATAAATACATGTACAAATAAAATTTTGGATCTCACATACGCAAGAAAAAATTGAGTATTTGTTTTTCTGAGTATGGCTTATACACTTAACATAGTGATTTCTAGTTGCATCCATTTTTTCTACACAAATTTTTATGATTTCATTTTTCTTTATAGATGCATTGTGTATATTACTATATTTTACTATTTTTAAATTTTATTTATTATGTATACAGTGTTCTGCACGTCAGAAGAGGGCACCGGATCTCATTGCAGATAGTTGTGAGCCACCAAGTGGTTGCTGGGAATTGAACTCAGGACCTCTGAAAAAGCAGTCAGTGCTCTAAACCTCTGAGCCATCTTTCCATCCCTACTACACTTTCTTTATCCAGCCATCCATTGATGGACACCTAGACTGATTCCATTTCCTGGCTATTGTGACTAGCACAGCAATAAACATAGGAATGCAAATGTCTCTGTAGGATATTGATGTAGATTCTTTAGATCTACATTCCAAAGTGGTATAATTGGGTCCTTTCTAGGTCAATTTTCAGTTTGTTGAGGGTCCTCCATACTGGTTTCCACAGTAGCCATGGAAGTTTGTACTCTTACCAGCCAGAAATGAATAGGGTTCCTTTTTCCTCCTTTCACATTTTTGGTCATTTGCTTTCTTGACAATAGGGATTCTGCCTGGGGAGGGATGGAAATCTCAAAACAGTTTTAGTATGCATTTCCCCAAAGGCTAAGGATGCTGAACACTTTTCTAAGTATGTATTGGTCATTTGTATTTTTCCTGTCAAGAACTATTTACTCATTTTTTTTAGCCCATTTATTGATCGCATGATTTCACTTTTTGTGTGTTTCAACTTTGCAGTTATTTGTATATCTTAGACATCACACCACTGTCTGATGTATACTTTGCAAAGACTTTCTCCATTCTATAAGCTATCTTCACTCTGGTGTTTTCTTATTTTGTGGTGTAGAAGTATATTAGTTTCATGTAATAGAATTTCTGGTGCTGTGGGGGCTTTGATTATGCTTGAATGTTGAAATGGTTTCCCTATGTTTTCCTCTAACATTTTCAAAGTTTCAATTTTTACATTAAAATCATTGGTCCACTTTAATTGTTTTTTTTTTTTTTCAAGGTGGGAGATATGGATCTCATTGCATTCATCTACATTTGTTTTAGAGGCCATCTTTTCTCCAGCGTATGTTTTTGCCAGCTTTGTCAAAAATTTGGTTGCTGTGTGGGTCTATTTCTGGGTCCTCCATTCTCTTTCACTGGCCTGTTTCACTGCGGGTCTGTTTTCATGTTCGTGCCATCTGTTTTTGTTACTATGATTCTGTGTGTAATTTGAGGTTAGGTATTACGATACTTCTAGAGTTGCTTTTTGCTATGAATTGCTTTGGCTCTCTAGAGTTTTTTGTGCTTCTATATGAATTTTATAATTCTTTTTCTAGGTCTGTGAAGAACGTCATTGGGATTTTGGTGGCAATTACATTGAATTGTCAATTCTTTATGTGATTTAAGCATTTTTACAATATTAATTCTACCAATCTACATAGATGGGAGGTGTTTCCATCTCCTCATTGCTTCTTCAGTTTCTTTTCTTATTTAGTCATACTCATAAACTTAACTCTGCAATCCAGCTAGATTTGGAGGGGGATGAGGAAAAAATGGAACCGGAAGAACTTCGGTGCTGTGGATATCGTTCTGTATAAATAAAACACTGATTGGTCAGTGGCCAGGCAGGAAGTATAGGCGGGACAAGGAGAGAGGAGAATTCTGGGAAGTGGAAGGCAGAGGAGGGAGACACTGCCAGCTGCTGCCAGGACAAGCAGCATGTGAAGATGCCGGTAAGCCACGAGCCACGTGGCAAGGTATAGATTTATAGAAATGGATTAATTTAAGATATAAGAACAGTTAGCAAGAAGCCTGCCACGGCCATACAGTTTGTAAGAAATATAAGTCTCTGTGTTTACTTGGCTGGGTCTGAGCAGCTGTGGGACTGGTGGGTGACAGAGATTTGTCCTGACTGTGGGCAAGGCAAGAAAACTCTAGCTACACTTCGGTGAGAGTAGAGATGATAGGGTATTGCAGGCAGATGGAGTGGGGGCACTCTCCTGAGCTACAGAAAGAATTGTCTGATGGGTAAGATGCTCATGAGTCAAAAGAATTAGAGTTGTCCACAGTTGGAAGTAGTGATATTGCTGGTCTTGCCATTCCCATACCTAAAACGCTCCATGGCTTCCATGATGCTCATGCCATCTTTCACCTTCCCAAAGACCACATGTTTGCCATCCAGCCACTCCGTTTTGGCATTGCAGCTAAAACCCTGGGAACTGTTTGTGTTTGGCCAGCATCTTCCATGGACAAGATGCCAGGACCTGTATGCTTCAGGATGAAGTTCTCATCCTCAAATTTCTCCTTGTAGATGGACCTGCCGCCAGTGCCATTATGGTGTGTGAAATCACCATCTTGGCACATGAATCCTGGAATAATTCTGTGAGAGGAGGATCCACTATATCCAAATTCTTTCTCTCTGGTGCTCAGAGCACAAAAGTTTTCTGCTGTCTTTGGAACTTTTTCTGCAAGCATCTTGAAGGAGACGTGGCTCCAGGGCTGGCCATCAGCTGAGATGTCGAAGAACATGGTGGAGTTGACCATGGCTGCAGGAAGTGGCAACAGGAGACAGTGGCATCTACTCTTCTTCAATTTCTTGCTCTGTTCAACTGCCTTTCTGGGACTTCCCTCACTGTGGGGGTGTGGCAAGCTGAGCTGAGACTCCCTGACTTGTGGATGTTTCCTGATCTTAGGCTTCTGAGATACTTCAGTTTTAGGCAATAGATTTTCTCTCAGGATGACACTCATCTGTTCTCTGAGTTGTAGAGCTTGACATATAGTGCTGGAGGAGACGCTGTCTCACAAAAGCCCAAATTGGATTTGAGACTCATTAGGGTTGTGGGCCTGTCCTGAGCATAAGACTGCCTGGTTTTCCCCTTAGAAGCAATTTGTTTCCTCTTCCCCTTCAGGGAGCTGCGCCACCGAAGCGCCTCTACATCATGCTCTACCCTCTTCCTCGTTCTGATGCTTTCTAGCATTCTCTCACTTTGTGGATTTCTTTCTGTGGAAGCTCTTTCTCTGTTTCTCTCTTTGGAATAGAGTCTACTTTTTTTAAAATTCAGACTCTCTCTTTTACCAGCTCATACACAGGCAGTCCCTATCTGCCACCTACCCAGAAGTCTGCCGTAGTCTTCATCAGCCTTTTATAACGGGGTCGTGCTGACCTTATGCAATGAGTTTATAACTTATTTTTTCTCTTGAATTTCTTTTAGGCTATCCAGTTTGATGCCATTTATTTGCTCATAGTCCTATTCTTTTATGATCCTATTTATATCAAGTGTAATGTCTTCTTTCTGGGCTTCCTTTGATTCTCTTAGCTTAGTTGAATATTTGTCAATTTTATGTATCTTTCCAAAAAACCTTTAAGTTCACTGCTCTTTTTCCTATTGTTTTGTTAATTTCTGTCTATAATTTCTTTTTTTTTCCTGCTAACTTTAGGCTTAGTTTGCTCTTCTCTTTAAAATTTTTTTTCTTTAAGTGTATTGTTAGGTTGCTTGAGTCAATGTATGAGAGAGAGGGGGTGGGGGAAGAGTGTGTGTAAACATGTTCATGTGTGTAGGCAGTTATTGCAATAAACTTCTTCTTACTGCTCTTGGTGTACCTGTGGTTTTTAATGATGTGTTTTCATTTTCATTGGTCTCCACACATTTTCTCATTTCATTTTTTATTTCTCCTTTGACCTAGTGGTGGTTCTCAAACGTGTTGTTGAATTCACACATGTTTGTAAAATTTCCAGTTTTCCTTTGGCTGTTGGTTTCTAGTTTCACTCTGTTGTGATCAGTAAAGATACTTGGAATGAGCTTTGTCTTCTATAACACTTGTTTTGTGACCTGATACGTGGTCTGTCCTGAAGTATGCTTAGTGAGTCAGGAGAATGTATATTCTGCTGCTGTTTGGTGGAATGTGTACATATCTGTTAAGTTCATTGTCTGCAGGGCTGTTCAGGTCCTTTTTTTTTCCAAATCGATCTCTAAAGCATGTTATAACCATTATTGAAAGTGGGATGTTGAAGTACCTTACTGTTACTATTTTGATGTCTATTCTTCCTTCAGTTCTATCAAGGCTTGCTTTGTGTTTTATGCCCCCTGTTGGTGCTAATAATAATTGACACATATTCAAGGTAGACGATATATCATTATAGAAGTTCCTTCTTTGTCTCTTGTGATAGTTTTGGTTTGAATTTTTTTTTTTTAACTTGAGGTAAGTATAGCTACCCCAACTTTTCTTCTGGTTACCATTATGTGGAACATCTTTTCCCCTTGTGTCGCTTTCAGCCTATATGTTTCTTTAAAGCTGAAGTGTTGGGGAATATTATTTAAAGGTGTGTTACTTTTGTTTGTGTTTGCATTTGTTTAACTTGGTGAAGCTGTGTCACTGTGCCTGTCTAAAACACCTGATGGTCTAATAAAGAACTGAATAGCCAATAGCAAGACAGGAGAAAGGATAGGTGTGGCTGGCAGGCAGGGAGAATATATAGAAGGAGAAATCTGGGAGGAAGATCTAGGAATGAGAGAGAAGGAGGAGGACTCCAGGGGCCAGCCACCCAGCCACCCAGCCACCCAGCCACCCAACCCCCCAGCTACACAGCAAGCTACAGAGTAAGAGTAAGATACAGAAGTAAGAGAACGGGAAAAGCCCAGAGGCAAAAGGTAGGTGGGATAAGTCAAGAAAAGCTGGCAAGAAACAAGCCCAGCTAAGGCTGTGCGTTCATAATTAAGAATAAGCCTCTGTGTGGTGAGTTTATTTGGGAGCTTGGTGGTGGGCCCCCCAAAAAGAAACAAATAACAACAGTAATGTGTGTTTCCTATAGACAATGTGTAGCTAGGTCTTTCTTTTACATTCTATTCAACGACTTTATGTCTCTCCCACCCCAACCTCTACTTTATTTGTAGAAACATCACAGGACACCACTTATCTCTAAATAGTGTGTGAGTGTGCCACACCAGTCTGTATGTCTTTACATTGGCAGATAAAAGCCTCTTCTATGGGGCCTTCACAGGGTCTGGGTACCTTTGGGAGCCTGAGCTGGAGCAGGAGTCTGGGACTGAACTGTAGCTGTAGCCTCAGTCTTGATTTGGCCTTGGATTTTGGCGGTCTGAGCCTGCAACCCTTGGCCATGTAGCTACGAAACTGCTTCCTGGTGTTAGGGTGGGCCGTGCTGTGAAAGCAAGTCAGCAAAGCTTACAGTTGGGGTCCTTTGGCATTTTGGGTTTAACTGCCTTGGTCGTCACAAGGGCCTTGATGACCTCTGCACCTTCACTCATTGCTTTCACATTGTTTCCTGCATCTTCTTCAGGCCTTTCTTGTTATGCTTCCAGGCAAAGCACATGCTCCTCAGGAACTTGGAGCTGACCCCCTCATGAGACTTATCAGTGTGATTGGGATGTCTTGATTTCATTTCTGTGTCATTTTCTGGACTAGCTGCATGTGATGTGGTTTCCAAACACACACACACACACACACACACACACACACACACACACACACACACACACACACAATTGTAGAGACATAGACATTAAGCAATGCTGTTATAAAAAAAAAAATCAGAATCCCATAAAGCAGCACAGATCTGCTACTGTTGCTGTGCCCAGGATGATTTGAGTTTATTAGCTTTTCAATCATCACCCAGGAAGGAAATACTATGAGTCACATCATTAGAGTTCTGATAAAGTGCAGTGACTACAAAAGATCATAAAGCAGGTGAAGATACATTATAGCCACACAACAATGACATTTTTGGCAAATCTTATTTAAACATTAAAAAATATTTTGTTTTATGCGTATGGGTGTTTTGCCTGAATGTATGTCTGTGTACTATGTGTGTGCTTGGTGCCTGTGGAGGTCAGAAGAGAGCATTGGATCCCCTGTAATTGGACTTACAGATGGTTGTGAGTCACCATGTGGCTTCTGGGAATCAAACCTGGGTCCTCTGGAAGGGTAGCCAGTGCTCTTACTCTTAAAGAGTCTTCTCTTTAGGTCCATCTTTGGTAATCTTTATATCACAACAGATGGTTGGATGATTGTTTAGGACCAGAACATATTGCCTAACAAAGCCATAGTGAAAAAGGAAGTAGGTAAGGGCACATGTAGACTGGAGAGGAATGGATATCTCTGTTCCAGTTATTGTAGGTAGGTCTGGCTGATGGATATAGAGAAGTTTAAGGGAAACAAAGCTAAGTGAATGGGTGAAAGAAATGGTACATTGGAATGAATGTTCTTCCATGAGGTTAAGGTCATTGTTAGAAATAAAGACAAAGGCAGTGACAGTCCTCTGGGTGCTCACACCCGCAGTGGTCCTGGTGAACAGATGGAAGAAAGGATGGCTGAAAGAATGAAAGAATGTTCTCAGTAACCAGGAAAACTTCAGCTACACACATCTACGTCTCTGAGCATACAAAAATGGGTGAGTCAGAGTTATTAATATAAAGTTACAGTGGCAATAGTATGTTCTAGTGATGGCCCTATTTTAAAAACCAACTTCAAAATCTGTTTCAAAATGTCATTTTAAATCCTGTGTACATCCTCTTTTGCATTTCTTTAAAGAGTCAAGTCAGTTGCTTACAGTTTATTACTTTAAACATAGGGAAGTACATCTGATATCTGTCCACTTCTCCCTATAGCTAGTAAACAGACGGGTACCAGAACCAATATGATGTCCTCATTGTGCCATTGACTATGTGTGTGTAGGCATTGACCATGTGCAAGCATTGACCTTGTACAGTCATTGGCCATGTGAAGGCATTGACCATGTGCAGGCATTGACCATGTGAAGGCATTGACCATGTGCAGGCATTGACCATGTGCAGGCATTGGCCCTGTGCAGGCATTGGCCCTGTGCAGGCATTGGACATGTGCAGGAATTGACCTTGTGCAGGAATTGACCTTGTGCAGGCATTGACCTTGTGCAGGCATTGACCATGTGCAGGCACTGGCTATGTGCAGGCATTGACCATGTGCAGGCATTGACCATGTGCAGGCATTGACCATGTGCAGGCATTGACCATGTGCAGGCATTGACCATGTGCAGGCATTGACCATGTGCAGGCATTGACCATGTGTAGGCATTGACCTTGTGCAGGCTTTCCAAGGTCAGTGATGTGGGTTGGATTTCTGTCAGGATTGACTTGTTTTCTGCAAGAGCTGGGTCTCCCGCCTGCTAACATTTGTAATCTTTCCTTACTATCTAGCCTGCTGTAAAATTACTAGTACAGCTTCCCCAGGCAATGACTTTGTGATTTCCTATTTTTTTTATTGATCAATAAACAGTTTTAAACCAAAAAACCCCACAGTGAGAATAGAAACTTATTTGGTACTTGTAACTACCTGCCTTGGAGAAGAAAGAGGGATTGGAAAGATAAGAGCCTCAGGCATCTGCTGCCTTCTTGATGCCAACACTGCTAGATGAAAATGAAAAGACACAGCCATAGGTTAACAAGATGTGTGTCTACACTATGCTGAATAACCTACTGCCTCCCATGGAATCAGCCCGTTGTATCCATGACCTGTGGATGCAAGCATCATCTTCTACAGACTCAAAGAGGGCAGGTTCCGGCTGTGGTGTGCACCACTGTCTTCATAATGCTATGCAAGTGCTTAGAATAGACTTACAAACCAAGAACTATCTGTTGAATAAGTGATTGAATAAATAATGTGGCTACTGGACTGAAGACTAACAGAGTGAATTTATTTATGTGTTACACTGGGGCTGTTTTCTAGTAATTTCCTTGAATAGGCGACACACTAGGCTGTGTTTTCTGTTCTCTATAACATCTAGCTTTGGTTATAATCATAAAGATCCTGTAGTTACTAGTGATACCACCCCAATGGTTATACTTCCCAGTATCATTTTTTTTGTTTGTTTGTGTTTTTTTTGGGGTGGGTGTAGATGAACAGTCTTATTAAATAAGAAACACAGAACCAATTGCAGAGTTAAAAGCCCAAGAGGTCAGAGCAATAGCTAAAATCTATTTTTAAAGAGCAACTTGTTTAAAATGTTTTACATTGCTATGGATTTTAGTTTATTGATACAAATTTAAACTTAATTTTGTTATACTGTATATATATTTCTTCTCTTGTTGGAGGTATTTTGTTTATGTAACTCATTTAAATTGTAATGGATAATTAAGAATACAGATTAATAGTCTTCTATGATAGTCAAACTTGTAGCCATGTTAGTTAAGTTTTCTAGGTATACATAAGATATATTTCAGATAGATAGGTAATCTTCAAATACTTCAAAGACCTACAGAATATGGCATTTAAAATATTTTTAAAATTTAGACTTTCTGGACAGTGAGACATGTCTGCTCCTGACAGCACTGATTTACTTCAGAGAGGAGGATGGGCATTGAAGATACTCTATATAGCCGGGCGGTGGTGGCGCACGCCTTTAATCCCAGCACTCGGGAGGCAGAGCCAGGCGGATCTCTGTGAGTTCGAGGCCGGCCTGGGCTACCAAGTGAGTCCCAGGAAAGGCGCAAAACTACACAGAGAAACCCTGTCTCGGAAAACCAAAAAAAAAAAAAAAAAAAAAAAAAAAAATGAAGATACTCTATATAGAGTTTATCTTCTTGGCAAAAATAGCCATTTGGGCAAGAAACTATTCTTGCCTGGACTGCTTGATGGACTGGACATGCAGGACCCATAGAAAGGTGACCACTGAACTTTGCTTGGCAAAATGGTCCTTCAGGTTCCTGCTTTGCAGAGGAAACTGCCAGACATTCTACAGGATACAGAGAAAAATGACTGAGAGACTCCAGGCCTGTGGGCTGAAGACAGATGCCCCAACTTTACAAAGGAACATTAGGTGACTGTCCAGGCTGCCAGCTGTCTCTATCTACCCTACAAGACTCCCGAAAGTTGCTTGCATCCTTCTCCCGTTTCTCAGGTAATAGTATATCCTTCTGGGGTCTTTGATGTAGTTGAAGACTAGTTATAATTTTCCTTAGTTATGATAAAAGATAAGTTAGATATGAAACCTTAGACTCACAAATATAAGATAGATAGGGTATCTTCTTTAATTTTGCCAAATACAAATAGATTAGATATTATAAATAGACTAGACATTGTAACTGTAATTCTTGCTTGATAATTGTTTTGTTATCTGTAATTTTACTATGTGAAAGTTAAACCCTTCCTTTTTTTGAAAAAAAAGGGGGGGAAGTGCTATGAGATGTTCTGTATGTTAAATGTGTTGCTCTGATTGGTTAATAAATAAAACACTGATTGGCCAGTAGCCAGGCAGGAAGTATAGGCGGGACAAGGAGAGAGGAAAATTCTGGGAAATGGAAGGCTGAATCGGAGAGATACTGCCAGCTGCCATGACAAGCCAGACGTGAGGTACCAATAAGCCACGAGCCATGTGGCAAGGTATAGACTAATAGAAATGGGTTGATTTAAGATATAAGAACTAGATAACAAAAAGCCTGCCATGGCATACAGTTTGTAAGCAATACAAGTCTCTGTGTGTTTACTTGGTTGGGTCTGAGCAGCTGCGGGACTGGCGGATGAGAGAGATTTGTCCTGACTGTGGGCCAGGCAGGACTGGAGAAAATTCCAGCTACAGGTGGGGACTTTGTTTCTGGGTACATAGACTTCTAAAAATAAATTTCAAAAACAAAGCAATATTTTAAGAGAAACCAAATCAATAACACAGTGGATGATTTGTGATTTAAACTTAACATTCCACATGGGCCTATTTTGAAGGCTGAGAGGAACTTCTCATATTTGTTGATATCATCTTTTAGTCAAGGAACATTTAGGGATAGGATGCAAAGAATCATTTTGACTGGTTAAGCAGTCAGGCTTTTGAGCAGCAGTTCAGCTGAGACCCATTCTGGATGAGGACTCAGAGGCCTCCAGTCTGAGGAAACAAGACCAGCTGAGAAGTTGGCCAGGTGAGGTTAGCTGTGGCTTGTTCTGTCTCTCTGACCATCTAGCATTTCACCCCAATAACTGGCCCTGGGTTTGATTTTATTAATAAGAACTTTTTAAGATTCCTGCTACATCGTTTTAAATAACATTGCATCATTTCCCTTTCCTGATAAGAAATTCAAGAAACACTAACCTTCTGGTTTTCTTATTTCCCATCAGCTGACCAACTCCTGCTGCCTGTGTGATGATCATGACCAGGCTTGGAAAATTCAGTGACGATCAGGGCAGGATCTCAGGAAGAAAGGAAGAATAGGAGAGCTAGTTTGTATTTCACCAAAGCAAGAACATTCTTCACATTGTGTGTGTGTGTGTGAATGTATGTATGTATGTATGTATGTATGTATGTATGTATGTATGTATGTATGTATGTGTGTGTATCTGTGCTATAGAATGCATGTGGAGGTCAGAGGACAGCTTTCAGGAGAAAGTCCCTGGAGGTTCTTCAGTCTCTGTTTCCCATCTTGCCTTAGACATGTTGGGATTACAGAAGAGTGCTGCCACATCTGGATTTTTTATATGCATTCTGGGGTTCTGAACTCAGGTTGTCAGGCTTGTGTGGCAAAGTCTCTTACCCACCAAACCATCTTCCTGGCCTCAGGAATCTTTTAAATAATAATAAAATTTCCCTTTGTTTGCTAAGCCTGGCCTTGGAGGCACTGGGATCTGAAGGAAGTTTTTTATTTTTGTTGCTCATTATCTGTATAAGGAAGCTAGTTCAAGATTGAAGCCAGAGGAGCCCTAACCCCAGTCTAGACCCTGACTGTGAGTCCTGTTTACTGTCCTGCTGTCCTAACCTATCCTAGATGAAAAGGCCTCTCAACCCCTTTGTTATCCCCCTAGTACACCCACATGTCCAGTTACTGGTGGGAGCTAAAGTAGACATTTCCTCTAGTACCTTCTCTGGCTCACCCTCTCACCTTTAGGTTGCCTGGCTCTTGGGTCCTTCCCAAGACACTGACAAGATGCTGACTTGTAGCTGGGTGTGCAGCTCACTAACCTGAGATTCTAGATATAGTCTTGACATCAGGAAAGTTGCCCAGTGTCCATTGGCTCCATTTGTGATGCTTCCAGACTGGCAGACCTCAGTAGCAGTGTGAGGCATAAGGCCTTCCACACAGCCAACTGATGCAATTGATGAAAACCCTGTCCTTTTTAAAATGTCCCAGTAAGCCAAAATAACTCATATTTCCCACATAACGTTTGAGCAGATTTATGTCCCTTTAAGAACACATGTGGTGTAAAAAGATGAAGGGAGAGAGGGCCTAAAGTTTTACATATGGTAGCAAGGTAATCCTAGCCGAGTTGGCTTCTCTCTGGAGAGAGCCTGTGGGGTATAATTAGCGCAGTGCTAGCCATCCCAACAGATCTGTATTTGAGCAAATTGTGGCTAAGATAAAACTGGAACCAAGGCTAAATTTATCAATAACAAGAATTTTTTTTAAAAAAAGAAAAGACAAATGAAGTTGAAGTTTTTCCTTGTTTATTTTAATGTCCAGAACATTTCCGAGCTGACTTATGCCACAGCTTTGGATTTTTCCTTTTTTTTTTTTTTATTTATTTTACAGTTAATTGGATTTCCAGGTTTGCAGCCAGTCACCACAATTGATCCCTGAAAAGATGGATTTATTGCTTAGCCAGGCAGAATTCTGACAATCTTCAGAGGCTGGAAAATAAAAGAAAACAGCCCAGACATAGAGTACTATGGGTCATCATTGGGTCAGACCAGCAAGATATGTTAGAGCTGGCAGGTTTATGCTCGAACTTCAACACAAGCAATCTTCTTGCTAAACGGGCAGCACCAGGGCCCAGTGGAATATTTTGTAGGATGCTGTCAGTGATTCATGTTTAGGAGAAAATGGACCTCAGGATGACACCCTGAGGCAGATGTCAAATTCTAGACAGGTTGGACCTGTGAGCAGAGAATTGACTAAACTTGAAACAGCTCACACCTTTGTTGTCTCTAGCTTAGAGTAGAACCATATTTTGACTGGTGAGTGGCTCTCCTAGAATGCTATACAGGCTCAGTGGGCAGAAACAATACAGAACTAAGCCCACAGCTACTCTTTTTATTAGTTAAAAAGCAGCAGAACATTGCACTAAGGAGCTGACAGGGTCTGCCCTCACCTGGGAGCTGGAGGGGTCTGCCCTTACCTGGGAGCTGGAGGTGGTCTGCCCTTACCTGGGAGCTGGAGGTGGTCTGCCATCCTCTGGGAGCTGGAGGGGTCTGCCCTGGTATGAGAGTTGCTTGCTAGGAGAAAATATTGCAACTAACACCCAAGAGACTAAGTATAAAAATGGCCAATATAGAGAACTAAACTCTGGCCCACAATCTCCACTCACTAGTCTAGAAAGCCTGGCAATAGCCCCTGTTATGACTGGCCTCAAATGACCAGGACTCAATTAGTAACTGAAAGCGTTCCCAATTTTTCCCAATTTACCATTAAATAGAGAATACCAATCATGTCCCCCAACCAATCACATAGCATCCTTCCTGAGGTCCACCCCCTTCAGCTAGCCTCTCCACAACAGTTTCAATTTGAGACAGAGCCAAGGCTTCCCTTTACCCCACTTTCAAGCCTCCTTCCTCCCCTGCCTGCCTCTGTCTACCAGAGCTAAGCAGCGGTGGGTGGCCGCCTTGCTAGAACAGCCTCACACTAACTGGATTTTGTTCTCCTTTGGTTGGTCTTCATTTATTCCGCAGCCCCAGCAGGTGAGAATGCATAGGTCAGACAGCGGTAGGGGAAGAGTGTTCTAGGAGACAGAGCAGCAGATACACCGACACTGGGACAAGCAATCCTCGGATAGATCCTTCAAGCTGAAGAACTGAGTATGGTTAGAATGAGGACAGTGGGGAGAGACTCTGGCACAGATGTGGCTGGGACTAAGCCCCTGCAGAGGGGAAACTGGGATTATGCATCCATATGAGTTGTGTTGGGAGGTTTTGGCCTTGATCCTCATTAGGACTTTGCTTTGGTTGGTGTTTGGCACCTTTCCTTTGATATCATACGCTTCCATTGTGATTGCTCTCAGTTCCTGTCTGTGGCTCATTACATGAGCTGTCGCTTTTCTTATTTTCTACACACAGGAAGACACACCTTGCTGTGTGTGAGTCTTACTCCTTGCCAGGACTGGCTCCTCTGGCCTCTGGGGATCTGGTGAGGTAAGCTCTGGCTTGTCCAAGCTTCCCTCTCAGGGAGGAGCTCTCTCCTTTTGGTGGCTTGGGATGCAGAGGTGGCTTTGGATCATGTTGTCATTTTGGACCGTGTGCACCAGGATGATAGGATAAAATGGAAAGGATAACTTAAGTATGGGACTGAGGGGTGCTGCTGACTTCTGGAAATCATGAAGAGAGAAATATACTTTTACCTTATTCAAGACACTGTTGTTTCTGTCTCTGTGACCACAGATGACCTCTATTCTAACCCAGCAGTTCTCAAAGTGTGATCCACCCCTGGGGATCTCCGACTCATTTTCACAAGAGTCCACTTTTTTCCAACACTATTTTCATAAGCATGCTAGAACTTTGTTTTCCCTTTCACTCTCATTTATTTACCAGTGGATAATTAAGATGTCCAGAGATGACGTAATGACTCAGTCATACCACAGTAGACTGATTGGAAAAGCAGATGCACAGAGATGGACATTTCCTATGAAGTCAGGTGTTGAAAAGTCTTGTAGAGGTACAAATCAATGTGATGCCTCTCAATAAAAGTGGATTTGAAGGTAATTATTTCAAATACTTTTTGTTTTATTATTTTATTATCTGTGTGTATATGTATACATTAGTATGTATGTGTGCACATATGTGTATGTGTGCACATCTGTACACATGCATGTGGAGACTGGAGGTCAGTGTTGGGTGCCTTCCTCGATTGCTGTTCATCTTAACTTTTGAGACAAGGTCTCTCATTGGACCTAGAGCTCACCAAGTAAGCTAGGTTAGCCAGCCAGCCAGTCCCGGGAACCCTCTTGTCTCTGCCCGCACCAGCTGGGGTTGGAGGCATATGTCCAGTATTTAATGTGGATGTTGGGGATCCAAACTCAGCTCCACATGCTTGTGCAGCAAGCACTTTAATGATGGAACCATCCTATTTAAAATAGCTCCATACTATTTTAAAATTAGTGAAGCAGTAATTATTTTTTTTCCATTTCAATTTCATATAGTAAATAGGGAATGTTGTAGGTCATATACATAATAGCACTTTTGGGGGGGTTATCATTCATTTTTAAGAGCTTAAAAAAGTTCTGAGATCACAATGTTTTGAGAACTATCACTTACCTAGTACAGGCATCCCGGCTTTGTTGCTCATCTACAGTCACTGGCTCTAAGGCCCATGTACATGCTGATATCTCAATCAGCTGTCATGACTGCTCCTTTCCTCCCTGGTTCTCATCTGACCTGGTTCTGCATGGTCCTCCAGGAATCAGCTTCAGCTCACAGATTCCCAGTCCACTGGATGTGTCTTCCAGTGGTTTACTTAGCCATGTCTGTCCTTCACTGGTTTACTTAGCCATGGAGCCTCAGCTATGACAGATTCGCACTGTGCTCAGAGTGGAGGTCCAGCTTTGGCCTGGCTCACAGTACTGTGGTGGAGGGAGGCTGTTAGTGGTCAGTGGGACTTGGCACTCAGCAGCATGAGAATGGGTTACATGGCACAGAGATGAAACATAGAAAGGATGACAAAATTCTCCTTGGGTGGGGGGGGGGCAGAAGACAAAGGCGGTTCCAAGACAGGACTGAGTGAATCTTAAAAATAAACACAATTTTCTTGAGTGTGGATTTAAGTAGGAGGAAAGGCGCCCAGGTAGAGAACACAACATGGGTGAAAGCACTGTGATTTTATAGGACAGGGTGATTTTAGAAAAAATCTAAGTGGTTCATTATGGAATAAGAAACTGAAAAGGGACAAAGCTATTAATCCATGATAAACAATTTGCTTTCTATTTTGAGGGTGGCAGCAAACCATGAACTAGTTTAATGCTTCCTGATTCAATTGTACTGGACTTGAGGGCCGTACCGTGGTTCATTCAACCTGTTTAGGGTTGTGCTCATTTGCCTCCAGGAGATGCTGTGATTCTTGGGCATGTCTAGGGAGCATCCTTTATCAGCCTCACAGTGGTCCATGAATATTTCTCTCTCTCTCTCTCTCTCTCTCTCTCTCTCTCTCTCTCTCTCTCTCTCCCCTGTGAGGAGAAAAGGGACAAGTGACTGAATACGAATAACAAAGTATAATTCCTTTTCATCTGTCTGTTTGCATGGACCGAGGCATTCGTGTCCAAAGGAAGGAGGGCACTGTAAATTGTAGCTGTTTTTTCTCTGTAGTATTACTGTTACAATTCCTTATAACTCTTTACTATGTTACTAATTGTGAGTGCTTTTGATCTGAGCTATTCTGTCCAAAGGAAGGAGGGCACTGTAAATTGTAGCTGTTTTTCTCTGTAGTATGACTGTTATAATTCCTTATAACTCTTTACTTAGTTACTAATTGTGAGTGCTTTTGATCCCCTTTGCTGGGCACTTTTACTCATGCTGCTACATTGTTTTACCTCATCCTTTCAGAATTCCCACCAGGGAAGTCGTGTTTTACCCCACTTTTCATGAATAAGACACCAAGGCATAGAGTGTTCATTAGGCTGTAATCAGTACCCCAAAGCCACACTTGCAACTGTGACCCTACAGTGCTTCTGTCACCAGTAGGCAACACCACAAAACAGGAGTTGGAGGCCCTGGAAGGCCAAGTTCATTGCTATGGTAGTTTACTGTGCTCACTGAGACAGCATGGCTAGAGCACCATGGGCTAGAAGCCTCAGCAGCTGTGGCATCCATCACCTGGGAAATTGTTATAAAGGCAAATTCTCAGGCTGCTCCAGACCTTTAAGTCAGGTATGTGTCAAGGCTCAGCAAACTACTTTTAACAAGTGCTGCAGCGATTTGCATTCCTGTTAAAGTTTGAGAACTATTGGGTCTGAATAAATCCCTGAATGATGGGTGAGGAGTGAGGATGGTGAAGGACAGACCAGAAAAGACTGGAAACCAAGTGTCTATTTCTGAGGTCATTGCCATCCCCAGAGTAAGAAATCAGAATCTAGAGCTCATCAAGAAAACAACAGCAAATGCTGGTGAGGATATGGGCAAACAGAAGCCTTATACATTGTTGATAGTGGTATAAACCAGACTAACCATTATGGAAATCAGTGTAGAGGTTACTAAAACAACACAAAATAGAGTTACCATGTGATTCTAGTCTACCACTCCTGGGTATACAACTGGAGGCATCCAAGTTAGTATATCATAGACATAATGGCATATCCATGTGCACTGTCAGAATAACCAAGTTTTGGAATCAGCCTAGATTCCAGTCAGCAGATGAGTAGATAAAGAAAGTGTATTATATCTAAACAATGGGATGTTATTCAGCCATAAAGAACAAAATCATGTCAAGTCATAAGCCAGACTCATAAAGAAAAATATTGCATATTTTCTCTTATATGTATAATCTAGACTTTTTTTTAAAGGGGCCATGGAAGTAGAGGGTATCTATTTGGGAGGGGAGAGAGGGAGGAAGACAGGGAACAAGAGAAGGTAGGGAAAATGATAATACATTGCATACATGTATTAGTTTTTACAAAAAGTATACACTAATTATGAAAGGAAGGAAGGAGGAAAATGGAAGAGAAACTACAGCCTGAAGCAAACTCTTAACCCATTTGTGCTTAGAATCATCTGGAACTTTGAGCACCTGTCAGCACAGTGGCCTCACCCATGCCTGTTCAGTCAGAATCTTGGAGGAGGGAACCCTGGCTTCAATGTTTTAAAAGAATCTCTCCAAGTGATACAGATGTGAAACCAAGGTTGAGAGTCGGTGGTTTTCGAACCTGAAGATGCGTTAGAATTTTCTGGAAAGCCACACAGGAGCTACTGAGGTGTCACCTCTAGTTTCTGAGCGCATAGACTAGGCCTGGACCTTGAGAATTCCCATTTCTAGCAAGTTCCCAGGTGGTGCTGACATTGCTAGTCCAGGGAGCTATTTGGGGTGGGGGGGACGACACATTGCCTCCTATGTTCACTGACAGTTTAGCAGAGGAGAAGCTGTGAGAATCCTAGACTGGACATAGAAGGACCCCACCCTCTGAGGTTAACTGAACCAAGTCCAGCTATGACCAGGGGTGTGCCAGTGTCATTTACTTAGCTAAAGAGTGAAAAATGTGCACACTTTTATTACTTCAAAAGCTAAGGCTTCTTTCCAGTTTCATAAGCCACTGTCATTTCTAACTGCATTCTGGATACTCACCCTGATGTCCACTCGTGAGTGTAACTCTCACCTCTCATCAAAGAAGCCCTTTTCTGCAGCAGATGGAGACCATTACAGAAATCCACAACTGGTCAAAGTGCAAAGGACAGATGAGTGTGGGGTTCCCATACCCAGGTGATACATCTGTCACCAACCCTTACCCCCAAGTCTCAGGGAACAGCATGGAAGCAGGGACAGAAAGATCATCAGAGCCAGAGGACCGGGACATCTGCTGCAAGATCATGTCTTCTGTGTATGACAGGGACATTGGATCCATGAAATTGCAAAAATACAGTTGCCTAAATAAGAACTGCACAGTGATATCAGGTGACATTCCAACATGGATGGGGAAAAAAATCTCACAAGGTCCCAGCCCTTGATGAACAACTATAGGCAACTAATTATTATTTGCAATTAGTAGCCCCCTGATAAGTTAACTGATCCCGGGTGGTCATCCCTATACACATATAAACAAAAGTAAATGGATTCATCACTATATAAATAAAATAAATAAATATATTATCGTGCTGGCTAGTTTGATGTCAACATGGTACAAGCTAGAGTTATCTGAAAGGGAACCTCAGTTGACAAGATGCCTCCATCACATATGACTGTAAGACATTTTCTTAATTAGTGATTTATAGTGGGTGGTGCCACCCCTGGGCTGGTGGTCCTGGGTTCTGTAAGAAAGCAGGCTGGGCAAGCCATGAGGAGTAAGCCAGTCAGCATCACCCCTCCATGGCTCTGCATCCAGGTTCCTGCCCTGTTGAATTTCCTGTCCTGACTTCCTTTGATGAAGGACAGGTATGTGGAAGCATGGGCTGAATAAACCCTTTCCTCCCCAGGTTGCTTTGGTCATGGTGTTTTATCACAGCTATGGTGACCCTGACAAAGACAATATTTAAAGAAGATTTCATGAACTTGAAAAGGAGTGGGGAGGGGATATGAAAGGAACTGGAGGGGCAGAGGATGGGTGGAAATGATATAAGTATAGTACATATGTATGAAATTCTTAAAAATTTTAAATTAAATAAATACAGGTCTTGAGGATGTAGATGTAGCTCAGTGGTGGAAGGCTTGCCCAAGTCTCTGGATTTAATCCCCAGTACTAATACAATTTTTTTTTAGGCCTCAAACTTGCTTTTCCTCTAGACAGTAGTTATTTGAGGTTTGATCAAGAAGACCTAATTTGTAGACACTTCCCAGCTTCTCTCCTTCAAAGCTTTCCCCACATGTGCACATGCAGAGCACGCGTGCTCTGAGGGGAAAACCCGGGCTTGAGTTATCACTTCGGATCTGTCTTCAGAAATCAGGTCTTTAGAACGATCACAGTTACAGGGCATTCAACAAGATATACTCATTGCTCAAACAACTTCTGAAAACAGTCCAAGGCGATTTAACTTTTATTCCCTCTCTAGAGCTTGTCACCATTTATTAATCTTAATTTCCTTCAACGTTGCATATCTGATGAAAGACATTTTTTTTCTCTTCTGTTTCCATAATATTAATATTTAAATGACAGAGTGTGATACTCAAAACAGCTGTGGAGGAGCGGGGTGATATTCAAGAGAGGAAAATCTAGACTAAATGCAAGGCTTCTCACTTAAAAAAAAATGCCCCAAATAAAGACAAGAAAGCACATGGGTGCGCCTGGGAATATGGAATGGAAAGATGGAGAGGGCTTGCCAGTGGTGATTTCCATAAGAGGAATGACGTTGTCAGGAGACTTCTGATGTCATACTGAAGGGTCGCTGTGAAGATGGAGGCTGAAGGATGTGCAGGTGGAGATGCCAGCTGTTGAACGCTATCTGCTCACGAAAGAATCCAAAGCATGTTCTCTGCTGGGTGTGGTTCCAGGAGGAAATTGACTTTTATTACTCTGGGTGTCCAGCTGGGATCAGTGCTGAGCAAGGCTCTGGTATACAGTTGTCAGAGTACCAAGATGGATGAGGCACAACCCCAGCCTTCAAGCAGCTGATGGAGAAGACTAGACAAGAGGCCAAGTCTTGTGGGATACGCTATGGAGAGTTGTAAAAAAAAAAAAAAAGCAGTGTGGGGGAGAGGTTAGGAAGGCATAAAGAAGAGCTTTGAAAAACAGGATTTTACTTTATTTGTTTGTTTCACTTGTGTGTATGTCTGTGTGCCACTTGTGTGCCTAGTGTCCGAGGAGGCCAGAAGAGGGCATTAGATTCCCTGGGACTGCAGTTACAGTCATGAGGTTCCAGGTGGGTGCTGGGAACTGAACTCCAGTCCTCTGAAAGAGCAGCCAGTCCTTACTACTGAGCCATCTCTCTAGTCCTGAAAAACAGGATTTTCAACAAATGGAGATCAGAAATCTGAGTGATAGGACCTTGATTTGCTACAAATTTCTGAAGCATTCACCCTGCTCTAACTTTGTGCCATGTCTCCCTCTGGCCTCTGGGGCTACACACAGAAGATTGTAGCAGGAATCTTAAAGAGTGTTATTAATAAAATCACCTGGAGCCAGGTATTGGGGTGAATGCTGGAAGATCAGAGAAGCAGAACAAGGCACAGCTACCTCACCTCGCCAGTTCCTCAGCTGGTCCTGTTTCCTCAGACTGGAAGCCTCTGAGTCCTCACCCAGAATGAATCTCAGCTGAACTGCTGCTCAAAAGCCTGAAAGCTTAAACAGCTAAATGCTTCTAGTTTCTGGTCCTTATGCCTTATATATCTTTCTGCCTTCTACCATCACTCCCTGGGATTAAAGGCTCACTTCTTGGGATTAAAGGCGTGTGTCACCATGCCTGGCTGTTTCCAATGTGGCCTTGAAGTCACAGAGATCCAGAGGGATTTCTGCCTCTGGAATGTTAGGATTAAAGGCGTGTGCTACCACTGCCTATCTTCTATGTTTAATATTGTGGCTGTTCTCTTCTCTGACCCCAGATAAGTTTATTAGCGTGCACAATATTTTGGGGAACACAATACCACCACACATGATGAAGGCTCTTCTTGCTCTCGAGGAGTGGGAGAAAACAGGAAAGACTACACAGCATAGCGAAAACTTCCCAGAGGAGGCCATCTGGAGGTCCAGTGCTGAAGGCTGAGCAGGCCTGTCGAGATGGGAATGAAGGCAGTGGAACAGAAAAGTGCCACAGGAGAGGAGTGACAGCACATTCAAAAGCCTTTCTAAGAGAGAATATGAGCTTCACAGGCCCACGATGGCCAGGGGATGGAGTTAGGGCAGGGAGAACAGGAGACAAAGCTGAAGTGCCCTGGGGACCATGTCAAAAGAAGCCTACCTGTAGATGTTTGCCCTTGGGAAACAGACTCATGATTGTCCTCTCAATCTTGGAGAACCATGAGAAGATTTTAACATAGGTACAGTATGACAGATTTGAGGTTCAGGGAGGCTGTTCTGGCAGGGCATGGAAGAGAGTGTAGAAAGCAAGACTGGATGTAGTTGACAGCTTAGGAACACATGATAGATAATAAGATAGATGAGAGCTGAGGGGGTGGGTAGAATGGCTGGAAAGGAGGTTGAATTAAACAAAAGTAATGAAGCAGAATACACTTGGTGAGGAAGGCATTTGGTAGGAAAGATAGGATTAAAAAAGATTCCTTTTCCCCATTTGGATTGTATGCATGATGGCATCATCCCTAGTTATAAAATTAAGGAGGGAAGGCATGAGGTGAGAGATGAGACTAGATGATGAGTGGACATGTGGGGTTTTAGGTGTTTGTTAAATGTTAAGATCAATAGATCCTGGCAACAGTAGGTATGTGTCAGGATAAGTTGAGGCAGTGTTTGGAGTCAGTTACAGAACTGAAGAGACCTCCTAGGATGTGTGCTTAAGCAGGAAGAAATCAGAAAAGAATATATGCTCTCTATTGTTACTCCTCTTCAACACTTATGCTGATGGCTCTGGACAGCTCAATAAGGTAAGAAGAGGATATCAGAGGCACGAGAGTGGGAAAGGAGGTAATAAAAAGTCATTGTTTGCAGTTAGTGATAATTTATGCTGAAAATTCAAATTATCTACAAATTATTACAAGTAATAAGAGACTTTAATAAGGTGGCTTGGTATAAGAACAATGTCATTTACATTTCTCCATATAACTATAAAGCAAGCTAAAGAGAAAACAGGTGTATAAAATTCTAATGATCAAATATAATACATCTGGAGCAATCAAATGAGAGATCTCTTTAGAAGAAGTCTGTGATCAATAGGTAGCTGCTGGGGAAGGAAGAATCCCTCTTTGAGGCTGTGACCCTGGCAGGCTTCCCGTGCCCCAGTGGATGGTCCCACACCTGTGCACGTAAGGACAGCACCAATGGGACTCAGGGGCTGTAAAAGCCAAGAGAAGCTGTGGGGGAGTTGTTGGGAGGCTATGAGGGAGTCAGAAGTGAGAAAGGGAGGATTTATACGATTAAATTTCATTGTAAACACATATGAACTTCTCAAAGAATTAAAAAAAAATCTTGGAAAACCTCCAGATTTTGATTTCACCTATAGACACAAAACACTTGAAAACTGGTGCTTTGCAGAGTGATATAAAACTTTACGGGAAGAGATGAAGAGCCAAAGTATTTAGAATATTCTGAAAAATAGGAACAAAGAAATTATGGGTTGGTGCAGGGATAGACAAGAAGACGAAAGGAACAGAGAACCACATGATTCATCAGTGATGGCAGATCAGTAAGGAAGAAAGTCAACAAAAAAAAAAAGTTAGCCATTATCTACATAGAAGAAGTGAAGTTGGGGGCTTCCTCCCCCTGTAACAACTCCAAATTGATTGACCATCTAATGATATTGAAAACATTGAAAGCAAGTTTAAACTTGAAAAGATATTCAGAATATACAGAACTATGAAGGATTAACATTAAAATATGTAAAGAACTCCTTCAAGTTAATAAGAACACACACACACAACCCAGTAGAAATGTGGAAAGAACAAAAAACCAGGCAAAAACCCCAATTGTACGGCAAGTGTATATGTAAGGGGATGTTCAACAGCATTAGTGACCAGGAAAAGGAAAATCAGAACCACAGCAAAAGGTTATTTTATACATTTATTTAGTTAAGTAAAAACGCAATGTCTGACACTGCCAACCAGGAATACAATAACCTTGGGAAAGTCTGACATCATCTGATGTTGAGAATGCAATTGATACCAAGAAGAGCTTAGCACTGTGTTCAGAAGCAGATGATTCATGCTTTCTCCAACCAGCAATTTATTTCCTAGCACACACCCAAGAGAAAGTCTGGGCATGTGCAGTAGGATACACATGCAGCAATAACACAGCAGCATTGTTCACTCTAGCAAAAACCGATGCCTAACACTGGGACACAGAGACTAAATGGTAGCATAGTCATTCTACAGATTGTCACAGAAACCCCCAAACAAGCAAACCGCAGCAAGTTCCAACAACATAGATAAATCTAAACAATACCATGCTTATAATAAAGTAATTCTCTAAATGTTATTTTAAGCAGGATACCAAAATTAAGTTAAAATGCTAATGTATAATATGTGTATACATATTAATATTTAATATGTGAAACTATATGCAGAGGACAGTGAGGGAATTAACCTGAGATTCAAAAGGATGCTTATGTGGAATGGGGAAAGGAGGCAGGCAGGTGGAGTGGGATGGAGGGAAGCATTTGGCTGGATGGAGGTCCTTTTAGTTTTTGGATGATGCATTCATGAATTCTTAATAACTTATTAAAAATAACTAAATAAAAGCAGCCAGGCACTGACCAATGACAAGAGTGCTGTCTATCAAGGCCCATGATGAAGCCAATTCCGAGCATCTGAGGTCCAATTATAGAAAAACAGGCTTTTTGAGTTAATGGATGCATAAACAGAAAATCATCAGTGACAGCAGTGAGGCAGAAACCTGATTCGGGCAGAGTGGTATCACACTGCAGTTACACAACACGATGGACTTGCCCCAAGCATCTCTTTAGAGGATTACAACTGAACTCAAGACAATTGGGGAAAAAGTGGTTAGGGAAGGCTATTCCTTACTTAAAATTGTCCCTGGACCATTCCTAAAAGGGGGTATCATCTGCCAGCCCATCAGAGCTTAATGGGTGCAGGTCTCTTATACTTCTCCATTGCATTTTTGCCCTGCAGCTTAAATGGACTACCATTTGATGAGTTTTAATGGAAGTATATGATATAAGTCACACAAACTGAAGGAGGCTCATCTAAAACACAGCCTTGTTATTCAAAATTGTTTAAATATTGTCTAAAATACTGTAAAATGTTTAACATATTTAAGATATGTTAAAATATTTAAAAATTGTCTAAAGCATTTAGAGAATGAACAAAAACACAAAATTCAAATACGGTATATAGAGAGTGTTTAAAATTCTACACAAAGCATTTATTCCCTTTCTCATCATTGCTATCAACTAAAATTTAATCCCACTCAAATTCTGCTTCAGCGTTTTACTAGATGCTTCCTTCCTCTCTCAGCTTAATCTTGTGAGGTTGCAGTTGGATTGCTTAGTTTGAGCCACCCACTGTGGCCTGCCCATTTTATGTGACCAGCAGAGACCCCGGTAATGGGATTTTCTCTGCTCACGGAAGTACAGGCTAACTGTGGCTGACTGCTGACCCAACTTTATGAGAACGATTCAGAAACAGTATTCTTGTTACACAGCAAACCTGCCCTTTACCTGCCCTAAACTTGTTCAAGAGAATGAAGGATGAGACATGAAAACTCTCATGAAGAAAGCAGCTTTAAATGTCCAGCACGTCGTTCTCCCTCACAGCTTCATTTCAAGTAGAAACTTGGCCTTTATGACCATAATGGACACTAACGAACCCCAATATCCAATCTGTGGTGTGTGTGTGTGTGTGTGTGTGTGTGTGTGTGTGTGTGTGTGTGTGTGTGTGTGGTGTGGGCAGGAAGAGTCCCCTGGCTGTGGGCAGTCTCTTGGCCACTTTTACAGAAAAGCCAGTCAACCCACAGCCAGGAGTTTCACCTTCTACAGAACTGTGTGAGGATGTGGCAGGCTTGTAGGAGAATCACTTCCTTTATTTTCCCATTTAATCTCTCCCCTTCTTTGGTGAATATTTTTTTTCTGAGGCCCATCTGAATAAAACAAGTCTCCCACAACCTGTTACTTAGTCACCCTGATCTCATTGTTACAAAGTTCTGTAATGAGATCCCCTTTTAACATCACAGAATTCATTTCAAATGTTCTTTCATAGCAGACACAATTTCTTTTAAATAATGATGATGGAATCTTAACTTGCAAGGTAGGCAAAATGTTCTTCTAGCTCATGAGCCCCTTCAAGGGGCTTCTTGTCTTTTTGTGCCAAGGACTAGACACAAGGAACAATGAGTTTTGGAGAAGGGAGTTTGTCTAGTGATTTTGGCTATTGTGATGGTTCCATGGCTTGATAATCAAATCATATTCTGTCTAACTTCCCTACCTCCCCAAGATCTTGACAGGGAAGCTAAATTTATAATGAATAGCAGCTAAGCTGGAATTGAAAGTCTAACTCAAGCATGTGGCCAGTAATGCTGATTTAGGACTGATAAAACTGGTTGGGAGAATGGCTTAGGTTTGAGGATAAAGTGTATCTCACATCCCCATCATCCCTAACCCAAATCTTAGAATCTACCATAATGCTCAGGAATGGCTATGTGGAGATGAAGAGCAGATAAAGATGGCCCATCCCAAGAGAAGCCCTGTAGTTTTTTTCTCTTTACTCTTTGGGGGGCCCACACATAGCTCCCAAATAAATCACATGGAGACTTATTCTTACTTATGAATGCCTGGCTTTAGCTTGGCTTATTTCTAGTCAGCTTTTCTTAAATTATCCCATCTACCTTTTGCCTCTAGGCTTTTACCTTTTTCTATTTCTATATACCTTTTCTTACTTCTTACTCCATGGCTTACTGTGTGGCTGGGTGGCTGGCCCCCAGTGCCCTCTCTTCTCCTCCTTTTCTCTTTCCTTAATCTTTTCCTCCCAGTTTTCTCCTCCTATTTATTCTCTCTGCCTGCCAGCCCCACCTATCCTCCTGCTTGGTTATTTGCCGTTCAACTCTTTATTAGACCAATCAGGTGTTTTAGGCAGGCAAAGTAACACAGCTTCACAGAGTTAAACAAATGCAACATCAAAGAATGCAACACATCTTTGCATCATTAAACAAATGTTCCACAGCATAAACAAATGTAACACATCTTAAATTAATATTCCACAGCAAAGTCCTGGTAACATTTCCCAGGCAATCCTCAGAATAGCAGAGAATGGCTAATACGAGTGAGCAACACACCTCTCTAGCACCAGTAGCTACCTGGGTCTGAGGCAGGAAGGAAAGGGGTTCTAACTCTTGGAGCAAAAGCAAGGACATTCTGCCCACTCGTGCGATGTGTGTCTCCCACTGAGTGTCGTCATCAGTCAAGATGAGGAGTTTTCTTTCTTTGGAAGAGATGAAGACCAAGCGAACAGGAACAAAGATGGTGGAGCCTCCTCTCCCACAGCAGTCAGTACATGTTTGTTAAAAGAATGAATGAGATCAGGTGGTATCACCGGGGAGTTGTCACTGTCAGATCCGCCATTTGCTTGTGGACTTTACATGATCAGCAACTGGCAGCCTTTAGCAAGGCGGCTGATTGGCAAAGAAATCTGCTGGGCTTCTGGTGAGGTCTGTGCAGAGGGCAAACTGCTCTGCAGGTGCCTGACAGAGAAGCCTGGGTTTAGTGAGGTTATAATTCAGAAAATGAACAGCAGTGGACAAGTTCTGGGGTTACTGGAGGGAGACGGATGGATTTTACATTAAGTTCAGAATATTGGATTTCCTCTTCTCTCTCCCATTTAGTCCCCCAACCCTAACAAACAGACAAAAGAAAATAAAAGTTCTGGGGCCGAAGAGAGATGACTCAGTGGTGAAGAGTACTGGCTGCTCTTCCACAGGACCTGGGTTTGATTCCTAGCACTCACATGGCAGCTCACAGCTGTCTGTAACTCCAGTCTGAGAGCACCTGATGCCTTCTTCTGGTGTCTTTGGGCACCAAGAATGCAAGTGGTATACTGACATACATGTAGACAAAACAATCATACATATAAAATAAAACCGGGCTGGAGAGATGGCTCAGCCATTACAGGGTAGGCTCACAACCAAAACATAAAATAAAACAATAAATTAGAAAAGGAAAGAAAATGAAGTTCCAAACTCTCATGAGATGCCAAGTTAAGCCAGGGAAGTTGTGGTGTTTGATTTCCATATTTTAAAAACTAACAGAAACTGGGGGCAAATCAGGAAATAAATCTTTAAAAAGCTGGAAAGTATTGGGAGTAGAAGTGTTATTCAGAGCAGAGAGTCTTTGTGTGTGTGTGTGTGTGTGTGTGTGTGTGTGTGTGTGTGTGTGTGTGTAATTGTGTATTTGAAAGTGCACATGTGTGAGTGGGTGGGTGTGCTTGTGTGTAGAGGTCAGAGGACAACCTTGAGTGGTGGTCCTCAGGAGTTGTTTTGAGACAGGGTCTCTCCCTGGCCTTGATCTCACCAAGAAGGCTAGGCTGACTGGCCAGTGAACCTTAGCCCTTCGCCTCCCCGGCATGCATCATGCAGGACTTTAGACATGGGTTATGGAGATTCAATGCAGGTCCTCAGGGTTGCAAAGCAAACATTTTGCTGACTGATCAATCTCTACAGCCCAGGAGAGAGTCTTTATCTCAGCTAAGACACAGTGAAGTTTTAGTGTTTAGCATTTTAGTTGGCTATAACAAAACTCCAGAGGTTAGGTACTTTATAAAGAAAAGAGGTTTGTTCAGTACATAGGCTTGTGGGAATGACACTGGCATCTAGTTGGCTTTGATGATGGTTTTGTGTGTGACCAAGGCAGAATTATATGTAAAAGGGGTGAGTGCTACATGGAGAGGAAGGGTTCAGGTAAGGAATCAGGACTCCCTTAAAGTAACCCAATTATTTAAGACCCGAGAGTGGTGCCCTTGACCTAATTACCTTCCTTTAGGCCTGTTCCCTTAAAGGTTCTACAACCTTAACACACCACACTGTACAACCAACCTCAGCAAATGAGTCTCTGGAGAACAAACCATATCCATGCCACAGCAGTCTGGGAAATGCATTACAATTTAGAATTGGAAAGATGACCAAAAAAAAAAAAAAGTCAGGACATTTTCATGCATAACCCTGCTCAGTGTCTATGAAAAGATAAGGGGGTATTTTTCTGAACGAACAACCAAGCCATGGCATTGTCATTTTTGAGGTTCTCATAGTCATAACACCTCACTTTACATTTTAAATATTAAGGAATGATGGCAACTGACTGGATGAGTTCTCACATCATTTTTCAGTCTTTAGTTCTATACATGACCCAGTTTGGTTGATTATTTATTCCAGCTGTGTCTGGAGGCCACAGGTAACCTCACCCATGCAACACAGACACGTGCTCACCCCTGCTCCCAGATTTCCCCTAGAAACATTTAGGCTTCATTTTTGTTGGGAAATTGTTGTCATTATTTCTTTTGATCACATCACTATTTATTTGAATCACCAAGGCTGTGGTAACCAGGTCCCGCTTCTTCACAGCACTGTGAGTGATCCATGTGCTGTGAGGAAAGGAGAATGAACCTCGGAGCACTCGTCAAATGGGTTTCCTAAATGATGCTCCATGGTTTAACTGGAATTTGTATAGTAGTCTAGTGGAAAAAAAGGATGGGGGGGCCTGGAGGGGGAGGGTTCCTTTGGTTTTCAGGCTGTTAGCTGTAATTAGCCTGGTTTCTGAGATGTAATTATCTTGCAATCTCAAAGCAAACACCCCGGAGGAAATTGCACTGTTAAAGACAGCATGGCATTAAAAATAAATTATTACCCCAGTGCCTGCTATTGCTGCTTATGCTTTGCCATTTGTCAGGGTTTCCGTTAGTGAGTCCGTCCGTGTGCAGGGCTGCTGTCATGCAGCCCTGGTGCCACTCCGTGGTGGGGTTGGGAGGCCCCGTTTATTTGGTTGTAGCCACGCTGCGAAATCATACTGCTGTGGTAGTAAAGGTGACACTGCACCGGCCACACTCCCTTTACCCATTCCAGCCACCAGTGTGAAGTGAAGAGAACACTGAGGGAACTACTTAACATATCGTTCTTAAAGATTGACTTACTGTATGTGTTTGTGTGTCTAAAGAGGTCAGAGGACCCCTTGCAGGAGTTGGTTCTCCCCTCCCACCATGTGGGTTCTAGGCTCGAGCTCCTGTCATCAAGCTTGCTATCAGGTGCCTTTATGCACCGAACCTTCTCACCAGCACCATGGGCCCTCTTTGTCAACAGATGGTCACAAATGACTAGAACCAACCATCACAATCTAAAGCTCAAGCCATAGAAACGGTCCACAAAGGAAAAGTTCAAGTTGCTTGGAAGAGACTGGAAGAAAGCAAGAGAACCCCTAAGGATTTTAGGGGCAAACAGAGGGATTATAAATCATCATTGGTGGGAGCCATGGCAGCTGGAAAGGTCGTGAGGTTTGAAGTCAGAGATGTGTGGGCTCATGCATGCTATTGTTAGGTTGCACACTCCACACAGCTTCCCCCGGGTACACAAGCAGAGGCTGCCACCTACCAGTGCCCCTTGCTCACGTTGTATTCCCACAGGGTCGGTCTACCCACAGGGGCAACAAACTTTTCTAATTTCTCCATTGCATGGAAAGCTTTAAAACTTTTGCTCGTATAGAAGATTTTAAGAAAGTGTGATACAAGCCACTATTTATGGTTGGTGTGACCTTGATTGAATTACTTATTCTAGCTTTCTCATGTATAAAAAGGAGGATAATCATGGCAATAATAATAATTACTGGGGTTATTTCAGGACTCCAAACTGTACCTGAGAAGCATGTGTTCAATTTACAGCAGGAGTTTTGATGATAATGATGATTATGACCAGGACAATCATTGTCATCAAGTATTTACCTGGATTCTAGCCTGCACTAAACCCGAAGCCAGCTGTGGAGACCTGGGAGAGGCTAGAAAACCCAACTCCCTTTCTCATGTTGCCCAGAGTTTGGTTGGAGGGCCAGGGCACAGAAAATCAATTTTACTTTGCTTTTGTGTGGGTTGTGTATGGTAAAAATTCCACAGTCCCTCAGGAAATTTAATTTGGCTGTTAATTCTGTGGTAAGACTGGCTTTTTATTTATGTATTTAGTATATGAGAAAGGAAGATGTGGAGGTAACCCCGATGTGCTTTGGAGACAAGGATGTGACTGTACAGACAGAATGCAGCAGCAAGTGTGAAGCAGAGAAAGGTGGACAGGAAACGTGGGAGCTGACAATAATCCAAAGAAGGCTTGGAATTGCTAGACAAAGTTTCTCATCTTTCAATGAGCCAAGCTAATTTGTGTTAGAAGCAATCTGAGTAATAGAATTCCACAGCTTTTTATTGCAAAAACCTAATTTTATCTAATGTCTTTACCTTTTTCTTGTTAAATTTCATCTGCACCTCTGATGTTTCACTAAATGAATTATGAAATGCAAGGCCAATTAAATCTATCTAGACTTATATATTACCATCAGGAATATAAAGTTAAATTGGTTCTTAGTTATTAGCATAGATTATTAACAAAATATACCCATAAGTTTTATGATTTCATTTTTATTTTTTGCAATGTTAGGGACCAAACCCATAGCCTCACATATAAACAAGGGTTCTACATCGACCCACACTTCCAGTCCTAGTTCAAGATGATTAACACTGGAGTCTGCCCCAAGAATTCCCTGGAATGTGTTAATTCTGAGAGAAGGTTGGCAGCTGTGGACCTCACCCATGCTCATCTGATGGTTGAAGAACAGTGTAGCAAGAAATTAAACTAAAGCCATACCAGTATTTAGCATAGTTTGAAAAGATTTTCTTGTTGCCTAGCCTAACACTTCCTTTCCTTTTCTTCCTCCTTTCTTCCTATAGCCTTTTTCTGTTAGGGTCCGCAAGAAGTCCCATAAAAGACTACCAGTCACATATGCAATCAACAAGAGTGTTTATTAAAAAATACCAACATGTTGGGGTCCAACCATCTGACGAAGTGGCTAATGGAGACCCTCAGAGAAGCTGGCAGGCTCCTTTTAAGCAGGGCTAGGGGAATTCCAGGGAGGAGAGATTAGTCTGGGGGCTGATTGATGGGTTTAAACAAAAAGTTTGCAAGTTGTTATAGGATTGGTAGGTGGTTCTAGTGGTCAGGGACTTTCCAGTGGCAGGGTAGGGAAAGTTTTCTTTAGCTAGCAGAAGGCTGTGCGGCTCTTGTTGACTGGTTGTTCTTGAGTTGTGGTTTTCCTGAGAACTGCTTGCTCAGCTCCAGCCAGCTCCAGTAAACTGAAACTAAGGCCTGGTCTCTGGGAGGGTTATTAGGAGAGCCTGTCATGGCCATGGTCTGGCTCCCCAGCCCTCTTATTCTCCCTTTCTCTCCTCTCCTCTTTCCCACAGTCTTTGTATACAAAACACGTCCTTATATATTTAACAAATGCCAATTAATCTAAAGTTTGGTTGCCCAAATATGTGAGCCAGAGTCAACTTGCAATTCATTCTTCAAAGAAGGTAGAGGAAATCGCTATGGGAATTTCCACTTGTGAAAATTACCCCTCAAAGCCTTTTCTGGTGGACAAAACCAAACCAAAACCAAAACAAAACAACCTGAAAGTGTGAAACCAACCAGTGAGTGCATAGTGCAGCTTTTAGGAGTCAAGGATTGGAAAAGTCTAGGAACTGAAACATAGAGACACTGAAAATGGGCATGCCAGACAGGTACTTTAGCTATGGGGAGGAGCTGCTAGGATTAGTTATGCACAGGGCTTCTTGAGAACCACAAGGAACAGGAGCAGAGGTGTTAGGCATTCCTTCAGCAGGGGATTTGAACTAAGATTCTTGCCCCAGAGAAAACTCTCATGGTGTGTACTCTCAGTGAAATGGTGTATGGAAATCCATCCACTGGGAAAAAAACAAAGCAAAAGAAACAAAATGTCTTAAGAGAATGCTGAGCTGACTTGGCCTAGGGAGAGGTGGCTATGAGAATTCATGAGTATGATCTTGTTATACTTTCTCTTGTGGTCCAGGAAATTCAATCAAAGCTCACTTGTAAAACTATGGGGCCCTTCTCTGGAGGAACATGACTTAAATCCAGATTGCATGGGATTCCTGAAGTAAAAGCCTTGCCAAATATGAGATCGCAGCCCCCAAATTATAGCATACACCAGCAACCATTCCACCACAAGTCAGAGTCAGCAGAGCAACAGAACAACTCCCCACAGGACTGAATGTGTTCTCTAAATAAAATGTGAGTAAAGAAGGTTTAAACAGTGTGATTAAACATAACCAATAACTATCAGCCAGTTTTGGGAAAAGAAATAACAGAGGTTAAAACATAAAATAATAGAAAATAAAAACTTTGAAAATGTAAAGTAGCAGACTGAAGATCAACAGAAAAGTGAACTGGGAGATCTTTGGAAGAGATAAAAAGAAGGAGACTATGAAAGCAAGATAAAGAAACATGCAGAGTAGAAAGAAGGGTGTAGTAGAATATTATCTTAAGGTGTGGTACTTTTGTTGATGTTGCATTTGTTTAACTCTGTGAAGCTGTGTTACTGTGCCTGTTTAAAACACCTTATGGTCTAATAAAGAACTGAACAGCCAACAGTAAGACAGGAGAAAGGATAGGTGGGGCTGGGAGACAGAGACACTATATAGAGGGAGAAATCTGGGAGGAAGAGATTGGGCAGCCAGAGGAGGAGGAGGGCTCCAGGGGCCAGCCACCCAGCTACACAACCAACAAGCCACGGAGTAAGATTTACCCCAGAGGCAAAAGGTAAAGTTAATGTTAAAGAAAACTGGCTAGAAACTAAGCCAAGTTGAGGCTGGGCACTCATAAGAATAAGCCTCTGTGTGTGACTTTATTTGGGCACAGGGTAGGTGGCCCCCAAAAGAGTAAAAAACCATCAACAACAGAAGGGCCTTGGGTATGTGAGATGGGATTTTTGAGAGGATGCCATATAAAGAATGGTGTAGGGGCTGGAGAGGTGGCTCAGTGGATAAAGAACTTGCCATACAAGTTTCAGTACTAAAATGGCACCTGTCTGTAATCCCAGCTCTGGGGAGGCAGAGACATGGGCTCCACAGGCAAGCTATCTAGCTACGCCAGTTGAACTGGCGGGCTCTAGGTTCAGAGAGACCCTGCTTAAATATATAAAGAGTAGAATAATCAAGGAAGACTCATGATGTTAACTTTGGTCTTTGATATGCACATTTGTACACATACTCCCCTCCCATTGACATGTACCTACATACATGTGAACATGTATGCATGCACCACATACACATATATGGAAAACAAATGATAAAGTAAAGAGATAATTGAGAATTTTCCAAGATGTTAAAACATATACTCAGACTTGGAAATACAGTAAATTTTAATCATTTTTTATTTTTAAATACAAAGAATTCCATATTTAGGTACATCTTAAGGTGTTGGGGCACAATGTTCTTTGTGCCCCAGAGATTACTAGGAAAACCAGGAATGTTAAACACACAGGGGCTTCATCTCAATGGAAGAGATAAAATACCTGTTTTCTTACCCTGAAAGCTATGAGGGAATGGGATGGTTGAGTTGGGGGAGGGATGGAGAGGGAGAGCAAAGAAAGAGATATCTTGATAGAGGGAGCTACATGGGGATAAGGAGAAACCTGGTGGTAGGGAAGCTCCCAGGAATTCACAAGGATGACCCCAGCTAAGACTCCTAGCAATAGTGGAGAGGATGCCTGAACTGGCCTTTCCCTATATTCAGATTGGTGGCTACCCTAATTGTCATCATAGAGCCTTTATCCAGTAAGTGATGGAAGCAGATGCAGAGATCTACAGCTAAGCCCTGGGCCAAGTTCCTGGAGTCCAGTCGAAGAGAGGGTAGAGGGATTATATGAGCAAGGGTGGGGGGCATCAAGATCATGAGGGGGAAACCCACAGAAAAAGCTGACCAAGCTAGTGGGAGCTCACTGACTCTGGACTGACAGCTGGGGAACCTGCATGGGACTGAACTAGGCCCTCTGACGGTGGGTGACAGTTGTATGGCTTGGTCTGCTTGTGGAGCTCTTGGCAGTGGGACCAGGATTTATCCCTAGTGCATGAACTGGCCTTTTGAAACTATTCCCTGTGGTGGGACACCTTGCTCAGCCTTGATGCAGTGGGGAGGGGCTTGGTCCTGCCTCAGCTTGATATGCCAGACTTTGTTGATTCCCTATGGGAGGCCTTACCTTCTCTGAGGAGTGGATGCAGGGTGGGGTAGGGGTAGGTGGAGCAGGGAGGAGGAGAAGGAGGAGGGGAGGGAGGGGGAACTGTGGTTGGTATGTAAAATGAAAAAAAATTGTATATATACATATCTACATATACATACATACATACATACATACATACATACATACATACATACATATATAAAGAATGGAAGTGACCCCGGTAAGAGTTTCCTAAGAGGATGTAGTTGGGGAGGGTGGAGAGAATACAGTGTACCCCCAACATAACATTTTCTTGAGTATTTTGCACCACAGAAAGCCAAGCCACATGGAGATGCCTGGATAGATGCAGCTCTGCAGAAGCAAGTCCCAGGGAGTGCAGGGATGGCCTCCAGGTGAGAGGAGAAACTCTCTTGGGAGAGCATGCTCCAGTTAGAGCCACTACAACTGGAAGTATGTCAATCGGAGACTGAGAGCTCACCTGAACTCTTTCTGTATTTCTTATCCATAATGCCAAGCAAAAATGAATTAAGGTTGTTCTAGGTTGCTCAGTTGAGAAGTGATTTACTACACATCAGTGGACAGTAATGGTAATGGGGACATTTTAAAGAGTGACACTTATATTCATCAATAAAAGGTCATAAATCTGTAACTCCAGAACTGGGGAGGTTGAGGCAGGAGGATCACAGACTGAAGTCAAACTTGGACTGCCTTAACAAGGGCCTGTCTAAAATTTAAATCAATCAATCAATCAATCAATCCTTTGTTTCTTTTAAGGTCTTTTTTCTTTCTTTCTTTCTTTCTTTCTTTCTTTCTTTCTTTCTTTCTTTCTTTCTTTCTTTCTTTCTTTCTTTCTTTCTTTCTTTCTTTCCATCCTGACCACAGTTTCCCCTCCCTCCTCTCTTCCCGGTCCCTTCCCCCACCTCTCCTCTCCCCCCATCCACTCCTCCTCTGTTTCTATTGAGAATAGGACAGGCCTCCTATGGCTATCACCCAGCCATGGTATATCAAGTTGCAGGGACACTAGGCACCTCCAAGTGACACAACCCTTGTATGTGCTTCTGGATCTGTGAGATGTCAGTCGGTGGCAACTGGCGAAGTGATAATTTGACAGTAGCTGAAATAAGCTGACAAAGGGAAAGGAACACAGTCCCATGTGAGCATAGCGAGGCAGATGGAAGGGAGACCAGGTACCACCAAGGTTGGGTCCGTGTTGGAGTAGCAGAGGGAGACGGGGTTGTAGGTCTTGTCCTTGGCTTCTCATGGCTGCTGGCAATCCTTGGTTTTGATTGGCTTGTAGCTGTGAAACTCCAGCCGCCATTCTTACACAGCCGTATTCCTTCTGTGAGTCACATCTTCAGATTATTTGCTGCTCTCTCTGCCTGCTTATCTATGCGTCTCTTCCTCTATTTTAACAGCACTAGTCATGTTGAATTAAGGACCGATCCTACTCTAACATGACTTCATGTTAACTGATTACATCTGTGATGGCCCTATTTACAAAGATGGTCATATTCCAGGATGGACATGAATTTTGGGAGCATCACTCAACATAGTACATCTCTCATCAGGAAGTCTTAATGATTCTACTTGAACAATATGTCCATGCCCCGACCACTTCCCTTTACTTCCGCTGTAGCCAGTCTGGTGCAATCCATCTGAACTGTCTCAATAACCTTTCTGCTGGCCTCCCTGCTTCTTCTCAAAGACCACATTCTTCTTTTGTTCAAAACCCTCCCATCTCTGGGAGTCCTCACATTGACCTATTTATATGTCTGTCTGTCACCCTCTGTCCTTATTTCCTGAGTTGGTTAATTTTTTTGTTCTACTGGACTCAAGCTTGGGTCATCTAGGAAGAGGGAACCTCAAATGAGAAAATACCTCCATCAGATTGGCCTGTAGACGAGTCTGTGGGGGCATTTTCTTGATGAATGATTGGCGTGTGCTGGCCCAGCCCATTGTGAACAGTGCCACCTCAAGCTGGTGGTCCTGGGTTCTATAAGACAGCAGGCTGAGCAAGCCATGGAGAATCAGCCATGGTCTCTAGTTTCTGCCTTGAGTTCCTCCCCCGAATTCCCTCAGTTTTAGACTATGACCAGGATAAATAAGCCCAAGAATCCCTCTCTTCCCCAAGCTGCTTTTGGTCAGTGTTATCAGCAATAGAAAAGCACTGTCGTCCCACTTTACCCTAGCCTCCCACTTCCTTGCCCTCCTTGAACAGATCATGCATGTTCCTGCCTTGTGGGACCAATCTGGCAACCTCATCAGATTGTAGGAACTATTTTATATGCCTTACTAGAAAGTATTTTGTACTCTCTAATTTTCTCCTTCTTCAATGAATTTAGCTATTCATTGGCTTGACAAGCATTTGTAGAGGCATAACAACATGTTAGGATTAATCTGAGTTTACATTGCTAGCTTCAGCTGTGTGTGGAGGGGAGCCCAACTCCCCAGCCTCATTCTGACAACATCTGAGAGCCAAGATGACACAGAATCAGGGTTTTCTCCCTTAGTTACAAAGAATAGGTTGGACTACAAGCAAACATGAATTTGTCCATACCCAGAAGTTCCATTTCAAACACCAATGAGTTGACGGTGCAGACTTTCAAGATTTAGCTGCGAGTAGAGATTGAGAAGTCTAGAGAGATTCCCATTTCTGTGAGCTCTGTGCCTTCTAGGGCACTGGATTCTGGAGCACAAAGTGGCATTTCAATGTGACACAGTGGTTCTGCCTCTGAGAGAGATGGAGGAATTCCATGCTGGAAGGCGCTCTGTGACCTTATGCAAGGCTGTTAGAAAGTGAGCAGTTTTATCTCCTTTCCCTTTTCTCTCTCTCTTTTTTTTTTGCCACTTGTAGTTCAAGTTTTATTTACTAAAATCTTATTATACCAGCCTAGTGGCATGAATCAGAATTAGTGAAAAACAAATGATAGAAATTTCAGGTCATAATGCAAGCAGTTTTAAGGGAATGTAGGTTTCTTCCCTCTTCTTCCTGTAGCCAGCACAGCAATCCACACTAACTGCTAAGTGTTTCTGAGCTGACATTCGTCTAAGCCTGCTTTAATGAACAGATAACTCATTTATAATTAGCAGTGCCAATTAATTGGCATGCAAACAATTAAAGTGATTAAAGTGCTAAAGTTCTTAAGAACAGTTTTTCCTAAGTAGGTTATAGACAAACCGTCCCTGACCCTGCATCTTGTTTACAAGACTAAATGACTAGAGCTGCCTTTCTCCATAGACGCTACTCAAAGACGTTTTAACTCAGCCTCGATCAGCCATCTCTGGTCTGCAAGGAGTGATGGAGAATTCATCATACTCTGACTTGCCAAATAAACACTTAAAAATAGAAGTTATGTGTGCTCATGGGCCTTTTATATATTAATACTCATCCTCTACCCTCGACCAAAGTCTCAGTGGATTGGAAGCAGCCAATTTCTCATCTAGGTCACTATTTAGTATCTATCTCTTAGTCTAGAAAAAATGTGAAATTTTATTTGCATTACGGCTGAGTTTTATTTGTGTGTGTGTGTGTGTGTTTGTGTGAGTGTGTGTGTTTTATATGCATGTTTATGTGTGGGTGTGTACTCATGGGGTAGTAGAGACCAGAGAGGGATGTCAGACGTTCTGCTCATCACTCTCTGACCTATTTCCCTGAGACAGCCTCCCACTGAAGCTGGAGCCAGACTGGAGGCCAGCAAGTCCCAGTGATTCTCCTGTCTGTGCTCTTCTTCCCAGCATGGGGGTTACAGGTGAACTCGTGATCATGTCCAGACTTCACATGGGTGTTAGGATCTGAATTTGGGATTTATGGTTGCACCATCTGATCCATCACTCCAGCCCACATTATTTTAGCTTTTAATGAGTAAACACTGTATATATTTAAGGTGTGCAACATGTTTTGAGGCATTTTCTCCTTGAGAATGTCTGTGTTCTTTCCCCTTGAACCAAAGCAGGTTTGTGACTTACCTGTAACCAACAGAATGTACCAGAAATGATATTATACAACTTCTGAGGCTAAGTCAAAAGGGACATCTACTGACATATTTACTTAAAATTTTTTTTTCAGAACTTCATACATGCATACAGTATTTACATAATTTCTATCCTTTCTTCTCCACTTTCAACTCCTCCTGAGTCCCCCACTGCCTTTCAAATTCATGACCCTCTTCTTTAATTATGAATTTATATACCCTTGGAGTCCATTTAGAGTTGCTCCTACATTGTGAGAAACCCCAGGCCCCACGGAGAAGCATATATAGCTGTTCTGGTTGGCAGCCCCAGCAGGGAGTCCAGCTAGCAAGCAGAAACTGCACCAGAGATGAGTGCAAATGCCCACAACCTCTAAGCTCCACATTCCTCTAGGTGAGACCCCTGTCAGGACAGGGCAGAGACTAGCTACCTCATCATGCTCGTTCTAAATTTTTGGCCCACACAATCTGTGACTGCAATAAAATGGTCATTGTTTTATGCCTTTATTATTTTTTTTTGCCAGTAGTAATTGGAAGAAAGGATTTTCCTTTTACATTTCAAGCTGTTACAAAATGTCTCCACGTTGTTTTTCCTCCATGCATTTTTTCCAGGGGGTGTTCTGTTTATCCTTGGATGCCTTTCCTTGTGCTGTTCATACTTTCTAGTTTTAAATGAAATGTCCCCCAAGCTCGTTGGAAGGGCTAGAACGGGAATCTTCTTTGATAAGTTATTAATTCAGGGGCAGAGGTTAGTAACACCCTACTCTCAACTGTCTTCATGGTAGAGATCGTATCTACCTTAGAGGCTGTTGTGGGGTTTGGGAAACTGTAGGGTAGTATCTGGGCAGAGTCACCTCCTAGTTAAATGGTGTTCAAAAATATTAGGAACTTCTAGAGACAAGTTATGTATCTCCCAGCCTATCTCCCATTAACCTGAAGGACACAAATTAGAGTGTGTAGTATTCTTAGAGGGTGTGTGTGCCCCTGTGCATAGACACATGTGTTACCTGTTCTTGTTGTACAGATGACTCTGTGTTCTCATGGGCTACCGTTATCGAGTAAGATTGGGAAACAATAGCAATAACTAAACAAAATCAACTCAAAACAGACTAATGATAAAAAAAACCCCTCAAACTCCAATTATGGCTGTTTCACCTAAGGACATTTGTATAAGAGACCATGGAGCCTAGATATTAAGCAGAATCTTCTCGGTGTGCTGCTCTGCTGTAAAAACCTCAATTCTGGAGGGAAGGGCTCACCTCTCTTTGGTTGGGCTATGTTGGCTTTCTGGAGAGTCACATTCACAATTACAGAGACCTTGGCATTTGATGGGCCAAGAGAACCTTTAGAAACTGTAGTTCTTCCCAGAAACACGAATGTACTCATTGTTCAAAAACATGTGCCTGCCATTTCAGAAGGCTCCAGTGTGCTACAAATAACCAGAGCCCTCTCCAGAAGCCTACAGGAGTTAGAGTGCTTGACCTTAAAAATCACAAACAGTGACTGTAGTTCTGACTGATAAGAAGGCTGTCATTTTTAGCTGCTTACAAATGTGCCACCCTTATAAACAAGCAGGTCATCATCTGCTGAACATTTCCTAAAGATCAGGCTCTGTTCTAAGGGCTCCATAAAGCTTATCCAGTCCCCAGGAAAGCTTTGTAGGAAGTGTTTGAGTTCCATTGTGAGACTGTGTGTGATGACTGTTCCAAGGACTCCCAGTTAATAAATCGGGGCGGCGGGGGGGACCCAGGTTGAGAGATTCCAACATCCAATCCTTTTCTATTCCTTTGCTTCTGTCTGGGGTGTGACTGAGACCACATGTCCTAACGTCACAACTGAAGAAGTTGCTAGTGCCAGGCTTGGCATTCAAATTTTGACACCCTCCTTCCTCCTCTGTCTAGTTCTAGCTTTTTTTGTTTGCTGGAGTGCCTCATGGGGTGAGAGTGGAGGGCACACGTTATTTTTAGCCCCGATTAAGAGAAATAAATGCTAAGATACAGCACTAAGAACAAGGGTCTCCAGAGTCTCTGAGTCGGGAGTCTGCTGGGCCTCCCCTCACCAGATGCAACCCTCACACTCACTTAGCAACTTGGTTTTACACAGAGATTTTAAAATTTGATCATAAGATAGGCAGACCGGCATTTGTATATCCACTTACAGCTGGGGATGCAGAACTCTCTTCCCAGGAAATTGTCTTCCTTGTTCTTCAGCTTCCTTTTCAGGCCTTTCCCCTTTTCCTTTTAGCTGCTTCCCCTCAGAGAACAAGGACAAAAAATGCCATTCTGGGAAATTGAAGCCATAAGAATGAAAACACACTGCCTTTGGGCAGTAAGTCATAAGTCACTGAGATTGGTCCTTGCTCATGTTCCCAGAAGCAGCCATCACAAATGTAGCCAATGTAGAACAAGAGTAAACGGGAAAATTGTAGCATGAGATCACCTAGTGGCAGTAGCTTTTGAATGATAAGGTAACTGATAAGGGCTATTGAGAAAGGAGCACCAAGACAAAGAATTTGAAAGATTTCCTTTAAGGTCTCAAGCCATCATGATCTGATTTTGGATGACCTACACTGGCTTCTTTAGACTGAAATATTCCCTCAAGTGGAGAAAAGCAATTCATCAAGCAACAGAGCTAAAAGGAATTCTCTGAAAGAAAATACACTAGGCTGGTCCATGCTCTGTGTTTACTCAGAAGAGACCATGCAATTTGACCTTCCGAGTGCTGACAGAGCCTGAGTGTTCCAGTAGTGGCCTTTTTTTTCTGAGAGCACATGTGGGTATTGGTCTATCCAGTTACTCTACTGACTGTAACTCCTATTCTCCAGACTATTGTTGCCTGAGCCATTCTGCTAGGGGTGATAGAGACCATGAGGCTGCTCAAATGCCAAACAGGTATCATGTTCCCGCTTTGATGAACCCACTCTTGGGAGGTCCTCACCTGAAAAAGAGAGCGTCTCATTGTGGACTTTGGGAGCTAACAGGCACTGTGATCTTGTCTAACAACTCATGAGTCTGTCTAGCTCTGGAAAGAAGATGTTTCAGAGTATGAGTTTTGGTAAGACTTGTAGAAGCATCTCTATAGTATACTTGTAGACAGCCTCAGTATGAGAGTCTCAAACCTATTCAGGTTTGTGCCCCAAACAGAGATGGAGTGAGCCTTGCTCCTTCCTATAAGGTTAGGCACCTGTGCTGGTTAGTTTTTGTCTACTTGATGCAAACTAGTTACCTTGGAAGAGGGAACCTCAGTTGAGGGGTTGTCTTCACGAGACAAGCCTGTGGGCATGCTTATGAAAGTTTTCTTGATTAATGATCATGTAGGAGGGCCCAGCCCATGATGGATGATGCCACCCCTGGGCAAATGGGTTGTACAAGAAAGCAAGATGAGCAAGCCATTAAAGCAAACCAGTCAGTAAACAGCCTGCCTTCATGGTCTCTGCTTTAGTTCCCACTTCTATGTTCCCCCCTTAAGCTCCTGTCCTGATTTCTGTCAGTGTTGGACTATGACTTGCAAGCCAAATAAATTATTTTAAAATTGCTTTTGGTCAGTGTTTCATTAACCAACCAACCAATCAACCAACCAACCAACCAACCAGCCAGCCAACCAATCAACCAACCAAACATGGCAGTACCCAAGAGGCTCTTTTGAACCTAGCGTATACCAAGGCTTTGAAGAAAGAAACTCACATGAGTAGAGCAGTGTCTTAGGAGGAAACAGGTCCTAGGGAATTAAGAATAGAGATCCTCTCAGGATAAGTTATTACTGATCTGGAGTCTGAGAAATTGGTGAGACTCACTTTGGCTTCTGAGTACCCCTTAGAGATGCCTCCTTTGGTCCACTTGCTTAGCCTTGGAAAGTGACCCATAGTTATTGTGGGAAATTTCTAACAAAGAGCTGGGCTAGGAGAGCAGATCTTTAATCAGTGGATATAGCACTCTGAGATTCCATTAAGAAGAGATCACAATGTAAGTGGACCCAGGATTTACTAGGAATTGGCAACCCAGGCAGTTGGAGAAAGGGTAGAAGCTGGACCATTTGATTGTTGGAGAAACACATTATAGTATCCTTCTGGCACAGGAGGGCTTGGTGAGCACAGACATAGTGGGGGAAGGGAAGGTGTCACTTGTGACTGATGTTGGGTGACAGTAGGTGTCATATATGTAGGATGGTGTCTGTATTAGGACTCTACACCATTTGTCAGGATTACATAAAATCATATATGCAATATATTATCTTTATTGTGTTAATAGTTATAACTGGTAAGTCCTTAACAGGGTAACTACTATCATCATCTGTTATCTATCCTCTTACTCCTCCTCCTTCTCTAGCTTACACTTCATACCTATTTTCATGGAGCCTTCAGAAAAATCTAAGAGTTCATTCTAGCAACTCTAGTACATTGTACTATAATTGTACTCAATCAGATGGTTTATGGTAGAGGTTAGGCCTTTCAGTGTTACTTTAAAGTTAGAAGAGCTCATCAAGCCAAAGCATAAATAAACACAAGGCTAGTACCAGAAAAATATCATGCACGTATTAATCAGGGTGATGCTGGATGTTCGGGAGGACTGGAGCCCATGGAGACCTGGAGGGCTTATGTCATATCCAGTAGCAGTAGAATTCCAACTCTAGCTAATAGTTGCCATGAAAGTATGCGTACCCAAAAATTCTAGTTCTTTGATTATTTAAAGGGTGTCAAAATACAGAGTTTTCAAGTGAGCTTTTATAGTTTTAAAAATCTCATATGATGTCTACAGCCATATCACCCTGAAAGGCTCAGTTTCCTCTGATCTCGGAAGCTAAAAATATCATATGACAAACAGAACGTGTGTTCAGGCTATATAGAACTTTCTAGCTGTCAGTTTGAGAGAGATTTTTCCCTAATGTAATAGTCTCTCCTATGGCTCTCCTACCTGGGGTTATTTAGCAAATGCACATGAGATGATCTGACTGTCTTTTCTAAGTCCCGTATCTCTGGCAGTTATCATCTAGTACCCAAAGGCCTGGGTCAATAGGGCTGGGATTACAGTCACTTGTTGTTTTTTTCTGTTTCAACAATAATTGAATTACACACAGATCTTTGTACCCCACCTAACATTACCCCACTCCAGGTCTGAATTTGTATTTGAGCAGTTGGACGAATTATTGGTTCCTCTTGTTTACCTCCATGCCATTGATGCCAAATCAGTGTCTAATCCTGTAAAACCCATGGAAAGCAGGATTTACTGTTATGTTGAAAACGCTTGGCAGTACTAAAATGTAAATATGGATATGGGACCTGGGTGGTTGCCTAACCTCACATTTCAGATAACATACTGCTCTTGTTGTCTTTATATATTTTTAAACATTTTTATTTCATACCAGCCCTATAGATTATAAAGTTGTGCTGCACAAATGTAATAGAGTTGGAACTTGTGGTTTGAATATGAAGAGTCCTACTAAAAGACTAATGTGTCATATGTGGTGGTATTGTGTTTCCCAAAATATTGTGCACCCTAATAAACTTATCTGGGGTCAGAGACAGAACAGCCACTAGATACAAAGGCTAGAAAATTGTGGCACTCACACCTTTAATCCTAGCATTCCAGAGACAGAAATCCCTCTGGATCTCTGTGAGTTCAAGGCCACATTGGAAACAGCCAGGCATGGTGACACACGCCTTTAATCCCAGAAAGCGAGCCTTTAATCCCAGGGAGTGATGGTAGAAAGCAGAAAGGTATATAAGGCTTTGAGGACCAGAAACTAGAGGCATTTGGCCTGGTTAAGCATTTTGGCTGGTTAAGCTTTTAGCTGGTTAAGCTTCAGGCTTTCGAGCAGCAGTTCAGCTGAGAGCCATTGAGATGAGGACACAGAAGCTTCCAGTCTGAGGAAACAAGACCAGCTGAGAAACTAGCAAGGTGAGGTTAGCTGTGGCTTGTTCTGGTTCTCTAATCTTCCAGTTCATCCCAATACCTGGCTTAGGGTTTGTTTTATTAATAGAGACTCTTTAAGATTCATGCTACAGTCATAGGCTTGGTCTTCATCTAGCAGTGCTACTGAGAGGTGATCAGATCATGAAGGACAGACTTCATCAGTGGACTATCATGATGTAAGGGATGGTTGGATGAAGTAGGTTACTGTGTATGTCTTTGAAGGGTACATCTTGACCTAGTTGTTTTCTGTCTGTATTGATTGTGAAATATTTCTTTACACTGTGAATAGTGGATCCAGATGACCTTGGAAAGAAACCTCTGAAATGATGAGACTAAACAAAATTTTGTTACTAATTATTTATGTCAGGTATTTTGTTACAGTAATGAAAATTCAACTAATACAGAATCATGCCATATAAATAGACCTTGGGGTGAGACCTTCTACAACTTATTTACTTTGTGATTTTATGTTAATGAAGTCTACAGAAACTAAGGAGCATGAAAATTCTTTTCTGACCATTAAAAAAGATGGAAATTTTTCTTGCTGCTTTTTGGCAAGTGGGGAAGCTGTGCTATGCCACCTTCCAGGGCACTTATTTCTTATCTCAAATGAGGAGACACAAGTAGGTATGAAATTAAGTGTATGTGTGACCATCAAGATAGAAGAATCTGAAGATAACACCCCCATGGGAGGAGATCCAAATTATTTTCTGATTATTTTTATGTAAGCAAAATTCTGTTGTAATTGAGGAATGAGAAAAGACTTACTGATAAAAATTGACTCTGTAAGTTTGGAACACAGTATCAAACAAAATCCTTGTTGGAGCTCCATAAGCTTCTTTGGGGTTGGTAACATAATCAGTTTTAGTTCAGTTGCCTTTTTATTCATTATACATAGAATATGCTGCAGAAATCTCAATTCTGGAACTTGGGGTATAGAGAAAGCCTTAAACGTGAGAGCTTGGGCCACGTGCATTGCTTATAGAACATAAAGAAATCAAGTTGAAACTGGGCTTAAATTTTCTCTTTGTTGTCTAGCCCTCACAATGCCAAAAGTATTATCTCAGCTGTTGGGAAGAGTTTTTATCAATGGCATTAGTCAGCTGTGGGCCCTGTGTGTGAGAATACCAATCTGCCAGCTACGGTGGCCCCATTGTACATTAGTGGCAAATTTGTTATCGGGTAATCAACTTGTTTCTGATTGAATTTTATGCTTACTCCACAGGAGGGAATTTTTATCTGGTACTGTAAACCCAAAATTTTGGCCAGGAAAATCTTAGCCCCTAGTTGGGGAAGCTACTGTTGTTTTTTTTCCAAATGGACATGCTGTACCTGTTAAACTGCCTTCTAAATAACTCTAAATAACTATGTTTATGCCTGTAGACTAGTAACCAGTTTTGGTCAAGAAGCTTCTTTCTGTCCCAATCAGTGGTGGATGCAGAGTCAGGTAACTGGCCCAAGTACTGAGAATGAAGTGACTGTTGATGTCTTGGCCTTCAATAGGTCATTTATATCGCTCCTCTTGAAATGTAACATGAATTACTAAACAGTCTTAATAAAAAGCCCAGAGCCAGATATTGGGGTGAAAGCTGAAAGATCAGAGGGATAGAATAAGCCAGTCACAAATTCTTACCACTAGGAAATCCTCAGCCTAAGAGAGCTACTTCCTGTATATTCACGCCTATATACCTTTCTGTGCCCTGCCCTCTTACTTCCTCTCTCTGCCCAGCTACATCACTTCTTCTTTCTGCCCAGCTCTATCACTTTCTATCTGTCTGTATAGACCTCCAGACCTCTATGGTTAACTAGTGCTGGGGTTAAAGGTGTGTGCTGCCATGCCTGGCTCTGTTCCCAGTGTGGCCTTGAACTTACAGAGATCCAGATGAATCTCTGCCTCCTTAATGCTAGGATTAAAGGCATGTGCTACCATTGAACAACTTCTATGTTTAATATAGTGGCTGGCTTTTTCCTTTGATCCCTAGGCAAGCTTTATTTGTTAGAGCACAAATAAAGTATCACCACATTGCAAGACTGAGGGGACATCTCAGAAGAGGGGGCAGAAAGAATACAAGAGCAGGAGCAATGGGGAGAGGAATAGTTTGGAATGCTAACTTCTGGATATGATGTAGCTGTTGCACTTTTGAGCTCATAGCATCCATGATTACCTGTGCAATATCTTCTCAAGTTATGGTCTGCCAATACCGTCATGGAAGGGGGGGGGAGTCAAAGTGGCCCCTCTCCTCCCTGAGCAGTTAGTATTTGATGGAAGAAGGAGAGACTTTTTATTTTAGGGGTCTAGCCAAAGGTAAGATTCCCATGATCCTGTAAAGAAATCCTCATTCAAAACGCATTTCTTAGTCTGTATTTCTTCTTCTGAGAACTCTGTTCAGGTTCACAGCCCACTTTTTAATTGAGCGGTTTTCTTAGTGTTTAGTTTTTTTTTGAGGTCCTTCCTTGTGTATTCTAGATACTAATCTCTGTCAGATGTATAGCGGGCAAAGGTTTTTTTTTTCCTTTCTGTAGGCTGCCTCTTCAGTCAGTTAAGAGTCTCCTTTGCAGAAGCTTTTTAGTTTCACGAAGTCCCACTTATTGATGGTCTGATCTGGGTGACCAGAATCCTACTCAGAAAGTCCTTACCTAAGCCTATATCCTGAAGTGTACTCCCTACTCTTTTTTTTTTTTCAACACGCAAACTAAAACTACTTTGAGAGTCACGTTACCCAGGTCAGAATGGCTATGATTAAGAAACCAAATGCTGGCAAGGGTGTGGGGAACCTCATGCACAGTTGGTGGAAGTGCAATCTGAAGCTGTCACTGCGGAGTCAGTGTGGTTGTTACTCAGAAAAATAGGAATACATCTTTCCTATGACCCAGCTATACCACAACTGGGCACATACACAAAGAGCTCTATTTCCTTTACAGACTCATGTGCTAATCCATGTTCGCAGATGCTCCATTCACAATAGTCAGGACACGGAAACAACCAAGATGCCAAGAACTGATAAACGGATAATGAAAATGTGGTACCTAAATGCAATGACATTTTCTTCAGCTGTAATGAAACACAAGATCATGAAATTTGAAAGTAAATGAACGGAACTGGAAACATTGTATTGAATGAGGCAGTACAGACCCAGGAAGACAAACATCATATTGTCTCACTAAAGTGGATCTTAGCATTAAATATTTGATTTGTGTGTTTAATTTGGAGTATCTGTTGAACCCAGAAAACTAGAAAAGGACAATTGACAGTCGAAGGGAGAAGGAAGATCTTAAGGGAGCTAGTTGAGGTAGTAGAACACAGGGAACATGCAAGGGGAGGGGGGAAAATGAAGAGGGGGTTTAAATGGGGAGAGGGACGAGATGTAGGACATAGGAGGGATTAAACTCTGAGGATGTTTGAAAAAAAATTATGGGAACTTACTATTTTAGAAGATTGCATATCATATAAAAAGTTTAATTGGAGTTGTCTTACACTGGGGGTTATGCTCATTCCAGAAGCCACAGGTTACCACGTAAAAATCCCAGTGTCAGATGTGGGATACCTTCCCTTGAGTTGTTGGTCAGAGGTGTCCCAGAGACCACCCAAAGCAAGACAGGATATTGGCATTGCTCTTGGGTGTCTGCTAGAACTTGATGGCAGGACCCTATTGCTGAAAACACCATACACATGGATCATAGGACATGGAGAAATCAAGTCAGTCCTAACCAGGAAGCTTCATCTCTGCTGATTAGCTCCTACAGTACCGAGAGGTGCTATGCAGACCGCTAGGAAAATTAACAACAGTCTTATCTAGCTATGAACTTTGTAAACTGCAATAGTGACTGGCATGGCACACTATGCCCATTCTATTGTATTCAATAGAATACAAATGATATGAGAGCATCCAGCTGTTTCCTGGTTGGATTTAAGACTATACAGGAGAAAACACGTACCTAGTACTGTACATCTTGGTCAAGAGCTCATGGTTGTGGAGCTCACAGGCCCCAGGGATGAGTTTACTATTGTTATTCTACTAAATGGACATTGCACTGAAGTGCCCTCTAAATCTCTGCCTCTCTAGCCACAGATTAGTACAGCTCCCAGATTCATCAGAGAAGTTTCTTTGTGCAGTAGATGGTGGTTAACGCAGAAACTCAGTCAAAGGGCAGAGACTAAGTGACTGTGGCATGCTCAGCTACAAATAGGACATCTAGCTAGCAACCCCTCCCCAAGGCTAAGAGATCATCTTGGAAGAAGCGGCAGAAAGACCTTAAGAGCCGGGGGTTGCACCCATAAACCTACAGAGGTTGCATGAATGCACCCATAAATTCACAGCCACTGTTTCTGCTTGCACATGATTATTAAGTCAGTCAGCATTCTAGCATGGAATGGGAAGGGGTTCATGGGCCCCCACACCTAACTGAGGAGCTGTGGACAGTTGATGGCTTCCGAGGGAGGGACAGTCAGTTTTCTTTAAGGATGTGGTTCCTGTTAGGCAGACTACATTCCAGTGGATGCTGCCACAGCCAGAAGTATAGGGACAGCACAAACTGGAGTTGATGGGTTATAAGAAACAAAGGACACAAAGTTCAGGGGGGAGGAATATCGGGGAGATTCTGGGAAAAGTAAGGGGTGAATATGTTCAAGTGTATTATATGGAATTCTTGAAGAATTAATAGCAAGAACAAACAACCCACAAACAAATCTTTATCCTGCTCCTGTAAATCATCCTAATGAAACTCATTGGGTCACACACAAGAGAAGTAAATACAAACAAACAAATGTATAAGGGAAGCTAATTGGGAAGTGGAAGGGAATTAGTGAGAATAGCAAGGGGACATAAGAGGGTGTTGGGAAGGAATGTAATTGAAATGTGTTATGAGCATGTGTGATAATGTTGTAATAAACCAGTTATTATGTATAATTCATATATGCCAATAAAATTCAAGCAAAAATGGTTCTTATACTTTGGCTTTGGGCTTTTATGGAAGAATTTGGGGAGTGCAGCATAGAACTTGATGTGAGAGAAAGAGGAAGTTGTGTTAGTGCCTTCCCAAGTCACAGATAGTTGCAGGGCATGAATTTGTTCTGCAAAAACTGTCAAATTAGCTAGGTTGACCATTTGATGATGATTGCAACAACCTGTCCACCTGGGTTCTAACAAGGAAGCAAGTGTCCCTCTCATGACAGTCCTTCCATCTCTGAATTCTAATGCTCAGGTCTTGGGAACTAGAATTACATTAACTGTGTAGATCAGTTTTGGGAGACTTGACATCATTATGACAGCAAATTCTCTCCCGCCCAAGAACATAGAATGTTCCTCAACTGGTTCAATTATTATTTTTATGTCCTTTAGTGAAAATTTATGGTCCTTTTTATTTAGTCCTGTATATTTTTTATTAACTTTGTCTGTAGATGTTTTATACTTTTCAATGCTATTTTTCAAAAGATTGAATGCAATCTTTTCCCATTATGTTTTCTAACTAATTATCTAGTTCTCACTGGAATATTGGAAAGCTATTTTTATGTATTTATTTTGTAATTGCTACTGAACTATTTTATTAGTTCATATAGTTTAATATCTTTAGGGTATAACTAATCATACAGTATAGAAAATATAGCATAACTGCTGTGAGCATTCCTTCTAGTAGCAACAGAAGGAATACTGGAAGAGTATTCCTCTCTTTCATTGAGGCCAGATACAGTGAAATGTTCTCAATCTCCTTTCTGTTGGAAGATAACCCTCCATGGCTCTGCCATATCTATGTACATATTCTTCTTTTTTTGTATTTTTGAGATTGGATCCTCTGGATAGCATCAGCCTACCCTGATTTTGAGATCATCATTCCTCAGCCTCTTGAGTGCTGGGATTATGGGAATATGCCAGCATGCCCAACTTTATGTGGATAATCTGACCTAGGCACTTTGCATTCTTCTGAACCACCTGTTCAAGGTTAGTTATATAGTGGATGATCTCAGAAGACAACCATGGTGGTATCCTTAAGGGCGAAGGGCAGATTCAGGTTTCTTAAGATCAAAGTTCTTTTACAACATCTCATTGTAGTGCTGATATTCTCAGGTCCTCTTCACATCCTCAGGTAGGAACTGGTACTATAATGCAGATAATAATGGTGTCTACTGGTAGTGATGCAAGTAATAAATAGTCCTTTATCTTGCTTATTCAGAAGTCTTCTTTCTTCTAGCAGTGTCCATGAAATGTACTAGGATAACTTGCTAGCTAATAAGTAGGGTATAATCTCAGACTCTCTCATAATCTTAGTATTTTTGTTGATGAGGATGAGATGTGGACAGAAACATGCCTTTCTGGAAAAGAAAAGATGAGGACCTCATAGTCTTTTAACTGGTGTCTGGGGAAAGTATATGAAATTGGTAGCAAACATGTTCTTTAAAGTGTATGGCCAATTGGACTATAAATGGTCCTCTACTTTATTGCCCATTAGTGAGAATGAATAGGAGTGGGGGAAATGATTGCAGGATGAGTTTCAGGAAATAACTTCAAAGTCAGCAGCTTAAATGGTGTCCTAGTTGGTGCAGGGGACCTTCCTTTTCAGTGCAGTGGTCAAGCTGAAAATGTCTCCATTGGAGTGGGTAGTGCTAAGGTTTGCTCTGAGCAGCAATATGCTTCCACTCCATTCAGATAACAGTTGTAAAGATGTACACCTATCCTAGGCATAAAGGAAGGAGGTTCTATTAAAATGAGCAGAAATCATTAAACCAATGCTGAACACTTAGAAGATGAGGGATGGGTGTGCTGAGGTAGGATGATAATAGCTGGAACTCTCATGACTCAACTTATTCTGTAATCTGTAATGTCAAATTTAGATCCAAAGGGAACCTCCCCTTCCAAAAAAAAAAGTGTTTCTTCTTCTTCTCCTCCTTCTTCTCTTTCTTCTCCTTCCTCTTCCTCTTCCCTCCTCCTCCTCTTCCCTCTCCTCCTCCTCCTCCTCTTCTTCTTCCTCCTCCTCCCCTTTATCTTTTGCTTTTGCTGAGTTCCAGCTGCTATAATGGAGTTTTGATCCCTTTGGGAGGATTTCTCTGAAAAAAAAAATGCAAACTCCTGTGGGAATCCATAGTTGAGACATTTGGGATGTAGTTGTCCTGGCTGGGTGTACCATGTTAATAAAGGTGACCAGCTACAGAATAAGAATGTGAATCAAAACTATCTAGATATATTCTTGTGAGTAGCTTGACTACTCTGGAAAATCTGAGCTCTTTTGTTGAAATTAGGCAAGGACTTAAATAGCACAGGGATAAGCAAGTTTTCTCTGCAAAGGGCTAGATAGTAAATATTTTAAACTTTGTGGACCATGCTTTCTCTGTTGCAACTACTCATCTTTGCTACTGCAGCACAAAACCAGCCACAGGCATTATGTGAACGAATGGATGTGACTTCGTCCTAATAAAACCTTATTTACAAAAGTAGGAAGCAAGCTGGCATGCTCCACAGGCTGTAGCTTGCTGCCCCCTGGCATAACAGATGTCTTGGATTAAGGTGGCATCTTCAGAGAAGGCTGCTGCCGTGTAAGCCAAGCTTAAGTCAGCAAAGGGTGCAAATGCCTTGGCTGCAAGCAAAGAGCGATGTGTATAAAGGGATGCTCACAGAAGGAGTACCCAGGGCTGAAGTAGCTTGTTGTCTGAGATAGAGTATTAGGTCGGGAGAAAACACTGGGAGTTCATGCTGCTGAAAATCAGAAGCAAACGAGAAACAATCCTACCCTCCTTCCTTCCTGATTCCTATTCCTAGCTACTTCATTTTAGAGAAACATGATTTAAAGAGGGATAGTGTTCTGTCAAAGAGGAACATATGCTGGGGGATTTCAAGAGGGGGTCCCCAGCTTTTAGGACTGATGGACATAAGTGCTTAAATCACTGTCTTCTGATCTGCAGAATGAAAAGACGCTGAATTCAGCTGTTGTATCCATCGCACTTGGACAATGATAGTGTTGGATAATGTGGAAAATTTCTTTTTAATGCTATTAACATCTGAGGATTAAGTCTGGCTCATTCTAACATGGGCAATCTCCACTATGTATTAGCAGGAGTCCCTACGTGCCATTTGCTCTAGTGTGAGTTCAGTGTGTCACTCTTCTTCAACAACCACATTTTTTTTTTAAACAGATGATGTCATGTTGGGGGTATTAAGGTGAATGTGTCTTCCTAAAATTCTTATGTTGAAACACAGACCCACCCAGTGTGATTTTACTTAGAGACAGAGACATTGAAGAGGTAATTAAGTTGGGTATGGTGGCATATGCCTGTAATACCAGTTACTCAGGAAGCTGAGGCAGGACAGTAGTGAGTTTTGAGGGCTACTAGGGCAACTTAGAGAGTCCTTGTCTTAAAGAAGGCAAGAAGCAAAGAAAAATAAAGGCAATTAAGTTGGAATGAGGTCCCAATAGTGAGGTTGTAATCAAACATTACCAGTGTTTTTAGTAGAAGGAAAGAGACCCCAGCTGCATGCATGCACAGATCAGAAGGCCAAAGGAGAGCATAGTATAAAGGAGACAATCTACAAATAAAGGAGAAGCCTCGTAGCTATCAGATCTGCTGATACCTTGAGCTTTTGACCTCCCAGCATTTGGGACTGTGAGAAATAGATTTCTGAGGTGTCTCGGCCAGCCTGTATTTTGTTGTATCAGCCCTAGCAGATGCCTACAGATGACAGATCAGAGACCTCAGACTCTGAGGAACTGATTCTAGCTTTATCACGCTTATGTCAGCGGGGTTGGCTGATAAACCTTGGCATTGTTAGATGTCTCATAAAACAAAGATTCAATAGAGGAGAGTAATCAAGAAAAAAAATTCTACCTCTTTAGATTCCCCTCCCCACCTCTAACTCATCACCAGAAAGATGGATCAGCTTCTTAGTTCACTGCGAATTTCACTGTGGAGTGCTCAAAGCAAATATGTTAGAGGAAACACCACAAGCTGACACGGTATCTCTCAGACCTCTATACTGTTTTGATTCCCTATAGTAAGCTGTGTTTCCTTCCTCAGAGGTGCTTCCTAGTGGAAAGCCCATTTGGGTGTACCTCACAGGCAGTTCTCTCTAGGATTATAATCAAACAATAAATAAGGTGGTATTGTCTCCTGATGTTATCTGAAATGCTTAAGGATACTACCTTGGTCCTACAAGGCATTTAGATCAGCCTCAGCTTGTTTGTTTAGGATTGCTGTGGCTCACAAAAGTGCCTTAGATCTGCTAGTGGACTAAAATGGAGTCCATGCAATCACCGGCATATCCTGATGTGTTTGGATTAGTATTTGGGTCAAGTTGAAAGCTCAATACAAAAACTCAAAGAGAAAACCCAATGTAGACCATAATGGTTTATGATATTTGCTCAACTGATTGAGTCTGGGACTCTGAGGATCCTAGTTGAGATCAATACTTCAGTGCTGTACCCTAAGAACTGGAATTTGTCACGACTGCTCTTAGATACCACCTGAGATAAATAATGGGTTGAATCTTAGGCTATTTTGACTTGAATAACTGGAATGGCCAACAGAGTAGGGTACTCATGGGACAATATTCCAGATGACCCAATGCTGAGAAATGAGCAGTGGATATTGTTTGATACTGCCCTCCCTGGGTCTCTTCACAACTCATAAGTGAGGTACCTCATGTCCTTTGTTTTAGATAATCTTTCTGAGAATGTATAGAGACTATTCTTGGGAGATACTATTTCTTCTTCTGTGTGATGTCAGGTTTGACTATAATCTTAAAAATTAGAGAAGATATTGTCTCACTGTAGAGAAGAATGGCATTGCCTAAGTCCATTGTAAAGGACTTAGATCCCCAAGCTCAGAGTTCCTCTTCCGTGATAGAACCTACCATGCTCTGTGGTCAGCTGGGCCCCTTTCATGGCACTGTGTAGGAGTTGAGATGTGGGAAATTGTCACAAAAATGCTAAAATTCTGGCTACTATTGTAAATAACAAATGATCTGTCATCTCAGATCCAGGAATGCCATGTTCTCCATTAATGTGGCTTGAGGCTAGCCCATTAAATTGGAAGAAAGGTAAAATATCAACCAATTCTTACTTAGCTCATGGAGTGTAGAAGAGGGCAGTGGGCATGTGATAAATCAGGGTATAAACTACTAGATTGGTAAGAATGGGTGGGCAGAATATCAGAGGGTCATGAACATCCTAGTGGAGTCTATGACAGATCACGTTGTCTCTAGGGAGGCCGTAGCACTTTTCACTGAATGTGAAACACTCTTTGCTCTGACTTCTTCCAGATTTCCTTAGTAAGAGCAGTTTTGTTTGATGTGTTTTCTCTTTTGCTAGGGATTGGCCAGTGTCCTATGAAGAAATCTAGAAAAATTTGTTATTTCCTTCTAGGCTTTCTTTTTGTGTCTTTCTCTTCTTCCTGGGTATCTCTTTTCTTCAATGGAAGACCATTTTCATGGAAAATCCCATTAATGGTTAATTGTATAGATGAATGCTGATTCAAATCATTAGAGTGCTATTTTTATTAGAGAATGTTCTTCGAACTTATCTATATTTTTGGAAGAAATGGATCTTGTAGGTGGAAGACATTTACAGCATTTTTGAGCAGGCAGAGGTATTTAGAAGAACTTTCTTGTACTTTCTACTATGTCTGCAGAAAGTTGACTTGGTCTGTGTGACTGGTAAAGGGTGGTAATGGTTGGTTCTTTGAACCATTTGGTTCTTTGAACTATGAACAATTATTGGTTTCCTTAAGTAAAGTTACAGTATCCTAAAACTGGAAAGAAAAGGGATCTATACGTACATTACCTTTAAAAGATCTTTTGCAAATCCCCACTGGCTACAATGCCCTAGGTCTTAATTTTTCATGCTATGGGGCTTCTTTTCAGAAATTTGTAGGACATCTAAAGAGAGGACTTTAAAGCAACCTTCATTCTAATTAACTTGGCCCATTTTTGAAGGAACAGGAATGATTAACTCAGTGATTAATTGAGATTGCTAAAGGTGGTGGCAGACCTGAACCTAAATGCTCCCATAAATTCCTCTCTCCTTGCTTAGAATGAACACATCATGGGCTAAAGGGCAGAGGTTACTAGAGTGAATGAGGTTAATGCCTTTTATAGGTTGATGGTGTCCTTTCACTTGGGGGTGGCAGTTAGGAGAGAGGGGAAGAAATCTTCATTGCTCTCACATTTGGACCGTATGGTGCATTCCCTAATGTAATGTGAAATATCATCATCAGAGTAAAGAAGAGAGTAGAGTGCCTGGAAGCTCAGGGCTGCTACTGCCAATAATATCAGAAACCACTCAGGGAAAGTAGCTGCCCGCTAATGCTTCATCTCAGAAGACTTGACAGCTCTTAAAGACACAGCAGAAGAATGCCCTTGGATCCACGATAGTTTTATTTTCTTTTAAGAAATTTACATTTCATCCTTTAGACCATTTCCTTCCCTCACACAGTACCCAGTTCTACTTTTATATCATTGATATCCTTACCCACATTTATACTTATCAGTGTTTAAATTCTGCATGAGAGAAAACGTGGTTTGTCTTTCCGAGTCTGTTTATTTTCCTTAACATGATAATCTCCATAGAATTTTCCCTGGAAATGACATAATTTTGTATTTAGAGCCCAACAAAACTCCATTGTGTGTATATACAACATATCCTACCCATTTTATTTGTTGATGGGCATCTAGGTTATTTATTGGTTGCACATTTTGGCTATTGTGAATTGTGCTGCAATAAGTGTGATTTATAAGCATGCACGCAATATGCAGACTTAGATTCCCTTGAATATGTAGAGATATATAGCCAGGAGTGGGGTAGCTGGATCATATGTGTGTGGAAACTCTACACTGACTTCCGTTGTGGCTGAACCAGTTTACATCCTGACCAGCAGTCTATAATTATTCTTTTTCCTTCTATATTCTGACCAGTGTTTGTCATCCTTTGATTTCATGATGACAGTCATTCTAACTGTGGTACAATCAAATCTCAAAAAACCTTTAATTGGTATTTCTCTGATGGCTAAGGAATGTTGTACATTTTTTTCAAATATTTATTTCCTATTTATATTTCTTCTTTTAAGATTTGTTGATGGGATGATTTCATTTTGATGTTTAAGTTTTTGAATTCCTCATAGATTTCTACTGTTCTTTAGTCTATCTCACCACCCTGTTGTTTCTTTTGTTGTAGAGGAACTTTTAAATTTCATGCGATTCTATTTGTTAATCCTTGGGGTTATATCCTGTGCTATTGAAGGCCTTTTAAAGAAAGCTGTCTATACCTGCATCTTGAAGTGTTTTTCCTATATTTTCCTTTAGCACTTTTAGAGTTTCTGATCTTATAACAAGGTCTTTAAGCCATTTTTGTAAAGGTTGAGATGCAGGGATCTAACTTCATTCTTTACATGTGGATGTCCATTATTCCCAGCATTATTTGTTGAAGAGGCTACCTTTTTTCCAAGGTATGTTTTTGATACCTTCATAAAAAATTCAGATGGCTAGCTGAGTGAATTTATTTCTGGGTTCTCTATTCTATTACACTGGTATGTACATCTGTTTTTAGTACCATGGTACTTTGCTTCTGTGGCTCTGTAGTATAATTTGAATTCAAGTTTTGGATATTTCTAGCATTCTTCTTAGCGTGGTTTTGCCTATTTGGGGTCTTCAATGGTTCCATATGAACTTTAGATCTACCTTTTTTAGTTTAGTGAAGGATATACTTGTAATTTTGAGGGGATTACAGTGAATTTGTAGATAAGTTTCATAATATTGTTACTTCACAAGTATGGGAAATCTTGTTTTCTACAGTATTTTTCTTCAGTGTTTTAAAGTTTTTACTTTTGAAGTCATTCATGTCCTTGGTTAGGTTTATTCCTAGATATTTTACTTTGATGAAGCTATTGTGAATGAGATCTGTTTTCTGGATTTCTTTATCAACAAGCTACTTCATTACTGATATATAGAAAAGCTAGTCATTTTTGTTTGTTGATTTTGTATCCTACTACTTTGCTGAAAGTATTTATTATATTGAAGAGTTTTGGGGGAGTTTTTAAAAATATTGAGGATTTCATACATGTATACAATATTTTTGATCATATAAACCTCCTGTTCCCCTTCAATTCTTTCCAGATCCCTCCACTACAATCTCCTCCTACTTCTTGCCCTCTGCCTTCTTTTTATAGCCTATCCAGTCCAATCTGTTCTGTCCTGATGTGCATGGGTACAGGGCCATCCACAGGAGAATGAGCATCCTAATAGGGACCATTTCCCTGAAGAAAACAGACTCCCTCTGCTCCAACAGCCTTTAATGGTCAAAGCTCCTCAGCTATGGGTGAGATTTTGTGAGAGCCTTTCCTGGGAAAGTCTGTAAGGTCTTTTAAGATTACAGCATCTGAAAATAGGGATACTTTGAATTGTTTTCTATTTAGATCCCCCTTTCCCTTCTCTCTTGTCTTACTGATTTAGTTAAGACTTCAAGACTACACTGAGTACGAGTGAAGAGAAGGGAAGAAATGCTTTCGGCTTTCCTTCATTTACTATGAAGTTGGTTATAGGTTTGTTGAGTATAGCCTTTATTATTTTGATGTATGTTTCTGCCATTCCTATATTCTGTAGGACTTTTTATCATGAAGGAATGTTGAACTTTGTCAGAGACATTTTCTGCATCTCTTGAGATGACCTGTGATTTCTGTCCTTGAGTCTATATACTGTTTAATATTTATTATTTATTAATGTTGAAACATTCTTGTGTCTCTTGAATAAAACCAACTTGATCATAGTATATGCTGTTTTCAATGTGTTCTTGAATTTGGCTTGCAAGTATTTTATTAAGAAATATTACATCTGTGATCTTCAGGAAAATTGGTGTTTTGTGTTGTCCATATTCTGGTTTTGGTATCAAAGTAATGCTAGCACCAGAGGATAAATTTAATACTGTTCTGTCCCTTTCTATTTTATGAAATAATTTGAAGTGCATTAGTGTTAACTTTTATTTATTTATTTATTTTGGTTGAGAGGCTCTTTATTACTGCTTCAATATTGTTGCTCATTATAGATCTATTTAGATTGCTCATATCCTCTTGATTTAATTTTGGTAGAGCTTATATGTCTAAAAGTTTGTTAATTTCTTCTACATTTTTCAGATTTTTGAAAAATGCTTTCAAAGTATTCCCTACCAGCCCCCTACATTTCACTGATATCCAGTGTAATGTCTCTCTTTTTTGTTTTTCAACTTTGATTTTATTAATTTAGGTCTTATCTCATACTTGTGGTCGCTTTGGCTAAGAGTGTGATGGTCTTGAACTCTTTTTCTAAGAGCCAACTCTTTTTTTGTTGACTCTTTTATTGTTTTTAGTCTCTATTTCATAAACTTCTCTCCTGATCTTTATTATTTCTTTCAACCTAATGTACTGATTTTGGATTTGGCTTTTCCCTCCAAGCACCTTGAGGCATATTGTTAATGTATTTATTTGAGCTCTCTCTGATTTTAAAGTTTTATTTTTATTTTTTACTTATTTTGTGTATACATGTATGCATTCAAGTATATACATAGGCATGTGTGTGGAGGACAACCTTGAGGAGTTGATTCTCCCTTTCCATCATGTGGGTCCCTGGGCATTGAGCTCAGACTGGCAGCAGGTGCCTTTACCTGCTAAGCTATCTCACCTACCCTCTCTGATTTTTTAATGTAAGCACTCAGAACTATAAACTTCCTTTTAGAACTGCTTTGTCTGCCTCTAGAGTGTCTTTTCATTTACATTTGACTCCAGTAACTTTTAAATTTCCTCCTTACTTCTTCATTGACTCATTTATCACTCAAGTGTGTATTATTTAAAAGCCATCACCAGTCCTACCCAGCTGTAAAACTGTGACCTGCAGTAATGACAGGCATGGAAAAACATTCCCATGGGTGCAGCAGTGGCACAAACATTGGGTGCATAACCAAGTCCTTTCTGATTGGTTTTCAGGTCCACTCCACAGGAGGAAACACATGCATACCTGATATCATCAATCTGGCCAAGGACCAATGGTTGGGGAGTGCACAGGCCCCAAGGATGAAACTACTCCTATTCTATTATTATTCTACATGGACACAGCATCAAACTGCCCTCTAAAATTGTATCTTTCTATCCATAGCCTAATGCAGTTCTTAGACTCACCATAGAAGTTTCTTTGTGCAGTAGATGGAGATTAATGTAGAAACTCACAACTAGTAGAAGATTGTGAGAGTCAGAAATTAGGGAGGATGGGAGAAAAAAAGTGTCTTCTGGGCTTCATTTATAAGTTCATAGTAGCTGTGGTTGCTTGCTAAGACCTACATAAGAGCAAGCCAATCAATATTCTGGCATGAAGTGGGAATTCGTTTATGAACCCTGACTTTTAACTGAGGAGTTATAGACAGTTGATGGCTTCTGGGGAAAGGAGAGTCAGTTTTGTTTAAGGGTATGTCTTCTGGTAGGCTGACCAAGTTCCAATAGATGGCCCACACCCAGAGATACAGATAGCACATATTGTAGTCAATAGGCTATTTAAAAAAAAAGACACAATATTTTTGGAGATAGAGAGGTGGAGGTGATTCTGAGAAGAGTTGAAGAAAGTAATTGGGGTGAATATGATCACAATTATATGAAATTCTTAAGGAATTAAAATAACTTTTAAAAAATTTTTTATTTTTAAAATTTGTAATTAATTAAATTTTACATATCAGCCACAGATTCCCCTGTCCTCCCTTCTCTACCCCCACCGCCCTCCCCCCAATCTACTCCTCATTCCCACCTCCAGGGCAAGGACTCTCTTGGGGATTCAACTCAGCCTGGTAGATTCAGTTGAGGCAGGTCCAGTCCCCTCCTCCCTTCACCCAGGCTGAGCAAAGTGTCCCAGCATAGGCCCCAGGATCTAAACAGCCAGCTCATACACTAAGGACAGGTCCCCGTCCCACTGCCTGGGGGCCTCCCAAACAGTTCAAGCTAATTGACTGTCTCACTTATCTAGAGGGCCTGATCCAGTTCCATGGGGGCTTCTCAGCTATTGGTTCATATTTCATGTTTCCACTAGTTTAGCTATTTGTCCCTGTGCTTTTGCCAATCATGGACTCAACAATTCTCGCTCATACAATCCCTCCTCTCTCTCGCCGATTGGACTCCCAGAGCTCCACCTGGGGCCTGGCCATGGATCTCTGCATATGCTTCCATCAGTCATTGGATGAGATTTCTATCACGACAGTTAGGGTGTTTGGTCATCCGACCATTGCCAGTAGTCTATTGTGGAGGTATCTTTGTGGATTTCTGGGGACCTCTCTAGCACTTTGCTTCTTCTTATTCCCATGGGGTCTTCATTTATCATGGTATCTCTTTCCTTGTTCTCCCTCTCTGCTCCTGATCCAGCTGGGATCTCCTGCTCCCCTAAGCTCTCTTTCCCCCGACCCTTGCCCTTCATTACCCCCTCTCCCCATGTCCAGTTTGCTCATGTAGATCTCATCCATTTCTCTGTCGTTGGGCAAACCCTGTGTCTTTCTTAGGGTTCTCTTTTCTAGGTAGCCTCCCTGGAGTTGTGAGTAGCAGTCTAGTCATCCTTTGTTTTACATCTAGTATCCGTCTATGAGTGAGTACATACCATGTTTGTCTTTCTGAGTCTGGGTTACCTCACTCAGGATGATTTTTTCTAGACCCATACATTTGCCTGCAAACCTCATGATGCCATTCTTTTTCTCTGCTGAGTAGTACTCCATTGTGTATATGTACCACATTTTATTCATCCATTCTTCAGTTGAAGGGCATCTAGGTTAAAATAAATATTTAAAAATAAAAAATTTAAAAACAGAAAGTATATCATTCAGTGCTCATGTATTTGTTGCCTTTTGTAATTTTTCTTGCTATTATTTTCTAGTTTTATTTCACTATAAACTGATAAGATAGAATTTTAAAAATTCTTTTGCATTTGTTAAGATTCTTTTTTTAATTTTTAATTTTAATTTTAATTAATTTATTTATTTTTGCATTTTAGGATCTTTATTCTTGTGAAGACAGGAAGACCTGGGGAACACAGAAAAGGGATGGTGCTAGGCTAACTGTGCACCTGTGATCTCAGCACTTGGAAGAGGGAGAACAGCGGAGCCAGAGACATGCTTGGGCAACATGATAAGAGCCCCCTCTCCACCACACAGAAAGACACAAGCTAAAGTTAGATATAAATAAGGGACAGCTAGTTAAGTGGCTGGCCGCTGCAGTTCTGTCTCCCAATGTGTTTTTCAAATGCTGAGGCCACCAAGAAGTGTCACAAAGATGGGGCCAAGCAGACAAGACCGGGAACCCTCAGGGTGGTATGGTTACAGACAAGATGGAGATAATCAATGGTGTACGTGAAGAGAACATTAAACCTTCCACAGCCTCAACATGATCCTACTGGAAGGTGGAGTCCTGACATGTCAGTCATGACAACTTGAGAAGTTGCTCAGTGGCCTGTTTTTCCAACCACAAAAATGATCTGGCCCAGTCACTTCTAATTACAAAATCCACTAGGAAAAAATGGTACCTGCAGTGGCCTCCTGGTCCCTAGAAGAAAGCGCTGGTAGCAAAGGTTTGTCCAAGCCAGGCACAAATGTGTCTGTCCATAGACTGGTGGTCCCATGGCAGTGTATCCAGCCTCAACGGAGGAGTCAGTCAGAGCATACCCAGAGTTAAGGAACCTTCTGGAGGCTTTCTGGATGTCAGAGCAACTTCTTCAGCATAAAGTCTCATGATTAAAATGACCCAGAAACTAACAGACCCAATACAATCCTCTAACACTTGGCAACATGCTTGGGAGATTCAATGGCATCCAAGGATCAGGCACTTGAGTCATCTCACCTAACTGGTAAGGTCCACGTGTCTCAAAGTCTCTCACGTCCACACAGCCTGCCCAGGACCTTGGCAGCTATGCACTGCACCTGAAAACTTGTTTTTCATTTATTTTATATACCAACCACAGATACCCCGCTCATCCCTCTTCCTGCTCCCCCAGCCTTTCCCCCCATCCTACCCTCCATCCCCTCCTCCAAAAAGGTAAGGCCTCCCATAGGGAGTCAGCAAAGCCTGGTATATTCAGTTGAGGCAGGTCCAAGCCCCTCCCCCTGCATCAAGGATGTGCAAGGTATCCCACCATAGACAATGGGCTCCAAAAAGCTAGCTCATGCACCAGGGATAGATCCTGATCCCACTGCCAGGAGCCCCTTAAACAGACCAAGCTACACAACTGTCTCACTTATGAAACCCAAAGCTCCAGAGCTAACAAGGAGGGCCCTAAAAGGGACACATGGATTGCCCTGGGAAGGGGAAATAGATGAGATCTCCTGAGTAGACTGGGGATGGGGGTGGCAATAGAGGATAGGGGATAGGGGATGAGAACATGAGGGAACAGGATGGTTTAGCTAGAACAGGAATGGAGTGGGAGAGCAATGAAAGATTCGTTTTATGTAATAAAGTGATACATTTTAGAGACGTTTCCATAGGCTTCTTAGAAGAGTGTCTATTTCATAATGGTTACCTGTTAAGTCCAGTTGATGTACGGTGCAATTTAACTCTGGAGGTTCTTTGTTGTTTTTAGTCTGTTTGACCTATCTATTGAGGAGAGTATGTCACTGAAGTTTCCTGCTTATTATTGTGTTAGGACCTATCTGTCTTTTTATAATCAGTAGTGTTTATTTCATGGAATTGGGAGTCTCAAGGCTTGGTGCATATGTATTTACAATTGTTATATCTTCATTTATTGTTCCTTTTATTAATATTTAATGGGTTTATGGCTTGAAGCCTACTTTATCAGATATAATAACTGTTATGTTAGCTGGTTTTAAGCTACCATTTGCTTGATGTATTGACTTCTATCTTTTTACTGTTAGTCTCTATGTGTCTTTTCCAGCAAAGGTTTTCCTTTATTTGTGTGTATGTGTATTCTTGTGTGTGCACATGGGTGTGTGTGTGTGTGTGTGTGTGTGTGTGTGTGTGTGTGTGTGCCTGCCTGTGCATAGAGGCTAGAGGTTAATGTCAGGTGTCTTCCTCACTCATGTTTGTACATTTTGTGAGACAGAATCTTTCATTGAATATGGAGTGCATTGATTTGGTTAGAATGGCTGAGCAACAAGTCCTAGCTGTGGATCCTCATGTGTCTTCCTAACGAGTTCTGGGATTACATTAGATCCTAAGACCTCAAAATGAAGAAACAATATTGAAAGCTTCAAGAGAAGATCATAACTTTGTAAACAAACCTGTGAGAATAACATCAGACCACTCACCAGAAACTGTTTAAGCCAGGAACACATAAAATGATATCCTTCAGGCCTATCCTACTGCACCTGACCTTTTCCAGGGTGCTGGGGATCAAACTCAGGTCCTCCCACTTGTGTGACAAGCTCTTTACTGACTGAGCTGCCTCTCCCCAACCCCTCAAGTGTGTTTCTGGATGTTGTTTTTAATTCAGTCAACTAGTCTGCATCTTTTAATCAGAAAGTTAAGGCTGTTTAGATCGAAGGTTATGACTTATAGAGATTTGCTGATTCTTCTAATTTTGGGTTGCTTTTTTAATCAACTGAATTATTGTTTGTTGTCTTTCTATTCATTTTAAGGGTTTGCTGGTTTACTGAGCTGGACATAATTGACTCTTTTTAGTTCATTTTGTATTTCTATTTTCATGAAATTTATCCCTTTGTCCCCCTTCATGATTGAGACATTTCCTTTCTTCCCTATGTAGAATTTGATTAAGTATCTTCTACAATGCTCAATTGGTGCTAATGAATTACTTTAGCTTTTGTTTGTCTTGAAATGACTTTATTTCTCTGTCAATTTCAAAAGATAAATTTGCAGACTCTAGTAATCTTGGTTGGCAATTATGTTCAGGGCTTGAAGGATATCATTATATGCATTCTTGGCTTTAATAGTTTCTGTTGAGTGGTCCAATGTTATTCTCCTAGGTTTGTTTATGAGTTTTCATCTTCTCTTTAAGCTTTTAATATTGTTTCTTTATTTGTGGTCTTAGTATTTTGACTGGTGAATTGTGGAGAGGGTCTTCTCTGGATATGTCTGTTTGGCATTCTAAATAATGATTGTGTTTGGATATCCATTCTTTCCCTAGATCTGGGGAATTTTTTGCCATAATTTTGCTGAATAGAGTTGTTATACCTTTATTTATTTATTTATTTATTTATTTATTTATTTATTTATTTATTTATCTCTCAGGTCTTTCTTTGTCCCCATGGATTCTTGGGTTTGGTTTCTTAATCATTTCTTAGAAGTTATAAGCACACTGATTTTGCTTGTTTGTTGATATCTGAATCTAACAATTCCTTGACTTTGTCTCCCATTTTTCATACTCTTTCTGCTTGGTCTAGCCTATCAGTGATGTTCTTCACTGCATATTATTTAATCTATTGGGTTTTTTTTTTTTTTTTTTTTGGTTTTTCGAGACAGGGTTTCTCTGTGTAGCTTTGCGCCTTTTCTGGAACTCACTTGGTAGCCCAGGCTGGCCTCGAACTCACAGAGATCCGCCTGGCTCTGCCTCCCGAGTGCTGGGATTAAAGGCGTGCGCCACCACCGCCCGGCTGGGTTTTTTATTTATAACATTTAAAAATTTTTTACTTACCTCCTACAAATTGTTTCCTGATTGACTTTATTATCTATGTTACTCTATTCTCTAGGTATTTCTTCATTAATCTAACTTTTTGTATCATTTTTGAAGTCATTGATCATGTATACAAGTGATAAAGCATTGTAACAGCAATACCATCAAACTAAAACAGATACAGAAATACACTTCAAGTTAATTAAAGACAACTGAGATACTATCAATGACTGTAGAGTAGAAAATGGTGAAATAATATAGATTAAGCTATGAAGTTAAAAATGACTAAGGGTACAACTGTGTAATAGTAATAGTATAATAAATTAAGGAAGGCGATATGGAAAAGGAAGAAATAAAGGACAGTCTAGATGAAATGGAAGGAGCAGCAAGCAGAAGACAGAAGATGGTTAAGATGGTTAGGAGAAGATAAAAAACCAAGAGGTTAAAAATGTAAGTTTACATTAAATTAAAACAGAACTAAAATGGAAGGAGCATCAAGCAGGAGACTGACGAAGGTTAGAAAACAGAGAAAAAAACAGGAGAAAAAACCCAACTTCACAATAATCTAAAAATGTATAAGCAAAATCACATAAACATAAGGAGAATTTAAAATATTTAAACTGCTCTCAAAAGTAGAAATAACAGCAAGAGTGTAGTAGAAGGGTCAAAGGAACTCAAGGAACAAAAGGAAAATACAAAAATGATGTATGGCAGTGCAGGGTCCTCTAACAGTGCAGTCTGCCAGGTGCTAGGGTTGGTCAGGGCTTCCTTTCTGTGAGATGGGGGCTGCTTCTGACCTCTGCCAGTGTTCTGGACTGTTCTGGCTGCTTCTGACCTCTGGAGACTGTTCTCACTCACTTCAGGTCCCCCCTGATTTGGACACCTTAGGATGATGTGCCTAGGAGTATATCCTGAATGTCCTGGGGTATGGGAGAGATAGGTGGGACATTGAGATATGTTACTGAAGGACTGTCATAGTGCTTTCTAATTTGGCTTAGTAATAAACCTGTGATAGAAGAGGCTATAGGAATACTCGTTAGACATGAGTTTTAGAATTCTCAAGTCTGTAAGTGAAAAACTGTCCAGCAGAGAGATAGTTGTGTTTTATTACCCACTGAAGCCAAGATGTTTTGTAGGTCACCATGGCGGCTGATGGTCATGTCTCACTGGAAGGAAACAACTCTGGCACAACATTTGCTTGGGCATGATGCTATATTCCATGTTTCCTAGTAGATCTGGTTTATTCAGGTGCCCAGCTCTCAGGTGTTGGGCCTCTCCTTGATCCTGATAGGTAAATCTTCATTAGTACAAATCAACCATGTTAGATACATTTTCCTTGTTGGTGATTAGTTTAGAAAGAAACATGTAATGGTATCCTTGGCCAGTGAGATAGAAGCAAAATCTGCTTGTTGGAGCATGTGCTTCTGGGAATGGTTTCCTTAGTTTTAAAGAGACAGGAGAAGAGAAGGTTCCCTCTAGGCTCACTTGCATTGTGGTGTGAGGCTAAGATAGCTGTTGTTGCCACACCCATCTTACCACCACGAGAATTCAAAAATAGAGACAAAGGACAACATGCTTAGCCTGGCAGAGCTGCAAGGCAGGTGGGAAGAACCTGGGTTCCATATGACATGATTGAGCCTCTGGATTATGAGGAGTGTGCCCCAATTCCAAGCCTCATGTTATGTGAGACAGTATATTTAGCCTTTTTTGAACTGATGGAGGCCAGGATGTTCTGTAGGTCACCACAGTGGCTTTTTGTCGCAGTACTTCATGGGAACCCATCTTCACTTGTCTACCTGTCTGGTTCTCTGACAGGTTCTCACCCTGCAGGAGTTTTCTTGATTGACATCACTTATGTATGAGAAGGAGCTAGGACCCCACTTGAAGAATGGGGAGACCTCCAGAAACTATTGCCTTTTGCTTTTTCTTCATCAAGCTGGAACAAGAAGAAGATAAACCCCCATATATTTCTGAATTTCTTTTCTTCTCTACTCCTTACTTCTCTACATATCTCAAACATGATCATAATTTTATGAGCAACGAAGTTATACATAATACATTTTGTGTTCTTAAATGCATCAAGTGATCTTAGATCTTTAAAGGATGCTAAAAACAAGAACAGATAGTGCCCAATTTGTAAATTAATTTGGGAGTATAACTCTTCTTTTTAAGTGGGTTGCCTGAACTCAGAGTGCTCCCCCCCGAAACAATGATAGTTGACTTCAAAGTGTGGCCCACAAAATCCCGCATAGTCTACAATGTGCTACAGCCTTGTCCTTTAATAAGTATACTAACAAAGTCAGTGCTGACTGTGCACGCTCTGATTATATTCTGGTCTTCATGTTATCTCAATGTTAATTCTCAGAAGAACTTCATGTCAAAGGGAACTAGAGCTCAGATATGTTGGGTAAGTTGCCCAAGGACACATAGCATGTGTGTAGTAAAATCAGGACCCTGGGGTTCCCCTGGCCTCAGCACTGGTTGTCTTCACACTCACCCTGCCCACCTGATGGGTCTCAATTACCATCTTCATTAAGGTTTCTATGGAAAAATGCATTCTAAATTCTGTTTGCTATGCCAAGAGCACATCTCTCATCCCTGGCAACTGAAGCCTCCTTTGCCCTTCCAATTCTCTGTGTTTCTCCTCAGTAGATTTTGGGGAGAGAGAGCGTGAGAGATAACAGGACAGAGGGAGAGTGAAAGTGAGAGAGAGAGAGAGACAGAGACAGACCCACAGATACACAGATAGATACACACACACACACACACACACACACACACACACACACACACACACAGAGTACTTTGGCATGAACCCCATCCTGTTATTCCTAGGCAGTTGGTACCCCACCCTGGCTTTTGCATGGCCTGCCCCACATCCTCTTGGGTAGCGGAGCTGGAGGTAATACACACTCTTCTGACTCTATTTCTGCTGCTTTACCACCTGTTTACAGTCTAACCATTGAAACAAACTTGAGAAAAGGGCTCGGCGATTTTTCAAATCCCATCTCAGACCAGAACCTGACTTTGTCAACGTTCAGTAAAGTGTGGTTTTAAAACAATGAGGCCCCTCATTTCTGATGGCCTCTCAGTTCTTCCATTTGGCAGCTCACTAGGCGAAGACCATCAGAGACTTCTTCATGCCTCATCTCAGCCAACCCTCTCAGCCCCTCCCTCTGGCTCTAGACTGGACATTCTTTTCCCACCAGGTTACCCCTTCCTTGCTCTTCTGGAAATGTTGACGGCTTGTAAAAGCTGTCAAGTTGTTTAATGCCTCCTGCCGGCCTTCATCACACCAATGTGCAGTCATGGTTTCTTATTAACTTCTGGTCCAGGTTTTGTAGTTTCCTTTGATAGTGTTTTCAGCCCCCTCGACTTCCTCAAAATCAAGTTCTAATTCCCCCTGCTACCTGGCTACTCTCTTCCTATGCATCCTTTACTGCTAGGAGGAAGATCTTGAGCTATCCTTCCTGCCTTTGGAGATGATTAATATTACATTGCGGTCTCATCAATGTAGTATTAATTACATGTAGTTGGTGCAGTAGTTTGGAGCTGGTTTTACACTTCTTTTCCTTTTATTTCTTAGATTTCACGCCCAATTTCAGTACTTTTCAGTTTGTAGTCAAAGCGCAAGAGAAGGCTGGGTGCTGGCAGGTTTACTAGTAAAACTCCTGACGTCAGAAATGCTCTGGTTGCTGACTGGCCAAGAGGAGGAACTTCCATCCTCTGTGGACTCTCGTTTTTTCCATTTTCACAGATAACTGGGAATTGGCTTTATAAAGTGGAAATATCATGAAAACCAAAATAGGAAGATGTTATCAACATAATTGACACTGACAATATATACAAGCTAATGAACTCTCAGCTAAGAAATTACTCAGGATTTTTAGGAAGGAATGATTTAAAGTTATTGCCAAAACAAGTGAAAAGTGTTCCCTTCGGGATCTGAGCATCCGTGGTCTCCACAGACCTTTACTGCCATTAGTTGATTAATTAATTCATTAACACTCATAGAGTACAGGGTATTGACTCCATATGGCACCGGGCAGGCAGTTGGATTTCTTTAGAAAATTTCTCATAGACAAGGCACAGGAATAGTAAATAATTAAGCTCAGAGCTGCCTGGTTGTGATCTTTTATTGATCAAGGCAGAGATTCGAGAGTAGGAAGGCTTCGGGCACTCTCTCCAACCTGACTCTATTTGCCTGGTGATGACATGTTACCGTGAGACGCTTGTTCTTATTAGAAAGCCTTTAAGGAAGAAAACAAGCCGGCAACATGTTTACGGCCAGAGTTACTCCTGTCCGAGGTTAATCACCCCCCCCCCCATGAAGACTGAGCATTTTCTGGTGGGTTCCCAAGAGGTCATGCAAGTGAGATGACAAGTGTGCTGCCTGCTTCCTTCTCAGGCCTGGTTTCATTAAGCTGGGGCTTAATGCTTTTTTATCCCTAATAAAGCTATTAGGCCAATGACTTATGATCGTGCAGCTCAGTGAGACCTCTAGGGAGGGAAGGTGGGGGCCAAGCAGAAGTGCCTGAACATGGATCAATGACAGAGAAAGTGGTTGGAGCCGTTCTGCCTGGTGGGATTTTTGTTATTTTCCTCCAAGGGCACCAAATTGGTTGCCCCAGCGCTGGACGCTACTCAGTGCTTCACTGAAGTTCTTATCCTCTGGGTCTCCAGTGGGATCCGATGGGAGGGAGAAGAGGGGGTGAGGATGGGCAGTTGTCTACTGTGCTAAACCTCCCCAATCTCATCCTGCTCCAGTTCCCTTGGCTCCCCATCACTGCCCTTCCTCTTCTCAGTGAAGCTTCCTGAAGAAATGAGTCCCACTCACCTCTCCGTGGTTCCATCTCCTGGACACATCCCAGTCTGGGTTCTTATGCTTCGCTCATAGCTGCTCGTTGGTCTCAAGGTCATTTCACATCTCTGCAGGTCAGTGCAACAGGTAGTCATGCAATTCGTCTGCTGCTGAGAGTGTGTTTGTCTGTGTGAATGTGGAAGCCAGAGGTCTATTTCAAGCATCCTCCTCTATCATTATCCACATAATTATTATTAATTTATATCATCAATAACAATATAAATTATTATTTATATTATTAGTAATATAAATTAGTATATAATTAATACCACCATCAATGATTACATCAATAATAATAATAATAATAATAATAATAATAATAATAATAATAATATTTTGAGACAGCCTCTCAGTGAACCTGAAACTTGCTGTTTTGATTAGCAAGCTCCCAGAGCCTTTTTTGCCCTCCATCATTTCCTCTGCTCTGACCACACTCCATAATTTGGCAGCTCAATACAGGCTCCTGCTAAGCACCAGTTTGTTACTGAGAATCAACACATCTATCACGTCCTCCAGGAAGTCTTCCAGGCTGGTCCTCTGCTGCCTAGCTGAATCAGGCACACTTCTGTGTGCTCCTATAGTCCTCTATCCTTCATTCAATTTCATTCTTTCTCTCGGTCTTTCTAATTGTGTTTCAACAGGCTGTGTATCTCCTGCTAGACTGTGAAGTTGTTCAGAGGAGAAACTGTCTTTTATCTCTGATTCTCTGGGGGCTTGGCTCAAGGCCAGGCCCAGAGAACAACATCCTGATGGAACATCATTGAGTCCCCACCTTTACCAGAGCTGCTGGCCTGTGCGGGCACTGTCAGCTGCCTGCAGTGGGCATAGTTTGCCTCCTCTGGCAGCTCCATGTGCCTCTAGACATCTACTCTAAAAGCATGGGACTAGGGTTTGATCTCCTCCTGCCTGTTTCATTTTGGCCCCAGGGAGCTGGTACTGGCACACGCTAATTGGATGATGCCACTGAGTCCAGCTGGTTGTGTAAACGTGGGCACAGGCAGTGAGTAGAGCACAGTTCAAACAGAATCGTCTTGCAAATCCTTTGATTCTCTCAGCTAAGCAGTCTGACCCTGCCCCTCTGGGAACTTGGCATCACTCTCCTATGCTATTATTGATGAGACCCCGCCTTGGAGACCCGCTCTGGAGTGGAGACTGCAGTGGTTGCTGGTGCAGTACACTCAGACTGTTTAACCCCACAAGGCCTCACTCTGTCCATCTTCACAGTGGGCATCATGCAGATTAGTCACGTGTTCTGCCAAATGCTCCAGGCACAAGCCTTCCTGACAGAGTCTGATTTAGCTCAGACCCTTAGCTGTGTAGCTGGAAAAGCAGCAAAATCTGAGGGAGAGAGCTGGGGGTTGGGGGAAGCATTGTCTCCTGAGGTGATCTGGGTACCCGCAGGAGGAACTGTCTGGGTTGTAGGTGCTGATTACAAATGAAATTCAGAAAAGGTTACTTCTGGTCTGAGCAGAGCTCTGCTTCTTCCCCTCCCTCCTCCTCGCCTTGGCAGATTCTTCCTCTTCCTGTGGTCTGGGGTGTATCAGCCAGAGGTGCAGAAGGCCAGCTGAGAAAAATCTGAGTGCCACAGCCCAGCTTTGCCTCTATGGGGTCCTCATGTTGACCCTGCGTGAATTCAGACCCACACCATTCCGCTTGTCAAAGGGACAGCTTTCTCGTGTGGATCTCCTCTCAGTTCACATGTATCATCGGAAGACAGTGGTCCCTTTTTTCTTTGGTAGGTGTGTGTGTGTCAGGGACTCCGGAGAATCTAAGAAAAGTGGTGACAATGATCCCTTGAAAAACAAACAGCTCCCCACATGTGCGTGCTGTTTTGATTGAATTCATTTCGGGAGATAAGGCTGCCGATCTGGAACCCTTGCTGTGTTACCCTTTTCTTTTCTGTACCAAAGTCTCCCCTACTCTGGTATTCTTTAAGCTCCAGATGCACTTGTTCCTTTCCTAGCATTCTCACTGTAAGCCGCCCTGATGCAGAGCAGAGCTCAACAGGTTGCATAGCTCAGAATCCGGCCCTCAGAATCAGGTTGGTGTGGGTGCATCCCCTGGCTCCTACACTGGCTTCCCACTTAGTTACTGGATGACCTTGAGGGCTGATTGATTAGCTATGCTGAGCATCAGTTTCTTTGCTAAGAAGTGAGCATTGGCACAGCACCATCCCCATGGGGGTTATTGTGAGAGTTCAATAGGGTCCTGCCTGTTAGGGCTGTCTGCAAGGACTGACTTGGGGGACACAGGGTTTGAACCCTTTATTCTCTGTCCCTTGTGCCTAGCACAAGGCCTCTGTATAATAGGTATTCCATTAATATTGGTGGAAAAGGAGGTAGAGTCAGTGGGGATACATTTATACCTATGAGAGCTTGCTAAAGTGACCAGGCAGCTGGCAGTAGGAGAGGGGCACTGGTGTCCCCATCCTACCAGGTTCTTGTATTTTTTCAAGGTTGGAGAGCTGGTCACTTAACCTAGGACTTGGCAAGTAGAGATGAAAAGAAATACTGTGAAAACTATAACAGAGCTACATAGAAGTCTTGGCTTTGGAGCCAGAAATGAGTTGCAAACTAGTCTCTGGCACTCACTGGAGTCTGAGCAAGCCTTGTCTCTTATGGTCCCCATTTCCTCAAATGAAATATGGAGGGGTTGACAGTTGTCTTGTATGACTCTCATGCATACTTGACTAAGTCAAGAGTAAACACATATTTAGCCTATAGAAGATGTGGGAGGAGTGGGGCCTCCAGCTGCAGCTGTAAATGATGGAAAGCTGAACAAAATCAAGTTGTAGAAGTCTGTGTGCCACAAGTCCTCAGCTGGCTTGAGATCAGCCCTGACTGTTGAAGCACAGTAGTACGCCCGATGTAAGCCTTGCAATTGAGACTGTTTGCATTCAGATCGTGGCTTCATCACTAGCTTGCTCTGTGAGTTGGGTAAGCCAGTTAACCTCTCCCAGCTTGTTTCTTTCTAAAATGAAGATGATGCTACCTGGTGCACGGAGTTACCTGACTATGGGAACGCAGGCAATGTGCCTTGTCTCTGGCATATAACAAGCATCCTCTTGGTGACAGCTTTATGAAAACCCTCACTGGAGGGTGAAGAAAGGGAGAATCCATGCTGCAGACCTTACTTTATGGTAAAAGTAAAAAAAAAAAAAAAAGCTCACTAGGAAGCAGAATTCGGTCTTGGATTCTACAGGAATTATCATGTTTTGTTCTTGTTTGATAGCTGTGTCTTAGCAATGTGATGGCAACCTGTAGGTGGGCCAAGCTGGGAGAAAGGCCAATGGCCCCTAAGCTCCAGGTATCATAGAGACCCTCTAAAGTCTAGAACAGCATACTGTTTGCTGCTTGCCCTATTAGAGATGCTCTGTGTATTCTTCCTGGACAGCTGGTGCCTTCCCTCACTAGTCCTTGGAACTCCTGCCATCTAAGGTTTCCATCCTAAGCACAGGAAGTCCACCTCAGGTCACCTGAGGGCAGAGGCCATGTGGACCCAGGCCTCTGTGCAACCCAGCTCCTCCAGGAGAGCCCATCCCCACTCCAGGGAGATTGCCGGGCTTCGTTCATATTCATCGTCACTTGGAGCTGCACCTTTTCTCCAGGCTGTGCAGGGATGTGCATCACCATGGAAACGCTAGAGGTGAAATCACTCAAGTGTTGGCAAGCGGAGTTTCTCTCTGGAGCTTGGAAAAATGGAGAGCAGGCTCGTGGTGTCACAGAAAGGAAGGATGCCCTTAAAACAACCTGAGCACTCGCTATTCCATTTGGGGACTTTCCCTTTAAATAAAAGCCGAACAATAAAGGGAAAGAGAAATGTTTTCTGTCTCTGGATTCACTACCCCAGAGAGCCCACTTGGAACAGACACGCTGATCCTTCTGGCTTTCCTAACCTGCTGCCCCTTGTAGACCAGATAACACGTTCTGCCTGGAGTTGCTATTTTAAAGTAATGAAGCTGGAGCCCACAAATGTGGTGTTTTGTGCCTGCTGGCCAATTTCTTGTTCTTTGTCTAATTTGGGGGCCTAGAAGATATTTGCTAAGTAAGTGTTTGACAGGCTACTGGTAGCTAAGGTCAATGAGGACATGTTCATACACCCCAGGGGTCTTGAGATAAGCTGTCCCAGTATCTGCTCACGGGCAGGTTGCCCTCAGACTTCAGGGGGCATGCAGCAACTCCTGGAAATGATTTGACAGCTTTGTCTCTGGGCAGGGGTGAGGATGAGGAGCAGGGTATGGGAGAGGGGTGTGGGTGCTAGGTGGTAGGGAGCTTTGGCTGGTCAGGGGACCTGAGCATGTCCATGGCTTAGAGGCGGCCATCAGTGTCGATCACCTGATAATTCTACACTATTCTTTCTGGCTCTGTTTTGTTTCACTGGGGATAAAGAGGCACCCTTTTAATCAGAACAGTTTGGAATACGGTGTGGAAAAGTCTCTTGTCTCCCCTCCCCCTCCCCCTTTCATTCCCATCCTGTCTGGCTCTTCCTCCCCTCTCTGCTTTCCCATGTTCATTGAGGGCTTGCCGGGCCTCAGGCATTATTATGTAGGGCTAAGTTATAGCCTTCCTGGAAATAGCCACTGGTCATGAAGTTAGAGTAAATACATCACAGGTGAAGACACTTCTTTACAGTTCTAGTGTTTCTGTTTTTATCAGGGACTCTGTAAGTCAAGGTTATTAGAATAGACAGACTGACAGGTAGACAGGCCAATTGACCCTGAAATTAAGGTGAAGGTTTTCCTTTTTCCAGTTCCTTAAAATATCATGTTATCTATTTTATTCTGGGCTGTTAAGGGCAGGCTTCCACTTCTCAGAGCCTTAGTCTCTCCATACTAAGCTTCAGCCAGGATAATGAGGATATCCTCAGTGGTTCTCACACAGGAGGGCTGAGGTTTGGAAATATTGGCAAGTGGGCTCAAGCAGAGCTATTTTGCCTAGACTATGTGTAGTAGATGATAGCTTCTCATGTGGTACGGGCTACTCTATGTGATGGGCTTTGAAGGCTGGAGGGGATTAAGCTCTAGGAAGCTGGTAGGAGAAGAGATTCTGCAGAAGGGACCAGGATGTCCACAGAGTCAGGGCAGGTAGTGTTAGTCCCATTGTCAAACATCAGAACAATATTGCCAGAATTACTATGATGAATAGAGTGAACATATAAAGGAGCCAACAAAGAGGATGTCCAAGTTCTCAGGGTGAGAAGACCAGTCTTTCAGGGAAGAGTCTAGAACACCATTAAAATGGGGAGGCCAGAGATTCCCCTACCATTTGTAAGTGAGGGCTACTGATCCACAGCTTTGGGGAAAATCTTGTAAAATGGTCATCTACCTGATTCACCAGTCTGTGTGGGCCTTTGGCCATGTCATCTTTCCACTGGTGTGTAAATCCTCAGGAGGGTGACTGCTGCAGCAAAGAAAGACGTGCTTTCTTGCCAAGAGGCCCAGGGACAAGAATGCAAAGATGCAAGAGGACTGACTGGAAATGATGTTGCAAACTATACCTGTGCTATGCAACCTGACCCCTCTCCATTTCCCGCAGAGGCTGAAGTTCAATCAAACTGTTCTTCCTGGGATACACACCTGACTGCACATCCTCAGCCTCACTTGCACTCATACGTAACCACATGACTAAGTTCCAGCCAATGGAAGATGAGCAGAAGAGAGGTACTTCCAGGACCAGGAGAAAACGTCCTCTATGACCTTTCCCTTCCTGGTGGCTGGTGCAGACCAACACAGTGGCCTGCCATGTGTTGAAGGCAATGGAAGCATGGTTTAGAAACAATCTAAGTTTCTAATCACTACTCAAAGGAAACTGGCATACCAGCAAGGAACACTCATTCTTTAGGGCTTTCCACAAGTAAGAAATGAGAGCATGTCAGGTCTGAGCTGTCCTACATGTTTGGGTTCTTCCCGTGGTGTGACTTCCAAAGCTGGGACTTTTGGATCACACCAGCATTAGCTCAAATCTCACTATCTCCACACATCAGTGTTGGGATGATCAACACATTCTCTCTCTGACCTTCAAACTCCTCATCTCTACAATGGAGATGTAGGTACTTCAAAGGACTGTGTGTTCCATGGGATTCAGTGCCTGAAGCACTCATTACCATAGTCAGGCTTCCATTTAGAAGTAGCTCTGATTTCTGTTGTTTAATGTTGTGATTTGAGCCCCTTCAACTAAGCTGGTCAGTGGCTTTGAATATATTGTAATTGGTTTAGATCCAATGACACTTGGATTTGAGTAGAGTTATACAGCTGACGTCTAGCTGACATCCATACAGGGACACTTGCTTCTTGTGATGTGAGTACTAATGTCCCTTTATCTTGGTTAGCAGGCCCATTAAATAACTAGTCAGGCAACTAGCTCTTCAGGCCACTAGAACATTAGGGTAACTCACACAGATTTATTTAAGACGTCAATCAGTCTTTGTTATAGACCTTGGTATCTCAGGCCACCTCCAGTGGCATTGCCAAATGGGTAGTGATTTGGAAAGCTTGATGAATTCCAATGGGCTTAAGATTTTTTTCGTACGATGTATTTTGATCATTCTTTTCCCCTCCCTCAACTTCTCTCAAATCCTCCCCACCTCTCTATCCACACAACTTTATGCTATTTCTCTTGAAACAAAATGAAAACAAAAATTCAACAAAACAAACAAACAAACACACAAAAAACAAGAAACAACTAAAAACCCACAAAAACTCAAAAATGAAAATCAAAATCAAAACAAATGAGCAAAAGACCAATAAGACAAAAATGCCCAAACAAAGCAAAATGAATTGAAAGTTCACAAAATTACCATTGAGTTCATTTTTTTGTCAGCCAACTAATTACTCCTGGTACCCCAGCTACCCTGCAGTGTGGTTGATATACCCAGTAACACTTCATTGGAGAAAACTGGTTGTCCCCAAAGGGCTTTTGAAAAGATTGTATGGAGCATTCTTAACCTCCCTTGGGTCACGACTCATATGGTGAATTTGATGAAAGTTCAGGATTTCCTTTCTAGCAAAGCTTCCATATACATCCTGATAGTATTTGCATATGACTGAGAGGTAATGACACTGAGAGGTCTCCGTGTTAGCCAGCCTTTCTTTGCTGGGACAAAGTATCTGACGAAAATAACCTAAAAGGAAGAGTCCATGGCTAGCTAGCAGCATTGTTTTCCTGCCTGTGTCAGGGCAGAAATGTGGAAGAGCATGGCAGAGGGAACATTCCTAAGGATATCTCCTTGTGAGCTTCCCGTTCTGTTGGCTTGATGCAGGGCAGCACAGTGGCCTTGCAAGCTCCATGTTGAAAGCAGGCATACAACATATTCTTCAAAGGCATGCTCAGTGACTTACTTCTATCTCCAATAGCCCATTCGACATAAACTCATCGGTGATGGAGTTACTGCCTTCTTCATCCATTAACACTGCCATCTGGGGGTCATAGCTTCAACACACCAGTCTTTTTAGGGAAGAAGACTTCATATCCAAATCCTATCAGGCTCTAAGGAGTGTGAGCTCCTGACTGATAGAATTGGTTTGGAAGACTGCCTGGCATTCTTGAGGAGATGCAGTCTCTTTCTGGGGAGGGAGCTCCAGGCAGCATCCCCTCCTGGGCCACAGCTAAGTGAGAAAAATCCAAGTACTTTTCTCATCAAGCTCAAATCAACTGCGTGAAACCTCAGAGGGACCTTCCCTGTGCCTTCCTAGTCATCTCTATCTGAACAGTCCTACAGGTTCTGAACGTTAATCAGTGTCATCGTGAGTCTGCTGATGTTACGAAGAACTTAATTGGTTCTTTGGAGGAAAATGAGTCACCATCAGGAGAATAAGCTGCAGGGCAGGAACACTCAGGGGGGAAAGGGAAATGAAACCGCTCACAGAAAAGATCAAGTGTGCCCTTAACTCTTCTCCTAGGCTGCAGTCCCAGATGAGCCCACTTTTGCTGATGGGGCTTAAAGAGGCTTTCAGAACCATGGAGACAAAGGGTATTGCCCCCCTCCCTTGTTTTTCTCTCTCTCCTTTTCTGCATGTGCCGCCATATCCAGCGGAGAGGGAAGAGGACAGACCATCCGCCTGACTGTCAGAGTTGATCACTGCTGACCTTATCAAAACACAGAATCAATACACTCTCCTCCCAGCAGCCCAGAAAAATCATAAGGAGTTTGAACTGAAGCAATTTGAAGTGCAGAATCGCATGAATCAGGAGACAAGCCAGTAAACTGTTGGGTCTCCGAATCCTTCCATGCCCTTCCCAAGAGTCAGGCAAGACCAATAACATCACTTAGAATTCTGTTTCAGGAAGGAGAGGCATCCAAAGAAGCCTTTGAAAATCAGACCCGTCTCCTAGCTGGATGGTATTCTAGGTTCATGGCACCAGGCTGCTTTGAAGGGGGCCTGAAGGAGGCTGGGAGAGTGGTCTTCATCCTCCCCAGGGCCTTTCAGTAGAGCCTCCCCAGCTCTGACCCTGGAGAACTCTATAGGCCTTTCTCATTTGGAAAAGCCAAGCTGTGTTACATCCCTCTCATTTCTTTGTTCTTTAAAAAAATCTTTTCTCCAGACTTGTTTTCTCTTTTCCTTTTGATTTTTCACTCTGTTCATCCTCCTCTTCTTCCTTCTCTTTCTCAGGAGAGACAAGATTTGGAAGAAGGTTGGATATGGATGCATTTGCCTGATATCCTAGCTCTTGAGAGGCTCAGGCGGGATGGTCTTGAGTACCAGGCAGGTTGGGCTACACAGTAAGGCCTTGTCTCAAAAAGTTGATCAAAACAAACAAACAAACAAAGTTCTCAAAAGACTGGGAGAAAGAAATGGGGGAGGAACTCACTGTGGGTGGAATGGGAGTTAGATGGAGCCACCTTCATAGAGAAGGCCAACCTTCATGGAGAAGACAGAATCATACTATGTGGTGGTTTGGGGTTGGGAGGAGAGTCTGTTTGCTCCAGAACATCAGACTGGTTCCTCATGCCAATGGGAAGTTTGACCTTATCTTCCATCTCTTCTCTGGTCTTCTTAGCCCTTGTAGGGACAAATCATACTCTTGAGAACTGTGGTCCATCGACTTCCTAGCATTCCTACAATCTCAGAAATCACAGCAGCAGGAGCCAGTATGGCTGAGGGGCCCAGGACTGTCAGAATCACCAGAAATTCTCCTTACTGTTCTCGTCCATCCAATATTTTTCCTCATTCAATAGTGGGTTCCTGTAGACAGACTTTCTTTTCCACTGCCAGCCCCAAATAACAACATGGAGACTTCTCATTAATTATGAAAGCTTGGCCTTTAGCTTAGGCTTGTCAACTAGCCCTTATAACTCAAATTAACCCATTTATAGTAATCTACATCCTGTCATGTGCATTACCTCTCTTTCATCTTGCACGTCCTGTTTCCTCTCTGTCTGGTGACTCTGTCCTTCTTCCCAGAGTCCTCTCCGTCCCTGGAAGTCCTGCCTAACCTCCTCCTAGCTATTGGCTGGTCAGCTTTTTATTCCACCTAAATCACAGCAATACATTTTTACACAGTGTACAAATATCCCACAACAGGTTCCTTATGGGGAAGAACTGACCTCACAACTCAACCTAGGAGTTTACTCAGAGTAGGGTCAGAGACAAGAATTCCAGAGGGACTCAGAGCGTCCTAGGAAAGTATATCTAGCTAACCTCATGAGCTGATTAAAAAAAATACTTTATTTATATTTATTTATTTGTGTTTGTTTGTGTGTGTGTGTGTGGGGGGGGGGTACATGTGTGCCATGTCAATTATGTGCAGTTAGAAGGCAATCTGGTTCTCTCCTTATACAACATGAGTCCTGATACTGAAGTCAGGTGGGCCCACCTGGCAGCAGGCACCCTTACCTCTGGAGGCATGTCATCAGCCCTCAAGCTGGTTTTACCATTGCTGCTTACACAGGAGCATTGTAGCTAACTTCTCTGTGGCCCTAAGATGTGTTGTAGAGCAAGAACATGGGCAGCAGAGCTCATGACCTCTTCCCTGGCCTCACTGCATACTTACACATTGGTCATGCCTTTGGGCATTTGATATCCTCAGCCTGGAATGCATCCCACCCAGACAAAATTAATTGCTTTGCTTTCTGAGCTCCCAAAAGACTTTGTACTTGCCTTAAAATTAAATAAAGTAACTGCTCATATTGTCTTTACTGGTTGTTTTCTTGGCTGTCTCCTCTTATGCAAGCAACTCATCTGTTCCCCAAACATCTATCTTTGCCAGGTATGGAGAAATATGAGGCAGAGTACAGCTGGATTCTGGCCCTCACTGAGCCAGGTGGAAGGATGAATGACCTAGACAATGCCAGGCACAGAGAAAGCCCATATCAAACACCCTTGAAGAATGGTATTTAGAAAGGCCAGGCAGGGAAGGGGCCAGAGTCAGGACAGTGAAGCATGTTTAAGGAGTTGATGTTTTATTGTTGTCATATAGCAAGTTGGGACCTGGGAGGGAAGAAAAATAGCCAGGAACAAGAAAATCTTGTTTGCCAAGCTAGGCTGGGGTAGAGGTCCCAGAGGGTCAGGCTGCTGCAAGGACAGCATGAGTGAGGAGCCTGCCATCCACGGGGCTCATCCAAGGGCAAGGCTCCAAGTATTCTGCCAGCTGTTCTCGCCTGTCAGTGCTGCGGACAGACACAAGGCTTGGGACCCATGGCTGCCAATGCTGGGGGCAAGGGAACACTTGTCAGGAGAGTGTACAAGGACCCATAGTGACAGGCAGGCCCTCGTGCCAACTTTATTAATCGAAGAGAATATAATCCACCTGATGTTTAAAAATCACATGGGCCAGTGGACAGAAACGATCCCTGAGCAAGCAGCCAAGCAGATTAGATGAAGCCAGATGGGTTTGTGTTGTCTGTATGGACGGAAGAAGTAAGGTGGGGGTAGGAGGGAGTGGCAGCCTGGGCCTCAAGGGTCACTAGTGTGTGGAACGCACACCTATGGTGCCAGAGTGAGGCCCTGTTCCCTGTGCAGGCTAATGTGTCCATTGGTATTTGAGGTTGCCTGCATGCCAGCTGTCAGCGCTTCCTGGCAGGGCAGTAGGAGCCAGCCCCTTGGAGCAGAGGACCATCAGTGCCTGACCTTTCTTCTCAGACTCTCACTCCCCACATAACTGGGCTCCCAGACTGGGACATTCTGGGAAATTCCCTACGCTCCAGCATGTCATCAACCTGGGTAGAGAGCAGGGATGTGCATGGCAGGCACCAGGCACAGATGGCCCCAGCATCTAAATAAGCATTTCATTAGTTTGGAACCTGGGGGAAAATGGAGCAGGTTATAGGGAAACATAAATGAGTAAGGAGAGCCTGAGTTTAAATCCTGCTAGTTATGTTCAGCACCTTCATAAAAACAAGCAGAGCTCTTTTTTTTTTTAAAGGGGCCGCCACTGTTAATTAGCTGCAGTGCCCATCGAACCCTCGTCTACTTATAATGTGACCAGGCAGGGCTAGGTCCCACATATCCTTTTTATGCCTTCTCCTGTCATACTGAAATTGGCTCTCTCATTCCCTAACTGTGCTTTATGTCATAACTGAATGGGAACAGCTTTGCTTCTGTTTACCCTTCCTGCCCGCCCTGGAAGGCTGATTCCTTCTCATCCCTCTTTCTGGAGGTCAGAGCTCTCAGTCCTGATTGGAGAGGACATCCAATTCCATTTTCACAAGCTGTGTGTTTGGTTTTACCTTTTCCTTCCCCAGTAGATGACGGCTGGAAGTGGTATCTGTGTTCTCTGTATGACCCTGTGGGCTTGTTCTGACCTCTTTTTCATCTTTCCCCAGGGATAGCAGGAGACCTCTGCTTACCACACCATTGCAAGGATTCCAATCTGCTCATCTCCCCTGATAGACACAGTCTGCTCAAGGAGGAGGTTGTTTATTTATTTATCATCTTTAAATTTTTATTAGCATATATTAATTATGCAAAATAATGGGTTTCATTATGACAGTTTCATATATATGCAATGTAATTATTTTATTCACCTCTCATTACCCTCTCTTCTTCCCCTCCCCCTGGCTTTATTCCTTGTTCTTCATCTAAGATGGTTTATCTTCTATTCTTCTCTGTCTCAATATTTCTCTCTTCCTGCCCTCTTCTCTCCCTCTCAATCTAAATTCCACATAGGAAAAAACACACACAATATTTGCCTTTCTGAGTCTGGCAATTATTTCTCTTAAATGATGATCTTCAGTTCCATCCATTTTCCTGAAAATGATATACAATTTCATTTTCCTTTATGGCTGAATAAAACCCAAGAAAGACTTTAGACTGTGAATCCAAAAGCCCCTTGAATGTGATGTTTGACTAAGAATGTATGAGGCACCAGGAACCTGGTTTGACCCACAGATACCCTACTGAGCCTCAGTTACTCCATCTGTAGGATGGGACCTAGAGGGGCTCATCAGCTTTGGCTGATGGTAGGTATAAGACCAGTGACCTTCAAAGAACCTGCAGGAAGGCTGAGGAACTCTTAGTTCCACACTGGTTCTGAGTTTTATGTTTCTGGTTCTGAGTAGGTCTGACTGTTTTGGATACTAGGTGATGCCTGTGAAAAGCTGTTCTGGTTCTTCCATATAACAGCCATGGATTTCTGAGTGACTGCTCTGTCCTGGTTTGTATTCTATGGACCACTTTACTCTTTGTCACTAACCCCAGAAATACATATTATTATTTGATCTGATAGAATAATCAAAACTCAGGAAAGCAAAGGCCCAAGGTCCTGCATCTGATAATAATGTGAATTGGGTTTCAGTTGACCTGTGGGCTTTGAATTCCAACTATACCTGTCCTTACCCTCCTCTCTGTTGACTCTGAAGAGTCTATGAGAAACTCCAAGTAATCTAAGCAATCCCCCAAAGTAACACCGTGTAAAGCTGTAAAATTTTCTGCAATGACAGACACATCCCTCTTCTTTTCCATCCATTTCCAACATGAAACCATTAGTCACTTGAAACATGGCTAGTGTGACACAAATGAGTTCAACATTTTTAATTTTATGAATGTTGTGGGAGTAACCAACCTCTTTTTAATTGGATTGAAGGCCTGCTTCCCAAGACAGAAATTGTGCTTGGTACTGTCAACAGCCAGTGGTTAGGTCATAGGCCCTAGGAGAAAACCTCATACCATTATTCTGCTAAATGGACACAGTAATAAACTACCCCTAACTTCTTGTTTTTATATCATAGATTAGTGCATCTCTCAACCTTCATCAGAGAAGCTTCTTTTTTCAGTAGATAGTGATAAATCCAGAGACCCACAGTTGGTCTACACACAGAGAATAAGACTGTTAAGTGCTCAGCTCTAAATGGGAGAGCTATATCATACTCCCTGCCCCCAAGGCTCAAAGATCACCCTAGAAGATGGAATGGGAAGACTATAAAACCAGAGCTACTGGACATCTGTGGGAAAATGGTATTTGCAGGACGTGATAGGGCAGTTGCACACAAGAACTTAGAGTGGCTGTGAATGTGTGCACAAGAGCAAACCAACTAAAATCCCAATATGGATCAGAGAGGGGCTCATGAAGTCACTCCTTGAGGAACTATTGGCAATTGATGTCTGCTAGGGGAGGGAAAGTCAACTTTCTTTAGGATGAAGACCCTGAGAGGCTACCTATGCTCCAGTGGATGGTCCTCTCATACCCACATACATGCAAACAGCACTAAGTACACTCAGTTTTTTTTTTTTTTGTGAGATAAAAGTGGTGGCAGAAGTGATAGGGGAGGAATTGAAGGGAAGTGAATGGTAGGTAGATTTGATCAAAACATATTATATGCATATATGACATTCTCAAACAATAAAAATACTGCATATGCTTGAACCAGGTGTTTAGCACATGCCTATAATCTCAGGATTTGAGAGATTGAGGCAGAAAGGTGGCGAGTTTGAAGTCAGCTGAGACAACAATGCAAGACCTGGTCTTCAAAACAAACTGTCTACCAGAGAGCAGACAGTGGTACACAATGTTGTAAATGTACTAGAGACTATTCAGTTCTACCACAGAGGAGTCAAAATAGCATCTTGTCATCTTGAGAACAAATTCATGTTATTTACACACAAAAATGCACATTTAATGTTAGTTAAACTAAACTTAAATAACCCCTGGGACTAGTGGTTACCATATAGGACAGTGGGTCCTAGAAGCTTCATATTTCTGATGTGCGTCTTGAGGGAGATTCCATGAGCTCCTAATCCATGGCCCCACTCAAGCTCCTCCCACTTCTACCCTCCTGATGGGGAGGCACACGGTTGGTTGGCTACTTTTCTACAGCTCTGTGGTAGACCATACACAAGATGTCGCCTTCTATTCACTGACACGTGGCTAGCTTTGTAGAAGCTTTATCTGGACTCATGGCTGGATGGCCTCCACCTTCTTATTTCCTCCCAAGCTCCCATCAGCTTTCCACTTTCCAGTGTGGGTTCCTGAGCTTCCTGTCTCTTGGTTCATCTGCCCTCTCTCCTCCTGTTTTGCCGATGATCCCCACCCTTTGCCTCTTGGATAGTCACCATCTGGGAGGTGTTGTGGACTCTGTTACTGTGCTGTCACTGTGGCTAGCGGTTCTGTTAACCTTCTTGAAGTAGCTGGTATTTTGGCTTACAGACATTTTTCTTCCAGGTTCTTGGCAGTTTGAGGGCTACCTATTTGCACATTTTTCTTTAAAATATATTCTTTTTACTGATTATAAAAGTCATGTATACTGATTGTAAAGGTTTTGTAAAATATGGAAACTTGTAGAATAAAACAAAAATCAGGAGTCACAGTGCTGTTGACTCGTAATCAGTTTTGTAATTTGAGTTTTTAATTCTAGATACATGAGTTTTTGGAGTATAATGTATCTTTATTAACACAAAAAATCACTTCTAGGTGTCTCTTCCATGTGTAGACATGACTTATTTTATTAATAAGCAAAGTCCTAATATGTGGTGTGAGGAGCACAGAGTCCTCAGTCTTTGACTGAGTTTCATTTCAGCTTATTTAGAAGTAACAAAGTTCACTCATCTCCATGTCAGATATTATCACACAAAGCCAATTATTTTGAAGGTACTTCTTGCAGGGTATTTCAAATGCCTGGAGACAAATATTTCTCAGGAATGACTGTAATTTTATTCTTGAAGCCTTCGGTGTGAACAATATTCCCGAGGTTCCTAGTTTTTCCGATAACTTTAATTCTCACCCATAGAAATTATTTAAAACTTTCGGAATAAAAGCTTTCCATCCTGCTGAGTGAGTAAGTACATCCAACTCCAGGTTGACCTCAGAGGGTTCTTGTCTTTTTTTTTTTTTTTGAGCACCATCTTCAAGAACAACCTGATAGAATTTTAAATATAAGAAAGATGCTGTTTGCTCCCTAAACTATTATTTACCAATGGGCCATGAATACTTTGTCACTATATTTATTTGAAACTTTAGTCTGAAACAGGTATAAAGCAGCTTCTTATGAATATGTAGTAGTTCATTTAATCGCTGTCTCAGTGTGATACTTAGGTTATTCCTAGTATTTTGTTATAAGTAATACAAATGACCCTTTTTACAGTTGGTCCATTTCTTTGTCTTATTGTCTTTTTTCCTTTTTATTCAAATACATTATTTTCTTACATAATGTGTGCTGATTACAGTTTCCCCTCCCTCTAGTTCTCCCAGTTCTTCTCCACTTCCCTTCCCATCTGGACCCACTCCCTTTCTGTCTCTCATTAGAAAAGAACAGGCTTCTAAGGATAATAATAAAATATAATAAGATAAAACCTATCGCTTTGAAGTTGGACAAGACAAGCAGATAGAAGGTAAAGAGCCCAAGAGAAGGCACAAGAATCAGTGACCTACTCGTTTGCACATTTAGGAATCCCATAAAAACACTAAACTAGAAACCATAATTTATACACAGAGGACCTGGTGCAGATCCGTGCAGGCCCTGTGCATGCTGCCTCAGTCGCCGAGAGTTCATATGAGCTTTTGATCCACTTCTTAAAATTGCATTTTAAAGAAAATTATAGCTTAGTGTTATCAGACTTGCTTCTAGGCAGGTTTATTAAGTTTTATTCCCATATGTAGAGTATGATAATGTGTTGGGATGTAGTGAACTGAGCAAGCAAAACAAAACAACCCCCCAAACCAAAAAACCTGACCCTCATGTACCCTAGGCTAGTCTCAAATTTACCATGCAGCTGAGGATGACCTTCAATTTCAGATCCTCATGTTCTTCTGCTGCTACTTCCTGAATTCTGATTACAAGCATGTATCATCATATAGTTTTATTTAGTGCTGGCGGTTGAACCCAGGGCTTTCTGAATGCCAGGTAAAAATTTTACCAACTAAGTTACTGTGAGAGCCCAGATCCATAAAACAAAATGTCTCTAACTTGTAAGTCCCTTGCCTGAGGACTGGCGGCTATTGTTTATAGGAGATAAACCCCATGTTTTCACTCCCCTAAACAAGTTTGTCTGACCCAACCGCACTGGATGTGCTTGATCACATGTGGGAGGGAGGTAAGTAGGCAGGACATATGACAGGATGTATGCTTGTCCCCACCAAAATTGGATGTAGGTGAGAGATACACAAGTAGGAAGTACATCAGGATATAGGTATATGCTTGCTCCTGATTGGACTTGATTGGAAATGTAGTAACCTTATAGGTTTGCCTTTTTAAGCCTCTGCAAAAAAAAAGAATACCTTTTCACCACTTCCTGGGAACCCTGGAATGGACCTGGCCAGAGTCCATCAACCTGGCCAGTTTTTAATTAAAGCTTGTTTCAAATTTGGCTCAAAATTATGATGGTAGTCCTATTATCAACTGGTGCAGTTAGCACTACAGCCCCAGCCCCTAAACACTGTAACTTAGAAAATAAGAAGTAGATATTTAACTTACTTTCACTGTGTGATGACTTATCCTCAAACTTAGTAACTCTAAATCACCACTTTATTTGGATCACAATTTTGTGGAGTAGTAATTTGAGAAGGATTTTCCTAGTGTTCCTCCATGGGGGTCTCTGATATGGTCACAGGAAGAAACTGGCTGGGGCTGCAATCGTCTGATGTCTTCATAAGGCTCAGTGTCCCCAAAGGCACAGCCACAAGGCTGCATTTGGCACTCACTGCTGCCTGGAAGCTCAGCTTGAGCTATCTTGATCCCAAGGTAGTTGAACCTGTGACATGGTGGCTGGATTTTCCTGGAGTTTTCTAGAGACACAGGAGGAGCTTTGTGGTGTTTTCTGACTTAGCCTTAGAAATCACACAGCGACACCTCTACCATGCTGTACTGGTTGAAACTGTTATGTCAGCCCTGATTCAAGAAGAGTAGCTGTAGAGTACACTTGTCCATAGGAGAAAGGTCAAAACTCAATACTATTTAAAAACTGCTATGGAAAGTATAAAGGGACCATAGTTGTAGGAGCTAGAGAGAGGGATAGCAAGATACAGGTGATATGAACTAGGCAATGGAATAACAGGGAGGAGGCTCCAATGGGAGAGGGGAGAGGGAGGTCAATACAATAGAAGGGAGCAGGAGGGGTGAGGGACAAATAACACCAAAGTTGTTTGATAAAGACTTTAGAAATCATATTATTTTATATTTACTTAAAATTATACACAACACATACATATATACATACACATATATGCACACATATCTTAAAGGAAGATAATCCACTTGAGCTGACAATACTCTCTAGAAAAACCATAAACTAACAAAAACTCCAGTACCAGGCATGGGGAATCTCTTTTCAAATGGTTGGTTAGGGTAGTCCAAGTGATTCCCCAAACAATATAGAATGTCAGTGTAGCCCTTGGTCACCTCTCAGGGGTTGAGGGTGGGTCCCTATTGCTGAAGACACTGTACGTTTAGGACACAGGACTCAGATAATTTGAGCAGGATCTGACCTGAAAGCTCTTTCCTGATGTCTCACTTCCGTGGTTCCCAATAATACTATATACGCTGCCAAAAGAGGGAAGCAATTACACAGTCCTACCCAGCTGCAACCTGTGAACCACAGTGACCAGCATGGCAAGATATGCATAAAGGTACAATAAGTGACATGTGTCCGTGGCAATCACCAGCTGTCTAATTGGACTTAATGTCCACTCAGCAGGAGGGAAATCATGCCTGGTACTGGAAATCTAGTCAGCTTGCTCAGGCTAGTGAAGTCATGGACCTCAGAAAAGAATATACTACTGTCACCTTGATAGATCAGCATAATTCCTTACCACATTCTAAATCTTAGCCTTATACTACAGATAAGCATGGCTGCCACTCCCCATCAAATATGCTTCTCTTTATAGTAACTGGGAGATCATTATAGAAAACCAAAACTGGTCACAGTTCAGAGATCAACAGATTGTGGAGAGCCCAGCCACCATGGATAAATTTACATCACAGCTCCTGCATCTATAGCTCAGGGAAGAAGGGGCAACAAGGTTGTAGGAGCCCAAATACCAGGAAGTGTGGTGTGAAACAGTCTCTTGTAGAAATGACTGTGTAAAGAAGATCAAAACAGTGGCAAGATCACTGGACATGTTGATGTGGAAAGGGGGGAATTTTACTGAGTCCCACCCCTAAACAAAGAACTCTAGGTAACTACTGTCTGTTGGGAGAAGTAATGTCTTCCAGAGATGAGCCCCTTTATTGGCTGTCCAATGCAGAGTGGTCAGCCTTAAAACTATATACATACAAGCCGGCGGCGGCGGCGGCGGCGGCGGCGGCGGCGGCGGCGGCGGCGGCGGCGGCGGCGGCGGCGGCGGCGCACACCTTTAATCCCAGCACTCGGGAGGCAGAGCCAGGTGGATCTCTGTGAATTCAAGGCCAGCCTGGTCTACAGAGTGAGATCCAGGACAGGCTCCAAAGCTACACAGAGAAACCCTGTCTCGAAAAAAGCAAACAATAACAAAAACAAAACTACATATATACAAACAAAAATAGACTTAGCAAGTTGTATATGTATGCAACAATAATAAAATAAAAAGATGTTATTAATTTGAGAGTTGGGGGAACGTAGAAGGGGCTCAAGGGAGGATAGCTGGAGGATCTAGAGAGAAGAAAGGGAGGGGGAAAGTGATGTAATTGCATTTCAACTAAAACATATGTGGTGGTTTGAATGAGAATGCCCCAGTAGGCTCATGTATTTGAATGCTTAGTCATCAGGGAGTGGCACTGCTTAGAAGGATTAGGAGGTATGGCCTTGTTAGAGGAACTGTGGCCTTGTTGGAGGAAGTGTGGCCTTGTTGGAGGAAGTGCGGCCTTGTTGGAGGAAGTGGGGCCTTGTTGGAGGAAGTATATCACAGGGCATGGGCTTTGAGGTTTCAGAAGCCCAAGGCAGGCTCAGTAGCTCTCTCTTCCTGCTGCCTGAGGATCTGGATGTAGAACTCTCAGCTACTTCTCCAGCACCATGGCTGCCTGTAACCATGCTTCCCACCATAACAGTAATGGGCTAAACTTCTGAAGTATAAGCAACTGCTGTGGGATGTTCTGTATGGCAAATGTGTTGCTGATTAGTTAATAAATAAAACACTGATTGGCCATTGGCTAGGCAGGAAGTGTAGGCGGGACAAGGAGGAGAATAAAGCTGGGAAGTGGAAGGCTGAGTCAGAGAGACACTGCCAGCCGCCACGATGAGAAACAGCATGGAAGATGCTGGTAAGCCACGAGCCATGTGGCAAGGTATAGATGAATGGAAATGGATTAATTTAAGCTGTAAGAACAGTTAGCAAGAAGCCTGCCACGGCCATACAGTTTGTAACCAATGTAAGTCTCTGTGTTTACTTGGTTGTGTCTGATGGCTGTGGGACTGGCAGGTGAGAGAGATTTGTCCTGACTGTGGGCCAGGCAGGAAAACTCTAGCTACAAGCAACCCTCAATTAAATACCTTTTTTTGTTTTTGTTTTTGTTTTTGTTTTTGGAAACAGAGTTTCTTTGTGTAGCTTTGCACCTTTCCTGGAACTCACTCTATAGCCCAGGATGGCCTCAGACTCACAGAGATTTGCCTGCCTCTGCCTCCTGAGAGCTGGGATTAAAGGCGTGCACCACCACCGCCCACCCGACAATTAAATGCTTTTTAAAATAAAAGTTGCCGTTGTTGTGGTATGTTGTGTTATATTTGATTACGTTGTGTAAAGATATGTCACTGTTATTGGTTTAATAAAAAGCTAACCAGCCAATAGCAAGGCAAGAGGTATAGCCAGCTGGGACTTCTGGACAGAGAGAGCTCTGAGAAGAGAAAGGTGACTTCAACAGCCTGAAGCAGAGGAAGCAGGACATGCAGGAGGAGAGATAAAAGCCATGAGCCATGTAACAGCACGTAGATTAAAAGCATGGGTTAATTTAACTTATAAGAACTAGTTAGGAACAAGCTTAAGGTAAGGCTGAGCCTTCATAATTAATAATAAGTCTCCATGTCATTATTTATGAACTGGTGTCCCAAAGAAAAATCCATCTAGAGTAGTGTCTCTTCACAGCAGAACAGTGACTAAGACAACATATTAATTATTTTTAAATTATAAAAGTTGCCATAGAGTATATTTTACATGTAAGCACTGGCTTTATAGGACTAGTGGAATGTTCACCATCAAGTTCCCAGTGATTGAGGGATTATTTAAGGAAGTGTCAATGATGGTTAATTTTCACTGTCACCTTGACTAGATTTGGAATTACCTAGGGGATATACTCCTGGAAGTGTCTGTGAGGATGTTTCCAGAGAGGAAACTAAGGAAAAAAGAAAGACACCCATTGAAAGTGGGCAATGTCATCTCACGGCCTGCAATTGTTGACTAAGTGAAAAAGGAAGAAAGAAGACAGTAAACTGAGCAACAGCACTCATCTCTCTGTGCTTTGTGACGTAGCTATAATGTGATCTGTTACCTGCAACCTCTACTGCCATACCTTCTCTACCACAATGTTTCTAAACATTGAGCTAAACTAAACCCTTGTTTCTGTAAGTTACCTCTTCCAAATGGTTTGGTCACAGGAATGGGAAAAAAAAGTAACTAATACAGTGTCCAAGGACCATACTGGATATACAAGATAGCTGTTACTGGCCTTCTGTGGGGTTGATAAATATGGGTAAACACAGGCAGAGTTCAGGGTCTGAGGCTGAGTTCCATCACAGATCTGGAATGCTCTGGCTGATGACTTCCAGGCCTCTCTGACATGAGGAAGGGATAGACAGCCAGATCCATGGGGTTGGTTTATGATGCTTCCCTGGAGACTAATCTGAAGGCTAAGCAGAGAGCCGGCAGTTGTGGCCATCCAGGCAGTGGTTAATTTATTACTATCATGTCTACACAGCACAGGAGCTTCATCCCTGGGATGAGGATGGAGGAGCAAAATGTGATTCATGTGATTCTGATGACTGAAGTTTAGTTAATAAATTTTGTTCTGGGACATTGAATGTACATAAATGATTTGATTAACCTTGGGCATGATTGTAGGAAAAGGAGGAATCCTGGAGGGTCTTGATCGTTATGTGTTTTCACTGTAACTCAGGATGGCTTGGGGCAGCCATGTGCCTTTGGTATCATCCTCAACAAAGCTCAAATCTAGTTTTGTTCTCACCTGAAAAGATGGCCCAGCTACTTCTTAGGATCATGTCTCTGAGATATGTAACTTTTGGGTTTCTTGTGTGCACACTCTTATTTATTTTCATCACATTTCCCTCCAGAGTTACTAGCTTTGGGTTAAGAATGGTACACATCCTGTCAATCACCTCTCTCATTCTAGTCCCTACCCTAGATTTAGGGTTAGAGTTTTAGTGGAAGGGAGTTTGGCATGTCAGCTTTGAAATAACTCTGTGACAGTTATGCTTCTACCCTTCCCCAAAGAGCCTTGATTGAGAAGGCATTTCAGCTCACATCTGGAGCCACAGTTGATCCTTGCAAAAGGCAGCGCAGGCATTATAATCTGTTTTACAGGAAAGGAAATTGAAGCATGGAGAGGTGACACCATTAGCTTATAAATCTCAGAGCTATATTGGAACCAGGAATTTCTGACTCCTCCAGAAGTCATTCAGCTGGCTCCTTTCTCGGAAGACCTCATGGGCACTCCATCACTGTGGCATTCCCAGGCCTGCAGGTGGCAGGCAGACTGGCAGATATTTGACTGGACTGTGTTGATAGTTCAGTGGGCCAGAGCATCTGGGACGGGGAAGCTCTGGAGCTTAGATAGGACCTCCTGCTGTGCACGGGGACACCACACCATCTGATTAGCTTGCAAGTTTCGTCTGAGTTTGGGTTGTGAAGGTGACACCTCCTCTGGTGGGGATGCTGAAGGCATTAAGGATGCACACAGCACATCTCTAGATGCAACAGCTAGGCTTTGCTCCTCCAGAATGTAGGTTGGCAGTATAAAACCAAAACGCAAACCAAAAGAGAACAAACCTTTATTGCCCATTTTTTAAGGGCTGCTAGAGGAGAAAGTCTGGAGTACTGCTTGGAAGTCACTCTGGGAAGGAGTTAGTACTCTTTGATAGAAAATGCAAGGCTCTATCTGGAGTGAGACTTCATGTCTAGCCAGCAGGAATTGTGGATGCTGACGAGGGTATTCCTTAATCCTGTAAAGACACCCCAGTCTGTCACCATGGAAGATACAGGCAAAAGGGAAAACTGAGAGGCTTAAGAGTTCAGAAGAGACCCCAGAGACACTGTGTTCTGCTTGTATGGTTTCCATGACAAAATCCATCATCAGAAATCTGTAGAATCACTCAGTGTGTAAGTTCTGATGAGAACAGAGTGGAACTTAGACCATCTTCTTCTTATCTAGCCAACTTGCAACTTCCTAGACCTCCAAATACTTGGGATGGAGGAGATAGTTACCATTCATTCATTCATTCATTCATTCATTCATTCACTCACTCACTCATTCATTCATTCATTCATTCATTCTATCTGTAGTTCAGGAGACCGAGCATCAATGCAGAGCCAGGCATTTTCTTCCTTCTAATATGGCACATTTTCAGTGTTGAGTTCTTTTAGTACCATCCCACTTCTCTTCCTTTGGTGGGAGGATGAATTATGAGTAAAATTAAAGATGTCTACAAATCATCCTGGTCAGCTCTGATCACTTGGAGAGGACTTCTAGACCACTTTCCCTTCCACACAGCGTGAATGACCTTTGTATGGTCCTCACATTCCCAGCTTGATTGCAAAGCAGCAAGCCATTATTATCCACTCACACATGTCTTCCAATTTTGTTTTCTTCACAAACTGGAATTGCCCAGCAGATCTTTTGGTAGAGAAGGAGGGAAGTGCTATGGGCCACTAAGAATACTGTAAAGTCACAGCCTAAAGCAGATTGGAGAAGCAGCAAAGAACAGGAGAGGCAAGGAGTGACAGCACCAAGGGCCTTCACTGAGTTGCTCAGAACCGGCTAGGCTTCATCCTGGCCCATCTGTGGTGGTTTGAAAGAAAATGGCCCTCATAAGGAATGGCACCATTAGGAGGTGTAGCTTTGTTGGAGTAGGTATGACCTTGTTGGAGGAAGTGTGTCACTGTGAGGATGGGCTTTGAGGTCTCCTAGGCTCAAGCTACACCCAGTGACATAGTTCACTTCCTGATGCCTGTGGATCAAGATATAGAAATCTCAGTTCTTTCTCCAGCACCATGTCTGCCTGCACATGGCCTGCCATGATAATGGACTGAACCTCTGGAACTGTAAGGTATCCCAATTAAATATTTTCCTTTGTAAGAGTTGCCATGACCATGGTGTCTCTTAATAGCAATAGAAACCCTTACTAAGACACAATTCTTGGCTAAATACACAGACTTCCTAATAGATGTTATAGTCATTAAGTTTTTTTTTTTGATTGGTGGTTGAAGAATCTGGTTTTCCTTTGGTCTGGGAGTACATCTGTTACTCCTCAGAAGGAGGCTCAAGTCAAATCTCTTCACTGGACAGCCAAGACTCAAGTCTGTATGACCTGATCCAGCTAGCTGGGACCCCACTGCCCTAATATACTTTCTGTCTAGACCATCATTCTGTTTTTCACAGCAGACCCTGAAAAGATGCCATAAATTTCTGTCGGTAGTTTGCAGTTGGGATCTGAGGTTCCAGTTTTGACTTCCAGATTCCTGAATTGACAGGTGTTAGGATGAGGGAGAAATTTCTTTACCTGGGCTAAATGGTCAAGTGTACCCCAAAGGTAGGAGTGAATATTTCTGAAACAGGCTTATAGCTTAGGAGCAAGAGAGTAAAAGGAAGAAGAAAAGTTTATGTGCTTTGCAAATTACATGAGGATAAGGATTATTTTTTTATAATTCCTTTCCCCAGAGAGAATTCTTTATGAGTGGGATATCCTGTCTAGAAAGAGAGAGAGAGAGAGAGAGAGAGAGAGAGAGAGAGAGAGAGAGAGAGAGAGAGAGAGAGCTCATCCTCTGCACTTATCCTCCTGTCCCATCGTTCGACACCTTTGATAGAGGCCAACAATAATAATTTACATTTACTGAGAACACACTGCCAAGAAACTCAAAAACATATTATAAATGTCATGTGCTGTGACAGGCACTGTTATCCTGTGAGAGATATCGCAACAAATCATCCAATAATTAATTTACAAATACCAGAAAACCGGAGGGTACTGGATGAAAACCGGTGCAACTGTGCAGGGAACCAATCACATCAGATCAATTTAATTTCCTCCAATGTCAGAGTGACAGGTCTGGAAGATAAGGCAACAGCAATAGACGTAAAATATTCTGACTTCAGTAAGCCCTTTAGCTCTGTTCCATATGATGGCCTCATAAACATGCTATGAAAATATGGTGTAGCCTCTGCTATTGTTATTTAGTCTTTGATTTATCACCATTCTCTTTCCCTAAAGAGTTCGAGTGGAGTGCTCTGCACAAAAATATCTGCCGCTGGGGAGAGCATTGGAAAGGCCTAGCTCAGGACCAGGCCTGGAATTAGTCTTGCTCAAGTAACACAGTTACAGAGATAAGTCACAGAGACACAGCCCCTTAATATTTACAAAATGCTAAACGGTGGGCCTCAGACTGAAGTCTCTAGATTCTAAACTCAGATCATCTGCTCTCCCCTACATGCCTTGAAAGGAGCTATTCACTCATTTATTCCAGGAAGACTATGGTTTTTGTTTTCTTTTTTTCAGGACTGTAATGAGGAGGTCTTAGAATGTAATATTCATGGAGGAGGCTGGGGGAAGCTGATTTTCTTAGGCCAATTCCAGCCTGTGATAGTCTTTATAGGACAGTTCCCTCCACGGAGTAAAGCAGTTGCTGGCAACCCTAAAAGCAGATGTGATGTTGAGAGTCTGGTTCAGGCAAGGGCAGAGTTACCAGCGCAGACAATGCTTCTCCATTCTTACAAATTGAAGTGAAGATGGGGGATTCCACAGCTCCTTAAAGGGCCCCGTGATGCTACGATAGATCCTTCAGAGCCGTACCTATTGATGGGTGTGTGTAGGTCCTGGGAATACTGCCTAAGTTGATGACAGAGATGTATGACGTAATAGAGGACTGGCTGTGTGTCCTGTATCAGGGGACACACAGGGTCAGAGCATCTTCCTTCCCCACTACAGGGAAGGGGCTGGCATGGATTTGGCAGCTTATGTACAGTAGTCCACCAGGAGGTGAAAACCTGTCTTTTTCTGGTGCCTTCCGGCTTGAGAGACCCTCAGCAGTCCAAGCTGCCTGAGAGCTCAGGAAACATATAATCATGAGTAAACAGAGGAAAACCCATCACCACGTAAGGGAGTTTAGTAAACACAGAAAACAGGTGGCCGTTGCTGAGGCAGAACAAAACGATGAGCAGAAGAGAGCTCAGTCAACCTGAAGGAAGGACTCTCAAGGAAAACAAGGGAATAACATTGATTTTCTTAAACAATAGAAAGCTACTTCCTTGTTTTTTTTGTTTTTGTTTTTCTAAAAAGGAAGGCAACCTATAAAGGGACCGGTCACTGCTGGAAGCAAAGCCCGTGCTCTGTAAGATCATCTGGGAGAAAAGGGTCACAAAGTAACAGCTCAGAGAAGAGGGTGGTGGAGATCCTGAGCGACACCCCTCCCCCCCAGATCTAGCCTAGAAATCTGTTGTGGAAAAACAGGGGCTCTAGACCGGTAGATGGAGAAACAAAAATTGATGAAGAAATAACGGAAGAAATGGCCCTGAAAAGAGAACCGTAGAATGGCAGATATGGTCTTGAGTATGGAATGGTTCACCGAGAGTTCCAGGAGTGTTGCCCCAGACACATCCTGGGCATCGTAAGATAACTCCAGTGGAAAGGAGAAAAATTGGCAGGATCTTGGTAGCAATAGTACATCATTTACAGAGGAAGGGCTATATTTATTTGCAAAACTGGAGGTCATAGAAACAGAAAAGTGTTTACCAAGTCATGGTCTAAGAATTCTATATCCACCCTGGGTCATCTCTCAGTCCATTTTTGACACCCAGGCACTGGTGAGTACCTCACCCACATTCCATTCATGATGTCAAAAATTGGAGAGGACCCTTGGGATGATTGTGGCCATTGCATCCTCCCATTAACATATTCATTTTTGCCTTTATGAATGTGTGCGTGCTCCTGGTGTGGTAAGGCAGAGCACATTAGGGTGGAAAGTGGGGGAGTTAGAGAGCTGTTAAAACCATTAGATAGGCTCCGGAAGGTTTGATGCTTATTTGCATTTAGACATATTTACTGAAAACTGAGTTGGTCCTAATAAATATAATCTCCTGTGTATGTGAACGGGCCCCAGGAAAACAAATTTGGGTTGTAATAGGATTTCCCAGTGGGAGAAATAGACAGTAGTGTGGCAGTCCTTCCCTGAGAAGGTTGCATTTGAGGTTGCCAGGTCCAGTAAATTAAAATATGGGATGCCCAATTAAGTTAGAATTTCAAATAAATAATAAAAAATATATAAGTATGTTTTAATTACTGTGTGGACATCCCATATTTCACCTGACAAGAGCACCACACAGGCCTGCATTTGCTTTTCTTTCTTTCGTTTGATTCTTGTACTCAGTATGAGAATTAAAACTGCACACACACACACACACACACACACACACACACACACACACACACAAGCAAGTCACTGAGTACTGTAAAGAAAGACTTTCAAAAGCTGGACCTGGAACTCCTTTGCTCACAAGCACACCAATTCCTAGCTCCTGGGTTAGCAGAGATGTAGGCCAAATCTTTTAATCTGATGGCTTCTCTTCTAAAAGAAAAATCATGTGTATCACGTATTTATACTGGTTCACTCAAAAGAGGGCAGGCTGACAGGTTAAAAAAAAAGAGAGTGGTTTGAATGTCACAAGACTGATTGAAAACTGAAATGGAAGACAGTTTCTCCCCTAGAATAACTTAGGGGTTCTCAGAGTCTTTTTCCACAATAGGAATATACTTGAGACACATCCCAGTTAGGTGAGATAAGACTGCTAAAATACATACAGTGCTTAAAAAGAAAAGGTCCAGACAGAGTCAACTTCATCTTTCAAGTCCTGAAGTTTGACCTCTGTCTGTGGTCCTCCTTGCCTACTGTGTAAATGCAGGGAACTTGCTTTCTTCTGTGAGGGAGGTCAGCAAAGGACTCATGTCCCTATAGCCGTGTTGGTGGTGTTCATGGGCAAGGATGGGAATGGGAGGGATGCCCACGGTGTGTTGAGATGGCAGGAGCTGTGGGAAATGTTCTGAATGATACTTGGGCTCAAGGCCCCTGGTATCAGACTGGCATGGTCCCCATCATCTGTGATGACATCAAAACCAATCTGCATGCCTTCTAGGTCATGACCCTCAAAGCTGTCAACCGTATTTGTCATTTGGTTAGCAGGTGGGGAAAGTAACCCAGACTTTCCAGTGCTAGTCTCCTGGGGCAGGCAGTTGAGGCCTGCATTTTCAAGGGAGCTTCTGGGATTTTCCATAGAGACATGTTAATGTTTCAATGGTTGCTAAAAAGAATCCAGAAGTGAAAGATGGGGCCAGTGCCAGTGTGGGAGCTGATGGAAGAGTGAGTGACTTCTGAGTGTCTGTCTCTAGGTTTGAGATAAATATGGATCATCCTTTGCTTTTGTAGCATTTAAATTCTGATGATAAAGACTGACTCTCTCTCTCTCTCTCTCTCTCTCTCTCTCTCTCTCTCTTTCTCTCTCTCTTTCTCTCCCTCTCCTCCTCCCTCCCTCCCTCCCTCTGTGTGTGTATGCATGTGTGTATGCTTATAGGATTAATTTTTATTGATCATTTACCATGTATCAGCAATTATATTAAGCATGTTAACCTCTTTGTTCTCTGAAATAATGATTGCTATGGGTTGTTTTTTTCTTTTTTAATGCAAGAGAGTTTGCACAATTGGTTTAAAGTTGTACGGTCTGCAAATAGCAGAGCAGAATTCTAACCCAGATATGCCTGACCCTGTGTGTGGTTTTCTATTTCTCTCTATGCCTTCTTACTTCACAATCAAATGCATTGAGCAAAACCAAGCCAGAGCACAGCATTGATAAGTTACCTAGGCATGGGAGGCTGCTGTGAGTGGCTGGTGTGGGCCAGATGGACAGAGGAAGAGCTCTCAGAAAAGGATACTTGGAGACTGGCTTCTGGCTGATGGACTTGGATTTGAGTTGGTGAAAGGACTGAGCTATGAGAGCGTCAAGCCTGGCTGGTGGGGGCAGGATAGGGCAGGTTTCTACTTTGTACCCCATCAAATCAGAAGAAACACAAGGAGGAGCTGATTTGGCCCAATGGGGTAAGAGTGTTTGTGTCCAGTGTGGCATACAGAGTGACCAAGAGAGGATTTGTCATAACAATGAGGAAAAGGATTAATGCCATGTCATCACAGAAGAGGAGAGATCGTGAGATACTATGGTTAGAGTGGCAGACATAGAGGCTGCCTTAGCTTTTAGTCATCATTTTGAAGGTGATGGGAGTCTGTGAGAGGGTATTGACATGGAGGAAGGGTGAGCAGATTCCAGTGACGTTTAGAAGGCAGCTGGAAGGGACTTGGAGATGGAGCCACAGTGTAGGGAGACTGGTAACCCACAGAGTTCCCTGGGAACTCACGAGATTGCTAGGGGAGGAGGGAGCCTTGTTGGCCACAGTGTCGAGGAGGTTGCTGTCCTCAAGAGAAGTGGAGTGATGGGAAGGCACGAGGTGGTGCCAGTAAGAAACTGTGCTGCACACAAGCCTGGACAGTGCATTGTTAGGGGTGACAAGGTGGCTCTGGGTGTCTGGCCACCTGTGGCCAGCATCGGCAGGCTGTGTGCCGATCTTGGAGAGGGGGTTTTCTGTCTTCCAGTTGGTGCACAGCCCTCACAGAGACATATCCCTCGAATGCCTTTGAGGACAGCACATTGGCCGTTATGCCTTTTACTGTCCTCCCCACACGCTGAATTTACATATAACCCTAACATCCATCCAGATTTTCCACCAGCACAGGCCAGTCACTGTTCCCTACACTGATTGTGAGCAAACCAAGCCATCACTATGCAAGGTGGCTGAAATAAAATGTGTAATTGTGCTCAGAGACACCTTAATTGTTTATTAATTACTCCATAAATCATAGTGACACCTGTGCTTGTGTTCCCGTTAATTCCTCTCACAAGGTGGGGGATGGAAGCATGTCCTGCCTTCTGGAGAATTGCATGGCTGAAGAACAACGGGCCCTTAGCTGTAGAATGGAAGCCCCTGATCAGGACTGGATCATGAAGGGTCTCAATGCGTCTCACTAGTTGTCATTCTCAACCCAAACCCCACCCACCAGTGGCAAAGAGTATGATGCTGTGTATTTATGAGGCCTTGAGAGGGTAGAGGGTGCGTGCGTGTGTGTGTGTGGGGGTGGTCAACTCCCTCCATATCATTTCTTCCTCCTAGAGCAGTGGTTCTCAACCTTCCTCATGCTTTTTCTACCCGTTGATACAGTCCTGCATGCTGTGATGACCCCCAACCATAAAATTAATGTTGTTGCTACTTCATAGCTATAAGGTTGTTACAGTTGTGAATCGTAACACAAATACCTGTGTTTTCCGACGGTCTTAGGTGACCCCTGTGAAAGGGTCTTTCAAACCCCCAAAGGGGTCGTGACCCACAGGTTTAGAACACTGTCCTAGAGGCTGGTGAAGGGAGGGATTATTGTGTTTGCTGTATAGAGGAGAAACAGGCTCAGAGTGTTTATGCAATTTCCAAGATCAAACAGCCAGTTAAATGGCAATGCTAGAGTTTGGGCTCGGGCTTGCTGAACCTCTAAAAGATGGAGCTTCTGGTGTTGGAGTTCAGAGGATGGCCCAGGGGCAGGACACCAGCTCTGTTATATTCTTTTTTTTTTTTTTTTTTTTTTTTTTTTTTTTTTTTTTTTTAATTGAGCAATATTTTAATAATATTTAAGTTCAACTGAGAATACTCTTTTTTTTTTTTTGGTTTTTCGAGACAGGGTTTCTCTGTGTAGCTTTGCGACTTTCCTGGAACTCACTTGGTAGTCCAGGCTGGCCTCGAACTCACAGAGATCCGCCTGCCTCTGCCTCCCGAGTGCTGGAATTAAAGGCGTGCACCACCACCGCCCGGCGAGAACACTCTTTTTTTTTTTTTTTTTTTTTTTTTAATTTATTTTAATTTATTTTGCAATACAATTCAGTTCTACATATCGGTCACGGATTCCCTTGTTCTCCCCCCTCCCGTCCCACTCACCTTCCCCCCAACGCCCCCCCCCCCCATTCCCATCTCCTCCAGGGCAAAGCCTTCCCCGCAGACTGAGGTCAACCTGGTAGACTCAGTCCAGGTAGGTCTAGTCCCCTCCTCCCAGGCCAAGCCAAACAATCCTGCATAGGCCCCAGGTTTCAAACAGCCAACTCATGCAATGAGCACAAGATCTGGTCCCACTGCCTGGATGCCTCCCAAACAGATCAAGCCAATCAACTGTCTCACCCATTCGGAGGGCCTGATCCAGTGTGGACCCCTCAGCCATTGGTTCATAGTTCATGTGTTTCCATTCATTTGGCTATTTGTCCCTGTGCTTTATCCAACCTTGGTCTCAACAATTCTCGCTCATATAAACCCTCCTCATTCTCGTTGACTGGACTCCCAGAGATCCACCCAGGGCCTAGTCATGGATCTCTGCATCCAGATCCCTCAGTAGTTGGATGAGGTTTCTAGCACAACAATTAGGGTGTTTGGCCATCCCATCACCAGAGTAGGTCAGTTCGGGCTGTCTCTCGACCATTGCCGGCAGTCTGTTGTGTGGGTATCTTTGTGGATTTCTGTGGGCCTCTCTAGCACTTTGCTTCTTCCTGTTCTCATGTGGTCTTCATTTACCATGGTCTCCTATTCCTTGTTCTCCCTCTCTGTTGTTGATCCAGCTGGGATCCCCCGCTCCCCCAAGCTCTCTTTCCCTCGACCCTTGCCTTTCATTACCCCCACTCATGTCCAGGCTGTTCATGTAGATCTCATTCCATTTCTCTGTCATTGGGCGATCCCTGTGTCTTTCTTGGGGTCCTGTTTTCCGGGTAGCCTCCCTGGTGATGTGAGTAGCAGACAATTCATCCTTGTTTCATGTCTAGTATCCTGCTATGAGTGAGTACATACCATGTTTGTCTTTCTGAGTCTGGGTTACCTCACTCAGGATGATTTTTTCTAGATCCATCCATTTGTCTGCAAACCTCATGATGCCATTGTTTTTTTCTGCTGAGTAGTATTCCATTGTGTATATGTACCACATTTTGTTTATCCATTCTTCAGTTGAAGGGCATCTGGGTTGTTTGCATGTTCTGGCTATTACAAACAATGCTGATATGAACATAGCTGAACAAGTGCTCTTATGGTGTGGTTGAGCATTTCTTGGGTATATGCCCAAGAGTGGTATAGCTGGATCTTGGGGGAGATTGATTCCCAATTTTCTAAGAAAGCGCCATATTGATTTCCAAAGTGGTTGTACAAGCTTGCATTCCCACCAGCAGTGGAGGAGAGTTCCCCTAGCTCCACATCCTCTCCAGCATAAGGTGTCTTCAGTGTTTTTGATCTTAGCCATTCTGACAGGCGTAAGGTGGTATCTCAGAGTTGTTTTGATTTGCATTTCCCTGATGATTAGGGATGATGAGCAATTCCTTAAATGTCTTTCGGCCATTTGAGTTTCCTCTGTTGAGAATTCTCTGTTTAGTTCTATAGCCCATTTCTTAATTGGACTGTTGGGCATTTTGATGTCTAATTTCTTGAGTTCCTTATATATTCTGGATATCAGTCCTCTGTCAGATGTGGGGTTGGTGAAGATCTTTTCCCATTCTGTAGGCTGTCGCTTTGCCTTGTTGACCGTATCCTTTGCTCTACAAAAGCTTCTCAGTTTCAAAAGGTCCCATTGATTGATTGTTTCTCTCAGAGTCTGTGCTACTGGTGTTCTATTTAGGAAGTAGTCTCCAATGCCAATGCGTTCAAGACTACTTCCTACTTTCTCTTCTAGCAGGTTCAGAGTAGCTGGATTTATGTTGAGGTCCTTGATCCACTTGGACTTAAGTTTTGTGCACGGTGATAGATATGGATCTATTTGCAGCCTTCTACATGTTGATATCCAGTTTTGCCAGCACCATTTGTTGAAGATGCTTTCTTTTTTCCGTTGTGCACTTTTGGCTTCTTTGTCAAAAATTATATGTTCATAGGTGTGCGGATTAATGTCAGGGTCTTCAATTCGATTCCATTGGTCCACATGTCGGTTTCTATGCCAGTACCAAGCTGTTTTTATTACTGTAGCTCTATAGTAGAGCTTGAAGTCAGGGATCGTGATGCCTCCAGAAGTTGTGTTATTGTACAGGATTCCTTTGGCTATCCTGGGTTTTTTGTTTTTCCATATGAATTTGAGTATTATTCTTTCCAGGTCTGTGAAGAATTGTGTTGGTATTTTGATGGGGATTGCATTGAATCTGTAGATTGCTTTTGGTAAGATTGCCATTTTTACTATGTTAGTCCTGCCTATCCATGAGCATGGGAGATCTTTCCATTTTCTGACATCTTCTTCAATTTCTTTTTTCAGGGACTTAAAGTTCTTGTCATATAGGTCCTTCACTTGCTTGGTTAGTGTTACCCCAAGGTATTTTATGTCACTTGTGGCTATAGTAAAGGGTGATGTATCTCTGATTTCCTTCTCCACTTCTTTGTCCATTGTATATAGGAGGGCTACTGATTTTTTTGAGTTGATCTTGTATCCTGCTATGTTGCTGAAGGTGTTTATAAGCTGTATCAGTTCCTTGGTGGAATCTTTGGGGTCGCTCAAGTATACTATCATGTCATCTGCAAATAGGGAAAGCTTGACTTCTTCCTTTCCAATTTGTATCCCCTTAATCTCCTTATGTTGTCTTATTGCTCTGGCTAGAACTTCAAGTACTATATTGAATAAGTATGGGGAGAGTGGACAGCCTTGCCTCGTTCCTGATTTTAGTGGAATTGCTTTGAGTTTCTCTCCATTTAATTTGATGTTGGCTGTTGGCTTGCTGTAAATTGCCTTTATTATGTTTAGGTATGTTCCCTGTATTCCTGATCGCTCCAATACCTTTATCATGAAGGGGTGTTGGATTTTGTCAAATGCCTTTTCTGCATCCAGTGAGATGATCATATGGTTTTTTTCTTTGAGTTTGTTTATATGGTGTATTACATTGACGGACTTTCGTATGTTGAACCACCCTTGCATCCCTGGAATGAATCCTACTTGATCATGGTGGATAATTGTTTTGATGTGTTCTTGGAGTCTGTTTGCCAGTATTTTATTGAGTATTTTTGCATCAATGTTCATGAGGGAGATCGGTCTGTAGTTCTCTTTCTTTGTTGTATCCTTGTTTGGTTTAGGAATTAGGGTAATTGTAGCCTCGTAGAAGGAGTTTGGTAATGTTCCTTCTGTTTCTATTGTGTGGAACAATTTAGAGAGTATTGGTATTAACTCTTCTTTGAAGATCTGGTAGAATTCTGCGCTGAAACCATCTGGTCCTGGGCTTTTTTTGGTTGGGAGACTTTTAATGACTGTTTCTATTTCGTTAGGGGTTATTGGACTATTTAAATAGTTTATCTGGTCTTGATTTAACTTAGGTATGTGGTACCTATCCAGAAAGTTATCCATTTCTTTTAGGTTTTCCAGTTTTGTCGAATAGAGGTTTTTGAAGTATGACCTGATGATTCTCTGGATTTCCTCAATGTCTGTTGTTATGTCCCCCTTTTCATTTCTGATTTTGTTGATTTGGATGCTCTCTCTCTGTCTTTTGGTTAGTTTGGATAAGGGCTTGTCTATCTTGTTGATTTTCTCAAAGAACCAACTCTTTGTTTCATTAATTTTTTGTATTGTTCTCTTTGTTTCTATTTTATTGATTTCAGCTCTCACTTTGATAATTTCCTGGCGTCTATTTTTCCTGGGAGACTGTGCTTCTTCTTGTTCTAGAGCTTTCAGGTATGCTGTTAAGTCTCTGGTGTGAGATTTCTCCAACTTATTTATGTGGGCATTTAGTGCTATGAATTTCCCTCTTAGTACTGCTTTCATAGTGTCCCATAAATTTGGATATGTGGTGTCTTCATTTTCATTGATCTCTAGGAAGTCTTTAATTTCTTTCTTTATTTCTTCCTTAACCCATTGGTGATTCAGCTGGGTATTATTCAGTTTCCATGAGATTGCAGGTTTTCTGTAGTTTTTGTTGTTGTTGAAATCCAACTTTAGACCATGGTGGTCTGATAGAACACAGGAGGTTATTCCAATTCTTTTGTATCTGTTTAGATTTGTTTTGTGGCCAAGTATGTGATCAATTTTAGAGAAGGTTCCATGGGGTGCTGAGAAGAAGGTATATTCTTTTTTGTTAGGATGGAATGTTCTGTAGATATCGATTAAGTCCATTTGAGTCATGACATCAGTTAAGTCCTTTATTTCTCTGTTAAGTTTCAATTTGGGAGATCTGTCCAGTGGTGAAAGTGGGGTGTTGAGGTCTCCCACTATTAATGTGTGGGGTTTTATATGTGATTTAAGCTTTAGTAATGTTTCTTTTACATATGTGGGTGCCCTTGTGTTTGGGGCATAAATATTCAGAATTGAGACTTCATCTTGGTGGATCTTTCCTGTGATGAGTATGTAATGCCCTTCTTGATCTCTTTTGATTGATTTTAGTTTGAAGTCTATTTTGCTGGATATCAGGATGGCTACACCCGCTTGTTTCTTAAGACCGTTTGATTGGAAAGTCTTTTCCCAGCCTTTTATTTTTAGGTAGTGTCTATCTTTGAATTTGAGATGTGTTTCTTGTATGCAGCAGAAAGATGGGTCCTGCTTTCGTATCCATTCTGTAAGCCTATGTCTTTTTATAGGTGAATTAAGTCCATTGATATTGAGGGAAATTAATGACCAGTGATTGTTCATTCCTGTTATTTTTTGGTGGTGATGTGTGGGTACTTCTATACTTGGGGTTTACTGCTGTGGCTTTATCTGTTGCCTGTGTTTTCGAGGGTGTATCTGACTTCCTTAGGTTGGAATTTTCCTTCTAGTGCTTTCTGTAGGGCTGGGTTTGTGGATAAGTATTGTTTAAATCTGGCTTTGTCATGGAATGTCTTGTTCATTCCATCTATGGTGATTGAAAGTTTTGCTGGGTATATTAGTCTAGGTTGACATCCATGGTCTCTTAGTGTCTGCATTACATCTGTCCAGGTTCTTCTGGCTTTCAAAGTCTCCATTGAGAAATCGGGTGTTATTCTGATGGGTTTGCCTTTATATGTCACTTGGCCTTTTTCCTTTGCTGCTCTTAATATTCTTTCTTTATTCTGTACGTTTAGTTGTTTAACTATTATGTGGCGAGGGGACTTTTTTTGGGGGTCTAGTCTGTTTGGTGTTCTATAAGCTTCTTGTATCTTCATAGGCATTTCCTTCTTTAAGTTGGGAAAGTTTTCTTCTATGATCTTGTTGAATATATTTTCTGTGCCCTTGAGTTGGTATTCTTCTCCTTCTTCGACCCCTATTATTCTTAGGTTTGGTCTTTTCATGGTGTCCCAAATTTCTTGGACATTTTGGTTCATGACTTTGTTGGCTTTAGTGTTTTCTTTGACTGATGAATGTATTTCTTCTACTGTATCTTCAACGCTAGAGATCCTCTCTTCCATCTCTTGCATTCTGTTGATTATACTTGCATCTGAAGTTCCCAATCGTTTTCTCAGATTTTCTATTTCCAGCATTCCCTCTGTTTGTGTCTTCTTCATTTTTTCTATTTCCCTTTTCAGGTCTTGGACTGTTTCCTTCATTTGTTTCATTGATTTTTCTTGATTTTCTCTCAGTATTTTATTGTTTTCTTCCAGGACTTTATTGATTTCTTCTAATTTGTTTGCCCTTTCCTCTAGTTGTTTACAGCGTTCTTCACATTTTTTTGTCTTTTCCTCTACACAAGCCTCTAGCTTCTTCATGATGTCATTCATTAGGCTGTTTTCTTCTGCTTCTTCCAATTTCTGATGTTCAGGTCTAGGTGTTGGAGGAGGGCTAGGGCCTGGTGATGCTGTATTGCTATTCATTTTGTTGTATATGTTTCTGCCTTGACGTCTGCCCATCTCCTTGTGCTTCGTTACTGGCCTTATCCGCACACTTGGTTCAGCCAGACCAGTGTTCCAAAAGGGAAGTCCGGAGCAAGATGGGAGCTGGGGGCCGGCCTCTAAGTCTCAGGAAGAGGCTTGGGGCTCAGGCGGATGGGCGTGGGGACAGGGCGTGGAGACTGCAGGGCCTGCCAGGGGTCTTGGAGAAGGGGATCCTTCCCGGTGGGGCTAGCAGGGAACCTGCCCGGTGGCCAGAACCTGGGGCCAAGTTGGGTAGGTCTTCCCTGGAGTGGCTGGTGCCCAGGGATGGGGTCTGGGGCAAGGAAGGGTACTCACCAGTTTTCCAAAAGGGAAGTCCGGAGCCCTGTTATATTCTTTTACGAGTCCTTGTGTTTGTCCAAGGAGAGGCAAGATGTCTTCTGAATAATCCCTCTCATGCTTTTCGAAGATTGTATCTACAGCAGGAGCAGAGTTCACCTATGGCTTCTTGGCTAGTATTCTGGTACCCTGCCATTTGGATTGGCTACTGCTGGAATTTCCCCTCTAACTGACCTCTATTTCAGACAGTCACCCTCTCCTGTCCCTGAGAACCTCTCTCTGCTCACATCTGTTGGCAGCCATCAGTGACCAAGCAACTGGCCCTGGAGAGTGCCTGGCTGCTCCAGATGGCTAATAGAACTTTATTGCCACAATCATTCTTAATGTGGTCAGTGCAGAATCGCTTCTCTGGAGGCACCTGTGTGGTACAGCAACCAATGGCTTCTGGGAATAGGGTCCTAAGCTGCCTAAACTTCCCTCCTGGACCTGAGAGCACATCTTTGATTCTGAGGACTGGCTCTGGAGGAGCACCCAGCTTTGGGAAAGTTCTCCTCAGAGCTGAGATCACTGAAGAGAGGAGGGAGAACTCGCAGTAGTGGCTGGAGGAATTTCTGCTCTATGTCCTCAGTAGGGAAGAACAGGGTTACCAGAGGTGGCAGGTGGGAGGTATTCCCCCACTCCAGTCAGTCTTAGCCTTCCTTCAGGACTCAGCCTCAAGAGGCTTTCTTGAGATTGGGGAGATAACTCAGTTGGTAAAGTGCTTGTCCTACAAGCATGAACCCTCAGGACACATGTTTAAAAAAAAAAAAAAGCTGGGTGTGGTGGTGTGCACTTGTGTTCCCAGTGCTGGTGAGGCAGAGACGGGCAGATCTCGGGCTTGCCAGTCGGCTGGCCTAGCCTAACTGGTGAACTCCAGGTGAAGAAGAGACCTCGTTTAAGAAAAAAAGTGGTCAGCATCTATGGAATGACACTCCAGTGTCCTGTGGCTTGCACAGGCTCCCATGAATGCATGTGTATACACACACACACACACACACACACACACACACACACACACACACACCACACAAAGGGGGAGAGAGAGAGAGAGAGAGAGAGAGAGAGAGAGAGAGAGAGAGAGAGCGCCCAGCTATTTCTATAATTGTTCTTTGCAACTTACCCTTTTCCCAACTATTTTTCTCTATTCATGACAACAAAGTCAGCCACGGGTTTGTTTATCTTCTCTCCGAGTCACTGTGAGGGCCGCTATGCATGAGAGAGGTTCGCTTTGTTTAGCGCCATGCTAGGTGTCTGCACAATGCTGAGTGTATAATAAATTCCAAACAAATATTTGTGGAACGAACAAGTGAATAAATGAATACTGCAATTGAGCTATGGTGCTGATCCCTTCAAGAAGGATTCTCTCAGTCTCAGCAGATAGACTATCTTGTGATGCACTTGTCAGTAGGTGATTTAATCTCTGAAGGAACGAGAAAAGAAATGGACAGGGTTTCTGAAGCCACTGAAGCCAGCAGAATAGCTAGATTGTGAGGTCCCGAAGCCTGAGGCATGGGTGCCCAGCTCTGTCTGGCACACAGTGGACACTGGATACACGGGGTGGTCAGTGAGCGATGAGGAAAGTTAGGAGGGATTTGTTTACTTCTTGTGTGAGAAGTAAGTTAATCTATGAGAGAGGAGCCTGCCTGCCAGGAGAGGAGCAGGAGGGTTTGAGCACAGCCCATAAGGAAATTTTAACATCAAAGAAGTGGGTCTGTGTCTTCCCATCTCCACTTTGCCCTGGCCTTCTGCTGAGAGGGTCTGCTAAGGGATTAACACCTTCTAGCATGGAGGCAGGGGGGCATCGGGATGTTTCCTTGGGCCCTAGGCACAGTGGGTCTGGAAGATGTTACTGTCAGTGTTGGATGTTGACTGCTTTGCAGCTTGGAGGACCAAAATCATGCTATGCTGCAGTAGAAATGGAGCCTACAGGTTGCTTCAGGAGGCTGACAAACCTCTTCTGCCTTTTTAGTCCCTGGTCCATTCTTCCACTGGATCTACTCTTCTCATAGACCATGAGAGGGGAGGGACTCAAACAGATGAGAGCTTCCTGGAGATCCAGAGACATAGCTAGGGATGGTGGGAAACTACCCAAGGGGATGCATGCTACAGGAGAACCTTGGGGTGCTGGCCTACGTCTGCTGGATTTAATGGCCATAGCTGTGATGGAGTCAGGAAAGGCCTCATCAGGAAGAGGTAGAGGGAGTTAGCAGAGGGGCAGAAGAACATGTGAAGGCAGGATGGAGGAGGAACATAGGCACTCAGGACGAAGGAACCAAGGAAGATAAAGCAAGAGGAGGTGTCTATGGGAGAACAGAAAAGGACGTATCTGGGAGATATGCCATTCCCTTATAGGATGGACATAGAAGGACTTGGAAGATATACTGAGTACTGAGAAGTGGGGGAATGATGACAGCCCCCCTCTGGAGAACCCCCAGACACCTTGTGGAGGGAACAGAGAGGTATAAGGTAACTCATATGAAGCCAGAGGACCCTCCCCCCATAGTTGAGAATTAAACACCTGGCTTATGAATACAGGGGAAAGATAGAAAGATCATGAGAACCCACCACGGATTCACTAAATGAATCCCATGTTCTGATAGGAGTACTACTGGGTCCTCTATGTAGACATACCAGGGGACATAGCATACCTTTGCGATTCTGGCTTGAGTGAGTTAGAGACCTTAAAATCACATTATCTCCGTGATTAAGGTGAAAAAAACAAAGCACATCCCATTTTGAACATAATTGCTCACTGCTGTGGTCAGGACAGCGAGATCTAGGCAGTGTCCAAGGTCTCCAGATAGGATGGATCTAACATTTACATCTGCTTTTTTTGTGTGTGTGTGTGTGTGGAAGGGGGCAGGACTCAAGTGATCCCTCTGGGAAGCAGGCTCTGAAGTAGAATTAGAAGGGTTTTAAGGGAAGGAGCACCTGCAGAAGAGAATGGAGGAGGTGGGATTGGGCAGCAGATGCTGCCAAGAGTCTCTTTAGTATAATGGGTGGTGGATTCCAGAGCCAAAGCCAAGTGTTCTAAGGGTCATTTGTTGGTGGAGACAGCTGGGCTCTTGCACTAACATGCCCATCATTGGTCAGGATAGTTGAGACACATAAGAACACTGTGTCCCAGGGGACAGCCCATCTTTCCTGCTAGCATACCTCTGTGTCTAGCATGTGACACTATTAATAACTTCATTGGGGCCATGAAGTAAACAAGGACAGTGCCTCAGCAAACAGGACATCTGGTTACCATATTCCCAGAGAACTATTACAGGGTCAGCCTTTGATTTTTATTCTCTCCTGGTCCTATACTGTTACTAATTTTAAAAAGTAGATGTTTGTCTTAAGTAAAATAGTAACACTCACTGGGCATATATTTATATGCCAGGTTGGAGCTAAGCACACTGCATGAATTTATTCTATTAATACTTTTAACCTCATGAAGCCAGACACTATCATTTTAGCTGTTTTAATGCTTTATCTTATATACTTATAATTATTTACTTTTATATTTTTTATACTTACTATATTCTCAAGTAGTATGCTTATTGGCTTATATAATATTAATATTTATAGCAGCACTCATTTTTATAGGTGAGGAAACTAATGTGTGGGAAGGTTGTATGGTTTTCTCAAAGTCATCTACCATTTAAGTGACAAAACAAGGTTGTAAACTAAGAGGTTTGCTTTTAGGACCAAAATGCTTAAATAGTTTACAATTTGTAGACATTTGAACCACAGAGTCTGCATAGTGAGAACAGGGAAGTTGTGCACCTTCTTATAGCTACATAGGAGGTTAAGACTGAGCCTCCCCTCTGACGCCTCAGTTCAGGGTTTCTTAATTACCACATACCTCATACATGGTTCTTGAACTTGTAGATGATAGATAACTGGGTAAGAAAATTCTATAACCGAGATGTCGTGGTGGTTTCGAGTGATTCTCACAGGATAGAATGGGGTTTGAAACCACTAGGATGAAAGTTGTCAGAGACACGTGTGGGTTTGTACATTTAGGTTCAATAAGACCAGTTGGACAAATGCTAGGTGGGGGTGAGCTTGCAGGTTTGGGGGACGATGATCAGAGGTGCTAGCAAGTGAGAATGTGAGCAGACTGTTCCAGGCTAAATGTTCGAGGGCACTTGGATCACAGAGGGGTGGTTCTTCCCTATGTATCCCTACACACAAAGTGTGTGTGTGTGTGTGTGTGTGTGTGTGTGTGTGTGTGTGTGTGTGTGTGTGTGTGTGTATGTGAAGAACTAAGCTTTCTTCTGAGATGGACACTCAGTCAGGGACCCCTGGAGAAGGTGATTGAAAGCAAGGCCTCCAATCAATGCATCACGAAGATGGTGGGATGTGCTGCAGACTCCATGGGACCATAATCAAGGGCACTGGGGTCTTCAGACCAGCAGCATTGGTAGTTCCTAGCCAGAAATGCAGAACTATCTGCATTTCCACCTTTAACAAGGTCCCCAGGGGTTCATGGGAGATCATTAAAGTCAGAGAAGTACCTGCTCTAGGTCAGCAGTGTTTTTTTTTTTCCAGTCCCAAGTACACATTAAAAGTCCACGTCCATAGACTCTGCTCAGAAATTTTGATTCAACTGCTCTGTGCTGGGACCCAAATTTCTTTCTCTTTCCATTTCTGTTTTCTCTTTCCCCCATTTCTTACCTGTTCTCCTTCCTTTTTAAAAACAAAACAAAAAACGGTTTCTCATGTGTCCCAGGCTGGCCTTGAACCCTGTGCAGTAGAGGGTGACCTTGGACTTCTGATCTTCTTGCCTCCACATCCCCAGTGCTGGTTTTCAGAGGTGCACCATCATGCTCAGGGTTTCCAGTACTGGGGATGGAGCCCAGGGCTTTGTGCATGTTAGGATAGAACTCTACACACTCAATTATGTCCCCAGTCCCTTCTCTACCCCTGTCTGTCCTCTGTTTCTCTCCCTCCCAACTGCACCTAAGTTGTCCTTGAACTTGATTGAACATCAGAATGATGGAGAGGTTGTTGAGACAGCATCACTGGGTCTTCTCACCGTCAGAGTTTCTAACCTAGAAGGCCGGGTTGGGCGTAAGAGCCTGTATCTTTACCAGCTCCCCAGGTGATACTCTGATGAGCCTGCATCTCTACCAAGCCCCCAAGTGTTGCTGCTGGTCCCCAGGGATCACACTTTGAGAACCCACGGCACACAGAGAGGGGAGGCCAGACGAGAGCTCTAGATAGTATTTCCAAGGAAAATCACCATGTGTGATGTGGAAGAAGAAGGAAAGCGACAGTGGCCTTAGGTATGAGGTAAGCTGTTTCTGAGGTCTCCCCCACCAGCTTCTTCCTGCCTTGAGTCCTTGTCTCGTTTCAGCTGCCTTCTTCTGTGAAGTCCTGGGCCTTTCTACCCCTCAGCAACCACTGTTGGAAGAATTTGTATGTGGTCACATCAGGGCCCCCTCTCAGGGGCTGCTTCCATTGCTTTCAGGATGAAGTCTGTGCTTCTCAGCTCAGCATGCAGGCTCAGGGCCACCCTCTGGACCTGCTTCTTCCCTTTCTGGACTCTCTGCTCTGGACATTGTGACCTGCTTGCTAATCTCCAGTTAATTTTGTTCTGTCACATTCCTGCCCCTGCAGTGGGTCTGAAGCCCTTCCCCCTCCCTCGTCTCACAGCTCCTGCCCAGCAAGATTAGATGAATTCCAGTATGGATGGACTGTCGTCTTATTCTTACATCTTTTTCTGTCTCACCCTTGGTTACCTACCTCTGACTTCTGGCTCAGTTCAAGCATGGCATCCCTCACCCAAACTTACTCTGATGGTAGCCCCCCTTCCAGTTCTCATATACGACATGATGTCACACTTCTTCACAAGGATGAATTCAGTTGCTTCTCATCCTCCATGTGACCTTGTTTGAGCAGAGAAATGGGCAGGGCAAGCGTACTGGGGGAACTACTTGGAGGATATTGATTTTCACACAGCTAGAGCCTCACATAGTGTCTGATATACAATAGGTGCTTTTGCTTTCTTATTGACGGAGAACACCTGGAAGCTGGTGAGTAAATGCAGATGTTTGAGGAGCAGTGCACTCTATTCCATACTATCTACCAGCTACATTCTTTCTGTAGCTGGCATGCTCCTTCTCCAGCATGGAAGACAAAAAAAAAAAAACCCCATCTAGTCACTGTCCTTTGGGAGAGCACCCGTTGACCTGGTCCCTTCCACAATCCTTGTAAGGGATTGTTGGAATCTTTATATGCCTGCCTAGCAGTGTGATTACTTCACTTTAAGCAAAATTATCCTGCATATTTCTCTGTTCAGATTGGCAATTCCTAATTCCTCCATGGAGAGCTAGGTGTGGGGGCCATTAAAGGCCAACATTGAAAATTTCTCTTTCTAGCTCCTATGAGTATGACATACAGCAAGAGTCCAACCTAAATAGATGTGAGATCGAAACTCAACCTTCCAGCACTGCTGGTGACTGGGGGTTGGTAACTCCCAAGGCTCTCAACTCACAGAGGGTAGTTCCCAAGTAAGCTACTGACTGGACAGCCAGCGGTACCGCAAACAGAAGAAACAGCCTGGAGAGTGGGTTGGGCAAGAGGGCTGGGGCAGAAGTCTGAGACCAATATAATATTGCCACACTGCCAAAGACATCTGATCTTCAAAACTGAAGGAACCATCCCTTCGTTCTCTGTGAGCTCACAGGGAAGGAGGGTGGCTAGTGGTAAACTCCCCTTGTTCACAGACAAGGACTCCACATGCCGTCATGGAACTCCCAGTGTCTGAAGGTACAACTGGATTTGAACCCAGCCTGGCTTCTTCATCCCCCTCAATATGCTGCCTCTAAAAAAACATTCAAACATGTACAAACCCGTGCAGGGTGCAAATGCAAATTATTCCTTCTGGAAGCATAAAATAGCCAAGTGGTGATGGGAACTTGGCAGGGAAGGAGTGGGATGAGTCAGGGACAGCTTTTTGAGCGAGGAGATCTATTCTGTGTGGCTGAGGGAGAGGGAGGCACGGTAGGCAGCAAGTGAGGGGGAGGAGCTTGTGGGAGAACTATAGGTGGGGGCATCGGCACTGGAAGTGATGGGCTGTAGATGGAAGAAATGAGATACCCAAAGAGGCCACATGGTACCCTGGTCTGAATGATGTTGTTCTCCAAAGCCAGAGCTGTGGATGTGTAGGGGATGTGTGGGTATGTGGCACACAGGTACAGGTATGTGCATGTGTATGTATGTGGGACATAGACATTATGTGTGTGAGGCATGGGTATGTGTGTAGGGTGTATTGGAGCAGTTTGCAGCAGTGTGTATGTTCAGTGGAGTTCTGGCACTTCAGAAAATTGTTGATGAAAGGTTCTTGATATTCTTCCTTTTCTCACCTGTGCATAGGTGGCATTAAGCACTCCCCCCAACAACACACATTGTGCAGTGGTGATGCAGATGTAGGATTATGTAATACACTTAACTAGTTAAGCAGGTGTGATGCTTTAGCACACATGTAACTCATAGTCAGCTTTGGCTGCCTTCAGGGACTCAGGCAGTGTTATTGGGAGGCTTCCATTTCTATTCTCAGCTCCACTGTCCTTGCTGTTAGATCGTGTGTAGGCTCTGTCCATGTAATGGTCCTCGGCTTGTATCTTCAGATTCATAGACTCCTAACTTCAAATCTGCTGGAAAAAAAAAAACCTTCTTTTTTAAAAATCTATATTTTCAACAACAACAACCCAAAGTGAATCCCATTGGTGAACTTAGGCCATCTCTGAACCAATCACTGTGGTCTACGAGATAGAATGTTTGATTGGCATCCCAGGTCACATGCCCATCTCTAAGCAGAGGAGCCAGGCTTAGCACCCCATAGAGGGGCCCAGTTCCCAAGGACTTTGGGGATGCTGGTGCTGGAGGGCTGAATGAAAGCTGAGTAGACAGGCACAGTGCCTGTTTCTCAGCTTTCAATCATCGTCCAGTGTATGGCTTTCAGCCTTCAGTCTCACCCCAGTTCATGTTTGACCTTATTTGCCTTCTTTTTTCAAGCTTGTCATGAGGGAAAGTTGTTTAAGACTCATGCTCTGGGATGTGAGGGGTGGGGGACAATCAGTAAAGGTAAGACGGCCCAGAGAAGGATCAGAGCTGTATGTGATCGCTTCCTGGGTATGTCAGGTATGTGGAGGAAGGCTGTTATGGAAGCTATGGAATTATCTCTTAGGTCTTCACAGCTTGCCTGTGATGTGGGTACCACTCATATGAGAGTGTGCCACTGAGAAACCAGGGGGCAAGTCTGGGTAGAAAGTCACACCCCTGTGACCTCTGCTTCCTGTAAGGCAATGATACCAGTTGGGGACAAATCTTGGCTCTAGAAAGAACCTCATTATTGCAGCAGTGCTGTGAGTGCTGGACCCAGAGCTCCTTCTAGAAGCAGCCCCTGAATTTAATTCCAGATGGAGATGATGAGGTCTATCTTGCTGAGATCCTAGAATGGTCCTATCAATTAAACCAGATCAAGGGGGAATGGGCTTTGGGAATGTTCAAGAGCTAGGCACAGCTAGAATGTGACGGTGTTGAGGACTGTTTGTTAAAATAGTGGCATCTTACTGGGTATGCAGTAAATAGCATCTGATCCACCCGCCCATGGCCAATCTGGTTCCCATCCCTTGGCCTTTGGTCTGGGACTTTTGGGACCACCCCTTGGGTCTGGGATCAAAGGAAGAATGCTTTGCCCTGGCCACAAAGAAGGACAAAGATTGATGGTCTAGAGAAGTAAGCAGAGCTCAGCTACTCCTAGTCTTCTGCCTCTTCTAGACCAGAAGGCCACCATGGCCCTGATGCCTCTGGTCATCTCTCTTCTCCCTCCCCGATTCCTGGTGTTCACTCTGAGGCCACCTGTCCTGGGTCAGGTGACTGAGGGGGAAGTAATGTATTGTAACGCTCTTCTTGGTGCACCCAGTGGTTTTGAATCACAGTTGCAGTGATGGGCGGGGAGGAAGAATGAGTGACAGTCCCCGAGCAGGCCACAAATCCACCTCTCCAGCCCCTTCATTTTCTCTTCCCTGTTGTTTGTTTCTCTTTAGTCACACCAGCTTTCCCTTTGGAACAAATACTATGCAGTGTTACTTTTGGAAGTGTTGATGGGGAGGAATCCAGAACGAGAAGTTTAAGGTATGTTCTCGATGAGTTCTGGTTTCAAATATTTTGCCTTTTAATTAAAATACATGACTTGGGTTTCAGCCCAGATACTGTGATTGTCACCCCCTCAGCAGATAAATAATTCTTAAATAATCTTTTTTTCTGGGAGTGTCTTGTTAAGTTATCCCCTATCCCAGGAGGCTTCCCATGGCTGCCCACTCCTGTTGCACTGAGCCTACAGCTCCTTAGTCTTGCATTCAGTTGCCTTGTCTTCCTGTGCCTCGGCCTGTACCATCAAGATCCTTCCTACTCCTTGCCCGTGCAGACTCTGTTCTAGCTGAGGCTGGGGGACAGACCTTGCCTTTGTTTCTATCATACCCATTTCCACTTGTGACAGTCTCCCACCAGATTTTTGCCAAAACCAGATTCTCACCTTCAATACCCAGCTTGAAGTTCCTCTGTAGAGCACCATAGGGGTGATATGAGGGCAAATGGAGTTTTGACCTCAGCCTGATGTGTGCCACTGGGAAGTGTGCACATTCAAGCCATGCAATTTCAAATGCACCCAGGCATTTCCTGTGCATGCTCCTCTGGTGGTTTTCTTTACGTCCGTTACTAATGCAAGCCCTCATACCCAGTAGCTATTACTCAGGGGAGATAAGGGCAGTTGCAGAACTGAGGATGGAAACTGAGGCTCCAGTGTGATTTCTGAGGCCAGATCCCAGTTGGGCTTGAAGTGATAAAGCTGATTAGGTAATGAGAAAAAGTATAATTTTCATAGAATAAGTCGTAAGGGCACGGGGGACACACTTCTTCAATCTTGTTATTCTAGAATGAAATCCCAGAGAAGCTGGCCCTGACAGCACACAGTGAGGACTCAGGGATAGGGCTGATCATCTGTCTAGTGTCTTCTATCTCCACCCAGTGTGCCTAACTGCAACTCATCCTCTGCCTAGCCCTTCAGTAGGAATTGCATCTGCCTTCAGGTACCATCTTAGCCTGCCCCCATCCTTTTCCGGTGACTTTAGGAGCTGTCGCTAGAGGATTGGGGTAGCAGAGGGCAGGGTTTTCTTAGGAGGCTCCCTTCATATCCCAGGTCCTTCACTCAGCCCTGTGTCCTTGGGCAGTTTTGTCACCCCTTTAAGCCTCCTCGATTCAGCCAGGGAAAGGGATGATATAATAGGCCCCACCTCATAAAGATATTGTAAGAATTCGGTTGGAAAACTTGTCTGTGGGGCCTTGCGTGGTGCCTGGAAGTAAGTTCACCAACATGCATGGCATTACTCAGGACCACTGTTCTGGAAAGATCTGAGCTCAGGGATCTCAGCTCTGTGAGGCTCTTCAGATTTTCTTTCTCAGTGTGGAATTTCTCACCATCCTCTCAGGGCCTGTGCAGCCCACTCGCTTCTCTTCCGTGGACGTTTGTCACTGTGCTCTCTAGTCACCTGCTTACAGAGTGTTTCCTCCACAATCATGTCAGGGCCGAGAGCCCAGGGAACACGTTCTTTCACATGCAATGGAATGTTTGCAGAAATTAATATATTGCAAGTGGCCTCTCCTGCCCTGCTCCTCTATTTTAAAATTTCAATTTAATTAATTCATTTTTAACATAGGCAGTCCCTCCCAGTGGTTCAAAATTCACAGGGAATGTATGCTCTAGTAGGACTTCTCCATTCTTGACCTAGAGGCAAACAATTCTATGACTTTATAAGTTAGAAATCATGTTTATGTCTGTCCAGAGCTATTATATCTATATATGGAAAGCTATGTAAGCATTCTGCCTGTATTTTTGCATCTCTGCTCTTTCCTTTCCTCTCTTCTCCTCTCTTCTTCCTTCCTTCCTTCCTTCCTTCCTTCCTTCCTTCCTTCCTTCCTTCCTTTCTTTCTTTCTTTCTTTCTTTCTTTCTTTCTTTCTTTCTTTCTTTCATAGAGTTTCTTGTAGCTCAGGCTGGCCTTGAACTTGCTATGCACCTAAGGTTGGCCTTGAACTTCTGATCCTTCAGCCAATGTCTCCTGAGTGTAGCCCAGCTTCTGGAAGCAGATTGCCACTTAACACCTGGACAATTTGGGACAGGTATTTTGTGTCTTGGTTTCCTCCTATGTAAAATGCATAGGTAGTGGTAACTACCTGTGAAGATTGTTGTGATTGCGTGTGCCAAACACTGGGTGGATTAGTGCTTTTGTGGAGGCGGGTCTCAGTGACGACAGCGACAGTCAGGGTGGGGTACCATTCTTCCCACGCTTAGCACACGGGAGGCCTGTGCTACCTCCTTCACACTCATCCTCCTGATCAAACAACAACCCAAGAGGCAAGGACTGTTACTCAGGGTCCTTTAGGCAGAAAATGCCAGACATGAGATTTGCGGCTGACCCACGGAAGACTGTATTATGTCTTGAGCCTTCTTGGTGATATTCTCCTCCTAAGCCCATGATCTGTACACAGTAGGGACTCAGTGAAAGCTGACTCTCCTGCTCAGAGCCTTTAGGTTTTGACTTGAGAGTGTCTATTTCTGAGCAGGGTAATGGAGGCTCTTGATTTGTCCTGGTTTTTAACCCTCAATTCAGGCCAGGGCCATATGCTTAGAATCTGCCGTTCCTGCCTGGTGCCATCTCTAAGGGAATCTGCCTTCCAATTATGATTTCTTTCCTCTCATGTTTATATCAGCAGAAATGAAGGGGAGAAAAACCAGCCGTTAACTAGGATTTTATTACCCATTGACCTCAGCCATCTCCATCTATTTCTCCCAAGCTCTGCCCATTAGTTGTCAGGGCAACGTGGTGTAACTCCCTGTCGGCTGCACTTGGCTGAGTTTAATTCTCCCTTGCTTCCCTACTGGCCAGGCATGGTTGCCCAGTGTGCTTGTTCCAAGAGCACTGTAGGGCACAGCCATGGAAAAGTAGATCAGGAGCAGGAGATGTGTCTGAGGGGAAGAGATGGGGAACTGTCCGGCTCCTTATTCTCAGGGAGTAATTGCAGCTTTAATTGTGATTCGTGGGTCACTGCTGGAAATCAGGAAATTGAACACAACGCAGAACTGTGCGTGTGGGAAAGGCTGAAACTGGAATGCTTTGTCCGGTCTCAAACACCCACAGTTCCTCTGTACCTGGTGTCTCTGGACCAGTCTCCTCCCTGTCTGCCACCATCTCCCTGTCTCTGAAACAGAGAGCACTTCTGTGTCTTACTTCTTTCTTGCCTTGGTCCATTTCTGTCCCCACACCTCCAGTCTCCTTAACGCCTTCCTAATTGTCCACTTTGCCTCTACTCTGTCTCTTCTAAACCTTGAGATAGCTTGCTTTCTACCTTTTCTAGGAAAGACCGAAAGTGGAGCAAGGCTCTAACTCTCAAAGGCCTACTTCTACCGAACTAGACCCACCACCCATGCCTCCCCCCACAAAAGTTCTACAGCACCCCCCCCCACCCCAAACAGTGCCACCAGCTGGGGACCAAGTGTTAAAAAACGGAGCCTGTGGAGGGTGCTTCACATTCAAACTACAAAAACTGGCATGAAACACCATTCTGGAATTAGGTCCACTTCCTTGTATTTGTCCTGTTATCTGCTGAACATACTGGCATTCTATGTGGCAGTCATGTTTCCCAGCCCGAGGTAGACTCTTTTCTCACTCCCATCCCCAACACTTAACACCCACATTCAAAAGGCCAGAGTCTTCCAGAAACCTCCTCATACATTTGTCTTCCCTTTGGGTTTTTTTATGAGTCAGGCATGAGGTCAACTGTTTCAGTGTCCTTTAAATATACTCTGTACTGTCCACCATAGGCATGTTCCCATTCCAACCAGGGGCAGCTAGGGCAAGACCTCCCTTTTTAGGCCTTTCCTAGGCTTGAACAATCCATCTTTGAGGAAGTAGAAGTCAAATGTGGCAGCTCTCTAGTCCTGCTTTTCTCCCCCAAAGTCCTGGATTCACTACAAGTGGATGGCAGACAGGAGAGTCTGCCTGACTTGGGTATGTCTCCTCATCCTGGGGCTACTGGGCAATGGCCATCTGGTCTCTTCTTTCCTGAAGTTCATTACCATCGGAGAGGATGGTTCACAATAGCTTCAGTTCTTAAGTCAGGAGGCTTCTAGAAGGATGTCTCTATAGCAGGGTGCTAGCTCTTCCAGACCACATATTTAAAGCATATAGAAGGAGACATAACATCTTAACATCGAATTCAAAGTAAGTTCCAGACCGGGACTTGTCTGGCAGGCTGGACCTTCTAGAGGAGGCCCCTGGTTCAGCCTGAAGCTGAGCATTTATTTATTTATTTATTTATTTATTTATTTATTTATTTATTTATTTATTTATTTATTTTTTGTTTTAGGATGGTCTCCTCAGTTCCCCAGTGATGCTGACCCTCTCTTTAAGTGTTTAGAGCCATTTCCCCAGTGTTCTTTCCAGTCATTGGAAAATGGATTCTTTTCCCTCCAGATTTTGAAGGAAAACACATGGGGTGGGATGATGCTGCCCGGCCCTCAGTTACAAGGCTTTAAGAATTCTGGAGAGGAGCAAGAGTTGGATTCAATCATACATTGATTTTCAGCCAGGAAATTGTGGCTGCTTCGTACGAGAGTAACAAGTATGCTCCTGTGCTTTACAGAGAGAGAGAGAGAGAGAGAGAGAGAGAGAGAGAGAGAGAGAGAGAGAGAGAGAGAGATTCGATCAGCCTTTAAACAATGAAGAGGATCTCTGCCGTGCAGAGTGATTCAATTTAAATCCAGATGAGAGCCAGTGGTGAGTTTAAAAACAAAGCAGCATTAAAAGCCACAGCCACACCCAGAACCCCATGTCCGCAATAAAACAGATGGCATCATTTAAGCAAACCAAGGTGAATTTTAATGAAATCAAATTCCTTTGAGGATAATGAGTAGATTTAGCTGATAAATCTTAGTGGCTACACAGTTAGCCATCCCTTTTCCAGGCATGATGGAAGAATTTAGTACCAAATATGTCCTTTAATGGGCACCCGAGGGACATATGGACAGAGCCGCCTTCTCTTTTAGAATATGCATTCAGGTTCCTGTGCTCCTCTTTGAGGCTGAAGTTTGTCCTAGGCACACAAGATTTTCCAAATCAGGGCTCACCTCTCCTGACTATGCCTTGCCTCCTCAGCTTTGGTTTTGGGTGGGGTGGGGGTGGTATCAGATGCCTGAGCAGAGGGACTGAGCACAGCCTTGAGACCTCTGAGAACTGCTTTTTCTATTGATGATGTTCCAGGAAGAACCTGACTTCCTGCTTCTAGCCCCAGGCTTGTGGATCAGTTACTTTTTATGTTCTAATCATGAGTGAGAGAATGCTCCAGATCTTCCATTATGTGTGAATCTAGACCATGCTCCTGAAATGTGCCCTGACCACTGGTGGCTCCCTAGGACTTATAGACTTATGGACATGTGAAAAAAAGTATATGTGTATATATATATATATATATATATATATATATATATATACACACACATATATATGTATATATATGTATATGTATATATGGCATATATATGTACGTATACGCACATATATGCATATACATATATATATGAAAAGATTTATTACAAAGCATTGACTTCTAATTGTAGGAGGTGAAAGTCTCATGATCTGGTGTCTGCAAACTGAAGTTCTAGAAAGCTGCCATATCCTTCACTCCAAGTCTGAAGGCCTAAGAGCCAGCATGCTGGTAGTACACACCCCAGTCCAAATGCACAAAAACATGAGAGACCTCCTAGTCCCAACAGAGAAAGAGGCAGATTGCTTCTTCTACCTGTTGTTATAGTTAGGCCTTCCATGGATGGGATGGTGTCCGTCCACATCTCTACTTAACTGAATCCACTGATTCAAATGCTAACCTCATCTGCAAACAGCCTCACAGACTTAATGAGAGACAATGCTTAACCAGATTTTGAGGGTCTGCAGTGGGATGGCCATCTGGTACCTGCATTCACATCTGAGGATGCTGTGTATCTGGGACTCATTTCATAGAGTCCTCAGAGCCGAAGGTCACTCTCCCTCTATACCCAGGGAAGACTGCTGCTTGCTACCCCAGCCTTCTGACTTCACTGCCATCACTTGGCTCAGGGACCAGACTGCACCAAGTCAGTCTTCTGATGTGTGCAGAGAGAGTCCTGTGTGCCTCTGAATTGATGTTTCTGACTGGAAAGAGTTCTGTTCCATGGCCACTGTATAGAACCATTGTTATGTCTGCAGTGGGTTTTCTAAAGCCCTGTGGCTTTCGTAGATGATGGCCGTGTTCTGATAACTCTGGGATTGCAAAACTTCATCCCTAGCAGGCCACTGACCTCCTGGAGGATCCTTTGGGGGAGGTGCAGATCTTCCCAAGTGAAACAGAGTCCAGCTTTAGGAGATGCCCAGTCTACAATGCAGCTTCTTCCCTTAGCTTCTTATAACTTCAATGCAAATCCTAGGACAGCTTTTTAAACAGTCAATGTGGTTTGTCATGGAAATCAGGACTTCTGTCTGAAGGCATAAAAGCACGGTGAACTTGGAAATTTAGAATGGCAGCAGGTGTTCCTCCACCTTTGCCCACAGATCTGGGTTCCTGTTTGGTCTTAGATATCAAGAAGAACTATTAGAAAGCCCTTCCCTGTGAGAAAACCCATGGTGTCTGATTTCCCCACCCCGTGCAGCCAGGGTAGTCTCAGGTACTGACCTAATGAGGTGGCCCTGGGTGTATAGTGAGAGCCTCTTGGGTGCATAGTCCAGAGAAGACAATGGCAGCTGTGATCCCTGGTGGGATGCTCACCAGGCCAAGGCCAAGTCCTAGAAGGAGGTCACCCTGATTCTCCAGAATAAAGAGAGAAGTATAATTGCTAAGGTCTGGATGCTACAGGAGAATTTCTGAATGGAACAGGCAAGGAGGAAGCTCACCAGCAGTCATGAGCCAGGGCACCACATGGGCCAGCAGGAGTTCAAAGGGGGTTGAGAGGTGGAAAGTGGAAACATGTCCTGCACAATGTTCTCAGATGGGACAGTGGCCTCTGATGGCATACTGTAGTGCAATGTATGGGTCTCTGAACTTACTCCAAGGATGGAGGATGGAGAGGCAGGGATGAATCATGGCAGAAGCTGGATTCTAGCATCCTTCTGCCTGGGGATAGAATCTTAGCAAGACAGAACAATCTCTCTCTTTTCTTGTTCCCTACATCCCCCAACTAGACCGAGAGAGCCACGGCTGACTATTGTGCTTGGGTGCTGATGGCCTAAATGGATTGCACAGGGGGAATTTTCCCCAAGACAGGTCTTGACTTCTTTTAGAATGTATCAAGATGCATCTGGAGAGGTTTTAGAAGCTGTGTGTTCTTATGTGCCCATCTTATTTTAACGGAAGCTGGAAAGGGCAGTCCCACTTGGCTTGGAGCCAACCATTCCTTGAGGTATTCTAGGTCTACACAGAAATTCCCCTTTCCCACCCAGTGGGTGAGAAGGTCCAGGCTTGACAGGGTTGGGCTGTCTTTCTTTTATAGATAAGAGAAGAATATTGGTTCTAATTCCTGGGTGTGGGTTCTGGCTGGTCCATTGTCTGGTTAGTGATGTTCGGAACACTCTGAAACCCTATGAGCTTTAGGTTGTCATCTATAAGAGCCTGACTCCTTGACATACCCTAAATGCTTCTTGTTAGTTTAGTTTCCTTTAGACTTTATCTACCACTTAGGTATCTCTTTGTTTACCATCAAGCCACAGTCCTTCCTGTTTCGCACATAGCCCAACTTTATTATGGCTTTTACATCCTCTGTTTTTGACTCTCAAAACACAGAACTTCCATGCTTGGTTGGCTCCTTCTTATCATGGGACACCACCAGATGTCACTGGCTTTTCCAACTGTCTTCCCCATCTAGAATCTTCTATTTCATTGTCCTGCTTTCTTTTCTTGGTTGTATTTGCTACCATCCGAAACTGTCTTGCCTATTCAAATATTTGTTTTGAGTATTTCGTTTACTTGTTTTCTATTTGTTTCTCTGCACAGAATAATATTGGAATCTTGCTGGTTTTTCTTATTGCTGAGTCTCTGACACACAATAGGTGCTCAAGAAATATTTGCTCACTAAACAAAGGGAGGTGGCCATTAACAATCATCCTGCTCGGTTCCCAGGGTGGCTGAGAGAACCCAATAAAGGGTTATGTGGTTTGAATGTTCTGTGGTGCTGGCCTGCATGTATGTAAGAAGCTGAATCTTCTTGTCTCAGTCTCTCTGAACAGGCTTTGGGGCCCTTGGAGGTACGAGGGACACAATGACAACAGCCCAGTGTGCCGACACAACCAGGAATGAGAGAGATGTGTGAAAGGCCAAGGTGTCTGCATCATACATGCTGATGTTGGCATGCACCATACTCTCCAAGGACATTCACATTTCAGATCCATTTAGGAACCGTGCAGAAGTCCCAGGTTTGAGCTGCACACGTTGTTCATTAGAAAAGCTCCCTCCACCCTGTGGCATATGGTTCCATGGTCCCTGGTTCTTCCTTCTCCTCCCTTTCCCTTCTCTCTCTTCTTCCACTCTCTCTCCCCCTCCCTCCCTTCTTTCCTCCCCCTTTCTTTCATTCATCTATGTGTGTCTATGTGCACCTGTTTGTATGTGGTTGCATGTATAGTATGTGCATGCCTGTGGAGGCCAGAGGTCAACCTTAGATGTTCTTCCTCAGGAGTCTTGGTTTTTGAGACATGATCTCTAGCCGATCTTTGGGTTGCCCAGCAAGCCCCAGGGATCTGCCTGTCTCTGCCTCCCCAGTGCTGGGATTACCATACTCAGCTGTTCTCCATGGGCTCTGGGGATGGATCACAGGCCCCTATGCTTGCACAGAATGCACTTTACGAATGGAATCGTCTCTCTAACCCCTCCCTAGGTTTCTTGAGGGTAACTGGATTAGAGGAAATTTTTCCAAAGATACTGGCTCTGTAGCATTTTGTGAGTTAGCCAGATCGGCCTTAGTTTCCTTCATCTAAAATATGGACTGAGAGACATGTGAAAGCTATAAGAGCTACTGCTGGGGCAGTGGCGTGTGACGTTGGGCAACCTCTTTGTGCAAACACGTACACAGCAAAGTCCTATTCTGTTCTGTGTCCTCATGTATAAAACGAGGAAGCTGAATGAACAGGCTGTGGGCTTCTTTCTAGGATTCTGAGTTGCAGGAAGCCTGAGACATGATCTGTTAGTTTTCATCTACAAACTGCCACTGACATAGCCCAGACAGATCTTCGGCTGGAAGCCATAAATCTGGTGGCTGAACCTGCTGGGAAATAAAAACAGTATCAGAACTCATATTTGCATACAGCCACAGCTATTTGCATAGAGCATTCACATTTATTTCCTTGCAGCAGGAGGAGGCTGAGCAAGAGGCAAGCAACTCTGGGCTGGTTGCCTCCCACACCCGTCTTTTGGCGAGGGCTGACATCCAATGCCAGTGTGCCTCTGCCCTGTTAGGGCTTTCTTGGTCACTGCATTCACACAGCTCCATCAGGCTAGGGGCAAAAAGGAGTGTAACCAGCAATGCTGAAGAGGGTGGGGTGGGGAGGACCCAGGATGTGGGCTGCTCAGGGGTGAATCCCTAAGAAGTGGGCTGGTAAAACTCAGTGGACTAGCAGTTCTGAGGCAGGACTGTCCACCAGGCAGGAGGAAGAAGTTCCTTGTGGGCCACTAAATATTTTTTCCCTTGGTTATTTGTCAGGGAGAGATCACAGCAGGTCATTATCATGTTACCACTTAGCCATCAATTAACCAAAGTCTACCCCTTTGGGTCATTTCTCATAAATCAATCTCTCCATTTCCTCATTATTTGGTTGTTTCTTTTAACAGCCTCTCCGGCACTGTAATTTATGGAGCCCTACCATCCAAGGGCGAGTACCACAGTTGCTTTGAATCAAAGAAAAGCCTTTTGTGGAGTTTTAAAGGGCCAGCTAAAGTAAACTGTATAAGTAAGAAGCATGTCTTTGGACGTAACCTCTCTGAATTAGGGTGATATGCTTTTCTACCTTCAACCCCATCTGCCAAGCACCAAGGACAGAGAGCTCTGTGGTGAGGACGGGCGAGCCAGGGCATCCAGAAGAGTTGTACGTTTTCTAGCAGGAATACCATTGTGTTGTTTCCACTTCATATTTATTACCACTTAAGGTTCATTTACATTCCCTCTGTGTCCACAGCGATCAGAGCAACACCTCCCAAATTAGCATCATTTGCAAGTTTCATTAACATGCTGTTTACTCTCACTCTTTCAGATCATTAATAAAGATGACCCCCATGCCCCCTACCTCCCCCAGCTCAATATATTTCCATTTGTCATCACCCTGTGTTTGCAGACTTTGAGCCAGTTTTAAATTTATGTGGCAGCACTCCTTACTAAGCCAATTTGAATTAATTTTGAGTGTAACACTTTATGCCACTATATCAAATGCTTTTCTTATAGCTACACGCTTTCCATCGATACGACTTCCTCCACCTTCCTCGTTGGTATTCAGGTTGAAAACTCTCAGTTCTGCCTGGCATTTTGGTTCTTTTAAAGTCACTGTATCCTCTGTACCGAGTAGGGACTTTCTTCTAATTTTCAGTTATTTTGAGATGATTGATGCTGTGAAGGAGAGGGTTTGGAGAGCTATTTATGGCAATCAATAGCTTTCATCTTCCTCTCCCACATTTGCTGTGTGGTTGCGTTGGGCATTTTGGTGAAATCCTTTCACATCGGAGAACGCCTGAGATCTGGACCTCCTGGTTCGAAGGCTCCAATATCCCCTCCCCTTGTGTGGAACTGAGTTATCTGTTTTGTAGCCTGTATGTTAGAGTTTATTGCTGTTGTTACAGTGTGGTTGTTCTACTGAGACAAGGTGTTCTGTAGACCAGGTTGGCCTAAAACTTGATATGTAGCTGAGGGTGACCTTGAACTCCTGATCCTTCTGCCTTCACCCCCTAAGTAGCTGGGATTACAGGTGTGTGCCACCATACCTAGATTCACATATCAGGCTTTTGTTCTGTTTTGTTTTTTAGGCAGGGTCTTACTGTGGCTGGTCTAGAACTTGCTATGTAGGTTAGGCTGGCCTCAAACTCACAGTGAGCTTCCTGACTCCTGAGTTCTGGGATTACAGGTGTGATCCATAATATACACGCCAGTTTGAATAGTTCTTTCAATGCCTGAACTAGTACGAGTTCTCACGGAATGTTGTTTTGCTAGTGAATAAATGTAGTAAGTTGGTCTGCTCCTCGTCTGTGCATTCTCCTCCTCAGAGTTAGTAAACATTACCCAAATGTCTAGCTGGTGATGGGTGCACTCTTGCATTTGTTCCATATATGTTTGTTGAGACTTCACTTTCGTCAAGGAACTGAGCTAGGCTTTGAGGTTAGTGTCATGTATATACCCTTTTACCCTTTACAGAGTTCTGAGAGTTAGAGATGAACAGACATACAGATATATAATGTATCATCAGATTGTGATATGTGTCATGAAGAAGAATAAAGGGAAATAAATAAAGACACTGAGAGGTTCTACAGCATTCTGAGACTTTTTTGTGTGTGTGTGACTGACCTAGTTTCCAGCTCTAAATCTTGTATCTCAGAAGGAGCACAATTCCCAGAAGCTCAGTCAGTAGAAATAATGACCAGTGTGGCATTCTCCTTGTAGCAAGTGTTAGGCCTCTTCCAGACATGTTTGGATGGCACACTTGTGCAGTACCTGCATGTGCAGATGGCTATCCTGGCTCTTGGGACCCTCCAAGTCCATGAGTCTTTGAGACGATCCAAGGAATATTATCCTTTTGAACTTGGTGAAGAAGAATAAATACTTGGTGGGCTCAGAGCTCATCCTTTGAACTGTGCCAGACACAGAGCACCTAGAACAGTGGTTTCTCAACCTTCCAATGCTGCGACCCTTTAATACAGTTCCTCATGCTGTGCTGATCCCAACCATAACATTATTTTTGTTGCTATTTCATAACTGCAATTGTGCTACTGTTATGCATCATAATGTAAACATCTGACTTGCAGGATATCTGATATGCAACCCCTGTGAAAAGGTTGCTCATCCCCAATGGGGTCTCGAACCACTGACCTAGAATGTCACTTGACACAAGGGTACATGAACAAGGAGAGATCCTCAGCAGGCACTTACAGTATGTGTGTAGTGGCTTTAGTGAAGAGAGATAAGGGGCTGAGAGATACTTAGGTTTTCCCTGGGACCATGCCTGTAGGAACCCCACAGCTCTGCTTTGAGATCTTGCAACAAGAGGTTGGATACAGTGATTTTCATAAGGTTTTTAAAATGTTTTTAGTGACATGTTTATTTTTGTTTGGTTTTTATTTTTTTAACCCTTTATTAAAAACTACTGTTATAACATACCAAAATAGTTGAGCATGGTGGCACACACCGTGATTCCAGAACCTAGGAGGCTGAGTCAAGACAATCCCAGGTTCCAGGCAGTCTGGGCTACAAAGTAAGATTCTGTTTCAGAAAAACCAAATCCAGTCAGGCTTGGTGACATAGGCCTATAATCTTAGCTACTTGGGAGACGGAAGCAAGAACATTGCAAAGTCAAGCTCTGTGTGGGCTGTAGAGAGAGTTCAAGGCCAATCTGGACGACTTAGTGAGGCTGTGACAGAAAACTGAATGTGGTAGAAGGGCTAGGGATGTAGCTCAACAGTGGAGAGCCCGCTTAGCACGTGCGAGCAAGGTTGAATGCCCACAGAGCTTCCTCTATTAGTCCCCCCCTTGTTCTAAGACAAGATTGCTCATTGAATCCAAAGCTCACCAATTCGGCTAGACTGACAGGCCAGCAAACCCCAGGATCCTTTCATCTCTGCTTCCTAGAGCTAGGGTTCCAGGGACATGCCACCATGCCCAGCTTTCCACATAGGTGCTGGAAATCTAAACTCAGGTCCTAGTGTCTGTAGACCAGACACTTTCCCCATGGAGCTATCCCCCAACTCATTCTCCTTTGTTTGTATGTTCCGTTGGATCATGACGGCTTCCTTCCTTCCTTCCTTCCTTCCTTCCTTCCTTCCTTCCTTCCTTCCTTCCTTCCTCCCTCCCTCCCTCCCTCCCTCCCTCCCTCCCTCTCCCTCCCTCCCTCCCTTCCTCTGCAAACTGCTGCTTCATCCTGTCCCTAACCTGTTTTAGGAGCTGTTGCTTCCTCTAAGCCCAAGGCTTCAGCACCTTGTATACGGCCACTTTTACACATGCCCAGTGGATTTCCTACCCTGCACCCCTGCATCCCACTCACTGGTCCCAAGCCTAGGGTAGGCATGTAGGGAAGCATGAGGAAAGTGGCAGCTGCTGATCCACTTTGCTGTCCAGTAGACTGAGGCTGGGAGGGTATGGGCATGATAAAGCCATGTGGGGTTACTGAGGTGGGATGGATACAGGAGAGTAAGGTAGTTGCCACCTAATCTACCTGACCTGCACAATTTCCCCGGGGATTGTAAAGTACTGTCAGTTCACAGAGCTCAGCTATCTCTCAGCTTACAGGCGACATTTTTGTTAAAAATATTTCTGATTTGCAACTAATGGCTTTTTGTATTCTCTCCCCACCATGGTTATCAGATGGCCTATTTTTGTTGGTGGAGTTTATTCTTGCAAAAGTTCTCATTTATTTTCAAGTTAAATAAGATCTGACTTTTATCCCCAAAGGAACAGAGATTTCAAACCCCTGATTTGAGCAGGATTTTGGCCTGAGTTTTGGTTTGACTCATCTCTTTGATTAAAGGCTTATCTTCTTCTAAATAACACATCTTAATAGTTACTCTTTCCCTTTCCAGACCTTCTAAATTTAGATAAATGAGACCAATTATCACTTCTAGAATGTTCAGTTTCTACTCTGGTCCTAGGATTTGGTCTCTAAGAGATGTTGATTTCCTTCCTGTGGGATTATTTAAATTCTGCCTTTTCCTAGTCAGTTTCCTCACTGGGCTGTGGGTGGGGCAAGATGCAAACTTGTTCACCAAGAACCACAAGGATGGGCATTGGGCCTCCTGAGAGCCTGGATGTAACCTGCACAGACCTTGCCAGTTGTGGGCGGCAGGGTGTCCTGTACAGGGAGCTGGATGACTGCTGGAACCTGCAAGAGCTTCATGTCTACAGACAGGGAGGCAAGAAGACAGAGCCATCACTGCTGTATAAGGGAGGGGTTTTTGTCCTTTCAGATCCTTTTCTTTGTCATGTCTAGAGGTGATTTTGCAACCACAATAGGGAGAAATGAAGCATCTGTATAACATTTCAGTGTGTATTTATCAAAAACCTGTTGTAAACAAGGTACTGAGCCATACTGTTCCCAAGGACTAAGAGAAAGGCTTGACCTGGTGATAATGGGGGAGGGAGGCATGCTTCCAGCAGAAGGGGTGGGGGACTTGCTCCCAGCAGGGTCTCAGAGCTTCGGAAGATGATCTGGGGATCTACCTGAGACATGGGAGAAAGGAGAAGATTTTTGCTCCCTTCTCTGCCTCTTTCCACCAAGCTCCCTAGCCCTGCTGACCTCAGATCCTCCTTCCAAGATGAGCCTGTGACTGGATCCCCAGGACCCCAGCAGACAAAGTCCACTTTGGTTATAGCCACCAGGAGATATGCACCCCAGTTCAAATCTTGATACATTCAAGAACATTCAGATGTAGAGCTGAATAATCTGTGTTCCATCCCTGGATGTGAGGCTCGTGAACATGAGGGCAAATGGACTTATAAGGAGAATGGCCATTTATTCACTCAAAATAGCTTCATCAGAGTCTCTTAGCACCAGCCAGTATAAGGACAGATCAGGTCTACTCCAAGAAGGAGCTCTTCATAGGGATCCTCAGGCTAGCCCCTGTTCCCTGAGGCTTCTGAATACCATCTACTTACATGTGAACTGTTCATGTGTGCAGGAGCACATATGGCTATCTTTTCCATCAGATTCCTAATGGGGTGCAGAGTTTAGAGTCCAGGGGACTAAATTCCTTTCCTTGACTCTTCTCTCTATCAGTTGGGGTGGGGGAGTCATTTGGGTGCTGTCTTCATCTACAATGGAATAGAGGAACAACGGCATCTTCCCATCCAGAAAAAGCATGTGGTATTACTAAGTTAAAATAAGGAACATAGCGAAGTCTATGCTTGGAATGGTCATGTGATTCCCGCCCCTGCCAAGGTGTTCCCTCTGGGTAAGCCACCCCCTCTATCACCCCACTTCTCTTAGTTGATCTCTGATCACAGAAATACTACCCTGTTGCAAGCATTTGCTTACTGATCTGTCCTTCCTAGCTGGACTGCACAGCCCCTGAGGACATGGGGGACAACCTGCTTGTCTTCTCTGCTGACCACAGGGCAGTTTTAACAGAGTTTTATCCCATCGATAAAAATGTTCGTTAATTTATTTTTAAATCGTGCTTTAATGAGCTAACTCCTGATCATTTTTATCTATTCATCAAAGGCAGACTTAGCTCCTTTTACTACGTGTAAATGAAAGTGATAAAATGGAATCCTTTACAAGTATCTTCCTACTGTCTATTCTGATGGCCTTCCAGCAAATTAGTCTGAATTAATGAGGATTCATCTCCCTCTGTTGGGGGAAGCAGGAAGAAGGCAGTTGATGCCTTGAAGTCAGCCAGGCATTGTGGCCAGACAGCGAACCCTCCTCACCCAGAGCCTGGTGTCCTCTCCAGCAGGCGCTCCGTGGCACCTGTTGGCCTAGATGGACAGACAGATCTGGGCTTTTCCTATACAGCACATTGCTGTGGCAACAGGCTGGCCCCCAGCCTCCCTCCTGGACCCTTTCAAAAAAGTCACTTATTCTTTCTCCAGCTCTTGCTTTTGTTATTTGCTGGCAATAGCCATGAAAATCTGTCTCTGAAGTTTCTCTTCCTGGCTTCTGGGTTTTTCCTTTGTTTTTGTCTCCTGTTCCGGTTCCAAGAGGTGCCCACGTTTTCCATCCTTCCTGCTTTCATTTATATTGCCAGAGGGGAAAGGGGGGAATTATGAGCTTCTCACCAGCTTCAACTCAGCTGGTACTAGACATTGTGTAGACTGCTGTAACATTAGCAAGGAGGATATTACTAAAAGGATGAGGCTAATTTTCTAATTCACACCTGGAAAGCAAATCTGATGGCCCTTGTACAGATCTTTAATGAAATAACATTGTTTAAGAAGTTTCCAGAGAAATTCATCACTAATTGATTTTTGAACTGTGGAAAAGGATAACACCGAGAGATGAGATATTTGCCTCTGTCTGGCCTTCGTGAATTCCCCACAATCTTTCGATTTCCTTAGTTCCTTTTCCCATGAAAAATCAATAGCATCTACTCAAACTGGCTTGTAGACACTAAGGCCTACGTAAAGAGCTTTTTTTGGGGGGGGTAAGGAGGGGTACTCAGTCTGTTTCAGTTTTCCTTCTTTAGGGGCCCTGCTGTGAATTCCTGGTGAAATCTGTGGGTGTCTACAGTAGGGCTGGAAGATTTTATTTTGTGAGCCAAGAAAAAGGTAGTGAGTGGGAGAAATGGATTTAGGCAGCAGGTTGGATGTCCTCAAAAGTCTTAGTTCTGTGTGGGACACATGAGTGCAGCCCTCCTTTATCCCCAAGAATGTCATCAACACTCCTTCTTCATATATGTTCATATATTCATTGATGGAGACCACAGGTACTTTTCTCATTCATATCTGAAGTATAAATAAAAGCATTATACATACAATTTTATTTTCAAATGTTGGCCTGAAATCTGTAAGTGAATTATAAACAGTACCAGCTATACAAAGCTAGCTCCATGATAGGTTCCCTAGGATTTTGCCACTACCTGTCCCTCTTCACAGTTCCTGAAGCTGCTACCCCTGAGCCTTAGGCTCCTTGGCTAGCTGGTGAGAATCTTATTGTCTTCCCACCTTGTCGATAATGCATCCTATCAGCTTTCTCCAAATTTAAAGATTGTGGGCATCAGTAGCTCTCAAAAAGTCACCGTGACTTAACGGGCTGTATCTCAACTCTGGCTTGTGAATGCATTAAGGTGGATTAACCGTATTTGAGGTAGCCTCCCTAAACTAAGGGAAGTCTAGCCAGGCCCTTTCCTGCTGGTGATGCACCAGGACTTGCCTTTGCCCTCTCCAGAGATCATAGCTATTGAAAAGGAAGTACTGGACAGGGAAGCTCAAAACGCTATGAATTCCTCGGAGGTAGGTACCTTAGTCAATCTTGGGGTTCCAAGGAAGACTTTCTAAGGGGAGGACTATTTGGCTGAGCCTGAAAGAAGGGATGGTTATAGTCACTCTTTAAATTTCCTCAGATTGCCTCATCTGCACCTGGTGGTTTGTTACAAAATGATCCTTTTTTAAAAAACATTCTTTGTTCCAACCTTTCTCTTCAAATTATATTTAAGTCTCCTTTACCGCATATTTTCCTCACAAGCTCTGACTCTTAGGGGTCTACTGGGCTGGCTTTCAGTATGATGTTGATAATAGTTCCAAAGTAGTTCTTAAGTTGTTATTTACATTTTAAAATTTCCAGAGATCAGTACAAGGGGGCTGGGGGATCAGACCAAGGGACAGGTGAATGGGAGAGGGAGGGACTGTTGGTATGGACATTTTTTTGATTCTTTGTATTATTTTTAAGGAGTCACCAGTTCAGGCTACTGTAAGGCTGACTTTCCTGTATGTTTCAGACCTTGGGTGCCTCCATAGAGACCTGATTGGGTGGGTGAGGCTGGGAGACACTGCCTGTCTCTGAAATCTGGTCTGGAAGCCTGTGCCGAGACAATGCTGGCAAGACAAAGGACACTGGACTGAAGGTCTCCTGTCAAATGTGTTGGCTAAGTTCCTGGCTTCTGTGTGGCCGAATTCTTGCCTCTGTGAAAATCACAAGGCAGGGGGGTGTGGGTGGGGGGCTGGAGAGATGGCTCAGAGGTTCAGAGCGGTGGCTGCTCTTCCAGAGGTCCCGAGTTCAATTCCCAGCAACCACATGGTGGCTCACAACCATCTGTAGTTAGATCTGGTGCTCTCTACTGGCCTGCCTGCATACATGCAGGTAGAAACATATACATAATAAGTAAATCTTAAAAACAAAACAAAACAAAAAACAAACGAAAAAAGAAAATCACAAGGGTTGAAAGCTAGCTCTGTGAGTTTCTATATTTCCACCATTCTGGAAATGCCTGCAATGGATGCTCACTCCTTCCTCCTTTTCATACCAACCTCAGGAGACTCACTAGTACCTTCCCAGGAAAGCCCTTCAAGGTGGTACCCATGCATTTTTACTTATTTATGAAATAATTATTAACAACCATGCTAAGAATAACATCTTGAAATTTTGTGGGATGTTTTCCTTCCTTTCTTTTCTTTTTTTTGAGACAGTTTGTGTATCTCTGACTGGCCTGGAGCTCAGAGATCTGCCTATGTTTGTGTCCCCACCCCTAGTGTTGGGATCAAAGGCATGCGCCACTATGTCCAGCCTTTTCTAACACGTTAACAGTACACAGAGTCACTTGGGGTCCCCAAGTCGTCTCTATGGCATGGCATATATTGAGTTCTATACTTGGGCTTTAGATTATTGTAGCATTTGATTCTCTCATCAGCTCTATGAGTCCGATGCTGGTATTCCAACATCTCTGATGAAGAATCCGAGGCTTTGGGAAGGTAAAGTTGTCTTGCCTGAGTTCATACAACTATATAAATTTTGGAGTGGAGTTTCATTCCATGCTAGTTCCTGTGCCCACTTTAAGCCTTGTTATTCCAGTGGATTTGAGTTGACTGTGCACTGCTGCCATAGTGTAACAAAGGGGTACTGAAGTTGCTGGGGCTTTAGATCTGAACAGTCCATGGCACCAGGTTACTGCAGAATTCCTTGTGATTTGAACAAGAGGCAGTGTTAGATAAGGCTGGGAGCACAAGGAATTTGATAATTATGGGAACACATAGCTAAAGAGGTTTGCACTGGGGAGGCAGCACGGGGAAAGAAAAGGAACAGGTAATCTAAAAAGATGCCTGGTAGTTGAGAGCATGGCTTTGGAATCGCGTGGCTCCAAGGAGTCATATAGGATGAAGAAGAGAAGAATTGTTATTTCATAACCAATGTAAGAGGACAGTGAATGGGGGACATACTGGCAGGGTGTAGCTTTGAAAGTGATGACAGACTCATGTAGACTTCCACTGGAGATAACAAATGAAAGACTGGTTAAATTGGGGTGTTATTGATGGTGAGAGTTAGGTTAGCTTCCGGGAAAGATTTCTTCAACACAAGGCGTTTCTAATACAAGCAGATGTGCTCAAGCTCCTTAGAGGTAACAGGGTATTAGTCAGGCTGCCTGGACACCCAGCATCCTTTCTATGTTTAGGAAATTTCTCACCCTTTGAGTCTCTTTCTTCTCAAGAGGGACAGCAGAAGTATTGCATAAACTGAAAACATAAGGTCCTTCCAGCCAGAAGTACCTGGCTCAGGCTCCGGGTGCTGCCGAGGTTAGGAAGCGGCTCCGCCGAGGACTCTTCTATCTGTGGAAAGGCAGAGACGTCTGATACCCAGAGACAGAGATTGCTGGTGGAAACACATGGTGCACAGCACTGTTGGTGGTGCCTGTGGCTTCTGTGTCAGGGGCTTGGTAATGGGGACCCTCTGGAAGCAGTGTGGCAGATGGTACAATTTTTCTATTTTTTCTGGTTACAGGGCTTTCCAGAGGAACTCACAGAGAATGGTCAGCATGTCTCATTACATTTCTTTTCTCCTTAAATCAGCTAGGGAGAGTTCTTTTGTCCACAACTAAGAGCCTTGACTGGTACAGCAGGTAGCTGAGAGAGCTTCTGCAGTTTCTGAAGACGTTTGGAAATAGAAAAAGCACTCATCTGTCAGTCCAGCACAATCAGAACATGCATCAGTCAGGGCTCATGGTTACAAACAGCAGAAGCCAACTCTGTATTTTAAACAGAAAGGGAACCCACTGGAGAGCCAACGGATGCTAGAGAATTAGAATGAGAGCTGGGGTCAAGAATCCTTTTGTAATAGGACAACTCAGCCAAGAAGTAGCCTTCGCTGCTCTAGGGTACCACCTGGCCTGACATTAGACACCAGGAATTTGTGCCCCATGTGGCTGCCAGGAAGAAACCTGGCTGTTGAGGGTCTTCATAATACTCTTGAAGTTTGGCTTCTAGGATGTATAGACAGAATCTTCACTCTCAGAATTCCAAGGTGAAAGTCTGGGCTCTGTACCCCATCAGGGTTAAACAGAGTAGCATTACAGCAAAGTAGAGGGGCAATAACCATGTCTATGTTAGAGCTGCTGGGGGAAGCAGACAGGTGTGTCCTTGTTAACCTTTGCATTGTCACATATGAGTGTGTTTGAAGCCTGAAACATTTCCTCATGTACACTTAAAAGTCCTCACAGCCTGGCTCACTGCCTTATTTTGGATTAAGCCTTGTTTTGGGATTTTATGTGAATGTCTTTATTTTGAAGTGTGTGTGTGTGTGTGTGTGTGTGTGTGTGTGTGTGTGTGTGTGTGTGTGTGTGTGTTGGGGGAGGTACCTGGAAACTCCATGGTGATTTTTCTCTTGGCCTGGATCTTTTGCTTATCACACATGAGGGGGCATGTGCAAACCATCTCCTTGCATTAGTTATGATGGTGGCCTTGGTAGCTGTTGGGGAGGGGGCAGTGGTAGTTATTGAAGCGAATCTTGCCCTGTTTCTTCTCCATTTAAGCAAAGCACTGAATCATCCATTGTCAGTGTGAGACACGCCTTTCTTGGTGACCTCAGCATCCAGAAGCCTGTAGAAGATCAACTTCCTAAGATTGCTGCTCCTGGAGGTATGTAGCAGGTGCATTTGCTTGATAAAAGCATATGCCTTTAGCTTTGGGTGCTATAAGGTATTGAGTTATAATAGAAAAATGGTGGGTGCCATGGTTTGACTCTTAAATATTTCATAAAAGACATGTGCTGCAGAGGTGATTTCCAGCTGATGAGTTGTTGGGAGGTGATAGAAGCTTTAGGAGGTATGGTCTAATGGAAGGAAGGTAGGTCATTGTGGATTCTTATGTAGTAATTATGTTCTGAGTTGAAACATGCCATCAGTGAGGGAGGCTCAGGAAGTAAACAACTCACAAGTCTTAGGAAGTCCCTGAAACTTAAAAGATTAATAAAGTTCTTCCTTCTCCAAGATTATCTAAATAATAAAGACTGCTGGGGAGAGAGAAGACACTATGACCTAGCAGGCTACCTGGAAATGGGGAATGAGCTCCAGGAATTCAGCTTTCGTGAGTCATTATTGGATAGGTTTTTTGGTGATGAGGGGGTGGACTTTTTGGTGATGCACTTAGCTTTGTGCTGCCCTTGTTCATGTATGCAACCCCTAAACTATACTCCTGTAAGTAACCTCAATAAACTCTTTGGTTTACCAAGTCTGACTTTGATGAGATTGTTGATTTGGTCTGTCACTGGTGCTCATTCTGGATTGAATAGATCTTTGTTTATAGCTCACCAGAGAAAGTCACACAAAAAGGACATGATTTTATAAAGGATATCAGGTCTCCAGCCTCTTCCTTTCTTCTCATTTCCTGTTGCCTTGAAGTGAGCAGCTCTGCTGCACCATCTACCTCTGGCCATATGTTCTACTTTATCACAGGTCTCAAAACATGGAGCCAGCCAATCATGGACTAAGTCCTCAGAAACCATGAGCCAAATAAATATTCTTCTTTTAACATTGATTATTTTCTCAGCTATGTTATCATAGTGATTAAAAGATGAGTAACCCAAACTTCTAGCAGCTAAAGAAAGCTAGATGCTGCAAGATTCAATGGTATAGTAAAATATTCACCTATTCTATCCTGATTTCACTATTCATTTGCACAGTCAATTCATTTTTTTTAACACTTGATTTCCCATTTCTATTCTGGAACAAAGCTGCAACAATAGAATCTTATACATCAAAATCCATCCTTCTATCTATCTGCCCATTCTGAAAAAACAGGAACAGATGTAAGACAAATCTTAAAAGGTCTTATTAATAAAAAAAAAACCCAGAGCCAGATATTGGGGTGAAAACTGAGGGATCAGAGGAATAGAACAAGCCACAGGCAACCTCACCTTACCAACTCCTCAGTCTCCAGAGAGAGCAAATTCCTGTATACTCATGCCTTATATGCCTTTTTGTGCTTTTGCCATCTTACTTCCTCTCTCTGCCCAGCTACATCACTTCCTTTTTCCACCCAGCTCTATCACTTCCTGTCTGTCTGTACAGACCTCCAGACCTCTATGGTTAACTAGTGCTGGGATTAAAGATGTGCGTGACCAGGCCTGACTCTGTTCTCAGTGTGGCCCTGAACTCACAGAGATCCAGATGAATCTCTGCCTCCCAAATGCTAGGATAAAGGCTTATGTTATCACTGCCTGACCTCTATGTTTAATACAGTGGCTGACTTTTTCCTCTGATCCCCAGATAAGCTTTACTGGGGTGCACAAATAAAATATCACCACGAACAGTCCTTTGGGGCATGCAGAAGTCATAAGAGGACATTGGCTACCCTGAAGCTGGAGTTATAGATAGTTATGAGCCACCACATAGGTGCTGGGAACTGAACCCCCCTGGTCTTCTATAATAGCAACAAGTGCTCTAACTACTGAGCCATTGATCCAGCCCAATTTTTAAAACATTTCCCCTAGTTTTAAGGTGGGAGAAGTTGGTGATGTCTTTTTGGAAGGGATGTGTGTAAGAATGATTACTGGTGCTGGTTACCACGTGGAAAGGTTGTGAGGCATGGCCATGACTACCCAGTATCAGAGCTTTATTAGGAGGAAGAGGGGTGGGGGTGGGGACAAGAGAACCAGGCCTGGGTAAGGAGCATGTGCAGAGAGAGAGAGGGAGAAAGATGGTGGGGGGAAGAGGGAGCAGAACACAGAGGGTGGGGTCTGAATTAGGGCTCTTTAAGGTGGTGGTGAGCTTATGGAGCTATGCCACGCACACGCAGATTGTGTGACCATGCTGCGCGTATGTAGTCATCAGCACACACAGATGATGTAAGATGCAAGACCTCTTGTCTAGCTCCTGAACTGCGCATGTGTGGTGTTTAGAAGGATATTGAAGTTTTTTTTGAATTTAAGTTATGCTTATGTGTATGGATATAGGTATATACATGTGTGTGAAGGTACCTGAAGAGGCCAGAAAAGGGTGTTGGAGCCCTTAGAGCTGGACTCACAGGCAATGTGAGCTGCCTCACATATGGGTGCTGGGAACTGAACCCTGTCCTCCACAAGAGTAGTATGTACTTCTACTGTTTGAGCCATCTGTCTCTCCATCCCTGTGTTGAAGGTTTTAATTGAGATAATTGAGATGAATTTAACCCTACAAGTGAAGTTGCCAATAAGACCTTTCCAGCTGGAAGGAATGACTTCTGAGAGGCTGGGAGTGTGACATACCATACTGCACTTGGAAATAACGGATGTGGAGTACCTAGAGAGTAAATACTCTTCAAGGAATGGAATGATGAGACAGGGCTCTGCAGATCCCAAGGAGTCCATTCTAAGGACCAGGGAGAATCAGATGTTGGAAGCTTTGCTACACAAGTCTGAATTGAGAATGGGACCCAAGAATTTGCATCTCTAAGCAGTCTCTGAGGGCTGAGGCTGCTGGCAGGCCAGGGACCACACACTGAGTAGACAGGAAGGGAATAATTCTGAGGACTCAGTAGGAGGCCATTGTATCCTTAGGCAGGCGATACTAGGCTCTGGTTAGGTTCAGGGTCAGGGTGCCAAGAGTGATGGGAAATAGTGCGGAGTAGACAGAATTGAATATAGGAGGAAGTGCTCTGTGTGTACTTGTGGGAGGGGCATGGGCATGAGAGGAAGTGGGGTTGAGAAGACTCTTGTCCCAGGCCCTGAGAGAATGAGCAGAAGCCAGCCATTTCCTGGTCTAGTTCATTCATTTCTCTGGTGGGCAATATACAGAGAGAGAGCAAGCGGCCAGCAGTGTGCCCTGGGACCCAAATCCCTTGCTTTCACAATATCAACTTTTGTAAGTGAATTTGGAAACAAAAGAAAACAAAGCCCCTGGTCCTCCCAGCAACTCCTGGACAGTCTCACTGCCCTGGCTTCCACTTCCCTGGCTCGCCATTGGCCCAACATGCTTCTGGAGTCAAGGCCGCTGCAGAAGGTCGCTTCCCTTGATGCAGTCCTGCACAAGGTTCCTGAAAGAGAAGTCAATATCATCAAAAGAGTTCTGTATCCCCTAGCTGATTTCTTTTCAGCCCTAGCTCTTGGTTGCAGGAGATTTTTCATGGCTCAGAGAACCTACCAGTGACATATTTGCTGAAGCATGGAGACAAGATTGGGAGATTAGGGCACGCTCCTTGGATTTCCAAGGGGACAGATATTGATTGCGGACATTCTTTTTCACACTCACAAACACTGGAGTGCACTCACGTGCAATGGAGATCCATCTTAACCCCCAAAGGCCCCTTTGTCTCTCTGAAGCACTTATTAAATGCACCTGTGTTTCTGCTGGCAGCTCAGAGTCATCTAGAAGGGGAACACAATGGGATGTCAGTCAGTATTTGTTACTGTCAGAGCCTTCTTGCAGTCCACCCCGTGTTTATTGTCTTTTGGGAGCCCGTTTTATCCATTTTCTATGTGCAAAGTCATTAATCTTTCTCCTGGCTCGGGTGCTATACATGGCTGACAGCTGGGGTCCTGGCTTCCTGGGCTCCTGGGTAGGGGCATTTCCCTGTCTCCCAGTGACAGAGTTTTGATTAGAAAGAAGGAAGAGCTAGCTCTAGTCCTTAAAGTAGCCAGAGGAGGAGGGTGCAGGTGTCTGCTGTCCCAGAAGGTACTGGGATTGGTGGAAAAGGTCAGTCTGATTTTGAATCGTCTGCAGTGCACCCTGACACCAAAATATACTCACTCCCATGCAGAGTCACTTGATAAAGAGGCTAATGAAGTGGAAAGATGTCAACAGAGCTAAGCGGGCCAGGCTTTCAGGGATGCATGCGCCATGATTCAACCCTCTGTTGCCATGGATACCAGGGAGGCTTGGCATCTTTCTTCCTCTTTTTCCTTTTGGAAAGTCTCCCCTTGGTAACCTTGACCCTTTCACATTGGCAGGCAGAGATAAGGAATTCCATTTTCCCTTATCTGGTCATGGTTGGCTGGTAGACTCTGATGGGTCTGTGATGGGGGAGGGGTGCTGGCCAGGGGCTCTGGAGTGCCTTAATTCAAATGCATGAAGTGGAGGGTGGGAAGCAATAGAAAAAGAACAGTTAATTAAGGTTGATATTGCAGAGAAGGTTGTTTTCTGAATAATAAATTCTGTGGACTTCAAAAACAAGCACAATTAAAGGAGTGTAAAAAGGAGAGGCAGTTGAAGGGCAGAGGAGGACCAATATGGTCACAGGATGGTTTTGGGCGAGTGTGAAGTGGGGGGTAGAGGCAGATAGGAGGCCCTCGCCATGTGCTGATCTTAATAACACTTAGAATAAATACTATGCTTAGTGAGAGCTTGAGACCATGCTGTCCACACAAATGCCTTTGTCTTGAGAGGTGAGATGAGTGGTATTCTGAGCAAACAGAGATGCTGATTCTGATAGGGGAGTTGGCTTTAGATTGATAAAAAGGAATGAGTCTTCAATTTAAGCTTGGAAATCTAATCCCTAGGTAGATCTTTCTCCATCATATTGAACATCAATGTCTGATTCATGTGCCCACTGTATCATCACATTCTCTGTGCCTTCTAGAATGCATTACTATACCAGAAAAGAGTACTTTGGTCCCTGGACCAGTAAAGGCTTGATGCTCTTGGGGATGGTCATCCAGTCTTGAGTGAGACAATGGTGAGTGACCAATGAAATGTGGTATCCTGGACTCACCTATCAATAATAATTATGGTTAGGATACATTCTTAAAGAAAAAGAGAGTCTGGCTTCATCAAATGTCTTTGCTATATAGGAACCTTAACCCCCAAGTTACGGCCAGAAGGAAGCAGCAGCAGCAGATTCCTTTAAAAGTTGTTATAACAAAGGTGAAAATGTTGGCGCATTCTTTTCCTGTATGTTGTGGTCTAGAAATAAAGTACCCTCCAATAAGGGTCTTATGAGGAAGGCTTGGTCCCCATTGCAATGTTTGGAGGGGGGGTTTGGGGGAAGTGATTGGGCTGGGTGGCTTGGTCTAACCATTGGATTAATTAATTGGTAGATGCAGAGTTTGATAATGTTATTGGGAAATGGTAGAAACTAAGAGGTGGGACCAAGTAGATCACCAGGGGCACCCCTTTTCCTGGTACAATTTCCTCTCTGTCTCCTGTCTGCCATAAGATGAACAATTCCCCCCCCCCCCCACTGTGCTCCCTGTCATGATATTTTTGCTTTGCCACAGGTCTAAAAAGCAATGGAATCAGCTGACTGTAAACTGTAGTCCCTGAAGCTGTGAGCCAAAGTAACTCTTTTCTCCCTGAAGGTATTTGCGTCAGATAGCTTGTCACACCGGTACAACATTGGCTACAGCAAACACTAGAAGGGCCGCTTTTCTTTTTCTCACTGAGAATCAGGAAATGTATTTACAAGTGAGTAGGAATGGGAGGTGTCAAATTCTGCCGAGCTGTCAAGGAGGAAGCTCCCATGTTTCCATGGTTGGTAAGGTGGATATGTTCACTGGGTTCTCACCACATTTCTAACTAGTGATTTTAGTTGGTCCTGGAGTGAGCTGATTGAGAAATGGCTGGAGGGAATCACATTGCTTTATCCAGACAGTTGAACAAAGGCTTGGGGGAACATTGGTAGCAGAAGAGATTTTGGTTAGTTTCACACAGATTATTTGTAGAGATTTCCTGCTGTAATTCTTCAATAGAATACTGGTCAGCTGTTTGGCAAGATACGCCCATGGGTGCATTAGCGGCGTGGATCTTATGGGGAGCGGGGGACCAATAACTTCCATATTGGACTTGAGGTTCATGCAACCGGAGTGTGACAAGCCTGGTTCTGCAAACCTGGCCAGGAAGGGAGGCTTGGGAGGCCATAGGACTTAGAGTAGAATTACTTGGTAAATACTATTTTACTATTTGCTAAATAGTATAATCTACTAAGTACCTATTCTTATGCCCATAGATTATGGTATAGCTCAGCACTCATCAGAGAAGTTTATCTTTGCGCTGAATGGAGGTTAACACAAAGACTCACAACTGGTGAGTTAGTGACTGTGGAGTGCTCAGCCCTAAATGGACATGTGCATCACAACCCCACACTGACAAGGCTTGGGGAGCACTGTGTGTGTGTGTGTGTGTGTGTGTGTGTGTGTGTGTGTGTGTGCATATGTATGGGGGTGGGGGTGGGCAGGCAGAAACTTCATAGAAGCCAAAGGTCCAGATTTCTTTGTTGGGGAGAACTGCTGACAAATAGCGGTTTTTGGATATTGACATAGCTGTTGAACTCCTAAACTCACAGCAGCTGTGACTGCTTGCACAAGACCGGCACAAGATCAAGCCAGTCAACATTCCAACATCGATAGGGGAGGGGCTTACAAGCCTCACTCTTAGCTGAGGAGCCATTGGCAGTTGATGAATGCTTGGGGGGGGGAGTGTTAGTTTTATTTGGGGATACGGCTATGGTAGGTTGCCCATGCCCTACACCCATGTGCATACAGGCAGCATATAGTACTCAGTGGGTTCTAAAAAAAGACGACATGAAGACATGAAGTTGAGAAGGACAGGTGGGTGTCTGGTAGGAGTTAGGAGAGTAGGGCTGACATAATCTAAATATATTGTATGCACTTTTGAAATTGTGAAAAGATATGCACAAACTAAAGCAACAACATAAGAAACATGCTCAATAAATTATACTACTTTTACAAATGAAATATAATGCAGTTATCCAAAAGAATGAAGAAATATTAAAAAACACATGAAAAATATTTCAGCTTTTAGTATTAAGTGAAAAGAGCAGGAGCCCAGCAATCTGTGTCTTTTATTTAAATTATAGTAGCAAAAAGGATAAAAATGAAGAGCATGCATGCTTACAATTTTGAGTTTGTGTGGGACTTAAAACATCCCCTGTTTGCTCACGTATTGGAACAGTTGGTGTCCAGTTGGTGGTACTGTTTTGGGAGGTTGGAGAACCTCAGGGAGGCAGGGTGTAGCTGGCTTTGAGCTTTGTAGAACAATACACTTGTATTGCTTCTACCTCCTTATCCCCTCAGGTGTAAACAAGCAGCCCCCTGCTCCTTGCAGAGATGGCCACGAGCCACTCTTGCTACTGTGAAGGACATTATTGTCCCAAACTGTGAGACAAATAAATCCTTTCTTCCTTAGGTTCCTATTGTCTTGCAACTAATAGAGAAAACTGATACGAAGAGGTGATAACTATGAGTGGGAAGAATGGGGAAGAGTTCAAAACGCAGATTGGAGGAGCCCTGGACTCCTATAAGCAGAGCTTAATGGGTAACTCTGATGGAGGTTCAGAAGACCAGCATGCAGCTAGAAATGTTGACAGTAAAGGGTGAGCTCATGGGGTTTCAGAGAGGAATAAGGACTAGGTTTTGACATGGTGCTGTGAGGTTTGGTGTTTGTCCTTCCTGTTTTGACAGTCTCAAGTAACCCCAGGCTTGTCTCAAACTCACCTTGTAGCTGGGAGTGACCTTGAGTTTCTGCTCTCTTTGGTTCTTCCTCCTAAGTGGTGAGATTAGAGGCATGTGCCACCATGCCTGATTTATGTGGTACTCTGGATCAAACCAGCTATTTGGTTGTGTGGGGGGAGGGGGAGTATTCTCAGTGGCCAGTGAAGCCTGTGCTTAGGCACAGAGGTGTGTGTGAGGCAACCTAAGAGGACCTGGAAGCAAGTAAACACCGGTAATGTTATGGTTTGAATTTGAAATGTCTGCCATAGATTCAATGTTGAAAGGCTTGGTCTCTGGCTCCACGGTGCTATTTTGATTAATGGTGGAAATTTTAGGAGATAAGACATAGCTGGGTGAAATCTGTGCATGAATGCACACACACACACACACACACACACACACACACACACACACACACACACACATCATTATAAGAAAACATTAGGGTGATCTTAGAAAGCCAAGCTATAAAGAAGACGAATCTAAGCAGAGATATCTTCAGCTGGGTGCTAGGAGGAGCCAGACTTCAAAGACTTGGTTCAGGCAAGTTACTAAGAAATAAATATGCAAGAAAATCAATAACAACAAAAATCCTTGGGTGGGTGTGGACAGAATACAGAGCTGCTGAAATATGCTATCTCGGAGACCTAGGATTTAATAAAAAATTATTAGTCAAAGAAGTAAATAAGAAATTTGACTCATCCTCTGTAAAAAGAAAGTAGTCAATAGAAATGGTCTCGAGTTCCTCTAGAGGTTAGATTTAATAGACAAGGACTTCAAATCAGCTGTTGGAAATATATTAAAAGTAATGAAAAGAAATCACATTTAAGGAATTAAATAACAAGGATTCAGTGAGTAGAGAATCTAAAGGAAGAAAGCAATTATTAAAAAGAGAGGAAATTCAGGAGTTGGAAAGTATAATAATTTAAGTGAAAGACCAACTGGCAAGAGGCAGTTAGCTTTTCACAGGATACTGTGAAGCTGTCACAGGATACCAGAAAGAGCAGCGTAAAAAAGGGAGGATCTGCTTTGGTCATGGTCTCAGAGGGTCATGTTTATGTTTTCTTGGTCATATGACTGTGAACCTGTGGTGAGGAGGTTGGAAGGAAGAGGCAGTAAGGGGCTAGGTTAAGATATGCCTTTAAAGACTCACTCCAGGGATCTACTTCCTCGAATCAGGTCCTACATCCTCTAACCCATATGGTATGAACTTGTCAACAGATTAACCCACTGATGATTTCAGCACTTCACAATCCAGGCACCTCTCAATAGTCCTGCCTGCTGGGAAATCAAGACTTTAATGCCTATGTCTTCTGATGGTGGTTGGGGAGATCCTTCACATCCAAACCACAATAAAGGAAAAATGTCAGATTTCAGACAGAAGAAAACAGAAATGCACATTTGAAAATAAATCAGTAGTAATTACCCAGATTGGATAATAGGGAGAAAATAAAATTGAACACAGTCTTAGAGACCTGTGGGTCAGCATGTCACCGTGCATGCGATGGTGGTCTCAGAAAGAGGAGAAATGATGCTCAAATTTAACTCACAGTTTCAAGAAGTCCTGTTAGCTCCCAAACAAGACAAACATGAAGAAATCCACAAACAGATGCATTTTAACTCAACGGTTAGAAGCCAAAGACAATGAGAAAGCAGTAAAAAAAAGAAAAGGCCCTCCTCACATTCAGGGAAACGTTTAATGTAACTTTTTGCTGATTTCTCATCTGAAACAATGGATTCTTAAAGGCAGTGGAATGACATTTTGAAAGAGTTTAAGGAAAAATTAGAATTAAATCCATTCATGACTATTAAAAAATGAAGAACAAAAAATGTCTAAATAAACACATATTGGAAGTAGTTGAACCAACCTACCACATAAAAACACATTGAAGGAAGTTCTTCGGGTTGAAATGATGAGAGCAGAGATGATAAACTGAACTAACAGGAAGAAATGAAGAGTTGTGGAAATATGAATGTTTATAAATAAAACATGCTTCAAAATTACCCATAATTTAAGAAAATGAGTAAAAAGGAAAAATTGAAAGTATTTTGAGTCGAATGAAAATAACAATGTAATATATCATGCTTTGTGAGATGGAAACAAAGCAACACTTGTGTGTGTGTGTGTGTGTGCATGCTCTAACATGTGAAGGCTAATGGTCAATATTGGGTGTTTTCCTTAATCTCTCTTCACTTACACTTTACCACAGTCTCCCATTGAACCTGGAGATCACCAATTGGCTAGACTGACAGGCCAGGAAGCTCTGGGAATTTACTACTCTCCATAGATGTTGAGGTTGCAGGTACATGGCACCATTCCCTGACTCTTACATCGACGCTGGGACTCTGAGGACGTGTTCTCATATTTATGTGGCAAGCACTTTGCCCACCAAGCCATCTCCCTGTCTAAAAAAACCAAAAAAAGAAAAAAAATAGTTTAATAGGAAAGAGTTTCAACAAGTGAATGTTCCTCTGAAGAAAAGGCTGTGTCACTTATGTTAAACCATATTTAAAGAGTAACCAATATGTTCAAATAACTGAATATGAGAAACTAATAAATGTATGGGGAAATCACAGGGGGATATTTCTGTGTTGTTAGCTAGGCTATGAGTTCTCAAACACATCAAAAGCTGAAGACAAGAAAGAACAAAATGGTAAAACTGATGAAAACCTTTTGTGCTTCGAGAAATATAATTAAAGAAATTCAAGGACAAAACACAAGCTTGGAGAAAGCATTTGCATCTAAAATATTTGATAAAGGACTTTTAGCCAGAATATCTAAAGAACCCTTAAAGCTCGCTGATGAGAAGACAGGTTACCTGAAAAGTGAACAATATACTTAAATTGATAATTCACTAAGTGGCTAGGAAGCGTGTGAAAAGGCAATTGACATTATCTCAGAACCAGAAAATACAAATTAAAAAGTAGATGCAAGTGGTCTGTAAAAGCGTTATAGAACGGTGACAATAAAGAAGATAGGGACTATGAATTGCCCTGCTGATGGGAATGTGAATTACCGCAGCCACTCTGGAAAGTGCTTTGCAATTTTGTTTTATTTCAGTTTGTTTTTTGGAGACACAGTCCTACTCTGATGTCCAGGCTGGCCCAGTTCACCGTGAACTCATGGCAAACCTCCTGCCTCAGCCTTCTGAGCATTGGGGTTACAAACATAAACCACTACGCCTGGCGTGCCTAAAAGTTAAAAAAAAAAAAAAAAGAGCTTGGTTGTGGCAGTTCATGTCTGTAATACCAGTGTTTGGGAAGCAGAGGCAGGAGGATTGTTTCAAATTCCATCACAGCCAGGGCTACATAGTGAACTTTTTCTTAAAATAAAAATTAAGCAAAAGCTTACCATATGACCCAGCATTTCTACTTTGAGGACTCTACCCCAGAGGAAAGAAAACACATGTCCACACAAAGACTTATACAAGAATGTTCTTAGCAACATGACCCCAAATAGTCCCTGGAAACAATCCAAGTGTCCATCTGCTGGTCTCACAAAATTTGCTGGCTCCATACTGTACACTGTCATTCAGCAACAGGAGGAACAGCACTCATACACGCTACAGCGTGGAGGATTCTTCAAAGCAATAGACGAATAAGGACGTCATGTTACATGGTTCTGTTCATATGAAATGCTCAGTTGAGACTAATTTTACAGGCAGAAGGCCAGTGGATGGTTTCCTCAAGTAGGGGGGTGGCAGTAAAAGAACGTGAAGGGATTTTTTTTTAGGTGACAAATGAGAGCTAAAACTGGATTGTGGCTTCATAACTCCATAAAACCATGCGGTATTATTGAATTGTTCACTCACAGTACAGCCCAAGCTGCACATTTCGAGGCATAAAAATGTGACTTCAGTAAAACCCACCCCACCCTTCCTTTTGATACAGGGCCTGGCCACTGGGCTCAAACTCTTAGTGTAGCTCAGACTTGCCTCAGACTTGTAGTCTGACTGCCTCAGTCTCCTGAGTGCTGGGATTAAAAGCACCTACTGTGCCACATAATGAGGTGGGATTAAAAAAAAATCTTGTCAAAGGGAAAATGACATGGTGCTACATAAACTGTGTTCTGTGAAAGGTTTTACTGAAGGGAAACAAATATGTCAAAGCTTCTACAAGCCAGAGCCCAGCAAGGCCCGTCAAGGGCAGTTACTTTTATAATTAAGGTCTGTGCTAGTTTTCCGTGACAAAACAGAAAGGAAAGAGGTGAGAAGATCAACTGAAGCAGGGGAGGCTTATTTCAGTTAGTGGGTCTATAGGTCTCAGTCTATGGCTGCAAGACCTAGTGCTTTGGAGTTTATGAAGAGGCAGTTTACAATGGTGGAAGCAAGAGGTCTGTCTCATGACAACCAGGAAGCAGAGAGACAGAGCACACCTTTTAACAAACCTCCCTACCCGTTAAAACTCTGTTACCATCCAGCAACCCATCAAGTCATACACTCACTCATCAATGGTCAGTCATTCTCCAGGTCAGTGCCCCATGGTCCAATCACCTCCCCAAGGCCGCCCCCCTTTTAACACTTCTGCTGTGGGATGTTCTGTATGACAAATGTGTTGCTGATTGGTCAATAAATAAAACACTGATTGGCCATTGGCTAGGGAGGAAGTATAGGTGGGACAAGGAGGAGAATAAAGCTGGGAAGTGGAAGCTGAGTCAGAGAGACACTGCCAGCCGCCATGATGAAAAACAGCATGTGAAGATGCCGGTAAGCCACGAGCCATGTGGCAAGGTATAGATGAATGGAAATGGATTAATTTAAGCTGTAAGAACAGTTAGCAAGAAGCCTGCCACGGCCATACAGTTTGTAACCAATATAAGTCTCTGTGTTTACTTGGTCGGGTCTGAGCGGCTGTTGGACTGGCAGGTGAGAGAGATTTGTCCTGACTGTGGGCCAGGCAGGAAAACTCTAGCTACACACTTCGTTGGAGACCAAAGTTTAAAACCCTGCACTTTTAAGGGACATTTAAGCCCAAGTAATAAAAAAGGTGTGAGATAATTTTCTTTTGCTGAATTTGTTTCACTTATTTAGCCATAAATATTCATTATTTAGTCATTTATGTGCCAAGCACTATGCTAAACTCTGCTTATGCAGAAATGCGAAAGCCAGTTATGGTTCCTGCCATCCTGAAACATTAGGTATGATGGGGTTTACAGTGTGGTTCCTATGTATTACAACTTTACCTATTTATTTTTGTGTATATGAGTGTGTGCTCCTCTCCTGGTATGCATCCTCCTACCATGTGGATACAAGGGATCAAGCTCAGGTTTGCCAGTAAGCTAAGCCAGCTCACCAGCCCTCTATGCATTTTGGTGACTTAATTAGCATATGTCTACTTTCATATTCTGATTTTTCTCAATATAAAATCATAAGCAGTTAATCATATCACAATAGCTCTTCATAATCCTCATCTTCGTTTGCTGCAACTTTTACAACATCCTTCTGTGTTGAGCATCCAACTTGTTATCAATTCATTGGCATTGTTAGCACTGCTCCAAAGAATTTCTTTCCAAATGAATCCTTCTTTCTTTTTTCTTTTTCTACTAGAATCTCAGAAGAGATATTGTGGGAATCAAAGTTATAAATATTAACGTCTTGATGTCTATTGCCAAATTATTTTCTGGAAAGGTGGTTTACAATTCACCAGTGCAGTAGGATTGTGTTTTCTAAGACACTGGGCTTAGCTAGTGGGTGATCCAAAGTCCACAAGGATGGGCCATACCATCAGCTTTGGCCCTGCACATTCAATAAACTCTCAGAAGAAATTTTGGAGCATGGACTCCTCAGTGAGAGAAGAACTAATTTCTTGTGGAACTCTGGCAGCCTTAGGAGGCAGAAAAGTGACCATATATCAGCAACACCAAGGCTCAGGGAGGGGTCCCAGATGGAGAAGGGTGTCAAGGACCCTCCTCACATTCTGCATAAGTGAGCTGAAAAGGATTGGTAGAACAGTGAGGCAAACTTACCACAGGAGAAACGGTGCACAGAAAGTCAGGCGTGGTAAATCCAGGTGAAGAACCCAGTTTAAAAGAAACAGAAATTGAGTGACTGAAACGGCTTCTTCATGAATGCCTCCTTTTAGAGAACAAATTAGCAGGAATATAAATGTAATAAAACAAGAACTCCGAGATGAGATGATAAAGCAGCAGAATGAGTTGTGAAAGGAGATGGAAGGAAATGAGCTGAATTGAAGTAACAGAAAATAGCAAGGGACAGAATAGGCAGAGCTACAACCTGAATTAATGGTGTGAAAGGGAAGCTAGAGATAATCACACTGAATGCAGAAGCAAAAAAGGTTAAATAATTAGAAAGGAGAGGAGAGACAAAGATGATTCAAGCTAAGGTAATTGGTGTCCCTGCAGCAGAGAAGTGACAAAGAGACCCAGGAAAGAATTCGGGAGATTCAAATCCTCGGCGAGGAAGGGTGCTTCACATGCCCTGCAAAACAGATTCCAAATGACAGACATCAAGGATTTCTCTAGGTTAAATTATTAACCTAAGGAATAAAGAAAGAATTCCTCAGGCATGCAGGCACAAGTAGTCCTTGATAATGAGAAAGATTAAGGCATCCTCAAATACTCCTTGCTAATTTTCGAAGTTGGAGGACAATAGTGCTGCATTTATAAAATTCTGAGGTTTAGAAACCTAAAAAATTATACTCAGGAAGTAGCTGCCCAAGTGTGAAGGCAATGGACAAGTAGTCCTAAAAATGAAGTAACAATTGGAGAGGAGCACCAAAGACACCTACCTGTTTGGATAAAACCAAAGCCCTTTCATGGTGAGATCAAGTTTGACAAGCAGATTTGGCAAGTCTATAAAATGGAACTATGGGTGCAGCTAACCCATTTATCAAAGCACTGTTGACCCAGGTGTTATCACAACAAAAATTGGAGATACTAACTTGATAAAGAGGATGGTTTCTTTAGCTTAGGGTTTTGGGGGCTCAGGATAGAGTGGTCCTGTGGTTTTAAATATCTGGTGAGGTACAGAAAAGCAATGATAGGAATGCGTATTGTGGCTATTGGTCACTGAGCTGAGAGAGAGAGAGAGAGAGAGAGAGAGAGAGAGAGAGAGAGAGAGAGAGAGAGCGAGCTTTAAAGGACATATTTCCTAATGGTTCCAGAACCCTGCCATTAAGCACTACCTAATAACACCACCTTGGTGACTGTGGTGGTTTGAAACGGTGGTTTGAATAGGTATGGCCCCTATGGACTTGAATGTTTGACCTCTAGAGAGTGGCACTATTAGTAGGTGTGGCCTTGTTGGAGGAAGTATGTCACTGTGGGTGTGGAGGGTTGGACTTTGAGGTTGTATATGCTCAAGCTATGCCCACTGTGGGACTCAGTTCACTTCCTGTTTTCTTTAGATCAGAATGTAGAACTCTCAACTACTTCTCCAGCATCATGTCTGCCTACATGCTGCCATGCTTCTTGCCATGATGATAATGGACTAAACCTCTAAAACTGTAAGCCAGCCTCAATTAAATGTTTCCTTTATAAGAGTTGCCATGGACATGGTGTCTCTTCACAGCACTAGAAATCCTAAGACAGTGACCAAATCTTTACATATAACCTCTAGGTGGGTGCTCAGGCAATACCTAAATCAAGGCACTAGACCAATTAGGGTCACAAAACAGAATTCTACTATTATAAATTCTATCCAAGCCAATATGAACAGTAGACATTGAGCAGTGGAGGAGGGGAGGTGGAAATGTGAGAGAATATTATCACCTGCAATAGCAAGCTGTCAGGTTAGAAAACACAACTGCAACCATTAAATAACTTTCCTATTCTTCCTTCCTTTTTCCCTTCCCTTCTCTCCCTCTTTTTCTCGCCCTCCTTCCCTCCCTCTCTCCTGCCCTTCCTTTGTGGTACTGGGGATTGAATGTACATGCTTGAAGCAGGTTAGGCAGGCCCCCTACTATTGAGCTTTATCATCTGTTGTTTATTTTCCTTAACTTTAATGTTTAAGGTGTTAATACATGTCAGGAATGAGGAAGCATTTGCTTGATAAACTATAAATCTTCCCAGTCCTCTTCAGTTCCCTTCTCTTGTTCCATTCAGGGAAACAATTACCATTCATAAACTTATCTCAGTTTGAGAAAATTCTGTCTCTTTTTCTTCTCATCTTTTTTTCCTTTCTCTCTTCTAACTCTGAATGTCAGACACAGAGTGTCTGTAAGTATGACCACACTAATCCTTTCTGATTGGTGAAAATTCTGGAAATTTGGAGATTTTGTATTTTAATGGCTTGCATTAAAAAAAAAACAATGGACATGAGTCATTCTATAACTCACACAAATCATCCCACAGTGTTCCATATTCTCTTGTAGAGCATGTGAAACAGATTACAAAGAAAGATCACCTCATCATCCAAATACTGTCCCTGACTCCACGTAAACAGTGCTCGGGTGTGCACACACATCTCCTCCCACAGCCACTCTGGGGTTGACTCAGGGTGATGGTCTAGTTATGCACTCAGTTAAGTACTCATTGAGCCCATGGTTGGGCCAGCACTAATACAGCTGTTGTTCTGAAGATGTTTTCTAGTTGCAGTTAATGGTTGACTCAGTAGATTTGAGTAGAATAGAAATTCACCTCCATCTGACCACATAAAGGCCTTAAAAGTGAACCCAGAGGCCTTCCCGGGAAGGAGGGATTTGTTCAGGCAGAAGCTAATTTCTTAAGATACCTTTCTTTTATGTGCCACATTTATCATACTTATTATATGTATGCAACATGTGATGTGCACAATGCATACGTATGCATGTATGTCTGCTTATTCTCTTACCATAGTTCCATTTGAAGTCTCGAACCACAGTGTAAAGAGGTCTGCTTCCATGTGGGCAAGGGTGGGAATGAGGAGGAGACAGAAACAGAGAGAGAGAGAGAGAGAGAGAGAGAGAGAGAGAGAGAGAGAGAGAGAGAGACAGACACAGAGACAGAGAGAAATAGAGAGATATTGATTGATTAAGATACCAGTCCTCTGGGGTGCCAGCCTGGTGAATGAAACCTTCCTGGATCTCTAGGTCCAGGCCCACTATCACGTGATTTCAGCTGCATAAGAGACCTCAGTCGATCTGCAGATCCACATCAACCTGCAGCCAGAAGCTGCATGCAGCTGCTTATAGTCAAGGACAGCTGTGAACACGACTTAACACGAGATTGTAAACTCACCTTAAACACTGAGATTTTTTTTCTGTGTGATTTTGTGTGTGTGTGTGTGTGTGTGTCTCAACTGCATAGTCCTAAAGCATGGGCTTTCTAGACCATGTTGTAGCGCAGTCTCAAAAGATCAGACATGTCTGATTCTGGAGTTTAGAGTCATAAATGAGTTAAAGGTGACTGCGCTGAGGGACTTGCTTTTGGGAATGTTGTTACTCAGCAGTAGGTAACTTACATAACTACCTTCCCTTGCCATTTGGGTGCGTGCACTTTTAACCTTTCTAGTTATAAAAACTTGAGTCAAGTTGGAGTCCTGCTGCATTTATAGTTTTATAGCATTCTTTTCCAGTGATATTATGAGTAGTTCCACATGATCCTAAATTTTTGTTTCATTTTTAGCAGATACGTAGTAGTTTTGACCTCATTCTATGGCTGCACATCTAGCTGGTTCCTAATATTTTGCTATTACAAACAATACTACGATAAATCCTCTCCATAAATCCCCAGAACCACTTGGCTAAGCAGATCCTGAATTTTAGACCCATGCACACTGTGTAAAATAGTAAATAAATGTTTATTATTTTAAGCCACTAAGTTATGGGATAATTTGTTCTATGGGTTATATGAATAGCCAACATTGGCTCCCTTGAGACATTTTTAAAATTAAAAATCTACCACAGGTTTAGTTCCTTGTAATCTAACTCTTAGCACTAAGTCTCTTTGCTTTTCACACCTCAGCGTATTTATGAGAGAGAGTTTGGACAATTGAAACCACATATAAGCCTTGTTCGACTGTTTCTTCACTACAATGTCTTTGCTGACTTATATCCTAACAGCCCATCGGCATATACGGTACTGGAGGTCAGCCCTCCCCCCCCCCCCCCAAAAAAAAATGAGAGTTTTTATTTTTAAATGCCATCAACTGTTAGGTTTTGCATATAGGTTGTTCCCCTTCTGGCACTGTTTTGGGAGGCAATGGGACCTTTGGGATCTGGGGTCCTGCTGGAGGAAGTAGGTCACAGGGCATGTGTCCGGGGGCTAGGTCCTGCCCTGCCCTCTGCTTTCCAGCTGCTATGATTTGAGCATCAGAGCTCCACCTTGTTCTTTCAAGGCAATGTTTGGCTGATGGAGGAGGCAGCTGACCATGAACTAAAGCATAGGAAGCTGTGGACCCAGATCTTTCCTCCTTGAAGTCGTTTGTCAGGTGTTTTATCACAGTGCTGGGAATTCTAACGCATCTTTCCCCTCCTTCTGGATGGTCCTTGGGCATCCAGTATGTTATTTGCTGACTTCAGCTGCATCCCTTCCTCCTTCTTATTTCCTTGATTGAGATGTAGGGGTAGGTTGGGTGGGTCAGAGCATGTGACATACTATTCATTATTTACTGTTACATAGCAACATATCCCAATACTCGATGCTTTCAAACCAATAATATTTGTTATCTCACACGACTCTGGAAAGTCAGAAATCTGGGAGTAGATTACCTTATAATTCTAGGACACCATGCTTTCTGAATCAGTGTTGCCTGGTTGTGGTATTTTGATAGCTTCCCTGGTGTTGGCTGAAGGATCTGCTTCTACTATGACTTGCTCATATAGCTGATGGCTGGAGGCCTCAGAGTTCTGCTGGCTGTTGGACTCTTTATCACATGGTCCTATCATAGAGCTGCTTAACTGTCTCACAGAACTGTAGCTATTTTCAGAGCAAGTGATACAAGAGGGAAGGCAAGACTGAAACTTGCCTTCTGTTAGCCTAGCCTTGAAAGGTGCATGCTGCCATCCCTACCATAGTCTATTGGCTACACATTCCATTGCTAAAACAATATGGAAAGGAGTTATGCAGAGTTTGGGGGTGGGATAAGGGTGAGAGGAACTATTTTAGAGGCTGGTCACCACAGACACCATTCCTGTGCCATTGCTTTGAGATTAGAACAATGACTGGGCGGGGTGGGGGGGGCGGGCGTGGACAAAGTATTTGGAGCCAGGTCACTTAATGCAATGGAACACAAGGAGATGAGAAGCTAAGATGAGTCCCGGAGTGGAATGAGGAGGCAATGGAGGTAATATTGTGTATCTAAGCTGAATCGGTGGTGGTTTCTATGATGCTCTCTACACAAAGACAGATATGGGGAAAGACCTTCAGAGGAGTCTTTAATCATTGTGGCACTGCTGAAGAGACCAGCTCCTCTCTCATCTGCCTCTGTACCTCAGCCTCACCCACATAAGGAAATGCTGTCCATAGTTGTGTCTTTTTTTCACGCCATTGCCTGTAACTGAGGCACTTCGTTTGGGATAGCCCAGACACAGACGATGAGACAAATACTTTGAGTATAGGCAATTCCTGTAAGGGGTGATACTATGAGATTCCTGCAGGAGACTGACGATGGAGCTGGCAAGATGGCTCAGAGGGTAAAGGAGCTTACTGCCAAGCCTGACGACCCGTGTTCAATCCTGGGACCCACAAGATGGAAAGAGAAAACTTGCTCTTGCAAGGTGTCCTCTGACCTCTACATACACACTGTATGTACACACAAGCACACACACACACACACACACCAATTAAATGTGTGTGTGTGTGTGTGTGTGTGTGTGTGAGAGAGAGAGAGAGAGAGAGAGAGAGAGAGAGAGAGAGAGAGAGAGAGAGAGAGAGAGAGAGAGAAATGAATAGAGGCAGTCAAGCTAGGAAATGCTTCCTGGGGACAAATGACTGAATCCCGTAGGGAAGCCTGGGAGCTAGCCCAGCCTCTGGGCTGTCTTACCTGTGGGGCAGGCTTCTGGAATACTCACCCACCAACTTTGTCAGCCGTTGGCTGAGGGCTGCTCCTAGGATCTGTCCATCCTTTGGCACTTGTGGTCTGTGATTGGAGCAGTCAGAGTTGAGGTGGCTGCTGCAGGACACCTTTGGGCTTTCAGGGCCTGCTAGGGTGTGGCAAACTTTCTAGGAGGTATGTGAAAGGTGCTGTAGCATTTTCTGTGAGTACCTTTGGAATTCAAGCCAGAAAGCCCTTCCCATTACTTCTCCATGGCCTTGACCCCACCCCGCCCCGAACTTCTGCAACTCTCCCACCACATTTGGAGCTCATTGAAGAAAGTAGACAGTCTTCCATCTTAGCATTGCTAGGGTGCTTGGAGAAAGACCTGGCTCAGAATCTGGTCCACAGTGGAAGCTCAGTAAGTCTGGAGTGAGGGAATGCATACGTGAATGAACAACAAAAGATTCTGCTCATCATTTGGAACGGAACTGGTAATGCTCATTGTATTCCTGTGTTATAAAAAAACTTTATTATAAATTATTACAATTTCCACTCTCACAGGCTTGTTTTATGGGGATAATTTTCTGTGGAGGGGTCTTCCAGGTGCAGGGAAATCACTTCCATGTTTACGGTGTACTCACAGGCATGCCAGGCTGATTCATTGCTGAGTAACCCCCGGACTCCTGGAGAAAAGCTGAGAAGGGGGGTAACAGGCTGCTGCTACACAACAGCTTTCTGCCCAGAAAACCTGCCTGTGGAGTGAGGCGAGGGAGGAGGGCTGGCTGCGTTTCTGTGCAGCCTGAGAGCTGTCTTCGATGCCGTCTAGTCCTGTTTTGGATAGTCCTGATTTACTCATTGTCATAGTCACTTAGCATTTTGGGGAAGATGCGTTGTCTCTGGGTAGAAAGCAGTGGGATGATTTGGCTGTTATTACGGATAATAATTGTGTTTGCTGTCTGCGCTGCCTGGGATATTCGGGAGCTTTGTCACCACAGCTATAATTTTAAATATTTTAATTAATGATACTTTGCTGTGCATGTACCTCGAGGCTCCTTAAGCAAAATGAGCAATTAAAAAAAAAGATGTGAAAAGCAAATGAATGAAAATAAAAGAAAGGGCATTAAAAAAAATCATTCTGTTCCTGCAATGCTTCAGGCTTGAAAAATGCATTCAGCTGCCTGCTGCAGGCAAGAGAAAATCCTCACTGCTTCTGCCTGTTATCTTTTGCTCCCACAGTCATCCATCTCTTGCAGCTGCTGAGTGACATGGAATATTCATAAAGTATCATCAAAAGGACAGGAGAGAAGGGAAAGGGCACAGTAGAAGACTGGAGACCCAGCAAATGTGGGGCCCCAAGATTTAAAAAAAATTCACTCTCAGTCTTTATCATCATCAATTATTTCTATACTTTCCCAATACTGTGGACATGGTTAAGAAGATACCAAAGAATTAGCCTCTACCTGTGAGCCCCTCTAATGTAGTTGGGGGATATTATTTTGAAAGAGTAATGGAAAGTCCAGAATGTTCTTTGAAATAGGTATGTAAATGCCAAAGAGGGAGGCCAGTAGGGCAAGCACTATGGTTTCAATATGGTTTGTTCCTCCTAAAACACATGTGGAGGCTTTGTCCCCCGTGAAACTGTTAAGCGGTGGTGAGTCCCTTGAGGGACCTCTTCGTATGGACAGATTGATGTTTTCATTGTAGGAGTGGGTTAGCTATGAGATGAGCTAGGTCTCCATTTCTCTCTTCCACATGCTTGTGTTTGCCCTTTTAATTTTATACCCTATGACTGTGTATGAAAGACACCTTTTCCTTCATAAATTACCTAGTCTTAAACAGTTAGTTACATAGAAATCAACTAAGACAGTTCACGAGCTTCTGAAAAACATTGATTGGTTTGCTTTGTTTTTATGATGCAGAAACTACAAAGGTCTCAGAGGCAAAATTCCTTCCACTTATCAGCACAAGGACTCTGGCCCAGATCAGGATTTCAGACTTAGGAACACATGACCAGTGTATCTTTAACTTCCACAATATTTTAGATGTATTTGAAATAGCCACTATTGGGAAATAGAGACACCAAACATAAAAATGTGATTTCTAGTCTATTTGGAGAGGTTCAGGTCTGCTCACCTGAGTCTGAGGGGCAGCTTGGGACTGGAGCCTGTGACAGCCACTCTGTTATGGGAGAGATTTATGTAGTGACTTCTCTGTTTTGTATTGAGTGACTTCTCATTGGTGGCTTGAGTTCAGCCATGGTAGAAATATTCATCCCAGAGACATTGACAAATGCTGTCCGTTTTTCTTTTATCCATTAGAAAGTCAGTTGCTATTTACTAGATATCACTGTGGCTACCCTTTGGATGCATGTGTCAGGGCACGGATTGGTAGGGTTTCCTTTGCAACCCTCAGAGAGGACTGAACCAGATTTCTCACCAGTCCCTGTGCAGAGTGTCAAAACAGATTGATATGGTCAGAAACACTAAGAAATATGTCATTTCAGAGCTGTCTTAACTATTGTTTTAGGCTTATGTTTACAATTTTTTTCTCCTTTCTTTCTCTTTTATAATTTTTTTTCACCATTGGCTGCTGGAGACTGAACTGGGGTCACAATGCCAAAGTTCGGTCATATAGGAGTAACCTATGGCCATGCCGTGGTAAACCTACAGCCCTTACCTCATCGGCAGTGAAATCTACAAATATGTCAGTGAGGAGCAGAAATAGGAGCAAGGGGCTCTGCTCCGATGGGATGGGAGGTTGTGGCAAGGCAGGAGACTCAGAGCCCTCTGGGTAGAGAGAAGATAAAAGGAAGATGATTAACGAGAACCGGAAGATGATTAACGAGAACCGGAAGATGATTAACGAGAACCCTCTTGCTGAGGCGTTTGCCTTCTTTTGGTGGTGTTGAAGCGTGTGAGGTTTATTTAATACCTTTGTGCACAATTAACTATTCCATGTCCTGACCATGATGATGCCATAAAACCATCCTGGAAGTCAGTCCAAATGACCACATGGTGATCAGGTCTTTCTTGACTGTGTTCTGGAATGCTAAGAGACATCGGTACATGTCTGCTTCAGGACTGTTAGCCCAGCTGGACAACTGTATCCTGGAGCACACTCACCCTAGAGAAGAGAAGGCAGCAGAGGCATTTTCAAGGCTTTGATTATAAAAGCTGAGGCTGTGAGGGGCCTTGGGGACAGTGAATTCAGATAAGCTTTCTGTACTCTGTATTGGGTAGGGTTTTCTAGACTGGGGAAAGGGAGAGTCAGAGGTGAGGTAGGAGGTGAGGAGAAAAAGCAGGAAGGGGTAAGGGTCCTGAGAGCATAGGACTGTTTGATCACCTTTTGTCAACATGCCCTGGGAAGAATAAGACAGAAGAATGGTTAACTAGAGAGAGAAATCTTTGGGCATATTAAAACTAACGACTCTTTTATGTGATAAATATTTTGTGAAGTTCTCTTTACTATCTTGAAGTAAAATAAAGTTCAGGAGTAATATAACTCCCACTGCTGTGACAACCAGTTAACATGCCTACAAATTTCCATACTACCCCACGGCGGGGGGTGGGGGGGAGGAGGGGGCACGGGATGGGACCAGTTCTGAATGTGAATCACTGTGTTCCCCATCCTGGACAGGAACCAGCAAGGAGCTATGGTCTGTGCAGGAAACTTAGCAGCACATGTCCATTGCCAAGTCCTCCGTGTCTGCAGAATGCAGAGGGGTATATGTGCATATGAGGAGGGGCAGGGGAAAAGCCACACAGAGTGTCCTTGGTATTGTTGTGAAGTGGATGTAGCAGGTGATGTTGGAATGTCACTGAGAGAGAAACCAGATCCAATGGAGCCCAGTATTGAAAGAATGGATGGCCCAGCCATGAGATGCATGGATATATCACTTCTTCTTTTTCATTGCTGATAAATATCTGACAGAAGCAATTTAATGAAGGAGAGATTGATTTTGGCTCACAGGGTTAGGGGATGTAGTCCATCCAGGTGGCATGGTGGTGAGAGAGGCTTCCGCTGTGGTGACTACAGGGCAGCTGGTCACATTGTGTCTGTAGATGGGAAGCAAAGAGAGGTGAGTGCTGGTGCTACATTTTTCTTTTTCTATTCGTCCAAGGCCCCTAGCCTGTGGAATGGTGCCACTCACATCCAAGGTGGATCTTCTTCCTTCACCAGTTGATTTCTCTGGAAATACCCTCAGACACACCAGGAGAGAGGTCTCCTAAGGGACTATAAATACAGGCAAGTTGACAAGAAAGACTAATTGTCAAATCTGGCCTCACCACCCAAGTTGGCGTGATGGGCATCTCAGCATACTCATCTCAGTACAGACAGCAGCAAGGTGCCCCGGCCCTACTCTGTTAAAAGCCTCTTTGGAACTCAATCTTTGGCAAAGATATAAGAGGAATCATTAAAAGAGAAAGTGTAGTCAGGAACTCAGGTAGTGGCCCTGTATCTGGTATCTGCTTCATGATTGACTTTCCTCAAGGCCTTTCCCAGGCACATGCACTTCAGCAAACATACTTTCACTGGCCAGAGCGAGGATGGCTGGCTGGCTGACTGGCTGGGTATATGGATGGATGGATGGATGGATGGATGGATGGATGGATGGATGGATGAGTGGGTGGATGGGTAGATGGGTGGATGGATGAGTGGATGGATGGTTGGGTGGATGGGTGAATGAGTGGATGGGTGGTCTCAAGAAGCCTTTAGCCAACACTTCCCACAACTAGAAAAGTAACCAAGAGCAAATAAGAAGGAATTAATAATCAAAATTCAGCTCCTATAAATGCAGTCTACATGCAATTAGTAGTTTACATTTCACCCATCTGTATAATGAAATATACTCAGTTCATTCACAGGGTGATTAAATTGCTTTCAGAGAAACTTCTTCATCTTCAAGTACCAATCAAAGAACCCTTAAGTTGTAATTAGATGAGGCAGAAACCATTGAGCCTGCAGGAAATCTATTTACCCCATCTGGTCACTGGATGATGAAAATTAGCTGTTCCTGATATGACTTTTGTGATAATAATTAGCAACTATGATGTAGGACCTGGTGAGGTCTATCCATTCCTCCAATTTGTGGAGTTTGGTAAAGTAACATTAAGACTATGAGAGGGCTGGGTATGGTGCTGCCTGCAACTCCAGTACATGGGAGGCTGATCTTGAGCTTGAGGCTAGCCTGGGCTACATAGTATGACCTTGTCTCAAAGGAAAAAAACGTCCCCAATATTAGAACAATATATATCCTTGAGGTGGGGAAGACTTTCAAAACATATAACTCAGAGGAAAACATTGCCATATTTAGTAAAATAAATATTTAACATTTTAAATGTTTCCTTTAAACAAAACCTAAAGACAAAGACTGGAAAAAATATCCATAATCCACATGATAGCTAAAAGTTAAACATTCTGCCCCCTAATGATACCCAAGAAATGGGGGAACCTCCCCGACTCAATGTCCGTAAAGGAGTAAGAAAAAGGCACATAGCTGTTCAAAAGAATGCAAAGGCAAACCATACCTGTGCAAGCAGAAAAGGGAAGAAAACACTTGAAAAGATGGATAACCTTGTTGGAATCAGGGAAACACGAATTGAATAGAGGTATTGCCATCTTTACTCAATGGAATAGCAAAACAAAGCAGGGAAGATTGCCAAGGTTTAAATAGGTGTGGGGATGCTCCTTTGTCTCCTCTTTGTAGAAATTTGAATGGCTATCACATTTGGGAGAAGTCATTTAAACATATTTTTAAAAATAATAAAGACTCACATATTCTTTAATCTGATATTAAGAGAAATAAAAATGGTGATCTCTATGCAGAACTACACAAAGGTAGCTGTTGTAGCAGCAAGTGGGAAATATTAAGATGGGTAGTTAGGACCATAAGTACTGATCATTTTAGGGGTATTTAAATAACTTACGGGACATATATAGTGAAAGATAGGAGAACATTATAAAATCCACTTAAAAAGAATGACTTGGGTTTATGTTACTGACTTGAGAGTATCTACATCACAGAGAAAATAAACTGTATATTGTTTATGTCCAGAAGAAGTTATAAAGAAGCACCTTAAGCTACTGACATTGGCTATATTAGAGCAGGATGAGTTTGAAAGCAGGAAGAAGCTATTGATTGGGTATTTAATACATTTCTGCTTTGTTGAATTGTTATAAATAATACATTTATGACCAATAGTTTTATTGTGGTATAAGGGAAGTTAAGAAAAACAAACAAAACAAGCAACAACAAAAAAAAGGAAAGAGGGTTGGGAAGGAGTGAGAAAGAAAAGGAATAGAAATAGAAAAGAAAGGTAGATTGTCCACTGATATTTTAGACTTGAAAGCCAGGTGTGGTAGTTCACACTTGCAATCCTAGCTGAGGAGAACTGTTGTGAGGTTGAGTCTCGCTTGGACTGCATTGTGATTTCTAGGTCAAGTTGGATGACAGTGTAAAAAATTCTGGCTCAAGAAAACCCAACCTAATCTTGAACCAAACCATTTTTGACTTCAGACTTCATGGAGGAAAAACAAAGTAATTTTTTAGCCACAAGAAAGAGCAGTCGTAAGTCAAAAGCACTTGGGGCTTATAGAAATGCCATCATGGAGTTTGGGGTCTTTAACTTGACACTGATGTCCTTATGAGTCACAGATGTGGTTATTTTGGGTCAGTGTTCCCTGGGATGGTAGTTAGCCTCTTCCTGGTCTCTTTAAGAATTTGTGCCTCTCATTTTCACTTTACGTTTTAACAGTTTTGCTTGTTAGAGGATTATGTGAAATCTTGAGTGTTCAAAATAAAATAAAATAAAAGATAAATTCAGTTGAGAATGGGGAAATAACAAAATATTATTTGTGTCAGTCGGTAGTCTGAAGGTTACTGTACTTCATCTTTAGACGAAGAAAATCATGAAAGATTGATGTAACCACATTCCTCTTAAGGTCGGAGGGCTTGAGACAATCGCTTTCTCTTCCAGGCTCTCCTTCTGCTCCCAGATCCTTTTATTTATTTCTCTCTACCTCTGAGCCAACTGTTGGGCTGCTATAGAGCTTCGAAGTCAGTTCCCAGTACTCAAAACCACTTTCAACAGTACCATCCATCTCTTCCCCCTGCAAGTGGCGTTATCTCCACATCCTTGGAGAGGAGTCGTCTCCTCCCTCTTTTTATCACTCCGAGCTGCACGTGTTTGGTTCCCCAAACCCAGATAATGTTCTTGCTGGCCTCTCACAAGTGAAATATAACAGATAACCATTCTCCCCGTGCTGGCGATGGCATCATTCTGCACCCAGATAACCAGGAAAGGGTATCCACTCTCCTTGCTGGCTGTGATTAAGATCTCACTGGCAAAGATACAAGTGAGATTGCCTTTATAAAATAATATCAGAGCTCATCTCATTTTACTCAGCTCAAATAGCAGCTAGCATCATTTCTTGGGGCCCTCCCCTGTTCCAATCTGGATCGGCTTTCAAACATGTATGCCACCACCTGCCCTGCTAGTGAGATAAGAATAAAAGTATTAGATGGCATATTAAATTGTGCAGCGTTTTTCATATTACTCATACAAATGAGATAACAGCTGCAGGATAGTCTGTTTCGTTCTTGGCAGAACTCCCAATCACAGTGCTGCTGAAACAAGGCTAGCCTGACATCTCAGTGGTGTGGGTGCTTGTCTGTGGCTTCCATTCAGCAGGGCCAGGAGGCTCCCCTTCCTTCAGTTCATCTGCTCAGCTTGCTCAAGGTGCATTAATAAGGGATAAATCTTTTCTTCCAACCAGATCTAGGTTTAATGTGAAGTTAACTAAAAGGAAGCAAGCCACAGAGCAGACCCCAAATTTCAGTGAACAAAGTCCCGCTTTTTAACCATATTTTTGTCGCAACAAAGTATCATCCATATTATTACTTAATATTTACATCAGATTAATTTTAACGACCCATTTTAGCCTTATTTTAACTAATACTGAAGAAATCACAAGGCTGTTATGCTGCCTTTGTTTTACATCTAATTAACATGGATGTGATTATAACCGTTAATATTATTTTCTGTGCATCACAGAGAAAATAATTTTCAGGTGTTTTCACTTAGAAACACCATTAGAGGGGTTCTCACTAAAGTGTACACCACTAGCTACAGTTCATTTTTTTGTCAGCTGGCTTTGATGGGTGGTCCTGGGCTGAAAGAAGTCGGGGAGGAAAATCCGGGCATTAACAAAACTCGGGAAGGAGATGTTGGAGAGGAGCAAGGTGTACCACTCATTCCAGCCAGACTTCCACGAGGAAGATGGGGCCAAGGACATCCTGCCACCTTTGTCAGGGGGATCTTGGACTGGAGAGATAGCTGAATCCTGGGTGAGACCCTCAGGCCATAGCACACACGGCAACAAGCTGCTCTAGACCCTTGTCACTCACTCCAGAGCCAGTCCCGGTCTGGGGGCTGACCAGAACCACGAAGAACATAAAAGGATAGCACAAATTGACAGGTGCCAAGTGCTGTACAGTTAAACTTCTCATCTGTGCTACGTGTCTGCCTCAGAAGAGTGACCTGATTATGAAAGACTTTTACGTGCAGAAACAAAAACAGAATAAAAAATGATCAAATGAGTAACACTGAGGATGTAGGGCTAAAATGCTGCACTTTAGAGGTAGCAGAGGCCCCTGACAGCTGTCAGAGAAACTTCTGCTTCAGCCTTCTCTAGTGCTTAGAACTGCAGGCTTCTGAGAGATCTTATGAGCAATAGTAACCCCTTCCTTCCCAGTCAGTCTCTAGCTCTGCACTTCCTGGTCATGACCCTGAATAGGCACTGCCAGACCTCAAGGTAGTGATGTGGCTAACTACCATCCTACCATTGGGATATGACTCCAGAGGCCTTAAACATGGGATGCCTTCTTCCTGAGACCTGGATGCATATGGAGCTGTATGGCACACATGGATGGATGATAGACGGACAGACAGGAGGGAGTTAATCTCCCAATCAGCTGTGATTTAGTGGAGGCTTCTCAAACCTGCAGGCTGAGCCTGAGAGCACCATGAGGGAGCAGTTAATCAGACTTAGATGTCCAGGTGTGCACCGCCTGACTGGTGACCAAAAATTGAACCAAGTGTCCAGGACTAGCTCATGTGTGCTAGCCCAAGGCCCATGAGATGACCATCAATTCTTGCTTCATCCTTTAATCCACATACACTAACAACAACACAGCAGAAATTAGTGGGGGCCATTTGATCTCTGGTTTGATAAAGCAAGAAGCCACTCCAGTGCTAGGAAAATAGTATTTTGCTCAGTCCAAATACTGATTGGCCTACATTTCTCCAAGTTAGCTTTTGCCATCATCCTGTATGCCCAGTAGACTTGATTTCCACAAGGCTGCTGATCGCTCTGATCCCCAAAACTCACTGGTTGCACCTGTGCCCATTGGCCCCCTCCCCAGTGCCCTCACCATGTCTGATTCTGGCTTCTTCTTTGTTAATAGAAGAGAAAGAATTATTTCAGAAGTTTACACTTTTGTATTTAGTAAAACAGAGTGGTTTTTCCTTCTGTGTCTTAAACTTAAATTGTTCCTCTTCCTCTACCCACTAAAGCGGGGCAGTGGGGAGGGGGGAAGAAAGGCAGAAACAAGGGAGGAAGGAGAAATGATACATTTCTTTATTCCTCAGCAGCATTGAACATTTTCTCAATTAAAAACAAAAGTCTGGGGACCGAGGAGATGGCTCAGGGGGTAAAGTGTTTGCCATGTAGACACGAGGACCTGAGTTTGGATCCCCAGCCCTACATGAAACACTGGATGTGGCATTGCATGCCTGCAAATTCTGCATTGGGGAGGAGATGAGAATCTCTGAGGTTTGCTGGCAGCTCGTCTAGGAAATTAGAGAGCTCTGCTTTCAGTGAGAGAACCTGTCTCAAAAAAAAGGTGCAGAGCAATTGAGGGAAGCACCCATCATCAACCTCCCACTTGGTGTGGACTCACTGTGAGACTTGCGGTGAGCCTATTATGTAGACATGAAGATGTGGCCTCCTGATCATTGATGACAGGGAGAAGAATTCTATATGATGCTTAAAAACTCAAAGGCTGCCCTGACCATGAAAAGCAGAATGGAAAATGGCACCTACAGGCCATTTCTTGAGAGTTTTGGGTAGGAAAAAAAAATCAGGTGAAAAACTGAATTCCCAAGACTGAATTACATAGAAGGATGTGTTCCAAATTTATATTACTTGTCTGGTGTGAGATATCCAGGCTGAGAATTTATCATAACCTGGTCAAGGACCATTGAAACCCTACAGGCTCCAGTACACACAAATATAAAACTTCTCAGCAGGAATTCCTCTATAATCCAGGACACTTGGGATTCCAGAGACCTGATACTCCAAAGGAAGAGGAGCTTACAATAAGAAACAGACAAACGCTGTGAATCAAACCATCAGACACCAGGGCCACGAGACGCCACAAATAAGGATTTTCATTTGCAAGCAGGAGTGCAAAATAGTAAAACTGCACTTGAGAACAAGATGGCAGTACCTGGCACATCAGAACATGAGCAAACACCACAGCCAGCAAGTGCATGTGTAGGTACATGCTCTAGAACATTCTCTTACATCTTATATAGCTGAATATAAGATATGCCCAAGGATGTTCATTGCCTCTGTTGCAGAAACAAATTATAATGATAATTTAAAGAGTCTGAATGGGAATGGATAAAGTGTGATTTATTCACATTCTAGAATACTATCAAGTCATTAAAATGACGGAACGTATCCAAATACATAAATCTTAAAAACATGCTGCTGAGTGAGAAAGCCAAGTTTCTGAAGGATAAGTGTAGCGTACCATTAATGCAAATTAAAACATACAAATCAATATTATATGTTATTTATGAACACGTGGAAAGGCAGTGAAAAAAGAAAAAAAACCCCACACATATTATTCTAAGAAAAGTAGTTTCCTTTGGTGTGGGAGGGAGGTTAAAAGACTCAGTTCCAATGCAGGCATGATTTCTAAACTGTGCAATACTAAAAGTATGTGACATATGGGCGCCCTACAGATCAATACATCTTACATTTTGCTGTGAAAAGGGGAACCTTTTCCAAGTATCGCTTTTCTGCAAATTTTTTAAAAGAGAGGAGTAACGTATTATAGATTCCATTGGAAAAATATATAAATCCTGTCTTGCACTAGTTTCCATTGTTTCTGTATGAGGTGTTACCTCTTTGTATGTAAGCCACTGTGCTTTGAATGTCTCCACAAAAACTCATGTGGAAACTTGACTCTTAATGTGAAGGTTCTGGCAAGGGAGGCCTCTGAGAGGTGATTTCAGGGGTGGGGCCTGTGAGATGGCTCACATGGTGTGAGGACCTGATTTTAGATTCCAGGATCCATGTAAAAGTTATAAAACCCAAATAAGGCAGCATGTGTCTGTGACTCCAATGCTGAAGGAGCAGGGGAGAGGAAGACAGGCCTCTGGATGGAGCTCACTGACCAGCCTGGCTGAATTGGTGTGTTCCAGGTATGGGGAGAGACTTTGTCTTAAAAGATAAGGTGGAGAGTGACCAAGGATGATATCCCAGTGTTAACTCCTAGTACACACACATGCACACACACACACACACACACACACACACACACACACACACGTGAACACACACATGCATGCACACACACACAGAAACACAGACACATACATACACACACACATACACAAACACAAGCATGATGATGATTTTGCTCTTAAGAATTAATGTCTTTCTCATGAAAATGAGTTCTAGATTCCCTCAGACTCAACACATTATCACAAAGAGGATTCTTTACAAGACCAGGCTGCATCTCTCATCTCGCCTCTTCTGCATATACCTAATCACCCTTTCACTTTATGCCCTGAGTTGAAGCAGCATGGAATCTATATCAGAGAAGGCCAAATTCCTGGACTTGCCAGCTTCCAGAAACATAAGCCAAAATAAATATAATTTCTTTATAAGCTATCCAGTTCTTGGTTATTATTATGTTATAGCAACAGAAAATAAATCAAGCCACAAAACATACCAGGAAGGAAATGCTAAGTAGACAACAGACTATAGCCATAATAGAAATTGCTTTTTGGAAAACAAAATAATGACCAGAAGAGATAATGATATCTGCATTAATGAATATCATGTACCAGATCCTTCTGGTTGTCAACAGTTCCCATCAACCAATGTGGCTGACCTCATTCTGCCCAGAGAACAGTTCCCTTATCTACTATTGTCCTCAGCCACATGTGAGGTGGACAGTGGGGTGTATTTCCATGTTGGGAGCCATATTTGCCGTTCTAATTCACTTCCTGCTGTAGGGAATTCTAGGGCACTGGGGCCAACCTTAGGATATAGCAACCACAGGCTTTTATTTTCAGGACTTGAGCTATAATCAATTAACCAGTCGGTTAGCTTTCCAGAACCTTCAAGGGATATTAACCAAAGCCAGAGGTCTTATGGAGTCATGGTCCACAAAATTTGTCCCTGCTTTTATAGTGTCTGTCTCTTAGCAACAGGCTCAAGTGCCTTGGGCCTACTTCCAGCCCAGGCCTAGTTGTTTTATTTTGGCTTCCCCAGCAGAGGCCAAGGCAAAGGCAACAGGATGATGCTCGCCATCACCCTGGAACTCTCACTATGGGAGAAGTTGTATCTTTGGAGCAGCAAGTGAACTGTGGGTGTGGGAAGGGGGCTGGTCAGTTAGGCTCACCCCTTGTTCCTAGTTCTTTCTCGGTCACCCCTGTGCATCACTTCCCTATCTCTTCTCACACTGGTTTTAGTTTTCGAAAAATATTGATTTGAATTTTAGCCTCCTTATTTTTCTGGCCACTGTGTCTTAGTAAGACTCTCTTACCTTCATTTCTGGTTTTAGTGTAGCCAGCCTGTACAGAAATGACATTACTTGCTTCAATGTGATGATATACTTTTGTCTAAACTGAGTGCCGAGGAATAGCATCCAACTGTTTAGCAGGTCTGCTGAACCCATAAGAAACATTAACAGAGCAAGTAGACCAAGTGATTAGCATCAAGGCTCTGGGTTGAAAAACCAACAATCCCAATGAAACTATAAGACAAACAAACAAAACTCTCTCCAGTTTTATACAAGTCACAATCTGCTGCCTAGGGAATGGATACCCCCTCTACACACACACACACACACACACACACACACACACACACACACACACGACCACAGGCCAACCTAATTCATGTAATTCCTCAATGAGGCCCTCTTCCCGAGTGGTTCTAGATTGCGTCAAGTTGACAATTAAAACTAATTATCACAGCGGCCTTAGATGGGGCCAAACCCAAAAGTTCGAACAGCATCACCAGGCCTTTGTGTATTTTGCTCTATGTCTTGGCTTTAGTTTTCTCCCGTTGCTGACTTCATTTCAGTCAGACTCACAGAGCGGTGGGAGGAAGGTTAAACAGAATCTGTCGGTTTGTGTTCTTCTCAATGCTATCCCAGTAAAAGCAGAAGGCCTGACTGATAGTTTCCTTAGAAGACTCAGCAAGGCTTTCCCTGGCCCAGCCTGGCCGTGCCCTGACTGGGGGCAGGGGCTACTGTCCTCTGAGGCACAGTTTGGACTCATGACATTTATGGTGTGTCAGTGTCACACAAAAGTACAGGGAACAGAGGGCTGCTTCCTCAAAGAGATTCTAGAAGAAGACAAAGGCCTTGCAACAGCAGTGTTCTTGTTATCTGCGTGGTTTCTTTATAAGAGTAGATGGCTGATTTTGTTTTTCAGGACATTTCAATGCAAAGATACCTATATTTATGCCAATAATCAAACTATCATTAAGTGGTCACCCGAAGTAAAAGTGTTTAACTTTTAATGCAATCACTCTTAGACTGGTATCCTTGGATTTGGGAATACACATACACTTTTATTTATAATGAAGATCCACCCATCCATTATTCACGACTAGAAAGTACATTAGTGTGTTAGGGTATAGTGCTGGTTCCCAGGGTTTCTAAATAAGATCTCTTTTGTCAGCCCTGAATTGTATGGACCTCCCATAGAGCTGTAATTACATGTGTAGTGCATTAGGAGAAAAACATGACAAAGATTACGATGAACTCAGTATTTTATTGGAGACAAAACACTGGTAACACTTGAAAAATAGCCATTGACATGGACATGCACTCTGGACCTAGACTTTAATAAGGCTGTGGAAAATGCTTGGGCATGTGTGGCTTTTCCTGGACTCCTCATGAAACAGTACTTGCAAGAACTGGGCCCACAGGTTGGGAAACACTGAAGTATCAAGTAATTAAGAATGTGATTCAATCCCAGCTTCACCTCTTGCAAGCGGTTAGACCTTGGGTGACTTATTTAACTTCTTTATGTCTACAGGTTCCTTAAATGGGACTGAAAATGACTATCTGTTATTTCCCCTGAGGTTGCTGTGGGGGATTTGAGACTTCGTAGGTAATGCTCTTTCACCAGGTGGGGGGAATTTGCTGCCTTTCTATATTGGATTACTTCTCTGAGTCTCCTTGAAGGAAGACGTCATATCTTATGCAGCTGTAGACAGTCGTCTCTCAGACTCATGAAGTGATTTGTTCTTGGACCCTTCACAGATACCATAGTCTGTGATTCATCGAGTCCCCTTGTACAGCATGGCATATTTGTTCCTCACCTCTGTGCAGTCTCATGTGTACTTTGAATCAGCTCCAGATTACTTATAGTAACTCATACAATCTAAATATTATGTAAATATTTGTTATGCTGTATTACTTAGGGAATAATAACAAGGAAAGATCTGTACATGGTGAGTTCAGGAGCAGTTTATTTTATGTGAACTTTTGCAGGGGCAGAAGAGGTTTTCTGAGGCAGGGTCTTACACTGTAGCTCAAGCTGGCCTGGAATTCACTAGGAAGCCTAGATTGACTGCAAACTCTCAGCAGTCTTCCTGCCTCAGTCTCCCAGAGTGTTGGGATTTTAGGACTGAAGGCCTGACTGTACTGCCAGTGCGCAGCAAGATCCTTGCTTAGGCGGGACATGTTTGTTATGCAAATAAAGAGAACATTGGAAAATTCAATGCAATGATATAGGGACATTTCCTAGTACAGTGACCACAACATGGCTGGTACACAGCAAATCTTCCTCTAGGCTTCTCTTCATCATCTCAGCTTAGATGTAGTCTACCCTAGCTTCCCTCGAACTTTACAGTGTTTAAGAATCTCCTGGAGGGCTAAATAGACAGATGACAACCCCTGTGAGGTTTCTGATTCAGCGTGTTTGGGAGGAGGTCTGAAAATTTGCTTCTCTACTAGGTTCCCAGATAGTCTGGGCCAACAGCTACCAACCTTGGATACAGATTAGAAACATTACAGGAGCGCTTAAAAATAATAATGCCTGGACTCCATGCCTTGTAAGTGTGATGGATTGGTCCTAGTGTGGTGCCTGGGCAGCAGTGCTGGCTGTTCCTTTAAAGCTATGTCTTGCTAATACGCAGCCAGAGGTACAGATCGCCAGCCTTCCCCCTAGATGCATACGCCCCCCTCCACCTCAGGGCATCATCAGCTGCTTGTGGTCAGCTGGCAGCCCTGTATCCAATGGGAAATAACCGACTACAGTCAGCCTGCCTTTGCATTTCTGAATTGGTTATGTAGCTATCACATACTCCCCAAGTCAGTTAGCAAATTGAGATTCTTCACAGGTATGGTGTAATTTTTCCAGGGCCAAGGACTGCTTGCAGATCGTATGTGTGCTCACCTTATGTGTGACAGGCTTTCTGCTTGCTCTTCTTCCCTCCCTCCCTCCCTCCCTCCCTCTCTGCCTCCCTCCCTCCCTCCCTCCCTCCCTCCCTTCTCTTTCTCTCTCTTCCCCTTTTCCTCTCTCCCTTTCTCTCTCTGTCTCCTTCCTCCCCACCTCTCTTTTAGAGCTGTGGTATTTCTTCATTTAATTTCCCCAAAGAATTGAGTGACAACCCAATTTAGCCTCCATCACTTTCCAGTTGTTTCTTACATCATTATGTAATCAAGGGGCTGACGCAGTGGGTGATGGGGGACAGAGAGGGGAGACCCGCTTTTCATATTCAGAAACCAACCACCTTTTTTGGCTATAAAATCATCTCAAGACCCTAAATCTGTGGTTGTGGGCTTATTAAAAAAACTGTGATTACAAGCATGTTTGCCTGTTTCTCTCTCTCTCTCTCTTGGTGTCTGTGACTGGAGCTTTTTGTGTGTGTGAACTTTAATACATGTTTAATGCGAATCTTAATGATTTGATTACAATGGCATAATTACATAATTGGAATGTATTGTGCATGCTGGCGGGAAGGAGTCTTGAAGGTGCTGGGTGAGTGACGTTACATAAACAGAATAATAATGATGGTGAGATGGAGAATGAGACTAATGAGAAAATGATTAGAAAATCTTGGAAGAAACGGACACTGTGGAATCAAGAAGATAGCATTTCTTTTCGTTAATGATTGGGATTCATTTCCCCTTGGAGGTGGGGGTTCTAAGGATCATTGGAAAGAGGTAGGGTCAGACGGTTTGTCTGGGAGATTACTTTGAAGATATGTAATAGTCCCAAGTCGTATCTGTCTGGGGACAACACAGGTCAGACTCATCAGCCAGCTCTGATTTACTGCTTAAGATCATTAAGGCAGAAAGCAAACTCAGTTCTCTTCTTCGCCATGGTTCTGCCTTGGAATGTTTTATGTGGCACATTTGCATATCACTGGAACATTGAGAGCCCCATTAATGTGGAGTAGAGCCACTTTCCCTCCCCATTGCAATTCCACCATCCCTTGCTGGGAACATATTGCTACTGTAGAGGAATGACACCCAGATGGTCATTTTGTGCTCCCAGTTAATGATCACCATTACTGTGTCACTTGTGCTAGAGAAACATGTCTACCTGCTTAGGCCTCTTCCCGTGATAATTGGTCTGTGTCATCCTTACTTGATGTTTACAGTGTGTGGCTATAATCACAGTGATTATTTCTCTAACCTATTTGTCCTATTAACATAAAACATACACACTCATTGGTTCAACAAACACTAACATTTATTAAATATCTGTATAAGCTCTAGTTGCTACGTATAACAGCAAATAATAGAAGTTGCTATGTATAATTCACATAATAGAAGATAGAATATTTATGGTCTAGAAACAGAAGCCCATATAAGGTATTTGTGAAAAGTTCAATATAGAAGGTCATTACATAGCACATCAGAGAAATGATCAAGATATTTCTGCAACAACTACATACTCTTTATTCCATCATCTTAAAAATAATGAGCACTAATGGCTAAGGGTAAGGGGCAGAATATTGATGTGAATCTGATGAAGATCCTGCCTTTGGGGAAATTTCAGAGGCCAAACTGGCAGTATCTAGTGCAGTAAATGGTGGACACACTCCATCACACAGTGTTTTCGTATCTCAGTTTGTACCCTAGATGGATATTTATTCATTCATGTGAACAGAAAGTGTGTATGCAATTACGGTGATTGCAGTGCTGCCTATAATATCACACTGCAAGCAGGCTAATGGTCCACTAATAGGGAAGGATCTATAGCATATGAGGATACAGCCATACTGTTGAGGAACTCTGTCCTCTGATCGCAACATGGCCCAAATCAGAGCAGCTGTACAAAAATGGACCCAAAGACATTCTGGCATGGAATTGTGGAGGGCTCATGAGGCAGCACACAAGGTTATATAGTAGGTTAATGATTGCTGTGTGTCTGTATGGAGTGAGGCTCTTTGTTTGGTGATGTAGCTGCCTGCAGGTTGACCATGCTCCTATGAGTAGCCCTGATTAAATCCATGAGTTTACCAAGTTGGACTTGGGTGAAATTGTTTCCTTCTTTTGCCTGTCATTGGTATCTGTGGTGAATAGACATTTTTAAAGTTTTACATTAAATATCATTAAAAACTATACAGAGATTAAGAAGAACTGAGTAAACTATCAATAGATCTTTGGGTTACCCTTTGAATAGCATAAGTGGCAAGTAACTATATGTAATAGCTTAAATAAAATGAAAATCAAAGGAGAAATCAAAGAGCAAATGTTCTTACACATTTTCTAAAGGCCATAGGTAAAATAATTAGCCAATCAGTTCATTAATCCATCCACCCATTAATCAATCAACAAACAAATCACAACAGCAAGAACCAGATGTTTAGGAGGCACAGGACTGAAAAGAGCTGGAATTGAAGATGTTTACAAAATGAAAGCTTAAGCCTGATATTCCTTTTTTTTTAAATTGATTTTCTTATACTATATGTCACAGTTTCCCCTCCCTTCACTCCTCCCAGCTCCCCTCTTCTTTGTTTCCCTTCAGAAAAGGGCAGGACTCCAAGTGACAACAGCCAAACACTACAAAGCAAGATACAATAAGAAAAGGCCAAAGCCCTTATATCGAGGCTGGGCAAGGCAACCCAATAGGAGGAAAGGAGTCCCAAGAGCAAGCAAAAGAATCAGAGACACACCTGCTCCCACTGTTAGGGGAGCCCCACAAAACCACCAAGCTAACAGCAAGAACATACACACAGAGGACCTGCAGGCTCTGTGAGGAAGCTTTTCAGATGATGACTAGACAAGGAACCAATCTATGAATATAAGAGAATATCATTAGGAATAATTTCATTATTATTTTTGGGGGAAGGCAGTTGTGCTTGATTCTATCCTAGGTCTCTGGGATACCCAGTCTCTGTTTCCTGGTCATCCATAAAGGAATTACACTTTGTTTATTTGCTTTAGCAGTAAATGCCACAGAAAAATAGGTAGATAGAATCCTATGGGAATTCTCAGTGCTCAGTTGGAGTTAAATTCATGTTGATTGAAGTCAATAAAAGTAAAGAAAGAGAAAGGGGGAAATATTTGGGGCCAGAATCACCAGGGTGGCCATCAACAGGGAGATGCACTTGAACTAGTCCTTCAAGAACAGGTGTCAGGGATGTGGAGGGAAGGATTAACAAGTAGGTTCCAATGTGGGTATGTGTGGAGAAAGTCCAAAACAACCACCAAGCCATCTGTGACTAAAGATGTCCTTCATCTGCAGTCTGTCCACTAGTTATGTCTTTCTTGTGCCTTATTGTGTGGTCATGGCATTCAGAAGAATGGTAATCCAAACAATGAGGGCAGCCACGCTTGCTTTGTCATGGAGGAAGTGTTCCATCTCCCTCTCACCCTCTGCTCTTTCTTTTACTTGTTCAGAAATTGGTGCTGGATTTTTCTGAAATGTTTTTTTTTCTATGACTATAATTATGTGTAATTTTTTGGCATTCTGTTAGTGTGGTGAAAAATATTTATTTTGTTCATCACTGCATTTTCCATTTCTATCTCTCACTGTGTGTCAATCTAAATATTTTCAACTCATCTTTTTAGGAATACTAAAAATACTTCTGCAGTGGAAGATTGAAACCAATCTTTGGAAAGAGTTTACTCCCTGTGTAGATTGGCCTCTGGGCTGCCTCTTTGTGTACCTCAGCTGAAAGGAACTTCTTCTTTGGGGGATCTGGGGTTTAATCTCCTTCCTACCCCCTACAGAAGCTCTTCTTATCTCCATAATCACTCTCTTCTGCTCAGCTTACTTTGTCAAGGAGCTAGCAGAGCCTTGAGCAGAGGATTGGGGCCCAGAGCTGACCTCAGCCCTACCTTTGTTTCCTCTCTGCACTTCTGGCATTGAATGTCCTGTCTATAGTGGGAGTCCTAAGATCCAATTTTCTACCCACATCCATGACACCAACACAATTACTGCTTGGCTTCTCAGTACTTAGCAGCAATTTCCACTTTGACTTTGGCCATCATTTAAGAGGTGACAAGCATTATTAGAATTCCTTTTGCCTAAAATCACGGTCCCTTAATTACAAAGGCCCAATGTTTTCTTTTTCTTTTTCAGAGAGTGGGGTGCTGGAAATCAACTCAGGAACTCACGTATGCTAAGCACAGGCTGTACTATTAAATCACATCCCTAGCCCCAGAAATGTCTTCAAGTATCAATCATCTAAAGTGAGTTCAAGAGAAAGCCTGGAATTCTGAATGAAACCATGTTCAGAAAGTCTCCCTGTAATATAGTCCAGTTAAGCATTGTGATGACCATAGATAGCTACCAATGTACTAGTTATGTTTTATGGATGTGAACAGGATACCTGACATAAATCAGAAGGATTTAATTCAACTCACAGTTTCAGAGGGTTCAGCCTATTGTAACTTTCCCCATGTCCTTGGGCCAAACTTTGTGTGATGATTGTGTGATGTGTGATAGAAGATAGCTATTTCTATCACAGTGGCCATGAAACAGAGAGAGGGATTTAGGAAGGAGCCAAGGCAAGATATAGCCTCTAAAGATGCTTCCCCCAGTGACCCACCTCTGCCCACTAGACCCAAGCCAACTTCTTACCTGTAATCACCTCCTGATAATGCCTCCACTGTATGAATCTACTATGGGATAAATCCACTGATTTGGTCAAAACCTTCATATGGAAGTGTCTCTGCAAACACTCTCACAGACATACTCAGTAGTGTGATTTACTGGTCACTTAGGTAATGCTTCTCTCTCTCTCTCTCTCTCTCTCTCTCTCTCTCTCTCTCTCTCTCTCCCCCTCCCTCCTCTCTCTGTATGTGTATGCTACAAGTCAGAGCTGAGTGTTCTTCCTTAATAACTGTCCACTAGGTGTTTTAGGACAGTCTCTTACTGGAACCTTGAGTTGCATGTCACTACACCCAGACTGTTCTGTGGCTCCTGGGGATTGAACTCAGGTCCTTATGCCTTTATGACAAGTACTTTACTGACTAAGCTATCTACCCAGCCCCACCCCTTAGGTAATTCTTAGTCCAATCAGATTGATGATCAATATTAATTGTCACAGCTAGCCATGCTGTTTTTAAAGCAAGTGTTTCCAGGACTTTCTTAAGAACCAAGCCTTGGATAATGCTCCTGAGGGAACCACTGCTTGGAGAAGAGAACATGCTTCCCAGTCATTCCTGGTGAGGCTTTCTTTATCATCCCAAGGGGCTCTGACACCTCTGGTTTTCAAGGCAAAGCTTGAGTATATCTTGGAAAAGTCTTTCCATTAAAGTCGTCCTGTTGAGGCTTTTTTTTTTTATTGTCCCAAGGGGCTCCTCTAGTTTTCAAGGCAAAGCTTGGGAAATTTTGGCCAAGTCTATGCATTATGCTGGAGGAACTCTTAGATGGTTCAAGGTGCATCATCATAGGAGGAATGAGCAGTGAAGAACTGAAGATTTTATTGTTTCTCCTGTCTGTGGATGCCAGATTTTAGCTGACTTATTATTTCTGAATTACAAGTACTTAATTCAACCCCTGGGCCTATAGATGCTTTCTGTTTTTTTCTGACTTACTATGTTGGATCCTTCAAGGATCACACCATGTAGAAGGGTGAGTGAGTGTGAACATGGTCACAGCAGGGCCTACAACCCAGTTGGCTGAGAATGTCTTTCAGTAATTGAGTACATTGCTTCTATATGTGATGGTGGATGTTAAGAGTGAGAGATGAAGGGATTGACCTACATACTCTGAGTGGGGAAACACAGAGTAACACTATCTGCCATACCACAGCATAGGAACTCAGCTTTAGAATGACTTTCTTGAGAGTCGGGAGAACAAACCTGGGTCTGGGTGACTCTGGGTCAGAGCTATTGCAAGAAAGTTAAGCCATTCTCCAGCCTTAGCCCTTAAACTTTCCTATCATTTCAAAAACATCTTGGAATGACATATACCCTACCCTATTTCCTTTGAGAGGTTCACAGTTCACCCAGTTGACATGAAAGATCCATGTGAACCTGAGCATTTCACCTGTTGAGGCTGGATGTAAGAAGATGGAGAAATGGTCCTAGTGTTGAATGTTACAAGAGCCCCTCCCAGAGTGACACCTTCCTCTGGTTCTGGCAGAGGTAGTGATGAGCCTTGATAGTTTCTCTGGGGGACATGAATAAGTCTAAATTAAAAGATTACTGCCAATGTTGTCCTAAAGAATATGTATTTCTCCAGGATTCAAAAAAAAAAAAAAAAAAGAAACCTTACACACTGCTGTTGTGAATGTAAATTCATCTAGTCACTATAAATATCAGAGGTTCCTCAAAGGACTAAAAATATAAGAGCCACGTGACAGCCATGTGACCCAGCTACTCCTGGCACATTTACTGCAGCACTATTCACAATAACTAAGGCATGGAATCAGCCTAGATATTCACCAGTGTGTGTGTGTGTGTGTGTGTGTGTGTGTGCGTGTTTCTATTTGCTATGTCAGTCTTATTTGTGATTTCTATTTTGGAATTCAGTGATAGACATCCAGTTGTAGATGTATCCAACCTTCCCATCAAACAATAAACACAGAACCAATGCAAAGAAGAAAGCCAAGAGGTCAGAGCCAAGAGCCAAAACCTTACCCTTCCTCCTGCAGTGGTCCTACCTCTCCGAACCAGAGCTACCCCTGTGTTAAAGTCTTTATATAGAGTTCCTGTCCTGCCTTCTCATTGGTTGTAAACCCAACCACATGACCGCCTCCTAACAGCCTGTCTGTATAGGCCTCCAGGTTTTCCATGATTGGTATTAAGATTAAAGGCATGTGTATCCAATAATGGCTGTATCCCTGAACACACAAAGACTTACCCAGCTCTGCCTACTAAGTGCTGGAATTACAAGCGTACGCTACCACTGCCCTGCTTTCCTATGGCTTGCTAATAGCTCTGACCCCCGGGCAACTTTATTTATTAACATACAAATAACATTTTAATACAAATAAAATATCACCATATTTCCCCTTTTCTATTTTAATAAAAAGGAAAAAAAAGAAAAAGCTTATAACTAATATAAGAAAAACTATATACAAAAGGACAATAACTATATACAATATATACAAGTAATAAATACCTAAACAATGTCTAGTCCATTTGTATTTGACAAATTCAGAGAAAATAATTTCATTATCTATCCTATTTTGGTAAGTCCAAAATGTATCCTAATTAATCTTCAACTATAACTAACTAACCTTCAACTATAACTAACTAATCTTCAACTCCCTCAGAGACCCAAGAAGGAAATAATATTAGCTAACAAAAATAAAAACAGGAAGTGCACATAAGCAACCTCCAAAAAATTTGTGAGTTGACAGAAACAGACAGCTGTCTGGACAGTCACCTGAGGTTTCTCCGAAGTGCTGGGGCATCATCTTCAGCCTATAGGCTTAGCATATCTGACAGACTCATTTGTGAAGCAGGATGTACACAAGGTCAACAGTTCAACCTCACATTGAGTGAGAGTAGTCCATGTACCAGAAACACCTGAATTCCACCAGTGTCATGTCATGATTCAGGATTTCAAATTCTGGAAATTGCTGATGGTTTTCCAACTCAGCTGTCCATTCTTCCTGGCTATGTATATATGGCTTCATCTCAGCATCCCATTCTTCTCCATATCCCTCCATCAAATGCCAGTCTACTATTGAGAGGCGTGAGCTTAGTTACTCTTCAAGAATAACTGTTTCAGCTGCTGTTCCATTGCACATCAGAGGCCATCGGCCCACTGCCTGTTCAGCTGCCTTCGAAGAAAAGGGCACTGTACCTTTTTCGAATTGCGAAGGCCACTTCAGGGATGGTGCCATATTGTCCTGGCCTCTGAAGATGCCTTTTGATAAAGCCATAACCACACTTGTTTTGGCAAGAATCAGTAATCCTTTGTTTTATGTCCTGTTTGTCCATTTTGTCCTGTTGATTCGAGGATACTTTGTTGTTCAGTGGCTAACTTTTGCCACAATGAAAGTTAACTCCATATGCAGTTTCTTCAATGCCCATATTTTCTCTGAAGTAGATTGGTACTGCCAGGAGCCGACATGTCTCATAGTCATAACAAAAAAGAAAAATTTTCTAAGTTATTAAAACATTTTAAATGCCATATTCTGTAGATCTCTGAAGGGTTTGAAGATAACCTGTCTATCTAAAATATATCTACTCAATCTTGAAAACATACCTAATATAACTACAAGTTCTATTATAATATCTAACTACTAACTTTCATTTCTTTATATCCTAATAGTTGGTAATAACATTCAAGGATCAGAAAATTGCATTACATTGTTAGATGAACGGTACAATTAGAAAAATATATATAACATTTTCTAACAATATCAATTTCAATATATATAATTTGTATACAATATAAAACAATCCAATCCAATGTAAAGTATTTACATTTTTCTTTTCTTTCTTTCTTTTTTTTTTAATAAGAACCTTAAATCTAATCTCCTTTGCTTAGCCTTTTTCCTAACCCTTGACAACAACTTGTAACCAACCCCCCTAATCAATGAAAATTATCCCAGACCCAAAACCCATTAAAAGACCAAAAAAACCAACTGCCCCACACCACCTCTTTGGGAATGTGGGCGTCGTATTCTTGAAATTGCTTCCTGCTGGGTATGGGCGAAGGTATCTTTATCCTGAAAGAAAAATTTTAGGTTAATTGTCAAATTCTAGGAAAGGTAAATATATCCTTCGTTATCCAGTCTGTGTATAATGCCAAAATTCAGGGTTTATCTCAAATCCTTATTCAAGTAGTCTTTGAGACTGGATCATCTCAGCTAGCTCTTCTCAAAATTGCTCTGAGCACTTTGTAGTTCAAAGCTGATCTGTAGATGATGTTTGTCAGCTTAGTGATGTTATTATTGTCCACGTGGAATTGTTGTTGTTGTGGGGCCCCATCTTCTTCCTGGAGACTTCAGTTGATGTTAGGCCTAACCGTGATTTCCTGCAAAAAACTGATAAGAGACTCGAACACAAAGACTATATATGCGACTTTTTAGAATTAGTTAGTACTGTATATGACCATTTATATCTTAACAAAGTTTAAAATGTATATATATCTATATATATTGATCTTGTAAATTTTGATATAAAATTCATACTTTAAGAAAAGTTTAAAGTATCAGAATAGAATCAAAGAGTTGAGATTCGTAATAGAATAGTCCCTTAATTAATTTGGCTTTTCTCCTGTCCCATAGCAGAAGATGGCTCTTTTCCTCTGGCATGATACAGGGAGTTTGCATTTTCCTTTTAACAACATGCTTGAGTTTAAAGAAGGAGAGAGCCATTCTCCAACTCCAAAGTCAGCTTTAAATTTTAATTGAACTGGGACTATTAGAAGTTAAATAGTGTTAAATCTTTAAAGAAAAGCAGAAACAAACATTTAGGAAGACATAAAATTTTTTTAGATAACATACCCATACGCCATTTCACTCTGTTTCTTAGGATAGATGATTTGTTCCTTTTCTTCAGTTGTCTCATTTGTCCAGTGTTCTTCAAATTCGTTAACCTTCATTCTCCTAAAAGACAAAAACAAAAACCTTTCCCCAAGGTTTTTTGGGGATGTTCCTTTTTGACAAGTTATCTGATTAAATGAAAAGGCATGTGTTACTGGTGTAAGTTAGTTTAAATTGGATGTTTACGATAGTTGATGAACTATCACCTCCTCTAATTAAGAGGTCTCTCTTGTTCAAATCGAACCTTTATCAATTTTGATGGTACCCACAGCTTATCTTCTCCTGTAGAAATAAAAGCAAAACCTCGTCCCCAACGTAACACATACCCTGGTTTCCATTCTGAGGTCAGCACATCCTTAAAGTATATAGGTTGATTTAATTCTGTAGTTTTTTCTATTATCCAATGTCTCTCTGCAGCTGTTGTTCCTTTCTCATTGGCATTGAGAAAATTCAAAGTTAATAGAGCATTATGTAGTCTATTTCTGGGGGTTTTTGTTACTCCTTTTTGTTTATTTAGCATATCCTTTAGAGTTCTGTTTGATCTTTCTATAACTGCTTGACCTGTAGGATTATGTGGTATACCTGTAACATGGTTTATATTATAATAAGCAAAAAACTGTTTCATTTTAACAGAGACATATGATGGAGCATTATCAGTTTTGATTTGTGCAGGTATACCCATAATGGCCATAACTTCTAGCAAATGAGTGATTACAGAATCAGCTTTTTCAGAACTCAAAGCAGTTGCCCATTGAAATCCTGAATAAGTATCGATAGTGTGGTGTACATATTTCAGTTTTCCAAATTCTGCAAAGTGAAACACGTCCATCTGCCAGATTTCATTCCTCTGAGTACCCTTTGGGTTACATCCTGCTGGTAATGGTGTTTGATTGTAGAAGGAACAAGTAGGACATTTCTTTACTATTTCTTTGGCTTGTTGCCAGGTTATGGAAAAATCCTTTTTTAAACCTTTACTATTTACATGATGTTTTTTATGAAATTCTGAGGCCTCCAGCACATTTCCTATCAATAATTTATCAATCTCATCATTGCCTTGTGCTAGAGGGCCTGGCAGACCAGTATGGGATCGGATGTGAGTTATATATAAAGGATGACTCCGTTTTCTGATTGTATCTTGTAATTGAATAAATAATGAAGTTAATTCTGAAGCATCGTGGATAAATTCTGCAGTCTCAATATGTAATACTACTCTTTCAGCACACTGAGAGTCAGTTACTATATTGAGAGGTTCTGAAAAATCCATTAATACCAACAGAATAGCATACAATTCTGATTTTTGAACTGAATTATAAGGACTTTGAATCACTTTACTTAAATTTTCTGATTTGTAACCTGCCTTTCCTTGTTTGTTGGCATCTGTATAAAATGTACGAACTCCAGATATGGGTTTTTTCCTCACAATTTGAGGCAAGATCCAATCAGCTCTCTTTATAAGATCAATTCTATTGCTTTTGGGATATTTGCTGTTAATTTCTCCCAAAAAATTACTACAAGCTTTTTGCCAAGCTTCATTTTCTATCCATAATTTTTCAATGTCCTCCTTAGTTAAAGGTACGACAATTTCTGCTGGGTCTATTCCTGCTAATTGACGAAGTCTCAATTTTCCTTTCCAAATCAAGTCAGAGATTTTTTCCACATAAGTTTTTAATTTTTTATTTGGTTTATTTGGTAAAAATATCCATTCCAATATAATATCTTCCCTTTGCATTAATATTCCTGTTGGGGAATGCCTAGAAGGTAAAATAACCAAAATGCAATCCAGCTTTGGATCAATACGATCTACGTGCCCTTCATGTACTTTCTTTTCTACCAAGGCCAATTCTTTCTCAGCTTCAGGTGATAATTCTCTTGGACTATTTAAGTCCTTATCACCTTCTAAGGTTTTAAACAAATTATTCAGTTCATCATTTTTTACCCCAACAATAGTTCTTAGATGAGAAATGTCTCCAAATAATCTTTGAAAGTCATTAAGAGTCTGTAGTTGATCTCTCCTAATTTGCACTTTTTGAGGTCTAATTTTTTGAAGTTCTATTTTATATCCTAAATAATTAATAGAATCTCCTCTTTGTACCTTTTCTAAAGCAATTTGTAATCCCCAGCAAGGCAAAATTTTCTTTACTTTTTCAAACATTCTTTCTAAAGTATCTGCATTTGAATCAGCTAATAAAATGTCATCCATATAATGATAAATTATAGATTTAGGAAATTTTTTACGTACCACTTCTAATGGCTGTTTTACAAAATATTGGCACAAAGTTGGGCTATTCAACATTCCCTGTGGGAGAACCCTCCATTGAAATCTTTTAACCGGTTGAGAATTATTATAAATAGGCACTGTGAAAGCAAATCTTTCTCTGTCTTTTTCTTGTAAGGGTATTGAAAAGAAACAGTCTTTTAAATCAATAACTATGAGAGGCCAGCCTTTTGGTAACAGAGTAGGTAAAGGAATTCCAGATTGTAAAGAGCCCATTGGCTGAATTACTTTGTTAATTGCTCTAAGGTCTGTTACCATTCTCCATTTACCAGATTTTTTTTTTTATAACAAATACAGGAGAATTCCAAGGGCTGGTTGATTCTTCAATATGATGAGCATTTAACTGTTCTTCCACCAGCTCTTGTAAAGCCTGGAGTTTCTCTGTTGTTAAAGGCCATTGCTGAACCCATACAGGCTTGTCTGTTGACCATTTTAAAGGTAGAGCTGTTAATGTTTTTGGAAGATTATCAGTTGTTGTGCCCTGTTCTTGTATGACATGGATGGCTGGTGAGCACTCATTAGAATAATATCTTTTAATATTTCTCTCAGAAACATGTACTAATTTATGATTTGTTTCTGACATTGGAGGGATATTAATCTGAGTATTCCACTGTTGTAACAAGTCTCGACCCCACAGGTTCATAGCTATGTTAGCCATATATGGTTTTAATTTTCCTTTCTGTCCTTCTGGACCTATACATTCAAGCCATCTTACACTTTGTTTCACTCTAGATAATGTCCCAATTCCTAAGAGTTGAATGTTTACCTCCTGAAGAGGCCAAGTTGGATGCCAAAATTCTGGTGCAATTATGGTAATGTCAGCACCTGTGTCTACCAGACCAGACAACAAAACACCATTTATTTTTATTGTTAGTTTTGGTCTTTGTTCATTAATAGAAGTTTGCCAAAAAATTTTCTTTATGTTTTTTCCTGTATTTCCTATTTTCTCTGTTTCATCATCTCGACTAACATGATTTATTCCAATAGACATTTGGTTATTTAGTTGCTTTGAGTAGGGGTTTCCTCTACAACTGCAGGAAAGGTTTGAACTGGATTTACTGTGGGGGCCTGCCTGAGGCCCCTCTGGGAGTTTCCCGAAGCTCGAGGCAGAGGGTTACCCTGTCTGTCCCTTGTTGATCTACATTCGTTGGTCCAGTGTTTTCCCTTACCACACCTTCTGCATACTCCAGAAGGAAGGGGCATTCTGTTGCCAGTGTTCCTTGAAGAAACATTATTTCTAGGAATGACCTGTTTACAATCCCTTTTCAAATGTCCTTGCTTTCCACATCCAAAACATCTAACATTGCTCAAACCTTTTGAAATTGCTTTTCCTACCCACATATCATCATGGTCATAAGCCTCTACATTAACTGTATCTCTAATCCAATCTTCCAAAGGTGCAGATCTTGCCTCTGAATTCGGGACCATTTTTTGTACTGCTGAAGTCAATCTTTGTAAGAAGTCTGTGAAAGATTCTTTGGGGCCCTGTATAACCTTTGTAAATGACTCAGTTTTTTTTCCTGGTTCTTCAACTCTGTCCCATGCATTCAAAGCTGCCGTTTTACATAGAAGTAGGGTTTGGACATCATATGAACATTGTGTTTGTACTGAAGCATATTGGCCTTCGCCAATAAGCTGATCCTGGCAGACTTGTATTCCGCTATCCCTCCATTGTCTTTCTATATTTTTAGCCTCATTACTGAACCACATTTTCCACTGGAGATTTTGTCCGGGTTCAAGAACAGCCTGTGCCAATTCCCGCCAGTCCTTTGGTATAATCCTATTACAAGTTGACCAGGTGTTTAACATTTGCTTTACATATGGGGAGTGCATGCCATAAGATGCTATTGCCTCCTTAAATCTTCGTAAGTCTAACATTTCAACTGGAACCCAAGTATTTTGTTCATTCTCTTCATCAGGTAGCTGCTGTACGGCTACTGGATAAATTAAGGGTGATTGTGTGAAAACTGGCTTTCTTTCTGTAACCTTACGATCCAATTTTGAAACAACTTCACTATTTATTTCTTCTGTCTGAATTTGAATTTCTCTATAATTCATTTTTACCGGTTTAACAAGTTTTTCTAAGACTGTTATCCTGGCACTTAAGTTGACGATCTTTTTAAATAGTAAAATGAGGATAAGAAAAGTAATAAACTGAATAATTCGATCAATATTAATCTTTTCATATAGTTGTTCCATTGTCAGAGTGCCTAAAATTTCAAACAAAGCCCAATTTTCTTCCAATGTACACATAAAGCCCATTTTTTTTTTAATGTAGAAAAAAATTCTCTTTTAAATAGATATGTTAATTGACTTACCAAGTCTGGGTAGAACAGTAGAATCCCAGGGAATTTCACAGCCACCTGGTGTTCGAGGTGTGAATCCAGCGAGAGAGAGAGAGAGAGAGAGAGAGAGAGAGAGAGAGAGAGAGAGAGAGAAAGTGTAGCCGCTTGAGCCGAGTCAAGCCTTGGCTTTACAGGCAGGGGCCCTGTTCAGCGGGGCAGGTCTGAGTTGTTTGTAGCAGTTCCAGCTGCGGGTCAGTCAGGCCTGGGCCCAAGCTAGGCAGCCGGGCCGCCCAGGCTGGAAACCGGACCTGCCGCCAAGCCAAGCCAATCGGTTTTTAATGAATTCTTGTCACGTTGGGCGCCAAATGTAGATGTATCCAACCTTCCCATCAAACAATAAACACAGAACCAATGCAAAGAAGAAAGCCAAGAGGTCAGAGCCAAGAGCCAAAACCTTACCCTTCCTCCTGCAGTGGTCCTACCTCTCCGAACCAGAGCTACCCCTGTGTTAAAGTCTTTATATAGAGTTCCTGTCCTGCCTTCTCATTGGTTGTAAACCCAACCACATGACCGCCTCCTCACAGCCTGTCTGTATAGGCCTCCAGGTTTTCCATGATTGGTATTAAGATTAAAGGCATGTGTATCCAATAATGGCTGTATCCCTGAACACACAAAGACTTACCCAGCTCTGCCTACTAAGTGCTGGAATTACAAGCGTACGCTACCACTGCCCTGCTTTCCTATGGCTTGCTAATAGCTCTGACCCCCGGGCAACTTTATTTATTAACATACAAATAACATTTTAATACAAATAAAATATCACCATATCCAGTGCCCTGTCTCTTATATTAACTAAATGAATATTGATAAATTCTAAGATTTGGAAGTTAAACATGCTTTTAATACCTAAAATTTATTCTAGGACCCCAAAGTCTGTGACTACCAAAAAGGGGTGTTGGCATTAATAAGCACTCAGCAAGGCTGGTAGTGGCATTTATTTAGTGACGCGATGTGCCAAGTATGTATGAGGTACTCTGTGTGCATTGCCTTGTTAAACAAGCTGAGGTCTTTGACATATATGCTTTCTGCCTGTGCCATCCTGCCTCATGCTTGTCTTAAATATTGCCTTTAAAGAGCTCTGTGTTCTGCTCTTTTCAAACATGTGTTTCAGAAACATGTGTCTGCAAAACTGTAAGCTGGCTTCTGCATCTTTCTGTCCCCCACCGAGCCTGGCATGGATTAGGGGACTCTGTATACACTGAATGAATGCTTGATGAATGAATGGATCTCCATGGAAATGAGGCTGACAGTGACAGAGAACCCCATCCTTCTGCCTCCAGCTCTCTGGCCCCTCTGATCCCAATTAGCTTGTGTCTGCAAAGATAAGCACATTGAGAGGGATCTCAGCCAAGTTTTTGCAGGCGCATTCTACCCAACATTGCTGTTTGGAGCCACCATGAAAAAGTTACCCCATTCATGTGAAAATTACAAACACTTAAACCAGGAAGAGAGTTAAAGGACAGTAAACTGGGAACCTGTCATTTAACACTTCAGTGCTTTTCATTGCCATAAACTTGACCATCCAGTTGGGAACAAAAATGGCCTCTTTAATCAGACAAGCTGCTATTTCATCTTATTTGTTGGATCTGAGAGGAGGTATGGGCAGAAAATCTAGGTGGTTCTAGATGCTTCTGGTCACCAGGCTGGTTTGAATCATGGGATATGTAAAGCTGTGCAGCAAGGCCAAGCCCTCCTTGCCATCTCTCACTCATTCACTTGTTCCTGCTTCTGTGGCTCCTGTCTCTCCCTTGACACAGCTGCCCGTAAGGCCCACACAGTCACACACACACACATCCGCAGATAAGGCCCTTTGCTTGGGTCATACTTCTTCCTCTCCATTCCACTGATGATGGTTGATTTGTGTGGCAGCTTGGCCAGAGCACCGTGCTTTGTTATGCAGTAAAACAGGATTTTAGGTGGTATTTCGCAGAGGAAGCTAATGTCTACCATGAATTGGCTTTAAAGGAACTTGTCTTTGAGAATGTAAGCAGGCCTTGAGAGTAAAACTGAGGTTTCCTTGAGAAAGTAGAAATTACACCTGAAGACGACAGGTTAGTGGCTGCTCGAGCTAGGGTTTGCAGACTGCCTGACAGATTTTGCCAGACAGTTTTTTGCTAGCCCACATAATTGTATGAGCCAATTCCTTGAATAATTCTGTTTCTATACTCTATTTGTGTTTGTCTGGTAGAACCCTGTTTGATTGGCAGTGTGGGTACTACACCCTCTGAAGCCACCCTATCCCTCCTGTCCTGCTAGAGCAGGGGAAATGTCCCTTTTCCCATGGTGATCTCTACATCCCTCGTATGGCCTGCCTCACACCGGTTCCCTGGTAGCCTCTACCAGCATAACCTATAAATATTTGTGCTCTCAGTTCTTGGTACTAGGCCTAGTACAGGAAGGCACTTAACATGTGAGTATGGACTGAGGGGTGTGTGTGTGTGTGTGTGTGTGTGTGTGTGTGTGTGTGTGTGTGTGTGTGTGTACGGGTCTCTCTTCTGATCAACCTCTAGTCCTGAGGTTGAGGTTGCTACTGGAAGTAGTGCTTTGCCGTGAGTCCTAACCTAGCTCAGCAAAGACTCAGCTAGAATCCTCCCAGGCCCGAGAGCTGTCTGTTCTGTGACCTTTCAATTTATCCTGAATACATGAGAACACTAGAGAGAGGTTTTGAGAGTAAATATATACCAATTGTTGAATATAATCCAATAAAACAGAACTCAAGCCCCACTTCCACACTGCCCAGTCCTCCTCTCTGGAGGCAGCCTTCTATTAAACTTTCTGTGGCTGGGCAATGCACATTCTGAACATGCCCATGAGCACCCACCCTTGTGCACAGCAATCACATCAAGAAATAAAGTGTTTGCAGTAGCACAAAGCCCTTTTGCATTTCCCCTTCCAGTCACTAACTCAATCACCTTTCCCAAACACAACCTCCATTGTGACTCTCAATATATATATCGTTGAGAGTGTGTGTGTGTGTGTATATATATATACACACACACACACACACACACACACACACATATATATACACACACACACACACACACACACACACATATATATATATATATATATATATATATATATGCACTAGTGGATGGCCAAAAAGCCCAGTGCTGGGAACATGGCTCAGTACAAATGTGAGGATCTGAGTTTGCTCCCCAGCACCCATATGAAAAAGCCAGGCACAGCAGTGTGTGCTTGTAATCCCAGGACTATGCAGGTATAGTCAAGAAGATCTTTCCAGCTTCCTAGACAGTTAGCATAGTTAAATTGATAAGATCCAGGTTCAGTGATAGACCCTGCATAAAAGTAAGGTGGAGAGTGATTGAGAAAGACAGCAGATACCGACCTTTGACCTTCACGTGTACACAAGTACATATACTTTCACACACATACACACATATCTATCTATCTATCTATTTATTTATCTATATATACACACACACAGAATACTTTACAAATACCTCCAAACATCAGAGAGATTAGCTCAAAAAATAGTTTATGTACAAACTCCTGTTGAATATAACTTTGATTAATATGTGTATACCTATATATTCTGACTTATTAAATTTAGATGAGCTATTGACTCCTCTAATAAATAAAGATTCATGTTATATTCCCCTTTGTATTCTCTACCCTTCCATCTCTTCTCAGGTTATAATCTGTACAAGTGCACATATATTATTATTTTGTAGAATAAATTACATACCACTTTACTCATAGAATAAATTAAATACACAGATGTAAATTAGTTGTATAAAGTATGGGGCCACATTTAGTTGCCAATAGTGACAGCTGAGAGCTGAGAGCTGGCATTTACTGAGTATTGACCACATGTCAGTTCTTTTCCAACGGCATGAAGTCATTTAATTCTTATACAACTCCGTAAGAAGACATCTCCGTTTTACAGATGAGAAAAAGATGAAGTTCACATCCATCAGCCAAGGTCAGGACTTACACCCTGGCACTCCGGCTCCAGAGCCCAGGCTCTTAGCCACTGTGCTGTAATTTTAAACAATGTACTTAGTTCTTTCTTATTGCATCGTCTTTGTCCCATACCTCTGAGAATAATTCCAGCTATAAGCCTTCCTAGAACAACTGCAGGTAAAGTGTCTTCTCAGAAAATCCATTTGCTTCACCTCTTCAGGATTTTAAACTAAATATTAGTTAAAAATGACAGTGATATATGGGCCTAATGCTTCCATTATGAAAATTACTTTAAACTTTAGCATAATCGTACACTTAGAAACTTGCATTTATTTTGCCCCGTTTCTAGCTTATAATCTATTGTAAAAGCATGTTAAATCTACTTTTGGCTCTATAAGATTTGTAGCAATATTTGAATGTAAGCAATGCAATTCTGATCTGACCTTATTCATTCATATTTGGTGCCCCCAAGTGGGAGAGGCTCTGATGGAAATGTACCAGCCTACAGAATAACTTAGCACCCCATCCAGTTATTATTCCTCAAAGACCATGTGTTAAATCTATGCCTCAAAGTGACTCAGCACCTCAACCCTTGGAAGAAGAGGCAATCAGCACTCCACGTGCCTGTGTGCCCAACCCCCCTACCAGGCTTGGCAGCCACAACCTTCTCATGCTTCTTCCTGAGGCTCTCACACAGACAGTGTTGCAAATCTTCCTGGTAAGGGTCAGTCACCCAGCATCTCTCTGCCACAGCCTCATAACCAGGCCCGGCCCTAGCCACCTAAGCTTGTGGCACTGGCCTTTGCAGTTTGGCCATCCTCATCTCCCCTTGCTGGGATAATGGGGTGTCATTAGAACTGTGACCCAGACGTAGGGGACAGGGGCTACAAAGGAGGCCCGCCTGTATAGATCAAGTGCACACAGGGGTCTTGACTTTTGACTCTAAGACTTGTGTTTAGTATGAGTGGCTTCCTTAGTCTTGTTGAGTCTTGATTTTCACATCTGTAAAAATAAAGCCAATGTTGACTTGCCAGGATGTTAAATTTCAATTAGACAGTGTTAAGGCACACTGCAGACTTTGGCCAAGTATTCGAGGAGAGCACAGAGAGTGGCGGGGGTGGGGTGGGGTGAGGGTGTCTCACTCAGCCTGGGAAGGAGTATGGGAGATCTTCCCGTAGGAAACCATCCTTAATGGAATCCTAAAAGAAAAATAAAAGATAATAATTATTGACCAAATGTGTGTGTGCATGGTTGGAAAGCAGATGTTATTACCCAAGGTGGGAAAGGACAATGAAAGAAATGAGTAATTTCTAATCAAAGCAACTGAACCTAGGGCTGTGGGCCGGAGGTTAAAAGTGAGAGGCAAAGAGTATAGCTGGGTTTGGAGAAACTGCTACAACTCTGAAATGTGAGTGTTAGAGAGGTTGGAAATGCTCATCAAGTTGTTACTTGAGATGAAGCAGATTGAATATTTATTTAGAGTCATAAGATATCATAATTAGACGGACCTTGGAAATGGCTTTATTTTACTGATAGTAAAATGAAAACTGGAAGCCCATAGAGGTCCAATTATCTATATTGCCACCTTTAATTAGTGGCAGTGTATGAGCCACAGGTTCTTGGTTCCTCATGTAGTGGACAGGTCCTGCCTGGTCCACAATCTACCATCCTCACTCAGACACTTTGAACTTCCAGAGTAAACTATTGTAGTTTACTGAGAGTCCTTCCAGCCTACAGTCTCTATTCTTCTTTTCTTTTTGTGTCTCTTCTATTTTTATCATAACAGTACCTTAGTATTGATTTTAAGAGTCAAATAATGCCAGTGGACTTGCAATAGAACAAAGCTGTGGAATGTCCTCCAAGGGACACATCCCACAGCAAGAATTAGCTGTGGCCTACTGTTCCTTCTTTCTTTTCTTCCCAGGAAGGGGTTGCTTGGGAGAAGTTGGTGTGTGCACCTCAGATCTGAATGGCAGCATGGCATTACAGTACCTAGTCCCTTGGACTAGATTTCTTGAGTTCAAAGCCTGGCCATGCCCCTTCTAGCCAGGTGATACTGGGCATCACCTGGGTATATATACGGGATGGGTATTGTCCTTAAGGTGGCTCTCTGCACGGTACAAGGTGCTTCCAGATAGCCTTCCATGTGCCCTTGGTCTGTAGCAGGGAGGAACTAAGATGCAATCACAGAGAAAGACCCTCTTGAGTGGGTAAGTGGGTCAGATAGTTTGTCCCCATATGGGGTAGGATGAACGAGGGGTCAAGTCCTAATGTTACTATGTTCTGGCTGTGATGGGTTAGAGGAGCTGATTTAACCCCTCTGAACCTTGGTGTTCCTGTTGAAAAATGATGTGGTAGCAAGTGGTTCCTTCTCTAAGACACCATGAGGATTGAATAAGACAAATGGATGAGAGGAGGCAGTGGCAAGGGAATACATGACAAGGTGGAGGGACCAGAAAGGGAGTTATTCTTAGCCAGCTTTGAAGAAATTCCTGGAAGATAGAAAGCAGATGGGATCAGACTGCAGAAACATAGGGGCAGGAAAAGCCCTATCTCCAAACACAGACGATAGAAAAACATCGTAGAAGTGATAGCAGTCCCAGACACATTTTAATCCTAGACTACAAATCGAGAGAGCAGGGCGGGGGGGGGGGGGGCTTTGGGGTGATCTTTAGGCTAATTACTGAAACTTTGTATTCTGAGCAGTTGAACCCAGCAGTTTCCCCCTGAGCCCAGAGTGTGGTGATGGTGAGATCCAGAATGTGAGCCACAGAGGGAGGAACATCTCAGAGAAGCAGGGCCAGGAGTAGGTCCAGACAGCCAGGAGAGAAACAGAAGGGAAGAAATAAGAATGGAAAAGAGATAAAAGAAGGCTCTGGCTGTGAATTTGTCCCCAGAACAAACTCTAAGTACATCTGTCCAAAGCAGGGGAGTTCTGACCCAGAGACCTGGTGGGTGGTTCAACCTGGGTCAGAAGGGGAGCCCAATGGCTTCAGATGACTTACAGGCTCTTTGAGAACCAGGAAGCTCCTTCTCAGGGGGTCAGCTACTTGTTTGTACATCCTGTCATCTCTACCCTCAGTCACCCAGACAGCTGGAGTCAGTACTTACATAGACTCAAGCAAACAGGAGTTTCAAATTCAAATGCAAAGGATAGTTAAGAATGCGCCAACATCATTAAAAAGAATATCTAGTTAGAAACTATATTCGTTTAGGAAAATTGCAAAAATCAACAAATAAAATAACCAGTGTCCATAGAAAGGAGAAATAATTTTAAGATAAGTGGAATCAAAATTCAGCTTTGAAAGGACTAGTTCACCATGAGTCAAGGGCAAATTATGTGAAAAAGAAGGTATTAGGAGTGAACTTTTCATAGGTGTTCCGAAGATCAGAATGGACACTGATAAAGAATAAACTCATGGGGCTTGAGAGGTAGTTCGGTGGTTAACAGCACTTACTGCTCTTGCAGAGAACTGGAGTTCGGTTCCCAGCACCCACATTGGGGAGCTCACAGATGCATGTAACTCCAGTTCCAGGGGATCCAACACCTTCTGGCCTCCAGAAGCACCTACACACACCTACACCCAGGTGCACACATATAAATAAAAGCAAATAAATATTTAAAAGATAATAAGCTCACACTGTGGAGAGTAAGAGAGAGGGAAAAAGAAAAAAAAAGGGACAAAGAACGTGGAAGAGAAGAAATGAAGTATGAAAAACATTAGAATTAAGAACTGCCCCCCAAGTTTTCAGACTGAAACAGAGCAGGCGTACAACATAGATGACCACAACCTTACGAATAAATATTGTTGAAACCACAGAACCACAAGAATAAAAGAAAATACTGAAAGTGCCTAGAAAGAACAAGTTCCCTACAAAGGAACAGGAATCAAGTGAGCATTCGACTTCTTTGACAATCCTGGAAGCTCAAAGTCAGGAAAAGGTAGATTTGGTTTCGAAGGGAAATGAATTTAAAGTTACAGTTCTATACTGTGTTGGTGCCTGTGCTATCCACATCATCCCTTGACCCACCTCTGAAGATGTTTCCAAATGAGCTCACTCATCTGGGAACAGCGTTCCTTTTTCCCTCAAGGTGTGTATCGTCCTCCTGGTTCCTAGGTCTTCTCTGATGACTGTCCTAAACCCTGGAGCTGGAGGAGTTCCTGATTCTGGGGACACCCTACCAAATTCTCAGCCAATGGGTGATGGGAACTGTCGAACACCTACTTTGGGTTCCTGGACCTTCTCACATCTTGGTCATAACTCTGGGAGGTAATGCTGCACTCTGTTCTAGAGGAGTTCTCAACCTGTTGAAGTTTCCTCAAAAACACACGGAGAATCCCCCCCATCCTCATTGGTTCTTCAAACAAACTGCTTTCAGACCCACACCTCAGAGATGACTTCTGGAGGAATTCAACCCTAAAGTTCTACTTAGCTATCTTTAAGTGTAAGAACAGCTCTGACATGATCAGACATGCAAGAACCGGACTTTTTTAAACATATGTTTACATGATCACCTCTCCTCTCTCACAGCCGCATAGTAAATAAACCCTGCCCCTACTTACCCTGGCATCACTTTGGAGAAAGGAAGAGGGAAGGAAGAAATATTAAATGAAACTTGTACTTCCATCCCCTGAGTCATTCACAAGAGGCTGTGGCAAATGGAAAAGAGGGTGGAATAGTTTGGTTTCTCCTCAATTCTCCCCTGAGCTTCACCACTGGGAGGTCAGAAGACTCTATGGATGGTGGGGGAGTTGCCCCTCCAAGGGTTTGCTGTCAGCCTGTTGGCTCAAACAGGTCGTCATACAGGACTGTTTAAGGCGGCAGTTTTCAACCTGTGGATTGTGACCCCTTTGCGTGGGGTTGTTGATTGACCCTTTCACAGGGGTTGCCTAAGACCATCTGCATATCAGATATTTACACTATGATTCATAACAGTAGCAAAATTATAGTTATGAAGTATCAACGAAAATAATTTTATGGTTGGGGGTCATCACAGCATGAGGAACTGTATTAAAGGGTCATGGCATTACGGAGGTTGAGAACCACTGGCTTCAGGTGTTGCAGGACATTTAGGATTCCTATTCCCTGCCATTAAAGGCTGGAAGCACCTCCCAGACATTGTGACACTGAGAATTCTAACCATCCCAAGGGAGACAAGATCTCCAGGAGGCTATTGTTAAATGAAATGAAAAGGTTAAATGCTTTTTAACACTTGAGAGTGGTGTGTGTAGATTTATACCTGTCTGGGTCATCTTCCACTGCAGGGTGAGTTTCCAATGCCCTCCATCCAACAATATCATGGCATAATTGAAAGCTGGACATGCACTGTGGAATGTAAAAGTGATGATGGCTGCAGGCGTGGGATTAGAACTGTTAACTCTGTAGGAAGGGGGATGCTATGACCCTGGTGTCTCCCTCAAAATTCATGTGCTGGAACTTAATCTCTATTACCACAGTGCTGGGAGGTGAGATTTGATGGCATGTGTTTAGACTTTAGAACTTGTGGGAAATCTCTAGTTCTTTTTCCCTCTGAAGTCATAACTCACTTAGCTCTTTTGCTGTCCATCATGTGATGATGTAAACTCACCATGTATTGGTACCTTGATTTTTGGTCTTCTCAGCCTCCAGAACAGTGAGGAATATGTTTCTGTTGTTTGTGAGTTGTCCAGTCTCAGGAGCGATGGTATAGGTGTACAAAATGGAGTAAGAGAGGAATGTCAAGCCTGCTCTCTGAGGGTGAGTTGCACTTGGGTTCCATACTACAACCTACCTGCTGGCCTGCTGGGCCATATGGTGAATGATACCAACCTGAAGTCCACATGTTCCTCAAGAGGGTCCAGAGAAGGCTTGATGCCCAAAAGAGTGGACTCCAGGATCCTTCTGATTCAGTCATGCTCACGTTTGTCCTTTTTATGCTCCCAAAGCACTTAGGCATCACACATACAGTTCAGAAGGCTCAGGACCAAGACAAATGTACCTGCCTCCTCCTCCTCCTCCTCCTCCTCCTCCTCCTCCTCCTCCTCTTTTTTCGAGACAAGGTTTCTCTGTGCAGTTTTTGTGCCTGTCCTGGATCTCGTGCTATAGACCAGGCTGGCTTCAAACTCACAGAGATCCACCTGGCTCTGCCTCCCGAGTGCTGGAATTAAGGGCGTGTGCCACCACCACCCAGCACCTCTTTCCTTCCTAAGGGCTCAAGCATGTAACCTATGGGGCAAGACAGGTGACACAGTAACCTGGATGCTGTGGAATAATCCTGTACACTGTGAATATGTACTACCCTCACTGGTTAATAAAAAGGTGCTTGGCCAATAGCTCAGGCTTATTACTAACTAACTCTTACATTTTAAGTTAACCCACAATCCTTATTTATGCTCTGCTATGTGGTGGTACCTTTATTAGCATGGCACGTTCATTTCCTGCTCCCTCTGCATCTGGCTGGTGATGACTCTGACTCCACCCTTCTTCTTCCCACCGTTCTCAGTCTGGCTTTCCTGCCTAATTTCCTGCCCAGGTACTGGCCTGTCAGCTTTTTATTACCCAATAAGAGTAATACATATTCACAGTGTACAGAAGGATTATTCCACAGCATTTACTGGTCTTAAATACCCCTACAAGGTAGCTGCTCTGACAGGGAGGTGTACTGGTATCTGCTTTTCAGACTCCCCAGCGGCATTTTAATTCTGCCCCAGCCATGCAGTGTGAGGTCTTGTTGATGGGTTGTGAGCCTGACTGATTTCCTGGGCCAGAGGGGGAACTGATGCTTACTCTAAGTGTAGAGAAGAGACCTGAACCTGAGCTCAAATCTGAGCCCAGCACAGACAGTCCCTCCTTACTAACATGACTGTGGGCAAGTTACCTAAGGTCAATGGATTGCAGCTTTCTTGTCAATAGCACACATTTAAGCATTTCAGATGAGTTGCTGTGCCACTTTAACAAGATGATCATTAAAAAAAAATGGTCAGAGAAGTTACAGGATGCCCAGCTAAAGTTGAATTCAGGTGAAGAACAATGGTACAATGAGTCCCTAAGTGTTGCATGGAGCATGCTTTCACTAAACAAATTAATTATTTATATGAAGTAAAATGCAACTGGTCGACTGGTATTTTTGTGTATTAACTCTGAAAACTCTATCCATTAATAGAATAGGAGTAGAACTAGCTGTCCCTTGTTGAAAGTTGTGGCATGCCATAGCACTAATCTAATTTCATCCTCACATCCGGGCATGGAAACATTAGCTCTGTTTTTACAGATGTGAAAACTACGACTCAGCAAGGTTAAGGAACCTTCCCAACAATGCACATCATCAAGCCTCCAAGTCCAGAGTCAAACCCATGTGAATGCTCAGTCCCTACACTGGACTGCCTCTGGGGCATCTGCTCATAAACCCGGGGCTCAATTGTAATCATGTTCCCAATACTTAAAAAAAGAGGGCAGGATGGCAAACCCCCAGTTCTGTACATGGGCTATGGTGGCTGTAAGGTCTGGCTTGGAAATTGAGACAGCATATTGTGCAATAATCTTATCTTAAATGTGAAGGGGAGCACAGATGTGGTGGGTATGAGAGTTCTACTTGCTGGCCTCTAAGTGGGTATTGGCTCTCAGGCCTGTGGGTGGAATTGGGTATGTAGACATCTGGGATATTTGTGTTTTTCTTTCAGGTCTTTAGATCCCAATTCACTCTAGCCATCTCACACACTGCCTCTGGGCACGAGCTAACAGTATTGAAATTGCTATTTACATACGCTCATCTCTCCTATTAAAACCCCAGACTGCACAGCAAGTGTCTTGGGAGTACAGGTGCTGATTGGTTTACTCTTGTGTCCCCAGCATAGAACAGAGAGCCTGATATGTAGCAGATGATCAATCTGTGTTTGCTAAACAAATGAAAGGATTACTGTGGATGAGGCCTGGTACTTGACATTTGTCCTTGGGGAGAACGGAGGAAGAGGAGTCATGGTAGCAGAAGTGATCATTTTAAAGCAATAACTGGGGCAGCTGAGGACCCCAGCCTGTCCTGATTGGGACTGGGAAATTGTAGCTTCCAGCTATATTCCTTTTCATGAGGCCTTGGACAGTGTATACTACACAGAGAAGGGTGATTTCTCAAGGCAGCAGAGGAGGACTGGCCTCTGAGACACAGCCAGAAGGGAGGGAATCTCATCTGGGAACACTAGAGCCCCTGTGCTTTACTGTGGTGGGGCTGATGGGAGGGGAGAAAGGATGATGGCCATAACAATCTTCCCTTTACTTAAGGGAATAGGAGAAGGCTGCGGGGGGGGGGGGGGGGGGGGAGGGGGGTTGTTATGAAAGTGGTAGGCATCACTGTCTTCAGCTAGTTCATTCCCTTGTCATCCAGATTTTAATAAAAATGTATTCATGTATTCATTGAACAGATTTTTTTTGTTCTCTCATGCAATTATAAGTATTGTGAATTATTGTGACACACTGTTTTCCTTGCAGTTGGCATTTGGGATGTTTTGAGTCAGAGATTATTTGAGTAAGAGCTAACTGAAATGATGGCCCTTTGATGATTTCAAAACAGTCAACGGATCACAAATTCATTGACCCTCCTTTCATTCCCTGGTTCTGCGTTCCCTCTTTTGTACGGAGTACAGTAACAGAGGTGCCCTGTGCCTTACGACAGACTCAACAATGGTTATGCAGCTTCTGTATTGTTGACTGGAGTCCTGAGCTGCCTCATGAGAGGTGTTGTTGCTCTAGATCTACTGTGCTGGGCTGGCCATGCATATAGACTTTGAATTCGATAGTCCTAGCTGAGTTCAGCTTATCACCTGTATTAGTCAGGGTTCTCTGGAGTAACAGAACTTATAGAATGAATCTCTCTCTCTTTCTCTCTCCCCCTCTCTCTCCCTCTCTCTTTCTCTTTCTCTCTATACACATATACATATATATGTGTATACATACATATATACACGTACACACATATATATGTGTGGGGCTTATTAGAATGACTTACAGGCTGTAGTCCAGCTAATCCAACAATGTCTCACTATGAATGGAAAGTCCAAGAATTGAGAAGTTCCAGGTAGTCTTTAGGAGATGTTCAAATCCCAAAGAAGTAGGCTGTAATTCCTGTGAAGGAATGGACTTGTTAGAAAGTTGAGAGCAAACAGGCAAAGGGCAAAACCTTCCTTCTTTCATGTCCTTAAATAGGCTTTCACCATAAGGTGTGGCCCAGATTCTAAGTGTATCTTCCTGTCAAAAGAACCAGAATAAAGGTATGTGCCTTCCCGCCTCGAACCCAGGTTAGAGTGGATCTTCCTACTTCACATTAAACAAATATTCCTCACTGTGTGCCCCCCCCATTTTTGGATTTTAGTTAATTCCAGATGTAGTCAAGTTGACAACCAAGAATAGCCATCACAGAATCCATCTATACCAGGGTGCAAGGCCTGTGAGTGGAGCAGACCACTTCCTGCACCAGATGATGTCAAGAGATCTGACTAGGTCTTATGGAGCTGAAGGATCAACCAGAGAACTATGCCTAAATCTCTACTTATTGAAAGCATTACATATAACAAATTGGAACTTACTTCAAATCACTCAGTTTCAGGGGATTTTTTGTAGTCTAACTATGGGAGTACTTATATTTTAGATGCTTGCCTAAAAAAGTGATATGACAGTTTGATCCCTATTTTCTTTACTGTGGTGGTCACGGATGGAGCAGGAGCAGGGAGCAGAGTTGAGTATCTCTGCAGAGCTAACAGTCTGGGTGGATGGGATGCCCTACTTCATGACAGAGTATTTATATTGAGTAAGTGCCTTTTATTTGATGCCTTGTCATCAGTAAGGGAGACACATATATCCACGACCCAACACGTGACAGCAGAAGTGGCCTTGCTTACCATCCTCCAAGAAGTGGATAGAGATTTAAGTGTTGGCGATGCAGACACTGCAAGATTCAAGGCCTTGTTCCTAGTGAAGTTGCACCCTTGTCAGGGAATAGAGGAAAAACTCTACTGAACTATAGTTATGCTGTGGTAGGGTCATTCTTGCACTCCTTGTATTTAGTGAACCTCAAGTTGGAAGAAGGGGCCTATCGTCAGGAGTACCTAACCCTGATAAACAGAAAGGCTGGTTGTTTACTGTTGAGGTTGGTAGGAAAGCTTGTGGACCCTGGGTGATGTTCTTGGGTGTTTCCTATAATAACTGTTAATGGACATGTAGAGCAACTCTACCCAGACAAATATATGACTACCAATGCATCTCTAGAATATAAGTTTGTATCAAAATGTTTTATAAATAACAAGAGTCTCCAAGGCAATGGTGAGCCTGTGGGGACTTCAGAATGTGTAGTGTTCTGTTCTAGTCTGCAGCTCTCTCAAACTTTTTTATCTTCCAAGCTCTGTGCACTTCCAGTCCAAAGTTACAAATTCCAGTTTTAAGTTCCACAGTTCTCCTCCACAAATCAACATAGTCATGCCCATCATAACACCCCACTTCTGGTACCAGTTTATGTTTGAGTTTGCTTTCTTTTGCTATGATAAAACACTGACTAGGAGCAATTTAGGGGAAGAAAGTATTTATTTAGCTTATATTCAAGGGCACAGTTCATCATTGAGGTAAGCCAAGACAGGAATTCAAGACAGGAGCTAGAAGTGGGGGCCATGGAAGAATGCTGCTTACTAACTTTCTTCCAAGGTTAACATTTAGATACCTCTTTAACACAACCTGGGTCTACCTGCCCCAGGGTGGTACTGCCAACAGTGAACTGGGCCCTCCTGTATCAATCATTAATCAACAAAATGCCCCCTTCTATGTCCACAGGTCAATCTAATTGAGGTAATTGTTCAATTGTGGGTCCCTCTTCCTGAGTATGTCAAATGGGCAACAAAAATAACCAGGACATATAATATAGAAGGAAGAGGATGACACCACAGCAAACCTGAGAAGGACCATGTGATAAGTAGTTCTTGAATCTGAATGGGGAGATGAATCTGTGTGGTTAAGTGATCAGCCATTGTGGTCATGGGATATGCTACTTAGAATTCCTTCAAGTGAGCCTAGTTCAGGGGACATCAGTGACTGACAGCCTGTTGTGGAATATTATTTTAACTGGGCAAAGATGTGTTACATTTGTTTATGCGGCATTTGTTTAATTATGTAAAGATGTGTTGCATTTGTTTCACCTTGCTTGCCTAAGGCACTTGACTGGTCTAATAAAAAACTGAACAGTCAATAGCTAGGCAAGAGAAAGGATAGGTGGGGCTGGCAGGCAGAGAGAATAAATTGGAGGAGAAATCTAGGTTTGAAAGGGAAGAGGAATGAGAGGAGAAGGAGGAGAGAATGAGGGACATGCCCAGGACAAGAAGCCAGCCAGCCAGACATAGAGAAGCAGTGAAAGAGAGAGATACAGAAGTCAGAAAGGTAATCAGCCCCAAGCCAAAAAGTAGATAAAGAGAAACAGATTCATTTATGTCAAAAGAGCTAACCAGAAATGTGCCTAAGCTAGGCTGAGCATCCCAAACTAATAAGTCTCTGTGTCATGATTTGGGAGCTGGTTGGTGGTTCCCTCCAAAAGCCTGGTACAGTTACTGCCCCTGAATTAACTTCAGGTTTCTTCTTCACCACTCCTGGCCAGTGCACGAGCACAGCTCTCTGCTCTCCAAGATGGTCTTTTGGAAAAGTAGTTCTACAACGTCAGCTCACTTCTGTACATAACGGGATTCCTCTGAAGGACAGTGTTGTTTTGAGACTTTCAGGATAGAAAGAGATTTTCCTAGACATACGTCATGGTCTGGGACACTTTCCATTTAACATTTACTTCATTTTCTCTCTACACAAGTTCTAGGACCTCCATCCTATTGTGAACATTCTGCTCTTAAAAAAAATAAACAAACCAAAACCCCAAAACCAAAATAACTTGTCCCCCTTTACCCTTCTTATATAGTTCCATTTATAAACCTTTAACATATCTAAGTCAATCCTGATGTCTGCTTCATGGAGAATCTGCACTGCTATACTGTATCTGTAGTTAGTTTCTATAACCACTATTGAAACATTTCTTGATGACCTGAGGGCTGATATGAACATCTAAAGCAAACAGAAAGAATGGACTGCATTGGGATTGACATACACACTCCATTCATCAGAAGCTTCTTACACTTCTAATGTTTTAAATCTCCCTCTCCTCCAACCAGTAATAACTTTTTCATGTGTATGTGTATGTGGTTTGTGTGCTTGCTTTCATGCATGCGTGTGTGTGTGCATGCGTGTGCGTGCGTGTGCACTTGCAGGTTAATGTGTGCATGCATGTGTATATGTTTATGTTTGAAGTTGACATTGAGTGTCTTTCTGGATCATTCCCCACTTTATTTACTGAGGCAGGTTCTCTCACTGACCTGGGAGCTCACCAATCACGGCTGGTATAGCTAGCCAATTCGTCCTGAGGACCCCTTGTGTCTCCCTCCTAAGTTCTGTGATTATAGGCAGCCATCAAACCCAGCTTTTAAATGAGTCCTGGGGTTCCAAACTCCAGGATTCAAGCTTATACAGCAAACAGTTTATCCAGTGAGCTATCTCTCCAGCCCTGAAACTGAAGTATAATGTCATTTTATTAATTCTAGAAAATTTTAATCCATATTTTGAATTTCAACTTTCTACAGTCATTTTTTTTCACAATATGATAACTTTGGGAAGTGTATCAGATTCTCACATTCCCTCCTCCACCACTTTTAACTTCTCTTCCAATATTTCTATTTTACTAATTTATTTTGGGCTAGCTTTTAGATTTGTCTTCCAGCTCACCATTTTATCTTTAACTTGTTACTTAAAATACTAGTTTAAATGATAGCAATTTATAGACATTATCTTAATTTTTCTAAGAATTGTTTTTTAGCATCTTTTAAAAAAATCTCTGCTTAGAAGTTCTTCTATGTCTCTGATTACTCTAGACGTGTTTATTCTACAGGGAAATAGCCAACCCCATTGGGGAGCAGGGACTTAAAATTTATTTGGTATGGTTGCATTATTTTGTAAATGAAGACTCATAGCCTACAATGGTCTTTTCTATATTAGTAGCGCACCTGACTCTGTTGTGCTTTCATTTGCTCCAACTGTTGACAGCCGTGGCTTTTTCCCTGTGTGAGCTCATGTTTGCTGGACTCAAATGCAGATCTTGACAGTGTCTGCCTTCTTGTGTGAGCTTGGCTTCTACAGCCGGAGGGCGTCTCCCCACTGCAAACCCTTGGAGAAGGAGAAATCATATATATTCCCTCCAATGCAGGTTTGTGTGTTGCCATTCTGTTCACGTTTGACTTCTCTCTCAACGAGATTGCTTCATAATGCTTGGAGGGGATTTTTTTTCAAGTTTATAATTTCAGATTGGCCATTATTTATTCACTTATTTTCTTTTTCTGATGCTATTTGAAAATCTCTTCATTGTCTTCAAACTTCTGTGCTTTCTGGAACAACATCAGATGTCTATCTTGTTTTTCCTTTGAAATGCATCTTTCTTTTTCTATCCCTTCTTACGATAATCTTTCTTTTCACCCTTCTTTTCTTTCCTCTATCCCTTCTTTGCTTGCTCCCTCTTCTCCCTCCCTCTTTTCTTCCTTCTTTTCAAAAGTGTAACATGTTTTATCTGAGTGTTATTTTCATTGACTTTTTTGTGTATGACTTGGGGTTTTTCTAGTATGCTAAATAGTAATTGACTCATGTACTCAGAATATTCATTTGCTTATTACTTTAAATACATATTTATACTATATATTAAACTGTAGTATCATGAATTTTTCAAGGTGTTCAATGTTTAGAGCAGAGAACGACATATATAACTATAGCTCATAGCAAACTTCAGTTAATGTCAGAAGGCACAGATTTTAGCTTTTCTCTTTCCCCACCATTGGCATACAACCTGAACATATAAGTAGTGGGTTGAAGGTGTGGGTTGCTCTATATTACCTTGAAGTCAGCCTATTGTTGCCCTTGCACACAAGAGAACATTCTGGATCTTATATGTTGAAGACCATTAGAAGATGCTTCATGTCTTCAATAAGTACAAAAAATAAAGAGCAGGCCTCCAGAAGCCATGTCTATCCATGTGGCTCTAGATGGTCTCATTTCTGCTTCCTAAATGAAACTAGTGTTTAGGAACAGAGAAAGAATAAAAAGAAAAAAAATGTCAGGATGCAAAGAGCAAAGTGTTCTGTGTTTGAATCTCTGGTCCCCACAGTTACACAAAAGGACTTGGTAGAGTTCTTTAAAATCTTTTCTGTAAATTATTTTGACATTTTAACCAACTGAAAAGTGGAGTATAATTCTATTCCTCTTGAATCTGAGTGGGCTTATGGTTTACCTATAACTTACCTATAACTAAGCAGGACAGAGGGGACGCTAAAAATTTTTCAATGGTAAATAGTAATAGGTAGTAAATGGTACAACCTCAATTTGTCAGCTAGAAAAACTTCACCAGAGCTCTGAGCTACCATATTAGAAGCTCCATTACTTGAGGACAGCCATTCTATGAAGAAGCTTAGCAGTAATAGAGTCCATGCATAGGTACTCTTAGGGATGTCCCAGCTGAAGTCCTGGATGACAGCTAACATCAGCTGCCCAGGAAGGTGAGTGACTACACTTTTAGATAATTGTGGTGTCTAACATCAAGTCTCCCAATTCACCAAATCTCCCCTGAGGCCCCAACACTGTGAAAGAGAGCAATTCCTATTGTTCCCCCATCCAAATACCCAGTCTCTATTATTCATAAACAGGGTAAAGCATTTGATCTAAGCCAGTGGAGATCATTTGTGACACAGCAATGGTAACCTGGATATTCAATAACCTTGCAATGTATCGTCCTTTTGACATAGACTTGTGTGAGTTAGATTTTAACATTTTCCAACCATCCAAGACCTGACTAATGCAGCAAGATAGTGAAATGATGTCATGGTGGAAATGGCCTTAGTTGTTTTTAATTAGGCAAACACATGTCCTTAGCTACTCTGCTATTAACAACATATACTTCCCACTCTTCCAATAATTGGTATCACCCCTGGGTGTAGAGTAATGTTATGAACCACCATCTTAAAGAAGAGGCAAAGGGAAGAAATTCTGTGGAGACTATGGGATGGGAAGACCTGACCATGTGTCTTGGAGGCCTGAAAGGGAGCTGTGTATTTGTCGCCCAACCAGCTGGAGCACCAAGTTCTTGCCACATGACCACTTGGTTTTGTGTTAAGCTCATTCTTCTGTCCTGCCCTGTTCCTTCCAGCTCGACCAGGAGGCATGCCTGAGTGCCTCCTGTAGCTGCTCTTGTTACTTTGCTGGGTAACATGATCCATGCATATAGCTGTTTTTGCCTAGATGGTTTCCAGGTTGTTCTTTTAGCTCTGATCCTACCTTATCCATAAAGAAGACACGTTGGAGAAAAAAAATCATGCTTTATCTCTTTCCCCACTGTGTAAGGCTGTTTCCAACACCCTGATGCTCCCCTCCAATCAGGATTGATTTCTTAGGAGAACATGCAGTTTTTCATCCACAACACCATTGAGTCCAGCCAGTTACTGAGAACTGATTGCATGGCCTCTTCAGTATAACTAATGAAATGGAACTTAGAGAGCTGGAAGTTTCCCCAAAGCCTTAGTCCATTGCAATACATGCTTTCTGCCCTATATAAAAATGTTTTGAACTACTGTGATCAGGTTTTAAACCTTATAGTCCAGCAGGTGCTGTGAAGCCTTCAGTGTGGCCCCGAGCTGCCCACAGGCACAGAGGGAGCCAGCCTGCCTTCCCCCTCTGAAACCCTCAACACACTGTGCCACTGTTATCCTGCTCTCCCATCTTCTTCATAGCATCTGTCTCTAATTTGCACTTGTCATGTTACTCTGGTCCATTTGCAGCCACTTATTTGTCCTGTATTTTATGCACTTATTTTTTAATTTCTAAAACTTTTTTGTAGGTACCCATGTCCTGCTCCAAACATCTTAGAGAGGTGGTACCACAACCAATAGGGATATATTTTGGCCCAATGCTTGCATAAGTGTAAGTAAACACCTGTGACAGTCTTCCCCAACCTCATGCACATGCGACACTCGCGCGCGCGCGCGCACACACACACACATACATACACACACAATTTAGATGGCATATCTGACTGGGTCAAGACATTTTTACATGGATGAAGTGAACTCAGTAGTGTTGATGAGTTTCACTGGTCTTGGATGTAAAGATCCGTAGAAAGGCATTGAGAAACAAATGTTCTCACCTGGACATTTCTCTAGGTTTGCAGAATTTCTCAGGCTCTGCACTATATTTATAGGAATAAATTACATCTTGGCACAGATTCCCAGCTCTGCCCCATTGTGCATGGTGAGGATGGTACTGGAAACACCAGGAAACTGGGCCTCAAGTTCTAAGGATTGGGGGCTGTAGCATATGGACACTGAGAAGAACTGAATTCATACACCAGGGGGCCCAAGAGACAGGGCTGGAGGTTTGGCCACTTGAAGACAGAAGAGAGCAACAGGATTGTTAGAAAATACACAGGGGCTCTGTATCAGTTTGCTTCTATTTCTGTGATTAACACCATAACCCAAAGCAACTTAGGGAGAAAAGGGTTGGTTTGGCTTACAGGTTCACCGTGGAAATAAGTCAAGGCAGGAATCATGAAGTGGGAACTAAAGCAGAGACTGCCAATGGCTCACTTGTTTGCTTTCTTCTAGAACTCAGGACCACCTTCCCAGGGTGGCACTACCCCCAGAGGTTAGTCCCTCCCACATCAATAATCAGTCAAGAAAATGTTCCACAGACATTTCCACAGGCCAGTCTGAAGGAGGCAAGTTCTCAACTGAGGCTCCCTTTCCCCAGGAGACTCCGGTTTGTATAGGTTGACAACGATGAATCAGCTCAGGCTCCAGGAGTGTGGCTACTCTGTGACCAGAGGATTCCCCCCACTTGTAGCACAGACACAGAGATGAGAGAGTCATGGCTCAAGTTCCTATGCCGAGTAGCAATTTATAAAGTTCCTCATGTTGGGTCATTGCAAGTTCCTCTCGAAAGTGGAAAGGTCAGACATTTATCTCCAACTCAGGAAAGGGAGCAGAGGCCAGGCACATGAGCAGAAATCCTATATAAGGGAATTAGCTGGTATAGACAGCACCCTGGTCCCAATCTTTGATTCAGCTTTGCTTTACGTTTCTTCGTTGGGTTGGGTTTTTGACAAGATTACAATGCATGAACTGTAATTCTTCATTTAGGAAGTTGAAAAGCAATGAATACGTACGTAGCAGTTACCAAAAGTTTAAGCTGATCTGTTTCTTAGCATAAAAATTGATTTCCTAAATGAGTTTATTTACCAAGAGAAGCAAAGGCTTGCTTTCATACATGAAAAGGTTTGTTTGATAGCTCCAAGGTCTGTTGACTTAACACCAGGAAACCTTGAAATTTACGTCTACATTATGTCTTAGAATGTTAGAGTATTTACTGTAGAACATTGAACTTAGTTCTTTCAAGTTATAATTTATGATTGCTACAGGAAGTTGATTTTATTTACCAACCTTGTGATAATTGACCTATGACCCTGGCCTTATTGATCAAATTATAACAAACTCAGCCAGTGTAAAAGACGCTCTTAGAATCAGGAAAGCACCCAAGGGCCTTCCTTTTTGAAAACATTATCTTTCAAGTTAAAAGTAGTGATATCTGATAGGTTAATTTTCAAATGCACACAAAATTGTGATTTTCCTCTCTCAATCCTGGGCTCGAGAATTTGGCTTACTCTTCTTCTTCAGGCTCATTCTTACAAGTCTTCAGGCTCGACAGAGACAGTGGTGTCTCTTGAACGTTTCACCACTTCTACTTCAGGAGCATTCTACCTTTGCATCATGACATTCTCTGCTTAGCTTTGCCACTTTTTTATGAGTTTCGATGGAGATGGGCTATTTCCAAAGGGCGGGGATGCTGTTCTTGTCATCTCTATATACTGTGTGTAAGGGCTGATGGCCAATAGTTACTGAACTACAATGGACACAGTACAGGAAGTCCCTTTTCCCATCTCATTCAAACTGTGTCTGAGACAAACAGCTATCGGGGCTTAAGTGTGTGTGTGTGTGTGTGTGTGTGTGTGTGTGTGTGTGTGTGTGTGTGTGTGTGTGATGTGTCTACAGGAGGTAGAGGGTGGAATGAAGGAGATATAGGTGGGTTTGTTACTTTCTTCTGAGTGCTCTGATAAACTAGGTGAACTGGACCCTGGGCACTGAGTAGCCTTCATGCCTGGCTAGAGGAGCTCCTCTGATCTTACAGTTTTATAGTAGGCATGTTGGTTGCAATGTCATTATCTCCCAACAGGTCTCCATACTGCTGCTGCCTGCATCTATGGATTGCAGCCATTCCAGGTGACTGCTTAATAACAAGCTTTTGGTAACTAGAAGACTGCATTGACTGGTAATGCCTTCACACATATAATCAAACTCGACTCTACCCATTCATTTCTACCTCTTCTCCCATCTAACATACTGTCAGTAACTAATATGGCCTTCTTCCTGATCCAATTTGTCTTTCTATGGAGCTACTAATGAACAGGGGAGGCCATAGGAGACTGTTAGGGAAGACTAGGGGCTGAGGGTTGGGAGAAGGGGAGGAAACGGAGAAGGGGAGGGGCCAGCATCCAAGGGCGTGGGTACTCTACAAACCAGGTCATTTATCTTGCATGTCCCTGAGTGGGTGTCCCAATTACTTAAGGCATTTTAGGTTCAAAGATCTGTCAAGACATTTTTTTTCTGAAGGACCTGCTGTATGGCCTATATCTGTCTTGTTTCTCAGCAGGAGATAATGATGGATGGTGCATAAATCTTTGCAGAGTGCCAATTAATGCTGGGACTGCTTCTTTGAAGTGTTGTGAGTACTGATTCCTCAGGCTGGTTTCTGCTTAGAAGCCAGAGCAGGGACTACTCCATTGGATGTGCAAGCTCCTATGAGCTGAGAGCTGGGCTGGAGAAATGAGACTTTGCGGGTGACTGGTTTGCCAGGCAAGCCTGCCCTGTCAATGGCAGGGGAAGTCATGCTGGGTTTTAGTTAAAGTTCTGGGGGAAGACCGTATTAATCAAGAGCCTAATCAGCTGGCTCTGGGATATGGTGGCGAGGGCAACTGTATAATTTATTGTCCTATTTAGGACACTTTGAGATGGAAAAGAGAGTGTTGTTAATAATTATGCCCAGAGAACAGGTGTAAATCGGGAGTGTCCCAGGCATACCAGGACATATGGTTACTCTAAGATGATATATTAACTTTATCAATTAATTCTCAGAAGCTTGTGTAATTGGCTTACTCTACATATCATATTCTTCTGAGAAAAATGGGCCTCACTGGATTATTATTCTTTGATTCTGTATATAGAACACATTGCATATGGTGCTTAATGATCGAACACTATGAAAGAACAAAGGTTTTGAATGTAAGACCGGGGTTTGTGTCCTAGCCTTTCCATTTACTAGCTGACCTCATCTGCTCACTGACCATCCTGGTTGGTTGAAATGGTCTAACTTTAACTCTGTAAATTTCATGGTTCCGGAATCCTACTGGTCCCAGATAGACCAGAACAATTGATTATCATTTTGGTGATCTCACTGAGCAGGATTCTAAGGAGTCAGATTTAGGACTCATCCACAAGGTGGATCACCAAAGTAGAGCAGTGATGGAGAGCTGGTGCTGGAAGCATTGGAGAGGAGAGCATCCGGAGGCAGGGGGAGGAGAGGTCTCTGGGGTGTGGCTACGAAAAGAAGAGCTGGCACAGCATTGTATTTTTTCCAGTGGAGTGTGCTGGAATAGTAATCAAATGTAGGCAGAATCAAGTCCACTATGCACTCCCACCAGCAGGGAATAAATGTCTACCTTTCAGTACATCCATGCCAGCTTTTGTTATTATGTGTGCTCTTGATCTTAGCCATTCTGATTGGGGTAATATGAAATACCAAAGTAGTTTTAATTTATAATTCCATGATGGCTAAGGATGTTGAGCATTCAAAAAAATGTTTCTCAGCTATTTCATTTTAAAGAACTCTCTAGTTCCATGCCCTATTGTTTAGTTGGGTTATTTATTTACTTGAGGTTTAGATTTTTGAGTTCTTTGTGTATTCTAGATACTAACCCAATGGATTGACTCTTCAGCCCAGTGATATTGCTCTTTGCTGTACAGAAACATTTTAGCTTCATGAGGTCTATTTCCTTTATCTGTTAAATGTTGGTCTTAATGCCTGTGCTATTGTAGTCTTGGTTGGAAAGTCCTTTCCTGTATAAGTGAATTCATGCATATTCCCTGCTTTTTCCTCTGTCATATTCAGAGTGTCAGGTCTCATGTTGAGGTCCTTGATCCATTTGGAATTGTGTTTTGTGCAGGTGAGAAATCGTTTCATTCTTTACAAGTAGCTGTACAGTTTGACCAGCACCATTTGTTAAAGATGCTGTCTTCACTCCAGTGTGTATTTTTGGTCTCTTAGTAAAAAAATCAGGTGGCTATAGGGGCGTAAGCTTATAATGTGGGTCCTTGTGATTGTTTGAATAAGATTTACCTCATAGTCTTGGGCATTTGAATGCATGGTCCCCAGTTAGTAGCTTTGTTTAGGAGATTTAGGACGTATGGTATTGTTGGAGGAAATATGTCACCGGAGGTAGGTTTTGAGAGTTTAAACCCTTATGTCATTTCAAATTCCTTCTCTCTGCTTTGTGCTTACAGTTCTAGATGTGTGCCCTCAGCTTCCTGTTCCTGCTGCCCTCAACTTCCTGTTCCTGCTGCCATGCTTTACTTTGTCATCATGGACTCTTGCCCTCTAGAACTGAAGCAAAATCAATTCTTTTTTTCTTTAAGTTGTCTTGGTTATGTGTTTTATCACAGAAATAAGTAAAATCAATACAGTCCTCAGTTCTATTCCCATGATCAATATATCTTATTTCCCTGAGCACTGTGTCTGTTTTATGCCAATACCGTGCTGTTTTTATTACTATAGCACTGTAACGTAACTTGAAATCTGGGATAGTGATACCTCCAACACTTCTTTTATTGTCAAATTTGTTTTGACTATCCTGGGTCTTTTGTGTTTCCATATGTAATTTAAGATTATTTTTCAATTTCTGTGAAGAATAGCATTGGGAGTTTGATGAAGAGCTCACTGATTCTGTAGATTGTTATTGGTACGAGGGACATTTTGACAATGTCAATCCTACCAATCCATGAACATATGAGGTCTTTTCATCTTCTGATATCTTCTTCGATTTCTTTTTTTTTCAGCGTATTAAAATGTTTATTGTGTGTGTTTTCACTTCCTTGCTTAGATTTATTCCAAGTTATTTTATTATTTTGAAGTTATTGTGAATGGGATTGCTTTCCCACTTTCTTTCTCTTTATGTTTATCATTTGCATACAGAAATTCCACTGATTTTGTGTGTTAATTTTGTATTCTTCTATTTCATTGAACATGTTCATTAACTGTGGGAGATCTTTGGTGGAGTCTTTGTGTATAAAACCATATCATCTGGAGATTAGTATACTTGGACTTCTTCCTTTACTATTTGTATCCCATTTATCTCCTTCACTTGTCTTATTGGTCCAGTTAAGGCTTTAAGCATTATATTGAATAGGACTGGGGGTGGACATCCTTGTCTTGTTCCCAATTTTAGTGAAAATGCTTTGAGCTTTTGTCTGGTGGGATGTGGGCTGTGGGCTGCTGTAACACCGCCTTTATGATGTGGGACTGTGTTTATTGTGTGGTGGGCTGCTGGCTGTGGGCTGCTGTACACTGCCTTTATGATGTGGGGCTATGTTTATTGTATTCCTACATTCTCTGGAACATTTATCATGAAAGAATGTTGGATTTTGTTAAAGGTCTTTTGTGCACCTAATGAGATGATATTGTGGTTTCTGTCAGAGAAGAGTGACCTCAAACATGGCCAGAAGGAGAGTTGTAGTGGCAGCGGAGGGAAGGCCACTGAGATGCACAGATAACAGCATCAATTACATGTACCACATGGCCTCCTCAGTCTTTGAGGTCACACATGAGACCCAAGAGAGGAGGTCTGGGTTGATGCCTTTTGGAAAAGAGTTCCAATAAACAAGTGGGCCAGGGACAAACTTCTACCATGACACTCAGTTGTGGGATCCAGGGTGTAAATGAAGTTCTTGCAGAGTGACCTGATGAGTGGTTGTTCAGGAAAATTGAACCCCTTCTCCTTTCAGTCTTGTCCTTCCCTGTGCAGCATCCTTCCTATCTTTACAGACATGCTATTTTACTCCCAAAGATCTATTTAGGTAGGTGATGAAGAAAGAGAGAGCATATAACTGTGGAGACAACAGCAATGACACACAAGCCACCACAAACCCACAATGACACCAGGTAGAGAAGCTGCTGAAACTAATTCAATCACCCTGACTACTTTCTCTCTCTCTCTCTCTCTCTCTCTCTCTCTCTCTCTCTCTCTCTCTCTCCCTCACTTCCCCCAGTGAGGCTCCCTTTCCTAAGGATTTCACAACATTCCAAGGTAGCACCACCATCCAGGGACCAATTGATCATTACATGAACCCACGGGGAAGCAGTTCAGTTTTAAACCACAACAGAACCTCTATTTTCATACACTGTCAAATTTTTGACCAGGCTGGACTGGGAAATTCTCACAAGGATGCACCCTTTGGTGAGTTCTCAGGGGCTGAGACTCTGACTCCTCCTTTTCGGTCCTCTAGAAACCTACTTCTCTGAAACTATAAATTAAATACCTAAATGTGAAACTATAAATTAAATACCTAAATGTATCTGTCTAACTCCTGATGCACCATTTGACTCAGAATTTAACTCCCAAACTGTAAACTTTATACGAAAATTTTCTTCCCGTCTTTGTAATGAATTCCAGAAGCAGCCTTATTTGGTTATGAGCTAAGGGATGATCCAGAGGTGCCAATGGGACAGCTGTAGCCTGGAGATACTGTGGGTGCAATGCAGTTCCAAAGAGCACCAGAGACGCTGTTGCATTATAGGATGCAGCAACTGAGCTTCTTTTACCCCCACAGAAAATCTGCAAAATTATTTTTGCTCTGAGGAGGACCACAGGGACTGCTGTGTCTTGTGAAGCAACAGTAGATCAAGGTGTAATTAAGAGCTGCTCAAGGTCAAGGCTAGCTGAAGCCAGAATAGCCATGATGAGTGTGGGAAGCTCATGTCTGGGCCCTATTTTCTCACAGGACAGGAGAGCCCATTTCCTCATTGTTCTGCCTTCTCCTGTGTGTCCCCGCCCCCTGCCCCGCATCATAGTGCTGACTTCCAAGGAGGGTCATGTTTATAGTGAGAAGAAATATGAACAGCAAGAGCGAGGTCTGCTGGCCAGGCAGATCTGACCTACTGTGCAAAGGCTGTGGGCCAAGAGAACACACTTCAAGGTTCCAGATATCCCTAGAGGAATGGGAGAGCTTCTGTCTAGAGCACGTCAGGATTTCCCACTGCATCCTCTAGACATGAAAAAGAGGGGGAAGAGCAGCCAGGCTGTTGGTGATGCATGGCCACTGAGACTTTCCTTAGCTATTTTCAGTTTTTGTATTTGCCAAATGAATTGATAGATCTTACTTTCTTGTTTATTATAAACCATGTTAAAATCCCCTGAAATCTATGGATATGTGTCCCAGTGTACATAGTCTCTCTCTCTCTCTCTCTCTCTCTCTCTCTCTCTCTCTCTCTCCCCTCTTCCTCTCCCCCCATAACATTTTTCTCCATGTAATTTTAAGTGATTCATAAACTCTTGGAAATCCATTATGACCTTGTTTATTTTTTAAAGACCAGCATTTGGTGGTACATAACTTCATTCTGAATTTCATCTTCTCTGACTCTTCTGTAGATAATGGATGAGAAATAGAGAACAGGAGGGCTGGTGGTTGGTGAGGGTAGATCCACTTTATGATGGAAGCCAGTATCTTTAGCCAGAACCCTGAGTGTCGGGCTCTGGCAGCAGTACCAGCTCCAAATGAGCTACTGGAATGTAAGAATACAGATTGATGAGAGCAATAAACCATTTTCAGATTCTCTGGGTGTGGGTTCAGCAGGTGTGTAGGGAAAGCAGTATTCTCTGCCAGTTTGGGAGGCAGAATACCTTGGAGACTGGGCATTGGTTGCATCTAAGTCAGTAGTGGGAAGACTGTGACTTTAGTCTCAGTATCTGCTGCCTAGATGTGAGGGCTGGTGTGAGCTCTACATAGTATGCTCATGGAAATGGACCTTAGAGCTCATATGCTCTTACTTGAGAATGGCTACTGGGCTTTGAGCAAGGCGATACCTAGGACATTTACAATGCTGTCATCATTAGAGCCATGTATGGATTGATCAAACTTGTGTGATAGCCAATGAAGTAGACCAAATAAAAATGGGCCAGATTGGAACTTGTATTAGTTGCTATGACCTGACTAGAAGCAACTTAAAGAAGGAAGGGCTTAATTTTGAGGGGATACAGTCAATCATGGAGGGATCAAAAGGCAGCTGGGTGGATCGCATCTATAGTCAGGAATCAGAGGGCAGTAAACAGAAGTAGGGCCATGTTATAACTGCCCCCCAACACACACACACACACACAGTGACTCACTTCCTCAATGAGGCTTTACTTCCTAAAGCTTCCACAGCCTCCCATAACAGCCTGCCAGCTGGGGACTAAGCGAGTGAGCATCACATAAGCCCATGGAAGACATTTTACCTCCAGACCACAACAGAACCTCCATTTTCCTGTTGTAAAACTGTTGGCCAGGTTAGAAAAATTCTCACAAGGTTGCACCCACTGCTAAGTTTTCAGGAATGGAGACTCTCACTCCTTTCCCTGTTCTAGAAACACAGAAAGAGGGTCAAAGATCTGCTGCCTTCCAGTGGCTTATAGCCAATCCTTACAGCCAATCCTAATTCTTACTGGATGGCCTAGAAGCATCCATCAGTGCAAGGAGGCAGGGCCAGGACTGATAAGGGAATGGGGTCAGGGAGAATCACTGTATTCCTCATGCTGCTCAGGAAGCCTGGGTACAAAAGTCAGCATCAAAGCCAGGATGGAGGGTCAGTGTCAGACCCTCATGGATAGACACAAACATGGGGACCCAAAGACAAGGACTGAATTAGCCTCCGCAATAGAAGGCTTCAGTGCTGTTGTAGGACAAGGACTTCATCTGGTCAGCTAACTTCTCTGGGCCTCAGTTTCCTCAATTACAGATAATAACATCTGCCTGGCAAGTGATTGTTAGAATGAAATCTGAATGTGAATTGCTTAATGTCTCCATGGCACAAAGAAGCCGCTGTAGTTAACAGTAGCTCATTATCACTATGTGGCAGTCACTGCACAAGGTCCTTGGGTAGGCTGGGGGAGTGATGGTTATGAAAATGAGTAAAGAATACTCTTGGTTCTCAATTTGCTCATAGCTTCACAATTATCATAGAAGTCAGACTGTGATGAGTGCTATAATAAATGGAACGACTGTTGCTGAGTTTCTTCTGTGACCCCATAATTGCTCACTTGTGGAAAACCTCTCAAGTGACCGAAACCCTCCCAGACAAAGATATTACAGAACCATGCTTCCAATTAATGTCTCCTAACTTGAATTACAAATGTGGGCTAGGATTTCTCAGGGTCACTGCTGACTGCTTCTCAGGTAACTGAACTAAAGAGTCTGCACAATGACATTCTTTAAGGGTGTTTTGAAAAATATAGGGCTATGTGTGTAGGAGGGACCTTTCCTTCCATGGGCCATTGAACCACAATGGGAAAAAAATAGAGGACCATAGAACTGAAGCGTAATTCTGTTTCTTTCTGATTTTTTTTTGTTGTTGTTGAATACAAAGCACCTACCCATTCACTTTCATAATTAGAACAAGTCTCTGAGCAAGTTCAACAGATGAGAAAACAACACCCCTCTGTTTAGATATAATCAGTTATTCATGGAAATACACAAGGCAAGGAGAAGTAGAGAGAAAACAACCCAGGCTGGGCCAGAGATGGAGATATAAAGATTGACAAGATACACAAGGCCTGGGAGAAGCAGAGAAGGAAGGACTCTGGCAAGAAACAAAGACAGGGCAGGGTACAGATGTGTGTGTGTGTGTGTGTGTGTGTGTGTGTGTGTGTGTATCTATGTGTGTGTGTATGGTGGGTGAGAATTGGAACAGGTAGAATAAAGGTAAGGACATTCTAAGCCACATGTTCTAAAACCAGTTTAGTACTAAACTGTTTCTGTGAATGTCAGGCAGTAAATGCTTAGGCTTTGTGGACCAGTTTTTGTTGCAATTATTTAGCCAGGCCAAGATCTATAGAAAACATATTAATGAATGGGCACAGTGTGTTCTGATAAAACTTTATTTATAAAGACAGTTGGCAGCTCAGCTTTAGCCTATGGGCCATCATTTGTGAACCTTGTTTTAAATCATGCCTCTTTAAATAAACAACTATGTCTCTCCTGGGTTCTCAAGGCTGTGATTCTCTCAGGTAGCTCTGAATAGCTTAGTAACTTCTAGAAAGATCATAGTTTCTTGGGGACCCATTAGTTTCTTTCTCTCTAGGCCAAAAACCTGGCACTATTTCTAACAAAGAAAGGGAGGAGCCAAATAGGATTGCTTCAGCATGATTGGCTGTTAGAGTGAGGTGGATAGTGAATGCCCTCTAGACCAAGTCAGCCAGCCAAGTGTAGATCACTGACCATTCTTATGGCTTCTCCGGGCGCCAGGTGAACATCAACTTTAGGGACAAGGTTTCCACCCTTACTGACCAGCCCTGTCTTTGGTCTAAACACACAGTAATTCTGACCTCTGGCATTTCAAAAGTCTGCTATTAAAAATGTGGTACTGTGATGCATACGTTGCTACAATGTTGGAAAGAAACAAATACATTGAGGCACATGGCAGATTCATCAAGGAAAGCCCTGGGAGAGAGGAGGCAAAAAGACAGTCCAAGTGGAGACAGGAAGAAGGCTCCCAGCAGTTGTTTATCTTTGTGCTCTTCCTTGAGAGGCCTGGGGTATTGGTGGGGGTGGGTAGCCTGCTCAGGGTGGCTGTAAGACAGAACAGATGTGGGCTGACCTCATGGTCATTGCTAGCTCCAGCTGAATAGGATGTTCAACATTCCCGACGTTTAGATTTATATAACACCATTCCCTACAGAGTTCAAGGCATTTGGTGTGCTATATTGAGAAAATTCTGTTAATTGTTTGGAGATCTGGGAAATCATCCTGGCTTTGCTGGATATTTGGGGTTGATTAAGCCTCTGAGAAACCCCTAAGGGAGGATCCTGTGTCCAGAGGGATTAGCAAAACAATGCAAAACCAAAGGAAGCATGTTTCTTTACTTCAGTGTGGGTCCTACCCTCTGCAACTGAGGAATGGTCATAGCTACAACACATGTGTGTGATACAGTCTACCATGTGTCCTTCATCTACCGTTTTTCTTCCTAGACTCTAGTTGTATAGCAGAGTCCTATTTCACCTCTCCCTGGACCACCCTTCTGTCTTCTCTTTCCCTCTGTGAATTCATCCCTTTTCAAGCCTTACCCTATTACCTCCACACTGTTTAGCTTACATTTCTAGCCTTGACTTTGTGTAGGATTTGTATTTCCAAGTGATGTTTCCTTGTGTCTGTCTTATCCTTTCAATCATGGGATGTCTAAAGCCAACTCACCATAGGCCTCTCTTTCTGTCCACCTCCTATTAGGGCTTTCTCAGTCTCCGCGTACCTAGTATCACATGTCTGCCCCTTGTCAGAGGAGCCCCTTTGTTGTAGACTTTCTGGCATATGATTGCTACCTTCATTCTTGTTGAAGTCTTTATAACATTTGGCCAATGTTATAAAGCTCTGGATTTGGTGAGGGATTATGCCTCAAAAGATAAGGTAGAAAGTGCGAGTAGAATACTCCCAGTGTCAGCCTTTGGCCTGAACATGCATGTGCACACATGTGTATGTGCATGCACATGTGCACATACATCACACACACACACACACACACACACACACACACACACACACACACACACAATGGGTGTGTCTGGTGAAAAGTAATTGGTTTATAGGAGCACTACACTCAGAAGAGATTAATGAAGATCTCATTGGACTGCATTAATTATCTAAAGGATGAGATGGGTTAAGGGTGTTTGGGCATCCTCTTGAATCTCCTGTCTACAGGTACTGCTTGTCATTTTCACAGTTCTTCTGCTTTGTGATGCCACCAGTAACAAAGATCTTACCAAAGCTGAGTACATACCAGGCCATGGTGGTAGGCCTTTGGAACTGTGGTCATATGAGGTCTAGGAAGGCTAGGGACATCTGGGGCACCTTGGGCATGTTTTGACATTGGTTGTCATTTTTTTAAGTGGAGAATTATATTTAAAGAGCATCAAGAACTACAGAATAAGCATCAGACATTACTAGTCATGTCATTTGGGCATAAGACATAGCTGAGAAGTTACTGCCCTGGCCCTTTAGGAAGGGTCCTTAGGATTCTCCAGAGGAACAAAGAATAGCACATATAATATAGTTTTTATGTATACATGGAAATATGCATACATGTGTAGTGGGTAGCCATTCCAACCTTGATCTGGAAGTTCCAACCCCCACTGAGGCTTCGGTAACTGTCACGCCTACAAGGCAGGGCCAAGAGAGGACCCTGAAGACCCGAAATCTGGATGTGCCGTCTCTTTTGGTTCCCCGACCCTGGATGCTGGAATTCTCCAGAGAACACCGCCCGACTGTGCTACATCTTTCCCAGACCCTGTGACCTACCTATCCCTTTATTTGTAAGTTACGCCACTGAATAAACCTCCTTTTTAACTACGTGGAGTGGCCTTAATAATTTTGCCAATATCTGGCACCCAACATGGGGCAAATTCCAAAGGCCTGGGTGGCTTCCACCCTCAGCCTCCTCCCTGGCTGGCGGTTACCTAAACCTGCCTGCAAAGTTCCATATAACCAGGGAACACCTACATGGTTCCATTCCCGAAAAAGGGAGCACCTAATCTGGTCTCAGTTCCCTAGCTTAGCCCCCAGACCAGTGAAAAACCGCTGTGAGTGAGGCGCCCCCCCCCCCGAGTGCTGGCTCCCCGCCATCTCTGCTCCTGCCTTCAGCTGCTGCCAGCCAAGGTCGCCAGCAGGCCCTGCTTTGGAGCTGTACTAACGCTTCCTGCTGGCTGAAAAGTGCTACTACATCCCCCCAAACCACAGAAAGGTACTCCCTTTCAACTACATGGAGTGGCCTTAATAATTTTGCCAATATATATGTTTATGTATATGAGAGATTTATTTTAAGAAATAGGCTTATGTGGTTATGGGAACTTGTAAATCCAAGAGCTATAGAGCAGGCTAGTAACTGGAAATTGAAGCTTTGAATTCCACACACAGCAGGACAACAGGCAGCTTCCTATGCTCCAAACATGAAGGAGTTTCCTTCTTGTTGAGAAACCACAGTCTTCATTATTACAGCCTTCCACTGACTAGATGGGTCTCATCTGCACCATGGAGGGTCATCTGCCTTATTCAAATGATTTTAATTGAAATATTAATAATACTGGTGTGTGTGTGTGTGTGTGTGTGTGTGTGTGTGTAGTGTGTAGGTACATGCACATATGTGTACATATGTCTATGTGGGCCAGAGGTCAATGGCAGGTGTCTTCCTCAGTTGATCTCCACATTATTTTTCTGTGGCAGAGTGTCTCACTGAATCTGGAATTCATCGATTTGACAAAGACCAGCTGGCCAGCAAGCCTCAGGGATCTGCCTGTCTCTGCCTCCCCAGTGCTAGGATTACAGTTATATATCACTATGTCTGGCTTTTTATCTGGGAGCTGGGAATCTGAATTCAGGTCAAAATGCTTGCCTGACAAGCACTTTCCTGACTGAGTATCTTAGCTAGGGTTTCTATTGCTGTGAAGAGACACCATGACCATGACTACTCTTATAAAGGGGAACATTTAATCGAGGCTGGCTTACAGGTTCAGAGGTTTAGTCCATTATTGTCATGATGGGAAGCATGGCAGCATGCAGGCAGACATGGTGCTGGAAAAGGAGTCAAGAGTTCTAATCGGGATTGGCAGACATCAGGAAGAGAAAGAGATACTGGGCCTGGCTTGAGCATCTGAAACTTCAAAGCCCACTCCCAGTGACACACTCCCAGCCATGTCTACTCCAATAAGGCCACACCTCCTAATCCTTTCCAAAAGTGCCACTCCCTATGAGCCTATGGAGTCATTTTCATTCAAACAACTACATTGAGCTATCTTTCCAGTCCCTGCAGCCACCTTAAAAGCCATATGAAAGTATACCTTTATGACAATACCTAGACAAGTGTTGAGTTAGGAGCTGAGTGCCATAGCCTGGCCATATTTATGTGTAGACAAATAAAATTAGCAATTTAGTTGCTTCAAACACATCATACCAACAAACACTATTCCACATGCTGTGTGTGAATGATTAATTGTCATAACAACACTACTTGAGAGTTCCTATCTGCATTAACACAGGGCACACTGAGTTACAGAGAGATTGGGGAAATTCACACAGCTAGTCAGCTGCAGAACCAGGTTTTGAACCCAGGCAGTCTGGACCCAGAATTTAAGCTTTTAACTACCACACAGCACTGTCCCTTTAGACTACCTCACAGGGCTGTGATGGGAATGAATCAGAGAATTGATTTGCAAACATTCTGTAGACCCTGAAGATCTATATGCCGCTGAGACGGCGTTCCTATTAACAGTTTCCCCCTTGAGTTCTTCTAAGAGCAACCCTCTGGGATGGAGTGTCATAGCTGAATTCCATCCGGAAGGCCCCAATACAAGTACACAGGAAACTTAGCTGGCAGGCAATGAATACTGGGGCAGTGAAATGAATCAAGGATGTGCAAACAAACCACAGCCTGATGAGATCTCAGGTGAGTATCCCCTGGTGCGCACCAATGGAAGAAGTCAACCTTTGCCCTTCTTATCTTTGTGAGAAGAATCGGAAGAGCAGTATGAGAAGTTCATGTTTACCTGGCCCTGTTCCTTGATCAGTCTCTTGAGAAATAGAGCACTACCCACATTTCCTTTTTTTTTTTCCTATGTACAAACGTTTGAAATAGTCAGGGTAGCTGATCTCCCTGGTGACAGGAGGACCAAGTATAGTCTGAGCCGCTGGGCACAATTGTCCCTAGCAATGAGAGGAAAGGGGAGTCCTGCTGTTCTCGGAAGGCCTCCCATGATGGCGCTTGCTACTTCGAGTTTGCCATACAGAGCCCATTTGTGGGCTGCTTCAGACTGGAATCTTGCTAAATGAGTCCTTAAATAGCTTATCTGTCTATCTATCTATCTATCTATCTATCTATCTATCTATCTATCTATCATCTATCTGTCACTATATATCTATTCATCTATCATCTATGTGCCATCTGTCTATCATCTATCTTTTCATCTATCTCTATATCTATCATCTATCTATTCATCTATCTGTCATCTATCTATCTATCTATCTATCTATCTATCTATCTCATCTTATCTATTCATCTATCGGTCATCTATATATCTATTTATCTGTTCATCTATCTATCTATCTATCTATCTATCTATCTATATCATCTATCTATTCATCTATCTCTCATCTATCTATCTATCTATCTATCTATCTATCTATCTATCTATCTACCTATCTATCTATCTATCTCATCTATCTATTCATCTATCGGTCATCTATATATCTATTTATCTATCTGTTCATCTATCTATTTATCTATCTATCTATATCATCTATCTATTCATCTATCTGTCATCTATATATCTATTCATCTATATATCTATCTATCAATCTATATCATCTGTCTGTCATCATGCATCTATTCATTTATCATCTATCTATCTGTCATGTATATATCTGTCTATCATCTATCTATCTATCTATCTATCTATCTATCTATCTATCTATCTATCTATCTATCTATATCTCTGTGTGTGTGTGTGTGCACATGCATGCTGGAATGTCTATACCACAGCACATTTGTGAAGGTCAGAGGGTGACTCCATGGAGTCTGTTTTCTCCTGCCACTTTGTGGGATCTGGGGATGGACCTCAGGTCATTAGGCTTGGCAGCAAGCGTATCTATCCACTGAGCTATCTGACTGGTCCCAAATGATTGCTTTTAATGCCAGGGATTGAGGCACCCAAAAGAATGTAGGGGAGGATTTCAGGACCTTTGTTTAAAGTCTTCTCTTTAGTTCTTCCAACTGTTCTTCTGTCCTTTGTATTTTCCCAGGTGTTTGTCTTTTAGTCTGATAGGCCAGTTCTAGGAGCACTGTCCCTGGGTGAGACAATTGCTGGTGATCTTTACAGAATCTAGCTTCCTGAACACAGGGCCTATTACCTGGACATTTCATCTCAGATAGAATCTCTGCTATTTTTTGTCACCTTTTACTGGACAGGCTTGGTCCTGTATGCTGGTATTGCTGGGTACAGAGGAGACTTCCAACCTTGCCTTCCCAGGGACATTTTGTGCTGTCCATGGTCAGGGTAGGCTGCTATGCCAATCGGTACAGGTTCATGCTTCCAAATATGGTATATGTTTTAGTATTATATCCAATAGGCAATGTCCCTGGAAAAAGCCTGCTTCTTACCTAACCAGTATATCCTACTGCTTTCCTGCCATCCTTTACCTTCTTTGACTGGCACTGCTGATCATTTGCCAAACATCTATGATCTTCTGTACTGACAACTCCCCATTCAGTGAGAGGTGGCAATGTGTCCAATTACTTGTATCCCTTGAAGTTAGATGTGGCCCTGGGTCCTAGTTCTATTTAATGAAATAGAGTCCAAGTCTTGGCTGACACTTTCAGAAAGGCTCTTGTACTCTGTTCAACACGTGAAAGCAATGTCCCCCAACTTTCTGCTAGGAACACAGAGGCTGAACTGCTTCTTGCGACCATGAGGATAAAAAAAATCAGAAGTTAAAACCGGGAAAGCTAGAAACAGCCTGAGCTGGGTAGTCATGCAGTACTGTTTCTAGGTTCCTTACTGCTTGAGGGGAATGCTCTAATACCTGCAGCCAAATGGAACCAAAATGTCCATAGCTACTCTCCTGAAGGACCCTCCTTGTCCATAACGATTAGCTCCACACTTCTCTCTTCCCTCCACTCTCTTCCCTCCAGCTCTGACGGCTCAGAGGCGTGGCTTCCCTGAGGTTCCTCTTCTCCAGAACTGAAAATGGAGCCTTCTTCATCACTGTTTCTGTTGCTGGCATGCCTTAGAACCCAGGAGGTGGTTTGCGGGTGTCTGTGGAGGATGGCTGCATTCATTAAGAGGGGCACATCTTAGTGACACAGCCAACAACCCCTCACGCTCTTTTCCTGCCGCCTCACTTTATCCAGTAATAGAAGGGCAAATGAAGGGGTCTTTTTTTAATTAGCTGAAATTTGAATTTTAAAATTGTCATTTCTGTCTCAAATGGTTTGTAGACTAGGTTTGGCCATAAATTAATGGTTGCCCCAGGTTAGGTAAATATCTGATCCTTTTGACCCTTCTCTTCCTTTCCCTTTTCTTCTTCAGTTTATTTTATGTGTGTGTTTTGCTTGCATGTGTGTGCGTGCACCATGCACACGCCTGGTGCCTATGGAGGTCAGAAGAGGGCATCAGATTCCCTGACACTGAAGTTATGGATGGTTGTGTGGGTATTAAGAACTGAATCTGGGAACTCTGCAAGAACAGCAAGTGTTCTTAATCACCAAGCCACCTCTTCAGCCCTTGACACCGTTCTTAATTAGCTGAACAGAGAAGGGATTCTGACCCTATTACTACTCTTTCAAGTGTTTGTGCATTTTGAGCCTAAAACATTTCACAATGTTATTGGAAACAATGTTCATGAGAGTTTTTCCTATAAGTCCTGCTGATGTGTCTTGTCCTTCTTCTAACTCAGGCCTTCTTTGGGTCTATAATGCAAGGAAGCCAAGCCTTTGGCCATGACAGTTCTTTTTCATGGGATGAGACCAAGGCAGAAGTTGCTTGGGCAGACCAAAGGAAATGAAGGGATATTGACATTCTTTTCTTCCAACTGTCTCTTTTCATCTTTCTTTCTAATCCTCCTAAACCCCCATAACAAAGAGTCTGTGTCTACGTCCTGAGCGACAACATAGGGAGATAGATGAGTGGCGTGGAAGCTCATCAGAGATGGCGCATTCTGAAGATCGGCAAAGGGGAAGTGTGACAGGCAACTTCTTGGAAGGAGACGACAGAGCTGTAATTAAATTTTCTGATCTTGTTAGCCAATTTCTTCACTCACTGCCCCTGAACCAGAGGCTGGGGAGGGAGGAAGGACACTGTTGCATTGGCGGCGGCGGGGAGGGAAATGAGCCTTTCACGGATTATTGGGTTAGTTCCACTTCTCCCACTTTTTAATTTATTTGTCTGCATGTTCTCCAGAGCTGAAAAGGTTCCGAGCCCTTTTCCATTTTCTTTTAATTAGATCTGATTTTGGAGTCTGGGAACGTGGGAGGGGCTCAGGTTACAATAGTGGGGGTGATAGCAGGTGGAAGGTCTTCCCTCCATTAGATCTTTTTGAACTCTTTGTCGGGACTGGAGATGCCTGGCGATGGGTTTCTGTTTCCTTTTTGTCCCCCCCCCCCCCGACCCCTTCCCCTTAGCATTCACAATAGAACTAAACCACCGCCTTTCCCCACTTTGACATCTGCTGGTTGAAGATCAAGAATATTTTTCCGAATTGTCCCTAAAGTATGTATTTGTTAATTTCCCTCCTTCACATTCCTCTTGGGCAGGCTGGACTGTGGACCAGGAAAGGCAGTTGTGATCTCTGTGTGAGAATGAACACTAACTATGTCCTGTCTATTTTGAATTAAAAGAAAAGTGGTGGTGGTGGTGGGGGGGACAAAGAAAAGAACAAACTGGCCAGAGCAGAGCGGCAAAGGAAGCTGTGGTGACTAACGTGATATTTTATTTAAGATCTCTGGTGACAGAGCTGCGTGTGATGGCACATGCCTGTCATCTTAGCTTTTGAGAGGCTGAGGCAGGAGATCTGCTGTAAGTTCAAGACCAGGCTGCTTTTTGTTTGTTTGATTTTTCAACAAGACCTCGTCTAAAAACAACAACAAGAGGTCATTTCTTTGCTGAAGGTGAATGTGCCACTGGCAGCATGGCCTGTGCCAGATGAACTGGCACTGGAGGCGGGGGCTGGGGAGGTGGGGGGTGGGGGGGGGAGGGGCGGGAGGGGCAGGTATATCAACCTGCTGTCTTTGTCTGCCAAGACCTTCTGCAGGCTGGGTGCATCAAAGACATTCATCTTACAATTTGTCCAGGGCAAGAGATATTCTCCAAAGTCCTGCTGGACCCTATGAGATTTATAGTGCTCAAGGCATGTGCAGGATGGCCTAATTTAACAGCTAGGCCACACAATAGTTGTAAAGAACACTTTAGGAAGCCCCGTGGAAACTTCAAATAAATGGGTGAGCATTTTCCAGAGACGCTGAGCTGAGGTTCCAGACAGGCTCTTCTGCTGACATGGGGGGAGACAAGACAAGATGTATTCAGTGACTGTGGGCCAAGGAGAATGATTCAAATACAAGCCCAAATTGAAAGCCAGAAGGCACAAACTGAATTATAAGTTTTGCTTTGAAGTCGGGCTACTTCACACATGTGCAACCCAGAGGAGATGGCGCCAGGGAATGTCTAGCGGGAATAAGATATATATTCCCCCTATACTTATATATAACTTATATACTCTATAATATGTATATTATATATACATAGAATATATACATATATATATGACATTTTTTTTCTAATAGTTCTTAGACTTTCGAGCACCTCAAAGAGACCTGATGTGGCCTGTCATGTAAACACCAACCTGTCCTGAGAGGACAGCATGTGACTCTGAAGCCATCAATCCAGGCTTGTGTCTGGTGGGTGTCTGAGGATGAAATGTGAATTCCCCACAAGTCAGGAGGATCACAGAAGCCATTTGACATGGGTCTTGCTGGGCTGAAGAAAGTTGAAACTTGAGGCTGCGGGGAAGAAGGAAGAGTAGTTTGGAGTCTGTAAGAATGGCCCGGAAGGAGAAAATGCTGTAGATATGTGAGGATTGGGAGGAAAATTAGCTTGAGGAACATGATGGACTACAGTAGGAGGAAGCATTGGAAAGGTAATTTCGAGCCTAGTTACAGTCACTCCCAAATGTGTGAATTCTAATTGCATTTTAGGGGGCAGTGAATGGGAACACCAAAGGGTAGGGGGCAGGGAAGAAGGGGAAAGTGATTTCTCTGAGCCTGCTTCTCTGTAGCATTCTCAATAAAGAGGATGTCCCATAGGTCACTGTGGCTGGTCTGTCCTGAGTTTCATCTGACAGAGAGCAAATGACTCACAAGTTCTGTCCGAGGGTTACGAACAGTTCTTGTTTTCCTCCTCTTCCTCTGAGTGATGACAGACAGGAAAAGGGAAGGAAGGGGAGACAGAGAGGTAGATATGCAAATGAAGAGGCTCTGGATTTCATCAATTCACAGACCAGGGTCAAAAATGTCTTGAATTCCAAAGAGAACAAGTCCATTATTATTGTTGTTGTTACTACTTTTGTTGACACAGCAATGCTGTTTACATGCCTTTGCTGAAAGAAAGCAGAAGGAATCCTGGCTGGGAAGCCATCAGAGGTGGACAAGAGCTAGAGGGGCAGCTCTTCCACTATGGTGGGAGCCTCTGATGCAGTTGGTTAGGATGAACACAACCTAAGGCACTCAAACAGACCAAGTGCAGAACAGCCCCTTGCTCTTGGCTTCAGGACCCCTGCCTTGCAGACTCTCCTGGCTGTCTCAGCTCCATCTCCTTTGCTGGCTGCCTTCTCTTCCCAGAGAGGGAGAAAATGACAAGGAGCCTCTTCCTAAGACTCTCAAATTACAGAACCACAGCACTCTAGGCGCTAGAGAAAGAGTCTTCAGCTCTCTTAACAAAAAGGAGAGGTTCTTAGGACTTTCAACTACAGTAGGAAAACTGGGGCAGTGAAATCCACCTAGGCTGGTTATGTAACCAGTGTGTGTGAGGCAGGAATATGTAATATCCAGTATTAATAAAGAGGACTAAACCTTCCCCAAAGTACTTATCCCATGAGGGGTTGACCTTGCCCTACAGCCTTCATAGTTGCAAGTGGGATTTTAGAATTGGAAACTAAGTGGATTGAAGACTTGGACATGGGAAGAGGCAGAGACAGTGTGGGAAGAGGATGCTGCGTGGTCTTGCAGACTGGGTCAGTCCTGTGTGGCTACTCTCATGACTGGACCACTGTGTTGCCAACAACCTGAAGGAGAGAATCATTTGTCTGTGCATGCAAGACTCTCCTTTAGGTGGGTGGTCTGACCACCTTTCCCTACCTGTTTCCCTCTGCTCTCAGACCAAGATCACACACAGAGTCTAGATTTCCTTCCAGGTTAGAGCCTGGCCATGGAGGCAGGGTTGAGCAGAGCCTCAGGGCTTCCTGCTCATGGCTACACAAAGTAGTTGAGGAAAACTCATCGAAACCAGAATGTGGAATTGCCTATTATGGATCTCAAGAATTTATTATGGACATTAAGCTGAATGAAAGCACAGGAAAAGCAGCAGTGATTTCTGAACAAATATTAAACCTGGAGTTTCTGACTTCTGACTGATATATTATACAAACAGGGTTCAAGTACCTCTGAGCTAATAAAGACATATCAGGCTTTCATCAGACCAGATACAAGAATGAGTATCTATATGGTGAAATATAGCATATGCAGCTATTTCATTAGGGATGGGGAAATCAAATTTTAATGGCAGTGTCTAGTTAGAAGTTTTTCTATTGCTCATCAATTCAGCCCTCATTCTCAATATTAATAACTCAGCTAAGCACCTGGAAGGAGGCTTTCTCTGCCAAGCTAATACATTTTCTATGAAACTGCGCTTGATTGATTATATCTCCCTAAGTGTGACCACATGAGAAGTTGCCCTGGAAATATGAGTCTGATGTGATGGGTTAAAAAAAAAAAAAGAATCCTGAGGATGAGCAAACACTGTTTTTGAATTGTTTATGACGTGCTAAGGAAAACAAACTCAAAATAGAAACAGGAGAAGTGTGATTGTTGGCAAGGTTTAACAAAAAGTCACAGTGGTATTTTGTTCATCTTAGATATGCATTTGAGAGGAGAGAGAATTTGGATTGAATTCTAGCAAAATAGGAAGGAAATCATAATAAATAAACATAGGACTCAAAGTTGAAGGCAAGTTGACTTCTTTGTTCTCCATTCAGATCTATGGGTACAGGAATCAGAATGCTGAAAAGCACTCCAGTGTTTAGGTTCCTAAATAGTGAAGGAAGAATGTGTTGGTTCTAAGGGAGCCCATTTAAGATGGTGGAGGCTGCAAGCCCTGGAAGCCAGCTCTGATTATAAATGAGCAAGGAAGGACCACAGTGGCTCACACTAATGCCTTTATGCTTCCTGTGTGTGTCTGCCCGCTTTGGGGCACCAAAAATGTTGAGAACAGAGAAAAGTGGGGGAAATCACATGCAGAAATCATACTATTCCTTGCTTTGACCTCAGGACATCCCTTCTTGGTTAGTCTTTAAGCAATTAACATGCACACATCTCTCCTTGGTGGCTCCAAGATCTCTAGCTTACTTGTCATTTCAGGCACTGAACACATGGAGTGCCATGCACTGTGCCGTGGACTGAGCACACAGAGATGAACCTTGAGACACGTGTTGATCCTTGAGAGAGGTCATTCAAGATAGTAAGGAAAGACCTCAACGTGGTAGATTGGCACTTTATGAGGGAGTGAGAATGTAAGTTGTCATTTACAGATGGAGAAGGTGAAGTGTATGTCCAGTGTCTTAGCCTTGGTTTACCATTTCCAAGTGACCATGTGAGAAAGCACCGGTCCTGAGATGTGTGCCTGTCCTGAGTTATCAATGGTTTGGGGATGGGCAGAGAAAGGTGAGATGATCTTAACAGGCCGGGATGGTGAGACCTTCAGAGGGAGGCAGAATATGACAGGGGAATGATTAGACAGATGTCCTAGAACTTTCTGGAACCTAGGGGGTAAATATATTTTAAAATATAAGTTTTCTTTACTTTTGAGAATGTCACACATGTATACAATGAAATATGATCATGTCTACCCTGTGGTGGTATGGTGTTCCCCAAAATATTGTGTACCCTAATAAACTTATCTGGGGTCAGAGAACAGAACAGTTACTATATACAGAGGCTAGAAAATGGTGGCACTCATGCCTTTAATCCTTGCATTCCAGAGGCAGAAATCCCTCTGGATCTCTGTGAGTTCAAGGCCACATTGGAAACAGCCAGGCATGGTGACTCATGTCTTTAATCCCAGGAAGTGAGCCTTTAATCCCAGGGAGTGATGGCAGAAAGCAGAAAGATATATAAGGCGTGAGGACCAGAAACTAGAAGCTTTTAGCTGGTTAAGCTTTTAGGCTTTGAGCAGCAGTTCAGCTGAGATCCATTTGGATGAGGACTCAGAAGCTTCTAGTCTGAGAAAACAGAATCAGCTGAGGAACTGGCAAGGCGAGGTAGCTGTGGCTTGTTCTGCTTCTCTGATCTTCCAGCATTCACCCCAATACCTGGCTCCAGGTTTGATTTTATTAATAAGACCTTCTAAGAGTCACGCTACAGACTTCTATCCTCCAACCACCCCATATTCTCCCAACATGTCCCTTTCAACTTCATGTATTTCCCCACCTTTCCCTTTTTCTTTTATTGATAACCCACTTAATTCAATTCATATGTGCATGTGTGTGGGACCACTCGTTAAAGCATAGGAAACCTACCAGTGGGAACACTCTAAAAAAATATAATAATTCATGTTCCACAGTTCCTCATCAAGGGGTGGGGCCTGGAGAGTTCCCTGTCTCATCTATGCCAGAAGTTTGTCTGGCTTGGTTTTGTGCAGGTAACTACAGCTATGTGAGGTCATGCATGCCTGAGTCATGTCCGGAAGATAGTGTTTCATGGCACTCCTCCATTATGGGGTAAATACTTAGACTCCTACTGGTGAGTATGAGACTATTTGTAAGACAATAGAATGCCGCCTCCTCCTCAAGGTAGCTGTCTTCAGCAAGTATGAAGGAGCGTGAGAAGATAGTTTTATTTTTAAGTTTCAGACTTTAATTTATTATTATTATCATCTTATTATTATTGTGTGTGGGGAGTTGCACATGCCATGTTGCATATGTGGAAGTCAGAGGACAACTCTGTGGAGCCCATTTCCTCTTGGCACTCTTTTTAAAAAAAATATTTATTTATTAGGTATACACAGTTTTGCCTGTGTGTATGCTACAGGCCAGAAGAGGGCACCTGATCTCATTACAGATGGTTGTGAGCCACTGTGTGGTTGCTGGGAATTGAACTCAGGACCTCTGGAAGAGCAGCCCGTGCTCTTAACCTCTGAGCCATCTCTCTAGCCCCCATCTTTGCACTCTTACATGGGTTCTGGGGATTGAACACGGATTGCCAGGCTTGAGTGGGAAGTACTTTACCTACTGAGCCATCGTGCCATCCTGAGGGATGGCAGCTTTATATACATATCATAGGCCTGCGGAGAGAAAAGGCCAACGAGCCTGGTTTTGTCTCGCTCCACATCTTCTCAGACATGTCCTAGTAGAAAACTGAGTCCCTTTCATACTTTAAGTCACTGTCTCCATTTCTTTTACATAAAGCAAACTTTCTTGAGGAGGGAGTTTCTCTAAGTCTCCAAGGGATAAGCCTCATGGTTGCTGGCTTCAGAACGGTGTGTTATGTGTGTGTGTGTGTGTTGTGTGTGTGTGTGGTGGGTGTGTGTTGTGGGTGTGTGAGTGTTGTGTATGTGTTTTTTTTTCCTTTTGTGTTTACTTACGGCAGACTTTCATTTCCTTTCTGTGAATCTTAACTACAACACAACAGATTTCTTTTGGGTATGGTTGAAAACATTCTGACTTTCATCTTCCATGTAAATATTTTGAAGATGGATACAGACAATCTTTAAATGCTACTCTTAGAAATATTTCCCCTCAAACTGGATTTATAACATATTAGATTAAATAAACATTTAAAAGACACAGTTGGTTGCTGTCTGAATAATGTCAAATTAAAATGGTCCACATGTGGGTTGGAGATAATCTATGTGCATGATCTGGTCTCATGGTGGTCTCAGCAGTAGGCAGACTAACTCATCCATTCATAACTCACTTTAATATGATATGTAGATTTGTTCTTACCTGGTCTTTAGATGGGCTTTTTGGTAAAATTCATTATTATTTTATGTGTTTCTGTATGTTCCTGTAGGCATGTGAATGTGTTCATGCCTACACATGCATGCAGAGGCCAGAGGTCGATTCAGGAGCCTTTCCTGGGCACTCTCTACCTTTTTTTTAGTTCTTATTATTTAGTGTGCATGTGTTTGTGCCTGTATATGTGTGGGTATGCACATATCATGGTATATATGCCAACACACAACTTGAGGGGCTCACTTCTCTCCTTCAACCTACTATGTGAGTCCTAAGGATGGAACTGAAGGCATTAGGCTTGGTGCAGGTGCCTTTCTCACTAAACCATCTTGCTGGCCCTCATGTTATTATATTATTAATTATTTATTATTATTATTATTATTATTAGTAGTAGTAGTAGTATTAGTATTAGTATTTTGAGATAAAGTCTGTCACTGAACCTGGCAATTTGCTAGGCTTGTCAGCCAATATTATTCAGGGATCCTCCTGTCTCCATACCTGTCCTTTCATTGCTGGGGTCTCAGCTACATAGTAGTGCTGTGGATGATTGATTGATAAATAAAACACTGATTGATCAGTAGCCAGGCAGGAAGTATAGGCGGGCCTAGCAGAGAGGAGAATTGAGAGAACAGGAAGGCAGAGAGGAGGAGACGCCAACCTGCCGTCCAGGGAGCATCATGTAAAGGCAGCAGGTAAAGCCACAGAACACGTGGCAACATATATATTAACAGAAATGGCCTGAGCATAAGAGTAAGAGCTAGACAATGGTAGGTCTGAGCTAATGGCCGAGCAGTTTAAATAATATAAGCGTCTGTGTGTTTATTTTATAAGTGGGCTGCAGGACTGTGGAGGCTTGGCAGGATCCGGAGAAAACTCTAACTACATAGTAGCATGCTGCAATGCCCAGTTTTTATGTGGGTACTGGGTCCTCATGCCTGCATGGCAGGTACTTTTTAGACTTCCCAAGCCATCTCCCCAACATCAGATTTCCCAATTTCTTCAGGTTACTCTCTGATAGTAAGTATGTCCTCTGGTCAGTTCCAGTACTGAGGAAGTTTCATTCCAACAACAAAAAAGTCCTATCCAGTGCCGTTGACACAGGCTCCAGATTCATATCAAGTATAAAGCATCTCTTCCTCAGACACTTCCAGCCCATTTGGACTGGGAAGCTTGGATCAAAGCAGGGAATGGCAACTGCTACCTCTTCCCTGGATTGCAGTTAGGGCGGACAGATTGTTTTTATTTTTTATTTTTCTTGTCTCTGTTGATTTTGGACTTGGCCTATGGAGTGATGGTGGTTAAGACACAGCTTGATGAGTGCCTGGTGGTTTGACTTTTCCTCTTGTGAGTACGGTGACAAGGTCGTGCCTCAGGTAGCCACCCTCTTTTCAGCCAAAGCACAGACAGAACAGTTTAATGATAGCTTAGCATGACCTGCAGAAGCACCAAATGCCAGCGTTGCAATGTGACAATAATTGTCATTAAATGTTTTTCTTTTCTACCCTTGGCACCTCAGGGAAAATTGGGACAAAAATAGTTCCGTCTCTAACATCTTGATGCATAATGTGTATTTTCAACCATGCAACTGAGAAAAGGCATAGAGACACACTGGGTTGTAATTTATGTGAAGCACTTTGCACAGTGTTTAGCACATGGTAAGCACTCAATAAATAGAAAATTATTGTAGTTATTAGTATTGTTAGTTGATATTTTTCCTGTAGGAACTGAAATACCCTAAGACTTCAAAATTACTGTTTTTGAATAAAAAGGATGCCTATGAGGTTCCTGGCTTTGAGAACTATTCTAAGCACCATAGATGCTTTTGATTGTACTTCTCACTGGATATTAATCTGGGACTCAGGACTGGGAGGTAGAGGCTGAGAGCTCACTGTATTCAGCGCTATTCTTTAAGAGCTCATGCTTTCTCTGTCTAGGCTCTTTATTTTCTGAGCATTCATTAAGTCCCTGTACTGGGTACCTTCCTTTTGTTCCTCCAAATCTACTCTTCCCCTTTTCCAATCCTGCTTATTCCCCTTGGAGATCAAAGACAGAAGGAGAGGAAACCAGGCTGTTTACTTCCGCGGCGGCTTCTTCCCCAGTGAACTTCGGTCATCTTTGTCCCTCTCCAGAAGGCTGTGGCTCCTGTCAGGAGGCTCTTTTCTCAGAGCTACCCAGAAGAGGTATTGTGTTTCTGTGACCACTCCCTCCTTTGCCCTTCCAGGTTTGGGAGCCCTAATAGCTGCTGGCTGTTGCCAGTCACAGGCTCCTGCGCTGTTTCTTCTGTTTTCTCTCAAGCAGGCTTCTCAGTCTGGGCTGCACATTAGGACTACAATTCTACTCTCATGTTCAGGCTGCATGCTGGACCTGTGCTGTCCATCAGAAATGCAATTTGAGATACACATGCATTCTTAAGTTTTCTGCTAGGTACATTATTAAAACTCAGGGAAGCCCTTTGCTTACACCTACTAGCTTATTAAGAAGACTACACAGCTAGAGATGAACAGCCAAATGAAGAGCTACCAACAGTGAGGTCCAGAAAAGTCCCAAGTGGAAGAGCTCTGTCTTGTGGCATTGGGGATTGCCACCTTCCCAGCACTTGAATTCATTTACCAACTCCAAAGGCTCTCAAAATCTCGTGAAAGGATTTCTGTAGACCTTAAACTTTGGCACCAATTCCTCTTCTTGAAGTCTGAGGTAGAGTTTAATGTCCTAATTCTTTAGTCTCTGGGCCTTTCTGGTGATACCCCACTCTCATAGCTTTGGGTGTGACCATCAGGGGATGCTTCTGCATAAGAGAAGATGCTCCAACTACTCAAGAAATCCCAAAGGTTTGGGGAACAATGTACCAGGAACAGGAGACAAAAATATCTCTCATCATGCCTCGGGGACAAATTGACGTCATGTCTCATGTCTCAATGTTGTGGTTTAAGTACGAAATGCCCCTTGCAGGCTCATGTGTCTGAATATGTGGTTCCCAGCTGGTGGGATATTTGGGAGGGTTATGGAATTGTTAGGAGGGAGCAGTCACTAGCTTTTGAGGTTTTTTTTTCCCAGCCTGGGTTCACCTGCTTCTCTCTCTCTCTCTCTCTCTCTCTCTCTCTCTCTCTCTCTCTCTCTCTCTCTCTCTCCTTCCTGTGTGTGGCTGAAATGTGATCAGCTGGTCACATTACTTCTGCTGCCATGCCTACCCATCATAAGGAACTATACCCTCTTTTGCCCAAAGCAGCTTTTAGGTATTCTAAACAGCAGCAGAAAAGTGACTAATGCAATGTGCCTCCTGACATGACACACCAAGCAGACACAGCATCATTTCTGTGATATTTCTGCCCAAAATATGTAGCTTGGATTTAATGATGTGGAAACTTCAGAGTGATCTGAATTTGAGCGAGTTTCACAAAACAACTGGCCTGTGATTCTCAAAGATGCTGATGCTATGATGGACAAAAACAAAGAAAGACTGAGGGTTAAAGTGTACTCAAATTCACTGATGCAAGGAGGAGGTGAATGGGCTGATCCAAGGTCCCCCTGGGAAGCAGGCTTAATGAAAGTTGCCTTGATAGCATGCGCAGGTCATGCCAACTCAAAGCCTATGCCCTTTGTTGGATAAATCCCTACAATAGCAATGGAAGCCCCAGCTACCCTTCTTAGAGGATAGTCTGAATATAGGCTCACCATTTCTCTGCCTGACACCACCCCCCACTAGCAAACACTTCCTCCTTACTCTCAGAGCAATGAATGAAGTTGTGTGCACCTGTGCCTCCAGGTATGGAAACAAAATTTTGCCTCAGCTATATAGCAGGGGGGACCCTAGGATGACTGTGGCTTATAATAAGTTTTGGTTTTACTCAATTAGTAAGCAAGCCTCAATGAAACATTTCACTATTCAGATAAGAATTTATGTTCTATCAAGCTGATAATAGAAAAAGAAAGAAAGAAAGAAAGAAAGAAAGAAAGAAAGAAAGAAAGAAAGAAAGAAAGAAAGAAAGAAAAAAATGAAAAAAAAAAGATCCCATCTAGGGGGAAAAAAAAGACAAGGCTGGAGAGATGGCTGAGAAGTGAGGAGCACTTGCTGCTCCGTCAGAGGACCAGAGCTCAGTTTCCAGCACCCATGTTCATCAGCTCACCACGTCTAGCTCCTGGGGACCAACACCCTCTTCTGACCTCCTTGGGCATCTGTATCCACATACACACCTACAAGCACATAAACATAATTTAAAATAAACTGTTTTATAAAAAGAAAAAAAATTACCTCAGTGTCTTTGTGTTGGTTTTCACCCCTGTCTGGAACATTCTTCTCCAGGGGTCTGCATAACATGTCCAGCCTCACCTTCAACGCCATGCAACATTCAGACCCCACTGGTTCTGTTGTGGTTTTCTCTATAACAATCCTCACATCTGACATACTTCTGTTCTTATTTATTTGTCATTCTGTCCTCTTTAGAATATGGAATGTCACATTCTTTCCTCACAGTGACTGGTTTAGAGACAGTCATGTGATCCAGTGAGCCTCAGTAAACAGAAAAGATTTTCCTGGAATCTTGAGAGACAAGCACATTCCCCTTTACAGTTGATCATGAACCGTGTCATGTGTGAACTATGTCAGAAACAGATACATTTGTATTTTTCCGTAGGACTGGAATTTATTGAATACACAAGCTGTGTCAGCTTGGCTGCAGTTCACCAAGTACTCCTAATTTGGTTTAAAGATATGGCCACTAGCTACCCCAGATTCTTATATTCCATTTTAATTACTATTGTCATTCTCAGACCACATATTATACTTTATATAATGATACATAGGTTATAGGATAACTATTGTCATTCTCAGACTACATATTATACTTCAAATAATGAATCATATATTATAGGATGGCTATTGTCATTCTCAGACTACATATTATACTTCATATAATGAATGATACATAGGTTATAGGATGAAGAATAAGGGGTTAAAGAAACTGCAGGATCAAAGCTCTCTTGGAGGCAGAGCTGGACAAAGAGATACACTCTAGTGGCTAGCTAAGCTAATACTAGACTTAGCTGTCTAGGTGCTGTTAGAATGTACAAAACCAGGCTGGGAGAGGCCAGGTTAGAAAGCAAATTACAGAATTGTGTGGGCTTCGCCTTGACTAGCAGGGAGACATTACTGAGCTAAAGCCTTGAGTACAGCGTCTGGGGTTCACAGCCTGTTGGTCTTGAAACATAAACAAGATGGTCTAGTGATGGGTAAGTGGGAGCCACTGTGTCCCACTGTGAGGTGTTCCACACTTATATGTTCCAAATGAGAAGGTTACTTCATTTAGTAGTCTGGTGTGTTTGATAAATTCACAGGCCTGGTTTTTCTGATATGGTTTTTGTCATAACCCTGTATTCTTGATTTACTTTGTGTGTTATGACACTTTTCCTGGGGAGACACGATAAATGTGCACTCACCCCAGATAAGAAACCAATGGCAGATCAAAGTAATAGTTCTACCAAAGTGTATTTTGGTGAGCCAATGGGTTTTTAGAGTTACTTCCAGCAGAGATTACTCAAAGGCAGTTGCATCACCAGAAATCTCATCCTGATGGGGGTGACAATGCATGGAAGTTGCGACCCTGGAGCTCTCTGTAATTTGCAGGCAGATTAACAAGTGTGATCTTCTCTTCTACATGCCTCTGCTGGTCAGAGAGCCTCCTCTAGGTAGCTGGGCCTCCTCTCTTCCCCTAGGAATCCGTTAGTGCTTAAGGAAAGGGCCCAGTGTATCTTGTTTGTTTCAGGAACTTCCTTAGACTTGTAAAGTCATTTACTTCCTGAGTTTGTCCAGCCTGCTGCCTTCTTCCAGGCCTGATGTTTCAATTTGGAACATCTGGAGTCTTAATGAGCCTGCCTCCAGGATGGAATGTTTCAACTCAGAGGAAACTGCTACACAATAGTTTGGTATGTTTATAGGTGGTAGTATTTTACTTGCAGAAATAAGTTACCTGTGAGTCTGTGCCATGGTTTATGCTGGGCATTGGTGGTTGTTTCCTTGTACCAACTGGATGTGGAGTCATTCTGCCCCAGCATTTGAAATCAAAATGCAACCAATCACTCTTTGTAAAATGGCATCACTTGGGGGCAGAGAAAAGCTTCAAAGTTACTGTTTCACATGCTATGAAGGAACCTAGGGAAGACAGATTTTCTTCATGGCAGTGAGAATATAAGCCTTTTCCCCCTGGGGATCCCAATGCAGCTGAGGAGTGAAACTCAAACAACACAAGGAAGAGTAGAAAGGTAGCTAGGACCAAACCCTGAAGGCATCACTTGAGCTTCTGAATAAAGATGGGCTAAACCAGTCCTACCCAAATGTATTGTGAACTGATACTGCCTCTTCACTTCAGTTTTACCTGCTTTTCTATCAAAGGTACCTGAAGATAGCCCCCTTGAGATGGAGAGAAACTTTTTGTTTCTTATTTGTCTTCCCATATTTTTGCTTATAGGAAAAGAATGTTGATCCCAAAGTATGAATACATGTTCTACGGCATGAATGCATTGGTCTTTGTGAGTTGGTTGGTGTTGGCCAGGCTCAATATCCTTTACAGGGCTGATAAGATTGAAGTCTGGTCCTAGGAATGAGGCAGAAACAAAGGATACAGAGACGTCATTAAGCCTTCAATGAGTGACATGCTAGGAGGTCTCAAGTGGCCTTCTAGGTGGAACTCTTGAGAAGGTAGACGTATCGCTGGGTTGCACAGATGGTCCGTGCGTGAGATGGAGACTGATGCCGGTCTGCTCGCATTCGGCTCAGCTGGATGGAATATAGAGTTCTTCACTCCTACCAGCCCCTGTGGCCTTTGCAATAGAACTTTGTAGGTCTCTCCCTGAAGATGTAGAGTCTATTTTTTCTCATGAATGTAGACTGAGTTTATGATGTCCTTGGTCCAAATAGAATGAGGTGTGTTGAAGTGACAGTGTCCCTGATCCAAGCTTTCAAGGTCTTGTTTGCTTTTACTTTACAGAAGATCATGAATGAGTCCAGGCTAGTCTCTGGAAGAGGAGACACCATATAGATGGAGGTCCCAGTAGATCCAATCAAGTTCATTAAAAACTAGCCTCTGCCGGGCAGAGGTGGTACACACTTTTAATCCCAGCACACTGGAGGCAGAAGTAGGTAGATCTCTGTGAGTTTGAGGCTAGCCTGATCTACAAACAGCCAAGGCTGTTACACAGAGAAACCCTGTCTTGGGGAAAAAAAGGACTAGCCTCCAGTGAACTAAGCACCCCCAAAGTGAGAGACCCAAAGCTGGATCAGAATAATCACCTTCCAAAACCACAGATGACCACATATGTGGGAATTAGTCATTTGTATACAAAAGAGTTGTTCAATCAACTTACAGATTGATGAAAAAAATAACAGATGTGTATGCTGTTAAATCACTGTGTTTGGGGAGTAGTTTGATATGAGTAATAGCTAACTAAAAACTATGATTCCAGCCTGCATCATCTGAGACTCTCATTCCTCAGTGTTGGATAAGACTTTGGAATCTGCATTGTAAGAGTTTTAATGTTGTTGCTCATACTAGTTGTGGAAGCAATTAGCCACACTCACTCCACTTGGAGGTTTGCTGGTGCATTACATGCACAAGCCCTAGCATTTCTTAGCCAGCCCTCACTACTTGTCATGGGCACTGTTTTAAAACAGTCAGTCTCCTGCAGTAGTGACAGGTTTCTCTGGTGTGAGGAAGTCCTGTGAGGCGGGCAGAAAGGAAGCTCGGGGAGTGCCTGCATCTGGAAATAAAAGAGCATCAATGTTTTTAGATACTCAATTTGAACTCTATTAAATGAAACACAGGCCATTTGAGAGAGGCGTTTGTTCTGGATTCAGCTGTGTTCTGTTCAGAGAATGGCCTGTGGGGACAGATCTGTCACCAGCACACAGTGTCTAGTTTAAGACAGAGGACTCCCTCCAGCCTGTTTGCGAGCTAGACGATTTTGTAATTGAAGGTAAACCTGATCTGAGCTTTGCTCGGCTCAGAAAAGAGAGCTCCTCGGCCTGGCCTTTGTGGCTGTCTGTGACTGACAGTACCTGCATTTCTGAATAAAAGCAAACCTTGCTCTGTTTTAACCCCTTCCATCTGGCCCTGTGGGAGAATACAGTATGACGTCAAAGTTCCTCACATCATATGTATCCACAGGCAAACAGCAAATAAACAAATTTAACTAGTTCACACGGCTCGCAGTCCTGTCCCAGTGGTAAGCCCGCTTGCTTCATCTTGAGTTAGTTCTCACATGAAAAGTTCTTCATATATGAGCGACTGCAAAAGACACTCCATTAAAGACTCCAGAAAAAATATCACTGTTATTTCAGCATTGATCCAGGATCTACAGCCAGTGCAATTATAATAAGAAGAAATAAATATCAATATTAGGAAGGAGAAAAAATTATCATTATATACAGTTGATGCTATCGCATTACAAACTAAGAACTGATGAAAAAATTATTAGAAACAATAAAAAATAAAACCCCATTAAGGTTGCTTGTTATAGCAGTCAATGTATAAAAATCAATAGTTACTTATCTCTGACTTTTTATTATGAAGTTTATCATACTATAAAAGCACGTATGTGCATATATAACTTAAAATATATATGCAGTTAAAATTAAGCAGTCATGAATACCTCCTGATCATCTATCATTCTCCCCTTGGAGATACCTGTTGTTAGTCATTCCTTGCCTATTTGCTTTTGGGAAGCCACAATTCCATGTATCCACAATGAATGCATTTCTAGTTTTGCTAATTTTGAGTTGCTTCTGTCATTCATCATTGTGCTTCTGAATCATCAATACTGAGCATATATCTACAGTTTATTCATTTCCTTTGCTTGATGACACCTTATGTGAATGTATACCATCCTATCAAAATTCAAACACGTTTCTGCATATACATAAAAATATTTAAAATTCAAGTATATAGAATATGTACATGTTTATATGCCTATACACATTCAAAATGCACGTGCTGTTCTGTTTTCTTATGTGGTATTCTGGATCTGTTCTTACCCCACATGCCATCAAGATTTTTACCCTTGTTTTTCTACTCAAGTTTCAGCTTTTACAGTTGGGTTTTTAATTTACTTAGAAATGCGTTTTGTATGTAGTGTGAACTGGGTGTTTAGTTTCTTTTCTTTTTAATAGGGCCCAACTGTTGTCCCAGCTCTTTGTATTGAAAAACCTGTCTCTCCCCACTGATTTACAGCATCCTTTCTGTAATGAAGTGTGTACCCACCACTGGGTCTATTTCTGGTTTTCTATACTGTTTCATTAGTTCATGGCTTTCTGCATCAATTCTATACTGCTGCAATGAATGTGATTTTACGGTAGACTTTGACATTTAATTCTCTTTGGGTACGTCTTAGATATGCCTGCTTATTTGTAGTTTTACATAAGCTTTATGAACACACACACATGTGCACACACACATGCATACATACACACACACACACACACACACACACACACACACACACACACACACGTACACTGGGGAAGATTGACAGCTCTATCATGTGGGTGTCTCCACGCTGAACAGATAGGTCTTCTCATTTGCTTTAATCTTATTTACTGTCTTTCAGTAAAGTTTTATAATTTTCTCCACAGATGTCTTGACACATTTTGCCAGGTATGTGGTTTTTATTGTAACTCTGAAAATGGCTTGATATCATTTATAAATTTCAGGTTTATCAGTTTATTGCTGGCATACAGAAATACAATTTATTTTGTAAATTGTTCTTAAACTATACAGCTAACAGACTTGGTTTCATGTAGATGCATTTTCAAACCTCTGCCAATTAATTAAAGGATGCACATTTTCTTCAAATCTGTATCTATAAATATTGAGCATGTTTTTATGTTGCAAAATAACTCTGAAATGTCATGGGTCTGTATCCTGTAACCCACATTACATGTCCACAATTTAAATACAATTATGAAAAATACTTGGCATTTAAAAAAATTCATAGCACTTCTGTTATGTTCTGTACATAAAATACCCACAACAGACTCATGTTCTAAAAGCTTAGACCCCAGAAGGCAGTGCTTATTTTAAGAGAGTACAGGAATTTTGGGAGATGAAGACTAGCCTGAGGAAATAGTCTTGAGGATGATTCCTGTGGTGGGGCCGAGGCGGTGGTGGGGGTGGGGGGTAGGAGGGTGGGGTGGAGGGTGGTGTGGTAACCTTTCCTCTGGTCCTTTTGTGCCTCATGCATTGCTTCCTGTCTTCAATGAGATAAACTCTGCCACAAGTACCTGCTGCTAAGATGCTCTGCCTAAGTGCATATGGCATCTAGCTATTCTGAGTGAGCCCACTGAAACCGTGAGTCAAACAGATTCTTTCTCACTTAAGTTGTTTATGTGAGGTATTTTGGTCACAGCCACAGAGGTTAATTAACCTGGAGTATTGGTATCAGAGAAATAAGGTCATTGTTCTTGCCATTCTAGACAGTGCGGTTCTTAAGCTTTGGAACTGGTTTGAAGTGTGTGTGTGTGTGTGTGTGTGTGTGTGTGTGTGTGTGTGTGTGTGTGTGTGTGTGTGCGTGTGTGTGTGTAGGTGGGGTAGGGGGTTGGGGGTGTGTGGGGCATGGGGAGCGCAGTTGGAAAAGAAAAGTAGAGTAGAGAAAAGCTGGGATGCTGAAAGCAGAGTTCAATGGGTCATGTTATTAGACATTCCAGTAAGGAATGTGGACAGTAAAGATTGTGTTCTGAAGGCTTCAGGTAAGAATGAGAATTCTAGAGTCCATTCGTTTTATACACTGGCACAGAATATGTCTATAACTTTCCTGTGTCCTGAAATTCCAAGTAAGGTTGAATTTATAAGTAATAGACTAATGGTCCTCAGACCCCAAATATGGTTATTAGTGGCTACTTTGAGCCAGGTTAATGGTAAGAATTGGGAAGAAAAAGCAGGGCAGAAGTTTTTGAAAAACTTGCATTTTGGCTAGAAAAGAAAAACATGCCAATTTAGAGCAACGAAAAGCATGGCTCCTGCAAAGATCAGCGCTATTAAAAAGAAGCCCAGTGCTTTTCATTAGGACAATAGGAAAGATGCCTTGAAGGCATTTCAGGAAATGGGCAGACGTTCCATTGTAGGGCCAAGATTAGATGCGCTTGCAGAAGAGAATGCTGGGCACCTGCATGCACAAGGCTACCTTGGGAAGTGCTGCTCTTGTCTCAGTCCCACAGGTCCTAGAGTTTGCTGAAGCTGTGGTCCAAAGGGATCCAGATATTGGGCAAGCTTCTCAGACTTTTGCACCATGTGCATAATATTGGACTTACATGCATGAGGCATGAAAGAGTTGTAGGAATTAGTGGAGGCTTCCATCAAACTATTAAAGAAAGCCCCAGGTTTCAGAATGTTGGACATGCCAGAAATTTGTTGTATCTGTTAAAGAAAGCTACAAGAAGTCAGTGCATTCAGCATCAAAACTAGAGCTTGTGGGCTACGTACAGGGCAGAGCAGCCTTACATACTTTGTGTTCACATTGTGATAACACATGCCTGGATACTGGATGTGGAGATACAAGACTTAATGCTTGTTGTCCTAATGAGTTTTGCTTTGTTCTCATCTGTTATTTCTGCATCCCAGTGGCCCCCTCTGCAAGGCAATGTTTACTTTGTGATAGGTTGTCTTAGAAGTATAGAATTTGAGGCTCCCAAAAGTCTTGAGTGTCAGAAAGGAACTTGAATTTGGACTTTTGAACACTGTTGGAACTGTCATATCATTAACTCAAAGATGGACTAAATAAATGTATTTTGCATTATGAGGTGGCTATGAGCTTTGAGTGGTCAAAGGGTGATGCTGAGGTTGAAATATGTAATTGTCTCTAACAGGCTCATGTAGATGTAACCAACCGTCTTATTAAATAAGAAACACAGAACCAACGCAAAGAAGAAAGCCAAGAGGTCAGCTAAGAGCTAAAACCTTACCCTTCCTCCTGCAGTGGTCCTACCTCTCTGAAAGAGAACTACTTCCTGTGTTAAAGTCTTTATAAAGACTTTCGGTTCTACCTTCTCATTGGTTGTAAACCCAACCACATGACCGACTTGTCACTGCCTGTCTGTATAGACCTCCAGGTCTTCTATGGTTGGTATTGAGATTAAAGGCGTGTGTCTCCAATGCTGGCTGTATCTCTGAACACACAGAGATCTACCTAGCTCTGCCTACCAAGTGCTGGGATTACAAGTGTATGCCACCACTGCCTGGCTTTCCTATGGCTTGCTAATAGCTCTGACCCCCGGGCAACTTTATTTATTAACATACAAATAACATTTTAGTACAAAATAAAATATCACCATAGGCTCATGCCAGTATTTGGTATCAGACTGGTGGTGCTACTTCAGGAGGATGTGGAAATGCTGGGAGGTGGGGCCTCACAGGGAGATGAATGTCAGTGGGGATTCTTTGAAAATTATAGCAGATGCTTAGCCAGCTCCTCTTTCTCTGCTTCTTGGTTGCTATGATGTGAGCTTCTCTGTTCTTCCACAGCCATCAACAGATGAAATAACATTTCTGAAACATAATCAAAATAAATCCCTCTTCCTATAAGTATTTCTGTCTGACTTGTAGTCACAACTATAAGAAAAGCAACTAGTAACCAACAAACACATCAGAAAGCATAACACAGAAAGAAATGAAACTGAAATGCAGAATATAATGATGAAAATGCTATGTATCAAAATGCATGGGATAGCTCACACTCCAGGAGAAATTATGTAAATATTTTATTAAGAGTTCACTAAATTTTATATTAGAAAAGGCTGAAATTTAATGAGCTAAGAGCCAAAGTTAAGAATTTAAAAGAAAGAACAAATAAAAATGTGAGGAGATAATAGAATTAAGATCAAAACTAAAGAATCAGAATATGCTATACATATATGATAAAGAAGATCAACATGCTTAAATCTTGGTTCTTGGAAGTGACTCCAAAAAATGATAAGCTGCACACATATGCAAACCAAACACATTTAGAAATGAAAAAGGATCAAATTGCCGATAAAAACATAGCAAGAGAATAAATATATGATCTAGTTCTCATATTAAAACTTTCTGATGGATATAGAAACGTATCTCAATAGAACTGGCTTAATGAAAAGAAGAAATAGTCTTTCCACCAAGCAAAACACATAGATCTGGGCAGTTGTATAAGTGATTTTTTAAAAAAGTGTGTGTGTGTGTGTGTGTATGTGTGTGTGTGTGTGTGTGTGTGTGTGTGTGTGTGTGTGTGTGTGTGTGTGTAGGGGGGGCATGTGTCATAATCTTCTCACTTCTACCTTATAAGCCTTGAGATTACAAGTATGTGCACCATGTTTAGCTGCAGGTGAATTTTTACAATTTTTTACATGTGCATGTATGTATGAATGGTAGATACACATGTATTTGTGTTCATATATGTATGGGCACATCTATGTGCTGGTGTGTATGAGTGTAAGTGCTTGTGTGTGTGTAGCGCAGTAAACATAGACCACTTTATTTACTGAGGCAGATTCTCTTGCTGAATCTAGAGCACATCCATTTGACTACTCTAGCTTGCCCTAGTGACCCCCTATCTTTGCTTCTGGGGCACTGGGATTATAGGTGGGCCACTGTGTCTGCCCAAATTTGGTTGTGGGTGCTGGGGATCTGAACCTGGTCCTCACACATGCCTGGCAAAATCTTTATCTACTGGGTTGTTCCCAGCCCCAAAGACTTAGAAATTCTCCTCCACCTTTTTATTCAAAATAGTTGCTTTTCTCCTGCAATACATCCTGATTATAGTTTCCCCTCCCTCTTCTCCTCCCAGTTCCTCCTCACCTCCCCTTCCATCCATCCACTCCCTTTCTGTATCTCATCAGAAAAGAACAGGCTTCTAAGAGATAACAACAAAACAAAACATAATAAGATAAAACAACAACAACAACAACAACAACAACAACAACAACAACAACAAAATCACATAGAAGTTGTGCAAGGCAACCCAACAGAAGGAAAAGGACCCAAGAGAGACCTTCTTGTTCACATAAAAAGGACCCAAGAAGAGACCTTCTTGTTCACATAAAAACCTGAGTCCCATAAAAACTCCAAACTGAAAGCCATGATATACGTGCAGAAGACCTGGTGCAAACCAGAGTATGCCCTGTGCTTAGTGCTTCAGTCTCTGTGAGTTCACATGGGCTTTGCTCAGGTGATTTAGAAGTCCTTGTTCTAGTGACCCCATCTCCTGCCTCTGATTCTTACACTCTTTCCACATCCTCTTCCTCAAATTCTTAAATAAGAAAAAAAGTTAACACCATCAAAAGTCCTTTAGACCACAAAACACTATACTACTCACAACTTGATTGTTAATAGTAAAACAATCATAGTTCCAAAATTTAGCAGAGGTAATAAAAGAGGAGTACATTGTAGCTCAATCCGTTTGTGAACTTAGGACAACAACACAAAATTGTTGGCAGTTTGGGTCCATATAACACATCAAGATGCTATAGATAGTGTAAAAATGGTTATATTCCTGGAATTCAAGGTTGGTTTAATGTTTGAAATTTCATTGATGAATTTATCACACTAACAATTCAAAGGAGAGTTTAATCCTCAGAACCATGGTGGATGAAGAGAACCGTCTCCTGGGGATTGTCTCCTGTCTTCCCTCATATGAACCATGGCATGGGTGCACCTGCATTCATACACACATTGTACACCTCCCTCTCCACAATAATAATAGATAAAATTAAAAATTCAAAGAGCAAATACAAGATAATAATTCAAAATATTTAGAGAAATCATTTGATGGAACTTAAAGTCCATTTTTTCATAAATTCCAAGTGAATTAACAAAAAAGATTTTTTTTCCTAAATTGTACAGAGGTTTAATTTATTTAAGTTTAATAATAATTGGTATTCTTCATTCTCCAAAATAATGAAAAAGTTTTCAAAGACTTTAATTTCAACTTCTTACAAATACTTTGTGTTTTGTTTTTGTTTTTTGAGACAGGGTTTCTCTGTGTAGTTTTGGCACCTTTCCTGGAACTCACTCTGTAGCCCAGGCTGGCCTGGAACTCACAGAGATCCACCTGCCTCTGCCTCCCCAGTGCTGGGATTAAAGGCTTGGGCCACCACCGCCCAGCTTCAAATAGTGTTTTCTTAATTTAAATATATTTAAAAAATTTTAAAACTTTACTATTTTTGTATATTCCTTCAGAAATAGCCTTTACTTTTCCACTAAAAACTTTCACTTTTTTAAAAGTGAAAGTTGGCTGGTGATGAATTATGACAACTTTTTCTCTTTAAATCTTTTTAATTTTGCTTTCCAGGGTTATTTTTACTAGAATTCTAGATTGATAGTCTCTACTCCCCCCACCACACACACACACACAGATTTTTTTAAGCAATCAGTAAGTTTCCAATGTTTCTGTTGAGAAATTAACTTTCAGTTTTATTGTTGCTCCTCAGAACTTTTACCTACCATTTTTTTCCAGTTGCTTTGAAGATTTTCTTGTCTTTGTAGTATTTTTATGATGCATACAATGCTTCCTTTTCTTTTTCTTTCCGCTTCCTTCTGTTTGTGGTCTCTTGAACCTATTGATGGATGGCTCTCATATGCTTTGGGAAGCTCTCAGCCATTATCTCTTCAAATATTATTATCTTTCAAGAGTACATATTGCCTCTTGAGACTGCAGTCAAATACAGATTAGACTCACACAATTTTCAATATGTTTTACCATATAGTGATTAATATTATGCATCACTATTAAGAATTAAGTGATGCTTGGATAGCTGGACATGCCTGTGTAGAAGTCGCTGGAAGAGATTGGCATTTGAATTGTTAGATTAAGTGAAGATCTGTCGCCATCTATGTAGTCAGACATCTATTATCTGACTATTGATGGCCCAGTAGGAAAAAAAAACAACTATTTGTTTTCACACTTTCTGAAATCAGGACTTGCATAGTGTCTCCTTATGCTGGCCTTGAACTTAGAATCCTGCCATTCTCCAGTTCTCAGCCCTTTTGACTCAAATAAAATTGCATCACTGGCCTCCTTAGTGTGGTAGTTTCCTTCCTATTGCTGTGACAAAGACACTGTGACCCAAAGGTCTAGGCAGGAATCTGGAGGCAGGAGCTGGAGGCAGAAGCTGTGAAGGAACCCTGCATGCTGGCTTGCTCCCCATGTCTTGCTCTGTTTGCTTTCTTGTACAACTCAGGTCACCTGCTGGGGGGAGCAAGGCTACCACCACCCACAGTGGGCTGGGTGCTCCCACATCAATTTTCAATCATCAATCAAAAGAATGCCCCACAGTCATGCCCACAGGCCAGTCTTATAGAGGTGTTTTCTCAACCAAGGTTTCCTCTTCCCAGATGACCATGATTTGTGTCAAGCTGACAAAAAACTAACCAGCACACTTAGACTGCAGATGGTATTTCATGGCACTTATTAGTCTTCACAATCACATGTACTATTTTTCACAATAAATCTGTATATACAAACATGAGGATTTGTGGGAATAAGATTTAAATAAAATAACCCTATCACTTAATTACACACACACACACACACACACACACACACACACACACACACACACACACATACACACACACATTTTCTTAGTCCTATTGTTTTTTTCTTTATTAAGAAATTTTTTCATTCATTTTACATACCAACCACAGATTCCCCTCTCATCCCTCCTCCTGCTCTCCCCATCAATCTTTCCCTCTTCCTGACATACCCCTCACTCCCTCCTCCAAAAGGGTAAGGCCTCCCATGGGGAGTCAGCAAAGCCTGGTACATTCAGCTGAGGCAGGACCAAGCCCCTCCCCCTGCATCAAGGCTGTGTAAGGTGTCCCACCATAGGTAGTGGGCTCCAAAAAGTGATCCCACTGCCAGGGGCCCCTTAAACAGACCAAGCTACACAGCGGTCTCCAGTATGCAGAGGGCCTAGCCCGGTCCCATGCAGGCTCCACAGCTGTTGGTCTAAAGTTCATGAGTTCCCATGAGATTGGTTCAGATCTACAGAGACTGCTTATTCTTGTCAAGCTCTCCCAGAATGGATCCGACTTCTGAGACTGGAGGTAAGTCAGAGGGTTAACGTGTGGAGGATGTGATCCCATAGGTCCTGAGACAAGATGCTGACAAAATGGGGAACATTCAGCAGGCAGAGAAGCTGTGTAAAGACTGGTCTTTGCTGTTGGTCACCCCATTAACTATCACATCCTTCTGAATTAACCTCTTGGTCCAGTCAGAGCTGGCCTCCTATTGGTATTCTAAAGACAGAACCTTAGTGAATATATACCTTGCTTCTATTTTTCTATATTATTTGTCTCTCTTTTTCATTCTGGAATGTTTTCTTCTCAGTTGACTTTCAAATCCCCAATGTTCTTTCTCCTCAGATATTTCCCTTCTACATGTGACTCTAGCTAACAAGTGATTTATTTGTATTATTTTGTTCCACTTGCAGCATTAGAATTTTCATTTTATATTTTAATAAATAGTTTCTAATCCCCCAATTCTCCATCTTGTCTTCAATCTAGTGGTTACATACAGTTTGTTGACCATCTGTGTCTGATAGCCCCAACATTTGAATCTCTCATTAGTCTGTCAGGGAAACATCAATGCTAAGGACTAGGCTCATCTTGGGGACCTTTGTTGTCCCCATGTGATAATTTGATAATTCTTTTAGCCTCTTGGATGAAAGTTGATCCGATTTAACTATTCCTCCTGAAATGCAATCTGGGAGATTTGCAGTATTCTGCTTTTCTACCAAATGCATTTATTACTTTAATAATTAAAACTTTTACATTAAAAAAATAAGGAAGACCTGTGTGTTTTGACATAGAAAGATTTCTAGGCATGATTGCAAAATAAGTTATAGAATAATAGGCATATAGTAATATTAATATCACCAATATTTATATGGGAGCTATGTGCCAAGATAGGATCTTTATTTATTTACTTTTGGTGTGTGTGTGTGTGTGTGTGTGTGTGTGTGTGTGTAAAGTCACAATGCCTGCATGTACATGTGTTTGGAGGTTCAAATGATGTTCAGTATCTTCCTTGATTGTGTTCTACCTTGCTTTATGAGACAGAGTCTCTTACTGAGCCTGGAGCTCATCACTTCATTTAGGCTGCCTTGCCAATCTGCTTTAGGGATCCACTTGCCTGTTTCTCCCCCAGGACTGGTGTTAGGATGTGCACTGCCAAAATGGAGTGTCAACTCCGTAGAGTCATATCCCTCTTGACAGTTTGGAAGCATTTAAAAATGGGCATTGTTTTTGAGACACCTTAGCAAAATCACGCATTTTCAAAAGATACTCTTGGAAGCATGTCGGCAAAATTTATTCAAATTTATTTTGCTATACTAAACTCAAGATCATTGATTGTGAACTTTTTAATTGTAGAATTGTTTTTAAAGTATTATTTCTATTCAATGAATGGACACCTGGAAACTCTGACCTAGAGAGAATGTCTTCATCCATAAATGGTCAGAATTTATAAGGTACTAGGTTCTTATGCCTGTGCAACAGGCACTTTATCCACTCAGCCATCTCCCCAGACCCATCTGAGAGTTTTAAATATGTTGAGTAAGTTGTCTCTCAAAGAACCTCAGGAGGTAATTATTGTTATTAGCTCCATTTTAAAGATGGGAGAAGATGAAGGAGTTAATGAACTTACAGACAGTGGCCTTCCTAGTATAAACTAGGCATAGGAGTTAGTGTCAACTCTCTGACTACAGAACCCATGTAATAAACAGCTATTTTCTTTACACATGGCAGATAGCACACCCCACCAAAATTGGTCCAAAGAACACAACTAACCACATGAATAGTTTCTTACTGGCTTTGGGGATGATTCTGATTTTACTTCTTATTCTGTACCTGTGTTGTTCAATATGGTAATCACTAGACTTATATGTATTTGGATTTCAGTTAATTAAAATTATATAAAGACGAAAATCAGTCCCTCAGGCAGTTTCATCTCAAGTGCACTCGGTAGCCACAGGTGGCTAATGACAACATCATTGAACAGGGGAGATAAGCATATTTTCATTCTACAGGTTTTATTGGGCACGTGTGCTCTGTAGAGCTCTATAAAGGTTGAATTTTTTATAATAAGTATGCATTCATGATTTACTTTGGAATTAAAGAGAAAGGATAAATGAGAGAATGAAAGCTCTTTACTCACAGTTCCTTATCGCCATTACTGAGCCATATCTTTTATCCATCCTTCTGAGCTAGTCAAGGAGTCTCTGTTCTCTCACAGTTATTCTTTATGGTACTTAAAAACAACACAATACTTCAGCCAGTGAAAGCTCCTTCAGCTAAAGCCATTACAGGCTTCCTGGAAAATGGAGTGGCAACTCCATAGGGTTATATCCCTTTTGACTGTTTGGAATGATTTAAAAATGGGCATTGTTTTTGTAACACCTTAGCAAAATCATGCATTTTCAAAAGAAGCATGTTGGTAAAATATTCAAATTTATTTTGCTTTACTAAACTCAAGATCATTGATTGTGAATTTTTTAAATTGTAGAACTGTTTCAAAAGTGCTATTTCTACTCAATGAATGGAATTCTAGAAATTCTGATCTAGAAAGATTGTGTTTATCCATAAATGGTCAGAACGTTCCAACTTCAACTTTATCTTATTTTTCTTAAAAAATGTGTATTTATTTTATGTGCGCATGTTTTGCCTGCATGTATGTCTATTTACTACATATATGCAGTGTGCTAGCAGAGTTTAGAAGAGGTCTCCTGGAACTGGAGTTACAGTTGGCTGTGGGCCACTATGTGGGTGCTAGGAACTGAACTCAGGTCCTCTGGAAGAGCAAACAGTGCTCTTAACCACTCAGCCACCTCTCCAGACTCCTCACTTTTATTTTTGAAGTCCTCTGACAGCTGAAAATATTTAATACTGACTTGACTAAACTTCTTATGTTTAAGATTTATTTTATTTTTATGTGTCTTTGTGTAGATATGTGCATGTGAGTGCAGGGGCCCAGAGAGACCAGAAGAGGGTGTCAATCACCTGGAGCTGGACTTACAGGTGGTTGTGAGCCACCTAATGTGAGTGTTGGGAGTAGAACCCAGGTCCTCCACAGAGCAGTGTGTGCTGTTAAGCCCTGACTTCTAGTCATTGAAGTTCTTCTCCATGGAATGAGAGTGGACTGACCTGGCTCCTACATGTATTGGAACTAGAACAAGTTGGAGAGAAGCAACTGAATTAGCAAGTTTGTGTCCAGCAATAACGTGAAATGATGTTTTATCTGACTGGCAATGGTTCCAAGCAGCACCAGACTCAGAGTTGAATTTAAAGGGCCCAGGGTGCTGGCCTGTTTATTGGAAAAGGAACTTAATAGGATGACCACGGATTCGGAAATCTTGTGGCTCTTGTGTGCTCATTCCTCAGCTTAGACACAATGTCAAACAACACCTCATCAGTGACTTGTTGCTCTGTTTTCATGGAGTCACTTTCTTTGGAGACCAATGGTGGCTCTGTTCTGCATTGTTCCTGCTGGATCATAATCCAGGAAGAACAGTCTCTATGTGGGACATCGTTGGTCTTGAAGCAACCAGGAAAGGGAAATGTAGCTGAGACACATAGCACCTGTGAAGTTTCTCCTTTAACACAGTACATGTGCCTCACTTCCATTCACGTTTCTGTGTGTAAGGATGGTCATGTGGCCAAATCTGATGTCAGTGAGGTGGGACTCACCATCCTCCTGTCAGGATGGGTAGCATATGCTTGATGGCAATAATCATCATACCTACTACATAAATTAGTAAAAAAAAAAAAAATCCCAGTGTGGACTGAAAATGGGTTCTGATGGAGGCACAAAGGGAATCAGATGCTGCCCTCCTCCTTCCTCCTTTTTTCCTTCCTTCCTTCCTTATGCTTGCTTTTCTTTCTTCACTTCCAGTGAAGAAAGTGTATCCAGTTTTAAGACCTGAGTTTAGGCCTCAAGGATTCATATGAACTTTGTTCTAGACAAACACTCACCTGAGTGATGGAAAAGAAGAAAGAGAACATGAATTTATAATTAGCCATGCCAGGATGGGTAATGGGAAATGCCAAGTTTTCTGAGGACACAAAGGAAAACCATTTAACTTAGAACTTTAGGGAGGTGTGAGTTTCATGGGAGAGATCCCAGGAAATTCCTTAACCTTAAACTTGGAGTTAGCAAGGCAAGAAGGTCCTGATGGAGGTCACAGAATTTGCAAAGGAACAGGTCTGCCTGAAGACTACCAGTCCAGTAGGAATGGAAGCTGGACTGGAGAAAGGATAACTGAAAAGGATGAGGATGAGTGAGGTCTTAAGCAGTGGCCATTCCATAAGACTTGTCTGGTACTGACTTGGGGTCAGCCTAGCACCTTCAGAGAAATGACTGTGAGCACTGAATGGAACCAAGTCTGGGGGAAAAGACTTACAGCATAGAGAAAGGACTGAAATTTATAATTTTTTTTGTTTATTCTTGCTTTTTTTGAGACAGGGTTTCTCATCCTGGATCTCACTCTGTAGACCAGGCTTGGCCTCAAACTCATAGAGATCCACCTGGCTCTGCCTCCCAAGTGCTGGGATTAAAGGTGTGTGCCACCACCACCTGGCCTGAAATTTATAATTTTTTGCACTGACTACTTTTTTGAAAGGTGGCCGATTGAGCATATGCGCTGGTTTTTTTTATCTGGAAATATCACACAAAGAATACCGAGAGATCCAGGATGGAGATGGATGTGGACAGGGGAGGGGATAAGACAACACCAAAGTTGTTGGCAAGACCACAGGAACGATAAACAGCTGAGAAAACACAATAAAGCTAAGTTGTAAATACATTGCTTCTGTTCTCCCCACCCCCTTCTCCCGCCTCTCTGGACACCAGTAAGAAGGCAGCCACATGTAAACCAGGAAAGAACTGCCGCCAGAAACTGGCCACACTGGCACCCTCAGCTGGGACTCCAAGCCGACACACGGTGAGAAATATTTATTTGTCATTGAAACAACCCTGTTTCTAGTATTTTGTTCTAGTAGTTGGTCTGACTAAGATATCCAGTATAACAGGAAAGTATTGTGAACATAGAGTAAATATTTTCAGACATTCATAAATCTCGGAGAGTGGACTTTTTGTATTTTTGCCTTTGGTCAATAATGGAGTATATGCTTCTTTAAAAAATATATATAGTAAATAGGGTTCTGCAAGTTGGGCGTTAGAATAGCATGGAGTCAGAAGGATCACAGCACCATGAGGATGGAGAAGACGGTATAGTGAAGACAGATCTCAGTTTCAAGTCCAGAGGATAAACGGTCCATGGTACCTTAATGACTTCAAGCACATTTACATGCCTGGGGAAGAGTTTGCTGAATTTATTATGAAGTATAAGAGCAAGTACATGAACTGCCCAGGAGGTTATAAATGCAGAGGTAAACAAAATGAAGAGGAAAGAAATGTCCTCACAGTACACTTTGGGGCGCAGCTAAGACAACAGTTAGCCGTGGGGATGAGAATGCTGTGCACTGATCTACAATCCCAAGTCAGTGCCACCGTATTGGTGGATGAAATGGTTGACAGAGGTTTGCAAATACTTTTTAAAGAGCCAGATAACTGTTTCAGGCTTGGAGGTCACACGGCCCCTGTTGAGACCACTTCCCTGCGGTCATAGCCATTGCACAAACAAGTAGGCGTGGCTACTCCTCAATATCTTTTATAAAACGTGCATGTGACCCTTATTGGTGACTCCCCAGAGAGGAATGTGTGCTCGAAAGAAGGAAACGAGGGAACTAAAATTTCACATTGCACAGGGGGGAAGCAGGAGTTAATGCCTGTGATAGAAACAAACAAAACCCAAAGTAATGATCTAAGCATATTTGTCAAGATACAGAGATGAATACTAATGCAAATGGGACAGTGGGAGTTTGCAGTTTGCTGCATGAACACAAACTTTGTGGGCGTTTTATGTCTTTAACCCAAGTCTTGTAGAAGTTGTATAATAACTAAATTAAAAATTTGTGTGGGCAGCACACAACTGTTTGTTTAGATGATTAACAAATAGGAGGTCACTGAATGTACTGGAGGAGGACAGGGAAAGGCACTCAAACATAGGCTGAGTTTTCCATCCCTTCTTCTGACTTCAGGTGGAGGCTCAGGCACGTAGGCAGATGCATAAATGGAGGCTTTGTACCTGGCAGTTTGATCATAATGATGATGATGATGATGATGATGATGGTGGTGGTAGTGGTGGTGATGATGTTGGTAGACAGACCTGATGCTAACTCCTCACTGCTGGGCTTGAATCAGTGGTATCCTGGTGATTAGCACAAACCCCACCCAGGACACTGGTGTATGGGGTGGGTATTATAGGTCAGGTGTCCCAAAAGCCCTGTTAGTGTACCCAGGTAGGTGGTGTTCATGTCGGGCTGGGAGGTCGCTTCAGAGCAGAGTTGGTTAGCCCAGAGGCAGCATGGTGCATTAGGTAAGCAGGCTGTGAGCAAAGGGAAGGTGCTAGGCCCACACCCACACCTGAGCTGGGCTCAGACAAGAACATCAGGGCTGTTGAAGAGATTTGTGGGTCTTAAGTCCTCCCAAGGCTCTGAATCACAGCAGAAGGCTCACAGCAAATTAATGAAGCTCATTTTGACTGGAACCATCGTTTGTGAATCATCATGTCTGTGCTCATTAAATAAATTGTCAGTGTCTTCCCAGGCATTATGGATGCATTAGAAATTAGGGCTGTTCATAAATAATGTTTCTGCTTGTGTTTAAAGGGAACGGAGATCAGGGAGGAGGAGGAGAGACAGAGAGGAGGAGGAAGAGAAGGAGGAGGGTGGGGAGGGAGCTGGAGGCCACAGCTTCCATGCTGGCAAGAGGCAGAAGCACAGGGTCCACCTGAGGAAAGTGTGGTGTGAGGTCGGCACTGCCTCCAGGCAGGACCTCCTAGCTCTGGATATGTCTTCTTTCATTAAGTGGAAGAGGACACCAATAAGATGGACCTAAAACCCTATGCTCATCTCCATCAGCCTCTTCTCTACAGCTCTGAGCTAGTGGTTTTGGGGTGATGGTAGGTGTAGAATTTCCACTTGTAGCTCTTTTTGAAGTCATTGGCGTATCTTCAGCAGCTTGTGAGTCATGGTTAGCCTATTAGGCATGACTGGCACAGCCTAATTATATTCTCCAAGGTCCCTTTTTAAAAAAAGATCCGTCAATCCGTCTGTCTGTCTGGTCTTGGTGAGTGTATGTGCATGTAACTGTACAGCTTTTGAATGAATGCAGAGGCAACCACTCTTGAGCACAGATTCATCTCTCTAGAACTCCCCCTTCTTGCCAGGACCTATGAAGTAAGAGCACCAATGTGGCGGATCTACTCTGTGCCTCTCTTGTGGCATGGCAGCCTCTCAAGATAGATTCACTCTAGGAGCTGCCATTGATGAGGGTTGCACACATTTTACCTAGCTAGCTTCACTGAAGTCTCTCTAAGCTCTTCACCTTCAGTGCCCATAGAACAAGTATCAGGGGAATTCTGGGATCCATAGGCCAAGGAAGAGAAATGGTTTATTTTCCTTTTCAGGATGCAGGCATGGGGATGGCAAGGCTGGTAGAGCACTTTGCATGTAGTCAGTCACTCACACATGTAACTTCCCAGGGGCTACTGAGCACATACTCTGTGCCCAAGTGCCCACTTAATCCTGTGCTGCCAAGACACCTGTGCTTATGAAGTTCACAGCCAGGATGCACCTGTGAATGAATATATCTATATCTATATCTATATCTATATCTATATATAGTGAGAGAGAGAGAGAGAGAGAGAGAGAGAGAGAGAGAGAGAGAGAGAGAGAGAGAGCGAGCGAGCTAGCTAGGATGCATTTGTGAATGTGTGTGTGTGTATATATATGGTGCTAGGATGCATTTGTGAATGTGTGTTTGTGTGTATGTGCGTGCACGCATGTGTGTACATGTGTGCACACATGCTTTGGGTGCAGCAGAAAACAGCTGAGCAGAGGAGTAGGTCAGGTGAATTTAAATGGTGACAGCTCAGTGAAGAAGATAACATAGGCAGAGTGACAGGATGGCAGCAGAGGGTGAGCAGGCAGTACTGTCCCATCTGAAGAGGGATACTTTGAGTGACTGGTGACTGTTGAAGGAAGTGCCAGCCAAGGAAGACCCAGGAGTAGAGCGCTAGTGCAGATACTGGGGAGGGAGGGGACCCCATGACTTGACCTGTATACTTTTTTTTTTTTTTTTTTTTGGTTTTTCGAGACAGGGTTTCTCTGTGTAGCTTTGCGCCTTTCCTGGGACTCACTTGGTAGCCCAGGCTGGCCTCGAACTCACAGAGATCCGCCTGGCTCTGCCTCCCGAGTGCTGGGATTAAAGGCGTGCGCCACCACCGCCCGGCGACCTGTATACTTTTAAGAGCTGGTCTGTTTGCTAATTGGAGAGTGGACATCAGAGCTGAGTTGGGATTCTTCCTGTGGTGATCCTAGGAGGCCTGAGATGTCTCCACTTTCACTTTCCCATCTTTCCAAGTAAAATCCTGTCCTCCACAAGGTGTAGTCTGGTAAAGTTTGGGGCAAGAACGTCATCTCCCAAACAAGTTCTCCCCATGCTCACTAAGCCACTGGGTGATGGCCCTCCTAACAAGGCTGATTACTCGTAATCATTCCCCCACCCCTCATTGGTGGGGGAAGGCAAAGCATTCAGACTAACCAGCAGCCATTTGGGCTGGGACAGAGGGCTATAGTGCTGTGCCTCGTGGTTTACTATGTTAAAATGCAGATTCCCAATGATCAGATCTCTGACAGGGCTTGGGTACTTTTCCTGTCTAACTAACTCCCGTGTGACCTCACTTCTGTTAGTTCATGGACCACCTTCTGAATGGGACAAGGTTATTTACCCCCAGACATCTTTGGCACAAGCCTTGTTTTGAGCTGGAGACAACTGAGAAATGACAGACATTAAGGGGCTACTCTGCCATCTCCCCAATTGCCCACAAGCAGAACATAAATTCCCCTTTGTAGAAGTGGCATAAATGTGCCTTCATCTTTTGTACTAGCACGAGGCAGGTGACTCTTGTCACTTGGGATGGAGGGCTGGCACTAAGTTGGTATAAAACAAACATCTCTGCCATTAGTTTCCCCATAGATTTTCCTTCCCCCAATCCACTGTCCCTAAAAACCCAAATCCCTTTCCATTTTCTAGTTAGTTCTTTATAATTGAGCACCCTTTGTTAAAATGGTATTTATGCCTCCAAGTCTAATTTTTTTTTTTAAGTTTTCTATTTCTTCTCTTTGAAGCCCCCACAAAATAAAGTGTTAACATTAAACAATTTGGTATGCTTTTATTTTACTAATTTTTGTTCCTTTAGTTCACAGAACATTATAGGGTAGAAGGCAAGCTTTTGCTTCCCTCCAGCTCATTCATTCTGAAGTCAGTTGGTTACTAGATTCATGCTTAAGAAGGTGAAAGAATTTTCCAAGGAAGCTGACAAGTCATATTTTTTAATGAGTTTTTGGAAATTTAGACACTTCAAAATCTGATATTCCTGATCTTCAGCCAATAGTATGCTGGCAAATGTTTAAAACCGGTCTATCTGAGAACAAATGTCCTGATTTGTGGGACTGGTTGGTTGTTGTGTGGTAAATCTCTCAACAGGGTGACTTGCAGCGTTCGACATGTGGTTGTTTAATGGAGACACAAATAAAATGCATGCAAAAGATAACTCCAGAAACACAGAAAATAGTAAAACACAGCCAAATAAATAAGAATTTGGTATTTATTACTTTTGTCTTTTAAAAAATTGTTCTTTGAAAATTTCATAGATGGGTACAGTATATCTTGATATATCCATCCCCCACACCCTCCTTCCTATTCCTCCTGGCTCCCCCAACACATCAGCTTCATGTCCTTTAAAAAATAACCCACAGAATCTAATTAGTGGTCTCCTGCCTTAGCCTCCCTGATTCTAGAACCATAGGTGTGCTCAGCCCTGGCCACTTTATCTGCTTATCTATCTATCTATTTATCTATCTATCTATCTATCTATCTATCTATCTATCTATCTATCTATCTACATTCTCAATGCTCTCTGAGGTATGTGAAGAAATGGTATTTATTTAAGATCTTACATTAAGATGTTCTGGAATGGAGGCCCAAATCATCATCTCTGACATCTAATGAGTACACTGGACAAAACCTTTTCAGATGCACTGAGAAACAGTGGGTTAGTGAGGAAAACAATAAGTTGGATGCCATTTTTCTTAAGGTATCTGTGGATTTTGGCCTGTTATCTTTTAGCTTTGAAAAATTCATAAACATTTAAATATTTTTTCATTTATGGAAGCTTTTAGAATGTTTTCTTTTTCCTTTATAGCTATTTTTATTTTTCTACCCTTAATGATATCATTAATTTATATCCTAAACATTACTCCAGATTTTCCATTTATATGATTATGTTTAGAATTGCCAAACATTTTTGTTATTGTTGTTCTGTGGGTGTTTCTTACTAGGGCCTCTTTCTTATTTCATAGGTTCATTATCATTTTCTTTTCATTCAGTCTCTTTATTCAATATCCTTTTCATCCTTCCTATTTGACTCAGGTTATATCTTTGGGACATTGGAAGGATTCTCAGATGTTTGATGGCTTTTGTCCACTGGTATTTAAGAATAGGGGCTTTCTTGGGGTCTCAGGCCCTCTTGATACATCTACAACACAATCCCTATGCCTTAGGCTGGGAAAAAATCATGGAAGAGGGGACAGGAAGATTCTAAGAGCCAGAGGACCAGGATGTCTGCACTGAGATCGTGTCTTCTATATATGACAGGGAAGAGGCATCCATGGGAATCTCAACTATCTGGGTGCCTAAACAAGATCTGAAAAGTGACCACACACATACACACTCCCTCCGTCTCTCTCTCCCTCAATGGGATACCGGTGAGAAGTTGTGTCTGTGGCTCTGTGTGCGGAGTGGACCTGACTGCCGTAGGGAAGTCCCCTTTACTGGGGACTTAGTTCTCAAGTCTGCATGTTTGTTTTACTTGCTGTGCCAACCAGTGAGACGAGTGTCAACCTTGTGCTCAGTATCCTCAGCCAGGCTTCTGGTAGCTCTGCCTGGGAAGAGGCTCATGACTAAGTATGCGGTCCCTGAGTCCTCTGTTCCCTGTAGCCGCCCTGTCCTTCTCTCCCGTGGGCCCTCAATCCAGAAGTTCTTTGGGGAAATCTTGTAGAGAGCAAACTTCCTGCTTTCTGCTGTGGTGGAGATGGGGGTGTAGGGAATCTCAAAAGTTCCCTGTTTTAAGTCTCCTCAGTCCATCTCTCTGCTCTGTCCCACTTCTACTGCAGCAGTAGTTGGGCACATTAGTGGCTGTCAACTTGCTTTGCTTCCTCTGGCATCCTCTCTGTCCTTCTCATTTCCCGCTCATGTGATTCCTTTCCAGCTCTGAGTGGTGGCTAAGACCTAAGATACCTCTCTCTGTAGCTTTAGTATTCCAAACACCATTCTCACCTCCAGACTCTCTAAAGCTTGCCCACTCTGGAAATTTCCAGCCCCAGTCTAATTAAGTCACCTTTTTGCTTATGCTGGTTTAGAGGTGAATTTCCATAGCTTGCAATTCAGTCTTAAATAATGTAAGGGGAAGCAGGGCTGGTTGATCAAGCAGACAATCTAATGTGGTTTTGATCTTTTTATACAGAATAAGTAATGTCACATTGCCATAGATGTCCCTAGAAGTGGGGATGGGAGTCTCTGGTTGACCTCTGGCTTGGAAGGATGGTCTCCAGCTCTCCCCTGACAAGCCCAGATGTCTCCCTGGGCTCGGTTCACAGCCCAAAGCTTTCCTCAGCCCATTCCCTCATCACTCGACTGACTCTGCCTTCCCATTTCATTGCCATTCTGTTTAACCATTGAGCTGATGTGAGGACAGCTCATCCTTCTGACTGATCTTCTTTAGCACGGCAAAGGTATACCCCTGGTGCATGATAGAAAATTGAATGAGGCTTTTTTTTTTCTAGTTCATGGCTTTCTAGTCCAGACCTGGGTGATTTACTCGACACTTTTGCTCTTCAAATATCTTTTTGCTAAGATCCATGTCATTTAAATAATGTTTTCATTATGTATATTCATTACATATGTAGTTACATAAGGACATTTCATCCAATTGTATTGTATGAAATTTCATACTTATACATTGTATGTTGAGCATATTACTTACAATCTTCCTGCCTCTCCTTTTTTACTCTCCTGCTAGTCTCCTTTGTTCCTGTAAACAGATTTGCCTCTACATTCATGTCATATATATACATATATTTGTAAACAGAAGTTTCTATCCCATCAGCAACTCCCAAATACCCAGCAGCCACTTCCCAAATAATTAACTCGGAGGCTTAATATTACTTATAAATGCTCAGCCAGTAGCTCAGGCTTATTACTAACCAGCTCTTATGGTGATATTTTATTTGTATTAAAATGTTATTTGTATGTTAATAAATAAAGTTGCCTGGGGGTCAGAGCTATTAGCAAGCCATAGGAAAGCAGGGCAGTGGTAGCATACCCTTGTAATTCCAGCACTTGGTAGGCAGAGCTGGGTAAGTCTCTGTGTGTTCAGGGATACAGCCATTATTGGATACATATGCCTTTAATCTTAATACCAATCATGGAAAACCTGGAGGCCTATACAGACAGGCCGTGAGGAGGCGGTCATGTGGTTGGGTTTACAACCAATGAGAAGGCAGGACAGGAACTCTATATAAAGACTTTAACACAGGGGTAGCTCTGGTTCGGAGAGGTAGGACCACCGCAGGAGGAAGGGTAAGGTTTTAGCTCTTAGCTCTGACCTCTTGGCTTTCTTCTTTGCATTGGTTCTGTGTTTCTTATTTAATAAGAAGGTTGGATACATCTACAAGCTCTTACACTTAAATTAACCAATAATTCTTGTCTATGCTTAGCCATGTGGCTCGGTACCTTTTCTCAGTATGGTATTCTCATCTTGCTTCCTCTGATTCTGGCTGGTGACTCCTGACTCCACCTTTCCTCTTTCTGGTATTCTTAGTTTGGTCACCCCGACTATACTTCCTGGCTGGCTACTGGTCAATCAGTGTTTTATTAAACCAATTTGAGTGACAAATCTTTACAGTGTACAAGAGGATTATTCCACAGCATATATTATATTAATGAATGTGTATATGATCTTATGTATGCATGTAAACTCTAGAAACCATAAATGAAAAAAATTTTTTAATATTTGTTTTTCATGAGATTGGTTTAATTTACTTAATATGATTATTTCCAGTTGCATCAATTTTACTGATAATTCACTCTTCTTTATGGCTGAATATATAAACACACACACACACACACACACATACACACACACACTCATATTCTTATCTACTCATCTGTTCTTGGACATCAAGGTTGGTCCCATAACTTAGCTATTGTGAAAAGTTCTTAAATAAACATTGATGTGGCAGGATCTTTCTAAATTAGAACACTCTCATTTAAATCTTACCTTCCTTGAGCTCTTTAATCTCTTATCCTTCCAACATGTTCTACGGGAGGCAATGCTTTGCCCATTTGATCTTTAAAGAATGGAAGTTCAGACTTGTCATATCATAAGGACACATGCCTTGTGAGTGGCAGACCTAAGATTTGAACCCAGGCTGCTTAAACTACAACGTCCACACTTTGCCCTTCATGCCACCCTGCCTGTCACTGTTTGTTTTACATTCTGCCTGTTCAGCCTTTGTCTTCTGATTGCTTTCATCAGCGAGCAAAAGGAGGTACGTATTTTATCCATCTAGGACTTAGTAAGTTTCAACCCTACGTGCCAGCATCTCTCTAAACTAAGACAGGCTCACAAACTACATGATGAGACAAGGCTGCCACAGCCAAGTGCCTTACAGAGAGAGTGCACAGCAGGAGCTGGTGGAGTCATTTCGAATGGTACAAGGAGCAGCTTATGAAATGGAGAAATTGGGATGGATCTTGGGTGCACTTCTGAAGAATGAGATCTATTAGAACAGTTCTCCTGGTGAGTTTGGGCATGGAAAGCACATTGCTGGAGTTATTTAAAAATGAACTATGGAAGCTCTTTGGGGACCAATCCTGTGCTGATGCGGGGGTGGACAGGATACCTTAATAGGTCATTTTAGTCTGTGATTTCAGTAAAAACCACTGTTCTCATGGTACATTGAGATTTTCTGATGAGTCTCAATTTCTAAGCACAAGAAGTTTCTGGGCTGAACTGAAGGTGAGTGATGTGCTGTAGGCTTTGGATGACAGGGGAACTTCCCTTGTGGATTTGTTTCTCTGCATTCTTCCTTGAGGTTCTTGTGGGCAGCGGGGAGGAGCCTGTGTCCTGCCCACAGTCCCTTCTGTTTGGCAGCACTGCAGAAGCAGAGCCCATCCCCACCTGACTTCAAATGGTGTCACTTGAGTACAAGTCTGTGGTCCCCAGCCAAGGCCCCAAGGCAGCTGAGAACTGTGACATATGCTAAATTGTCTGGTTCCCAAGGAGCCTGAGCAGGCCCGCTGAGAGGCCCATAAAATCCTGCCTGCAATTCCGTGCCTCCATATGCTCCGCGAGGTGTTTGCTCGGATTCGGGCTGGTGGGTACAGAGGGAGCCCGGCTAATGGCGTTGTTTGCGGAGTTAATTGTTCCGTTTGATCTGAGGCTCTTCCAGGACGCACAGGGAAATGAGGTGTTTGGTCAGGGTTTTCTTCGGGAGCAAAGTTTACCTCATAACTTGGAAAGGAGAAGAAAATTTAAAAAAAAAAAAAAAGGAGAGGTTGTCTGGAAGGCAGGAAGGCGGACTCTGCATAGGGCTGTATAGGACTGAGAGACCATACCCCTGAACAATTATCCAGAACAGTGGGGCAGGGTCTGCAAGCCACTTAAGCTTGTTTCTCTCCGGCTGGCTGGCAAATGAAGGAAAAATAGTACATCTCATAACTCTCCTTATTTATGATGTTTCTATTATTTATTTCCAAAGAAGCGTCCCATAGGATACAACAAAGGATGCCTATGAAATAAGCCAATTGTAACAAAATGTCCGACGTTATACAAGATGGGGGAGGGGCGATGATCACACTCAAGCTCTAGCATAATTTGGCTAGGAAAACAAAGTACTAAATTAGCCCGGGATATTAGAAATACAACGAAAACATAAACAGAAATACCCAGGAGCCCTGATTTTCACTGTGTAATGAAGGGATGTATGCCTGATTACGGGGAGAGAAAAATTATTTCCTGGCCTTAAATTCTGAGGAGACATATTGAGGGAATAATTTTTCCCTATCATCACCACCCCGTGAGGTTGTTTTAAATAAGTAAAATTATTGAGGAAAAAGTATTTTCTAAAATGTAACACAAAGGCTACATGCATGGCAAATCCCTTTACTGTGGGTGACAGTTCCTTGAATAGCAGTTTTGTCTTGGGAACAGCTTCCTGGGGCAAGGAGGCAGGGCTTGGAATGTTTGGAGTTCCAGTATAGACTGAATGCCTTCAGCAAATTTAACGTTGTTTTCAGACTAAATGATTGGGGGTCGGGAGCCTGAAGGCTTTTGTATTCCTCCCAAGGGAAGCGAAGCCAGAGGCAGGCAGCCCCTACCTCAGCTTATTTGTGCTTGCTCCAACAAATTTGTGGTTTCACTTACAACCTACCAAACTCCCATCAGCTTGCTTTGCTTTGTATCAATTGTCTGGAATGCATAAGTGCCAATGAGTCATTTGCAGTTTTATCAAATCACACGTGTGCCTCAATGTGCCTGACGATTTTATCAAATCGTAGGCCAGGAGTCCTTGAGATGCCTCCTGACTGGACCCCAGGAAGCTAGGGGTCCAGTGTGTGGGATGATAAAGCCACCAGGCTGAGAGTCAGTACCTTAGGCTCCATGGGACAGTTTTACAATCAAGGGAGAAAGGGTGCGAAACAGAGACTTTAGACAGGAATTCCATAAAGTCGTCATTATAGCACCATGTCTTACCACAGCTACATTCACAGTCTTTATCAAGGTCAGCAGAGAGCCTCAACCCAGTGGAACTCACCTTTAATACTTAAAACTATAAGATTCCAATGATTTTCAGGGCCAGTCATTGTCTCTGGAGGCATCAAGTGTGTTAAAAGAATGAGATGACTCCTGTCCTGGGCTTCACTGTATGTTGACCAAGTACCATCTCCTCACTGTACATGCATTCCATCCATGGTCATGGGAGCTGAGTCAGCACGCTTTTGACCCCCGGATACTCCAACATCACTCTCCTTGGCCAGGGATTGGTTTAGGGATGTGCGTTATGCTTCAATCAGAGACAGTGCAGCACAATCATATGCTTGTGGGGACTACTGGGCTAGAGCTATGCTTCTTGCTGGTTAGTTCAGGCAGAAAGAATGGAGTCAACCTCTAGCTGTAGGGACCACTCATCAACCAGCAGAATGGAGGCTCTGAAGTCACTATGAGAGGCAGAAATGAACAGCAGAAAAAAATGGGTTTCCTACATCAAGGTTTAAGTCCCCGAAGTTAGACCTTCTCTCTAGAATGTATATACACTCTATATAAAACATCAGGGCTGAGAACAGTAAAGTAGCAACACTCGTAATTACTGTTGTGTTATTGTGAAAGCCAAATGAGAAAACTTAGCACATGGTGCCTGATGTGCAGTATGGATTAAATGTGAGATGTCTCTCACAGGCTCATGTGCCTCACACTTGGTCTCCAGCTATGGGTCCCGATTTGGGTGGCTATGGAAACTTGGGGACATGGCTTCTCTTTCTGGGTTACATAGGCTACTGGGGGTTGATGGTTATAGCTGAGCCTTCCATTTCATCCAGTTCTCTGCTTCCTGATCTGCCAAGGCGTGAGGAACTGCCTCATGCCACCATGAACTCCACCACGATGAGCTGAAACCGTCAGCAGAAATGATGCCTTCCCCCTTGAAGTTGCTCCTGCCGGGTCTCATCAATGAGAAAAGTAACTAATACAGTGCATAATGAGGGCCCGATAGTGCCAGTCTCCTCTCACGCTCCTCCTACCTTGCCTGCCTATGGGCTTTAAATCCTTTATGGGTACAGACCAGCCAAATGACATCTGTATCAGTTTGATAGAGCAGATACTCTCTGCACTCAGCCAGAAGAGGATTCCTCCCCCTTTTCATGCTCCCCTGGCACCATGCCTTTGTTAGTTCCTCTATTACAAGGCCTCATCCCTCTCCTTTTTTTCAGCCTGTTGCCTGTTTCCCTGTGGTACTGTGAGGACCCAGATGACAAGGATGGTGCCCATAATTTCTCAAGCAGCTGCCATGCAGCAGAGGAGAGGCAGTACCAGGCCATTGTACTACAAGGACCCAGGGGTGCCTTACTTTGAACTGGAAAGTGCTTAAGGTTCTGAGCCCTTTCTGCAGAAAAGGTCAGAGTGTGCCAAATGCTACCAACCTAGTTTACCCATGGGGAATGTATTAGCTCACAGAACCACAAAGTTAGGGGTAGAGTTAGTGTTAATCATATGCAGATGATTTACTCCACAGTCAGGGATGTGTATCTCTAGCTGCCCTCTGCTTTTTTTTCTTGGATGGATGTTGTGTCAAGAGACATTTGCAGCCCTGGGCTCTCTCCCTGGTCCCCCGTCTAGCGGGAGAACGCTTTCCTACAATCCTGTATACATCTAAAGCTGATGCCCAGCAGCCTGGGATCCGTCACATGCCCATCTATACATCAATCTCTGAATAAAGCATGTGAAATTGGCCGTTCCTAATCAAACAGCCAGCTTCAGATGGGAGAGAAGCCTCACTCCAAACTGCATGGGAGGAGTGTGAGAGAATGCCTTTGTCACAGAAAAGGAGGATGCTACAGATGCAAGGGGAGGAGACTCTTCTCTGGCTTTGACTCTTCTTTCCTCCACTAGCCCAGAGACTCTCTGGGACTCATGGCAGCTGGATGGACTGTAAACAGCCCCTAAGAACGTACAGCAGTTCTCAGCAGTCATCTAGATCCCCCTCCCCCTCCCGCTCCCAGAGCTCTTTGAGGCAGGGTTTACATAAGAACACCTTGCGGGACACACCCAGCCCTGGCTAGAACTGGTTGTATAGAGGTGCAGGGGCTTCAGTCACCACCTTCCCTTTCCTGGGTCACTTCCATCTTTGTGCATTAAGAAGTCAGGGCAACTGGTGGAGATCCTGGCTACTTCTTCTTCTTGTGCTTGTATGCAGATGGCAGGACCCCAGCATCCCTCTTCATCGGGGGATCTAGTGATATGTAGGAAGGAGTTTCGTCTCCAACACTGGACCCCTCCTTAAAAATTCCACGTATCGATATGATTCTGAGAAATGGCTTCTGAAGGCTCAATTCTATGCCTTTTCTGAGGATGCCTAGAGGTGGAATTGTCCTGTGCTCAGGCAGCAATGATAAAGTCAGCCGACCCCCGCAGGAGCTCCAAAGCTTGGACCTGGGCCTCTTCTGCAAAAGGGACTGGAGCATCTTTGTTCTCTTATCTTTATTTCTTTCCTAATAGTGAAGCTGCTTGAAGCATGGACTGTTATAGAGCCCAGCAAGGTGCACATAAGGAGAAGAGAGCAGCAGATGAGCAGCATCTCTCTCTGTGTGTCTGTCAGCAAGGTCCTGGCCTCATTCAGAGAGCAGGCGGGCTTTTCTTGGGCTCCAGGGTGGATAGCATGTGGTATTCTATGGCTGTCCTTACAGTTTCATCTTCATGGCCCACAGTGGTTCATAGGCTTCTGATGTTGTTTATGTGGTACCTGGATCATCATCAAAGCCTGTTCCCTTGCCCTGTGCTCACAGCTCATTGTCTAGCAGCTCTTGCATGAGAGATTGGGTATCAGGGTTTGAGTACACAGTCCTCCAGTGTTCTCTTGATGTGTGACCTCATCTCCAGTTACAACGCCACACACAAGAGACTTGGGATCACTGGCAAGTGCTCAGCCACACACTGCCTCTTCCTTGCTGTTATCTCCTCACTCTGGAAGTTTATAGAAACTGTATACCTTTTAGTGCTGACTGTGAGAAGGGCAGCTGCCTGTGCCTGAGTTTGGTGACAGTACAGGTCGGGAATGCCAGGCTTGGCCCTGCTCTCAAGACACTGCCAGCCCCTGTGAACACAGGGCAGGTGATGTGAGAGCAGCAGGGCTTGCACTGACATTGCTGTTGGCTAAGGGGTGACTGTTGAATCCAGGGTCCTTGGTCATACCCTCATTGCAAGGGGAAAGCTGTTCCCTTATTTACCACAGGTGTGGGGCCAGTCTCCCTGAGGTCACTCTCATGATATTGTTTGCGTGTTTATTTTGAGACAGAGTTTCCCTCTGTAGCCAGGGTTGGCCTTGAGACAGTCCTTCTGCTTCTGCCTCCCTAGGCCTGGGAGTGTAGGTGTGTAACACCACACCCGGTTAACGGTTGATTTTAATGTGTTCCATTTACCCTTGCAATGCCTTGAAGCATTCCACACCATTGGCTGCCTTGCTGCCTTTCCACACCATTGGCTGCCTTTCTCTTCCGTTGCCTCTGGGTTTTTGTGCTATCCTTTTCCTCCCAGGTGTCAAGTCTGGGATGACTCCAGAGTCTGTCCTTGGACCTCCCTGCTTTATCTCACCACTGTGCTGGACCCTTTCCTTGTAGCGGTATCTTGAGTCGCCAGACTGAACTCTGGTTTCCACAGTCCTAGGCCACCTCTGACTCAAATGTCAGGTTACAGTGTCACCTCTCTTGGGCCCACGGTGGCCTCAGTGTTCCCTTCTCAGACCTTGACATCAAGGCAACTGTTCTCTGTGCTTTTCCTGTACTTCATGGACACTGTATTTCCAGAGTTTGGCTTTGGGTACTCTGTTGGCACTCCGCTCCCCTTGACTACCACCCAGCACTCCTTGGTCACCTCCTCTTCCTTGCCCTTACCCACCTCTTATTTGGGTGGCTGCCCTGCTTCAGGCTGCTCTGCCCCATATCTAAGCTGTCGACTACCACAAGCCTTCACTTGTGATTATATTCTCAATCTTCAGTTTCTTCCTTCTCACCTTCTCCGGGTCTCTCCGATGCAGTCGGATTTCCTGACACAGCTGTGAACAGGCCTTGTCCCGATATCTTGATACTGGCAGAAGCATTCCAAGGCTGGCATGGCAGACTCCGTGAGCCGTCAGAGCATGCCTGTGTTTCATCCCAGGGTCAAAGCGAAGCCCTGCACTGCAACACTAACATCACCTGGGAACTTGTTGGAAAGGAAATTCTTGGGGTTGACCAAAGGTCAGAAGGTCTGGGAGAGCTCCCCTGATGTCTGCATTTTGGCAAAGTTTTCTAGGTAGGTCCCACACAGTTGAGGTCTGAGACCCAAGGTTCTTGCTGGTCCTTTTCAGAACTGGCTGTTCTTTTCAGAACTGGCTGTCCTTAGGAAGCACTTGAGGAGATGATGAAAATGATTCTCTACCTGGTTCTATTTGAGACTAATTGATTCAAGATCCAAAACAGTGGGCTCTTGGATCTGCTTTGTTTATTTATTTATATTTAATGCTTCGGCGCAATTCTGTTGTAGAATGAAGATGTAGAGCTTTGCTGGAACCCAGTTGAACAGCTGGAGCTCCTGAAGGCCTTGAACAGAATCCCCGCCTCATCTCCACTGTTCACTTGCGTTTCCCTCTACCTTCCTGCACCTATCCTAGTCTTACTTCTCTGTCAAATTCCCAGCCTGAGTATCTTCTCCAGGATTTCCAGGCTATTCCACTTTTCCAGGAAGGAAGTGATCTGGTCTCTTAGAAAACACCTGTGCAGGGCTGGATCAGCAGTGCACATCTGCAGTCCCAGCACACAGGAGGCAGACGCAGGAAGTTAGTGAATTTGAGGCCACCCTGGGATTTGTAGTGAGACCCTGTCCTCCTAAATGCAAACCAAACAAAATTTTAAAAATAAACATGTATGTGCTCTGTAAACTCTCAAGTATTTGTTACTATGATTATATTATAATATGCTAATCTTTTGAATATGCTACTAGTCATGTCTGGCATTTTTATGGGATGCTGACTGGGACTGGCACCATTTAAATGCTTTAAGTGGATTAAGCTGTTTAATCTTCTTGGAAAACTACAGAAGAGGAAACTGAATTGGGCACAGAGAGGCTAATTAACTTGCCCAAGGTCACATACCCAGTAAGAGGCAAAGCTAGGACTTGGTCCTGGCCACATCGGCTTTAGATTTCATGTCTTAACCTGAAGCTCTAATGTCTCCATACATGTAACAAAAATAGCTATGTGAATATCATATGTGTACTGTAGTACTCTCTGTTTCTCACAGTATGTTGTAGGCAGAATCTTTATTTTTTGAAACAACTTTGTGAGGCAGGAGCTGTTATTGTTGATCCCATTTTCATGACAAGAAGGGTGAGGCTAGAGAGTGTATGTCCCTCACCTAGGGCACACATCAATATGGGGCTGGAACTGGAGTTTGAGTTAGTGCAGGCAGGGCAGCCTCCAGGTGTGTGTGTGTGTGTGTGTGTGTGTGTGTGTGTGTGTGTGTGTGTAGGGGAATGGGGAAAGGGCTTTCCTCCCTGGGTGTGTTACTGCTTTGTGTGTAGCCTGGCGAGATCGGCCATATTGGGCAGGGAAGGAGCAAATGAGACAAATAGGCCTTGGTCTTGGCTGGACAAAGCTATGGACATCTGGTCCTGCATGGAAGATGGCAGACGGGGGTGTTTCAGTTTACAGCCAGTCTTGGGGGATCACCTAGAGAGGGCGAGGAAGGTGCCAGGAGGAGAACGTCTAGTGGTCTAGGCAGCAAAGCGATTCTTGAGATGCCAAGGACACAGTATGGAGCAAGGGAAACTCATTGGCCATCCCAAGAACTCTGGCTAGGTCCACAACATGGGTGCTTTGGTGCAGACCATGTACTTGGAAAATGCCATGTGGAGCTCAGTTTTGGGGGAATGTGTATCACAGTGTAGTAGAGAGTTCCTGGTGTTTCCTAACAGAGCTGTGCTTAGGGCTACGTAAATTTACATCTATAACATCTGAACAAAACTCCCAGCATTCTAGACACAGCAGTGTGACTACTATGTAAACTCTCAAACATTGGTTACTATGGTCATCCTGTAAGTGCACAGCCTACACCTTTATTGTGATGATTCCCCATGCTAGGCTACACAAGCCCCTCAAGTGACAGCCTGTCCTTTATCCCCAGGAGTTTTCTGAGCACTTCACACATGCTAAGTACTCAATAAATATTTGTTGAAGGAATAAATCACTTTCTTTGAAGGGTAATGCTCCCAAGTGCAGGATGAGCCACATGGAAAGCCAGTTCTATAAACAGCCTCTCGGAAGTGCTGAGTGGGGGTAGGCCTTTTCTAGGACAGATGTGCCACAGCCCCACTGAGAAGGACATGCTTGTTTATTGTGCTTAGGGGGCTGTCCAAATATCACAGCTGTGCCTATGACAAATGCCACTAAGGCAGGGCTAGGCCTGCATCCTAAGGTGTGAACTGAGAGCCAGGCTTGTCTTTGGTGATGACATCAGATTCTTAGTGTAAGATCAGATGGATGTGCTTGCATCTAGGCTTCCCAGGCACCAGCTGCATCATCTAGTTAGGGCCCTGTTGCTACAGCTGCAAATTGAGGGATTTCTCTTCCAGGTGCCCAGAGCTATGGCTGTTTTCTATACTTACTTAGTTTTTGCCTGTCTAGCATCTATACATCATGGTTAGTCCCCCTTTCTCCCATACTATCCTTTTCTCTCCTCCTATTATCTACCTTGTCTATCTATCTATCTATCTATCTATCTATCTATCTATCCATCCATCCAACTATCTATCCATCCATCCAACTATCTATCCATCCATCCATCCATCCATCTATCTATCTATCTATCTATCTATCTATCTATCTATCTATCTATCTATCCATCCATCCAACTATCTATCTATCTATCTATCTATCTATCTATCTATCTATCTATCTATCTATCATCTATCTATCTATCTATCTATCTATCTATCTATCTATCTATCTATTTATCTATCTATCAATCATCTATCTGGAACCTCCAACTCTCCTCTGCATGGTCCTTGAAGCCCTGTTCTTCCCCTCCAAACCCCACCCATTCAGAGAGTCTCTAAACAAAGGAAAGGCATCAAAAAGTCCAGTTCTCAATTCTTGGTGTCTATTGCAACTTCCTCCCCTGGTGCCACCAGCTGCCCAAGTCCCCGCCTAAGTGCTCAGCTTTTGACTATACTTGGGCACAAACCCAGCTTGTGGCAGATCACTCCTTGCCTACAATCTATAAAATTTTCCTGCCTTGGCCTGGACATATGACTACTCTGACCTGAATCTCTGGAACTAGAGAACTCTCCCAGGAATTGCTTTGCTTAATATGCCTGTTGTTAATACATTTTCAATTCAGCTTGATTTGGCTTACTGCGTCGGCAGAGAAACTTATTATGGGGGCAGGCAGAAAATCTATATCTATCTATCTATCTATCTATCTATCTATCTATCTATCTATCTATTCTCTCTCTCTCTCTCTCTCTCTCTCTCTCTCTCTGTGCCTGCTTGTCTGAATGTGCACCACACGCGTGCAGTGCCCTCAGAGGCCAGAAGGGGGCATTGGATCCCATGAAACTGGAGTTCCTGGTAGTTGTGAGCTGCCTGATGTGGTACTCTACAAGGGCTCCTAACTGCTAACATCTCTGCAGCCCCTCTTCCTGTTCTTTTTACAGTTAAGTTCCTGGAAGGGAGGCAGCTGACGGGCTAACCATAGGCACTGTTGGGTTTGGCACTACAGACCCAGGGATTTGTCAGAGAAGCTGGCTTTGAGTCTTGTTTTGTCCCTTCCTGGCTGTGGGCCTTCAGGAAAGGGACTAGACTTCTCTGTGTTTTAAAATTTTCATTTGCCAAACAAAGTTAATGGTGGCACATTGTAGGGTGCCTGTGAAGCCTAAGGGAGTCAGTACAGGGTCATTTCCGGAACTGAGTTTCTACCTTCTTGGAGGGGACAGAGGCAGTTGGCAAGGTGAAGTCACAAGGATGATATGTTATGTTTCTCTTATGGGACACAAAAGTTTACTAGGCAGAGACAAATGATGATGTAATATCTAAAGAATGAGCTAGTGATATTCCATGGCCCTCCAACTGGCCCTTTTCCCAACCAGTGAAGGCTAGTGTGAGTTTATTTCCTAATGTGAAGGTTTCATAACACAAAAGAGAGAAACAAGATCCACATTACGTAGGATTTCCAAGGTGCAGTCCCCAGGGGTCTGGAATGAACTCAGGACACAGTGGGGCTATTGACAGCAAGCAGCTCACTGAGAATCCCATCATGGGCTGGGTGGGAACCAGAGGCAAGAGGGACGAGCGTGCAGGTGTGGAAGGCCCTGTGTGGTGTGGAGGCATACTGCAGAGTTCCCTTTTCTAGAAAGAACTTGCTGTTCTGTGGAGGGGATTCCAGCTGGTCTATAGCCTGTTGCAGGAACTAGTGCTGTGCCCGAGCTCCCCTATTTCTGGGTAGCTCCCACCAGCACAGATGGAGCACAGCTGGGGTCCCAGGACTCGGCCACTGTGCCCTTTGCAGGCCTCTTCCAGTGGGCAGCCTTTGCTCTGCAGTTTCGGAGTGGGTTGGAGGAGAGTTCATTAGCTGTCTGCAGCTTTTGTCCCGTTTTTACCCACCCCCAACAAGTCTAACAAGTCTCTCACAGACCTAACTCTAGTTCAGCGTCTGCTTCTCAGCACCCCCAAAAGGCACCCCCCAAAAGACAGAACTCTGACATCCCCACCTAGGAAGGTAGGTTTGAGGAGTCCAAGGCAAAGAGAATTTGTTCCTCATAGCTGGACAGAGCTTTGTGGAGGCAGCTAGGTGCCTGAGAAGAAATGGTTCCTGGTTTCTCCTGACATTCAGTGGTCTGATTTCTGAGTGTCTCTCAGCCTAGTAGAGTCTAGTGTTGAGAGAGTCAGGGCACAAGCTGAGAGCATGTTAGAACCAAAGGGGCCTGAGGCCAGGAATGAGGATTGACTGAAGCCATCTGCCCATCTGCGTGGACCAGGCCAGATGGCTATGAGGACATTAGCCAATACCAGCAAGGAAGCAGGAAGACTTCTCCCACTGCCGCCATGTAAGGCTACCTCATAGCCCTGCTGGGAAGTGACAAAGATTGTTTCTATCTCAAAATACTAATGATGTTTTAGAGAAATAAAAGCTAAGATTTTTTTGTCCACCTGAGCTTTTGGCCTGGAATTTACCCTCAGTTCTAGCAATGTCTGAAAGACCAGGAGCTCCTGGAGGACAAGAGCACACACACACACCCTCCCATGGCAGTGCACAGACCCCTTCCAAACAACTCTGAGTCCTGTTTGCCCTGGAGAGGTCTCCCATGTGAGGCTGCAGGGCTTTGGGGAGGTGACAGCTGCTGGGATGCTGCTATACATGGCAGATTGTAGAAAGGGAAGCCAAGAGCCAGAGCTGTGGGGGACTCAAGGACACAGCATCAGGACCTGAAGGGATGTGGCTCTATTCATGAATGCAGGCAGTAACATCAGCAGGCAGCCAGGCCACAGAACATGTTGTCAGGGAAGCAACTTCAGCAGGTCATGCAGGTTGGCCAGAGGAAAACTGGGATGAACCAACCACAGGCAGGAAGGATGTGAGGCTCTGGCCAGTTCTGTGGCACCTCCTTCAACTGCATCTGGATGCAGGATTGAAGGTGTATGCTCATCTCCTAATCCCTGACCAGAGCAGCCACTTAGTGCCCTCAACTTCTCTGTGAGAGCTTAGGTCTAAGGATAGGGCGATGCATGAGCCATTGTCTTCCAATTTTCTCTTCTCTTTGTCACACGATCAGTCCTCTATTCCTTCTTGCTTTGGTTCTGTTGCCTTTGCTTGTATCACCCCAGTACTCTCAGGACTCAGAGGTAAAAGTCTAGGCATCCTCAGCCTGGCATCCAGGGGCTCCCTTTGCCTCCTGCTGAAGTGATGCATTGCCCCTCATCCCATGAACCGCACCACTGCCTGACTCTGAACATGTACTCAAGACCTTCTCCATTGCTTTCATTCTTCAAACCATCTTCTGTCCTTGTCAGGGTCCCCTACAGCTTCATCTTCTCCATGAAGCTCTTCACTTCCATCTGCCTTCCTATCTCCTCCCCGCAACTTTCCCAGCTCCTGCTCCCAAATACAAAAGTGTAACTTGCTTTTTCTTTGCAGACTCTACCCTATAAAAACACCAAAGAATCACCCTTACCACTCATCTTTGCTATACCCCACTATGCTCTTTAATTTTTTAATCTAAAATGAAATTAATACCAATATAATAGCCATCAAACACTAATATTTGTTTACCACTGGGAGAAAAACATTCCAAATTTGAATATTTATGATTTCAAAATTGATTTTAAAAGAGGAATTCTCATTACAAGGATAAAGTCACCTTCATGAGGAATTGGTATGCACCTGGTCATTTTTGCTAGTCCCATTTGTAAACACTCATCCCAAGTGGGGAGAGGGGATTTCCTTTGCATTTATGCTGTGCTGTGCTGGCCATTTGTAACATCTGCAAAGACATCTGGATAATTTCATTTTCATAAGCATGGAGATGTTTGTGGCTGTTTAGATACATTCAAGATGAGGGAGGAAGAAGCATTACCACAAGTTCATGGAGAAAGAATTTGTATGAGCAACAAGGGAGGATTTTCAATGAGGTTCTTCTGGGATGACTGGCCAGGAGTGGGTGCGGTGCTGAGGTCTGACTCTGGACTCTGGTACCAGAAGGAGGTACTCTGGATCCAACTTTTATCCACTGTGCTGGATATTAAGAATCCTTAGGGGTTGGGGATGGCCCGGTTAGTAAACTGTTTGCTCTGAAAGCATGAGGACCTGACTTTGAATCCCCAGCACCCATGTAACATGCCAGAGACAGTGCCATATGTGCATAATTCTAGTCCAGGGAAGGTGAGACAGACAGATCTCTGGAACTTGCTGGCCAGCCACTCTGGACAAATTGGTGAGTTCCAGGCTCAGTGAGAGATCCTGTCTCAAAGGTGAGAAGCAATCAAGGACGACACCTGATGTTGTCTTCTAGCTTCCACATGCACAGGCATACCCATGTATGTGCATGCACACACACATACACGAGGAATCCTCAGTCGGTGCATTGTGGGTGTGGAACTGGGTGATAAGGGGAAAGGTCTGCAAGATAACCCTGCTTTTGGCTGGATAGTGACAGTACACAGGGTTCCCCCTACGTGGGTGCCTGGAGCCTGGTAGCTTTTAGAAGGATGCTGCTTGGTGAAGTAGAAAGCGTCAGGAATTTGTAGTTGGACAAATCTGAGTTCAAGTGAGGTTCAGCTGCTTCAGGGTGTGGTTTGGGACAAGGCACTTCATCTTTTGTAATATGGTTCAGTTTCCTTGCTTCTAAAATAAGACTTACAATGTCCCTCACATTAGTGGAAGTGCAATAAGGACCCAGTCTTTGGGAAGAGGACTCCATATCCCACAAAGATCCTTTGGGGGTTGCTCCTCCTCAACATGTGCCATAGAGGTGGCCTCCTGAAGGGAAGGATGGCTCTCTGAGGAGCGCTGGGGTACCATGAGCATCCATCCAGGCAGGGGATGTTGGGCCTCTGGCTCTGACAAAACTTTCATATTTGGAAACAGAACCTTCTGGTGATTGTGCCAGGAGCATGCTGGGTTCCTAGATAGAACTGTCTAGTTCCTTGCCTATTAGTGTGTTGTTTGTCAGTGTGAGGCCACGGTAGCAGAATCCAGCGACAGCTTCCACCTCTCAACTGCCAGGAAAGGCAGCCACTTCACCTGTGTGTGCTCCGCAGCCAGATCCGAGGCAGCCAGTTCGCGCTTACCACAGAGATGTTGGAGGTAGTACTTGGAATCTACAGGCTCAGGCATTTCTTACACTGGTCAGGGAAAGCTGTTATAGCTTGCTCAGATGAGAAGAAGACACCATTGTGGAACTCAGGGCCCAGCATCCTGAGTCTCCAAGGGGATGCTTTACAAGGTATAGCTTTGACCCGGGAAAGTTAAATTTGAAAAATCCATAGTTTAAATCTAGAGTGTTGATTCCCTTTTTAATTATAAAACTAGAATAATCCCTATGGGGAAAATGACCCCGAGGCATAATAAAAACACATTAAAAATGTAGTAAACCTAGAGAAACTAATCTAATTAAAATTAAAAAATTTCACCCTTCAATAAAATATCAATGAAATTATTCAGTGTTACTGGAGTCAATATTGAAAAACTCAAACTCCCTCATGTGTGGCTGGATGATGTGAGCCTGATTTCTGCCTGTTTCCCTGAGTACAACCTCCCCGACTCCTTCCATCTTTTCCAAGGTTGGAATAGGAGCTGGACTCACCCTGGTCCCCCAGCATCTCCTGGAACAGGGTTTTTTTTGTTTGTTTGTTTGTTTCCAGACTGCTATAACCTGAATTCAATCTGAGCTAGAAACTCTAGGCTCCACAACCATTTTTGTTCTAATTTTCTCAGGCTCTTTTTGGTCTTCCAATCTCTGAGTTTGGCCCTTATGTTTTGAGACCCGGGCTCGTAACAATGGCTGCTCGTTCCCTTGTAGAATAAATAGTCAGAAAGGAGCCTCCAGTACTGCCACTACCCTTTGGGCCACAATGATTCCTCCAACACTAGAGAAACTCCTACTTTGGGTACAGAGGAGGAATCCAAAGAGAATGGGGAGCTCCACTAAGGCTGGAGAATGTCTCTTTATAGCCCCGTGCACTGTGGTCCCCTGAGCACACAGGGAGGGGCAGGAATGGAAGACAAGGGGAGGAAGTATAATAACTTCTTGCATTCGTACTCCCAAGCAATGAAGCTGGCCCATGGCTGAGAGGTGTTGGCAGAGGGAATGAGCTGCCAGGGTGCAGACAGGTGGAGAGGGAGAGAAGAGGTAAGAAACAGACACATTTGCTTTAAAACCCAGTATGGTTGGGAAGCCAAGCTGCAGGATTGTGGTAATACAACCACAATAAATGCCCCTTCACACCCGTCTTCCCTTATTGCTCATCTTTCATTCTCTTCCAGGTCTCTAGAATGAAGGCTTCCACTTCCTGTGTGGACTTTTGTTCCTGTCCTGACACAAGGCCATTCTTTCATTGACCTCTGAATGGCAATCCCAGTGGTCTCCTTTTTTCCTCATTCTTGATTTATGTGTTGTGATGGATGGCATCAATCACTTGAGATATCAACCTCTCTCCCTATTTTGCTTTCTTTTCCATATTACAAAGCAGTGCATTCTCCTTCTCTTACAAGCAACTAACTACTCTCCTGCTGTTGAAACTTGGGGCTTCCCAAACTCCACTGCAGCTCTCCTGTCTGTCCCTGCTATTTACCTCTTCTATGCTCCTGCCTTTTGCTGCTAACTATGGGCTGCACCTCTGAACTCAGCCTCTTACTTAAGCTCTGAGTCATTATAAATGTCCTTCCAATATGCCCTGACATTGGAAAACTGTTTTCCCTCTGGGCTTAGCATCCTCTGTGTTAGAACATGGAAAGTCAATAACCTACATCAAGGAGGTAAGGATGGAGAGTGAGCATGAGTAATGGAGTGAGCAAGAAAGGTTATACTGTGGTTTCTAAAGCAATAGACACCTAGGATGACAAGAAGTAGGCTGCACCCATATTTTAATCAGATTTTAGGGGTCTTGTGGCTCTGTTAATACTCATTCTCAGTAATTCAGATTTGTGTGTGCGTGTGCGTGTGCGTGTGTGTGTGTGTGTGTGTGTGTGTGTGTGTGTGTGTGTGTGTGTGTGTTTTGAGACAGGTTCTCACTCTGAATCCTACACTGGCCTGAGACTCACTAGGTAGACCAGGCTATCCTTAAGCTTATGACAATTATTCTAGCTCAGCTTCCTAAGTGCTGAGATTTTAGATGTGAGCCACCGGAACTGGCTAAGATAGCCTTTTGTTCAAGTAAGGGTAGGGAAAAAAAACAAGGAAGAGAATATGGAGGAGTATTTACTGCAAAAGTATCTTTGCACTTTGGTGGGGGGACAAGACAGATGGCCATCTCTGTGGACAGAGTTACGTTTGTCAGATAGCTGCATGCGAGGAATGGGTGTCGAAACTGACCTCATACCACAGCCCAGTGATTCCAGTTAGATATGGAGGTAAGCATGGAGACAGGACCCAGGCTGTACTAGAAGAAGGTGACACAGGCAGACACCTTGAGTGCCTTAAATAGAACATGAAAAACACCAGCCTCAAAAAAATAATGTTTAATTGCACTTAAATTAAGAATGTCTGTTGCCCCAAAGGCATCGTTACAAGAATGAAAAGAAAATCCACATCTTGGAGAGATACTTGCAATAAAGAAGTATCTGGCTAAGGATTCCACTGAGGCTATGTAAATAATAATGTTATAGACTAGCAAATCACCTGCAACTCTGACAGTAACATGCAACAGAGAAATAGTCCACTGGGAAATGGTCAAAAGATATGAACAGGTAAGTCACCAAAGAAGTCTCTCATACTATTTTTTTCCTGGTATTGGGATTTGAACCCAGGGTCACATGCATGTTGAGCAAGTGCTCTACCACTGAACTATACTCCTGTCTCAGAAGTTTTTCAAGGGCTCAATAAACAAGTGGAAAGTTCCTCCCTTGGTCTAATTACACTACTATAGTAAAAACATTACAAAACTAGGTGGTTTTTATACAGAAACCTCTCAGAGTTCTGAGGGCTAAAAGTCAGAGACCACCGTGCAGGTAGCTTAGATGTTTCCTGACATCCTTATTCACAGGTAGGAGTAGCACTAAGCCTTCCTTGACTGGAAGGAGATTACCATCTTTCTCAGGCCCTACCTTCAAATGCAATCATTTGGGGTTCTGGTTTCAACATTTGGCTTACTGCAGCTCCTCTCCATTAATACAACCTGGGGAAATTCTAGCTAACTCTGTAATTAGAACCCAGCACAAATCCATTCTGAATGGATGAAATTAAGGAGACCAGCAGGTCCAGTGAGGACGGTGACATGGAACAGTTGGAGCCTTTAACGTGCTGCTGGGAGTGTGAATTGGTTCTACCACTTTAAAATCCATCTAATACCGATTAAAACTAAACATACATTTATTCTATAACTCAGAATACACTCCTGGGTATAGAAACAAGGAAAATGACTCAGAAGCCCACTGAAAGATAGGTATGAAAATGTTCACAGTGGCATTACTTACAATGGCACAAACCTGGAGATAATCCACATGTCTCTCAAAAGCAGAATAAATGGGTGTAGAATGCCACACAGATGTCAGAAGAACAAATTATTGCTGTTTGACATAGCATGGATGAACCTGAGAGACATTGTTGAGACAAAGCTAGGTCCAAAGCTGTGTATGAGTCAATTTATACTATGTCCTCTAAAGGCAAAGAATTTATAGTGATGGAGGTCAGAATAGTGGGTACCTTTGGCAAGCATCTGATGGGAGACTGTGTGAGGGAACCCTCTCAGATGTGGGAAACAGTCTATACAAAAATCTGGAATCTAAAGAATGTAAGTTAATCTGGAATCTAAATATATAAGTTAAAATTTGTTGAATGACACCCAATCTTTGTACTTGGTCAATCAAAACATTGAAGAATAAATGTTTAGTTCCATGGACTAGATAGCACTGATAAAAAGGGATAAAAAGGACTATTGAAAGCATTGACGCATTGCCTGGAGCATTGATATTAAACTGGAGCAGGATGGGAATAAGAACTGATGGTGGGAGAAATCTGCCTTGCATAGCAGTGCATTAAGACAAAGCCACATTGAGTGGGTCAGGCTTCTTGGCCACTGTGGCTGTTATCGGTGCCTGATGTCAGAGGGGGAAGGCAAGCAGATCTAAGGGCATAATGAGGGGCAGCAACTGACAAGGACAGCTTCAGAACGAGCAGCCAGGAACCCCACCAGGCAGACAAGAAGACCCCAGAATGCCAGAAGGACTATGATGGCCATATAAGGGCTCTAGCTCTTACTGTGCTTTCCTGGCAGTATTGAAAATTGAACCTAGGGCCTCAAGCATGCTGGGCAAAGACTCTGCCACTGAATACAGCCTCAACCCTCAAGCCCCACTCCTGCCCCAGGTGTTGTGGATCTGAACTTGGTCCCCAGGCTTGTGTAGTCAGCCTCCCAGCCTTTCATGCTGTTTAGTTCGGAACTCAAAGGCCCTTGTGGCGAGGAATTTTCTGAAAGGCTAACTTGATCTCTGTATTAGGAAAAGCAGATATGGGGAGAAGCTGCTCTTGTGATGCCCAAGTCTTCCAAGGCGTGTGACAAGGTGAAATGACAAGTTCTGAATGTTAATCAAATGTGGATTACTGTCCTCGGAAAAGGATAAGAAAATAGGACCTTACAGACATGACATTCAGGTCTATGATGCTACTCTATGCACCCATGTTGTGTCAGTCTTCAGAATCATGTATGAAAATAAATTTTGATTTAAAAAACATTCTGAAATTATACTGATTAATACAAAGATGAATAATTTGAAACAAACTACTGAAGAACTAAGGTTAGAAAAAACCATAGGATTAAACTTCAAAAATCTATCTCATTATTTTAGGGCCTTATGGCTTCAGAATGTAAATATCTCACATCATGTGGATATTCTCTGGAGATAAATACATCTCCATCTAGATAAGCAAAGGCACATGACAGGGCTGACAGCAAGGCTTTTGGGGACTAGCCTGGGCTTCACTCTCACATACCTGAAAGATTTCTTGAAAATCGTTTTATTTCTATAAAAGCAAAATTATTGTCAGCAATCCCCTTTGTAACCTATAAAAACCACCCCTGCTGTTCCTGTTTAGGTTCAAAACCACAATGGGGAAATAGGTTTAGTCTGTTTCTGCTCCAAGGCCTCCATCAAGGTGCCATAAAAGTTTCTTATACAATTCTCCACACCAGCATCTCCACATTCTCACATGGAACCAGTCCCAGGAGGCAGAATGAACCACCAATGGGAAGGCAGTCAGAGGGATGGAGACGCCACTGCTTCCGTTGTTATTAGGGTAGAGGGGGGAGCTCCTAGCTTCAAAGATGTCCATTTCCATTTGGTAGCTGAGCAAATGCTCTAGTCTGTTTAAGAATTAACAGTATCTCTGTAATAAATTCTAGGATTTAAAGCAACTGAGAGTGGGGATACAGTGAAAGAGAATTGATGCACATTAGCTGTTTTGTGGATAGGACTTGTAAGGGAGAAAGAAGGCTGAGCCTGGGAAGTGGATCTGATTGGGAAAGATGCACAGGAAGAGACCATTGTGAGGGATGCATACTAAGTGTTCTTTATTTCTTCCTGCCAGCAGAAATGGAGTAAATGGATCATGCAAGAGAAGTAAATGTAAAACCCTTTCTAACGCGGAGCCAGGGCACAGGCTGCTCTCGTCTGTAGCTCAGCTGAGTCCAGTGTTAACTTTGGTTCTGCTGAGGTAGCTGCTTGATACTGAACAGACTGCAGACTCTGCTTTCAGGCCAGACTTCTGAGTCTGATAAGGTTGTAAGCACCCCCAGGATGACTCAGAGACATCCTGGGAGCTACCTGTGCCTCTAAGGCTACCCATCCCTGCACATCACCTTTGCTCAGCACTTGGGAGGGTTGATTTCATGTGTCATCTGACTGGATCATGGGGTGTCCAGATTGAACAATGTCTGCGAATGTCCATGTGACCATTTCTTGATGCTATTAGCCCACCACCTTTGTGGATGGTGATGTCAGCCTCTTGCCTTTGGACTGGCGCTTACACCATCTCTTTCCCCCATCACTCCCCACCTGCACCCCCTGTTCTCAGGCTTGAACTGCAATTGCTCTGCTAACTTTACTGGATTTTTCATCCTGCAGATAGCAGGTGGTAGGACTTAGCCTCCATACCACATAAACCAGTTCTTTATAACTTCCCTTTCTTCCTCTGCCCCTCCCTACCTTATGGGTTCTGTCTTTCTGCGGAGTTCTGATTAATGCACCGCTGTATCCACAATCTGACCTTTGCAGGTGGACTGGATATTTGGATTCAGTGGTTTTACATTTTTCTCTCTCAAAAGAAGTATCTCCTGCCAATAGAAGCTCCAAGAAGTCCCCAAGAAGGAACATGGTTTGCTGGGAAGATGGCTCAGTGGATAGAGTACTTGCCATGCAAGCATGAGGACCTGAGTTCAGATTCCCAGCACCTATGTAGAAGATGGGTGCAGTGGCACGCCCCACAACCCCAGTGCTGGAGGCCATAGAGACAGGTGAATCCTGGGAGCTTTATGGCAAGACAGGAAATCCCTTCACTGAGAGACCCTTTCACAAAAAAACAAGATAGAGAAGCAAATGAGGAAGATATCATAATGTCAACCTCTTGGTTCTACGTGTGCCTACTTGAGAGAGAACACAAGTACACCCTACTGGCACACCAAACACACTTACACACCCATTCATATATTCACACTCACACCCAGAGTTGGGAGCAGGAATAGGATTTTTAGGAACCTTTTTCAGACTTTCTGCTCTGACCTTCTTGCTCACTTCTGTGTACTGAGGTGTTGTAGATGTAACCAACCTTCTTATTAAATAAGAAACACAGAACCAATGCAAAGAAGAAAGCCAAGAGGTCAGAGCTAAGAGCTAAAACCTTACCCTTCCTCCTGCGGTGGTCCTACCTCTCCAAACCAGAGCTACCCCTGTGTTAAAGTCTTTATATAGAGTTCCTGTTCTGCCTTCTCATTGGTTGTAAACCCAACCACATGACCGCCTCCTCACGGCCTGTCTGTATAGGCCTCCAGGTTTTCCATGATTGGTATTGATTAAAGGCATGTGTATCCAATAATGGCTGTATCCCTGAACACACAGAGACTTACCCAGCTCTGCCTACCAAGTGCTGGGATTACAAGAGTACGCCACCACTGCCCTGCTTTCCTATGGCTTGCTAATAGCTCTGACCTCTTGGCTTTCTTCTTTGCATTGGTTCTGTGTTTCTTATTTAATAAGAAGGTTGGTTACATCTACATTTGGTGCCCAATGTGGGGCACCATTTGTAGCTTGAGTTTTCCTGCCTGGCCCACAGTCAGGACAAATCTCTCTCACCTGCCAGTCCCACAGATGCTCAGACCCGACCAAGTAAACACAGAGACTTATATTGGTTACAAACTGTATGGCCATGGCAGGCTTCTTGCTAACTGTTCTTATAGCTTAAATTAATCCATTTCTATTAATCTATACCTTGCCACGTGGCTCGTGGCTTACTGGCATCTTCACATGCTGTTTGTCATGGTGGCGGCTGGCAGTGTCTCTCTGACTCAGTCTTCCACTTCCCAGCTTTATTCTCCTCCTTGTCCCACCTATACTTCCTGCCTGGCCACGGGCCAATCAGTGATTTATTTACCAACCAATCAGAGCAACACATTTGCCATACAGAACATCCCACAGCAAGGTGTCATCCTCCTGCCTCTGGACTGGAACTTACACTGTCTGTTTCTCCCACCACCACTCCCCACCTCCACCTCCTGACAAGAAAGCCATTTTGTTGAGCGGGGACCCCATCTCCAGCTGCCATTTTGACCTGAAGAATTGGTGATTACATCTCTGCTTATTCCACAGTCCATAATTTACGTTTTTTTTTACTCTTAACTTTATAACAACAATAATGAAGTCTTTCTAGCTTTATGTCACATGCATATTGATATATATACCTACTCTTTCATAGGAGCCATTTGGTAAAGAAGTGATACTCAGCACAGCTCTGTCCTCTGAGACAGGTCCATGGAGATCTTCCTCTGGGGCAGCAGTTCTCAACTTTCCTAATGCTGCAACCCTTTAATACCATTCCTCATGCTGTGGTGACCCCCAACCATAAAATTATTTTGTTGCTACTTCATAACTGTAATTTTGCTAGCTATGAATCATAATGTAAATATCTGATATGCAGGATATCCAATATGTGACTCCCAAAGGTATCCCAACCCACAGGTTGAGAACCACAGCTCTGTGGTGAAATGAATTCCTCCTGAGTGACTCACACAGTTACTGCTGCCTGGCCTTCATTTCTCCATATTTCCCAGAGGTCTTTTTCTGGATTCTTGAAGAGCTCAAAGTGCATGGGGTTTGCTTTGTATCTCTGTCAAGAAAATACGAAGCCCCATCAAGACAGACATATCTGTTGTGCTTTCCTTAATTCTGGTGTTCCTGGCGAATCATGCTGACCTCTGCCTTGATTTCACTGGGGATAACCGTGTTTGCCCCTACCCCGGAGGAGGGTGGTGACTGATCAGTTTGTTGGCTTTCTTCATTGTTTCTGGCTCCTACTCACAGAGTCCCAGTTATGTTCTAGTCACTTCTCACACCTCAAGTCTTATCTTTCCACCAACTCCAGAAGAAAACTGTGAACTCACCCTCCAGTTCTGCCCCATTGTTACTCTGAACTGAGATTCAGAGTGATTCTTTCCCAGCACCATCCAATTGACTGGTTGGCTGTATTACGGTTTGAAGCAGATCCCAAGGTTCCAAATCGATACCACAGTGCTGTCTATTTTCTGTTTACTCAGTTTTAAGGCCAGTTTCTGGATCTGGTCTTCGTGTCCTTCCAGGGCCTCTGGGTATGATTCATCAGCTTTTGGACACCTAAGATCATAGAATAGAGGCAGCTGCTGCCCTAGCATTTCATTCTCTGTTTGTGACATGGGATCCTCTATATGAGTAAGCATGTGGTCTGCAGTCTGACCAGGGGTCTGCATGTTCCTTCTGGGAGGAGGTGTCCTCAGGGATGGTGTCTAAGGAGCCTGGGGCCAAGACTGAAAAAGAAGTATGCCTTCCCCCAGGAGCCTGTCTAACCTGCCTGGCTGGTGCCATAGATCCTAGGATGCCTTCCTAACCTCCTGTTACCTGCCCCTCTCTGGTGGCCTCTCCCTTCTATGGAAAGGCTCACACCAAGAGCTACTACTGCCTATAGTAGCCTTACAAGGGCTCCTCTATCCAAGTCAGTGATTGAAATTATTCACATCCTTCCTCTAAGGAGCTGAAACCCACTTTCAGATTTCTTAGCTATTTCCAGAGCTACAACATATTTTACTGCTGGGAGGACAGATGCCTGCTCAAGTGTCTGATGAAGACACTTAAGCTTTATTGTTATTTGACATTCATTAGGGAACCATCTTCCGTAGGCAAAACACAAGACATTTCTTCAGACAGGAACGATAAAAGGACTAATGATGGGTCATAGGCCAGATGGTACGGAAACAAGATGAACTGAGCCCTCGGGCCATACCAGCTCATGCCTACCCTGCCTTTGACAACAGTGAGAAGTGTGGAGAAGAAAGAAACAGTTATGATTCCAGGGTACCAGTCACATAGCCCAAGGGTGGCATTGCAAAAATGTAGAGCCACACATGTTGCAAGGTCAGTGGTAGTGTCATCCAAGGTCCCTTGGTAGACAGGATCTGGAGAACTGTTTGTTGAATGAATGGTCAAGTTCCCTCTAACTCGAATAATGTTTCCTTGGTACTGATGATATGTTGCCAAACTCCCTGCAGTCTTATAGCAGCTCAAGGATGGCTATTGCTTGTTCTGTCCCACATGTCAGAATGATAAGGATGAGAAAAGAAATTTTACCAAGGACACATACCTCATCAATAGGGCTGAGGGGATTGAGTCTCCTATCTACAATTATTTCCTTATGCCTCTAGAATCCTAAATACAGGTACTTTTTACCTCTAATGTAGAGTGTGGAAAGTGTTCAGCGAGGGGAAATGTATCTATTATAGGTATTTTATACCTATACCTATTTTATAATAATACACGATTATAGAGTGGGAAAATACGACCCAAGTTCTCCTTGCCTTTGCTAGATGAATCCAGACATTCCTTTCCTGTTTTCTGGCTGACTTCTGGGGCACTAAATGAAAATGGGAGAAGCCAGAGAGAGGGAACAGAGGCCTGTGAGCATCATCGTGTACCAGGTAGGCATGCCTCACTTAGATGCAGGAAAGAAGAGATGAGCCTAGGTTGCCACAGGGGTTTGAAACTTAGCTATCAGCATGGAGGATGGCAGTGAGGATCCCTTCTTGATTAAACATACCTGATTCTGTTAGCTATGCCTCCTTGGAAAGCATCCCTTTTTGACAAACGAGGTCATGGATTTTCCAATAGTAACAGGAAAATACCATTTATTGGGTTCATGTAACAATGGGGCAGTTTATCTTGATAGCAAGGGTTTCTCGATGTCTCCAGACATCTTCATGAGGCAATGCTAATATTTTCTGCACCAACTCCTATATTTTCTAACCACTTTCCTATGCTTTGGACTCTGTTTTCCTTTCCCCTCTCACCAGCCCTGCACCCCCATCTCTTCAGCCCAAGCTTACTATATGTGCTTATAAAAAACAGGGAGGGGGAGATCTCCTTCATGTTGAGGATTTTATTTCCAGTTGCTAAAGCTACTTCCTTTATTGGGAAGAAGTACAGGAAAGCACGCTGGCCAGTACCTGTTCAGAGGGAAGGTGCTGTAGTCTTTCTAAGACTCATTTCATTCTGTCTGGAGGCTATGTCTTGATGAGTTTTTCCTACTGGAGTTCTACCTTGATGTTAGTGAGGGATTCCTGTGTTTTGGGGGGTTACAAACTTCACATCATAAAATATGGGGATCACCTGCTGCTCCCCAACCATAAAGCCATGCTGTCAGATTAAAGAAATAAGCCAAGCAGATGCGCGTGAACCCACAACCCCAGCGTGATTTCATTTTAATGCTAACTGTCCTATTTGGAGCAAGAGTAATTAGAAAATCAGCAGCGAGTTAGGGGAAAAGAATTGCTGAGGTTTATAATTACTTGGGGTAGAAGGAGAATCCAGGATCCATTTACTGAAAGTCTCATTAAGTTCTCCATTAGGAGACTCGAGATGCAGCCATCAGAACCAGAGGAGAAGTGGGGGGGGGGGGGCGTCTGGGAAGGAAGCTAGGGGGAGTTCTGTGGTCACCTTCACCTCGTCATAAGAAGCCCGAGGTTCTGTTCTGACCACACTGTCCATGTCAGCTTGTCTAGGTCAGAGAAGATTCACAGTAAATACTCTTGTCCAGTTATTCACCTCTCCATCCCTCCTACTTCCTTTTTGGTTCCCTCTTGAAAATCCTCAATACTGAACACTATCTCGCTGTTTTCTCCTCCCTCCTTCCTGGATGTGGCTGAGGGTTTGCATTTATTTATTTATTTATTTATTTATTTATTTATTTATTTATTTATTTAAATTCTTTCTAGGTTCGAACATATGTACCTCTCAGTGAATCTTCCATTCTATGAACACCCTGTTGCAGGTTGAATTATGTCCTCAACAGTATGTTAAACTCTAGCCTCCACCCCAACACGATGGCACTTTAGGATATGCTCTCATTTAGAAATGACATTGCTGCACATGTGCTATTAATCTCACACCTTATGAGATTAGTGTGTCCATGTCTCACGTCCTTTGAAGAGGAGACACAGAGACACAGGCCCAAGAGAGAAGAGTGTCATGTGACAATGGAGATGGAGACAGAAGTGCTGTAGTCACCAGTCAAGAGCAATTACCCGAGGATACAGGATTGTTCAGTGCAGATTTCGAAAGGGGTGTGGCTCTCCTAACACCTTGAATGGTTTTCTTTAGCCTCTAGCTGGTGACAATACATTTCTGTTGTTTTGAGCCACCTAGTCTGTGGTAATTGGTACAGCAGTGCTGCATAAGACACTAATAGACACCCTTCATAACAAGTGCTCAGTAGAGGACTGGAATGAGAAGTCAGTACCAGGCCCTACAGGAGTAAAAGACAAGTGAGGTAAGATTCCTGCTCTTCAAGTGACGTACAGTTTTGTTTCATTCTTGGTGGGAGAACAGATAACTACAATTAACACTCATCAGTGGAAGTTAAAAGTGAAAGCAGAAAGACAAAGTGAAAATATGTGTCTAGGAAGGCTTTCAGGGTGAAGTTAGAACTTCAGCTGAACTTTAAGGATACATGGCTTTGACAAGGAAATGCAGACAGAAAGGCACCATTAGGAAGTGGGAATAGTCCATGGAGAGGTGTGGTCAGGGAGGAACAGGGCATGCATGGACATAGTAAGTGGGCTGCTGTCATAGGTGATAGTATTAAGTGGTGAGCACCTTGGACGTACACTTTGGTAGGAAATATTGACCAAGCAAGAGCTTAAAGCTTGGAGTACAGTGGACGTCTGCTTATATGACAATTGGTGGCAGAAGTGCCTCCTGAATTGACCTTCCAACACAAAGACCAGAGCATCCTATGTGCTTGGTGGGTCTTTTGATGAAGAAGTCAGTAAAATGTACCATGTATAATTTCTGAGCAACTCCACTGCCTCATCACATGGCTGATTCCCAGGAAGGAAGGCTTCCTTTATTATTGAACCAGACTCTCTCCCGAATGATGATTTTTGCCCTGGGACTAGCTCTGGGTAGGAGTGGCAGTGTCCCACCATGTGCTATCTATCTGAGCACCATTCAGTCCCTACAGGGAGAGGCTTGCCTTTTTCCCTCTGGTGGTTCTTTCCCACACAACTTTGTAGCCATCTCCTGGGAACTCTTTAATCTGTAATCTTGACTGTCCCATACTTTGCTGGATAATTTTATGTCAACTTGACACAAGCTAGAGTCATCTGAGAAAAGGAAACCTCAGTTAAGAAATTACTCCATAAGACTGGGCTGTAGACAAGTTTGTAAGGGCATTTTCTTAATTAGCAATTGATGCAGGGAGGACCCATCCCATTGTGTGTTGTACCATCCCTGGGCTGGTGGTCCTGGCTTCTATAAAAAGCAGGTTGAGCAAGCCATGAGGAGCAAGCCAGTAAGCAGCACTCCTCCATGGCGTCTGCATCACTTCCTGCCTCTAGGTTCTTGACCTGTTTGAGTTCTGCCTTGACTTCCCTCAATGATGGACTGGAAGTGTAAACTGAAATAAACCCTTTCCTTTCCAAGTTGCCTTGGTCATGGTGTCTTGTCACAGCAATAGAAGCCCTAAGACACATACCTTCCTGTCATTTTGTTTAGAAATTTTGTGTTACCACTGGTCTTGTTAGCATATGACTATATGACTAAGTTACTTGGAAAGCTGAGGTGGGAGCATTGTCTGTACCAAGAGTTCACTACTAGCTTGAATAATATAGTGATACTCTGTATCATAAAAACAAAATATGAATAGAAATCTTGTTTCTCATTCTCTGACTAAAGAATCAAGTCCCTCATTGTTAGCCCTGGCTCATAAGCTCCTCTTCAAGGTCCATTCCTTTTATAATTCACTCACTCAATTTTGAATGCCTACTATGACATATTTACTGTGGTAAGATAATAGGAGAAATCCACGGAGTCTATTTAATGAGCAAAGGAATTTATTGGGGGGTTAACTCACAACCAGAGGAGATTTATCATAGGGTCTGGGAAAGCTGAGCTATGTCCCATGCTGATCTGCCTGGTCCAAGATCTCAGCATCCAAACCACCAGGGAGCCAAGAGAGAACCTCATACATGTATCCTAGGTCTTAAGGGTCCCCAATCAGCTACACCCCAGGGGTAGGTACTTCAAGGTCATAGGCAGGTGTAGCAGTTATCTGCTGCCTCACTAGGGGTGGTACTTCAAGGTCAAAGCTGGAACAGCTACCTGCTACATCAAGAATCAGATAGCTGGACAGACAGTAGCTGCTTGGGACCCTGTATCTCTCACAATCCAGTACAAAGGCAAAAGTGTCAACTGCCATCTGTGTAATTGATATTCAATTATGATAAGTGTAAGGAAAGGAAAGAGCAGGTGACTGTGAAAGGGAATGAGGAGCAGAGTTGTCTTGCTCTAGAACTTTGGAGAGGAAAATTAAGAGTGGAAAGAAGCCCATTTTGCAAAGGGATATTTCAGACATGGGGAGTGGGCATGTGCAAAGAAGCACTTTGTTAAGTTCAAGGAATTGAAAAAAGAGACCAGTGTGGATGGGATGGTAAGGTAAGTTGACAAATACATTGATGTAGGTCATTCAGAACATTGGGCCATAAAAGATTAGGGATATAGTCTAAAGACAGTACAAAATCATTTAAATGTTAAATAGAGAAGTAATTTGGTTTAACTTTAATTGTATGAATTATCCAGTAGGAAGAGGGAAGCCAGGAACCAATATTGGGGACAGACAGGTATGGCTGTAGGGATGGAGATAAGTGTATAGAGTGGAGCTAGGTTTGGAGGTAAAGCCAACAGGACTGGTTTGTACATTGGAGAGATAGGGCACTGAGAGTAAAGGATACACAAATAATTGTAGTTCCAGCAATAACTTCAGTAAAGGCTTCTAGAGAGGGAAGGGGTGGGGTGTGTGTAATATTCCCGTTCAGTTTTGAGCATGAGGATTTTGAGATTCTTGCAAGATTTCTGTATATAGATTCAAGCATGATGCTGAATATATAGATTTGGCTCTCTGAGGAAATGTCTAGGTTGGCTTTATATTGTGTGTGGAGTCAGAGAAATGGATGAGACCCCCTGATGACCAGACAAAGAGAAGGGAGAGAACAGCTCGTCTCTGAAAGGCACCAACATTTAGAGGTTGGGTAGAAGAGAAGTCAGCACAGGAGGTAGAGATGCAGCAGCCAGAGAATAGGGAGGGGATGGGCTTCCGTAGGGTCAAAGGGGAGGAGACATTTCAAGAATGAAGCATCAGGGGCTGGCTGGAGAGATGGCTTGGTGTTCAAATACTTGTTGTGTAAGTACGATGGCCTGAGTTCAGATCCCCAGTACCCATGTACAAGTTAGGTGCGACAGTGCATCTTTGTAACCCCTGTGCTGGGATGCAGAGATAGGCAGATCTTTAGAGCTGGCTAGCCAGAAAACCTAGCCAATTGGTGAGCTCCACGTTCAGTGAGAAACCCTGTCTCCAAAAGTAAGGAGAAGAGCAATAGAGGAAAATATTCAACAACAACTTCTGACTTCCAAACATACATGGACACTCATGTGAACTTACACACACACACACACACACACACACACACACACACACACACACACACACACACACGAGACAGAGACAGGCAATGAGAGATGTGGGCTGAGGAGATGACTAAACAAATAAAGCAAGAGAGATAGACAGAGAAAGAGACAGAGAACGAGAGAGAGAGCCAGATGTGGCTGAGGAGATGACTAAGCCAGTAAAGCAATTCCCTCAAAAGCATGATGATCTGAGCTGAGTTTGGATCCTCAGGATCCCCACAAAAGGTCAGGCATGGTGGCACATGCCTGGAATCCCAGCAATGGAGAGATAGGAAGACTCAGTTAGATTGGCCTGAGTGGTGAAGTCCCAGGCCAAGGAGAGACTCTCTTTCTCAAACAAAAGGACCTATACCTGAGGCTACCACCTGACCTTCACATATGACTACACACACACACACACACACACACACACACACACACACACATCAAATATTACTAAGAAACTGAGTGAGATAGGGCTTCAAATATCTGTGGGCTCTCGCAATACAGGAACTAGTCTTAGCCTTTACCATGGCTGCTACTTCTGCTCCTGCCTCACCACACTTTCCACGTCTGTTGTTGTTGATTGTAGAATCACTATTCATGCACTAGGCAGACAGGCAATTTATTTGGTCCTTGCAACAATTCCATCAGGTGGATGCCATTATCATTACCATTCTGATTATACAGAGAGGGGTGCAGGCTCGCAGAACTCAAAAGCTCCTTGCTCTGGTCTTGTCTTTATTTTGCATGCCTTCACCATCGTCTTCTGTTACAAAATCAGGAAAGTTCAGAGCTAAAAGAGGCCTTTGAAATGTTCTAGTACTCATTCATGGTTTTAATTGGAGAAACTGATCTTAGAAGTGGGAGTAATCCATGTTCATTTGCTGTCCCTTAAAGCTCACTGCAAGAATTCTATACACATCTCTCAGGCAGCCGTGCAAGAACAGGATGGGAGTTTTCCAATGAAGAAACTCAAGCCTTGGGTAGTGGGGTCTTGGTCTACGATGTGCTTTTCACAAGCAGTGAAGTGAGGATCTGAATCAGGGACTCAGGGGACCCAGAGTTTCACTTGACTTCCTGTGCCTTAGCAGTCTTCCAAGGATGTGAGAAAGCAGGAACTAGAAGCAGACTCCCTGTTTCTCGCCCCTCATACAGACTGTCAATAAGCTCCACTCATCTGTTTGTTACACAGGGAGCTTGGGGCCCACCCTTCACCATTTGTCCAGATTGTACAAATTGAGAATGCCATACAGACACTTAATATTGTCCAGTGACCCTGAACTTCCTGCTCCCTCTTAGCTGGCAAAGCTCTCAGATAACCCATCTCACTGTTTTGGTCCTCATCTGTAAGCTGTAATCTTTCCCCTCAGCCTGCCTTCTTCCTGCCTCCTTCATTTCCAGGCTTAGAGGTTTCCTCATTATAGCTCCTATTTGCTTAAGATCAACTTTAAGTTCCTTTTATCTCTACTCTGAGCTTCTTAAAAAAAAAAATCTTCCCGGAACTTTGATTGGTTGTTGTTTGATGCTTTTTTTTCAAAGGCAGCCTGACAAAGTCTTTTCAGGGCTTTTGCGGCCCCGTTCAATTAGAGCTAAGGCTTCAGCCAGCCTTCTCCTTTCCGATTTGAGGTCACTCACTGTGTACAGTTAGACTCTTAGCTCATATGTTTCTTTGCTCTTGGCTTATTAAGTCCACTTCCTTCAGAATTGTAGCTCCTACTTTTTTTCCTACAGGAAAAAAAAATACGTCTTTAATTATCATTATAAATACACCTTCTTGGAGACTTAAAGTGGCAACTAGACAGTTGATACATAATACATGAGGAAACAGCATAAGGGGAGACATCATCTATTTTGCCTCAAGGTTTCAGTCTGTCATGGCAGGGAAGGTGTGGCAGAGCAGCTGATGTCATGGAAGACAGGAGACAGAGAGAGGAAGAAGGGCCAGTGAAAACCTTCAGAAGCAGTGACTCATGTCCTCCAGCTAGTCCCCAGCTCCTAAAGCTCCTAGCACCAAATACTGGCACCGTCTGGGAACCAACTGGTAACACGTGAGCCAATGTTGTAGTCAAGCCTTAACATCAGTCTAGGTGGCAGTGACATCTTTACTGGCTGTGATGTCACTCCAGCCCCTGGGGGAGGGGTGGATGGAGTGAGGTGCCACATATGGGCAGCCTTGGTGATGCTACTCTTCCCCCTTTTCATTCTCATTTCCCATCCTTCATTGTCTTTACTCTTCTGTCTTTTAAAACGATTTATTTTTATTTTATGTGTATGAGTGTGTGCCTGCAGGCATGTATATGCACCATGTGCATACAGGGCCCACAGAGGCCAGAAGAGAGCAGTGGGTCCCCTGGAGTATAGATGGCAATGAGCTGATGTGCGGGTGCGTGAAACTGAACCTGGTCCTCTACGAGAGCAATGTGCCCTTCTACCCACTGAATCATCTCTCCAGCTCCCGTTTCTTCTTTGTTTCCATTATCCTTTTCTAGCCTTCTCCAATGTTCAACCCCATTCCGCCAGTCTCTCCTCATTCTCGCCGACTCTCTTTGATACCTACCATTCGAAGGAGTAGTAGGTATCCTTCACAGTAGGGCAGGGGAACTCTTCCTAGGAAGACTGTTGTCCTGATAAGAGAGTGAGAGAAAGGGCTGCGATTGTGGCTGAGACTAATTTCTTCCTCTGTCTGGCATCCCCTACATCTAAGGTAAAATAAATACTACTCATGTGAGGAGCCATTTCTTTTCTTAAACCTCTGCCTGGCCATCTTGAGTCTATCAAAGAAATTCATATTCTGTATATTAACCTAAATTTGGTTACACTTCTTGCCACCTAATACCATGACCTTATTATGCTAACCCTTTGCCTGCCTGGATTATGTCACAAAGAATTCTGCATTAACTCAACAAGAAAGAGCTTAGGGCCCAAATTTGCTTCTCCCTAATTCCTAGATGGAGGAGCAGGGAGTGCATAATAAAGTTCCATTTTATCATAACATATAATTCAAATAAAGTTGGTGTAAATACAACGGAATCGTTCCAAATAACACGCTGTGAATGGCAGGCCAGCACAAGATAATGAGGGTCTTAGAAAAGAAATCCAGTCTCTATGTTCAAGAAGCTTAGATTTTACAGAAAAACAAAACAAAGAAAAACAAAAGCTGTTAGAGCTCCCAGCAGGATCTGCTCAGCGGCTCAGAAGTGTCAGGCTAAGGAACTGGGGAACATTCTTCAATCAAGCCCTCTCCTCTAATTTGCATATGACCCAGAAGTACAGAACTTGAATCTTACTCGAAGTTGGGTTCAGACTTCTGCACACATGCTTATTTGGGCCCCAGTGGGTACTAGGTGAGGTCAATGATGGGTGTAGGTGCAGCAGAGCCTGAGTGTGGGAGGGGCCGTGTTGTTCATGTATAGGCAAGGCTGTCCTTGAACCCATCTCAACCTGCCCTCTATTCTGGATTGCTCTATCTCCGTCTCTCTCTCTGTATGTGTGTGTGTGTGTGTGTGTGTGTGTGTGTGTGTGTGTGTGTGTGTGTGTATAAGATAATGTAGCAAAATAAAAAAAAAAACTGTGCTGTGCTCTCCTCATCTTGTTAAATCAGCTGTAAGGGACGTGGATGACACGTAAACTAAAATTTTGGAGAACTACAGATGTAATGCTGATGGGCTTAGTGACCAGTGCTTTCAACAGAGTAGAGAGGGTGGCTATGACTTCTCCACTTCATCTCAGCCAAAAGATGGAGAAGTCTTAGCTGTGAGACAGATTAGTGGCAAAGAGGAGGTGGGTCAGAGCCTGATAGGAGTGATGGATACATGTTCACAAAGATCCCTTTGGAAGTTTCCAACTTGTCTGCGAAGTTGATGCTAAGAAAGACAAGGTCACTGGAGACATGATAGCACCCTTGTGCACACACACCTTTAACTGGTAAACACGTGGACATTTGCACCTCCTAAATTCAGCACCACAGCTGACCGAATGGAGTCCATGGAAAAAAGAAAATTGGCACCAGAAATTGTATTTAGTTTTTATACAGCATAGCAGAGAAGAGAGAAATATTTATCCAACAGCAAAGGAGAATGGAAGGGATATTTATATTTGAAAATGGACAAATGATTCCATAATTTTTAGGTTGTTTGCTTAGTTATCATGAAAACATTAAATCAATAAGAATTGTCTCTGTGGAGAAGTGAAACAAAAGAATGAAAAACTGGCCTTTAAGAGTCAAACTAGATAGCCCTCTGGCTATGGTGCCTTTTTTAGGAAAAAAAAGATTTTTTTTCCCTACTGGAAAACTATGGGTCCAAGATATCACAAAGCCAGTGTGGGATTTTGTAAATGACAGCATTTGCAGCTGAGCTGCGTGTGCCTTGTGGTCAAGGGGAGAGGTGCCAAGGACTGTGCATAACAGCACAGCATGGCTTGCTGGGCTGGAGCATCAATGGGCCAAGAAGGATGGACTGCAGAGTAAGATGTAGCAGCCTGGACTGAACATGAGACAATTCACTTCCCAATCTAAAAGTTATAAAAACCAGAAGGGATCGGAGGCCTGCCATTTCTTTAGTGGGACTATTGGCAGGGAATACCATGTATTAAACCATGTATTAAAACCACCTAGGGAGGCATCTGTATCTGATAGGTCCACAGGATACTCAGGTATATAAATATGAGAGTAAAACAAATGGCATCGTGCCATGAAAGATGTTTAAGTGAGTTCTAAGCCAGCTGTAAATACTCAATGTAAATACTCATTGAGAGGATCCTGAAATAAGTTCTGTGAGGGAAGAGAAGGCCCCGTGGGCTGGCCTGATCTGGTGAGGTTTACTGGGAAGGATAGGCAGGTAGAACTTGAAGGTTGAGACCTTCTGGTAAAAGAGTAAAGTGGGGAAAGACAGTGTCTAACGAAAAGAAGGGGGCCTTCTAGTTCCAACCCTGACATATAAAAAATTTGGAAGTCATATTTGGAAGTCAAAATTTATAAAAATTTTGGAAGCATATCTCTATCCATATGGTGTAAAAAAATCTAGACACACTGAAATCAATCAAATGTCTCTATTGGATTTACAAAAAAACTGTGGTTCTAGGGTGTCTGTGTTTCTTTTCCTGTTGCTGCAATAAAGTACTTAAAAAGTAAGCTAAAAAGGGGGAAGGGTTAATCTTTGCCGACAGTTCCAGGTATGGTCAATCATGGCAAGAAGTCAGAGCAGCAAGAACTGAAGGCATCTGGCCACATTATGTCCATGTCAGAAGAGAGCAATGGATGCCTGCATGCTGCTGCTCAGCTTCTTCACTTACACTGTCCAGGATTCTCTGCCTAGGGAATAGAGCCACCCAGAGTTGGGGCTTGCCACCTCAATGAACATAATCAGGATGTTTTCTTACAAATAGGCCAACCTAATCTAGGTTATCTTTCATCAAGACTCCCTTTTCAGGTGATTCTGAATTCTGTCAGTTGGCAATTTATATTAACTGTCATGTAGGGAAACTCAATCTCCAAATCTAGAGACAGAAAATCTACAGATGGGGGAGTTGCTGATCAGAGAGGCTATGAGAGCCTAAGCTTGTAGGGTTATCAAATGGGTGAGTGGCTAGGGTCGTGTGTATACTGGAGTAAGACAGAGACCCCTGGAGTCTATAGACTTAGGGGTTCTCCCACACTTGTGTTTTTATTCTCTAGTAATCCCACGTTACTAGAAAGTACTGCAAAGATATGCTGTGGCTCTGGAAGGGGAAGGGAAAGAATAGTCAATGTGCAGCATGCTAGAAACTTCTCTGGAGCAGAGGCCCACACTCCAGAGAGTGAGACAGCTGTGTATAAGCAAGAACTGAAACTTTATGCCAATTATGGAAGAGAAACTTTCCTCCAGCCTTTTTATCTCACCCAAGGTGGATGAGTCAACAGGGCACAGAATCTGAGGGAACAGATTTGCCAAACTGCAGCCTAGAGCTGCAGGGGAGAAGGGATGATGAGCTATGCTCCTCATCTGCCGATTTTCTGTCTCTAGATTTGGAGACTGAGTTTCCCTACATGATGGTTAGTATAAATTGCCAGCTGACAGGATCCAGAATCACCTGAAAAAGGAGTCTCAACACATGTGAAGTCCAAGATATGACCTCACACTAAAAGACAAACTCTTAATGGGAAGACTGTTGATTGGTCCTCCACCCCACCTCCTTATTACCACATCATTAGGTCCCGAGTGTAATAACAGTGACAGAGCAGCAAGACATAGACTCTTACCAAGAAGCAATGCATAGGGCAGTCCCTAAGACAAGAGTTGAGACAAAAACAAAGGTACATGTGGAATTTCAGCCCCTGATATTTATAACTAAAACAGACATTAAACAGTGAGATTCCCAGCCCCATTAAAATAAATCTTCACATTAAAGGCTCATTTGCCTCACTTTCTATTATATAATACATCTTGTTCAATTAAACAAAGAAAATTACAAAATATTCCAAATGTGAAATTTAAAGACACAAAATAATCATCAGTACATATATGAGACAGATGCTAGAAATACCTGCAAATTTAAGATAGCTATGATTAATATAAAGGCATCTAATGGAAAATTAGACAAAGTACAATGACAAGTAATTAAGCAAAGAGATGGAAACACTAAAAAGGAATTAAAAGGAAAGTCTAGAAATCAAAGGCATGGAGAAGTGGAGAATTGCTTCAAGAGGTAATTTAGACTCAACTGAAGAAAGAATCAGTGAAACTTAAGACAGCCAATAGATACTTTTCCAACTGAGATGTAAAGGAAAGAATGTGGAATTAAATATCCAACACTGTGAGATAGTATCAAAAGTATAAGTAAAACTGGAAAACATGGAAGAAAAAGAAATATTTCAGTTAATCATGACTGAGAATGTTCCAGAATTAAGTATAGTGGCCACACCAAACCATGGATCTAATGGGCTGAGAAAATCTCAGGAAACAAAAGGAGAAGAAAATCTTGAAGTAAGCGGAAAGCTTACCTCACAAAACCATGAAACATCGCAAAGTTTAAAGGATAAAAATTACAATGGACTGCCTGTCAGAAATCCTGCAAATGAGAAGGGAGTGGAATATTTAGTGTTTAGAGAAAAATCTACCAATGTGGAATTCTCTGTCCAGTGAATTTATTCTTTGCAAATGAAGTTAAAGAATCCCCAACCTTGACATCGTAAACATTGGAAGCAAATTAAATGACTGCTGTATACTACCTTATGTCTAGAAATGCAATAATTTAGATAAAATGGGTCAATTATTTGTTTTAGCCTGTTTTGTGTTGATAAAACATAATGATTTTGTTACCCAGTAATCTATGAAGAATAGAAATTTGATTTCTCACAGTTATGGAGGCTACAAAACATCTGCTGAGGACCATGTTTCCATGCCTTACATGGCAGAAGGAGGAGGAGCCTAAAAGGGGGTGAGCTCTGTGATCACACATACAAGAGAGCAGTAGAGGAGTGGCAGTTCTCTGATGGCCTTGTCAGGATTCCATATTCAAAATCTAAGCATCCCCCCACTAGTGCCCACCTCCCAACAGTGTGCTCTGGGATTGAGTTACCACATGTTAATTTTGAGACACACATTCAGACTGTATCATATACCATGCTTCAAAGACAAAGCTGTTCAAATACACATGGAGAAGTAATATTAATAGGCTTGCATCTAATAAGAAAATTGACTTAATACACAATGACCTTCTAAAAGAGAGAACAAGTACAGATGATTTTATTGGTGAATATTATCTAATATTTTAGGAAGGAATGATACAAATTCTCCACAATTGCCTCTAGAAAAGTAATTAGAGGTAACATTTCTTACCTCACTTAATCAGGCAACATTATTTTAGTACTAAGACCAGATAGGAGAGTATAAAAGAGTAAAAACATAGACCATTTCTTAAGAATACAAGTACAAAAGTTCTTGACAAAATACCATCAAATCAGTCAATAATGTGTAAAAGAAGTCACACGCCATGCCTAAATGGGATTTTTTTTTCTCACTTAAATGAGAATTCAAGGCTGAGTCAATATTCAGAAATGAATCAATAAAATCAACTATATCAAAAGGTTAGGGAAGAAAAATCACATGGTGATACCAATTGATATAGAAAAATCCAACACACATTTATGATAGGAAGTTTCAGCAACCTAGTAATGGAGGGAACATCCTCGATTCAATAAAATAATCTAGGAACATTGTAGCTAGAGTTTTTCTGCCTGGCCCACAGTCAGGGCAAATCTCTCTCACCCGCCAGTCCCAAGCCGCTCAAACCCGATCAAGTAAACACAGAGACTTATTTTGGTTACAAACTGTATGGCCATGGCAGGCTTCTTGCTAACTGTTCTTACAGCTTAAATTAATCCATTTCTATTAATCTATACCTTGCCACGTGGCTTGTGGCTTACCGGTACTTTACATCTTCTTTGTCCTGATGGCGGCTGGCAGTGTCTCTCTCTCCAGCTTCCTGTTCTCTCAGTTTTCCTCTCTGTTAGTCCCGCCTATACTTCCTGCCTGGCCACTGCCAATCAGTGATTTATTCATTGACCAATCAGCAACACATTTGACATACAGACCATCCCACAGCAGAACATCATTGTTAGCATCATTCCTTAAAGAAGAGATGGAACTCTTTTCTCTTACTCTGTCTTTGTAGTATCTCCCTGTGAATCTCATCTACTGGAGAAAGACAAGAACAGATGTACAGATAGGAAGGAGACAAAGAAATCATTAACATTCGATATGAGTGTTTATACAGAACATCCAAAAGAATTAAGAAACTAATGATTTCAACAAGATAATGGGAACTATTATTTAGAAAAATTTCTAAAGTAGTATTTTTCCATATATATCCCCCAATGAACAAGCAGAAATGAACTAGAAAAATGACCACTTATTGAGACAGTCTTCCAAAAAAAGTACATTAGCTGTGATTACAACACTGCATGCAGAGAGTCAGTATGTTAAAAAAAAATTATAACTGTGACAAAAGAAATCAAAGGAGATCTAAATAATTTCAGAGATAGGCTGTGTTTATGGATTGAGACACAACACATTTAAGATGTCAGTTTTTCCCAAATTGCCTATAGATTCAATGTAATTCCAATCAATATCCCAGTGGAGCATTCTGCAGATACAAGAAAACTGTTCCTCAAGTTTTTATGGAAAAGCAAAAGACCCAGAACAGTCAAGGCAATATAGAAGGCTAAAGTTGGGATCTATGTTGGTTAATTTTAAATGTCAGCTTGACACAGCTTAGGATCACCTGGTCAGGGAATCTCAATTGAGGAATTAACTAGGTCAGATTGGCCAATGGGATGTCTGGGGGGATTGTCTTGACTATTGATTGATATAAGAAGACCCAACCCACTGTGAGTGGAAACATTCCTTGGGCTGGGCGCTGGATTATGGGTTAGAGAAAGCTGCAAAGGAAGAAGCAAGAAGGCATCATGGGTGTATTTGTTTCTCTCTGCTCTAGACTATGAATGTGTATGACTAGCTGTCTCAAGCTCTTGATACAATGACTTCCCTGAAGGGATGGCCTAAAACCTGGACTTACAACCCGAATAAATCCTCTCCTTCTAATGTTGCTTTTGGTCCAGATATTTCACCACAGCAACAGAAGCGAAACTAAAACAGACTTTTCACTGCCTGATCACGAGACTTATGAAAACATTATAGCACTGCAGTGTGGGTGGGTCAACTGAATAGACACATGGCCCGAGGGGACAGAATAGAGCCTGAGAACGGGATCCCACACCAACAAATTGAGTGATGGCAACGCAGTAAAGAATGGCGCCTAAGCACTGAACATAGACACAGATCTTTCACACTCACAAAGCTGTACTCAAAGTGGAGCACAGACCTACATGTAAATACAAACTAGAAACTGTCAAAAGAATAGGCAGGAGAAATATCCAGGTAATCTTATGTTGGGCAATGTGGTTTCAGGTATAATGCCAAACATGCAACTCATGAAAGAGAAAACTGACAAGTTGGGTTTTATTAAAATAAACATTTTCAGACTTGCAAAATGGTTCAGTGGGTTAAGGTACTCACCACTAAGTCTGGTGACATGAGTTTGATTCTTGGAACATGGCAGAAGGTGAGAATGAAGTCCTGCAGGTGGTCCTCTGACCTTCACAAGTACACTACGACACACACATACACACATACACACACCAAACAGATAGATAAATGTAATAAAAACACCACTTTCATATTCATGCAACAATGAGAACCTACCTGTGTTCACTCCCTGTGTTAGTTTGAATGAGAATATCCAACATAAGCTCAGATATTTGAATACTTGGTCCCCAATTGATTGTGCCATTTGAGGGTTTTAGGAGGTATGCCCTTGTTTTAGGAAGGACTGTGTCACTGGAGGTGGGCTTTGGAAGTTTAGAGCCTTGCCTATTTTGAATTCACTCTCTCTGCTGCATGCTTGTGGTTTAAGATTCAAATTCTCAGCCTGCTGCTCCAGTAGTCCTGCCTGCTGGCTGCCATGTTTACCCATGGTGATGGTGATGACTTTTATCCCTCTGGAACCATGAGCATAAATAAGTCTGTCTTCCTGTAAGTTGCCATGGCCATGGTGTCTTATCACAGCAGTAAAACAGTAACCAATACAATTCCCCACATTCACATAAAAAGCCAGATGTGGTAGCATGAGTTTGTAATCCCAGCACTGAAGGAGAGACATGTGAATTCTTTGGGTGTTGATGGTGAGTCAGTCCAGTCTAATCCTTAAACCTCAGGTTCTGTGTCAAAACAAAACAAAAATCAAACAAACACAATAAAAGATGGGCAGCTCCTGAGGAATGGCACCTGAAGCTGAGATCTGGCCTTTACATGCATGCATACATGTGCACTCCTCAACACCTGTACGTATATACACAGACAAATAAATTAATTAAAATTTTCATTTCTGTAAAAGACACTGTTGAAAGCCACCAATTGAAAGAAAATATTTATAAGAGATGTGTCTGATAAAAGACTTTCATGTAAACTCTACACATAACTCTTAGAAAGCAGACAACTCCTAAAAGAGAAAACTCTTAAAAATAAGGCAATTAAAGAGAGGCAGAAGTTCTGAACAGATACCACAGAAGAGATACAGATGGCAAATAAAAAACTGAAGAATGGTTACATCATTTGTTGCTAGGGGATTTCAAATCAAAACAAAAACAAGATGTTTCTGCATACCTCTTAGGATGGCTAACACCCCAAATACTGAAGGTAATGTTTGGTGGGGATGTGAAACCTGGAGTATCACTCATTGATGTCAGGGATGTAAAGTGGTGCAGTCACATTCATGGCAACTTGGCAGTTCTGAGCAAGACTAAACAGCCTTGTCATATCATTCAGTAACTGTACTCAGGCTTTTAGTCTGCTGATTTGAAGCAGGAAAACCTTCACACAAAAATTCACTGTATTTTTATTCTTAATTGTCCCAAATTGGAAGCAACCAAGATGATTTCCAATAGGTGAAGGAATCAACAACCTACAGCACTTCCACACAAAGGAATACCATTCAGTGACTAAAAAGGAATGAGCTAGAAAGCCACAGAAAGACATAGCGGAACCTTAAATGCATGTTGTCAAGTGGAAGAAGCCCGTTGGAAAGCATATGTTCAGTTCCAATTCCATCATGCTCTGAAAAAGGCAAAGCTGTGGAGTCAGTGAACAGACTCTATGCTGTCAGGGAAGGAAAGGAAGAGGTCTGAGCAGGTGCAGCTCATGGGAGTATTTTGAGGTGATTAAGCTATTTTGTATGATGATGTAATGGTGTGTGCATGCATCACACATTTGCCAAGATCCATAGAACTTTACAGCACAGTGAGTGAACCTTAACACATACTCATGTAAACAACCACTTAGGATGATGGTTCTAGGACTGAATGTAGACTGGGTAAAAGACTCTAATTATATTACAAGTATATGAAAAAGCCCTTTAAAAATTTTTTAGACAGGGTCTCTATGTAGCTCTGGCCATCCTGGAACTCTCTATGTGTATCAGGCTGTCCTTGAACTCACAGAGATCCACTGCCTCTGCCCCCTGAGCCTTCCATTAAAGATATACACCACCATGCCCAGATGAAAAAAGCCTTGCTGAGGGCATAAGGGGAAAGATGCTCATCTTGGGAACTTTAGAAATGAGAGAGGACTATAGACCAAAGACAAAGTATGGTGATATTTTATTTGTATTAAAATGTTATTTGTATGTTAATAAATAAAGTTGCCCAGGGGTCAGAGCTATTAGCAAGCCATAGGAAAGCAGGGCAGTGGTAGTGTACGCTTGTAATTCCAGCACTTAGTAGGCAGAGCTGGGTAAGTCTCTGTGTGTTCAGGGATACAGCTATTATTGGATACACATGCCTTTAATCTTAATACCAATCATGGAAAACCTGGAGGCCTATACAGACAGGCCGTGAGGAGGCGGTCATGTGGTTGGGTTTACAACCAATGAGAAGGCAGGACAGGAACTCTATATAAAGACTTGAACACAGGGATAGCTCTGGTTCGAAGAGGTAGGACCACCGCAGGAGGAAGGGTAAGGTTTTAGCTCTTAGCTCTGACCTCTTGGCTTTCTTCTTTGCATTGGTTCTGTGTTTCTTATTTAATAAGAAGGTTGGATACATCTACAAAGGAACTGTACATAATTACTACTGTGGCTAAAAATGTGTGTTTCCCATGGTGGTACAGATTAACAATTCAGAAACTATTGTACATGTGTGCTACAACTGAGGGACTAAATGAATGGACATTGGGAACTGGATTTCCATGGATGATGTAGAGAAGGTTATAGACAGACAAGGAAGGGAAGTTAGAAGACTCCAGATGGTGCTAGCAGGAGCAGGAGACATTGATCTATGAACTCATATTTCACTTTATATAGATACAGATGAATACATGTTAAAATCTTTGTAGATATGTATATATCAATGGGTTAGAAGCACATATATTTTATCCTCTGTCAGCTGAGAAGGTTTAGATCCATTAGCATTCTAGTCACAGTGCACATACCACTATTCAGATCCTTGTCTCAGATATAGTCTCTCACAGAAAGGTCCAGTGATCCTGGAGAAATGATTTATTGTGGGGGAAGGGAACCTACAAGATGATCCTGGAGCATCAGACAATGCCCAAAAGTTAGAGAAGTGTTCAAAAATATACAACGACAGGGTCTGTCAAAGGGCCATGGAGACAGTTGCATAAATTCCCAATGGCTAATGGGTGGAATCAGAGTGGCACTGAGTTGTATCAGCATAAAATAAACATCCATCAGTGCTGAAATAATTAAGTGACTAAATAAGTCGTGGAAAGAAATGTGCCTCCTATGTGTAAGAACTCCAAATCACTCATGTAGTTTTCTTATCTTTAACTTCCTACTCCTTGAGTGTGGATATAGTTAATTTCTTCCAAACAATACAGAATGGAAAGGCCTAAAAGGATGAGCTTGTGGCCAAGATGCCTACAAACAGAACTCCAGCCACATGATCCCCCTCTCACCCCTCCTCACTCATCCCCTCCTCCTCCAAAAGGGTAAGGCTTCCCATGGGAGGACAGCAAAACCTGATACATTCAGTTGAGGCAGGACCAAGCCCCTCCCCCTGCATCGAGTGAGCAAAGTGTCCAACCATAGGTAATGGGCTCCAGAAAGCCAGAAAGCTTGTAGTCTTGATATGATGTGTCAAACATGGCATGCTACCTCCATCGAGATCATCCCCAGCACAAACAAGACAAAATAGGCCAACACCACAGCCCTAGTACGATCACAAGAAAAATATCAGACAACCTAAGACTAGAGTATATTCTAGAAAAACATTTGACCAGGATGCCTCAAGTTTTAAAACTAAGACTATCAAAAACCAAGGGAAGTCTGAGAAACTCACACCTAGAGGAATCTCAAGAAACCTGATGTCTACACGGAGCATGGCATCCTGGGCAATATTCAGGATCAATGATAAAATTGAAGGTATTTGAACTTGCTGTATCTGAGCAAAGTCTGGACTTCAGTCCACCATCAGGTGTCAGCATGGTTCACTAATGACAGATGTACCCTATGAATGTCAGGCTCTGATAATTGGGAGCTAAATGTGGCTTGTGTGGGAATTCTCTGCAGGGTTTCTGTAACTTTTCTGTAACTCTTAAACTTAAAAAAAAAAGAAAAAACAAACAAAACAAAACAAAAACAAGATAGAAAGTTTAGAACAGGAAGAGAGCAGGGAGGACAAAGTCAGCCCTAGAGGACTAGCTGGTAAGGTGGAGGAACTGGTGAGGAGGAGGAGATGGTGAGCAGGAGGAGCTGGTGAGGAGGAGGAGCTGGTGAGGAGGAGGAGGAGGAGGAGGAGGAGGAGGAGGAGGAGGAGGAGGAGAAGGAGGAGCTGGTGAGGAAGAGGGGCTGATGAGGAGGAGGAGGAGCTGGTGAGGAGGAGAAGGAGCTGGTGAGGAGGAGAAGGAGCTGGTGAGGAGGAGAAGGAGCTGGTGAGGAGGAGGAGCTGGTGAGGAGGAGATGCTGTAAGGATGTACCAGCCCAGTTTGTCTCCAAAGAGAGGCAGAGAGTTGGGTCCTGATCCAAATATACAGCCCCAGGAACCAGAAAATTGAAACTCCAGTGGGTCTGTCAGACTTCGTTTCATGAAATCTCTCATGCCAGGCATTTGCTCACTGAACCTTCCAGCAACTCCGAAACAATTCTCTTTGCATGGATGAGAAATTGAGATCCAAAGAGGACACATGTCCTGCTGGTTACAGTAAAGACTGTGCAAGGAGTTTGAGTCCAGCTTTGTTTCAATCTGTGTCCCTTGTTCTGCTTAATGACTTGCTGAGTACAAACACTATTAAGTAGTATCCGTGTCGGACACTCTACGTGACACATCATGGAAAATTCCTGATTTGGACAACAGGTTCCAGCATCTAAACTTTACAGATCAGGAAAGAACCTCAGAAGGTTTAACTGTCAGTTTTTTAAAGTCCCACAGGTAGGGCCAATATTCAAACCCCAACATTTTTGCTTTCTGGAGCATAAGGTTAAGCCACTAGCACATACACTTTTTCTGGTTGTTCTGGAAGTGGCTTTCCTTGCAGGCTGTGGGACCTTTCAGACCTTTCTTTGAACTACCTCCTCTAAGTCTGGGGTCAAGTGGAATCACCAAATGACCACAGAAGCCTGCTTTGCTTCTGTATCTCTCACTGCCCAGAGATCAACGTTTCATACTAGAAGTCTCACTGGTTGAGAGCGTTACTGCAGCAGACAGAGGTACTGACCTGCTTCAACCCAGCAAGGGGAAACAGCTTCCTCTCTGCCAGTGGCAGACCTCTGCATAGAACTTAGGATAAATTTCTCCAGTAACATCTCACACAGCTACATTGCATGTGTCACTGTGACATCAGATACTTAATGTGACCTCAAGTGTGAGTGTACAAGGTGAAGGCCAGTAGTGATGGCCTCTGGTGAACAGATGGGCTTCTAACTGCAAAAGCTGCTGGCTGTTTAGATTTCCTGATTGTGTTTGGGTGCTGCATCCCCACAACCTGCATTGTAAGGTGTAGTGGGCAGCTGTTCCAGCTTTGACCTGAAAGTACTACCCCCATTGAGGCTTCCGGTAACTGTCATGCCTACCTATGGCCTGCCCCTGAGGCGGGACCAAGATGGGAGCCCTTAAGATCCAAGATCCAGATGTGCCAGCTCTCTTGGTTCCTGGTGATCCTGGATGCTGGATGTAGACTGAGCAGAGTTCTCCAGAGAACACTGCTGGACTGCACTTCACCTCTCCTGGATCCTGTAACCAATCCCTTTACTTGTTGTAAGTTACCCCCAAATAAACCTCCCTTTTAACTACATGGAGTTGCCTTAATAAATCCTCCAATAGTAAGGAGCAGATTCAGTGGTAGAAGGGACATACCAAGAAATCAAGGTCTCAAAGCCCATGAGAATGATGTCCATCTCTGTGGGAGGACTACCCATTTCTCTGTGAGAGGCCCCCTCTCACTTTTTCCCCAGGGTACTCTTGAGGAGGGAGATGTGAGAAATATTTAGATGGAAGGATAGAGGGGAGAGAAACAGATGGAAACACAGGATAGCCTCAGGAGGGCCTGAATCATTATCCACCAGTCCCTTCGGTCTCTTCTAAAGGGCCTTTTATAGGAATGCCAAGGGGTGGAGCAAAAGACCTCCCCCTAGTATAGCCAAGTGCAGACCCTTTCCAATCACCTGGCAAACACACATGTGGTCAAGCAATCCTCTAATGCAGCCCTGCTGGGTAAAGCAAGCTCAGATCCCACTAGGAAACCTTTGTGGGCCTTCACACATCTCATCATCCACCCCAAGAGAAGATGCCTCCAGAACATCACCATCTTTAGCATGGTCAGAGCATCAGGGAGCAGTTAGCTCAGCAATGGACTACCCACATGCTCTCTGACGGCTTTGTTCAGAGTCAGTAGGTCATTTCCAAGATTGTGATGAGCCAGGGCTTAGCCTGTGCTGAGACCTGCGGGGTAGTGTTAACAATCCAATTCTCAATTGCAGCAGATGCATTGTTTCCTGAACACATTATATTTCTTCCTTGGGAAATGTTATTGCCTATGGGTGTTGGGGATTAACTTGTAAGCTATGGCAATAACATATTTATAATGGGATTTGCTTGTATTTTTACAGTATTTTGGGATAGAATTGGTGAAATGCTGCATTTCCATGTTTTCTTGATCCTCTGGACTTCTCTTTAAAGTTTTATTTATTTGTTTGTTTATATGCCTACATGTGTGTATGCATGTATGTGCTTTCTGGTGGATGTGCCTAGCTTGTACACAGAGGCCAGAAGAAGGTGTCAGGTGTCCTCTTCCATCAGTTTCCTCCTGTCCCTCTGAGGCACGGTCTCTTCCTGAACCCAGATCTCTTTACTAGTCTGAAAACCAGCAAGTTCCAGCAATCCCGCCTGGCTTCACCACCCTTAGAGAGTTTAAAAGCATTTTGAGGGAATGTCTGGATTATTCTATGGGTGTTAGGATCTGAACTCTGGTCCTCATGACTGTGGGACAAGTTGTCCTGGCTGATTTTATGTCATTTTAACATACAAACAAGAGTCATTTGGGAAGAAGGAGCCTTATCCGAGACAGTGTCCCCACAGATTGAGCTGTGAGCAAGCCTAGCATGCATTTTCTTGGTAGATGATTGATGTAGGAGTGCCCACCTTGCTATGGGCAGTACCACTCCTTGGCTGATGGTCCTGAGTGCTATAAGAAAGCAGGATAAGCAAGCCACAAAGAGCAAGTTGCAAGCAGGACCCTTCCATGGCTTCTACTTCAGTTCCTGTCTTCAGGTTCCTGCCTTGAATTTCTGCTGTGACTTCCTTGGATGATGGACTATGAGCTGTGGGGTGAAATAAACCCTTTCCTCCCCAGCTTGTCTAGGGTCGCGGTGTTTTATCACAATAGAAAACCGAAGACACAAGTGCTCTTGATTCCTGAGTCATTTCTCTGCAATTCTCTCGACTTTTGAGGAAATGAAACATACAAGATCCTGGGTGAAAAGGTTGAAGGTGTTTCTCTCTCTCCAGGTGAAGGCAGAGCAGGTTACAGCTCTTAAAGAAGAAATCCCAGGATGATTGTGCCTGTAGTAGAGTGGAAAGGAAAGCATGTGGTGGAAGAGATATTTCTGCACACATTTTGGAATTGTCCCTATGACAGCAGGAGGTAGGAAATTAAGTTTATCAGAATTTTGATTTTTCTGCATCAACAAGGGATGGACTTGGAGGAAAGAGAAGGAATAGAATGTTAAATTTTATGGGCCAGTTTGGGGTTCTCTGTTCTGTGAGCATTGTGTTCTTTGGCCTATGCAGTGATCACCTGCTGCATATTGTTTAACATGGTCTGGCAAGCCTGACTGGATAATGTGGGGTGTTAGTTATTTAAGATGGGAAATAGGATAGCAATGCCTTCTTGGCCTCCTGCCTGATGGTGTAGTTGAACTTCCAGCTATATCTTGGCATGGCTGGCAAATTGGAGGAGCTCTTCTGCCAGATAGCTGTGTTTAATGGAGATCGACGAGCATCCTGTGTGAACACACCCCAGAGAGAGAAGGAGCCAGGCACAGTCCATGTGTCCAGAACAAAAGCCCTGTTTGTTGGCAGACAGGCGTCGTGTTTTCTCCTCGCCCAGTACTCGTTGGACTCAGTCATTCATCCAAAACTCTTTTACTGAGACATTAATATGTAGCAGTCACAGTGTGCTGTGTAGATGCAGCAGTGAGCAGGGCAGAGACAATGCCTGTTCTTCCTCCATGAACATTAGGAGGCCAAAAGTAAACCTGAAAGAGCCAATGCTCTAAACAGTTTGGCAGATACTGGAGCGCAGTTCACTTCCTCTAAAGCAGGTGTTGGGTAGAGAATGGCCCCATCATTCACAGCTGGCATTTTGGCACCATCTAGACTCTGATATGTATCAGTGGTCCTTTCTGATGGAGTTGGGAAGGGAGACTCTTCCTGACATAGCTAACATCTTCAGGTCCAGAGGAGAAGCAGAGACCATGGTACCTCCCAGGGCAGTGACGGAGACCACACTGCTGGTGGGAATACAAACCTAGCAGAGGGAAGACGGGGAAGCAGCAGATTCTGTGATGACTCGAGGAACCGAGGTTAAAGAGAGGGGCTAACTGTGCTCAGAGACTACCTCCATGTCAGCATAGTTTTGAAAGTTTTCTTTTGAAAATTTCTTATGTATGGGCAATATATCTTAGTCATTCTCCATTCCTTTCCTCTAGCTTCCTCATCCCCCCGCAACATTTCTCCCATCTCCCTCACAATTCCACACTTAACAAAAAAAATAACCCACTCAGTCCAATTAGTGCTACCCATATGGGCATATGCATGGGGTCAGCCATTGGGACATGGGCAACCTACCAATTGCTACCCACCCCAAAGAAAAGTGACCCTACCTCAGGCAGCCATCAACTACCTTTGGCTCCACAGCTTGACGAAGAACATTAGGAGCCCCACCCTGCTTCCTGCTGGAAATTTTGCCTGGCTTGGCCTTGTGCAGGTAACAACAGTGGCTGTGAGTTCACATAGGTAACAACCATGCCATATCCAGAGACTGTCCTTTCGCAACACTCCTCCTCATCTTCTGGCTCTAAAAATGTTTTAGCCCAATCTCCCATTATGCTCCCTGAGCCTTGGGGGAGGGCCTTGATATATATATATATGCCCCATGCATGGCTGAGCACTCACAGTTGCTTATTTTCAGCACCCTGAGCAATTACAAGCCTCTGCATTAACCACTGCCCTTTGTAGTAAGAAGCTCTCTGAAATCAAGGTCAAGAGCAGCACAAATAGAGATACAGGCATAAATATTTAAAAGAAGTTTGACAACATGACCATTTAGAACAAAAAAAAAAAACCTAAACAAATAAAACCAAACAAACACACAAGTAAAAAGAAAAAGTACCACACAACAACAACAAAACCCATGAATATGTTCTTCCCTGAGGGCTACAGCTTCCCTAGCCATGGGTATTGACCATGTTTGCAGTACCAGGCATGCATTGCCTCATGTGGAGTAGACTTCAAATCCAACCAAGAGAGCGGATGGTTATCCCCATACTTTTGATTCCATGGAACCAAGCAGAGACCCTGGAGTATATTTTCAGGACACATCCATAGTGTGTAGAATGAAGTAACTGTGTGCAATCATCTTTATCTCTACTTCCACCACCACAGTAACTAACACTGTCCTTGAAGCCTTACTTGAGTCCTGGAACTGGGATACGAGCTTTGAATATATATTATTGCTAACAATGTAGAAGAATCTGAAGGGGCCAAGATAAAATAACGTGACCAGATATATCTGTTTGAAACAGCAAAGCATAAACAAAATACATGAGATGATGGTTTAAAATACATGAACATCGGATAACAGAGGGCAATGATGCCTAAATGATGGGGAATTTTTAAAGTGTGCCTATGATTACTCCAGCTCATTAGAAAAACTTTACCCTCAAAGTTATGGGGTTTGCCTAAAACCACACACTTTAGAAGGAGTGACCCAAGATTCTTAATGCTGTATGCTTTTCAGTGGCATCAGATGGCTAATATTCTTTGAACATGATTCATGAAAAGATTGCATTTTTAACCCCCCCCCCTTTCTTTTTCCCTGGCCAATGAGCAATACTTAGTACCATGTGACATATTATGAACATATTAATTTTTTTTATAAATTCCAATCTCCCCTTCCCTTTTTGGCAAATAGAAAATAGTAGGGATTTTCTTCATGCTCTTTGTGTGAATTTTCTCTTATCTATTACCTCTGTGCCTTTGTTTTCTCTTGCTCTAGCTGAGCAAGCACTCATGAACTCTAGTGGATTTTACAGAGCTATAACCTAAGGCATGCACAGTAGGTAGGACACACACAGATGGTATCTGGGCAGAAATTATTTGTTATGATATCTGATAGGTACAATGATAATTCTGGGAAATATAGGGTGCATAGACTTTAAAAACCTCTATCAGAACCTTAAAAATGACCATTTCAGATTAGCCAAATTATGTGTATACCAGAAATGTCTTCTGAAGCCACAGAGCAATCTCCTGAGATCTGGGAAAACATCCACCTGTAATGATGTTTGTCAGAGCTGCAAAGGAGAGGGATGGATGGCTGGGCAAGTCTCCCATGCCATGGCCATGTCTTGAGCAGGAAACCAGTGGAACCCTGGGATAGGGCAATTTGACTAAAGGAGCCAGGAGATCTTGAGGCCACAGTCTCCTGTGGGCTTTCCACAATGGCAAAGGATCCTTATCCCTTTGTCAGAGCAGAAGAGAGTAGGCTTTTCTTGTTTGGAGACCATGCAATGACCTTACATGAGGTAGCCACCCCATAAGATTTCATAAGATATTCCCTCACCCACCCCCCGCCCCCATTAATCTAGGCCAGTAACAAAGGCTGGATGTCAACATTGCCTAAGGAGAGAAAACCAGTCCTGCTATGGGAAAAATAGCTTAGAGCCTGAAGGGTTTGTAGAGGCCAGAGCACGTGTGTGAACAGTTCTTGTGGGTGTTGAACTAGAGAAGAATGTAATACTCTACCAGAGAGGATTCGATGTTGGTGAATGCACCCATGAATTTGCATTCACTGTTTGACATGGGAGCTTGCATTTGACATTGGTCTAATGTCATGCTGTGATGATCCTTTGCAGCTTGTGTGTAAAGATAGACTACAGTGCATCGTTATTTTTAAAGTGTAGTGTCAGAGTCATCTAGGAAAATAACAACCAGAAGTTTCAGACTGGATCCCAGAAATTTGTGTTTTAGTGAGCCCTCTAGATGACTACTTTATAACCCTGTAATGTTCCCTGGGAACCACTGACCTGTAGTACTGAGGTAGAAAAGACACAACTTTGCAGTGCAGTATTTGGGGACTGAGTTAGGGTGCTCAGAGAGATCGTATTGTTAGGACACATTTATTATGAAGGACACAATATTCATCTTGAGTCTGCTTCCCTGGAGCACCCTGGGTGTACCCTTTCATTTAATCAATAAAGATAAAGAAGGCACAGGTTAAAGAGACATGGATGTCTTAAGAAACTTGGTGGGGCTGCGTCTGAAGGATGGAGTTAATTATGGGAGATACTGTCAATAATCCTGGGATCTCTGATGTCAAAGGGATTCTGGGATAAGGACAGGTAACAGGAGTTAGGAATTCAAGGCAAGAAGGTATCATTGCTATAATAGGCAGGAAGGACAAAGTGGCAGCTGGGGTACAGTGACCTACAGGGATTTGCAGAAATGACTAAAAATACCAAGGCAATTGCAGGCAGGTTTGCACCATGATGGAATGACAGTCAGTCTGAGCACTGTTCAGACTATAGAAAAGGAGACAGGCTCTTCAATGGCTGTTGCAATGGGAAGACAAAGCCTCTCACTCAATTTAGTGCACAGTTTCAGACTCTGTACTTTAAATAGAAAAACACACTAGTTCAAAAAAGATTTAATAGTGTAACTTCATGTCTACATGGTGAATATTCTATAGACCTTTTTGTACAGTGACCCCACCACTGCTAGACTCATTGCTTACTGTAAAAAGAGACTTGGGGGAGCATCTGTTAGTTCTAAGATCTGAGCTGGCATCAGTGCCAAGGGACTGATATACCATCATGGGCTTTGAACTTGGAAAATGCTTAGCACAGCATCCCTGTGCCACCTTAGTCTTGGCTTCCTCATAGCTTTTCCCTGATCATTTCTGTATTCCCAAGACCATTAAAAAGATGTTGCCCAGTTTCTGCTAGTTCATGTTTTTGTTATTTTTAGCTATGACAGAAAAAATGGCTACTGAGTTACCAGCTTAGTCTTACTCAGGTAAGGCAGAATTATGCATTATTAACGATTGAAGTCTGCCTTTGACAAAGCTGGGCTGATAGACACATAATTATCTCTGTCTCAGTACTGAACTAAGTATGACATAGACTTCTCTGTTTCCGAACTAGAACAATGTAGCTGCCCCTTCTGTATTCTTCTTTCCCTGCAGGCAGGCCCCAGGAAAAGGAAAGCTTCCCAAGCAACAGGTACTCAATGGTATATAGTTCAATGCCACACTACTTCCTAGTGCCCTGAACATCAGGGGTGCTCAATTTTATATCAGACCCAGAATGTTCCATGCTTGAGGACTCAGTTACATGATTGAGGACTGATTGACAGAAAGCCAAAGAATATGGTCATACCTGTGAAAATTACCCATATTGAACTTACCAGGACCAGCAGGAGAAGTATTGGATGGGATCTATAGACCCTAGTGGTTCCCAATTATATAAACATACAAGAACCCAAGCCTCCAAACTATGGTTTCCTCTTCTTGTCTTGGCTCAACTTCCATGTCATCATGACAGGGAGGAGATTGTTTGATGTCCCCACCTCCTTATTTCTATAGTCTTCCTGGAGGGGCAACTCTGGCTAGTTTCCTCTGACATGTGTATAATAGTAATGGATCACTGAGATCTACAGAGATCCTTCCTATGGTAGACCTCCCCTATCAGTTGATGTGCTTTCTCAGTGTCCTTGTGCTTTCCAATTCCATGGTGGCTTATTTTGTTTGTTTATGTCTACTTATTCCTAAAACGTTTTAATACACACATGCTTGTACACATGCATGCAGACAATTTAATTCCCTTTTGTTTTTAATTGATCTGAGTATTGTGAAGGGAAAGTTCAAACATAGACAGTTTCTGATATGTATTTCCTCATCCTCCAAGTTTGAATAATGATAGAGTTTTCTGAGTTTTCCATAGAGAAGAAAATAAGGATTTACAAAGCACAAAAGGACAGTATAGATTCTTCACTGTGCAGAATTCGTCAACTAATTTTTCTAGTTAATTGAAGAAGTACAAACACTGATAGGGCATCTTTTGGATATCAGGAAAAACAATCCAAAGGGCAGGAGTCTAGCATTTCAGGATCTTTTAGTCTAATTATTGTAGCTATAGCTTAGTGGTAGAGCATTTGCCTAATATGCACGAGGTCCCATGGTCAATCCCCAGTATTTCAAAAAATAAGATAAAATAAAATTAAAAGACCCTGTAGTCTAGTTAGGGAGGGACTGAAGGATGCATGAAAATAGGAAAGCATTGACATCATGCATAAAGCATCTGAGGCAGGATGCAAATGGAGACCTCACTATAGATATCAGCAGGACAGTAATGCCTGAGCAAGGTTCTCAAGATGCATCAAGTGGGTAAATTGGAAGAATGGGATATGACAGTTCTGGGAAAGAACATTGTGTCTACCAGGAAATGCAAGTACATCATTCTGCTAGAGTTCAAACATCAGTGGGTAGAGTGAAAGGAAAGAAGCTGGAGAGACAGCTAGAGTCAGTCCATGATTGCTATGAATTATTTGAAGGACAGGCCAGTGGTTCCAAAGTGTCTGTGGACCAGTGACACCACAGCATCAAAGAGCTTGTTAGAGCTACAAATGCTCAGCCTCAACTCCAGTAAATGAACAGTGAACCCTTGAGTTGCAGCTAAAAATCTTAGTTTTAACAATCTTAGTTTAACCAGGAGGTTTGGATGCATTCAGAAGTTAGGATAACATCTTCAGGGGGTGAGGAGCTATGCCAGGTTCTGGGTACTGGGAAGCTGTGACTTTGGAAAGAACTCACAGCTGTGTGCAAGCTGGATCAGAAGGGAGAAGCCCCATGTTAAGTCGCCAATTGGAAGACTACTCCAGTTGTCCAGATGAGAAATTATGAAGACTGGAGAAGGCCAGAGACTAGAAAGAAATAGAAGGGGTTGGACATGGGAAGGGCAGACTTTGAGGTCATCTGGACATGGAAGACAAAGGAATGTATCTGGGTCAGGGGGCCTTTGCTACTGTCACTGAGGTGGTACTAAAGTGACCTATTATGATCGTGCCATCCAACTGGGAGAAATGATGCTTCCAGGCATGTATCCCACATCTCTTCCATAGGGATGCTTATTAGTTGCATCTTCCCCTTGACTCTCATGATGAAGATGTCTCTTTCTGAGCCATCAGAACTACTGACATAGGGATTATAGTATTGTTCATTGTGCACACAGAAAACATCTCAAGACCAGCCCTGCTGCTGAAAAGAATGGAAGGGGGGGCATTGTAGTACTACAGTATGTCATAACTTCTGATTATTTCCCTGGTACTTACATATATCAGAGGGGAGGTGGACTAAAGTGAGTTGCATAGCTGTCTTCATTAATACCTATGTTTATACTGTCTCTGCTTCTGTGTATTTAGATTCCAACACAAAATATAGTTAGGAAAGTCATATCTCTTTCTGTTTAGGAGGTTGTTCACTTCCAGACTGAAACATCTTTTAAGAAGGTTCGAAATTCCAGGCTGCAAACCACAGAGTGTGACCATGACACCCAGATGTTCTAGCAACGAATACCCAAGGGTCACATTTACATATTGCCACATTTCCACCAAACATTCCCTTGTGGGTTGAACTGTGTTCTATTAAGCAGTGCTTCTCAACCTGTAGGTTAGGACCCCTTTGGGGTGTCATATATCAGATATCCTGCATTTCAGATATTTACATGACAATTCATACAGTAGCAAAATTACAGTTATGAAGTAGCAATGAAATAATTTTATGGTGGGGGGGGTCACCACAACATGAGGTACTGTCCTAAAGGGTCACAACATTGGGACGATAGAGAACCACTGTGCTAAAGGATGTATTTAAACTCAAACCCCAGTACATGTGATTGTGACCTTATTTGAAAATAGTCTTTACAGATGTGCTCAAGTCCAGAGAAAACCATACTTGATTAGTCAGGCTTGAGCCAATGGCTAGTCTTTATTTAAAGAAAGAAATTTAGATGCAGGGAGGACATCGCTAGCCCATGGTGGCAGAGTTTGGAGCGATGCACACCCACAAGGCAAGGAACACCCAGGATGAACCTCCACCAGGAAGAGTTAAGCAAGGGTTCTTTCTGGGGTCTTTGAAAACAGCTTGGTTTTGGGGTTTCTGATCTTTGAGATGAGGAGACAATACAGTTCTGCTCTTTAAGAAACTCAGTTGTGCTTGAAGCTAAAGAAACCAGCATATCCTTCAAACCTTTAATAGTTTAAAATCTACAGTTCTAGTCCCCCAAATACCAAGGCAAAAAACAACCACAACAGGCGCAAGACGATTTGAAACTTTCATGAGACAGGCTTTGATATCAGGGGAGCCAGAGAGATGGGCAAGAAGCCTCCTGTGGATAATGCATAAAGAAAACAGATCACATTCTTTTATCAGGCTGCCTTAAAATGCGATAGACTGCCATCTAAGAAGTGAGGGGAAATTCCCCGTAATTTCTAAGGAAAATAAGGACAGTCAGATAACCCTCCTATCCCCTGACAGCATATCACCAAATGAGAGATGGAGAATAATAGAAAAGATGGAGAGGATATAAAACGGGCCCCAGACATGGAGCATTGCTGGATTAACTCCAACGGCATTTGTGTATGTTGTCATGTCAATAAAATTACTGAAATTGAAACCTGAAATTGAACAGAGTGTGAAGGAAAGACGATATTACTCAAGGGATCCAGGCAGTAAATATTCACATTAAGAGGAGGTGATATCATGGAAGGTTTCTGTGCTTTGTGATGCCATTGAAGTCCAAACAAAGAGGGTATAATTTTATTATTTCCCTCTCTGCCATTCTACGCAGCACAAAGCACTTGCCTGTAATGAAATTGGGCTCCTGAGAAGTGAAATCAGAGTTCAAAGATGCATCAGTAGGTTGGAGCACATATTCATTTGTTCACAAGCCTTGTGGGGCTGCTTTCTCTCAATTAGGAGCCACGCACTTTCCTTACTCACCAGCAGGAACTGATGTGAAGAACAGACAATGTCCCATTCTTGGACAAGGGAGAAGGCTGAGTCCGAGAGTGACTGAGATTAGCTCAGTGGTGTATCTAGAATCCCACCTTTCCCCTCACCTCTGCTTTCTCGGTTGTGGAATGTTTCCTTTTGGTCCTCTCTTTATCCTGGAGACCCTTACTACATTCCAAGTGCACTCTATCTGTACATGGAGCCCTTGCTATGGGCCTCCCATATCTTCCATTTCTTCTGATATCTTAGGGAAAGTCTGGTCTGTGTCGTTCCTTCTGTGGAGTCTGAGAACCACAAAGGGTAGGTTGTCCCCTTTCCTAGTCCAAAATTCCCTGGCAGTGGTGTTCATCCACAGCAGACTGTGTGCCCAACAAGAAGACTGACACCCCAATGCCTGATGGGGAAGGATATTGGGAATTCTGAGGCTGGTCTGATCTGTCCATAGAGCAGGTTTCTGCTTCAAAATACACAGAGAGGGCTTCCCATACCCAAAAACCTGCCAATGTGTCCCCTTAGGGATTATTCTTTATTGAAAGAATTGGAGCCTGCTTTAAGTTCTCACATTCTTATAAAAACAAATCAAAGGGAAACAAAACACAGCTTCTAATTCATCACTGGATCCCTCTAGGAAAGGCCCAGTGTTATCAAACTGGAGCGGAGCTCTGCTTTGTCTTTCCTGGGGAAGTTATTAATATGCCGAGTGCCAGATAATTTAGCTGAATTTTTACAACTGATGAGAGGCAGCTCCTATTATGATCCTTGTTTATAAATGGAAACCTACCTTGGAAATGCGAACAATTGTTTTGTTGTTTACCCAGCTTCTAAGGTTAGAATTAGAATCCAAGTGCATGTACATCTCTCCCAACCAACAGCACTGCCATGCCACATTGCCACCCACGAACTGCAATTTTCAGGGAAGCACAGAATGTTGAGTCTGGTGACTGTCTTGGGCTGTGTGGGCTACTAGAACACGTCATGGGCTGGGTAACTTATAAACAGCAGAAGTGTCTTTCTCATGGTTTTGGTGGCTAGGACTTCTAAGGGCAAGGTGGTACTGGCAGAGAGCTGGTCTCCTGGCCTATACGTGACACCTCTTGCTATGGCCTTAGAGTGGCAGATCTGTGGGGCCTTTTAAACAAGGCCATCAATTCCATACCTGAGGGCTCTGACTACATGTCCTAACTATCTCCTAATGGGCCCCACCTCTTCATACTATCTCTTTTGTGGTTAAGATTTCAAAATATGGATTTTGGAAGACTAAGACATCCAGACTGTAACTGTGATTATCAAAGTAACTCTCTAGACAATGCATAAGCCTGCCATATAACAGTGCTGACCTTGGTTGTATAGCACCCACCAGCTTACTTTTAGTGTCAGAAAACTCACCACTATTTGGGGTCAGATCCAAACATTAGAGTCCATGTTTGGTTGTGATTAGGTTTTTACATTTGTAACCTCAACTATTCAATCATTCTATTTACTCTGGTACCACATAAAATAATCTCTGTGCTTGGACAACTGGTGGAGTGTTTGGTGATAGGATTGGCCTCTCTCTAAATCTTTGCTTTTTATTTAGTTTCTGAACTGTGATGATCTCCAAAAAAATTTCATTCCTTAGAACATATGAAAGTTTGTTAATGCCTCTTTGTATTTTTGGAGAGCAGAATTTGGATAATATTGTAGGTGTGGTTTGGTCAGGAAACAACAAAGTGATACTTTTATATCCTGATTTTTACCACATTTGTATACTGGTACTCACCATGGTATTGACTAAGTTTCACACAAGATTATCTTGGACTCTGCTCTGGGTTATGATTTGTGAGGACCAAGGCATACCCCCACACCATCAACAAAGAAATTTTATGAGAATAAGCTATATTAAAAATATTAGCCCTTTGTGTATCCCATTGGCTAATGTTTGTAAAGTCATGAACATACTCCTTGACTCAAACTGAACTCATTAAAACCCAGTGATCGAATTGCAGCTGTCCAAATTCTTCCCCCATGGCTATTTACCAAAGACTTTCATATAAAAATCTGTAAGTGAAACACTCTTATCAGCTCCAAACATTGGCTAAGCAAACACTATAGATACAGGAAGTGTGTTTTAGATGCAGGCTATAGTTTTCTATGATTCATCCAGTTTAGAAGCAAGAACAATTGAGATCCCTAGAAACTGGCAAAAAGCATGCTACCTCCAGTTCTGCCTCCCTTTACCCCCTTCCAAGTGGCAACCGGCCTTTTCCTCTGCACCAGCATGGCAGTATGCTTAGAGTCAGCTGCTGTGCTGGGTCTAGATGGTGAATCTATTCAGTTTTCCCTAAAGCACTTCTATGAATTTTGGACAAATGTACTAGGTTCTCTTTTGGCCAAGATATGGTCTCAGTCTGCTTGAAAATAACAAGAAGTAGCAATAATTAATGATTATTTAATAGTCTCTATCTACATTTTTCTGTCTCTCTTTATTTAGCCCAACATCCCAATAAAGTAGATGATGTAATTTCCACTATCAAATATAGTTGCCATGACTGTAGTCCCAGCACTTGGGAGGTAGAGGCAAAAAGATCAGGAGTTTACAACCAGCTATAGAGTGTGTTTGAGGCCAGTCTGATCCAAATGGGTCTCTGTTTCAAAAATTAAAAACCAAAGCTCTGTCTATTAAACAACTCTCCAGTCTTCCTTCTCCAAGTCCCTTGCAACCAGCACTCTATTTTCTGTCATTGGGATCTTAACTACTCTACAACTTTTGTATAAATGAGATTATGTCATATCTGTCTTTTTGTCACCAGCTTATTTCACATAGCACAGTGTCCTTTAGATTTATCCATGCTGCAGCTTATTGCAGAACATCCTTTTTAAAGACTATATTATATTCCATTGTGTGGATATAGCACAGTCTATTTACCCATTCGCTTGTTAACAGCTACTTGGACTGCTTTCATATTTTAGATATTATGAAAATATCAATATTAAGATGTGTGTACAAATACTTCTGAGAGACTCTGTTCATCATTATTTTTGGTAGAATTGCTAGAACATATGATAATTATTTGTTTAAACTTTTGAAGATGGGTATAGGTTTATACAGACCCACAGTATGCAATCTGACTAAGGGCAAGGGGGAAAAAAGCATTTGACTGGGAAAAGAACTCTAGATAAGACTTGGACCCTGGAATTGTAATCAGGGATACCTAGTCCATGAAAGACACATTTTTTTTTTTTTTTTTACTACTTAGCAGCCAAGTATTTACATGGTACCAAGTTAACTCAAGTTAGTCCTAAATTAAGAATCTACAGTGAGGTATTGAGGGCAAGGGACCTCTGTCTGAACAGAGCCATATAGAAGACAAAACAAAAATACTTAAGGAAGGAGAAAAGATGCAGTCCCTGTACAACCCATGTGGGAAGGTGATAAGAGTGGAGCTGATAAGGCTTCCTAGAAGTCTCAAATCTTACAGCTTTGTGCGGGGAGGGGACTTGATGGCAGTGGTTCAGGCATTTCTCTCATGCCTAATAGCAATCCAGCATCTTCTTCATTTCTTCATCCCTTATTAAAAATTATTATGGGGCAGTGCCAAGCATATATAAAGAGAAGATAATGATGAATCTCTAGATGTCCAACACCCACATCAACAAGTATGTGTTCACAGCCAATCTTCTTCCTGCTGCGTACCCAGGTACCGGTCTTGCCCCTGCAGGACCTCCATTGCTCTGAAGCAAATCCCAGTCAAAGCATCAATTTATCTGCAAGCCCTTCCCACTATATCTTTGAATGTTAGAAGTTCTTTTCTTTTTCACTTAAAAAATACAATCAAAGCATCATTCATTATTCATTTTTAGAACAGCTATTTCTTTTTTTTTTTTTTTTTTTTTTTTTTTTTTTTTTTTTTTTTGGTTTTTCGAGACAGGGTTTCTCTGTGTAGCTTTGCGCCTGTCCTGGAACTCACTTGGTAGCCCAGGCTGGCCTCGAACTCACAGAGATCCGCCTGGCTCTGCCTCCCGAGTGCTGGGATTAAAGGCGTGCGCCACCACCGCCCGGCTAGAACAGCTATTTCTAAAAGCTATCAGTATTTGCATTTTGGCTCATCTGATTTTTTCTGTTTTACAGTGTGATTTCATCTGCCCTCACATTGCAATTGTTGATATCTATCCTAAGTCTCTGAACCCGAAGGTCCTCTTCCATCTCTCACTCTTTCTCACCTTTTTTTCTTCTTTATAATGTAGTCATTGAAGAAACAGAGTTGTTTTTCCTAAATACTGTCTGGGCTTTGCTAATTGGATCCCATGGTGTCATTTAATGAGTTCCTCTGTTCCTTTAAATTGGTAGTGAGAGCTAGGGGCTTGATTAAATCAGATTTTATTTTTTTATGTTTTTAGCAACTGCTGCATAGTGGAATCCTATACTCTCACCAGGAGAGTTAATGTCCAGGGGTCTCTCTGTGATGTCACATTGCCTAGATCCACTGGTTCATCTGTGGTTACTGAATCCTTATTTTCTTATTGCATCATTTTGTCTTCACTTAGCATTTCATTTAATAATATGAAGAAATAATACCCTTGCCATCGATTCACTTACTTTGAAATGTAGCTCTTTTAAAACAGAAAGGTAAATACTGGATACTTACCCAACTTTATCAGCTTTCAGTAATGAACTATTTCCCTAATTTCCCATTAGTTACTACTGATTTTACTTTTGGTGGTAGTATTTCGTTAGTTTAGGACTGGATTTGTGCATTGAAACACGTTACACTGCTATCAGTCCATTAAAATGTATCCTTATTGATGACCACTTGTCTCACCTTTGGGTAATGGGAGCCCTTTCAACTTGGATTCCTAGTCCATTTGAAAGAAAGAAAGAAAATCCTCTATTGGTTCTTAATTACCACCTTGATATGGTATTTCAGGCTCATCTTTTGGGTCCCCCTTTTCAGATCTGAATTGTCATTTTTTTCAAGCAGAGTCATTTGGGGAAAAAGTATTTAGAGACCACAATCTGGACCTCAATGTTGTGTAGTGCTCTGAGTTAGTCATTGTTCTAAGCTTTTCAACACATGGAGCCAGGGTAAAACTCAAAGTATTTACAAAGATAAAATTCATGAGTTCATACTGAGACTGGAAATTACAGCTCAGAATTTGAGGGTTTCTACTGAATCTCATTTTCCTATACCTGTAATAATTCTCTAATATTAAAATTACAGTGCTCAAAAATGGACAGTGACTATTTTTTGTGTGCTTTTTGTTTTATTTTGTTTGGATTTTTTTTTGTCTTATTGATTTGTTCGTTTTGATTTTTGGTATCTTCTTTTTAGAGATGGGGAAGAGAGAGAGAAGCGCACACACACACACACACACACACACACTCACACCCCAACATGGTAAAACCAAGCAATGTAATTCAGAACATAATTGGATAAATACCACTCATAATATTTTTATATTTTTTTTCTTTAAGCTCTGTTCTACTTAGAACTTACATGTTTTAAAGCATCTTGGAATAACTTCTCTGTGTTGTTTTGCCACTCAGTTGAGGTGATAGTTTTTTTTTTCCACTTTGCTTTAGAGTTTTAGAATTTAGAGAAATTAGAATTTATAAAATTATTTTGTAAAATTTAATTTTGGTTTATACTAGTGCTTTAGTTAGTTTGGGCGGCTATAGCCAAGTATCACGGGCCACAGCTTCCTAAGTTTTCCCACTCTTAATCCCTTTTTTCATAACACAAGACAGGTAAGTATGTAAAATAGGTATGCAAACCAAATGTTTAGTGATATGATCATAAATTTATTTAAAAAATTCTTTGGTATCTATATAATTTTATTGTTGCCGTGAGGCAACTCTGCCAGAGAACACATTGGCATGCTTATAGATAAATAGAAAGTCTTTACTCTCACTGACTGGGCCACTGAATGGGGAACTCACCCAAATCATGCCACCCTGAGTCTTGCCATTCTTGGCTCTGTATGTATAAAAACCACATTCTGGTTTATCATGCTTCAATTAACAAGAAAAGTTAGTAATATGTGGAGATGCAGAAGCCAAAAAAACAGGGTTAGTTTACTTAGGGTGCTGTGGATATTGCTCTGTATAAATAAAATGTGATTGGCAAGTAGCCAGGCAGGAAGTATAGGTGGGACAAACAGAGAAGAGAATTCTGGGAAGTGGAATGCTGATGCGGAGAGATGCTGTGAGCTACCACCACGAGAAGATGTTAAGATACTGGTAAGCCACAAGTCATATGGCAACTTATAGATTAATAGAAATGGGTTGATTTAAGATATAAGAACAGTTAGTAAGAAGCCTGCCATGGCCACACAGTTTATAAGTAATATAAGTCTCTGTGTATTTACTTGGTTGGGTCTGAGCAGCTGCAGGACTGGAAGGTGAGAGAGATTTGTCCTGACCCTGGACCAGTCAGGACTAGGAAAATGCTATCTACAAATTTAGGGGCCTTCCTAGAACTATGGACTATGATGTATTAAGTCTTTATTCTCATTTTGGCAGGTGTTGGGGTCTACATGATGGGCTCTTAGGTCAGAATGATGCCTAAGTACCTTTAACATGGTGTCAATTGTGCTGAGGTCTGGGGGTCTGCACACCATTTATTAAAGACAAAAGCAAATTTGCATACCAATGAGAGAGGTGTACTTGTTTATTTTTCCAGAAGGAATTAAATGTTGGATGAATATTTGATACTGTAGGATGCACAGATTTTCAACATCTTTCAGAATTAATCAATATATTGATTTTTATAATCATCAATGCTGAGAACACAGCTTCATATAAAATAACATACAAAATAACAGTCCTATGTTCAGGCTTTTTCAGGAATAGTTGGAAATTCTGTTCTAATCTCAAGCCAAATTTCCTTTAACAACTCTCTTTATTAAACAGAAATCATCAATTCAAACAACAATTTTAACCATTAAACATTCCAATACAATACAACCCAAAGATACTGTAATTTGAAAGTTCCATGTTGAAGAACATAGTTGAATAATATTTAGTGTCTTTATTTTCAATAATTAAACTATTAGGGTTTTTTTTATAAATGTATGAAAATTTGTATTTACAGTAAAAACCCGCAATTAGTAACATACAATAGCCCAAAATCTTAGCTAAAGTATTTCAGGAAGTATTTTTTAAAAACAGTATTATTTATTTTTTCTTTAAATATTTCATATATGTATATAAGGTCTTTTGACCTTATCTACCCCTTAATACCTCCCTCTAACTAATCCCAGGACCTATCCACCCATCTCTCTCATTATTATTATTATTGGCTGAGTCCAGTTAGTAATGACCATTTTGGCCATCTATTAGGGTATGAGCAATTTATCAGCAGCTACATCCTCAAATAAAAGTGACTGGTTGTTCTTCACTAGCCATTAACTTCCCATAGCTCTCACTCTACAGTGGGGGTCTCAGGATCACCTAGCCCATCCATGCCAGAATTTTGACCGGCTTGATTTTGTACAAATCTCATGCAGGGAAACATAGCTGCTGTGAGTTGATGGGAGTAAGTATCAGACATGTTATGTCCAGATGATAGCATTTCATAGCCTTCCTCCCCACCCTTCAGCTCTTACTTTCTTTCTGACTCCTCTTCCACAGTATTCTCTAAATCTTGGATGGGAAGAGGTTGTTATAGATGACATCAAATGCTGAGCACCCATAGTCAAATGTTCTCAGCATTTTGACCAGTTAGTAAGTCTCTACTTTAATCACCACCCACTACAGTAAGAAGCTTCTCTGACCAGTGTTGAGAGCAGCACAAATCTATGGCTATAAACATCAAGTAGGTAGTTGGACAATATGACCATTTAGTGAAACAGCATCATTAGGTTTCTCCAAATGGCCTATACTATCTCTAGTCCCACTCTTTTGACGTGGTTTACAGTACCAGACATGAAATCTCTCCTGTGGACCAGACCTCAAATTCAAGGTGGTAATTGACCCCTGTAACTCTCATGATACTATTTCCCCAGTAGGCACAATTAATCTTGCAGGTTGATATCATAGCATGAAGACTCCAGGATTATGTAAGACTACCGACATCTTTCTTCCCTCCTCAGCCTCCATACTACTTTCTAGCACTAGGAAAGCCAGTCATAGGGAAAGAGTTAGTTTCCTGGTCATTTTGAGACTGATTTCTCCATGTCCTATAACCGAAGTGGGTGGTGTCTTCAGCAATAAGATCTTACCATTTAGTTATGTGAACAACCAAGAGCAATGGTGATAGTCCATGTTGTTTTGGGAGCCGCAGGGCCTCCCTGATCAACACCTCGGGAAGTGCTCATACCTGGAACTGAGATTTAATGATCATTTCTTTGGGGAATAGTATTGTTCACCATTCAGGGTATACAGTTAAACTCCTCTTTTAATATTATATTTTTAAATGAGCTTATAAACTAGTGAGGTTTCATAAGGCTTCTTCATACATTCTTAGCTTTGGATGACCCACTTCTAGCCCCCTGCTCCCCTGTTTCCCTACCCCTTATACCCCTGACCTTTAACCTTTAACCCTGAGTACTCACCCCCATGGCACCCATGTTTTATTTTCACCTCTAATTATATGTTTTACTTGGTTTGCAAGATCATAGATTTCATATATCCTTAATTTTGGTTAAACTTTCTGCCACCCTTATTTCTTCAGCCTCACCCCTCTGTTTTTGAACCTTTTCACCCCTGTGTTCCCCTCTCTGCTTTTATATTACCTTTGTTTTCTAATTAACTCTCTAAGTACATTCCCCACACAAAACAGTCCATTTCTAGTTTCTTGGCTTCCACATGTACTTTATGCTACAAACACAACAAAAATATTTGAAGCTAGGACCCACATATAATAGAAATCATGTGGCATTTGTGTTTAGGGGCCTGGGTAACCTCACTATAATTTTTTTCTAGTCCCATCTATTTACCTTTAAGTTTCATGGTTCTGTTTTTCTTACTCTTATATCCATAAGCTATTCTTATTCCATTGGGTATATGTTCCACCTTTTCCTTATTCATTTATCAGTTGATGGGCATCCAGGTTGTTTTATTATGGTGAATAGAGTTGCAATGAACATGGATGTACAAGTATCTCTGTAATAAGATATGAAGTCCTTAGGGTGTATACTCAGGAGTGGAACATCTGGATCATAAGGTAATTCTGTTTCTGTTCTTTAAAGAGACCTCCAGACTGACTTCCAAGGTGACTTCACTACCTTACACTGCCACCAGCAGAGCCTAAAATGTCCCTTTCCCCACATCCACACCAGCATTTATTGTCATTTGTGTTCCTGATGATCATTGTTCTGATTGATGTGAGATGGAACCTTAATGGTTCCAACTACATTTCCTTGCTAGCCAGGAATGTGCAGTTTTTAAAGTGTCAGTAGCTATTTGTATTTCTTGTTTCAAGAATTTTCTGTTCAGTTCTACAGCCCATTTTTAAGACGTTTTTGCTTCATGTTTAGATTTCTGAGTTCTTTATATATTAGACACCAATCCTTTGTCAAAGATTTCCTCCCAATCTGGAGGCTGCCTCTTGACTCAACAGACAGTTTCATTCACTGTTCAGAATGTTAGAAAGTGTGTTTTGATGTCGTATGGACCGATACTATGTGTGCTTGGTGTGTTTGTAACCGAGACTGTAGTGAAGTCAAACAATGCAACATGGGTGAAAATTGTCAGAAATTCCTTAGGTTCATTAGGTGTTTGAATTTGAATTAATTTCTGTAGTTGCATACTCAAAAATCTTTTGCTTAGTTTTGGGAGCTTACCACTGAGGAAAACTGGTTCTTCCTCCCTCTACAGCCATTGACAGCTTGTACCTCCTCATCTAGGGGTGAGGACTTATGAAAGTTTCCTCCATCTATGTGGTCATGATGATTGGTGTGCTCTTTGCTGGTCTTGTTCAGGTGACTGTATTGTTGAGCCCCCAATAATAACTAGGTAGCCCTAAATGTATACACATACAAGCAATACTAGTATGACTCAGCAACACACACACACATACACATGTGTGTATATACATATATATGTATATACACACACACATATATCAGGCAATAATAATTGGACTCGGTATATAAAAGAAGGGTCATGAATTTGAGAGGGTGGTGGGGGACACAGGAAGAGTTGGGAGATGAGAGTGGTATACATTATGTGGAGCGATAAAAGAAGATATCCAAAGCTGACCTCTGGCTTCTGCTTGTGCACATATAGGTGAGTAAACCTGCTCTCTCTCTCTCTCTCTCTCTCTCTCTCTCTCTCTCTCTCTCTCTCTCTCTCTCTCTCTCTCACACACACACACACACACACACACAAGAACACACACACACACACTAAAATTAAAAAAAGTCTAACTGTTGCAAAACTTGTCATTACCGCCCCCCCCCCCCATTCTGGTGTGTGACCCCAGTATCCCTACATTGACTCTGGAGCTTATAAACTGAAGGTACCCTTTCTTGCAGCTCTGGAGGTGAGACTGAGCATCACATTGCCAGCATGGTCAGCTCTGGTGAGGGCCTTTTGGGAATCTAGACTGCTGTTTTCTCTCTACATCACATCTCCATGGTAGAAGGCAGGAGGCTTTCTGTGGTCTTTTGTAAGTACATTAGTCCCATCCACAGAGGCGTTAACCTCATGATCTAAGGTTCCCCCCAATATTCCACCTCCTAATACTGTCACTGTGATGGTTAGGATTTCACAACATTCATCCATTACAGCTAGTCTCTCTTCTTCATACTAAAGTTTGTCAGGAAAGTAATGTTTCTTCTACCTGGCTCTTGATTTAATACTTTGAATTCTACTTGCTTACTCTGTGCCTTGCATGATTCGATCACCCTTAGATCTATTTGAAGTTAACACAAACACTGGAGATTTGCACCAAGGAACAGTCCATGGGTAATGGGTAGGGTTCAACCCCGCGCAGACCCTGGCCTCTTGCTCTTTCTTCCTCCTGACTCTTCTGTTTTATTTTCTGGCTCTGATGGTACAAACCACAAACTCCCAGTTTTTCATTTTTGTTTTCTCCAGAATAAACAGATTTATTGGAACTGGCATCTGGAGAAAGTAGTGTTTGATGTATCAGACTGAGGGATGTGGCCAGGAAGCTGATATGCAGATATCATTATTGGGATCTCTCTCTCTTCTCCAGCAGACTCCTCTTAAGTTCAGACAGTACAGGGCTCTGCTGGGAAAGCAGTTTTACCATCCCCCAAACATTCTATCAAGCTCCCTTTATTTTTAAAACCGTGGGACTATTTTCTTAATCTGTCTCGTTCATTTCAACCGCTCCTGTTATAAATAGAGAGAAATGCCACATTAGGCCAATCTTACATTTATGCTCCAATGTCAGCTCTAAACATTGCATATTTTCTAGTTGTTGCTATTCCAAACCTACAGAGAGGTAGCTACAGAGAGGGGGAACAAAAGAGGCCTGTGTTGCTTTCTGATCCTCCCTAATCAATTAGGGTCATTTGACAGGGAGCCTCAGGTTTGGGCAGTAGGATTTCTCCTCACCTACCTACACACAACAACACAGTAAGACGCTGAAGGTGTGATAGAAGACTAGGCTGGCAATACTTGAAGGCTGAAAACACAGTCCTGCTCTGGGGAAGGAAGGAGAGGATTGTTGGCTGGTTTGGTTACATGATCTCTCTGGAAGTTTTCTCCCTCTTCATCTTTTTCTCATAGTCCTGGCTTGTCTAGTGTGGGTGATAGCAGGAGTTGTGGTGTCCAGAGCAGAGGTTTCAGATCCTGGCTATTCTGACTGTAGTCCAAAGCAAAGGGCACACCTAACAGAGAGCCAGATTTCCATGTGGGGCCCCTGGGAGTGTATGCAGTGGTGTGTGTGTGTGTGTGTGTGTGTGTGTGTGTGTGTGTGTGTGTGTGTGTAAGGGAACAGGATTCACAGAATTGTAGCATTCTAGAAAAGCAGAATTGGTAGACCATGGACTCCTTAAGCCGCTGGTTCTCTGGTTCTGCAGGCTCAGAATTCCTGGACTCCATTCATCATTCTCTTAACTGGAGACATTCATCTCCTCTTTCCAACCTAAACCAAGCATTGGTCTGGGTTTCCATATCTAAACATCCTTAGAAATGTCTTATTAACAGAAAAATATGTACCCAGGGTCTCCATATGTTCAAAACAAGAACAGAACTTAGAAATCCTATATTTCTTAGTAACTGATCACCATCTGGTTTAGTCTGTCTCGCCTTTCTCCTTCCACAGCCAGACCCTGGGGGCGTGGGGATTGTTTTTTTACATTTATTAATTTATTTTATGTGTGTGGAGGTCAGAGGACAACTTGTAGGAGTCAGTTCTCTCTTTCATTATGTAGGTTCTGGGGAAACAGAACACAGGTGGTCACACTTGGCAGCAAGTACCACTTCCTGCCTGAGCCGTCCATCTGGTCCTAATTCTTTTCCTTCCTTCCTTCCTTCCTTCCTTCCTTCCTTCCTTCCTTCCTTCCTTCCTTCCTTCCTTCCTCCTTCCCTCCTTTCTTTTTTCTAGTTACAGAAACATCAGGAAAGAATTGCAGTCCAGACAGCATGATACTATGCCACGTGACAACAGTTGGAGTCTTTCCCCTTTCATGCATCCTTCATTCCCTTTCTAAAAGGATGATCTCCCTGTGTCCACCTGAAATAATATCCCAGAGCTGTCTCAGTTCCACTGTGCTCTTTTATCCCATCCTCAAGGTGTAGATGTAACCAACCGTCTTATTAAATAAAAAACACAGAGCCAATTCAAAAAAAAAAAAGTCAAGAGGTCAGAGCTAAGAGCCTTACCCTTCCTGATTCAGTGATCCTCATCAGCCAAGAGAGCTCTCCGAAAGGGGACCTACTTCCTGTGTGTATGTCTTTATATAGTCTAACTGTTCTGCCTTCTCATTGGTTGTAAACCCAAACACGTGACTGCCTCATCACTGCCTGAATATACCGCCCTCCAGGTCCTTAAAGGCGTGCGCCAACGCCACCATGCACTTGCTATTGCTCTAATAGCTCTGACCCCCAAACAACTTTATTTATTAACATACAATTAAAATCACATTTCAGTACAAGTAAAATACCACCACACTCAAGGTCTTGCTGGTTTCTGCAAACAAGAACAAAAAGACCCCAGAACCCTGAAAATCTAATAGTTTATCTCATTTGATAACCAGAAGCTTTAACCTGACAGCAAGGGTACCCCAAAATAAAATACAATGGAAATTATGGCTTGAATAAAGTATACTTCAAATAGATAATTGATAAACATTTTCCCTCTATATACAAAGCATTGGTACTCCTCTGAGTGCCCTGGGGATGGAAGAGACTCTGGCCTGGATCCAAGCTTTTTAACCTTACCCAATCTGACAACTCTTCCCACTGTCCCTCTGCAGCCTGCTCTCCTAAACCAGCAGATACTCTGCAGAGCTTTGGAACTGCTCTTCTCCAGACTACAGATAGGTCACAAGTCAGATTCACAGACATCAGCCATGGCCCTGGTGACCTGAACATGCTGGGCAGATTTGCCATGTGCATCATTTGGATCTTCCTTGATGGAATCGCCTGATGTAAGGTGGAGTGTTTTGCATATTCCCTGCATAACTCGGTAGAGAACAGAGGTCTTGGGTAATTCAGCACCCCATCTTATTAGTCTTCTCCCCTTCTCTCTACCTCTACTTCCAGAAGGATAACCCGGTTCTGATGGGACAGAGGTGGCATGGCCGGGAGTGGTATGTGAGTACATTTAGAAACTGTCACTGAGCCGGGCGGTGGTGGCGCACGCCTTTAATCCCAGCACACGGGAGGCAGAGGCAGGCGGATCTCTGTGAGTTTGAGGCCAGCCTGGTCTACAGAGTGAGATCCAGGAAAGGCGCAAAGCTACACAGAGAAACCCTGTCTCGAAAAAACCAAAAAAAAAAAAAAAAAAAAAAAAGAGAAACTGTCACTGGAAACCTACTTATGCAGCAATCATGAGAAGCTAACCTAGGATGTTCCAACCCCTTACTGCATGTCTACTTCCCATAATTCTGTTCCTCCATGATAGCCTTCATAACCATCATGTCAACTCATTATTTTGAAAATTTCTGAGGAATGCCAGTTACAGTGACTGGGCTTGAGGAATTGTCATGTCTCGGCTTATCCTCAACCCGAATGCCCAGATCATCAGTTGCCAGTGTCTAGGCTAGTTGTGCTCATCAAACATTGTCTTGGTTTTTTCTGTGATACCCTCTTTTGCTGGAGAGTCCACATGCCTAAGGCTCTTCCTGGTCTGGGCTTGCCACTGCTGGGTTTGAATCCCAGTCAGCGTTTGGCTCTGAGCTCCTGGGACTCTTTGCAGCTGTTTCTTTGACCCATACATGTTTTGTGTAGTTCTAATGATTATTTTTTGAGACCCCAATCAGTGTAAATATCTGACATGCTTAAATTCATTCCCTGTAGTAGAGTATTTCAAATGAGCCCTGACAAGGAGACTCAGTGGCAGATGATCATCTTACCTGGTCACTGGTGTGTAATGATCACGAATTCAGCAACAGGGCTCCCCGACACTGTGACTATTCCCTCTTGTTTCTGAAAACTTAAAGTAGGTTACCACTTCTGGATTTTTTGTAGTTAAAAATGGGTTCAAATGTCACTGTCTGTGACTGCGTTTTACCCATAAAACAAAGGCACTTGAGTAGAAAAGCCTTAATGTCTTTTCTGACTTATGATCTTTCTGTCAGTCCATATAATAAGAAATACCAAGAATAAGGAGACAGGATCCTGATGGACTACTGTATCTTACCTAAACACAGAATGTCTTATAAGATTCTTAGGGTAGACAAAATTCTCATTAGAACAAACCATGTCCCTGAATTGATCACTTCATTTGCATAAAAATTAGCATAACGTTACCTTTATGGAGGCAATGTCTATAGGATTAGCATGGATGCTGACAATTTGTGGAGGACCCCTGCATCTACGACCTAAAGGATCAGAACATGTACATGGGTGAGATGAATTCTCTAAGACAAGGCATTAGAGATAAGCTCCTACTATAACAGAAGTCAGTGGAGATTATCACGTAATTGCCAATGAACTAGTGTGCCAGTGAAAGTCCAGAAAGCCCACTCTGGTGGATAACAGAACTTTCAGGTAAGCAAGTCAGGGGATGAAAGGATCCTGTAGACATTAGTTGCCCAAAGCTTCTGCAGGGCTTTTCCTCACAGGAGATGCTCTTGCATAATTGGAGTCAAGGTGTTCCCTAAGAGCACTTGATAAGCAGAGATGCTACTGCTGTTCCCCTAGGTCTTCTGTTCTGCTGTGGTTTGAGGAGCAGTGTGCTGGAACATGCATAAGTAATCCACATTCCTACAGCATCAAAGCATCAAGACCTGGCCTTGATCAAATAGAATAGCCAGCACGCCTGCCTGGGCTGATCTTGCAAATAAGGACAAAGAGAGTTCACGTTCTGTTTTTCAACCCACCTTTATTACACACCTACTTAGCACATGTTGACATCTCTTCTTAGCTGGGCTGCAGGCACATCAATGGGGATTTATAACCATGTAGGTGGGGCTGTGAAAATTTAAACACCAGATGCCTTGGTAACACAAAATGGGGGCCTTGACCTTGCCTGGCCAACAGGGGAAATCTGAGTAGCCCAGCATCCATGAGGGCAACTCCTGCTCAGCCTCTAAAGACCATGTCTGCTCTTGGAAATGGAGTAAGGAGAAAGGTACGAGAGAGGTCATTCACAATTCTGTCATTCATAAATTTTCCTGAACCTTTTTGGAAGGCATTTGTGTTTCCTGCCAGCACCACCTCTTGGGGGTGATGAATTCCAACAAGTTCCAATTCATTTATTATTACTCACTGTGAGAGAAATTGCTTCCTTTTATGTCTGGAACTAAACCTGGATCACATTTTGTAGCATGTCCCTAGTCACAGACTTGGGGATTTGATAAGTCTATGGCTGTGGACCCGAAAAGTTCTGTGATCCCTTCAGACTTAAGCCCCTCACTTCTCAGCTTGTTAGACACACCCATTTTATCTGGCCATCTCAGAATCTTTACATGCTGTGCCTCTCTAGAATTTAGTGTCCAGGACATCCCTCAACCATGGCACTTCACAGAAAATCAAGACTGCTCTTTCTAAGGGAAGAAAGACTTCTGCTTTCAATGTCTGATCATGCGGTATGAGAACATGGGGTATCTGGCTGAGACACTCTATATGGAGAGAGCCTGTACCAGAAGCCCCTCATGTTGCCAGGACCTTGTCTAGGGATGACCAGAGGATTAGCACAGAGGACTGGGTCAGGAGGAACGTGAGTGGGTGGGTATCCTGAGTGCTAGTGGGGTCTCTGCTCTGATCATTGCTGAGGATCCAGACCCTTTATGTGATGTATAGGGCTCTGTTTTTTGTTTTTGTTTTTGTTTTTTAAATTTGCTTTGAACCTTCCTAATCTCTCATGAGATTCTATGTGCTTCTTCAGTGGCATTTCTCTCCATGGCCTGTGATGATCAATTCTGACAGCATCTAGAATCAAGACAGACTTCTGGGCATGTCAGTGAGGGAGCTTCTAGATGGAGTTAATTGAGATGGGAAGACCCACCCTAAATGTAGTTGATACCATTCCATGGGCTAGGGTCCTAGACTGAATAAACAGGAGAAAGCCAGCTGAAATACCAGGATCCATCTTTCTGCTTCTTGACTGTGGATGCAATGTGACCACCCACCTCATGCCCCGGCTGCTGTGCCTGCCCTTGAACTGTGAATGAGTTTAGTTTCTTTTATCAAGTATTATCACACAAATGAGAAAAAGTAACTAACATACTGCCTTATGGACCTAGCTGATTATTTACATAATTTTAATTTTTTTTGAGACTAAGTATTGCTATGTTGCTCAGGCTAAACCTGAAATTTTATAGCCTCAGCTTTCCAGTGCTGGGATTATAAATATCCACCACCACCCCCAGCATGATGACATTATTTATAATGCTTTCTTCACAAAATTGTTGTATTTTTATAATTATATATTAGAAAATTTTCATTGGGAAGCATTTGGAAATTTGGACAAAGTAAAAATGTAAAATCCTCAACCATTTTGTTACACCTCCATTTCTTCTCAGTTTTTTTCCCCAAGATACATTAATAATTCCTCTTTGTACCAGGGTATCGTAAATTGCCTTTTTCATGTACTACACGCCATGAATACTTTTACGTGCCAGAGCATTTTCTGAAAACATCATTTGAAATTGTTGTTTGACAGTCTGCCAAATGGATATAAATTTGACCAGCAATTCTCTTCTGAATGGGCTAACGTTTCCAATGTTGGTTATAACAAATATTTCTATTTTTTTTAAAAATGTTGTTTTAATCTTCCAGGGCAGGCCTGAGAGTTCTCTGTTCACTACATATGATTGGAACGCTTTATCTAACTCAGTGGTCTCCAAACTGAGGTGTGCTTGCTCCTGATTTCTGAGGTGATACCAAGTGTGGAAACCAAAGTTTCCAAAAAAAAACTTCGTTTTTGTCTGTTCTTACCTTATACTTCTACAGTTTCTATTTTTAACGCTTATTTTACAATCAATGTAAGGTACCAACATAACTGTGTGTGCAGGTGTTATGGTTTGAATCTGGAATATTAGGTTCAAAATGCCATGTTTTGTGTACTTGATCTCCAGCATGTGATATAATTTAGAGGCTGTGGGGCCCCTGGGAGGTGGGGCCTGATGGCTGAAGTGGTTACTCGATTTGGGCATTTGAAGATCCTACCAGCCTCTGCCCAGCCTAAGCTGTCTGTATGCTGACCCAGGCTCCACGAGCTCCCGCCGCCACAGACCCAGGCATTCCCTGTGACATGCTACACACACCAAGATGGCTGGAGAACCTCCGAAACCACGGGCCAGAACTAAGCCTCCCTCCCTTAAGCTGCGTCTGACAGATATTTTGTCCCGGAAACCAGGAAAGTAACTAATACAGCATGCAGCCTGCTAGCAAGTGCCCCTAATTGGAGGACACGGACATCCTTTTAACTGTGGGTGGTTACAATCATAGTCATTTGCAGACCACTGGTCTCAGTCACTCTGAGTTGTGGCAAAGGCTTTTTTCTCCTGAAGCCTTGGGATTTTTTTTTTTTTTTTTTTTTTTTTTAGAAAAGGAAAGCCTCCAGGGACTCCTAACTTCCTGCTGGCTCTTCTTGATCACTGTCAACAGTGGGAGGTCTCTTCTTCAGCCATTGGAAGTGTGTGTGTGTGTGTGTGTGTGTGTGTGTGTGTGTGTGTGTGTGTGTGTGTGTGTGTGATGCAGGGTGACTCTCTTTGTCTGAATAGTCAGAGATAATGTCTCTGTAGCTTCTGTGAGATCTTTCTTGCCTCCAAGTAAGATGCTTCTTTGTTGCCGGAAGTTTTCCTGTGTCCTGGCCTGCCAGTGGTAGGAACAAATCTCTCCCACTCGAGTCCCACAAGTAGACACACAGAGGCTTATATTAATTATAACTGAATGGCCATGGCTCAAGCCTTTTGCTAGCTAGCTCTTATATCTTAAATTAGCCCATAACTATTAATATGTGTATTGCCATATATTCTGTGGCTTTACCTGCGTCCCATTACATGTTGCTCCTTGGGTGGCTCATTGGCGTCTCTCCCCACCTTCTTCCTGGCTCTCTCTTTGAATTTCCCTCCTGCCTCTAAGCTGCCTTGCCATAGGCCAAACGGTTTTATTTATCAACTAATCACTTGTTTCTTCAAACTCTGCTTCCTTCCCAAGTTTTGAACTACCTGCTTTTCTTGTACTTTCTGAACACTTTCACGGCCCCTTCACTCTTTGGTTCCTTCACTCCTTTACAATGGTATCTTTTTTTTTTTTTTTTTTTTTTTTTTTTTGGTTTTTCGAGACAGGGTTTCTCTGTGTAGCTTTGCGCCTTTCCTGGAACTCACTTGGTAGCCCAGGCTGGCCTCGAACTCACAGAGATCCGCCGGCCTCTGCCTCCCGAGTGCTGGGATTAAAGGCGTGCGCCACCACCGCCCGGCACAATGGTATCTTTTTAAAAGTTTCCCATACCAACACAAATAAGATGAAAAGTACTCGCTTTAAATTATTCCATGAGCCTTATAACTTTATAATTTGTATTTGTTTTCATACTCATACTTTAATGTGTACAATTTGGTAACCTTTGATGTGTGAAAACTTCCACGAGCCCATCACAACAACGTGAATGTATTTCCCGAATGCTCCCTGCAAAGGGTTGTAGCCTGCTTCACCTACTTCCATCATTCACAGGTTAACAGAAGTGCTTTATATCACTACAGAGTGGTCTGCCTTTTCTAAAATTTATATAAATAGGTCTATCATATGTCATTTATCTTTTTGCTGGCTTCATGGACTCAGCTTAATTATTTTGAAGTCTGCTGTGGGATGTTCTGTATGGCAAATGTGTTGCTAATTAATCAATAAATAAAACACTGATTGGCCATTGGCTAGGCAGGAAGTGTAGGCGGGACAAGGAGGAGAATAAAGCTGGGAAGTGGAAGGCTGAGTCAGAGAGACACTGCCAGCCGCCACGATGACAACCAGCATGTGAAGATGCCGGTAAGCCATGAGCCATGTGGCAAGGTATAGATTAATGGAAATGGATTAATTTAAGCTGTAAGAACAGTTAGCAAGAAGCCTGCCACGGCCATACAGTTTGTAACCAATATAAGTCTCTGTGTTTACTTGGTTGGGTCTGAGGGGCTGTGGGACTGGCAGGTGATAGAGATTTGTCCTGACTGTGGGCCAGGCAGGAAAACTTAAGCTACAGAAGTTCATCGGTGTTGTCTTATCAATGATTTGTTCCTTATTGCTGTTGATTACTACATGGCTTATTCATAGTTTGTTCATTCATTTGCCTGTGAATAGACAGTGGACTTGTTTTCAGGTTTGGGGCTTTTATAAATGAAATTTGCTCACACATCTTTATATGGGTGTATGCTTTCATTTTTCATTGGGAAATATCTAGAAGAATTCCTGAGTCATAATAGGTAGATTTTACATTTTTAAATAGATTTATCTCTTTCTTAATTATGTGTTTGTGTGTGCATGTGTGTGTGTACATACACATGGATGCTGGTGCTTAAGGAAGTCAGAGTTGTAGTCATAGGTGGCTGTGAGCTTCCAGATGTAGGTTCTGGGAATCAAACACAGGTCCTCTGGTATGTGTGCTTAACTACTGATCCAGCCCAAGTATTTTAAAATTTTGAATCCAGTAGAGTTTTCCAAAGTAGTAGTATCATATTAAACCCAGCCAGTGTGTGAGAGGGAATGCTGTCTTCTTCATTACTTGGTGTGGGTCAGTGTTTCTAACTTTAGCCATTGCCACAGGCCTGTAGAAATAAAAATAGAGCATATAAAATCTGAAAATTCCCAAATTTGAAATGCTTCAAAATCTGAAGATTTTTGAAGAATTTGAGAACCTCTATGATACCTTATGTAGAAAATTCCACATTTAGACTCATGTGATGAGTTGCAATTAAAACATAGCCACGTGAGAAAACAATAAGGGGCATGTGAACCATAAATGAACTTCTTGTTTAGACTTGGGTCACATCTCTAAGAGACCCTATCACACATTCTCAAATGTCCCAGACTCTAAAAAGATAGGAAATCTGAAACACTGCGTACTGGTCAGGATTCTTGAGAGGAACAGACTGGTAGAATGAATATATTTATGTATTATACACATATAAATGTACACATATACATATATGTATATACACATATAAATGTATATATGCACATATAAAAATATGTATATACACATATATATCATTCATAAATCTTTGTATAGATGTACACCATCATTTCTCTTTGGTAAGTATCTAGAAGAATGGCTGGGTCATAGTAGGTAGATTTTTAATTTTTAAATAGATTTATATGTTTCTTAATTATGTGTTTGTTTCTAAATTGTGTATACACATACACACACACACACATATATATAAAATGTCTTACAGGCTGTGGTCCAGCTAGTCTAACAATGGCTGTCTACCAATGGAAAGTCCAAGAATCCAGTAGTTGTTCAGTTCTTGTTGCTGATGTCTCAGCTAGTCTTCAGTATACACTGGAATTCTGAAGAAGTTGGCTCTAATGCCAGAGAAGGAATGGACTTGCCATTCAGAATGAGGGCAAGCAGGCAAAGAGCTTCCTTCTCCCATGTCCTTTACATGGGCTGCCAGTAGAAAGTGTGGCCCAGATTGAAGGTGGATCTTCCCATCTTACTTCTTTTAGGCAGGGTCTCTCATTGAACTTGGGGCTCACTGATTGGCTAGGCTGGCTGGTCAGTGAGCTTCAGGGATTCACTTGTTTCTTTCTCCCCAGTGCTGAGATTTCAGGCTCACATCACCTGTCTGGCTTTTTATGTGGGTTCCTGGGATCTGATCTCAGGCCTTCATGCTTGCACAGCAAGATTTAACTGACTGAGAATTTCCCTAATCCCATGTGGAGCATCTCTTCAAGGAAACTCACCTAACCACATGCATATTTTTGTTGATATGCTTTCAAATGTTCTACCTGTGTACAATTATTGACTTTGTTTCTCTTATTTTTTTTGAGAGTTCTTTATATATAGATTGTCCCTGGCCTATGATAGTTTGGCTTACAACTTCTTGAGCACTATGACTTTAAGTCTTGATCTTCTTCTGGATTATTAACACTGGACAGAGGAAGCAATACTCTCTCTAATGCTGGACAGGGACAATACACTGTGTACCGTTCTCAGTCAGTTACAAGATCATGAGGATAAACCATAGATACCCTGCAGTATACTGTGTGGCTGGTATTTCATAGGTTGGATGTATTTTGTATACGTATGGTATTTTCGACCTATGATAGGTTTATCGGGACATGAACCTTTTTTTAGTTTAAATATTATCAAGTTATAAACTGGAGGCATGGAAATTATTCAAGTGATAAAAGATGACAGAGCTCCAGTGTGACGAGCAGCCTCATGGAATGCCATTTCATTAACACTGTTATAGATAACTGATATTCTGGACACAACTTTCCTACCTGATATACATTTTGCAAATATTTTCTTGCAGTTGCATCTTGTCTTTTGATTCTTTTAGTATCTTTGGAAGAATAAATTTATTTTTTTGCAAAATACAATTTATCATTTGTTTTAGTTTTTGGGTTGGGTTTTTGGAATTGTGTCTTACACTGTATGCTCTAACTCAACATCACAGAGATCTTCTGCTATTTCTTCTGGAATTCTTTGGCTGTGCATTTAGGCTATGGTTTCTTTTTCTGAGCTACTTTTGGGTATAGTGCACCTTTTTGCGCATGCATGTGCACTTGTCTTAAGGCTGTTTTGGGAGGTATTCTCTGCACTGGGTTAGCCCTCCACCCTTCTTGACAATCAGTTGTCCCTATGTTTGAGGTCTGTTCTAGCTACCTGTTGTGGTTTATAGATTCAGTCATTCATCTTGGGGCCAATTTAACACTGTCTTGACTGTTTCAGTGAAATTGGGTGATGTTAGTTTTCCATTTTGCTCTTTTTCAATGTTGTTTTAATTATTGTCGGCGATTAGAATTTCCATATGAATTTTTGTAATAAGTTTGTTAATTTCTCCAGAAAATCCTGCTGAGATTTGATAGGAATTATGTTGAATCAATAAATCAATTTGGGAGATTTAACATCCTAGCAACACTGAGTCTTCTGAGCCATGGGCAAAGGACACCATTCAATTTATTTAGGTCATCTTTAATGTCTCTCAGCACTTAAAATTTTTTTTCATTGTATAAGTCAAGTGTAAAGAAGAATATTTTAGTGAGCTTTATTCCTAGGTAGATAACATTTTGAATGCTATTCTAAGTGACACTCTTTTTTAATTTCAATTTATGATTGTTCATTGCTAGTGTATAGAGATAAAATTGACTTTTGTGTATTGATTTTATGTGGTGGAACTTTTCTGCACCTACACATCAGTTCTAATAGCTTTTTCTTTGGGGAATCCATTGACTTTTCTGTGTAAATGATTGTGTTACCTGTGAACAAATATGGTTTTAATTCTTCCTTGTGCCTTCATTTTTCCTTTTTCTCTTTATTGAATTGGCTAAAACCTTTAGGAATGTTGAATGAATATAGTGAGATTGAATATCTTTTCCTTATTGTCAATCTTAAGTAAGATATTCAGTCTTCGACAGTCATGATTTTCCCTGCAGAGTTTTCAAGTCTGCTCTTATTTCATTAAGGGGTTTCTTTCTGTTACTCATCTGCTGAGAGATTTTTGGTATTTTGTTTTAATAGAGAATGGAAATTTAGTGTTTTCAAATGCTTTTTCTGCACCAATTAAAGTGAACTTTTTTCTTTTTAGCTTGTTGATGTAAATTAAATTGAGATTTTAAAAATTATTTCCTTCTTTAAATTATAATTATATCGTTTCCCTCTTTCCTTTTCTCCCACATACTCTTTCTTTCTTTCTCTCTTTCAAATTCATGCCCTCTTTTTTCATTAGTTGTTTTTACACACACATATATTATATCTATATTCCTTATATATGTACATACATATATATTCCTAAATATATAAATGTAACCTACTCAGCTATATAAATACAACCTACTCAGTTATATAATGTTACTTTGTATGTATGTTTTCAGAGCTGACCATTTGACAATGGATAACCAATTGGTATGCTCTTTCCTGAGGAAGACTATTGCATTTTTAAATATTAAATCAACAAAACCTTCCTGGGACAGATACTGTTTAGTCATAATGGATTGTCCTATTTGAATAATTTTGAACTTGACTCTCAAAACATCTCTTTGAAACATTTGCATCTATGTACAGAAGATTTATTAACCTAGAGTTTTTTCTTATAATAACTTTGTCTATATTTAGTATTAAGGTAATGTTGGGATTATACAAAGAGTTGGGAAGATTCACTAGGGAAGCCATGTAGCCTTGAAATTTCCTCATAGAAGAGTTTTAACAGCAAATTTAGTTATTTAATGCAAAGAGATCTGCTCAGGCTACTTCTTCCTAAGCAAGCTTTGATAGTTTGTATCATATATGAATTTTGAGTACTCTAAGCTGTCAGATTTACTATATATATATAGTTTGTATCATATAAGAATTTTGAGCACTCTAAGCTGTCAAATTTACTATCATGATGAGATTCCTAATATACTCAATAATCCTTTTAATATCATAATTTTATTTTTTATTTAAAAAAATTTTATTCATTTTACATACCAACCACAGACCCCCTCCCACTCTGCCCCCCACCTCTCCACACTCTACCCATCCTCCATCCTCTTCTCCTAAAGGGTAAGGCCTCCCATGGTGGAGACAGCAAAGCCTGGTATGTTCAGTTGAGGTAGGACAAAGCCCCTATCCCCTGCATCAAGGGTGAGCAAGGTGTCCGACCATAGGTAATGAGATCCAGAAAGCCAGCTCATGTACCAGGGATAGATCCTGATCATACTGCCAGGAGCCCCTCAAACAGATCAGGCTACACAACTATCTCCCCTATATAGAGGGTCTAGTCTGGTCCCATGCAGGTTCCACAGCTGTCAGACTAAAGTTATGAGTTCCAATAAGCTTGATTCAGTTGTCTCTAGAGATTTCCCCATCATGATCTTGACTGCCACCCCCCTCCCCCACCTCCTGCTCATAGAATCCCTCTGCCCTCTCTTTGACTGAACTCCTGGAGCTTGGCCTGGTGGTTGGTTGTGGATCTCTGCCATCTGATTTCATCAGTTGCTTGATGAAGGCTCTATGATGACAGTTGGGGTATTCACCAATCTAATTACCAGGGTAGGCCAGTTCAGGCACCCTCTCTGCTATTGCTAGTAGTCTACTTTGGTGTCATCCTTGGGGATTCCTAGGAATTTCCCTAGCACCAGATTTCTCCCTTTCAACCCATAATGTCTTCCTCTATCAAGATATCTCTTTCATTGCTCTCCTATGCCATGCCTCCCCCAGCTCAACCATCTTGTTTTCTCGCATTCTCATTCCCCCTCCCCATCCCCTCCCCTCTGTTGCCCCCCTCTTCCCCAGTTTTCTCATGGAGATCTCCTCTGTTTCCCCTTCCCAAGGTGATCCATGCATCCCTCTTAGAGTCCTCCTTGTTTCCTAGCTTCTCTGGAGTTGTGGGTTGTAGTCTGATTATCCTTCACTTTATATCTAGTATCCACTTATAAGTAAGTACATACCATGTTTGTCTCTCTCAGTCTGGTTTACCTCACTCAGGATGATATTTTCTAGTTACATCCATTTGCCTGCAAATTTCATAATGTCATTGTTTTTTACAGATGAGTAATACTCCATTGTGTATATGTACCATATTTTCTTTATCCATTCTTCAGTTGAGGGGCATCTAGGTTATTTCCAGGTTCTGGTTATTATGAATAATGTTGATATGACTATAGTTGAGCAAGTGTCCTTGTGATATGATTGAGCATTCCTTGGGTATATGCCCAAGAGTGGTATTCTTGGGTCTTGAGGTAAATTGATTCCCAATTTTCTGAGAAGTTGCCATACTGATTTCCAAAGTGACTGTACAAGTGTGCACTCCCACCAACAGTGGAGGAGTGTTCCCCTTGCTCTACATCCTCTCCAACATAAGCTGTCATCAGTGTTTTTGGTCTTAGCCATTCTGACAGGTGTAAGATGGTATCTCAGAGTCATTTTGATTTGCATTTCCCTGATGACTAAGGATGTTGAGTAATTCCTTAAATGTCTTTCAGCCATTTGAGCTTCTTCTGTTGAGAATTCTCTGTTTAGATCTGTAGCTCATTTTTTAATTGGATTGTTTGGTATTTTGATGTCTAGTTTCTTGAGTTCTTTATGTATTTTGGAGACCAGCCCTCTGTCAGATGTGATCTTTTTCCATTCTGTAGGCTGTCATTTTGTCTTATTTACTGTGTCCTTTGCCTTACAGAAGCTTCTCAGTTTCAGGAGGTCCCATTTATTAATTGTTGCTCTCAGTGTCTGTGCTACTGGTGTTATATTTAGGAAATGGTCTCTTGTGCCAATGCATTCTAGGCTACTTCCTACTTTCTCCTCTATTGGGTTCAGTGTAGATGGATTTATCTTGAGGTTTTTGACCCACTTGGATTTGAGTTTTGTGCATGGCAATAGATAAGGATCTATTTGCAATCTTCTGCATGCTGATATCCAGTTATGCCAACACCATTTGTTGAAAATGCTTTCATTTTTCCATTGTACAGTTTTGGCTTTTTTTTTTGTCAAAAATCAGGTGTTCATAGGTGTGTAGATTAATTCTAGGGTCTTCAATTCAATTCCATTGGTCCACATGTCAGTTTTTATCCAATATCAAGCTGTTTTTATTACTATAGCTCTATAGTAGATCTAGAAGTCTGGGATGGTGATGCCTCCAGAAGTTGCTTTATTGTAAATGCTTGTTTTAGCTATCCTAGGTTTTTTTGTTTTTCCATATGAAGTTGAGTATTGTTCTTTCAAGGTCTGTGAAGAATTGTGTTGGGATTTTGATGGGGATTGCATTGAATCTGTAGATTACTTTTGGTAAGTTTGCCATTTTTATTATGTTGGTTTTACCTATCCATGAGCATGAGAGATCTTTCCATTTTCTGATATCTTCTTCAATTTCTTTCTTCAAGGCTTAAAGTTCTTGTCATACAGGTCTTTCACTTGTTTGGTTAGAGTTACCCAAAGATTATTTTATATTATTTGTGGCTCTTGTAAAGTGGGATGTTTCTCTGATTTCTTTCTTGACCCATTTATCATTTGTATATAGAAGGGCTACTGATTTTTTTGAGTTAATCTTGTATCCTGCCACATTATTAAAGGTGTTTATCAGCTGTAGGAGTTCCCTGGTAGAATTTTTGGGGTGACTTATGTAGACTGTCATGTCATCTGAAAATAGTGAGAGTTTGACATCTTCCTTTCCAGTTTGTATCCCTTTGATCTCCTTTTGTTGTCTTATTGCTCTAACTTTGAGTTCTATATTGAACAGATACAGGGAGAGTGGACATCTTTGTCTTATTCTTGATTTTAGTTGAATCACTTTTGATTTCTCTCCATTTAATTTGATGGTGGCTGTCAACTTGCTGTAAATTGCCTTTATTATGTTTAGGTATGTTCCTTGTATTCTTGATCTCTCCAAGACCTTTATCATGAAGGGAGTTGGATTTTGTCAAGGGCTTTTTCAGCATCTAATGAGATGATCATGTGATTTTTTCTTTCAGTTTGTTTATATGATGGATTATATTGACAGATTTTCATATGCTGAACCATCCCTTCATCTCTGGAATGAAGCCTACTTGATCATGATGGATTCGGTTTGCCAATAATTTATTGAGTACTTTAAAAAAAATTTTATTTTATAATTAATTTAATTTTACATATCAGTCAAGGATTCCCCTGTCCTCCCTCCTCCCACCTCCCAGCCTTCCCCTCCAACCCACCCCCCATTCCTACCTCCTCCAAGGCAAGATCTCCCCTCGGGAGTCAGCACAGCCTAGTACATTCAGTTGAGGCATGTCCAGTCCCCTCCTCCCTACACTAAGGCTGAGCAAAGTGTCTCAGCATAGGCCCTAGATTCCAAAAAGCCAGCTCATACATCAAGGACAGGTCCTGGTCCCACTGCCTGGAGGCCTCCTAAACAGTTCAAGCTAATCATCTGTCTCACTTATCCAGAGGGCCTGGTCCAATTCCATGGGGGCTCCTCAGCTATTGGTTTACAGTTTATGTGTTTCCACTAGTTTGGCTATTTGTCCCTGTGCTTTTTCCAATCATGGTCTCAATATCTCTTGCTCATATTATCCCTCCTCTCTCTCACCGATTGGGCTCCTGGAGCTCCACCTGGGGTTTGGCTGTGGATCTCTGCATCTGCTTCCATCAGTCACTGGATGAGAGTTCTATCATGACAGTTAGGGTGCTGTGGGATGTTATGTATGGCAAATGTGTTGCTGATTGGTCAATAAATAAAACACTGATTGGCCATTGGCTAGGCAGGAAGTATAGGCGGGACAAGGAGGAGAATAAAGCTGGGAAGTGGAAGGCTGAGTCAGAGAGACACTGCCAGCCGCCACGATGACAAACAGCATGTGAAGATGCCAGTAAGCCACGAGCCACATGGCAAGGTATAGATTAATGGAAATGGATTAATTTAAGCTGTAAGAACAGTTAGCAAGAAGCCTGCCATGGTCATACAGTTTGTAACCAATATAAGTCTCTGTGTTTACTTGGTTGGGTCTGAGGGGCTGTGGGACTGGCAGGTGATAGAGATTTGTCCTGACTGTGGGTCAGGCAGGAAAACTCTAGCTACAGTTAGGGTGTTCAGCCATCAGATCACCAGAGTAGGTCAGCTCAGGCACTCTCTCGACCATTGTCAGTAGTCTATAGTGGAGGTACCTTTGTGGATTTCTGGGGACCTCTCTAACATTCTGCTTCTTCCTATTCCCATGTGGTCTTCATTTATCATGGTAACTCTTTCCTGTTCTCCCACTCTGCTCCTGATCCAGCTGAGACCTCCCGCTCCCCTAAGCTCTCTTTCCCCCAACCCTTGCCCTCCATTACCCCCCCTTACCCCCAGTTTGGTTAGGTAGATCTCATCCATTTCCCTGTCATTGGGCGATCCCTGTGTCTTTCTTAGGGTCCTCTTTACTAGGTAGCCTCCCTGGAGTTGTGAGTTGCAGTCTGGTTATCCTTTGCTTTACATCTAGTATCCTCCTATGAGTGAGTACATACCATGTTTGTCTTTCTGAGTCTGGGTTACCTCATTCAGGATGATATTTTCTAGTTCCATCTATTTGCCTGTAAACCTCATGATGTCATTGTTTTTCTCTGCTGAGTAGTACTCCATTGTGTATATGTACCACATTTTATTTATCCATTCTTTAGTTGAAGGGCATCTAGGTTGTTTCCAGGTTCTGGCTATTACAAATAATGCTGCTATGAACATAGCTTAGCATGTGTCCTTGTGGTATGATTGAGCCTTCCTTGGGTATATGCCCAAGAGTGGTTTATCTGGGTCTTGAGGAAAGTTGATTCCCAGAGTATTTTCGTATCAATGTTCATGAGGGAGATTGGTCTATAATTCTCTTTCTTTGTGGCATCTCTGTGTGGTTTGGGTATCAGGGTAACTCTAGCCTCATAGAAAGAGTTTGGCAGTGTTCCTTGTGTTTCTATTGTGTGGAACAATTTGAGGAGTATTGGTATTAGTTCTTCTTTGAAATTCTGGTAGAATTCTGCCCTAAAACCATCTGGCCCTGGGCTTTTTTTAGATGGGAGACTTTTTTTTTTTTTTTTTTTTTTTTTTTTTTTTTTGTTTTTTTGTTTTTTCGAGACAGGGTTTCTCTGAGTAGCTTTGTGCCTTTCCTGGAACTCACTTGGTAGCCCAGGCTGGCCTCGAACTCACAGAGATCCGCCTGCCTCTGCCTCCCGAGTGCTGGGATTAAAGGCGTGCGCCACCACCGCCCGGCTAGATGGGAGACTTTTTAATGGCTGCTTCTATTTCTATAGGAGTTATAGGTCTATTTAAATTATCTAGTCTTGATTTAATTTTGGTATATGGTACTTTTCCAGAAAGTTGTCCATTTCTTTTAGATTTTCCAGTTTTGTGGAGTACAAGTTTTTGAAGTATGACCTGATGATTCTCTACATTTCCTCATTGTCTGTTGTTATGTCTCCCTTTTCATTTCTGATTTTGTTAATTTGGATATTCTCTCTCTCTCTGTCTCTCTGTCTCTCTGTCTCTCTGTCTCTCTCTCTCTCTCTCTCTCTCTCTGTCTTTTGCTTAGTTTGCATAAGGGTTTGTCTATCTCATTGATTTTCTCAAAGAACCAACTCTTTGTTCCTTTGATTCTTTGTACTGTTCTCTTGGGTTTTGTTTTATTTTATTGATTTCAGCCTTCAATTTGATTATTTCCTGGCGTCTAATTCTCCTGAGTGAATTTGCTTCTTTTAGTTTTAGAGCTTTCAGTGTGCTGTTAAGTCACTAGTGTGAGATTTCTCCAACTTCTTTATGTGGGCATTTAGAGCTATGAACTTTCTTCTTAGTATTGATTTTATAGTGTCCCTTTAGTTTGGGTATGTTGTACATTCATTTTCATTGAATTCTAGGAAATCTTTAATTTCTTTATTTCTTCCTTGATCTAGTGGTGATTCAACTGAGCATTATTCATTTTCCATGAGTTTCTAGGCTTTCTGTAATTTGTGTTGTTGTTGAATTCTAACTTTAAGCCATGGTGGTCCAATAAAATACAGGAGGTTATTCCAATTTTTTGTGTCTGTTGAGACTTGATTTTTGACCAAGTATGTGGTCAATTTTAGAGAAGGTTCCATGGAGTGCTGAGAAGAAGGTATATTCTTTTGTGTTTGGGTGGAATGTTCTGTAGATATCTATTAAGTCCATTTGAGTCATAACATCTGTTAGTTCCCTTATTTCTCTGTTAAGTTTCTGTCTGGCAGACCAGTCCAGTGGTGAGAGTGGGGTGTTGAACTCTCCCACTATCAGTGTGTGAGGTTTGACATGTGATTTAAACTTTAGTAATCTTTCTCTTATATGTGTGTGTGCCCTTGTATTTGGGGAATAAATGTTCAAAATCAAGACTTCATCTTAATGGATTTTTCCTGTGATGAATATGTAGTGTCCTTCCCAATCTCTTTTGATTAATTTTAGTTTGAAGTCTATTTTGTTAGATATTAGAATAGCTACACTAGCTTGCTTCTAAAGTTCATTTGATTGGAAAGTCTTTTCCCAATGCTTTACTCTGATGTACTGTCTGTCTTTGAAGTTGAGGTGTGTTTCTTGTATGCAGCAGAAGGATGGATCTTGTTTTCGTATCCATTCTGTTAGCCTGTATCTTTTTATGGGTGCATTGAGTCCATTGATATTAAGGGATATTAATGATCAGTGATTGTTAATTCCTGTTATTTTTTGGTGTTAGTGTTTTGTGTTTCCCTTCTTCGGGATTTGTTGGTGTGGGGTTATGTATTGCCTGTGTTTTCGTGGTTACATCTAACTTCCTTGAATTGGATTTTTCCTTCTAGTGTTTTCTGTAGGACTGAATTTGTGAATAAGTATTGTTGAAATCTTGTTTTGTCATTGAATATTTTGTGTACTCCGTATATGGTGATTGAAAGTTTTGCTGGGTATAGTAGTCTGGGCTGGCATCTGAGATCTCTTAGTGTCTGCATAACATTTGTCCAGGACCTTCTGGCTTTCAAAGTCTCCATTGAGAAATCAGGTGTTATTCTTATGGGTCTGCCTTTATGTGATACTTGGCCTTTTACCTTTGCAGCTCTTAATATTTTTCTTTATTCTGTATGTTTAGTGGTTTGATTATTATGTGGTGAGGACTCTTTTGGGGAGGGGGTGTTCAGGCTATTTGGTGTTCTGTAAGCTTCTTGTATCTTCATAGGCATTTCCTTCTTTAGGTTGGAAAAGTTTTCTTCTATGATCTTGTTGAATATATTCTCTGTGCCTTTGAGCTGATGTTCTTCTCCTTTTTCTATCCCTATTATTCTCAGGTTTGGTCTTTTCATGATGTCCCAGATTTCCTGGACATTTTGTGTTATGACTTTGTTGGCTTTAATGTTTTCTTTGACTGACAAATCTATTTCCTCTCTCGTCAGATTCTTTCTTCTATCTCTTGCATTCTGTTGGTTATGATTGCATCTGTAGTTCCTCTTCATTTACTCAGATTTTCTCTTTCCAGCATTCCCTCAGTTTGTGACTTCCTTATTGTCTCTATTTCAGTTCTCAAGCCTTGAACTGTTTCCTTCACCTGTTTGACTGCTTTTCCTTGGTTTTCTTGACTTTCTTTAAGGGATTTATTGATTTCTTCCAATTTTTTGTTTGTCTCTTCCTCAGTTTTTTAAGGGAATTGTATCTTTCCTCTTTAAAGGCCTCTATTATCTTCATAAAGTCAGTTTAAGGTCATTTTCTTCTGCTTCTTCTATGTTGGGATGTTCAGGTTTTGCTATAGTAAAATCACTAGATTCTGGTAATGTCATATTGCTCTTTATGTTGTTGAATGTATTCTTGCACTGGTATCTACCCATCTCTTCCTCCAATTGGTGAAAATGGTCTCTGTGTCTCAGGAAGTTCTTGGTCCAATCAGAGATGGCAGAGTCTATGTCCCAGGGAGCAGCTGCAGTCTTGGGGAGATGAGTGATTTGGGAGATGGAGTGGGACTTGTAGGTTATAGGGTCGGATGGGGGGGTGGTAGTCAGGCCTGCCTGCAGGAGTCTTGCCTGCTGACCTAAAACTGGGGCTGCAATGGGTGGGGGTATGGTGGCATGGGTTGTACCTCTGGGCCTAAGACCTTGAGACTGGTGTGATTGGCTAGGAGAACAATGACTCACCTCTTGGTCCAATCAGAGCTGGCAGAATCTGTCCTATCATAATTTTAAATATTTTATTCCGAGTAATGCCAACTTGAACTTCACTTTCTTTGCTGGTTAGTCTGGCTATGTATTTATAGATGTGCTTAGAATACTAGATTTTAGTCTTTATTAATTTTTTTCTGTTGTTTACTTTTATATTTGCTGATATCTGCTCCTATTTCTTGCCTTCTGGTTGGATCTGGTTTTATTTCTTTGTCTTTTCTAGATTCTTGTATTGGAAACTGAGGTCACTTAGTTGAGGTACTCAGTGCTATCAAACTCCCCCAGAGTGCAGCATTGGCAGCATCCTGCAAGTAGGAAAAGGTATTTTTATTTACTTTATACTTTCTAGTCACCATTTTGATTTCTCTTCAGCTGATGGATTATTTGGAAATATATCATTTACTTTTCAAGTATTTATTGTTTTTTTTCAAGATCTTTCTGATGCTGATTTGTAATTTAATTACACTCCAGTCATAAGATGTACTTTGTTCAAATTCAGTTCTTTTAAATCTACCAAGACTGGTTTTCTTGCACAGAGCATAGTTTAAAATGCTTCATTTTAATAACACTTGAAAGAACTGTTTTCTGATGTCTTGAATGGAGGGTGTTCTATCAGTATCAATCAGGTTAAGTCGGTTGATATTGTTTAGTTCTACATTCCTTAATGATTTTCTATCTCCTTATTCCATCAATCATTGAGAGAAAACAATTAAAATCTCTAACAAAAATTTTGCCTTTGTTTTTACTAATATTTCTCTCAGTTTTTATTTTATGGCACTGACTTTTGCTTGGAACTAAAAAGGTGTTTAGGATTGTTTATGCCCTGCTGATGAATTGAACTCTGTATCATTTTGTTATTCTTAATTGGGCACTAAATATTTGTATATTAGTATAAATATTATTGAGTTTTGTTCTGGGCTACATGTAAGTTACTCAGAAGCATTTTAGTCGTTGGTTCTTATGGGTTTCACTTGTACACCAGGCTGTGTTTAGTCTGGGCATAATTATTCCTCACCACTAAGGAAAGCTTTTTGGGTGTTCTACCTCCTGTCCTGTGACTCATAATGTTTTTTCCATCTTGTGGGTGGGAACAGGCTCTCTCCCTAGCTCTGTGTGAATACCAGTAATGTTTGCTTAATTCTCCACTGTTTCTTCTTTGGGACTTGCTCCCTTACAGGCATGCAAAGTGCAGTCCTTGCAGAGCTCCCATTCCCCCAGGCTTTCAGCTCTGTAGTCTAAACTTGAGAAGTTCACTGGGTTCTTCTTGTTATCTCCCTTCTGGTTTCATAGTGGAGAAACATTGTCAAAGCAGCAACCTGGGACAATCATGAAAGTTCTCCTCACTGCTCACCACCTCTCTGCATCATTATTTAGATAACCCATTGTGTCTTGATAGGCAATATCTTGAATACAATGTCTTACTGTTTATTTTGCTTTGGATTGGCTTTTGAGACAGGTTCTCTCTATGCAGCCCAGGCTGGCCTGGAACTTAGAGCCCTCCTGCTTTCCAAGTTCTAGAATTATAGGTATGCACCATTATGCCTGACTTAGATGAGCTTTTAATGTACAATTGTAAGAAGTGAGACAGACTCAACACATTTTCCTTTGATCCAGGAAAAGGAGTTTGCTGTTTGTTTATTTGTCTTCCCTTTGTGGTTTGACTATGATCAGAACAGCATGTGGTTCTGCAGAGCTCTTTGTGGCTCTTCTTAGAGGAAGTCTTAGCAAAACTCAGGCAGGGAATTGGCAGCATGAAACATGGATTGAGGAACTCAACATTCTCCCTTAACCGTCACAACAATGCTACCTTAGATCGTGGGGGATCTTTGTTTCTGAGACTCTTGATGTTATTTGTTACACAGCATATTGTCACAATAACTAACTGATACATGGTGCTTGATAAATATCACTATACTATTTTCTAAAAAGGGTGTAATTATATTAATATTTAAATCATATCTAGCTTGACAAACAAAGTGTTATCTTCATGTTTTAACTTTTGAAAGCACAGTACACTCATTCATGTTTTTGTTACTGTTTTGTTTCTCAGAACCACCATGATTTTGCCAAGCACCTGTGAGCCATGGTTGCATGAAACATTAATGTGTCTAATTTCCCTTCCAGTGAGTGAAAGAGAAAAAACCCTCTATGGCACCTGCTTATAGAAGAAGCCAAACACTGAAGCTGACAGAGGCAGCAGACTATACAGCCCTAGGGGTTATGTCTCAAACAACCATATATTTCTCTCTTGACTCCTCCTACATTCACAACCTTGTGTTTCCGATGGACAGTGCATGGTATTCAGTGCATTGTGACCTCTTCCTGCTATGGTCTAATCTCTGTTCTCTTGGTTGACTGCTAGCTCAGAATTCACATTCTTGCCTGGTTACTATCTTGCTCTTTGCATTTCTCCCATCCTATTAAATACCCGGAGGCTCCTACTCACAGAATGCCTCACCTAGCACATAGAAACACAACAGCAATAGCAAGTCCTGCTGTGAGATGAAGGAGGGACAACTGACTTTTCTCATCCCTGGACTCAGGTCCTGTATCACACACTTGTTTTTATTGGCAAGGCTGGGTATTTCAACACTTTTTTTATTTGCTGGTTAATATTCCCCTTATATGACTATTTCTATTCTTGTCCACTGCCAACTAATCTCTTGAGGTCTTGGTTTTAAAAAATCAATTTATATGAATTCTTTATGTAGCAGAGATAGCAAACTACTTCTGCAACATTTGCTGTGAAATTCTTTGTCTAATATTCATTTGTTACTTTGGCTTTTGCTCTTCAGAAGATATGTGCTTTGAGTGTAAGGCTTATGCCCATAAATAACAAGGGCCACATTTAAATGTGTGTACTTCCATCTTTACATGGTCTGTAATACGTTTTCTCAGGCAAACTAAGTCTCACTATAGAATTCTCAGATTAGCAGCCAAGGATGTGTTCAGGGGGAAGAAGAAATTGGATCGCTCTGTGACAGGAATGGCTAATGACATCTTCTCTCTGATGAGACTCTGTGGCCTACTCTTCATTTATGGATTCTAAAATATTTATTGCACATCTACTCTATGCCAGGCTCTACTGCCTGGGACATTCTGAACCCTTGTTTAATGGTCACTGAGATTTAATTGAGGTTTGATGAGATGGATGAATGGTAAACAATATCAATAAAGTTGAGTGTTACCTTAACTGCATTCTTGGAGTTATTAACTTTAGGATCTATAGAGACAATCTTGGGGGAGCAGAGCAGACATAGTTCCTACCCTTCAGATGTCAACGGAAGATTGGGGAAGGCAGACAAGAAAAAGACAATTACAATAGAGTATGACAGGAGCTTTGAGGGAGGATATGGTGTTTGAGGGTCTTACAAATATGCATCCAGGCATCTGTCTAGGTTAAAGGGCAAGCCATTGCTTCCAGGACTAGTAATGTCTAAATGGAGACCTGGGGAATATCTAAGAATGGCTGAGAGGGGCGGGTTGGTGGTCACCATGTTCTTGGAAAGACACAGCTTTTCTTTAAGTGGGAGAAAAACTGTGTCTTTGAGAATACAAGGTGCTGTAGAGTATCCCAGAGGTGACGTTTGAGAAGGGCCAGATGTTATCATGGTTAGTCCTTACATTGTCTGACCCCTTCCTTCCTTCCTTCCTTCCTTCCTTCCTTCCTTCCTTCCTTCCTTCCTTCTTTCCTTCCTTCCTTCTTTCCTTCCTTCCTCCTTTCCTTCCTTCCTTCTTTCCTTCCTTCCTTCTTTCTTTCCTTCCTTCCTACCTTTGTACATTTATTTACTTAATGCATATATACTTGCCCATCGAAGTCAGAGGACAGCTGTAGTAGTTAGTTCTCTCCTTATCCACCTGGTTTCTCTGGATCTAACTCAGGTTGTCAGGCTTAGTGGCAAGCATCCTTACCTGCTGAGCCACCTCACTGGTCCTCCCCCTTCTTTTAACTCCTTTAAACCTTTATAAAACATACAACCATTACCACTTACCAGTGAAAAGGAGGCTGGCTTGAGAATCAAGACAGTCAATTTTCAATTGTTCTGTTGTATCACAACAATATGACTTTGATGAGTTGAACCTACCTGGGCCTGTTTCCTTTTCTGTGAAAGTGGGGACCAGGCAGTTCCAGCACCCTCTGTGAGTCATAGAAGCTGCATGGACTCTCTTTGAGCATTATGTTCTCTTCTTCGGTCCATTTATTAAGTCTGTGTCCCCAGCTCACAGAAGGCACCTAAACCCAAGAACATGCATAAATAGCCAGAGTCTGAGAGGAGATTTTCCCCCAAGTCAGCAAAGCAAATCCCCCAGCTAGATTCTGCCTAGTCCCTGCCCCCAAACCCATCAAGCATAACTCTGTGGGCTATTGATTTCCACAGAAGCAGTCAAGCTAGAGGGTGAGAGCTCCTGGAGGGTACTTGGGAACGGTGGAGGGATTTTCTAGGCAGTGCCTAGTACATTATGGGCCCTCAGTTAATACTCATTGAAGTTTCATTGACGTTTGATGAGATGGATGAACCATACAATATGTCAATAAAGTTAAGTATTACCCTAACCACATTCTTAAAGTTATTAAAAATGTCAAGAGCAGGGTGATTTATTTCTTCATTCTATGGAAACATTGCAAAGACAGTATGTCTAAAAAATGTGCAGGGCTTAAATGATAATGATTTATCTTTCTGGTTCTCCTTAGTGTTTAGTGTCAGAGACCATTTCTGATGCCATTGTCTCTAAGGTCTTTGGCCATTTGACACTTTTTTTTTTGGCCCTAAGAGCTTTGGGAGATTGCTGTCTAGGCTGGAGGCTCAGAAGCTGATGTAAATTCATTCCCTAGCCACCTCCTGTCTGCAGCTGATCCCCGGGCAGCTGCCTAAGTGTGACCCTTTGCATTTGACACTGTTGCCCTTGAGTAATGGGTACTTTATGGTGTGTGTGTGTGTTGGGGTGCGGGGGAGGGTTGTTGGCTAAAGCTCAGATCCTGAGTTAAGAGATGAAAACTATAGCTCCCCGTCTGACATAGTATCTCTCCTGGGAAGCTATAAGCACCAGTGACCACTATAGCTGGAATTATCTGCTCTGGGAATTTGTGTTCACTGTGAAATCACTTGACACATCTTGGTATGCAGTGGGGCTCCTGGTGGGGCTAGCCTCGGATTCCCTGGGGTGACTTGGTCACAGGAGTCGAGTCGACCGGCATGAGAATCCTGAACCTCAGTGTGTACCTTTCAGTATCTAAAATGCACATGCCATGGGGACAGAGCCTGTACAGATACCACTCAGCACTGTGTTCAGAGAAACTCTTGGAAAACTGTATTTTACTTCCTGAACTAACAATGCGATTAAAAACCACGTGCAGAATGACAACAGCTGAAACAATAACTAACCTTCCAGCCCTGCAGCCTCAGCGAAGCCTACACCCCCACCCCTGCTGCTCGCTGGCGCCCCCTCTTTCAAGGAGTCCGCTCTCTGAAATCTTAAGCAAAGGGCTTTGTGTGAGCTCTCTTCCTGCCTCCAGCCTCTTCTAGGATCATCTCCACGTTCTGTGCCATTCTTGGCCTCGAGGGGGCACCAGAGCTTGCACATAGCAAGGTGGCAGCTCCTTGAGACAAAAGAGTTGGATTTTGGGTGCCAATTTGTCTTAACATTGTGTTAGGTCTGTCTCAAGCCGAGAGGCCATATACGGACCCGAGTCGGGATGCGCGTTTTCTGGCTGTTCTGTTGCTAGCCAGGGGATGCCAGTGGTCCACAATGCGAGGTGATGGGGAGAGCGAGATTCATCTGCTTTTTGTGTGGCAGACTCCACGCTATCCGGGTGAGCGGCTGGGAAAAGGGGCCCCTGAAATAAAATCTTTGGAGGCAAGTGGCTTCTCCTCACCTCGCCCCTTGCTGCGGAGGAGCCGCCTTCAGCAATGAGACAAAAGGTCCAGAGACTCGAGGCAAAGAACACAGTGAGATGTAAGGATCAAGAAGAAAGAAAAGGAAAGAATGCGAGCTGAGGGCAAAACCAAGGAGACAGAGAGAAGCTAATATATGGTGATTGTTCTAAGCAGTGTTATGGGTTTTTGGAGCAAAACACAATTTGTAGGAAGCAAACTTCCCCAAATGTGAGTACTTAATACAGAAGAAAACAGAAGGATTGATAATGGAAATTAGGCTAATGAATAAACAAGCTGCTTAAAAAATGGGTTCCTCTCGCAGTCCGTTATTTTTAACTTAGTGGCAATTTGCATACTAGTTAATTTGCATATATTAAATACTGCTCCCCTTCTCCTTCCCACCTCCTCCACTTCAGAATAACATTTCATTACGGTGCTGCTGGGCCTGAGGACTCGTAGGCTCCAGAGAGTTTATTAATTTATCCAACACATGCTGTGTACATTTTTATCACTCACTGCACAGTGGACCCGGTATCTTTGAAGTCATTAACAAGACAGGGGTGTTCTGCTCGAGGTATTCAAAAGACAGCTGAGAAAAGCCAGCCTGTGAAAAAATGTACCAGCAGAACAGGGGAAGATCATGTTTGGCATCTGCCCTTTCTAGGAAGACAAAAGTGAACCACGGATGACTCCTTCTTCTGTATCAGGGAGCCTTCGGATTGCTTCTCTCGCTTATTTATTTCAATTTCCATAAAAGAAATAGAACTGATTCCCAGTGGGTCATCGATGCCCCCAAAGAACTAGCCACACATGACATTTCCTTAGGTGCTATCCATACCAGAGACATGTCCCTTAGGGACCTCCCAATACTCCTGCTGACAAGATGGGCTAGGGAATGATGGCTAGGCACCTCATCTTCTGTGCCTGTTGTCACCACCTGAGGCTACCTGGCTCATCCTTGGCTGTACCTTCTCTTCATTGCCCTCTCCTGGGGCCCTTTCCACAACTCTCCCTTCCCTTGTAGCTTCTGTTATAATGGGAACTTCTGCCTTGAGCCCAATTGCTTAGAGAAACGTTCTGCAGTCAGCTAGTCATCTCCCATGGGAGTAGAAGAACAACCACCATTCAAGGGGTTCCTTCAGAAAGTCACCAGCACTGGCCTACCTGCACTAACCCCACTGTTTTCCATTGTCATCTCAGTTTGCATATTTGTCCTGGTTTCTGCCGCCTCAGGTACTTCCGTTGAAGAGAGACCTGTGTATGTGTCTAGAGCTGGGAAAGCTTTCTCTAGATGCCAATAAAAACTGAAATCAAGTTAAATAATGTGTCTAATCATTCTTTCATTAAACATTTATTGAATGCCTACTGTGTGCCAGCCGACCGGGCACTAGAGACATCGAACTTGCATCCTGCGGGCAGAGACAGGCAACACACACATAAATGGTAAATAATTGATAGTGTTTGGGACAGATAAGTGTTAAGCTAGGGGGTAAGTGAGATGATGGAATTGTGAGTGACAGATGGGAGGGAGCCTTTCTTTAGGGTCAGCCTCTCAGAGGACATGCTTTGAGAGGCATAACAAAGGAGAACAGAGGGAGGTAGAACAGGTTCAGGAACTGTTCCATCTTGGTGTGCGTCTTGAGTCTTCTCGAACTTTAGTGACTTTGCATTTGGCCAAAGTAATCTACCAATCCCAATGTACTTGTCACCGCTTGGTCCCAAGGTATGAGTTAGCAGATAGTTCTAAGTCTAAGAAGCAGCTGTTCTTATGAGCCTCACTCTGTTGAGATGACAGGGTATGCGGGGCAGATAAGATTCCTTCAAACTATCCTGAGGAGCAGACTCCTCTGAAAGAGACAGTGATACACATTGCTAGCTAGACACTCAGGATGAGTCTCATGACCTCCCTGTCCTTCAGTTTTCCAATTTGTAGAGCAAGTAGAAGAAATGTACAAAGATTGATATCTACAAAAGGCTCAATAAATGTGCCAAAGTGTGGGAATGGTGTTGAAGAATTTTTATGTGTTATAATGAACATCTGTAGAGTAGAAAATGTTCCAAGAATGGTCTCTGAGCCCCTGATGGCTTCAGTCAGAGACCCAGGCAGCCTTGGGTTTCAAAGTTGTTCCACTAGCTTCATAACAGCATTGTCCTTGAGCAAGCTATCGAATCTGATTATGACTCGGTTTGCTCATTTGTAAGATGAAGATAATAACAGTGTCTCCCGTATGTGCTATTACAGGGATTAATGTGACAATACTTGTAAAACATTGAACCCACACATGTGAGATTCTATGGTTAATACTATTTCACTGACCTGGCCTGTGGCAATAAGTAGCTTGATTCCCTTGATTAGCAAGAGCTGGTTGCAGTCTTCATGCAGCACGCTGCCATCCTTTCTTTTTGCTAACTTATTCCCTGACTGTCTGCCACGCTGTCATTTCAGTACCGTTTTCCCCACCACGGAGGCCTTTACCCCAGTCCAAGTCAACGTTTTCTCTCTCCAGTGTGACAGCAGGGGCTCCAGATTGTCTCCCTGCTCCTGCCCCTCCTAAGCCCCTCATCAATTGCATGGCAAACAGGTGATGTCTGTAAAACATTCAGTGGCCACTCAATGATGGCTGCTCACTTCTATAATGCAATCACACTCTTTGCCCCACATCTAAAGCTTTGACTGCCCTGTCCCTTGCTCTGTCCCCAACCTTAGTGGTTCTCACTTTCCTCTGTGCCTGCCACACTCCCATGACACTTGCTATTCTATTCATAAACATACCAAACTATAGCAGCCTTCAGGTCTTCAGACAGTAGATTTCTTCTGCCTCAAATATGCTTCCTTGTGGGCTCTGCCTAGCTGGGGAAATCAACAGGGGGCTTCATTTGACTATGAATAATAGAAGATTCTAACAACAGTGACTTCCATATATACTAGTATATATTTTTGTTATTTGATTAGAAATCTATTAAGGGTGGCATTCATCATTGGCTCAAAACAAGAGGATAGTCCCTAAGGTTTTCTTTCACAGTTGCAAGAAATCTGTCACAACCCTAGCCATTTTATTTATACTTTAGGCAGGAAAATGGAGTCCTCCTGGGGCTGAGAAGATGTCTCAGTGGATAAAGTACTTAATGTGCAAAGCATGGATACCTCATCTCAGATTCCCTGTGCCCCCACAAAAGACAGGCATGACAGCATGGGTCTATAATATCCACGTTAAGTGATGAAATGGAGACAGGCAGTGTCTAGTTAGTTTTAGTTGTCAGCTTGTGATAGCCCAGAGGAATCTATGAGGAAAACCTTGATTGAGGAATTGTCTCGATCAGACTAGTCCATGAGCGTGTCTGTGAGGGATTGCCTTGATGATTAATTGACGTGTCAGGATTCTTGATGTGGGCGGTACTATTCCTTTGGCAGGAAGTCATGGGCTGTGTAATAAACCCAGCTAAGCAGGAACTGGTGAATGAATCAGCAAGTAACATTCTTCCATGGTTCTTGCCTTTAGGTTCCTGTTTTGACTTCCTGGCCTGACATCTCTCAGTGATGGACTGTGGCCTAGAAGTGTAAGCCAAATAAACTCTTTACTCTACAAGTTGTCTTTGGTCAGATTGTCTCATCACAGCAACAGAAAAGTAGAACAGACAATTTGGGGCCAGCCTGTCTAGCCGAAACAGGAAGTTCCAGGTTAAGTGAGAGACTCTCTCAAAAAATAAGATGATAGAAGGAGGTGATAGAAGAAGACAGCCAAAGTCAAAGTCAACTTTGATCTACACACAGACACACACACACACACACACACACACACACACACACACACGCATGTGCACACACACACACACACACACACACACACACACACACGCATGTGCACACACACACACACACACACACACACACACACACACACACACACACGGAGGTGGGGCAGCCCTTATATTAGAGAATCAAGGATTCCCCCTCAATAACAATTTGTATCTCATTGGCCAGAACATTGTCACACTGACTGTCCCTTGAGCCCAACAAGGCTGGACTATGTGTGCTTTAGGAAGACATACTGGGCTGAGACCACAAACAAAATTGTGGCTGGGTACACTGTGTTTTTAAATGAAACCAAGAAGTGGGAAGGTGGCAGGCAGCTAGGGTGCCATAGCTAGCTTCTAATTTTGTAGGTTTTGGTTTACTAACCCCCCCCATCACATTATCTTTGGTCAGAAACCTCTGTTTCCTTCATCTCAGTTTTTCTAATGTGATCACTTAATTCTTTGCTGACTTATGTGTAAGAGCAGAGACTATGCCTGCTTGGCTTGCCACTCAATCCTTAGAACTCAGATCAGAGCTGAGTGTGCCCTGGGTTCTCAAGAAATTATTCACTTAATGAGTCAGTCAATGCATGGATACAGGATCCCTCCAGGATAGTGGGAAATTCTCTGTTTCTTTCCTAGATAATTCCAATCAAGAGGAACCCTCACAAAATGGAATTGTTAAATAAAAACAAACACAATAAGCCAATGTTAACATTTGTCAAATTATCACATGACTAAATGTATGAAAATGAATTGCTGGGTTTCCTCTTTGTATGATGTTCAGATATCTAGAGACAATGGTCACCAAGCACCTCCTGTGCCATCGTCTGTAATATAATTAAAATGCTCTCAGCACTTTCTCCCTTTTCTGCCTCTGCCTTTCCAGCTAGCCAAACACTTTCTCTAGCACCACATGCACAAAAAGAGAGAAATTAATTTCCACTGGGAAGTAACTAAAACAATTTTTTGGTCCTTGCTCCTCACTATTCAGTGAAGCTGGGTAGCATCTAGCCACAGCCTGAGGTCTTTTCCTTCTGGATTTCTATCAAGGCATGTCTCCTCCCTTGCTGATGTTTACTTGTACATTTGACCCTTTGACTAGACAGAATTATCTGGTCAGGATGAGGCAAGACCAAGAAACTAAAGGATAAATGAGGTCACATAATAGCCAGAGGATTGTGGATGAGACATCAAAACTTGGATTTCTCATGAAACCTGTTACTTATCAGACTTACTGACATGTTATTCTGGAGCAGTCTTTTCTCTTGGAGATCTCAAAGAGGGACCAGGATCCTTTTCAATCCTGTCTCAAGGAGTCACTGTGACAGATAAAATGCAGCATTACACAATAGTGGGACACTATTATTGCTGCTTCTGGAGGAGTTTGTGTCTCCAAGTGGGAACCATGGCTGTCAGGTCCATGATTGCAGCTGTAAATTCTGTGGGATGTTGGAAACGCATACTGTTTGGGGTTGATCATATTCTCTAATTGGGTGTCACCTTTCATGAGCCAAGCAGCTGCCAAGTCTGATTGCCTCTGATTTAGTTTCTTGGAACCGATCAGCATATTGTTTTGTTAACAACTATCTGAGGATCAAGAAGTCTTCTGAGTGCTAGCATTTGCAATCCAGCAGCTGTCTGGGGGCTGTCTCTGTAAGCTCAAATGGGACGCACGCCCCATTCTCTTTGCACCAATGTGGTGACAAAATAAAAACGGGGGTTCAGTGACTCCCTACTGCCCTGAATGCTCAGTAAGTAATTTTTATATTTCAATTAAGAAAATACAATCTCAGTTCTTCCTAGACCAATCTGCCCCTGTTTATAAATTAATTAGGATGCACAGAGCCAAGAATGAGGTTGAAGACAGCACTCATGTCACCTTAATAGCTGGAATCTATCCAGTACCTTCTGTTCCTTCATCTATATCTCTGAACACATATGCACCCATCCATCCACCCTTTCATCTTTCCATTCTTCCATCCTTCCATCTGTCCATTCACCCATCTATCTACTTATCCATCTATCCACCTATCCATCTATCTGCACATCATCTATCTGTCCATCCATTCTTTCATACACAACTGACTATTCATTGGTTATTTGTGATGCAAAAGACCGTGGGACCTAAACTTTGCCCTCCAAGAGTTTTTTGTTTAGTGACATGAATTACATACTATTGATGGTTAAAAACAGTTTCATCCGAGGCTTTCACCTTCCTCAGTTCCTGCCTGAACAAACTTTCTATTCAACCTCTCCATCCTGGAGTCTATTTCTAAGATCCTGAGTGATAGATATGGGTCTTCCCTTCCCTAGCTTCCTCTGTGGTACCCTATCCAGGTTATAGTTGTACTGTTTATCTTGGTATGGATGGCTGAAGGAAGTTTTTAAGAGGTCCCGCCACAAGATCAGGGTCTTCTTCCAAATTTTGAGAGTCTCTAGACCTTCTTGAGCTCTGTTCCCCAAAACATAGTCTATGGGATATTTCTGGAGGTTCACCTTGAAAACAAAGTGGTTGCCAAACATGCAGGCAGTATCTGAGAGAGTAGAACTGTATAATGCCTGGATGTAGCTGATACAAGAGCTTTACTCAAGCAACATGTCAGGGTGTAAGTGACTTGTGATGAAGTTCCCCATAGGCTCCAACTTCCTGTTAGCTCTCTGTTTCCTGACTGCAGGTGCAATGTGACCAACCACCTCACACCTTATACTGCAGCTTCTCCACCATGCTTGACTGTGCCCTTAGACTATGATTCAATGCAAACCATTCCTCCTTAAGTACTTCTGCCAGCAACCAGAAAAGTAACTAATGAACAGTTGCTCTGTGCCTTGGAAGGTTTGTTGGGGCCTGAAATATCCACCGGTATAGGGCTAGGCCATTGTCTCCTTGGGATGGTGCTTTTAATGCCAGGATTGAAAATTTATGTGGCGCAGTGCCCAGTCAACATAAACAATGAAACAAGCAGGCAAAGACCATGGGGGTCTCGAACTAAAGCCACAGGGAGCTGCTGCTCCAACGATCCAGACAGACTGCAGCCTCCACAGGAGTGCTGGCCTCATGGCCAGACCTCAGATTTCACAAGATATCTGTGTTTCTAATTCAATTTTAGAAAATGCTAGGCCCAGGAAGCAAAATACATCTGTGAGCTGTATGCGGCCCATGGACTGTGGTTGTGTTTCTGTTCTGAGCCACTGTGCATGGCTTAAGACAGCACCTGGGGCAGAAACAGTGAGTAGGGTCACATCTCTGTGGGGCTCTGCCCTTGATGGGACACTGGGAGGCAGGGTAAACTGGGGGGGTGGGGAGGGTAGTGTCTATATAGTTCAAAGAAGGGTCTGAGAACAGGAAGTGTAAAGCATGATTCTAAATGTGTGTTGGCCACTTGCCTGTCTGTGGACTGGGGAAAATGTGCAGGTTTTAAGAGCAAAATCTTATTTGCAAATGTACTTATTCCTTAAATTCCTTCTTAAAACATTACTGTATGTTATTTAATCTTTGTGAAATCCATCAAGGACTCCCAACTGTACACAAGATAACAGTTGGCAGTTAAAACCCTTCATATTAAGACTACACATCCAATCCATTCATTCAGGTGGGGATTCATTCATTTGATATATACACAAATAGTTACACAAATACTTATCAAATGCTCTTTTTTTGCAGGGTACCATATCAAGTCCTTCTGGGAATACAAAAATAAATAAGACATTGTCTGATCCTTCTATGCCTCAGAAGACAGCAGAGTAGCATGGGGTAGTCAGTTAGAATATTGTATTCAATGACTGCCTACTAGGTATCTGGGATGGTTTGTAGTGATTATTAATGTGATAGGATCTAGACTCACCCAGGAGATAAGGCTCAAGGCACACCTGTGAGGGATTATTTAGCTTAGGTCAGCCTCCTGGCATGCCTCTGAGGGATCTTGATTAGGTTAATTGAGATGGGAAGGCCACCCTGAAGGGTAATGGTACCTCTCCCAGAGCGTGGGTCCTGGATTACTGGACTGCATAAAAAGAAGGAATTTCACTGAGAATGAACATTCATCATCTTTTCTGCTTGCTAACTATAGATTCAGTGTGGCCAGCTGGCCTCCTGTTTCTGCTGCTATGCTTCCCTGCCATGATGGATTACATCCCCCCGAAACTGTGAGCCAAACTGGACCCTTTCTCCCTTAAGTTGCTCTGTCGGGTATTTAACACAGCAGTGGGAAAAGTGACTGTAAGAGTACTTATTCTGTTCTTAGCACTTTTAATTGAACCTTTTCACTGAGTCCTCACAACTGTCTAAGAAGGGACTAGTATTCCTGACCTGAGTTTGCACATATATGGAGGCACATGTCGTTCTGGCCCTTTAAACAAGCTCAGGCGTTACAGGAGCTGAGTAGCAGCCTGCTTTGTGCTTTTCCTGATTCTTACCTGGTACCACATGGAGTAGGTCTGTGTCTCTGTGCTCTGGTGGAGAGCATGGCAGAGGCAATCGATAGAGGACCCTGTGGAGATACCGAAGTCTAATAAATGGTGAGAGGTGTGGATGGAGACAGGGGCTCGGACAAAAGCTACAAGCAAAGGCTCCACGTTGGGTCACAGGGGACAAGAGAAAGCATTGCTGGACAGCTAGACAGTGCCAAGGCTGTGGGGCCTGTTTCTAACAGAGATGGTCTGAGTGGATGATGCTGAGACCTCACAGGACCTTGCAGAGGAAGAAACAGAAGAGTGTCAGAAGCTCTCGCCTCCATTCAGATACTGCAATGTTCGTTATCTTTTCCAACAAGTGCAAATCACAATGAAGTGGCATTTTCCCACAGCAGATTAGCACAAAGCCAAACGCTTTGTGCTACCGAGTATTGGCCCTGGGCTTTCTTTTCTACAAGGTTGATTGAGTCACTCGGGAAAGACAATTTTGAGTACAGTTTGGCAGTTTGTGTGTATGCGTTTAGGATGCAGGTACTTTCTGCCAACTCCCCTACATGTGTTTAGCACAGAAGTAAACCTATCAGCCCTCACATAGGAATGGCTGTGTCAGTTTTAGAAGCGGGAAACTCCAAGCGGTCCTCATTGGTCGACAGTCATATAAATAAATGATCATAAGGCAGGCTGGGAACACTGGAGCTTCTTATCATTCTTGAAATAAACCCCAAGGCTGGCCATGCCCTCGTCCCTGCCTGTCCCAGCCTCACGTTCCACTACTCTCTCAATGCTCCAGCCACAGGAGCTCTTCACTGTTCCTCACAGAGACCAAGGCAGCTCCACCCCCATGTCCATGGATCTTGCTGGTTTTTGTTCTCTTGGGGTTCCTCATCCAGATGTCCATATGGCTTACCCCCACCCCCCACCCCCCCGCTTCATTTGTCTCTCTGCTGTAGAACTAACATGATGAGTGGCTTCAAAGATGGTTCTCATTGGTCCTTTCCCTTGGTTTGCACAACATGTGGTCCCCACCCCTTGGCGTGGCTGGACTAGTAGTCTCAGAAAATGAGAAGCTAAGTTTGAGACTCAATTATGACATGTGGTGATCTGTCTCTGTTTCTGTCCCTCTGGCTCTTATAGCTTGTTCTCCAGGGAATCAGCTTGCCATATTATAACCCAACCTGTGGAGAGCCTCATGTAGTGGGGGGCTAAGAGAAGCCTGTGACCAAGAACCAGTGAGCCAGGCTACTCTCCAAGAGCAGCGCCCTGCCAACTGACCCTTGAAAGTAAGTACCTCTGTCTCCAGGCCTTCAGATGGTTGTGGACCTGGCTGGTCACGTGGCTGTCCCCCTGAGACCTTATCCCAGAGGACACAGTTAAGCCACTTCTGGGTCCCTGTCCTCCAGAAACTGTATGGTAACAAATACTGTGTTTTAAACTAGTTAGGGGAGTTTTGTTGCTCAGTAGTAGACCACTGACCAGACTCCCTAGGAGAAACCTTCTGTCACTACACAATCTGAAGCAGCATCCCTTCACCAGTTCTTTTTCAACCTGGTGTATTTTCTTCACAGCATGTATCTTTTGGACCTCGTTTGAAACATATCTGTTAGTTTGTGTGTTTCCTGCTCTCTACTAGAATATGAAGTCTCAGGAGGGAAAAAGTCTTTGTTTTCCTTAACGTTGTGATCTCCAGTGTTTAAAACAGTGCCTGACATTGTTTTCAAAAAGGATTTGTGAATGAATGAATAATGCAACTGATTTTTTAAGGGGGGGGGGGGCGACTTATCAGTCAAACATATCCAAGCATAGAGAAGGCTTTTCGATGTAACTTTGCATGTATGTGTTAAGTTACAAGACGTTCTATTTATAGCACAGGATAGCACAATTCCTCTTCACACCTAAAAGTTTTCTGTATCTTTTGGAAAACATCTGAAAGGATGTGCATCAAAGTGTTGATAGCGATATTCTCTGAAAGAGGAGATTACTGGGCCACATTGTCATCTTAAACATTTTCATAATTAGTAAATCTTTTACTGAGATCCTTTAGACTCCTAAAAACTCACTGAAGACATGTTACAGCATTGGCAAGTTTGGCCAGCCCCTTGCTCTGCAGCGATCTTGCCGCTGGTCTCTGGGTAGCTCTCAGGGAGGCTGTCTGCTGCTGCTCTGCACTCAGCAGCCTTGGCCTTCATTCCAGTGGCCAGAACCCACCTCCCCGAGCCTCACCCAGCCAGATTTCAGTCTCCGAGAGGGACACAGAGATCACTTGTCTCTCTCCCACATGGCAGACTGTCAGAAACCTAGCATGTTCGCTGTGAACATTTCTTGGCAATAATTACAGAAGAGGAGATAGGAGACGGAAGTGAAGTAAAAAGACAGCACGGCAGAAATAGCTGTTTCTACAGTTCAGCCCTGAGGGGGTCAAGTCTGCTGTGGCACGGGCAGAAGGAGCCTAGGGTGCTCCATCTCTCACGGCACGGGGTGACACAAAAGCTCAGATTTAGGGTAGGCCTGGTGAGAGTCACAGACATGCGTGTGGCACTGTCCTTGTCTGTTCTGAGTCTGTCAGGGCAAGAAGGGCTCAGTGATGTTGTAGCCTAAGCTTCTGGGTTCCGTGTAGATTCAGGGCCAGTGCGGGAAGAGGGCAGGCAGCTGGAATGGAAGTTGTCTCCATTGTATCAGCTACACTGGGTCAGAATATCTGACAAAACACATTTAAGAGAATCCGCAGATTTCATACATTATAAAGAGGAAGGAATGATGGCAGGAAGCTCCACGGAGGCAGGAGGACACCGCTGGGGCTCCTCAGCCCTTCAGTGAAGCGAGAAGCGAGAGTAGACAGGGAAATGTGTTCCTGCTATGAAACTTGAAGGCACGTGACCCGCTTCCTCCAGCGAGGCACCACTTTCGAAAGTTTCTGCAACCTTCCAAACCGGTACCACTAGCTGGGGACCAAGTCTTCCAACATGAGCCTCTGGGGTCCATGTCACATTCAAGCCACAGCAGCTACACTGCATAGCTTGGGCTTTTTCATCCTCTCTCTGGGTATAAACTCCCTACTCATCCATCCATGTCCCACATGCTTACAAGTTATTGTGGGTATTGACTGAGATTGAAGGTGAGCTTCTAAGAGCATGGTCCTTCAACTCCTTATCCTCTGTTGTGTGGCAGCACAGGTGCAGTGGTGTGATTGGGTGAACCAGTGTATCCTCTCGAAAGTGTGCCCAGACAGAATCTGATCGCTACACAGTAGAAGGGGACTGTGGCCACTTTTTCCCTAGTCTGAATTTCCATAAAATGAGACCTTCTGCTCTTCCCACCTTTGCTCAGTTTGAAGGTGTTTTTACTATTATTTCTTTAAATGTCATTTTAACTGTGAACTATTTCAAATACATCACTGTGGTTTGATGTCAGGAGCTTAATTCCCAATGCAATAGCATTGAGACAGAGGACCTTTGAGTAGTGACTGGGTCATGAGGACGGTGCCTCCAGAAAGAGTTTAATGTCACAACAGAGCCTGAAGTTGTTATAAAAGTGAGTTTAGTTCTCTGTCAGCCAACCTCTTGCCTTGGCCTTGGAATAATGCAGCCAGGAGACTCTTGCCAGAAGTTCGTACCCTGAAATCAGACACCCCAGCCTCCAGAGCCATGAAGAATACACTCCTCTTCATTATATTTACACAGTTTCTATGTTCTGTTATTATAGCACCATGTGGCCTGAGACACAGAACAGGTACAGTATTCTGAGCATGAAAAGGCCTACGAACCTACCTTTTGAATTTAATGACACACTATTTTTGCTATATTCATTTCACTTTTTTTGAGAAACAAAATATTTACAAAGCTATAAGCCCCCTTTATTTTTAAAGCTTTGCTCTTCATAACTCCCCCCAAAGAGGTAAATATTATTATTTAGTGTGTCTGTTCCCTCTGTGTCCATAATTTCATTGTATCCATGTATATCCTTAAAAAGGAAGTGCCGTACACAGTGTTCTGAACCTTACTTCTCTGTAGCTCGGAGTTATGCTTTCCATATTGATTCAACATGGCAACCCAATTGAATTTTGATTACTGAAGTCTCTGAATTTGTCCACAGCAGATTTCCCATTTCTTCCCTTTCAGTTGCTTCCCTCAGTTTACCAAGCTCCTAAATTACTAACACACTGCAATATTATCTCATCTTAATTTCCATCTTTGTCATTACTACTAAGGTTGGAATCTTCTCATGACTTTCCTTTTTTTCTACTTAGATCTTTCTCTTTCATCGATTGCTTGTTCTTACATTGTGATAGGTTATTTGCAAGAACAAATGCATTAAATTGGTAATGACCATTAAAATAATGGTGGGTCCATTATATTGGACTTGGACATGTATGACTGGTCAATAGGACAAAAAAAAATGTGAAGCTTCAGGCGTCCCATGAAATTAGGAAGTGCTTGTGTGTAGGTGTGTGCTAGTTCTTACTTCTCTGCAACTGGCATTTTGTTGCCTTGGCTAGCCTGAAGGTTGACAAGAGACAACAGCCCGTTGGCCTCCATCAGTCCTGCGCGCCTTCAAATCCCAATATGGGTGAGGCAGATTTGCTGACTGCAAACAGGAGAATGAACTGGAAGAGTCTTTGAGGAACAAGAGAGCCATTTCCTCTCTCCCAATCCCAGTTGCTTACCCACCAAACCACAGATAGCCATCTTTTTAAGTTATTAAGTAAAATTGTTTGCCACCCAGAGACAGCTCATTCACACATGTGTTTTCCCCAGTGCCTCTTGGCTAACATCTTTTTCGTATCACCTTGCCTTGTTTCCCATCTCCATCCTTCCCTCCTCTTCCTTCTTCTTCCCTTCTTCCCATCCACTTTCCCTCCTGTTTCTTCATCTTTCATTGTCTTCTTCCTTGCCTTCCTTGGCTTCTTGAGACAAGCTCTCACTGCCTTACTATGTAGTCCAGGCTGTCCTGGCACTCAAGAGCCCCTTGTCTCTGCCTCCTCAGTGCTGGGATTACAGGCATGCACCACTATGCCGGACCCTCACTGGTCCTCAATACAGCAAGCACCTCCTGTGACTGAATGAATTGATAAGTACACATCATTAGCTGAGGTCATTGCCACTTTGGAGATGAGGATGTAGGGATGAAAGAGGTTTGAAGACCTAGAAGGATCATGCAACCAGTATGAAGTCAGGGAAAAACTTGAGTCTCTAGCTGCCTGGCTAAGGCACTCACATTCTTAAGCCAGCTTTCTCCCCTCCCCAATTCCCTGGAAGGTTGAATTAAGTCACTCAGTTCTTGGGGACTCTTCAGGGCCAGGTATTATGTACCCACACACACTCCTCCCACAATCTTATTTTAACTCTGATTTAAGACTCTATTTTCTATGGGGAACTTGAAAGATCATACCAGCTGGTGACATCCAGGGTTAGAATCTCAATTCTTAGTTTGGGATATCCCAGAGTAACTTTCCACTGGCTTTGATAGGAGTTTGTATGCCACATAACCTAGCAAATGCTACTGGGACTTCTCTTCCGGAAGGCTGGGTCACCAGCATGGTAAGTTCTGGGCTGGGTTGATTCCCATTTCTCCTATCTGGTTAGATTTGTCCCCTTTGATTGCCTCTTAGCACAGGGTTTGAACATGATATGCTCACTAACCATTAACAGTTAGGATTCCTCTCTACTTCCCATCCACACATAAGTGTATCCTCTGTATTAACTGTGTGGTAAGGGCTTAGCAGTAAATATTATTCTTCGGGTTCGTTCACTTGCTCCATTAGCAAACACCTTTATTCCTCTATAAAGAGCCAACATTAGATGAGAATTTACTAGGTGCCAGGGAGTGTGTTAAGTCCTTTATATGAATTGGAATGTCATTATCCCCTCTTCACTGCAGACAATTGAGTTAATACTCTTTAGGAGTCTATACAAGTAGCTGGTTGCTGACCTGGGATCCAGACCCAGCTTGCCGTCTTGCCTTTATCCACTCTCTGGGCTCTATCTGATCTACAAAGATACCACAGGGGCGTCTGGGTTCTCTGAACAATGGCATCCAACAGGCAGTAGGGAAGCAGTGAAAGTTTTCAAGTAGAAGAATGATGTTTTTCACATAGTGCTTGGAATGCTTTGTTAGACTAGTGTAAGACAGATTGGCCCAAGTAGAAAGAAGACCAGGGGGCAGAAAAAACACTTGTGGCTTTATGGACATCATTTAGTGCTTGATTGGGTCTATAGAAATGAAACTACTCCTCGATACGGAGTTTTCACTCCAGCTAGATCAGCTTCTTGCTGACTTGGCCAAGTCACCAAGGCTCTGCTCACGTTATTTCCTAGGACAGGGATACATTTTACTATCTGCTTTATTTATAATAAAACATTAAAAAATAATTACAGGTAGATTTTTATTACAGAGCTGTCCCACAGCATCCATTCCCTTAAATACTCATCATCTGGTTTATATTCTTCTGGTTTAATTGTTTTCCACATATTTATTATTTCTCACCTGTGATTCTTTAGGTTCCTCAAAGGTATGGGCTGAATCTTATTCCTGGGCATGCTCTGCAGGGCCGAAGCCATCAGACCCCCACAATGCTCTTGGGATACAAGAATACATAAATAACTTTTCCTTCTCTCCCCCACAGGCGAGCTTATTGACAGTAGGTGCCTGGAGTAATATAATTAGGAAGATCCAAAATAAAATTGTGTTAAGGAACTACATAAATGGTGTAAGGAAAAGTAGAAAAGACAGCCAATTAGTATCTATGAATGCTCATGATTTTCTACATAATACAAGAAGTCATTTATTGCATCCATTTGACTTAGGTTCCTGGTTGTAGCCTCTCCCTAGAGTCCTTAATTGTTTCAACCAAAAGAAAGAAGAGAGAAGCCCCATTCATAGCCAAGAGATAAATCTTCCAGACTTAGCTAGCACAACTCCATTGATAGATTTGAGAATGTGGCTAGAGAATCTAGAATGAAAGCTGAGAACCAAACCATTGAGCATAACATCTCCTGTGTGCAAACACTGCTACACACAGCTTACTATAGTCTTAATGACAACATGCTCTGCATGCTTTGTTATCCCTCTTGCAACAAGAGAAAGCTGAGGTCTGAAAGGGCATACAGCAGCTATATAATTTGTCCAAGAGGACACAAGTAGTAAGAGAGTGAAGAATGCAAACCTGCCGCTTTCTTACTCTAAAAACCAGTCATTATTGTTTATACAGAGGGCTAGCCTGGTAATATAAATGTGTGAATTGGATGAAGTATCTACTTGTGAGAATCTGGCGAGTCCTGCTTAAAAATGCCCACAGTCAACTATAAAACTGCTGGCAAACAAACAAAACAAAAAATAAAACCAAACCACACATACACATACACATACACATACACATACAAACAAAACCAAACTAAAATAAAAAAAAAAAAAAAACACAAAACCAAAGGCTTCTAAACCTGTTGGACTCCACTATTTGATGATCATCTGTGGCTCTTTTTTTAATAAGGGCTCTGTACTGGGTCAGGGGCTAGAAAAATGGGTACCTCTGGCACTGCTTCTCTAATTGGCTCCTATTAGTTGGTAAGGCAGCCTGGAGCCCCAGCTCATCTAGAGGAGAGAAAAGCATACTGTACAGAAGCTATGAGAGCCCAGAGAGGTCACCTAGGGACCTAATTAGGTGGTACTCCTAAAGAAACAGGAGCCGGAGTACCAGCTAACAGGCGTTTGCAAAGAGAGAAGTTCAGGAGTAGGCAGGGGGTGTGTGGCCAGAAACCCGAATCCACAGGAAACACACTGGTGATATGGTTCTAGAGCTTGGTAAATGTGGCCTCAGAAGGATGGGCTGGTTAGAAAGAAGATGGGTGGCTAGCCCTAGAATGGTCAAGGATTGGGAACAGATACTAGAGCTAGTGTTATTTAGGGCTAGGCTTCTGCTGAGAGACCAGAGGACTAGAAGCTGACTCCATTATGAAACACAATGGGGATTTAGACTCAGCAGAAAGACACCAACAGAATTCTGGGAGTTGTAGTCCAGATTTTGCCCAAGGCAAGAGGCAAGAGATTAAAAAGACTTTTCCAGTCTTTTTAATTCAGATGGTCATGAGCAACACACACACACACACACACACACACACACACACACACACACACACACACACACACACACACACTATGTAAGAATGTATAGTACCTCTGTCATTTCACATTTTCACATGCAGCAGTTATAGCTGGTATGTCATGACCCACAACCCTGAATTCACTGCCATAACTGGCAACATTTGAGGCCCCAGGAAAATATTCCTCATCTCTTGCTCTGTTCCCTGGAAACTAAACTCATTCAGGTATGAAGGATGCTATTGCTGCTATCAGAACAAGACAAGGGAGACTTGAGTAGTGGGATACTTCCTTGAGAAAAGACAAATGTCAAGGCCATCCATTGGTCTGAACGGAATGAATATGGCAGACCAAGCATCTTTTCCTCTCTTTCCATTGTGTTTTCATTTTGATATAAGCCATAATTGTTCATAGTTAGTGAGGCATATTTTGAAATGTTAAATATTCAAGCTAGATGGTCCCTCAGCCTTTGGGAAGCTGAGGCAGAAGAACTGCTTATGGGTTCCAGGTCAGCCTGGGCTACAAAGTGAGATGGTCTCAAGCAAGCAAAGAAAATTAATATTAATTGGATTTGCGTAATGTAGCTACAGATACAACATCTGTGAAATATAACATTGATTCCTGGCAAAGTCGAATTATAGGCATTGCATGCTCAACCTATAAATGACCTTGTTTGTATAAAATACTTATTAGCTTTAACTAAAGCTTTGAAAAATTGAATAAAATTAAGGTACCTACTTATTTGCTTTTTCTAGATAAGGTCTCACTATGTCATCTCGGATGGATTATATCTAGCTGTACAGCCCATGTTGGCCTCAAACTCCCAATCCTCCTGCCTCAGCCTCCAGAGTGCTGAGATAACAGGAATAAACCCAGGGAATTTAAATAATTGTTTTAAATGTGATATTAATTACAACATGAATTTTATATTTTAAGTATAATAGACAATTTTGAATATTTGGGAGAAAATGAGAAGCCAAAGGAGAAAGGACTCATCTAAATTCATTTATGAAACTAATATTGTCTTATTAAAGCCAGCCAAAAGTACTAAAAGAACAAAAAAACCACTGACCAGTATCCCTGATGAAAACAGTTCTAACAGTCCTCAACAATATTCTCACAAACTGAATTCAATAATACATTAAAAGGGTCATTCACTGTGACCAGGAGGTCACTCTGGCATGCAGGGGTGGCTCATGCTCTAATACCACACTAACAGAGTAAAGGGTGAAATCATATGAGCATCTGAAAAGATACTAAAAAGGCATTTGACAGAATGCAATGTGACTTTCTGATAAAAAGCTTTATAATAATTAGGTGCTAAAGAAATGTGTCTCCACATGATAAAGCCCATATATTATAAGTACATGTTCACATCATTCTGAAAAATGATAAGATAAAATGCTCTTCTTATAAGTAATAGGCAATAAAAAGATGTCCAAGCTGCCACCTCCATTCAACATGGTACTAGATGTATGAATAGGAATAAATTAGACAAGAAAAAAAGAATAGAAACATTAAAGTTAGAGAGGAAGAAGTAAAATCTGTTTGCTGGTTATATGATCATCTGTGTATAAAACTCTGAACATTACTAGGACTAAAAAAGCATTTAGTGAAGTTACAAGACACAAAATCAACTTACACAAATCAGCAGCATTTATATTCATGAACAATGAACTATCTGAAGAAAGAAATTAAGGTCATAATCCCATTTAAAATAGTGTCAAAGACAATACAAAATTTAGTAGTAGAGTTAAGGAGGTAAAATGCTTGTATGGTGAAAGCTAAGAAACATTGATGAGAGAAATGGATGAGGAATAACAAATGGTAAGGTATCCCATTTTCAGGAATTGGAAGAAATTTTAAATAAACATCTATACTACTCAAAGTGAACTGCACATTCAATACAACATCTTTTAAAATTCCTAGGGTAGTTTTCCTAGGAACAGAACCTTAAGATTTGTAGAGAACCACAAATGCATTTGTGAGAAAGAATAATCCTGGATGAATCATGCTTCATTTAATTATGAGGTTGCACACCATCATTAAAAAAGCGTGGCCCTGGCTTAAAAACAGACATACCAACCAAAGGAATAGAATAAAGAGCTCAGAAATAAACCTGCACATGTTCAGTTTCTCTTGACCAAAGGCTTGAAGAATACCAAGTAGTAGATAGAATCTTCGATAATTGGCATCAGGAAATTTATATCCACATGCAAAAGAATGGAACTGGGCCACTACCTCACACTGCATGCAAAAATCAACCCAGAAAGGAGTGAAGACTTTAACCTAATATCCCAAACTATAAACATTCTAGAAGAACACACAGGAAAACCTCCTTGGCATTGGTCTTGAAAATTCCTTGAATTGGATTCTAAAAGCACAGAAAGTAGATCCAAATATAAACGAGTGAGATTATATCAAATTGGAAAGTTTGTACAGAGCAATGGACATAAATTGTCAGAATAAAAAGGCAATCAACAGAAGACAAGAAAACATTTGTAACCCAGTTATCCAATGGAGTTATTGCTGTGGGATGGTTTTTCTGTATTCTGTCAATATGTGTTGATACCATTGGTTAATAAAGAAGCTGCTCTGGCCTATGGCAAGACAGGTTATAGCCAGGCAGGAAATCCAAACAAAGATACAGGGAGAAGAAAGGCAGGGTCAGGGAGATGCCATTCAGTCATCCAAGGAGTAAGATGGCAATATATAGATTAATAGAAATGGATTAATTTAAGATGTCAGAGCTAGCTAGCAATAAGCTTGAGCCATAGACCAAACAGTTTGTAGTTAATAATAAGCCTCTGTGTGTTTATTTGGGACTGAGTAGCTGTACAACACAGGAAAACTTCTGGCTACAAGTTATTATCCAAAATATGTCAGATACTGGTGTAGTTCAATAAGACAATGTAACAACTTGATTTAAAATGGCTTTAAATATACCTAAAGCAGATATAAAAATATCCAACACATGCAGAAAAAAATCTTTCACATCACTAATCACTGGCAAAATAAGAATAATAATCACAATTAGGTGTGTCAAAGTGGTAAAATAAAACTAATAAATGACAAGCATTGCAAGGATCTGGAGAAGAGGGAACATATGTATACTGCTAGTGAGGATGTCAAAACTGGTACAGATATAATGGACAACATTATGGAGGTCTCCCCTAAACAAACAAAACTCGAACTACTTTATGATCTACCAATTGCATGTCTGGGCTATATATCCAAAGGAAATGATATCCCCATCTTAAAGAGGTATCTGCACATTCCCATGTCCATTGCAGTACTCTTCACAATAGCTAAGATAGGAAAATAAATTTACATGCCTATGACAGATGAACAAATGAAGACATTCCGAGATATGTAAATATATTTGTATAAATACACACATTATGAATCATGTACAATGAAATACTATTTAATTTTAAAAGGAAGGGGATCTTGATGTCTGTGAGAACATGCATAAGCCTGGAAGAAATGATAAGTGAAATAAGCCAGACATAGAAAGACAACTATGCATGATGCATATGAGAATCTAAAGTCAAGCTCATGGGAGCAGGGAACAGAATGGGGCTTACAAGGAACTGTAGGTTGTGGGATGAGGTAAGAGAAATGGGGAAATGTTGATCAAAGTATGCAGACTTTCACTTACAAGCTGAGCAAGTTTTTAATATATAACTCACAGTGTGATGACTCTAATTAATAGCAACACATATACTTAAAGTTGGCTAAGATAATAGATCTTAAATGTTCTCCAGTATCAAACTAGATCAGTGTGTGATGCAATGTATATTCTAATTAGCTTGATTGTGGTGATCATTTCACAATATGTACATACATATATCAAGTCATCACTTTGTACACTTTAGCTATAAATTACTTTTGAAACACAGCTCAGTAAAAGCTGGAAATAAAACTCAGTTACTGGCCACTGAACTAGGAAAACATGATGTAACTTCCCTTAACTCCAAGATCTTTAATAATCCTCTAGAAATTGTGATAATAGCACTCTCTGGTTCTAACTATCTGATTAGTTGACGTAAAACAGTCATCATGTCATAAGCATGGAATAGATGGTAGCCAGCACTACATACTCTTCCTCACTGACATGTTAAATATAATACGCACCTCACAATCTTCCCACTGTTTGGGACACACCCCACTCTCTCTTCAGCTCACTCCTGCTCATGATCTGGCTTTCAAGCCCGCTGTTTCTGAACCCTGAGTTCAGATCAATTGCATACTCTGCTGCTTGTTTGTGTGTGGGGGAGTTCTGTTGGGTGGAGACTGCTGATTGGAGCCCTGACTCAATGTTTCATCAGCAAACGTGTACAGTAAGCAAAGATAGTTATGGAATGAATGACTCTCCTCTGCTTAAGATCTGATGGAAAGGGACAACTCAGAGGAGGAGGGACATGTCCTGGCAAAAAGATGAATTTGACTAACAGGTTTTTTGGACTTCTTAAGGACATTCTAGTTGAAAGCCACATTCAGGCTTTCCCTGCTCTCAGAGCTGCATGGTAACATGCTTTTGGTTTTGGGGAAATTCAAGAAATGACGCTCACAATATCCAAGCTAAAAGTGGGCTCCATATCAGGTATGAAGGATCTGACCTTGGTCTTCATCACAGCCTAGCTCCTGGGGCATTTGGGTCAGTGCCTAGTTGAGTCTCTGTTGGAGAGCTCGTCCCCATCTGGAATGGAATTAAAATCCCCAATATTTGACTGGCAGGATACCTCATACCTTGCCAAAAAGCCAAAACAAATGAAAGACAGCATCAAAAGTTGGCCATGGTCCTGGATCTAAGTTGGGGCACTTAGGGCCTTGCCAAGGGACTAGGATTGGGTGCATGTGAGATGGCAATGATTAGATGATTGGATAGTGATGCATGACAGACCCACCATCGACAGGGCTCTGTACTGTGACATTGTGAAAGCTGGTGCCAGGGACATGGGCCCCCTCCCTTGCTACCTAATCAGCAATTATGATCTGCCCTGCCTTCTCTGAGGGGCCCTGGACATCAGCCCACCTGCTGCAGGACACAGCGTCAGAGCTGGGCTGGGAGCCATTGGCCTTCTTGCCATGGGTCTTAGGCTGCAAAGGCAAGCTGAGCTGCCATTAATGCCTCACCAGGCAGTCATGGAGAAGTAGGGAATGGTTGTTGAAGAATTTAAGCTGAAATGGAATCTTTAACACCAGGATTTGAAACAATCTTGAACATGCTTGATTTTTTATTTTTTTTTTAGACAGTCTAGAATCACCGAACTTTGTGGCTAAGATAAAATCAATCTCACACCTCCGATGCTATAGGAGCTCAGAATGACCCTTCCTTAATTCTTACATTTTCTAGGGAGATACACCACATAATCTTTAATAGCTCATCTCATTTTCATATTTTATTAGTGTATCTTACTCACCTTTGTGGCCCAGAGCCTATGTATTCACCTGGTACACAGTGGGCTTTCAACAATGATGTGTATTGAGTCCCTTTTTGATACTGTGCTAAGCACTTCGCCAGCATTAGCTCCTCAGTGAATCCCCACAGAATGGGGAATGGGAAATGGGGGCTCAATTCATTAACTTACCCAAGACCATCCAGCAAGCTAGGATGTGCGTGCGTGTAATGTGTGTGTGTGTGTGTGTGTGTGTGTGTGTGTGCGCGCGCGTGCGTGCCTGCATGTAGATGCTGGAGAACAACCCCCAGTGTCATTCTCAGGAGCACCATCCACCTTTGAAACAAAGTCTTTCATTGCCTTGGAGCTTACTTGTGAGGCTAGCTGGCTGCCCAGCAAGCCCTAGGGATCCTCTTTGTCTCTGCCTCCCCATCACTAGAGTTAGAAGTTCTCACTACAGTACCAAGCTTTTGTTACATGGGCTTTGGGGGTTGAACTCTGGTCCCCATGCTCGAAATGAAAATGCTTTACTGATTGAGCCATCCCTATCCCACCCCAAAAATCAGTTCTTTCTTGCTCTCGAGTTCATGTTTCTCATCATTGTACTATCCTGTGTCTCAATAAGTAATAAATAGATGTGTGAGTGTTAGAGTGTTATTCATTCAGGTAGTCCAGATTTGGGGCGAGCTAAATATTTCATCATGGAAAATACCTTGATTGCTCGATTTAGATTATTGATGATCAGACCGTCTCAAGTGCCACTAAGAAGCAGGAAGCAGAGCACAGAAACTCAGAGCACTGTCTGACAAAACCTCATGAAGCTTCCTAGCAGGATAGTTACTCAAGATTTCCCTCCTGGCCCCGTTGGGGGAAATACCACCTTTAAGGCACTCTTTTGTCATCCCAGAAATTGACACGGTCCTGTTCTTTTAATGTAGGAGGTTGACTTATGAGATTAGGGGGAAATATGTCTAGGCTGTTCCAGAGTGGGCTGAAGATCTGGGCTGACACTGTCATTTCTTCTTTCTGAGTCTGGTGAGTCCTGTCCTCCACTCTTTCAGAGTCAGGGGATGAGCAGAAGAGAGGGAGTTCGTATGTAAACGTGAAGCCACAGGCAGCTCACCTCCAGCACAGGATTCTGTAAATGGGAGAAGAAGAAGTGGTGGGTTTAGCCCTCACATGGGGAGCAGCAGTGGCCAGAGGCTAGATGAGCCTGTGAACAAGAGAGCAGAGATTCAGTCAGTGGAGCTAGAATGGAGGCAAAAATGACCATCGGGAGTGTGCCTGCCACTGAGTTACTGTTAGGAGTCTGGATGTCATTTATGGCAACAGACTGAGGTGTACATACCTGAGTGTGGTGGACATTGCTGTATTTTCCTCTTAGTAATACTCTTCCTGCAGCAACAGGGCCTTGATATAATTGAGAGTGGTATCTTCACCCCAAGGCTTCTAAGGTTCTAGGCCAAAGCAATCAGGTGGAAGTATCTCATCTCTACCAGCCCACAATGACCAAGTCAGACACACTCAGCTCAAGCCATGGTAGATGGGATCAATTACCTCCAACTCAGGCTATTAGCTTATCAACTTTATTAGCTACCTTTCTTGTCACTGTGATATGATGCATGACAAGTGCCACTTCAGGAAAGAAAAGGTTTGTTTGTCTTGCTTTTTAATTGACTCACGGGTTGAGAGTATACTCCATCATGGTAGGGAAGGCATGGTGGAGACAGTCCCTCTAGCTCTTGTGGCAGGAGTGGGAGCTGGTGAATCTGCAGTGTTAGACCAGGAGGTGATGGCGATGTTCATCCGCTGGCTTTCTCCTTTTTATTCAGGCCAGGCTCTAGTCATCAGGATGGTGCTGCCCACATTCAGGTGGAACTTCCCATCTCAGTTGAGTCTCTTTGAAAACACGCTCCCAGACATGCCCAGACTTTGTCTCCTAAGGGAGTCTAAATCCAGTCAGGCTGGCAATGAATAAGCATCACACCATTACAGAGAAGTGGGACTTTACAGATATGTGAATTGGTGTGCTATATAACCATCCCCACTTACTCGTGATTTCACATCTGTGGTTTTGGTTGCCCATGCTCAACTGTGGTGAGAGAATATTAAATGGAAAATTGCAGAAGTAGATCATTCATAAGTCTTAAACACATTTTATTATAACATATTGTTAATGGTTTATTTTGTTATCACTTGCACTGTTGGTTTCCTATTGTGCCCAGTTTATAGATTGAACTTAGACACATAGATGTGCATGTTTAGGCAAAAGGAAGATAGTCTATATGTATAGCAGGTGTGAATGTGGATATGCTTGGAAAACTAGGAAGGAAACCAAGAGAGGGTAAAATTAGTGCTGAGCAAGGAGAGGGTGGACATGTGAGACATGAAAGAGGGAATGAGACTTTGGGGACACCATCTAGGGCTATCAGAGGAAGTGGAGAGATGGAAGATGGGAGGAAGGAGGATCACCGAGACACAATCCTCGAACTGCCGTAACGTGGCCAACACTTTACATGCTCATTTAAAAACAGGAGAAAAAAAATTAAAATGACTAACAAACATTTAAAAAAAGCATGGCATATGTGTATGAGATTTGGCTCTATCTGTGGTGTCTGGCATCCACTAAGGATTCTGGAAATCTTCCTCGCAGGTAAGTGGGGATGGCTGGATTGAAAAAAGTGGGCAACTCCATAGAGAGACTGGAGCCTGAGCCAACCTAGAGCAACAGAGCTGTGGGGTGACCTAGGGATGCCCTGAGTCATGCAGCATGGGGGTGGGGTGGGGCTTCAGCTAGGTTAGCAAATGCTTCCCATCTGCCTGAGTCTATGGAGATGAAGCATTGGGTCACTTAAATGGAAAACTCACTATTCCCTGACTTGTACCTGCTGTTTTGTGTCCCTTGGCTGTGGACCAGATCCCTCTACTGTGTGAGTTGGGACAACGTACAAGAGAACTTCAAATGCACATTTGGTGTGAACTACGACAGCACTCACTTTGAGAAGAAGGACCTTCCTCACAAACTTTGCCTAAATCCCTCTCACTGTAGTCTATGTGCTAACATCTCTTAGAGAGAAGCACTCCTGCCACTCCACATCTCTGTATCTATGGCAGGTGACATTTAGTGATGTCCTGGATGGCATTTTACGGCAAGATATTGAATAGATTTTTCTTCCCCATTAATCTGAGATGTAGGTAGGTATTTTGCATTCCCATTATTTCCTTCACTAGTTTATCCCACATGCGCTTGGTCCTCCCCATGCCCTTGTGGGAGGAGGGAGAGATGTCCGGGAGCCATGGCTCTCTCTGAGCATTACCTCTGTTGGGCACCTCTCATTTCTAATGGCTGTTGTAAATCCAGGCATTAGAGTCCCTGTGGTCACTGGATGAACACACCCTTCCCCAGGCCTAGTATCAGAAGCTCCTCCATCCTGTTTTCAATGGTGGGATGTGAGTAGTTTGGTAACGAAGAAGCTGTTGGTGGTGGAGAGCTTGATTGGGGGAACTGTGAAGCAGACTTCAAAGTGGACAGCATTTGGAGCTCAAGTCTTTTCGTGAGTTTTTACTGTGAGAACTCGACTTTGAATCTGTGCTCAACTTAGCCTTACTGTGCAGATGACCACACAGTCAGCAAATCTTATAGTTGCAGAAAGTGTACTGGTCTGTGGGATCTAACAGATCCCACAGGGGATTTGATCTCTGGGTTCTTGGGGGGGGGCGGTAATCTATACCAGGCTACTCAAAGTGAGGTCTAAGGACCTCAACCCCAGCATCATCTGGGGACTGATTGGAAACTCAGAACCTCGGACCTCACACCAGCTCTCTTATGTCAGAATCCCCAGGTGATTTATATGCACAATAAAGTTTGAGAAGCGCTGGCCTATACCTACTGACTCGGGTCCTGCCTTCAATTCAGTGTTTAATGAGCACCCACTGTGTTCCGGCATTGTGCTGAGTATCACAGAAATAAAGATGAATAATGCATGGACTTTCCTAAAGGGCTGCTCACAGCTTATTTACTTCTTACTCTCCGCAGTCTCTCTTCCGTCCTCAGCATTCTGGCTTTTGCCCTATCTTTTCACTTGAAATGCTTCCTTTGAAGACCACTAATGACCTGCTTGTTGTCAAATTCAATTTTCTCCTCCCTGTAGCATTTAGTGCCTCTGATCAACACCTACCACTTAAATGCCATCTTCTCTGGGTTTCGCTGACACTGGGCCATTCCGGCTCCTCTTTCCTTCCCTTCCTCCCTCCTCAACTCCTTGACTGGCCTCTTTTTGTCTTAGAGGGCTCTTTCCCATCTCAGTCCTTCCCCTCTCACTAGACTGTCCTCCCCAGATCTGCGGCATGACTTGTTTTTATTAAAGACATCTTGACCCTCTAGGGACCCCAGAAGTGTTGTTATTGAAGGGGGACCTTAGACTCTCTTTCCCATAGACTCTGTGTTGAAAAGCTGTGGATGGGGTCTCTGAATGGCGAAGGCTTTCATGGATATTGTTGCTGTGGCTAGTTACGTTTTGCTGCTGTACCATTTGACTAGCGTGGGGGCTTAACACAAAGGCATGATCTTATGGTTCTATGGGTATCATGGAGCCATATCAGTGGATTTAGAAGGTCCTGTTCTTTTCTGGAAGTTCTGGGCCAGAATCTATTCCCTTGCCTCTTTAAGCTTCTAGAGACTGCCACCTGCTTTGATCCTCAACATTTCTTTCATCTTCAAGGCCAGCAAAGCAAGCCCCATCTTCACACTAAAATATGAAATGACTTTGTTTCTCTACAGCTTGGGAAGGTCCTCTCTTCTTATGAAGTCATGTGATTAGACTGGATATACCTGGATAATCTGGGATAATTGCCTGTCTGAAGGTTCTCAACCTTGCAGGTCCTTTATGCACGGTAACACATTTACAGGGGCCAGCGATCGGTATATGGGCCTCTGTGAAACTCACTCCTTTGTCACCACCATATGAGCAGAGGTTAGAGGAAAGGAGATGAGGGAGTGTGGCACATTTCCCGCCTGACCAAGATGGATCTAGGACAAAATGAACCAACTCTGCATTTCAGGACAAGACGGAGGGGTGGAGCTGCGATGAGAAGTATCCGGAGGTGAGAGCTCCGTCCCTATCACTCTTCTTTCATGGTGTCTTCCAACTCTCTCCCCTGCCACATGGCAGAGCACCGCGTCTGATCAACAAGTTCAAAGCTAAACTCATTGTTTCCCCACTCATCTCCTTGTTTTCCCTGTCGCTGGTGAGACCCCCGTTAACTTGTTACTCAAGGCAAAAGCTTCCTCCATGCTGCTTTCTTTAGCCCTCATCCTGGCACCACAGACCACTGGCTTGTCAAGTTCTCATTGCCTGTTCCTCAGATACAATCAACAATCACAGTGCGGAGCTGCCTCATCTCGCCTTACTGAGTCTAGGCCTTGGATCATCTTCTGTGACCTCCTTCCTGACCTCATCCTTTTTTTCACTTCTGGAATTGGATGACCTTCCCCCAGAAAGCTTTGAAGCCTGAAGACTTCAAAGACTGCCCACTGCCTCAGGATCAATTCAGACTTGGCATGGTTTTCAAAGCCAGTTTAACCTTAATTTCCATATCTTGCCTAATTTATGCTAACATTCATTTTATACTCCATGCTGAGCCTTATCAACTCATTCCACCCTCGAACCATGTCCTTCCACACTTTCTTCCCTTCTCTCCTTCCTCTGGACTCGGTCATACCTCCCTCTTGTGACTTCAGTAGCCCTGGAGCATGTTGGGACTGCAGCATCTAGCCCATTGTCCTCATTCTCCCTCTCTAGACTCAGGGGCAGTGTTGGGAGAATGGTTCTTTATTGCTGTGGAATTTTCCATTTATTTTATTACTAACAAAGTTGTATTGGGGCGTATGACTCTGCTGATCTCCCATGAATCCACACCGCTCGCTCTTCAGACTGGTGGCCTCTCTCTTCACCCATGCTCTGCCTTTGCTTCGTGTAGTACCTGGCTTCCTCTAGGTGCTCATTCTAAGCAGATGGGTGTCACTTTATATTCAAGTCTGAGAGCTAAGAAATGAGCTGCCACCTACCAACTCAGGGGAGAGACTTGGTCTATGTGCTGAACTCTCAAGGTCTGTCTTGCTCAGTTATAGAAGGAGGCATGGGTTTTAGTCTTAGGGATGGCCAGAGGGCTAGTTCAGAAGCAGTGATCTTGGGGTTGCTTTCTAACGTAGAGATTCTCTAGAGTTATACTTGCTAGGAAAGCTGGTGCTGCTTTCTGAATACTGTATTCCAGATTCCATCTGAGATGCATCCGCAATGCCCCTGTGGCTTTCTATTTGGATGCTCTTAACTTTTATTACTTTTTTTTGTTCATTTATTTGATCAATATTGTCTCCTATGTGCCAAGCTGTGGAGGCCAAATACAGAAGAGAAGGGGATCAGAGAGGCTTCTATCCTCATGGAGTCAAAGTCACGAGGATGAGGCAGCCCGTGCATGGTTAACAGCTATAATGATAAGCTGCCAAGGTTATCACAGTACAAAAGAACAAGCAGCTCCGTGGTGGGGGCACTGGGGAGTGGGAGAGGTTCACAGGCTTGGGCTGCATTCTGAGTGTCAAAAAGCCCCTCAAATGGTGACATGAGAGAGAGAGAGAGAAGCTTTGGCATGAAGTGCCATTTTACTTGGCCCCAGAAGGTGTGAACAGAATTTAATGACTAATGAGGAAAAGAGGAAGAATACGTGGAGAAAAGACCCACAGGTCGGAAAGCAGGCGAGTGGGTGTCAAGAGAAGAGGTTTCTTAGGAGATTTGTTTACTCCCTGCACAACTCGCCTGGGCACTGCCCAGATGTGCCTATGAAGTGGTAGCACAGCCCTTCAGGTTGCACAGTCTGTACCTGGAAGGCTCATCCAAGGTTATTCCACCAAGGAAGACCCTTATCCAGGGAGACATGAGAATTTATAGTCCTAGAGCTTTTGCTTGGTCCTCTGCTTGGTCACCATGGCAACAGTTGCTCCTGGTGCTCTGGGCCTGGCTTCCCTGGAGGTAGCCTTGTAATGATAATGTATCATCCTCATGCTGCTAAGAACAAAGCCTGCTGAAATTCCTGCCTCAGTTAAAATGAGAGGCCCATCTCCAGGAGCTAGCAACTGTTCTGACTAGGGGAGCCAGGGTTAGAAGGCAGATTTCTCATGAAGATCCTGTGGGGTGGCTGCAGATCTTCAGATGACAGCTGTTCTGGTGATGCTGGTTCCTGGCTTAGGTCTTCTCAGAAGTCTTACAATGTGTCTTCATTATTCACAGAGAGAGAGCCATCCCTTGCTCTGGCTCAGAAACGCAGCACAGGCTTGAGGGCATATCTCAAACAGGACTCAGCCTTATCAGTCATCCATCCCTCTGTGGGAAAAAAAAAAAAGGTGATGAGCTCCATGGAAGTGTTAAGCAAGGGCCTGACTGGTGAGGAAACTATAAGCGAAGGCAGGAAGGAACAGCATCTTCAGCACAGTGGGCCAGACAATGCCACCATCTACTACCAAGTTGCATGGTTCTGTCCTGTGATAACTCCGATGGTCTGGCCACCCATCCCAGACGATGACAGACTGAGTTGTGAGAGGAAAACAGCGCCTGTTTAGTCAAGATCTGAGGAAGATTTCCTCCCAACTCCCCTTCTGTTCTTGAACTTCATTCAGCCCTGTGTTTTAGTTAAAGACACTGATTTCTCCACAAGACACCATGACCACACTTGGTTTCGACCAGGCAACAAAATGAGTATTTTTCCACATTCTAATTTGTGCTATCTCTCTAGTTTGTAGCCATTTAAATCTCACAGGCTAGTCACTTTGGTTTTGTTTGTTGTTTGCCGTGGGTGTAAGACTCATTCTTGCTGTCTCAAAATTTGTGAAGTAAAATTTGAAAGTTTCCAAACACAGCTAAGCATATTTAATCTTTACACATGTGATAAAGATCTCTACTCCCAGCACTGTAAATGTTGCTCTGGGGTTTAGGGGACGAATATACTCAGCTTTGGTGTACACTGACAAACATTTTCAGAGTGGTCATATCAGTTTACCGGCCTGTCGGTAGTTTCTGAGCATTGCAGTTGCTCTAGAACACTGCCAACACTTGGCATTCTTAGTCCTGGCTATTTTAGCCTTCAGAGTGAGCAGGTTGTAGTACCTCACGAATTTGAATTTCCTATCCACTGTTAACATTTACTAATTTTCCATGTTTGTTGGCCACTTTGATACTGGACATCTTTCTTCAAATGTCTACATTTTGCTGAGTTACATATTTAAGAATTGTAAGAATTTGTTTAAGTGAATAAATATTTATATTTAACCAGTTTGGGCTGTATGGAGATACTTAAGTCTATAGATTCTTAAGTCTTTGTCTGCCATCTGCCTTGGCTATTTTCTCTTCAAATATCATTTCTACCTCATTCTCTCTGCCCTTTTTCTTTTGGCATTTTAATCTGACATATATTAAACTTTAAAAAATCTTGTTATGTATACTCCATTCTTTGTGTGTGTATGTGTGTGTGTGTGTATGCCTGTGTGTGTGGTGTAGTACATGCACTTGAGTGTGTAAATATTTGCAAAAGCTCATACAGAGGCCAGGACATGGGACATGTTCCACAGTCACTCTCTCACTGATTTCCTTGAGGTATGACTCTCACTGAATTGGAAACCTATTTCCTTTAGGTTGGCTGATAGTAAGCTCTCTGGATCAACCTCCCTGCTCCCCAGCATTTCAGGTACAGATACACACAGCCATGCGGGTGCTAGGGATTTGAACTCATGTCCTCATGGATGCAGAACAAGTGCTCTTACCCACTGAGTCATCTCCCCAGCTCCTCCCTTCCCTCTTTTCTACATTTATCATTTGTTCCATATGTTTTAATTTGTATATTTTAGTTTTTCTGCCTCTTCAATCCATCAACCTTTTCTTCTGTTGCATCTAACCCATTAAAACCATACTCTAATAACCAAACCCAGTCATCATACTTACCAGACTTAAAACTAACCCAGTCCGGTGGTGTTGGCACAGGTCTTTAATCCCAGCACTCAGGAGGCAGAGTCAGGCGGATCTCTGTGAGTCCCGAGGCCATCCTGGGCTACAGAGTGAGATCCAGGACAGGTACCAAAACTACACAGAGAAACCCTGTCTCGAAAAACCAACCAAACAAACAAACAAAACAAAACAAAAAACAAAACAAAAAAACTAACCAATTAAAACCATACCATCCATCATACCAAGTATGAGCCCAGCCATCATACTTACCAGACTTAAATTTAACCCATTAAAACCATACCCTAATTACTGAGCCTAGACATATACTTACCAGACTTAAATCTTCCATTTGATTCTTTTAAAGGTAAAGTCTGGTAAAATTCTCCATTTGACATCAATTTTCTTGAACATATTAATAGCAATTATTTAGAAATCTGAATATAATACTTTCATATGCCCAGATTTATGATCTGAACTTAAGAGTTTCAAAATGAAACAGTAGACCTGCTCCTATTGTTTCCTTTTGGATTTTGATAATTCCATCCTGACTCCTGTCATGCCTGGTTTATATTTTATGGGATACTGTACAAACATATGTGAGAAATTGCTGAGGTTCTGCTCGATGCTGTTTTCCTCCGCAGAGGATTACATTTTCTTCTGGCCAGTAGATAAGGGAAGTTTATCTTTAATAATGGATGAAAATATTTCAAGGCTTGGTTTCATGTTTGGAGGGCTCATATATTCTTGATTGCCTTTAAACCTAAGGCAGAACAGTTTAGAGGTCTCAGCTGAAAACATGCACTGCTTATCAGGGATCAGGGCTCCTTTTCGTTGGCAGTCCTTCACAAGCCAGCATCCGTACACAAAGTAGCATTTGATCACCACACATCAGCTCTCACACGGATTCCTCTGAGGATGGGTAAGCAGCCCTCATCTTCAAGGAGGCAAGGCTTCCAGGGGACCTGTCATACACATATGAATTAAACTTCCACCTGCTTTCCTATAGAATGCACCTCCACTCAGTGCAGTGGGACCATCTCTCCCTCCCTCCCCAATGAGCATACTCGCTTTGTTCCTTCTTCACTTTATGATCATCTCTATCCAATACCCTGTATTATAGCTCAGGAATCCCATCTAATTACTCTATCCCTGTGAACCCTTTTAGCTTAAGGAATCACGCAGAGTTCTGCCTCCCAGACGCAAGACAACTTGACTAGCCCTTTGAATCTGCCGTCCCAGGTGTCTGACTCCTCCGAGAATGCACTCCCATCACACCAATAACTGACATTTTCCACTTTCCTCCAAGAGCATTGGGATCAGTCCCATAATTTACATCATTCTATGCATTCCTGATTATGGCTGTCATTTGAAATCAAATCTTCCCTGGGCCCCCATGGCCTCCTAACGTCTTATCCGTGAGCTAATTTGTGCATCTCTGAGTCAGAGTTCACATCTCTCTCTCCACTGTGCATTGTGGTACTCTCTCTGTGTAGTTACAGTCTCTGATAGTCTCACCTCTTACGGGCATCCCTGGCAATTAGAGGTCTACACTTAGACCATATGGAGTAGAGATAAACATTCTTGTGGGATCTTTGCTAAACTATTAGCTCACAGAATTTGTGAGAATATGCAAGTACAGAGACTAGCTTTTAAGCAGTTATTGATGGCTGGTTTGGGAGCAATAGGTAAACAAACAAACAAAAAGCCCATCCAGCCCCTAAATTTCTCTCCTGAGCTTCAGATTCAAGAATTCAGTTAAGTCTTTTTTTTTGGAAAAAAATCTTTCCTTCTTTATTAGCATGTATTAATTCCACCAAATAATGGGCCTCACTGTAATCTTGTCATGTATGATATGACATTCCTTGATCATATTCACCTCTCACTGTTTTCTCTCATTTCCTCTTGCCCCTCCTTTCTCTTCCTGGTCTCCCTTCAACTTTCATATCTTTTTTCCTAAAGTCTCCGTTCTGCATATGAGAAAATATGAACTATTTGTGTTCATGAGTTTCACTTCATATGACAAGCTCTCAGTAGCCTCATTTACTCTCTAACAGGTGCTGTATATTTATATTTAGTGGTGTTGGATTTCTGACCCCCTTCACCCTGGTCTTTCCTGGTCCCAGGCTTCTCATTTAATGCACTTCCTTCTACCTTTCTTGCAGCACATCTGCAAAGAGCTCCATCCTTCTAGACACTTCTATCGCTGTGCCACCTCCAGCCTTTACTGCTGCAGACAGCTGGAAGCTACTCACTTATTTCTGGGTGAGCCACATACTCTTATAACACACTTAGAAATTCAAAAGGGAAAAATAAATGAACTATACTACCATCTCCCTAATGCATAGCTTTCAATTTGTCTTCTTACCTCGTGGTGCCTCCATGTGTCTAGTTAATATTTTGTGTGTGTGTACACACCCATTTGTAATTATAAGCTACATGAATGTTTGTCTTAATGTCATCAATACAGAAAGGCATTATGAAGAGGAAAAAAACCTTAAAACATTACAAAAGTTCAACAATAGGAAATGACTAAGTGCTATGCACCGTCTCTGTCACAAAGCCATTAGACCCAAGTTAATAATCATATTCATGAACCAAAAGGAACAATGTTGTTGATATGCTCCTTTTCTCTAAATAGGATATGAGTCAAGAAAAAAAAAACAACCCTCAATCAAAACTACAGAAACCCTTTTTGTTGAAACTGATGAGCTAATTCAAAACTTCACACAGAAAGGCTGAGAACCTAGATTAACCAAAACATTTGAAAGATAACCCACTATCACATTACTGGATTTCAATACTTACTATAAAGCTATAGCAATCAAAACAACATGGCACCGAGATAAAGATGACATAAATAAAGATCAATGTGGCTGAAGGGAGCATGAAGGCAGAGTCTTCACCCCCCAGATGGTTAGTTTAAAACAAAGGTGACAGATAATTCAATGGGAAAGAATATATATATATATATACATATATATATGTGTATATATATATTAATAGAAGATCTTGGGATAACTAGATTTCCCTATACAAGCAATGAATCTTGACCCTCAATTCATATAATATATAAACATTAATTCAAGGTGCACTAGAGACCTAACTGTAAGAGAGAAAACTGTAAAATTTTTAGAATATAATGAAAGAAATTACCTAGGGTTACATTATGGTATAAAAACATGAACCATAAAATTAAATTGGAGTTCATTAATATAAAAATATTTCTTTGAAGCATGATGTTAAGCAAGCCATGGACTTGGAGAAATTTTTGTGCAATTGGATATTGAATAAAGTATTTTTATCCAAATTATATAAAGAACTCTCACTACTGAATTCTGAAAAGACAATCTGATTAAAAAATGTGCAAAAGAGGCTGAGTGTGGTGACAAACACCTGTAATCGTAGCACTCAGGCTGAGGCAGGAGGGTTTCAAGTCTTGGAATAACTTAGATGATTAAATATGATACAGTCTCAAAAAATTTGAATAGATTTCACATGGAAGCATGCTTAACATCATTAGCCACTGCAAATTAAAAACACAACGAGGTCTCTCAACCAATCTCAGAATGTCTAAAATTGATAGGGTCAGAAAAACTGATCCCATAAAGTGTTGGTGAAGATTTGGAGCAACTGGAATTCTTTCTATTGCTGGGAAAGCTAGAAAACTATGTAGCTGCTTTGGAAAACAATTGGATAGTTTCTCACATAATTAAAAAAATAAAAATAAAATGACCTAGCAATCACAATTCTTGATACTTATTCAAAAAACGTTGAAATACATAACCTTTATGAGGATACTTACCACTTCTTTCTTCATAGTAGCCCCAAATTAGAAACAACCCATAATGCTCTTTACTCATAAGTGAATAAACCATGGTGTTCACTGGAAAAGGAAACCATTATCTATACATAATGATATCTATGAACTTCCTGGAATTATGGTGAGTGAAAGAAACAGGATACACTAAGTATATGATTCAACTTTCACAAAATTGTAGAAAGCAGACCAGGGGTTGCCAAGTTGCTGGACAGTGACTATGAAGATGTATAAAGGGTGTTTGGGGGTAATGCAGATGTGATGGTATCTATGTGACCTGAACATTTGCTAAAGTTGATTCTATTGGGCCAAATGTAGTGGAGTATGCCTTCAATCCCAGCACTTGGGAGGCAGAGACAGGCAGGTCTCTGTGAGTTCAAGGCCAGCCTGGTCTGTATAAAGAGTTCCAAGCTAGCCAGGGATACTTAATGAGACTGTCTCAAATAAATAAAAAAATAAATAAATGAACAAAGTAAAACTAAGATTCCATAATGCACTTAAAATTGTTACATTTTGTAGATCATAAAAGTATAATTTAATATGGCTGAAAAAATCCCTTCCACGAATAATAAGAGCCATGCTTACAGATGTGAATTAACAGTTCTGTGCCAGCCTAGTCTCCTTCTTGATCCGTCTGTGCACTTTATCTTTGACTTAGTGGGAAACTGTTAGCTTGTATGTTGTATTAGTTACTTACCTCACTGTTGTTACAAAGTTACCTGACGAAAGCAATCACGAGAAAGGGCTTATATGGGCTCACAGTTTGGTGGGGAAGACACTGTGGCTAGAGTCCCTCTTGCTGTGTCAGTAGGAGCATGAGACAGCTGCTCACCTTGTGTCCCCAGCCAGGGAGACAGACAGAAATGAATGCTGGGATCCTCTTGTCTTTTCTTTTTCATTCAGTTGGGAGTCCAAGTCCATGGGATGGTGCTTAAAGGGATCTGACAGGCCCGAGTATGGCAAACAGCACTGGCAGGCTTTGCCCTTCCCCATTCCCTCTCCCTTGTAAACTATACATTATATCCCTAAAGCTAGCCACCAAGGTCTATTTCTTTGTTTGGACACTTTCTTATGCCAGAGTCATTCCTAGGGATGATTACCAAGGTCTAGTTATCAAAGTATTGAAGCCCATCAATCAAAAGCCCCTGTTTGGCTACCCTAAGTAACATGCCCAATCAAAACATCCCCCTCATCTCAGCCTATTCTAACACCGACCTCCCCTTTCTTTCCTCTTAAAAATCACACCTGCAAGGTCATTTGCTGCTGTTTTCTGCCTGTGTGAGAAATCAGCCAATTTACTTTTCTTCCCCACTCAATAAAGGATATCTCTGTTAAAATTGGTGTTTGGGTGTGGTTTGTGCCCAATTCACAGTCCAGGAGGGAACACCCTGATGTGTACAGACAGGTCCCTTCAATGCCTCTCATAGACACATCCAGAGGTGTGTCTCCCAGGAAACTCCAAATCCAGTAGCGTGGACCATGAAACTGAATCATTAAGTGTACCTACCTCTTCTAGACTTTTTATTCATCCTTTCATTCCCCAAGACCCAATCAGGACCTAATGTAGAACATGTGCTCTGTAAACATTTTGTCTATCCATTCAATCAAAAGTTATTTATTGAAACAAATGTTTAATGATTGTCAGCTCAATAGTCACTACAGTATCTGACATACATCACAACTAATTTCTTCCAGTTTAATGAGAGTCCATTCTTTACAGAGACTCCCTGCCCTCTCCGTGGGAACCTATAAAAATAAGAATATCTGCTTACATTATTCCTATTCTAAAAGCTTTATAAACACTGATATAATCCTTATAACAATAGAGGGGGATGATATTATCAGTATTCCTATTCTATAGAAGTGGCTTTTTAGACACAGAGATGTTAGGATCTAGCACTTGGGAAAGTGGTGGAGTCAGAATTTGAACCCAGGAAGTCCACTGACTTCAAGGCCCAAATAGCATGAACCCTGCTAGGAAAGTTTGTCCTGGGCAAGTGGGCTGTGAACACTCTCATACCTCATTCTGTTGCCTTCTGCGTACATGGTGTTTGTAGTCCTGGCTCTCATAGTGTTACAACCTCTCCTCTTCCTCCTCCTCGTCCTCCTCGTCCTCCTCCTCGTCCTCCTCCTCCTCCTCCTCTTCCTACTCCACCTTCTCCTCCTCCTGTGTCCCAGTTCTCTGAGACATTGCCTGTTCCATGGGAGAATTGGAGTATGAGACTAGGTGCATTCTCTGACTTGACTTCAGTGTCTAGTCTGGGGACCTGCCTCCATGGGTAACCTTAGTTGGCATGACTAATCTTCCCACAGCCTGGCCATCACCCTGGGTCTGTTCTAAGAATCTGGTGTCAGGTAGCTGCTGCTGTCTGTGTAATGAAGTCTGCAACCCCATTACCTACCGCTGAGCAGACCTGCTCTGTGGAGGGTAACCACGGTCCCCCTAGGCTGGACTGATGCTGAGGCTGTCTGTATAGACTGGGGGTAGTTTTGCCCTCTTCCTGCCTACTCTGAAGAGGGAGAATATGAACTACAAACCCACCAGACCCTGACCAGAAAAAGGGAGAGATGAAGAGAGGCTGGAGCTGCTAACTTCTGTACCTTAGACTTGTCGGTTTGGGGAGGCAGTTTAAGAGCCCGCTAGGAAGATTCTGTGAGGGAGGATAATACAACATTTATGCTCATCCCTGAGGCAAAGCTTCCACATGCATTAAAGCAAATCCCAATCCTCTCTGCCTCATTGTGAGCATTTGCCTCTTGCTTCCGCCCAACTCTGAGTGTTTATGTTTGGGAGTGAGTGGGTGTGGGTGGGAGGCTGGAGTGTGGCATCGACAATCTTGGAGTCTAATAATGGAGCTGGAAGATTCAATGACGCCCAATTCAAATTAGTCACAAGCAATCATCCGCACGCCAGCACGGGGGAATTCCTCCAGTTTAGTGAAGTAAAGTGTCACAAACAACAGCTAAGGGTGGATGGTGTGTTTCAAGTTGCAGGAGTGCTAATTTTAAAATTTTTGTTCAAGAAAAGGATTATAGAAATGTAAAACAAAAATATTTCGACTTGAAAAATACTTCGTAATTATATGTCATAAAATAATTAGGTCATGGCAAATTAGCACAAATGTTTACAGCAAAATTGCCATGTAAAACATTATCGGTAATATTATGCTAATTGCTTCAGAAGCAAAAGCTGATTATGTTTCGGCAGGATTAAAATTTGCCACGTTTGCATTTCTCTCCAGCTTCACCCATTTTCCATGTGAGCACCAAACCTGTGATTACTATAGAAATCAAACTGCCCATTTGAAGAGGAGCCTTCCAAACACCAAGCTAAGACATGTCCATGAAAGAAAGGGAGAGAGTTCCTGAAGGGGATCTCACTCATCTTTCCCTGTTGGGGAACAGCGTGGTGGGCAGGTGAATGGTGTGTTCAGAGGAGCAAACTGGGAATACCAGATCAGGTTGGAGAAGAATCTCAGAATCTCCCCCACTTAATGTGCACCTGAATTTGTTAAAACGCAGCTGGTATCAACACATTTGGAGTAAGCCTAGGGATTCTGCATTATCCCAACAAGATTTTAGGGATGCTGGCATCTCTGGTCCATGGACCACATTTGGAGTGATCTTCTCTGGGCTTGCAAATTCAAATGTATTTGGAACAAGACAGACAATGAAAAATTAATGATATGGGTGGGAGTGAGAGAGAAATAGCAGACACTGTGTTGAAGAAAGGGATGAGCTGGCAAATTAAAGGAACCCTAGGGCAATTGATGGAAGAGGAGATAAAAGAGGAAGGAAGGGCCAGTCTGCTGTCCAGGTGTGTATGTCCAGGATTCTGATTTTAGGGACTCCATCCTAAGTAAGCTTGAGCAGAAATAACTTGTTTCAGTTATCTATCTGACTAGTCATCCAGGTCCTGGCTTCCTCTGCCCCTCAAGGAAGCACACTGGACTGGGAAATAAACCCAGCTTTATTAGAGGCACACACTCATCTGAACTTTGCTGAACTTGGCTCCTCCAAGGAGAACAGGTCTTCCTGTTTCATGTGCAACAGCACACTGGGGATTAGTCACGAAGCTCCGGATGCTTCCTGCTGCAACAGGTGTGGTATATGTCCAGGCGACAGCAGACTTCTTCCTTATCTTCCTGACTTGATCTCCTGGAAGGGATCTAAGCCAATCAATTTCCCTCAGAGTCTCTGTTTCTCCATCACAAAATTGAACTACATAAAACGCCACTGGTAGCAATGCTGGGGAGAAATGTCTTTCTAATCATTGAAGGGCTGAACCCTGTGCTGATCTAAATATCAGAGGAGCCCTGACCACTCTGTCTGGGTGGGGTTCACAGAGGTTTGCTTTTGGAGACACCCAGTCCTGCAGACAAGTCTTACAGCCTTAAAGCATGGAAAGGGCATGGATTGGGCTTCTACAGTTTGTCTGTAGCCACACAGCATCTAGGGTACTGTCCTGTGTCCTGTGTCCCTCCATGACATCTGCCTGAGATTTCTGAGTCTTGCCCCTAGGCTGCAGAGGGCTTTTTTTTTTTTCCCAGTTCTTGAGGTCTGTTAATACTTACAGAGATTGTCATGTAACAAGTGCCCCCTCTGTGTTATGAACTGGGTGTGGATGTTCTTGGGGGATGATCTCATGCCATCCGTCTAAATCACAAGAAGTTCTCTCTCTTTTTTTTTTTGGTTTTTTCGAGACAGGGTTTCTCTGTGTAGTTTTGCGCCTTTTCCTGGAACTCACTTGGTAGTCCAGGCTGGCCTCGAACTCACAGAGATCTGCCTGGCTCTGCCTCCCGAGTGCTGGGATTAAAGGCGTGCGCCACCACCGCCCGGCTACAAGAAGTTCTCTTATTTGCACATTACACATGATGAAACTGAGGCCTTTCTAAGCAACAGACAGAACCTTGACTTAGGTCACACTCATGTCACCATCTGAGTCGACTGCCCTTTAGTCCTCATCTGGTTGTAAGTGGCTGCTACTCTGTGTCTGTCCTTCCTTGTAGTCTCTCTGTGTGGTGCAACGCCTGGCAGGAAGTATGTGTTAAGTACACATGAATCTTCTTTGATGCTGGGCCCCTTCTTTCTCCTAGAATGACTCCTAACATCTTGCAAAGGGCAGGCCTTTGTGCAAAAATATTTATTTCCCAAGATCCATCTCTTCAGTGTTCACTGCCATGCAGAGTATCCAGAAGAGCTGAAGGCTCATGGAGCTGGGAGTCTGCCTACCACCTCCTCTCAATTTTGCATTTTGGGCATAAGAGCCACAGAATAGTCCAACTGCTTTACATTATCTCCTTCTGTGCAAAATCATAACTCTGGAGATTATGTTATTCTTTATTATTTATTGTATGCCCAGGGGAATTTTCATTTTAACCAAGACACTGGTTTGATTGCAAAATGGCAAAGAGTGATTTGTAAAGAGATCAGTGTTGGGAGCTTATTAAAACATGAATTTAGGGAGTGGCTTGGAATAGCAAAAGGAAATATCTTGGGAGAGGAATTGTTTTCACAAGTCGGAAAGAAATTCTGGAATATGGGGGAGAGAAAGGAAGGGGAGGTAAAACAGATAGAGAAAGAATGTTTAAAAAGGAAAATTGATAGCCAAATTGGATGTAAATGGAGAAAACAAATGTGCAGTCATGGGTAGGAAAACACAGGAACTTAGAAATGAAATATGATCAATTTATCTTCATTTGTAACAGAGTGAAAGCTAGGTTCCTCTCTAGCAAGCTCCCAAGTGTATGTGAGTCCTCAACTAGGGTGTTTGGCTGTTTTCTCTGCAGAGCTATTGTTATTCCAAATCCTTTCTCTGGATGCATAGCCTGCTCTGTGGCCTGGCCAGGCTACTTCCCAGAGGAGAGCCCGTGATGTCTGACCTTCGACCATACATCTCTGCTTTCTCTCCTTCAGATTTCCTCCATATTGACAGTGTCTCCTAGAGCTGTGACACGTGGCAACTTTGTCCCCCTTTCTAAGGGCCCTCTTAAGCTGACAAGGCAGCTGCTTTCTTCCTGCCCCAGCACCCATGGATGATGTGGATTCTCAGGCCTCTAATGGCTTCCACTGAGCATCTTTATTGTGCTGGCATGATTTATGGGGGTCAGATGAGGCCTGGCCCTGGGTGCCTCTGCAGGGCCTTCCTCCTGGGGCATGTTTAGCAGAAGGAGTTAAGCAGAGTCACTTATGCTCAGAGAGCAAGACATCTTCTTTCCAAGGGCTCTGAGTGACTCAGGGCTCATCAGTAAATCCATATTCAGAGGCCCCATGTCGAGCTGCTGGGATGACAGCTGACCACCGCCCAGCCTCTGGGATGCAGTTTAAAGACCAGTCAAGCCTGAGACAACAGCAAGCAATTTGTTTTCCTCCGGCCTCTATTCTAAAATGAAGAAGGCAGATTTCCTGAATTCTTGGGTTTTCACAGAGAAATGAATTCAGCAGTGAAGAGTCTTGGGAATTTGAAATGCATTTTCATATTATGTCTTTTTGCAGAGGGTTCACTGAGGGCCACCTTCTTGCTCTCTCTGGGGGTTGGTGTTTTTAGCACAGCATTTGACGCCTCAGAAGAAACCGCCTCTCCGACAGGTGTATCCACACGTGCATGCACACGTGTGTCTCCTGACATACTAGAGGCCCTGGAGTTTACTTCTCTCCTGCCACTCCCCGTCTGAGAGCATCTAAGCCCCATTCATGGACAAGATGTCATTCTCTCCTCCTTCTAAGTGGCCGAGTGTGCCTAGTCCTCCAAGTCAGGGATTTCACTTCTCCTACCAGCCCCAGGGACAAACATACCCCTGCCACTGTTAAGCTTGTGATAGGTTAACATAAAATAAAAACATAAACATAAAATAGGTACTTTTACTGTTGTGATCAAATCCCTAATAAGAAACAGCTTAGTGGGGGCGCAGGGGGTGGGGGGAGTCTGTTTTAGTTCACAGTTTGAGGGAATACAGTCCACCCTGGAGGGGAAGGCGCAGGGCCAGGTGGCTCCATGGTGGCAGGCATGTGTATCTGGGACTCCTCACCACCTCACATCTTGATGGAACAGGAAGCAGAGAGCTGACAGGAAGAGAGGACAAGATATAAAACTTCAAAAACCTCATCCCAGTGCCCACTTTCTCCAGCAGGACTCTACCTGCTAACAGCTTCACAACCCTGCAAAACAGTGCCACTGAGTGGGATCAAATGTTCAAGTATGAGCCCCAGGGGGGGACGCTTCATATTGTAACCATAGTAACCCCTATCCCCATCTCCATGTTTATCTCCTGGGTCCATACATCTCTTGTCTTATATGGTGTAGAGATGCTGTAGATGTGACTGAAGATGTTTATAGCAGGAGATTACTGTGAATCATCTGGGTGGGTCCAGTGTTATTACATGGAGACAGGAAGGTCAGAATAAGAGGAGAAGGGACAAGGGCAGCAGAAGTCAGATGGTGGTTGCGAGACTACAGGTCATAGAGTGGAGGTGACCTGGAGAAGCTGGAGAATGTAGAGGAAAAGCAGCCTGTTCATACTGTGGTTTTAATCCAGCAGGATCCACTGTGGGCTTCTGAACTCCAAATCTATGGCAAAATGAATCCACATTGCTCTTAGCCCACTGCATTTGTGGGAATTTGTTATAGACCTAATAAACATCAACAAAAACCAAAACCACAAAACTAGTATAATTATTTCATGATATACAACTTGCTATACAGCCAGTGGGACAGACATGGGGACATCTTACCTTCTGTTATATGTTCAGCTGTGAGAAAGTAGTATCTATGTCTGCTTGCAGCTCACAGTGTCTGGGAAGTAGTCGGGGTGGGCAGGTAGGACTCTGAGATGGGAGGGAATGCTGAACATCAGTGGTAGAACTGAGCAGAAAGTAGTGGACGTTCCAGAGCTAACCAATTATCATTAGCACCAAGCACAGGGACTGAGCAGGCCACCTCTACAAGGCAATGATGGGCCAGGGCAGGAGTCACATGTAATTACCCTGTGAGTGCAGCAAACACAGCCTGGACAGGCAAGTTGGGCACTGCAAAACGGGAGGATGAATCTGGTCCTGACCTGGACATAGTTCATAGGACATGTTGGTAACCAATGTCATTTGGAGTACCTAGTAAAAGCACAGTTTTGGGGTGCTATCCTGGGGTGCCTTAGGAGCTCATTTGGAGATGCTGTCTATAACAACTGCTATTATACTAGCCAGGGTGTCTTGTTGTCTTTCCAGTCCTAGAAGTGTACTAGTCTCTATGACTGAGTCCCTATCTCCTCCAGTGATCATCCACTTGTCCATATGTTCATTAAATGGGCACTGTCCTCATGGCAGATCTCCCACTCACTTTTCCACCCTGGGCCGGGCCTCCCAGTCCTAGTGTCCCAAATGGCTGATGTGCTGAGGTTGCAGCATGATGCCCAGGAAGGCCAGAGCTTGACAGTGTCTGTGCCGAGATCACAGAAACCCAGAACCTTGGACCCTCAGCTCTCAGTCCTCTCTAGTTTTCTTTTCTCACAATTTCAAACTGGACTCTGAGCCTGAGGTAGCTGATTCTACCTCAGCGGGAAGGGGTGTTTGGAGTATTTTCACCATTCTCAATTTACTAGTAGGAAGTCTTATATTTATTTTCATTTAAAAATATCTATCAATCACCCATCTCTCTATATCTCTATCTATCTATCACCTATCAATCATTTTATATAATCATCATTATCTAGCTATCATCTGTTAATCATATATTGATCATTTATCTATCCATATACCAGCAATCTTTCTTTCATTTATCTATCTATCTATCTATCTATCTATCTATCTATCTTCTATTTATTGATCTATTAATCATCTATCATCACCTATATATCTATAATCTTTTATCTATCATTTATCTATCATACATTCATCTATTTTAGATCTTGCTCCTTTGATTTGCATGAAGTAAAGCATAGGAACTAAGAGTACTGGTTTGTCATGGTATCATATGTCTATAACACCAGCACTCAGAGGTTGAGACAAGAGAATCATAAATTTGAGGTCAGTCTGGAATGCATAGTGAAACTCTATCTAAAACAAATAATTACAAGAAATGACTGGTTTGAGAGTTCTTGCTGACGTTGAATAGCTTTCTTAAAATCCCTACACCTCAGTCACCCCACATGTAAAACGGGGATAATAATAGTAGCTTGCACATATGTTTATGCCAAGATGAAGTGAGCTAATTGGTGTAAAATTTTTAGAACGGCACCTGGCAAGTTATATGTGTCTCATTAACATTGGGTGTTACTATTATTGGTGCTTGCCTTAAAGAAATATTTATTTGAGAAAAAGAAAATTTTAAAAACCACCCAAGTTTGACTGAGACCATTCTGTAAAATAATCATCTTGCTAGCCTGACTCTTGGCAAGCCTTTCAACAAGGAGTGGAAGGATGATTCGAATCAGCTTATCTCTTGTCCTGCATCATTTCATTAGTGAGAAAACCACAGGGAAAAGTTCAAAAGGCAGAGAAGGTGGGGTGGTGGGGGGCAGGAGAGGCCCAAGCTGCCCAAACTGCCCAAGCTGAGACCCCTGAGAGGTAGCAAAGGGAAGCGTGGCTCCTGTGATTCTAATTCACACACCATCTGTTTGCTGATTGTGCCCTCTGTCCCTGTTTTCAGGAGCTAGATGTCTGAGCACGCAGAATCGAGGGCCCTACAGACAGGTGGCCCCGGACCTTCATGCCAGAGTTTTCAATTACCATGCCAGTCAATGGAAGAGAGTGGAGGGCGAAAATGAAAATGGAATATTTGGTTAGCGCTCTGACAAGCCATGAATCAAAACCAAGTGAAATTGCTCTGGGGTCTCTCGGCCTGTCAGCCTCCACCATCCATTCTGCTTGCCCCTTAGCTGTGTAATTCCCGTGCAGTCGGCGGTTTGCCTCTCATGGGAAGACAGGCCCTGTGCCCCGTGTTACTGGGCCCTTCCCCAGTCTGCTCTGCCAGGTGCACCCCTCAGGCCCAGATAGACAGTCTGCTTCTCTGGTTCCCTGAGAGCACTACTGCATGTCTGGCTGTGCCACAGAACTGGTGTTCCCAATAGCGTCCCTCTGGGGGGTACTCAACATTTTCTCACTCCCTGATTTGGGGAGTCCTCACAGGGGTTCTGTATGACCTATATCTGCTGACGGTCAAGGCTAAAGCTGCCTCTGGCCAGCAGGCAAAGGAAAAGGGACTGAGATTGTCTTCTGCTTCAAGAGCAGGAGACCTTTTCTGCCTCCCTCCTCCCCCACAGCCCTGACTGATTTAATACCCATCAGGCCAGAAGCAGAGCATGCTGGACAGAGAGCCCATAAATAATGGGGTTTGATTGAACACATGAGTGAAGGGATGCTTGGCAAAGAGGCAGGGCTGAATTTGATAAAGCCCAGCCTCACTCAGTGAAGGCTCCAGCATCAAGGGTGTGTGGAGACAGCTTCTTCTGCTTAACTTCTTGAAACTTGTCTTTTTAGTGCTGAACGTCTGCTGAGCACAGTCTAAAACGGCCCCTCCTCTCAACTGCTGTGGCTCAGACAGTGAATTGAAGTACAACATATTAGGAAGATTAGTCACAGGTTCTAAAATGTCCTGTGGAGGATGCTTGAGTCAAGGGATCCTGGATGGTCAGTTTCCCAAAAGGGAGATGCCAGTTAGGGCGGTCTTACAATTGTACAGTACCAAGGACAAAAGTAGAGGGAGATGGTCCTGTTCACCATCCATTCATGTCCTGGCTTGAGTATGTTGGCCTAGATTAAATAAGCCTGATTCATAAAAGCATCAGTGGGCCAGAGGCAGTCCTGTTAGCCGGTTGGCAAAAAGGTCAGATGGTCAGCAGTAGAGCTGTAGAGCAGAGAAAGGCAAGGAACCCAGTTACCGCTACAGCTGTAGATCAGACCCAGCATTGCCAAAAGAGAGTCAGATGCACTTTGGTTTAGTCTGAGAGTTCAAGAAGAATCAGATTCCAAAGGGCCCATCAACACCCAGGCCATGAATGGGGATAGGAAGCAGGGCAAAGACAAAGCCTGTTTCAGATCCTGGTCTGTGACCAATTCTCTGGGAGGGCCAGTGCTGTGGCTATAAAGCCTGATACTATTGCCAGTGTCTACTTGGATGTCCCTCTTTCTATCCCAAAGACACCTTCATCAGAGTAGCACAAAACTTGGGGCTCAGGTCATGCTGTCAATGTCTGGTGGGGGAGCAGATGAGGATCAGTGGATTAAAATTTTAAAGAGGTGGCTTTGTGTGTTGGTAGGCCTCTGTCATTGGAAGCTTCCAACTATCTGTTTCTCGACCTAACAGGGGTCTCCTTGTATAGAGTGGGAGGTTGGGTTGAAGGCACCAAGGTCCCTTCCAGCCCCACATAGTCTATGTGTCTGTGCGATTTCAGCCAGGTGGATTTCTACCTTGTCGAAGGGGACTGATTGCGGAGAAGGCTGAGTTCAATGACCGGCACTGGGTTTGAGATTTCAGCTATATTTACTTTACTTTCCTCTTCTGGATTCCTCCCTGTCTCAAAGTTAGGCCCATTCCATGGATACTTGAGCCAATTGTATAGCTAGGTCCTGGAGGGAATCATGGTGCATATTACACAGATAGAAGCTATCAATCACCCCAATACAGCAGGACAGGCTATTTTGGCAGTGAGGGGGCATGAGGTATAGCAGGCCGGTTACTCTAAGGGAAGGGTCTCAGTGTATGGCCTCCAACGCCACTTTGCCAGGCTCTGAAGTGAGGCTAAAGTCCAGCACAGACATATGAACTGAGTCAGCAACTAATATCATTCAGTGGTTCTTGTTAATCAATAAAACGTTTGTTGTTCAGATTTTCCTATGAAATGGTAAATTTCTATCTCACCGGCTCGGCTGGTTCACACACTCAACCATGCACCCATTGCTATGACCAGCAGGGATGGGATGCGTGGGTTGACTAGATCTGAGGCATGTATAGGAGAAAGGGAGGGTGTCTGTCTCCCTGAACCACACTGGCTTCTGGTGTGGGGGCAGGAAGGATGCAACAGAGGATATCAGAATGGATGTTGCAGTGGGGTGTGTCTATAGAGATCACATCTGGTTCCCTCCCTGAGCCTACAGCTTGGCTTTGCTTTGGGAAACCATCTCCAGCTCTCAATGCCAGGGGCGGCACACATTGCACCGTGTCATGTCCTACCCAGCAGGAACTGAGTAGTAGATGGGAGAAAGGAGTAGTTTTGACTGCTACAGAGACTTCCATATTCAGCTTCTTGGAGCTTAATTATACCTAGTGAGTTATAGAGAATTTTCCAAGTGGCACCACTGGCCTCTGGTTCAGAGACTCCTCAGTGCTGTCCCTTCCCCAGGAGGCAGGGGCATGGACACTGGTTTCAGAGACCCTTCCCATCTTGGGATGGATACTTAAAGGTACATTAAGTTCAGAGAGCTTGGGTGTCTTTACTCTCTTGCTTTAATGGAGTCCTCAGATAAGCAGTGATGGATCATGGTGACAATAAAAGGTGCTTCAGTGATAATGGTCCACATGGTTGGTCCCTTCCTGCCACTTGCAATACTGACACTGGACAGCACCTGTCTGGAACAACACAATAATCAAAGCTGAAATGGCAAAACTCAGCAAAAATGTGATCCAGTGTGGACTCCTTTCTGCTTTTCTGTTTAGCTAGAATTCATTATTATTTTCCAGGATCTTCTGTACCCATCTACCAAACAGACATAAGGCAAGATGCCTTCGGTATGGGGTTGAGCTAAGAGCTAAAATGTAATGAAAATAAGAAAGAAATAATCATTGTAATACTGTCATTCCACAGATGCTTTGTCTGAGGCATTTATTCAATCCTCACAGCAACCACATGGAAGGTTTAATGCGATTAATTTACCTGCTGATAGTTGAGAACTCCTAGTCTTACTCACCCATAAGGGGCAGAGAAGGAGTAGCCCAGGTCCTCTGGGCTTTCATCCTGTGCTTTTCCCCTGCTCTCACCATTGCGTTCTTACACCCACAGCAGAAGGCTGACAGCCAGCCTTGTCCATGAAGCTGCCTTAGAGCGAGGGGCCCTGGGTGGTTTCAGCAGGCAAGGGGATCCCCAAAGAACCCCTGAGGAGAATCCTAGAGCAGGCAATTATTATCACTCAAGAAAATGAAGACTCTGAGGCTCAGGGCCACTGTTTCTTAATTTTTATTTTCTTTGGGATAGTATGATTCTATATTTGCTTCAAATGATGAAGGAGCCTTCACTGATAAAACAGATGAACTTCGTTTGATTTGGAAATAATTTTCTTTAAAGTTCAAATTATGGTATTTACTCATTATAAACCAGATTGTAAGAAAAAAAATGAGGCTGTTTAGATTAACGTAGTCTTCAAAATTAGTTTTCTTGGAGTGGCTTGCAGTTGGAGATCACTCTCTGAATTCTCTTTATGTCTGCATTTTGTTGCTTGTTTGATATCGACAAAAAATAAAAACAGCTTCTCCCAGTTCCCACAGCTAAAGAGCTATGTATTAACTATTGAAAGCATGGCTGAAGATGTTGGTTTTCTCTTACATTTCACAGACACAGAGGTTTGGAAAAGAAGTGACTGGATGCCTTTCGTTCCAAAGTGGACTCTCTCTCCATGTCTAAGAACAGCCTGCTTTCCTTAATTGGCAGATGTAGAAACAGAAAGGGCTTGATGAATGGGTTCTGTACCTGGCTTAAAATCACAACTGTGTGGTTGAAAACACTTTGCAAATTTATGTTACAACATTATGAGATGTTCAGCAACATCATCAAAAAATCCCCATGGATCTGTCTCCGTCACAGTCACACAGAATCTCAGAGCAGTCAAATTAATTTCATTTAGTCATCAATTCACTTTTTTTCTTTATCCATTCCAAAGATTTTTTGTGGATTGCCTACAATGTGCCCGGCTCTGGTCCAGGTATTTTGAGGGTAGCAATAAACAGAGCAGTCCTTGCTCTCTTAGAGCTTGAAATTGAGGAGTAAAAGGAAGGAAGGAAAAGAGAAGACAGGAAATAATCAATAATCCCATAGACATATGAAGACATTTGTCAGGAGATGATGTGATCTTACTGAGGGACAGGATTGTTAAGGACACCTAAGCAATGGGGACAGGGAATACTTGTGTCCAAGTCCCCACCAATAAACCGGCAGATGTCCCAACTTAGGAAACTACCTCAAGAAGAATTGTAATGTATTAATTAATTTAATTATTTGAAAATTATGTTTATTTAATAGTATTATTTATTTCATATTATTTATTATCAGGGCATCTATGCGGAGTCAGAGAACAACTCACAGGAGGCTGTTCTCTCCTTCCAACATGCTGAGTCCTGGGGATTTAACTCAGGTTGTTAGGCTTGGCGGCAAGGGTCTTTACTCACTGAGCCATGTTACTGGAATAAATACTTTTTAAAAGCTTGATACTTGGGGGATGGGTAAGTTTGGGCACACACAAAGTGCACCAGAGACATGAGGACACAAAGCAGGCCCACTATGGCCACTAGCATGAAGAAATGTGGTTCCAGGGTGAGGAGAGAGGGCCTTAGGGGATCAATTGAGCAAAGTGATGCATGGGGAAAGGTCAGGCATATGGTTTAAATGTCAAAGACTAATTTCCTCTAAGACAAAATAAAGAGGAAAGTCTCCAAGTAGACCCTGTCTCCAGTTCATGTTAGCTACTTGGACTTGGGAGTCGACCCTGGTTGTCACAGATACTGATGGTGATGGCTGAATGTGGCTCTTCTGCCTTACCAGTTAGAGCAGGTGCTCACTTCCCCACTTCACATTCTGTGACAGGGCACTGACACCTCAAACTCAGTTGTGCTGGAGACACCTATACCACAGAAGGCAACAAAGCCCACAGATCAGAGAGCAGGCTGTCCCACACTGCGTGGATTGGGACCTATCCTCTGTTGACTTGGTCTTTGGGTAAAGTTTGCCTGCAAAGTTTTCAATTTACAAACTACCTCGCAGAGATGCATGAACCCCTAGGCTTTGCCTTCACCCTGTCACAGAGCTAGACACGATCCATAGGTTCACAAGAGGAAGAGGGGGAAAGGCACTGTGAACAGCCTGGAGAGGCTCAGGGGAGAGTTCTGCTGTCTGCTGCGTGCTCCCCCTGATCGTTTTTGCTTCACTTACTCAATCTGTCTGAAATCCCAGTTATGTAAATAAAGGCAGAAGGAAGCAATCAACCACTTCTACATGAGTGAGGATTTGTTCCCTGTGGGAGTGGAGGAGGGAACTAGATAATTTTGGAGCATGCAGCTTGGGAATTGGAGGTACTGGAGTTAAGGGCAGGGAGTGTCCTCTGACTTCCAACATGCAGAAGAGACTCCAAGCTAACAGAGAGTCAAAACTAAGCCACACATTCTCAAAGACAGACCCTGCTCCCAGGAAAGAACAATTTCTTTATCCTTCCTACTAGCTCCTGAGTCCTAGGGACTAGAGCAGTGTTGTTATCACTCAAGTTCGGAAAATTTTTGAGGGATGTATTCTAGTTACAAATCAGCTTTTAGAGAACACAGTTAGCAACTGCCTTCAGCCCTCTTTGTTTAATCAGAATATTTTGGAAGTTTCATGCAGCCCAAGATGGCCTTACTCAACCCATGTGACAACTTCAGGAATGTCTTATTTTAATTTTGAATTCCTCTGTTGTATGTAGAGACTTCTTATCTGTTAGAATACGTTGTTCTCTGATCACCTCCATCAAATGGTTAATGATGTGAGAACAAGTCCCCCCTGTGGATGGTCACTTGGCACTCAAGTAAACACTTTCACAGACTGCTAAGCATCTCCACACAGCCAGGCTGGGACCACAGGGCTCCTCATAGACATTTTGTGGGAGGAGCCTGACCTTGGTTTTAGATGGTCCCTCAGGTGTTCTCTGCTGCTTGCAATTTATTGCTGCATGGAAAACCTACTGCAAAATTTAGTGGTTTAAAGCAATAGGCATTTTTTATTGCATCTCATTTGGAAGAGTGGATATGCAGGTAGGACTTGGCTTTTTTCTCTGGCTTTCTGCAGTATGAGCGAGGTCATTTATTGTTCTCAGCCACTCAGTGGTGATATCTAGGGTTCAGAACACCAGCATGTTTGACATGGGGTGAATGAAGGCTGGACTCCGCTGTCCTCAGATGTATGGGACTTCTTACCTGACAGGCAGCTTCTGTCATAGTGAATAGCACACCAGAACCTGGGAGACGCTTCATTGCCTTTTTTGACCTTACTTGGGAGTCAGGCAGCATCTTTCCCAGTTCCTTTAGTTTACAGTCATCCAGTCTTCAGGACCATACAGGGTCCAGGGGATACAAGGAGATTGTGTCTCTTGGCTGAATGTGGCAAGATCCTTCTGTGAAAGGGCCCATGGGATTTGGAGATACATGTGGCCATCCTTTGGATAAAATGGATTGCCATGCCTCAGACTAAAACTGGGCATCTTTGCCTATTGGCTGTCGTATTCTATGAAATAGTAGCCAAAAGTATTGACTGACAGGAGTTTCTGTTAAATTAACCAAATGAGACTGAGCTTTAGTTCAGGTGCTGGATTAATTTCAACCTGATCATCATCCTCCCTAGTACACTAAATGATGAAATCCAAATCCCGATGTTGCAGTACCCCCAGTAACTTGTCAATCATCTTGAGAGTTGTCATAAACATCCTAAAATATTAACATTAATTAAGTGATAAATATTTACCATTTATGCCTTTGAGGATTTCAACATTGTTACAGCTGCAATCAGACAAGCTTTGACAGGGTAACAGTCTCAACTCTTGATGGGAAATAAAACAAAACCAAACCAAGAATCACAGATGTGTAGTATCTTCTATACCGCGTATGGATAGAAATCATAGGAGTGTTTTTTTTTTTTTTTTCAAGGCTTGGGGTGAGCATTCGGGCAAGTTTCTCTACAGGCAACTAGTTACATCTCTTTAATTGAATTTGTTTTTCCTCTGAGAACTGACATTTTCTTCTTCTTGCTAAATGACTTCTGTGCAGGCCGTTGCTATTCCATTGTCTCTCTCCCACAAGCAGAGATCAGGCTGGTCATATGTGCTGCTGAATGTGCACGTCACTGTCGCTGGTTGACACCGTGCAGCTGCATGCCCTCTTCCTGGGGGCCATTAATAAATCGAATTTGATGATTTGATGACATAACCTTTAGATCTGAAATTGCAGTTGTACTGGGCTGTCAGGAACGGCTCCTTTTGTCATACATTGCTTGGGCTTATTAGAAAACATGTATTACTCTTTGGTTTCTTGAGAAGTCTTTCTGGTGTATTTAAATAATTCTTTGTGCAAACATATTTGAAATCAATTGGATTGCTCCAATTGTCTTGATTAGGCTTCCCCCACCCTTTCAAACTTGATATAAAGGTGTTTGGCATAAAGAAGAATAAATTGAATATTTAAACATTTAAGTAACTGGGACATTTTGGTGGTAATTTCATATTTTTTTGTAAATGTAAATTCTTTGTAAATGTTCTTCAAATTTAACAAATGAAAATAGTTGCAGATATCTATAGCGAAGAACTCTGTGTGGTCTGGCAGCCTAAATTTGGGAACACTCTGAACTTTCTTTGTTCTTACTTTTCTCTCATCAATCTGTCCCTTCCAGATGCCACTTGTCCAGAGCCCAGAAAGCACATGTCAGAATCTTCCCAGGAATACTACTTGATGTCGATTTACTGACTGGGTCTATGTCATAAGAAAGGCAGGCTGGTAGGGTATTTTCAGGCCTAGATTGCTGTGGAAATGCTATTCATTTAACTAAGGGCCTACTGTGAGCTGAGATCCCGGAGAGAAAGTGACATTCAGGTATAATGGAGTAGGAAACGTTCTTCCCACTCAGGGAAATGTGGAGTATTTTCCAAGACCCTGAACCTAGAGCAGTGAAGAGCAAACCTCTCCTTGTCCAGCAGAACTGCCCTTCAGTTCAACTCCACCAGCAGCACGCTGTGTTGTTTCCTCACCCACAGACTCGGGTCTACTTAATGTTGCTGTGCCCTTTCTGTTCTTGAGGGAAGAGAATGTGAGAAAGTTCACATCCATCATTTCTCTCCCATCTCAGAACAGTGTGTTGGATTCCAACCACATCCTGTATCTTACTTATATTTTAACTGGTTCTAATTTCATGACTGATTCCTCCTCCTGGTGTGTGTGTGTGTGTGTGTGTGTGTGTGTGTGTGTGTGTGTGTGTGTTTAAGGAATCTCAAAAATACTTGGGAATGATCTCAGTTACAAGGAAAGAAAGAGAGTCTCTGACTTGCAAATTTTTGTGTCTTAAACGCTGTCAATGTTAATTGTTAATAGGTGGTCAGTGTCTACTACACAAACACTAGAAAATAAAAGGTGGAAACAGAGGCTAGCCTGTCCATTGTTAGCAATTTGCATGGTTACCTTTCTGCTCTTTTACTTTGCTCTATGACCTATTTTTCTCTGAATCAGATTTATCTCCTTTTCCCCTTATACTTTTTCAGATTGTCTCTTTTTCTAGTTGATATTTCCCTGTTCTTTATGCTTATTGCAATCTGTGCCTCAAAATAAACATCTCAACAGCATAGGAGGGCATGTGATGAGAGAGAAGAATGCATTCCCGCCCACCTCCACTCATAATAACATATTTCAAAGAAAAGCACTTTTGACTTTTCTGGCTTTCCCTCTCGTTCTATAACTCTAAATGATATGCTTTGCCTTCATCACTTGCTGTCTTGGTGCTAAGTGACACTTTAAGTGTATTTATTGATTTCCCATTATAAAAAAATAATAAGTTTCACTTGCTTTCTGCCCCTTCTTATTTTCAAATTTTATTTGCCCTGTGTTTAGCTCTTCCATCCACTATGTTCAAAACTCAAAATAGCATGGCTGTCTTTATCTCTTGGTTCATCTACTTAGTAACTGACTGTTGACCATACAGTGAGAACATTTCTAGCCCTCTGCCCTCCCCACCTCTTCTGTTCTCTGTTTCTGCTGAATCTACCTTTACTTTTTTGCTGTTAAGGTTCATGATGTGGGTATCACTAAGCTTTCCACATTTTGTTTTGATTGATTCCAAAATCAAAATAGCCAGAAATACTACTTATCTTACTAAATGTATTATATAATTAGGAGACATTTGGTGGGATTAAATCCACAGAAGAACAAAAGTCATTCTCCCCAAACCTACATGTCTCAAAGGAGGATGTTGAAAATGTCATGTCACTCACACACACACACACACACACACACACACACACACACACACACACACGGTTGTTTCTTATATAGTTGACTTTTTATTTTAGAATTTCAATGTGAGATTACACAGCACTTTGTAGGGCTGTCTATTCCTAAGAAGAATTTTCTAGGATTCCTGCACAGCAGCCATTCCATGTTTTGTTTCCATTGCATTCTGGGACTTTTTGTTTCTTCATGTTTTTCTTTTCTTTTGAAATTGGTGTAAAGTAAAATGACTGACTCTTCCTTTGTGGCGTCTGTCTCCATGAGTGGTGACATAGATACAAGCTCATATAACCAGCACCAGCCTTCTCTCCCAAACCATCTGTGCCGTCCCTTCTAGTCACGTGGTCCTCACTCCTGAGACAGAGAACTACTGGTTGCTATTGTGTTGTGTCTTCCAGATGTTGGGTAATGTCTATAAGCCCTTGAGATGGAGTTCTTTGAGATGGAGTTCTTTCATGAAGCATGATGCCTTGAGATTTATCCATGTTCGACTCAAACAAACAGGTGATGCTTTTCTGTTGTTGAGTCATAGTTAACTTTCCAGAAGTACCACAGTTCACTTATCCATTCACTTCTTAAAAGGCTTTTGTGTTATTTCCAGCTTTTACCCAATTAAAATGTATCTGCTCTAAAGATTTTCACACATATATACAGATATAATGATAATTTAAGTGTTATTATCATATATGGGGGATAAATCCTCTCTCAGACACTATCAGACAAAAAACCCAGTGCCAGGTGTGGGTTACTTCCCTTTGAGTTCCTGCTCAGGGTTGTCCCATAGTCACCCAAAACAGCACAGGTGATTACCATTGCTCTTGGTTACCCTTCAGAACTTGATAATAAGACTCTGTTGATGAAGATAACATAAAACATGAAGAAATCAAATTAATACTGACCTGGAAGCTTCATACCTACTGGCTAGTGCAGAAAGGTGCTATGTACATTATTGAAAGATAAAAGTAAGCAACAGTTTTGCCCAGCTGTGAACTTTGCAAGTTACAATAGTGACTGGCTTGCTAAGGTATACTCATTTGTGCAACAATGGCCCAAACATTGTAGGAATAATCAACTTCTTTCTAATCAAACTTAAGGCCTATTCCACAAGATGTAATTCATACCTGACTGGTACTGTTAACTGGACCAAGACCCAGGGCTGAGTAGGTCATAGACCTTAGGGGACAACCTACAATTACTATTCTGCTAAATGAACATTAAATCCAATTGCCCCTAAATTCTTATCTTTATATCTATAGATTAGTGTTGCTTTCAACCCTCATCAGAGAAGCTTCTTTTTGCAGTAGATGACAATTAATGCAGAAACTCACAACTGGTCACAGTGAAGACAATAAGAAACTATGGAGTGTTCAGATCTAGGTGGGACCATTTAGGACCAGAAAAACTCAACAGTTTCTATATCACACTCCTTACTGCCAAGGCTCAGAATCATTGTAGGAAGGGGTAGAATGACTGTAAGAGACAGGGATGGTGGGGGACTGCTGCAAAACAGTGTGTTCTGGACATAACAAGGATCATTTCACATGTAAACTCACAGCAATTATAACAAAATGTGCAAGGCCTGAACTTACAAGGTCAAACCAGCCAGAATCCCAACATAGATGAGCAGAGGCTCAGGAAGTCACCCCCATCTGAGGAGGTACAAACAATTGATGGATGGGGGAAAGACAGTCTTTTTTCTTCAAAGGTGAAGCCCTTGATAGGCTTTTTATATTCCAGTAGGTAGGCCCTAAACCCATGCACAGATTGGCAGCAACAAATGAACTCCATGGGCTTAAAAGAATGTACATGACATTGGGAAGGAAGTGGCGAGCTGAGGATAAGGGAGGAGTTGGGTGGGATGGTGTGTAAGGTGGATTTTATTAAAACTTGTTACATGCATTATGAAGTCATCAGACAATGAAAAAAAGAAAAAGCTAAGAAAATGTTTATGTTCAGAACTTCTTGTGAATACCACTTTACTTCTCTAAATTAAGTATTTAGGAGAGGTGCTGGTGTACCAAATGATGGGCATACCTTTATGAGGAACTTCCAGAGTATTTTCTCAGGTCATATTAGGTTAGGGCCTACCTATAAAGTTCCATTTTACCTTAATTACCTCTTTAGAGGTGGTACCTTCAAATTCAAATATCTTTTGAAGTACAGGGCTCGACACTTCACCATGTTAATTTGGGAAGGGAATTTAACTTTTAGCCACCTCTATTTTTCTGTGCTGCATTATATCTTGCTCATTAAAACATTTTATTTGGATATAATTCACATATCATATAGTCACAATTATACAACTATCTAAATTCTGTTTATTGGTAATCCCTCCTTTTCTGCCACCTCCTTCAGTACTATGCAGCCATTAGTCTACTTCCTATTTCCATATGCATAGAACATTCCATGTATACATGGAATTATGTCGCATGTGCTCTTCAAGTTTCATTCATATTATTGCATGTATATGCATTTGTTCTTTTTATTTCTGAATAATATTCCATTATGTGACTATATTATGTATTATGTATCAGTTGATAGGCAACATGGGTTGTTTTTACCATGTGGTTATTATGATTGATGCTATTAGCAAATAACTGGCAGTGAAATTGTTATGTCGTGCAGCAAATCTATATATAACAACTTGAGAAATTGTCAAAATGTTTTCCAAACTTCTGTACCAATTTGCATTCTCATTAGCAGTGCCTACACATTTTAAGGTGGTCACTTCTTCTATATTAGGTTTTTCTGCCTTTTTGACTCCAGAAACTAGAGTGGCCATGTGGCTTCTCAGTCTGGTATTTATGCAGTTTCCCCTTGAGTAACGATGTCACACATCCCCCTCCACCTTTCTGTGTGTCTTCTATGTGTGTGCGTGCCTGTGTATGTGCAGACATTTGCTGATGGGAATGCTGGTGCAGAGCAGAAGAAGATAACACAGTGTCTTCTTCGATTATTTCTCCACCTTGTCTTTTAAATAGAGTCTCTCATGGAACCTGGAATATGCCATTTAACTAGTTAGACTGGTCAGTGGCAAGTCCTAGGAATCCTCCTTTGTACTGCCCATCCCTCAGTGCTGAGGTTTCACACTGCGGTCTCTATGCTCAGCTGTGTGAGGAGGATCTGAGCTCAGGTCCTCATGATTACACTGCAATCAACTTTGCCCACTGAGCCATCTCGATATCCCTCATCTTTTCATGGCTTTCTTCTACTAATATGGTATATAATGATTGACTGATAGACAAATAAACTGTACAATTGTGGAATAATTCCCATTTGCTCATAGTACATAATCCTTTGTGTGTATTTGTTGATTCAGTTTGCTAATATTTTGTCGGGGATTTTTGCCATTATATATAAGGAGCATCACCTAATAGTTTTCTTCTTTTTTTTTGTTGGTTTGGTTTTTTGGTATCATGGTAATATTGGCTTTGTAAAACAAGTTGAGAGGTCTGTCTGTTCTTCTGGGTTGCAAACGTTTGATGCTAATTCTCTATCAACTGTTTGATTAAATATATTACTAAAATCATTTGGAACTTTTCCTTGCAGTTAGATTTCAAATTATTAACTCATTATCTTTTGTTTTTTTACATTTATGTAGTGTGAGTGTGTGTGTGTGAGTGTGTGAGTGTGTGTGTGTGTGTGTGTGTGTGTGTGTGTGTGTGTGTGTGTGTGTGTGTACATATGCCATGGCGCATGTTTGCAGGACAACTTGTGGGAATCACTTTCCTCCCCTCATCATGTGGGTCCTAGGAATTGAGCTCATGTTGTCAGACTTAGCAAGAAGCCCCTTGACCCGCTGAGCCACCTGGCTGGCTCTAATTCACCGACTTTACTAATGATAGGGCTACCCAACCATCTACTTCTTCTTGCTCAGGATTGTGTGTCTTCCTAGGAATTTATCCATTTTGTCTGAGTTACCTAATTTATTGGCATCCAGTTTATACAGTTCACTTTCACTGCGCGTGTTTCAGCGTGTCTTGTCATCACTCCCCCTTGTTCACACTTGCTTTTAGCAGTTGAGTCTTTCTTCATGTCCCCTTTTTGGTCTGTCAATGTTGCTGATTGTTTCAAAGTGCCGACTTTTACGGTCATTGATTTTCTTTGTTCTCTTCTATTAATTCCATTAATTTCCTCTGCTCTCTTGTTTTCCCCTTTCTGCTTGTTCTGGGCTTCATTGCCTTTCTTTCCCGGTTCTTTTGTCGGAAGGTTAGGGTATTGATTTTCCATCTTCCGTCTTTACAGTTTGCTGCTATCAATTGTTGGACACAGACATTTCATGTTATAAACTTTCCTTTTAAGGGTGCCTCCTAAGTTTTGGTGTGCTTTGTTCTTGCTTTCATCCATCTGAAGATGTTTTCTAATTTCCCTTATGATTTCTTATTTCTTCTACTTGTTATTTAGGAATGTGTGAATTAATTTCCACATAAAAAAACATAAAACACACTTTTATTCATAACTATTTTGAGTCAGGATTTTGCTGTCCAGCTCAGGCTAGTTCCAAACTCATGATCCCTTTGTCTCAACCTCCCAAGTGCTGGGCTTGTGGTTATATATGCTATTGCATTTGGCTGTAATTGTTTTTCTTATTTCACTTAATTATAGTCAAAGTAAATAATTTCAGTATTTTTAAATCATTTCGTGGTAGTTATATTGCGACAAAGTCTTATCTGTATCTCAGGCTGGGTTGGAACTCACTTTGTACCCCAGGCTGGCTTAGACACAGCAATTCTCTTTCTTGATCCTCTCAAGTGCTGTGAGTATGGTGTGAGCTGCCATGCTACCCTCTCAATACTTGGAAATTTCTTGAAGCTTTTTTATGGCCAACACTTGGTCTGTTCTGGAAGGTCCAAACCCTCGAGAAGACTCTCTGTTGTGCTGATATTGGCTGGAATGTTCTTTGATGTCATTAGGCCAGTTGATTTACCAACTCTTCTATTCTCTTTTCTGCCTCTTTGCTTGGTCTGCTGTTAAGTGACCCTCACTGATGCCTTCTGGAATATACCTTTGCTGTCATTCGTGTCTTCAGGACTTTCAGTGTTTGCTTGCCATGCTTGGGACTGTCTCGTTGAGTGCTATTTATTTCCAGCCATCTAATATTGATAGAGTTCATTAGGTTTTATGAAATGCTTTCTCTCTGTATTGAAATGATCAGATGGCCTTTCTTGCCTTTATTTCCTTACTAAATGTGCAACCTTGGAATTCAACTAGGTCCTGATGCATTTCTGTGTTTTTCTGGAATAGTAATGATGTTTCAGTATTTTTCAAATCTAAATCGTGAGTGATAATTGTCTTTCTCAGATTGTCCTTGTCGGAATTATATGTCAAACTTACAGTAGCCTTATAAAATGAGTTGTGAGAATGTATGTGTGTTTTCACATGTATGCAAACATATGTGTATGTGTGCAGAGGATAACACTAGGCATCTTCCTCTACTGTTTTCCACCTTGTTTTTCAAGCGAGGGATGCTCACTGAGCCTTGAGCTTATTAATTCAGCTAGGCTAGCTGGCCAACAAGCCCTGGGAATCCTCCCTTCTCAGCCTCTCCAGTGCTAAGATGCAGGCATGGACTGACAGACCTATTTTTTTTTTTAATGTAGGTGCTGGCTGGGGTTTCAACTCAGCTCCTTATGGATCCTTATGGCAGCTGGGGCATCTCCCCAGCCTCCTTAAAAATATTTTTTAAATGGTGCTTTATTTTTCTTGATTAGTTTTCTATTTTAATCATATTCAATTTGTGATATTTATTATAATTTCATTATTTGATATTCCTTATATAATTTATTAGTTATTTGAGAGTTTTGTACTGTGTGTTTTGATCATCTTTAGCCCCTCACCCAACTCTTCCCAGATCCACCCACTTCCTTACCCAATGACTTTGTGTACTTTTTTCTTTTTAGACCCATCAAGGCCAACTTGTGCTGTCTGAGTATTCTTGGATGTGTTGTCTTCCACCAGCCTGTGGCTGACTTATCAGAAGCTACACTGTTAGAGAAACTTACCTCTCCCTCTCCTAGTGGGTAACAGTTGCCGATAGCTCCATGGCTAGGGGTGGGATTTCATACTCAGCTCCCGTCTCCATGCTGGGATTTGGTCTTGCATGGGCTCACACAAGTCTCATGCATTCTGTCCTAACTGCTGTAACCTCACACGTACAGCTGCACAGATGCTTTTTCCTCGAGATCATCTACTGCCTCTGCTCTTACAGCCTTTCTGCTTCCTCCTCCATAATGATCCATGAGCCTCGGGAGGAGGAGGTACATGTGTTCCATTTGACAATCTCTTATTCTCTGCACCTTCTCCAGCAGTGGGTCTCTGTGTTATCACAATCTACCACAAATAGAAGCTTCTTAGATGAAGGTTGAAAGATACACTTGTAGCAGGAATCTTAAAATGTTCTTATTAATAAATAAATAAAAATAAAACCTGGAGCCAGGTATTGTGGTGAACACTGGAAGATCAGAGAAACAGAACAAGCCACAGCTTCCTCACCTTGCCAATTCCTCAGCTGATCCTATTTCTTCAGACTGGAAGCCTCTGAGTCCTCATCTGAATGGGTCTCAGCTGAACTGTGCTGCTCCAAGCCTAAAAGCTTAACCAGCCAAATGCTTCTAGTTTCTGGTCTTCACGCCTTATATATCTATCTGCTTTCTGCCATCACTCCCTGGGATTAAAGGCTCACTTCTTGGGATTAAAGGCATGAGTCACCATGCTTGGCTGTATCCTTGAACACACAGAGATCCAGACGGATCTCTGCCTCTGGAATGCTAGGATTAAAGGCATGTGCTACCACTGCCTATCCTCTATGTTTAATATTGTGGCTGTTCTGTTCTGTGACCCCAGATAAATTTATTAGTGTGCACAATATTTCGGGGAACACAGCACCACCACATACATTGGTTTATGTTTATAGCAATGATACATTAGGAGATAATTTAATACTCTATCCATTTGGCAGAATAATAGTAGTAGAGTCTCCTTTAGGGCTTATAACCTGTCTAGCCATAGGTTCTTACCCCCTTAATGGTGCCACCTGTGGGTTTCATTTTGTGGAGCAGAACTTAAACCAGATCAGAAGATGGTTGTTACCATGATGTTCATGCCACCATTGCACCAGTGGGCATTGCTTTTGCAAGGCCAGTCATTATTGTAGCTCACAGAGTTCCCATCTATATATGATTGATAATTATTTTTCTCTTCCCGTAGCTTGCATAGCACTTCCAGCACCACGAAAGCTAGCCAGTAGGGATGAAGCTTCCAGGTCAGTACCAGTTCAATTTCTACACTTTGTTTGACTCAAGTATGTAATATCTTTCACAATAGTTTCATTATCTAATATTCTTAAACCTCCAATCCTACCTGCTCATTTTATTTGTTGATCTCATTAAGTTAAATATTTTTCTGTCGCTAGAGTTTTCCTGCCTGGCCCACAGTCAGGACAAATCTCTGACACCCGCCAGTCCCACAGCCACTCAAACCCGATCAAGTAAACACAAAGACTTATATTGGTTACAAATTGTATGGCCATGGCAGGCTTCTTGCTAACTGTTCTTACAGCTTAAATTAATCCATTTCCATTAATCTATACCTTGACACATGGCTCATGGCTTACCGGCATCTTTACATGCTGTTTCTCATCATGGCGGCTGGCAGTGTCTCTCTGACTCAGCCTTCCACTTCCCAGCTCTATTCTCCTCCTTGTCCCGCCTATACTTCCTGCCTGACCACGGGCCAATCAGTGATTTATTTATTGACCAATCAGCAACACATTTGACATACAGACCATCCCACAAAGAAAAAGAGAATATAGGTATGAGATAGATCATCAAATCTACTCTGAGAAAAAAGATAAAGAAATAATAGGATAAATAGGTAGATCACTGAATCTACACTGAAGAAAAAGGGGAAGATATAAAATGACAAAAGGTAGACTACTGAATGTATTATGAAAAGAAAAAAGAGAGAATATGGTTATGATAAGATAAAAAGGGAGATTATGGAATCTACTTTTAAAAAGGAACTACTTGTTTTAAATAAGATAAGTAATGAAAATTTTTTGTCTGAATTTGTCAAATGTTACTGGACTGGGCATAGTTATACATAATGGAATTTTTTATCTGAATCTGTCAAATGTTAATGGACTAGACATCAATAATGTAATTTTTGACTGTATATATTGTATATACTTATTAGATAGTTTTTCTTGTATTAGTTACAAGCTTTTTTTAATTTTAGACAAAAAGAGAGGAAATGTGGTGGTATTGTGTTCCCCAAAATATTGTGTATCCTAATAAACTTATCTGGGGTCAGAGAACAGAAAAGCCACAATATTAAACATAGAGGTTAGGCAGTGGTAGCACACGCCTTTAATCCTAGCATTCCAGAGACAGAAATCCCTCTGGATCTCTGTGAGTTCAAGGTCGCATTGGAAACAGCCAGGCATGGTGACTCACGCCTTTAATCCCAGAAAGCAGCCTTTAATCCCAGGGAGTGGTGGTAGAAAGCAGAAAGGTTTATAAGGCGTTGAGGACCAGAAACTAGAAGCATTTGGCTGGTTAGCAGCATTTTGGCTGGTTAAGCATTCAGGCTTCTAGCAGCAGTTCAGCTGAGAGCCATTGGGATGAGGACACAGAAGCTTCCAGTCTGAGGAAACAGGACCAGCTGAGGAATTGGCAAGGTGAGATAGCCGTGGCTTGTTCTGTCTCTCTGATCTACCAGCATTGACCCCAATAACTGGCCTCGGGTTTGATTTTATTAATAAGACTCTCTAAGATTCATGCTACATTTTTCCATGGTTTAAAAGCTTCATTGTAAACCCACATTTGCGTGGTTTTATCTGTAGGAAACTTACGTAGCTTGTATAGAAGTTGCGTTGCCTTAAGTGGATTTTTAATAAATGTTTATCTACCAGCTGCTCTGCGTGTATCAGTGTCCTGAGACCATTTTTATATGCTCTTGTAATGTCAAGAGGTCTTTCAGAATGCTTAAATTTGATCCCTAAAATCATGTCAGCATTAGGCCAGGAGTCACTGTGTTCCCACTGAGAGGCCAGACCAGGACAGACAAACTTCCTTTAGTCTTCCCTGTGCGTTTGTTCTGATGTTTTGGAATCTGCCCTTTGTTGGGATGTGAAAACCTTTCAGGAACCTAGGTTTAGTGGTTTTGTGCGGCAGTCTCTGTTCTATTTCTCATCAGAAGAGGGGTCCAGACCTCACTTCATTTCCACATGAGGTCATTAACAGCCATCTTCTAGTTACTGAAACTGAAGGTGCCCTAGGGCTGCCGCAGGAGCAGTTCAGGGTTTTAGCTGGAGTTTTGTTGTTTTCGACACCTGGAATTTCCTTTCTTGAGACCATTGTTCCCCGTGTACCAGGATACATATAAATATTTTAGCATTTGCAGAGGGTTTTCAGATGATCTAGTCCAGGCTATTTTTAGAAATAAAAGTTGTATCCATTTCTTTTGGAGGGGGGTTGCTTTAATCAAAGAAATATAATTCAGAAGGAGAGAGTAAACAGAAATTACTTGATCACTATAGTTGTAATTGCCCCTGGCAAATTCCATGGAGCAATACCTTCTAAGAAATACCCATTGAGAGCTGGAGGGACTCACTGGAACACTCTTTTCTAAAAGGGAGCAGTGAGCCCACAATCTATTTATTTGATTCCTGCTAGAAGCCCTATCTATAAAACCCAGACCCTGCAGTCCTGACCTGGCTCTTGCAGATCAAACCAAGCACATATTCTCCCTCAGTACTAGAAGACTTTGAGTTTGGTTATGGACCAAGGCTAAGCTACTTCCCCATTCCTAGCAAAGCAATATGAATGCCCAGCTTTTATTAAGCCTACATTCTTCTCTTACTAATGAGTAAAACCTTATAGCAATGACAGAAGTCACTTCCTTGTAGCACAGAGGTAGGTCTCATGTTCCAGGAGGTTCAGGTTCCATGGAATATAGTCCAGGACCATTCTACAGGAAACTGAATGTCACTACCCTGACAGGCATGCTCTGTACCCATCTGCAGAGAGGTTGATAAACAGCTCTCTCAATTGATCATTGGCTACTGAGTGCTCCAGATGTGAGATGCTGTGGTTTGACTAGGGATGTCCTCACAGGCTCTTGTGTAAAAAACATGGCCTTAACTTGATCCACAACCAAGTTTTCAGAGGTTGTGGAAACTTTGGGAGGTGAGGTCCAATTGGGAGAAACCAGGGCATGCCTTTGAAGGTTGTACCCAGTCCCTGGTCCCTGTCTTTTCCTCTGTAACCTATCCACCATGTGATGAAGAAGCTTCACCAAACACTACTGTCATGAGGTTATTCTTTCCAAGAACAAGGGACTAGAGCAACCATGGATTGAAACTTCAGAACCCACAAACAAATCTTTAATACCTTGACTTGTGTATGGCAAAGAAAAAGGTACACATACCATGTAATGCTTCTTCCTGGGCAACTGCCTATATGGACAAGGCCACCAAACACAGATAATGACCCTAGACAATGATATTTTTTTTTTTTAAATCGCCAAGGTCTGGTTAGAGCTATAGCTTCCTAGACAGCAGGCAAAGCAAAAGGTGTATTTAAGACTTTGCCTCCGAGTGTTCTGTTCAGATTGCTTGCTCAGTCAGAGTTGTAGATTCCACAATTCCTTGGTGGACTCAGGTTAGGAGAAGTAGGGCTCATTAACAAGTGAATGGTAGTACTAGCAGATACTTTCTCCAGGTTGAATCTGTTCTTTCTATTCCGTATGTATTAGTTACTTTTTCTCCTTGCTGCAATAAAACATTTGAGAAGAAACAATTTGAGGAAGGAAGGAATCATTACTGGCTCACGATTTAAAGGCACAGCCCGTTGTTATGGGAAATTCATAAGGACAGGAGTGTGAGACAACTGGTCCCATTACGCCCACAGTCAGAAAGTGGAGATCAACAAACGCTTGTGTTCAGCCCCTATTCTCCTTTCCATGACGTCCAGGACCCCAGGCATAGGATGGTACCCATGGTTAATGTGGGTCTCCCGCTTCAGTGAACCTGATCTAGATCGTCCCTCACAGGCATGCCCTGCAAAATGATCCTAGTTGATTTTAAATCCTGTTAGAGTGCCATCAGTATAAACCACAACACCTTGATTCTAATAATTTAATTTAGTGGGTGAACATCATTAAAATCTGTTGGATTTTATGAAAGCATTTCTTTTTGGATTGAGATACACATGACCTTTCTTTCCTTTCTTTTCTTACCAAGCATGCATCCTGGTATTCAACTTGACCACAATGCACTTACCCTTGCTGTGCATTTCTGTAATAGTTGTGGACTTTTCCCCTTGAATAAAACATTTGCCGGGCGGTGGTGGCACACGCCTTTAATCCCAGCACTTGGGAGGCAGAGGCAGGTGGATCTCTGTGAGTTCAAGGCCAGCCTGGTCTACAGAGTGAGATCCAGGAAAGGCGCAAAGCTACACAGAGAAACCCTGTCTCAAAAAACCAAAAAAAACAAAAAAAAACAAAAGCAAAAAAGAAAAACATTCCCTCCACTAGGGAGGGAAGAAGCCCGCAAGCCTCATGGAATACACAAAAAAATTCATAAGGCTCACAAGCACCTTGCCCAAGGCTCTAGAATCAGCAAACAATTGCTAGAAGAGGAGAGACTCTTCCATGGAGTTGTCTGCAAGTACAGCAGTAGAATCCTGTGATGTAATTCTTGTGAGGCTGTCAAGCCTGGTGACCTGAGTTTGATGACTGGAACCCACAGGGTGAAAGAAGAAACACTGCTCTGAAAGTTATCCTGACTTTCTCATGTGCACACATGCAAGTAAACAAATATAATAATAAACATTTTTACAATTTTAAAACTTAATATGCTGTAGTTTATATATTTGGTACCAAGAGCAGTTCTCTAATTATCTAGTCGTAAGTAGTGCTAGAACTAGAAATCCAATCATCTGGGGCTTTTGCTATTGTTTTGCTTTGATTTTTGTTTGTTTGTTTGTTTGTTTTGAGACAGGGACACACTATGTAGACCAGGCTAGCCTTGAACTTACAGAGATCCTGTTGCCTCTGCCTCTCAAGTGCTGGAATTAAAGACATGCACCACAGTCCTGATGTATGGTCATCTTTTTATATCAAATGTCTTATGTCATTTAGTCACATGTGTTTTTTTGTCAAATAACTTTGGTTTTTGCATTTTTAACTTGCATATGGGCAATGCCTTGACTTAATGCCCTTGATGTATACCTGACCAGTTTTGTTATATTTTTAATATTTTCTAATCTGCCATTTCTTCAAAGATTTGTTTATCATTTTTAGTTGAGTGTATGCAGGTGCCTGCAGAGATCAGAAGAAGGAAACAGATTTTCTGGAGCTGGAGTTGTAGACGGTTGTGAGCCATCTGATGTGGGTGCTGGGAACCTGTCTTGAGTCCTCTGCAAGAGCAGTACACACTCTTAACTGCTGAGCCATCTCTCTGTCCCCCACCTCAGTTGTCTTTGTGATTCCTCATTTTTCTTTAGCTAGCTTTTACAATATTGCTTTAACCTTCATTCTTATTGTTGGGAATGGATTTTGTAAGTTCATACATGTTTTTATTCTGTTGCTATTTAATCGTGCATATTTTCTAAATATAGCCACTATCTTCCTGTATCAAACAGGAGATATTTTTATACATACACTCATCTGACCTCACCACATCTCACATTTGCATGGAATAATCCAGCCTTTGTGACAAAGGCTTTGCTGCTTTACTTTCACATATTGTGTATTTTCCCTCTTATATGTTGTGACACCAGGCACCCTCCCTTCTATCAGAGAGGATTTACTCCTTACTACTCATAGCTGAGCTCCTCCCCAGGCATTGCCAAGGTTTTATCCTTCTCCCCCAAGGAGCCCAAGACAAAGGGCTAAAAATTTCTGGTCCCCTTGCCAAGGTTTGGGCCACCTTTGAAGGTCATCTTGGCTTCAAGGGTCCTCTCTCTTGCAACATTATCTAAAGTTCCACTTTTCCTGCATCCTATTTCTGTGTCCCTGACTCTCTTGTCAGCCTTCTTCTCAAGAGCACATTCTCATAAACCACTTGTATGCAATTCTCCATCTCAGATCGGCAGCGCCTGGGTTTCCCTCAGGGTGTTCTGGCTCCTAATCAACTGCTGTCTATATAACGACTTGGTTACGTGTATATCACAAAATTCACAGGCCCACATGCAAGGTCTACACATGAGTTGTTTGTGCACATTTAGGCTCAGATGGAGAAGAAACAGTCACATCATGCTTGTGTCTAGTTGGTGCAGGTAAAGAGTCTCTGGGGTGTCCAGGTGGGCTTTGTTGCCACTCTGGTTAAGTAAGCATCTTCTTTGTTCCTTTTCACTCCTGATATGGCTGAACACACAGTGTCTGTCTATTCTCAGGTCTTACGTGAGAAGCAGCTATGATCATATGATTGGCCACAAAGCCCTGCCTCTCTGAGTTAGTTTGCATTGAGACAATGCTCAGCTTCCCCTCACTGAAGTCCCCTAATGCCTTTGCTTAAGGCTGGTTAACTCATCATTCCTGATGCTGCCTCTGCCAAGTCTGCTGCTTAATGCTGCCTTCTAAGGACCCTCAATGACTGTTTCGTGCTTTGTTTTTATTGCCCACAGATGAATATCTGCCACAGCGTGTGAAGGGAAATATGAACAATAATTTATTTCCTGCTCATGTTCAATTTATGCTTTGAAATTTTATAGCATAAACGTGGAATGACGCTGTTGCCAACCATATTTTTTCTGACTCTGTTATAACAATCACATTCCTTGGGTGAAATTCCTCTCCATGTTGATGTCATCCTGATGGGGAGCAGAGAAGATAGTAGAGGGAGCTCTAGGGACAGTAAGGAGAGTTGTCCTGTGTGCCAAAGAATATCTGCCCTTCGTCCAGCCAAGTGGGAGGCTTGTGGGGAGCATAATCTTAGTATATATGTTGGAGGTGAGGGGACATTGGGAAGAATTTTGGCTTTGTAGAAGAAAAGAGTACTGAAAGTTCTTTGTGAAGTTTGGCCTGGTTGCCCCAGAGGACTGTATGACATGGTGAGGAGTTGAACACGGGATTGCGTGACAATACAAGGGCAAAGACAACTGCCTCCAACTCCACCACTCTCTGATGCTGCATACTGAAGACAGCACGCATTCAGACATGGATACATGAAAGACAGTCTAGCCAAAGGACCAGTGGAGTCCAGAGGCCTGAGTTCATTCAGTGTGAGAGTCACCTGAAATCAGAGCTACACTGATGTTTTTAGTTTCTTGCTACCCCATGAAAGAAACTGTGTTGGCTGATGAAAGTGGTCTGCTCCTGGGCCTTTTCTGTTGAAGCCAGGGTCTGATTACAGAGCCCCAGTGCCCCAGTGCAACACCATATGCCCCAGTTCCAGAGGACTTGGCAGGAAAATGCTCTCTGGGAAAGCTTTGGGATGCTCTCACATGACTCAATGAGGGAAGGTTTCCTTCACTGTTTGTGGCAATTTCCCTCAAAGATCTTCCCTGATTTCCTGTGTTTTCATCTTCCTCTTAAACATCATAATTGAAATCTGAGAAAGGTGGCAATTGATGTCTCTTGCTTCCTGTTTTATTAATAACCTGTTCTATTCATGCCTTCTCCTATTTTTCCACCCGAGGAGCTCTGTTGGGTTTGTCATTTTGCACTATGCACAGATCTGGTCTTCAAATATCAACAGAAATTCTACAGACATAGATTCCTATTTCCTCTGATGTCTTCACCTAAATGTGCGTATAGTTTTGTAGTGGAGAGCTCCATGCTGACAGTTAGTCTGAGTTTTGGGGTGCATCTCTATGCTAGTCCCCATAATGGAACTATGGACTACTCTTTCAGAACTCCATGGCTGAGCTTGGTTCTCATTCACACACTGCACAATGTCTCTGAATATACTTCCTTTGAATGAACTTCTTTTTGTCACACATATTTGACAACTTTCCAACCTCTGATGCTTTTAGAGTTCAGACAACTCCCATGGGCTTTAAGCTCTCATTGAGTTGATGGTACCTTAGTCATTGGAGAGAGGGTTGGGAGGCAAATCTTAGCTACAGGAGAGCTCAAGATATTCTACTCTTGGCCTCCTGCTGTGAATGTCTGGTTCCTCTCTGTGGAAGGGCCTGCTTGCACTTTCTGGGTCTTTCTTAGAAAGCACTCAGTCCAACTAGATGACTCCTTTCTCAGCTTAGCAGGAACCATAGGGAACCAGAGTCCTGTGGAGCATCATAGCAGATGGCCCAATTATACCTTTGAGCTATTGTCACTGCCCCTGACTCATGACTCTGCCCGTTCTCACCTTCTGACATTCTTTCTACTCATTCTGTCAAGTTCTCTGACATTAAAAAAAAAAAAATGCCCTCTGAGCTTTTGATCATTAGCACACTACATTAGCATGTTGATTAAAAATTCAATGGAATCTACATGAGGTTGGTTATTCCTGGCCCTATTTATTTTTATTTTATTTTATTTTATTTTTTGGTTTTTCGAGACAGAGTTTCTCTGTGTAGCTTTGTGCCTTTCCTGGAACTCACTCTGTAGCTCAGGCTGGCCTCAAACTCACAGAGATCCACCTGCCTCTGCCTCCCGAGTGCTGGGATTAAAGGCGTGTGCCACCACCGCTGGGATTTATTCCTGGCCCTATTGCTAGGACCAATCAGGATAAATAATTTCTTTGAAGCTGCCCTAGTTGTGAGGCAGAGATACTCTGGTCAACTAGAGATGCAGCATGACAGGTCACATGATTGAGACTACGCATTTCTACAAGAGGAGTCTTCTCTAGTGTGCACACACCAATGCAGAGGAGACACTCCAAGACTGTCCCTCTGGCAGACATATTCATTTGGTAGGTGCATTAGCTATTTTTCTTGCTGTTATGAAAATTTACCCCAAAGAAGCAACTGAAGGGAAGAAGGATTTATTTTGGTTCACGGTTTAAGAAGGCACAGTCCACTACTCCAGGAAAGGCATGAAAATGGGAGTGGCTTTTGGTTATGGCAATGAGAGCACGAGGCAGCTGGCTGCGCCATGGTGGCAGTCAGGAAAGAAAAGAGTCAGGCCGAAACAAGGTCAACTATAGCTCCTTGGCCATGCCTCAAGGCCCTACAACTAGGTTCCACATCTCTACGTTTCCATAACCTTCCACGACAATACTACCAGCTAGGGACCAAGTACTGAAACTCATGGAAACAGTTTACTTATGAACTGTTAACAAGATTGACCCCTAACTCCCATAGGCATGTGGCTATCTTATATTGAAAAATGCATTTAGTCTAACTTCAAAGTCCCCATGATCTTATAGTTACGACACTGTTCAAAATTCTGAGGTCTAGAGTCTCGTCTAAGACTCAAGGCAATCTCTTAAAATATGCCACTATATGAAACAAACAAACAAACAAACAAACAAACAAAACCCAACACACATTCAAAACAATGAAAACAAAAAACAAGTTACATAATACCAGCATAAAATGGCACAGAGTCAACATTACTGATGAAAAGACAGGAATAAGAACATAACAAGAGAAGAGCAGCACAAATCAAGATAAAAAAAAACCTAGTGGACAAATACACTACCCTGTAGCTCCAAAGTCTGGCATCTTGGAGGGGTACTTGGTAATATTATTTAGGACCAGACAGATTTGGTTAGCTCTGCCCCTACTGATTTATTGCCTAGGGCACACAGAACTCTCTTATGCCGACTTTTCCATGTTTCTGCAATCTTCAATGTTCTGGGGGTATCCATTACAACATAGGTTTCACCATAGCCAACCAGGAGGTTCATGTAGAGAATCCATCCCAACTTAAGTGACTTTCCAGAACCTTGACACAAGCCTCCATGCCCCCTCCTCTTGCATTTTGCATGCCTGAAAAATCAGCACCATGTGGACGCTGCTGCCGCCCAGTTATGTTGGCAACTTGGGAAGTATCTTGCTGTGGGATGTTCTGTATGTCAAATGTGTTGCTGATTTGTCAATAAATAAAACACTGATTGGCCATTGGCTAGGCAGGAAGTGTAGGCGGGACAAGGAGGAGAATAAAGCTGGGAAGTGGAAGGCTGAGTCAGAGAGATACTGCCAGCCGCCATGATGACAAACAGCATGTGAAGATGCCGGTAAGCCACGAGCCATGTGGCAAGGTATAGATTAATGGAAATGGATTAATTTAAGCTGTAAGAACAGTTAGCAAGAAGCCTGCCACGGCCATACAGTTTGTAACCAATATAAGTCTCTGTGTTTACTTGGTCGGGTCTGAGCTGCTGTGGGACTGGCAGGTGACAGAGATTTGTCCTGACTGTGAGCCAGGCAGAAAAACTCTAGCTACAAATGGCGTCCAACGTGGTGGCAAGAGTTTCCACCTAAAACCTGAGAAAAGATTCTAAAACGGAGCTAAAAACAGCTTCCTAATTGTCTCTCTCAAATGAGAGGCAGCTGCTGGTTTGAGCTACTGGTGGGTTCCCAGAGTGCGTGCTCGACCTGCTGCCGTATGGCGGGAATGAGGCCTCTGCAAGTGGCACATTAAGCTGCATGGTGGATTTAGACTTTGCTAGTACAAAACAAAAAAAGAGGTTTCTGGGCTACACGCTGCTTGGCTAAAAGCATAGACCCACGATAGCTCCCAGAGCTGGTGGTAAACCACCACCATGTTGGGAAGCTGAGGTGGGCGGAGCCAGCAGTCACAGCTGCTGCAGTTTAAAGCAATAGATTCACAATAAGACAGATTCAGATGTAATAGTTTAAAATGTGTGTAAAATATACGTAGGCTTGAAAGAGACAAAAAAGGTGATATATACAGTTATAGAAACAAATACATAGTTTTAAAAAATAAAGTCTTTAAAGAGACAGTGAAATTAATATAAAAAATAAACCATGTAAAGATGAATATTACACAGAGAATCTGGATTGTGTTGTCTTTGGGATTTTTAACTGCAGAAAAACATTTGATTGTAAAAGCTGTTGAGTTATGCCAAAATGTATATTTTAAAGGTACCTTGACTTCAAAATTTGGATGTAAGGATATGTTGCTTTGGAAAGGAGGCTCTGCTTTTGTTTCCACAGAAAGCCAGAGGCTATGGATTTGTTCCAGATTAAGATACATCAGGTTTGACCAGCCAAGACCCCCTGAAAGGTCTCCGATGACACCATGGCCCAGATGATCCAACATCCAGAATGGTTTGAAGGCATCTGGCTCAGACGATACAGCCTCACGGACTACTCCATAATCCTAAAATTTTCTTTGTGTCCCCATAAGATACAGTGCCCCCCTCCAGCAGGAAGTAGTAAGAGAAGCTACGCCCAAATTCCCAAATTATGTGTAATTTTACTTTGTTAAGGTTAAAACCTTCCTTTTTGAAAAAAAAAAGGGGGAAGTGCTGTGGGATGTTCTGTATGTCAAATGTGTTGCTGATTTGTCAATAAATAAAACACTGATTGGCCATTGGCTAGGCAGGAAGTGTAGGCGGGACAAGGAGGAGAATAAAGCTGGGAAGTGGAAGGCTGAGTCAGAGAGACACTGCCAGCCGCCATGATGACAAACAGCATGTGAAGATGCCGGTAAGCCACGAGCCATGTGGCAAGGTATAGATTAATGGAAATGGATTAATTTAAGCTGTAAGAACAGTTAGCAAGAAGCCTGCCACGGCCATACAGTTTGTAACCAATATAAGTCTCTGTGTTTACTTGGTCGGGTCTGAGCTGCTGTGGGACTGGCGGGTGACAGAGATTTGTCCTGACTGTGAGCCAGGCAGGAAAACTTTAGCAACAGTATCTTGCCCCTTTTGGGTCATGACTTCAGCAGCCCAATGCTTGCATAGCTGAACTGTTGAAAACTGTTCCAAAGGTGTCCATTTTGGAACAGAGAAGTCCTATGGAGGCTGTATCCTCCCAGCTACTCTCCTTTACGTGAATTTGTATTTCTACAACCTGAATACTTGGATAGTTGGTAACTTTCTCTTCAGGCTCCATTCCTGCTATCCCATTGCAGAGTGTGAAGTGTCTCCTAATCATGCTAGTCTCTTCAGTGATCATCATTTCTTTGTCCTTATCTGCTTAGCCTACATATTTAAACTCAATTAGGCTTCTTTTCTTGACAAACTGAACTTTAAAAACCATTCATCTTCAGTTTCTTCTATCTCTCTCAGTATTCTTTCTCTCCCACTCAATCAGCCTCTTTCCCTCTCCCAACCCTTCTTCCTCTAATCTCTTTACCTTTCATTGTAAGTCTGGTTAAGAGCATGAGCAGTAATCATGCCACAACTTGGATTTTGGTAATGGCTTAAAATTTCCTTGGCCACATAAATTTGTGAATTCATTTTGAATGTAGCCCCACCAGATTTCAGGATGTGGTGTTGTGGAGTATTTTTCTCTTGGCATGACATGGCTATTACCAGCTTAAGATGGTAGAGTAGCTATGACAACCTGCAAACTCCCCCACAAGAATGGGTTTGTTGACATTCCCTCAGAGCTGGAGGGCATGGGGAAGATCATTAGTCCTCCACCTGGTATGACAGTCACTCATTTTTCCCTGCTGTGTGTAACTCTGCCCTAGCTGTATGTGGTCTTATGAGGTGTAGTGTATGTAGGGGGGAAGACTGTCTGAAGGGGGAATTAAATCTAGACAGCTTTCAAGAAGTTGTTATCCATGCAGGGTGGAGCTTTTTGGTGACATAGCTGTTTTGGAGGTCATCATCATTTCTGTTAGTAACCCTTCACTCATAGTTCTGTAAATAAATCTAATAAACATTTTTCCACCAAGTTGGATTTGGATTGAATAATTTCTTAGATCTGTCGTTGGTGCCCAAATCTGAAGTGAACAGACATTTGTTCAGGTCTCTCTAAGTAAAGTTAACACAGGTTGACATAGCTAGATGCTTTGCCAGAATGCAACGCAGATATGTTCATCTGCTTCCTGGAAGAAGTGTGTCCTAATCCTCTTGAGAACAGTCTTTAATGGATACCTTTAATAACCTCAGTAAGCTCTGATTATAACATTCCCTGTCATCTCTAACCTACAGATGTGTTCTTCCACATTTCTCCCACAAAGAAGTTCCAAGGGTCCTAGAATCATGTTGTTGGGTTTATCATGACAATACCCCCACTTCTGGGACCATTTTTATATTAACTACTTTTATTATTTCTGTAATAGAATAGCTGGAAGTGGTGTGAGGAAAGGATGGATTTTTGTTTCTGGTTTGAGAAGGTGCAGTCCATCATGGCAGAAAAAGGCAAGGAGATAGGAACAGCTCATGGCAGTAACAGCAGGAACATGAAGTGGCTGGTTACACTGTGTTGTCAGTCAGAAAGCAGAAAGCTTGGGCCAGAATTTAAGATGGCTATAACCCATTAGCCACATCCCTAAGGTCCTACATCTGCCAGCTATGCCCCTGTCCAAAGGTTTTACAACCTCCCAAAACACTACTACCAGCTGGGGAGCACATGTTTAAACACATGAACTTACGGGGGATATTCATATCTTAACAGTAGGGCATCTTCAGACTATCAAGATTTTATCTATATCATATTCCATTTCATAAGGTTACCACAGATCATTCTTCTAATTTCTGTTGTTCAGCTTCTCCTTCCTCTTCCTCCTCCATTCGTTTTATTCTTCTCCAGTTTTAGTACTTTAAGTCCCCCTTTAAACAAATCTGATTGTATCCTTAATAGAAAGTCATAGCAGTAAAAACACTGGATTACAGAGCTTGAGTATTCTGTTTTTTGAAACCCAGATTTTTCCTTCTGAATGGCTAGATTAGTTTATATTTGGGCCTGCAGTCCATAAAAATGACTGTGCCAAAGTCTGATTGTTAACTTATATTTCTGTTTGTAGATTACTTGCTAGAAATCTATGTAGAAATCTATTGATTTAAATTTTGTGTCTTCTATAGCAAAGCAATGGGCATTTAAAAATTGTTCTTTTAATTATTTATGTCATATATAACCATGCTTTTTGTCTTTATTATTCTTATATTCATTTTCACTCACTAATTAGTTTAGAAGAGCCTCTATGAATTTATGATATTGTTCCTTTGTCCTTTTCTATGGTTTTCTTTGTAGATCCTTTGACATTTCAAGTCCTAATTTTGATAGTAGTAAGTTAATTCATAAATTTATTTAACACAAAATTGTTTGGGAAATAGCAGTGATGAGAGGCAATGACCTTCATCATGAGATCTAATTTGCAGAGGAGAGTGATGAAGTCACATAATCAACAAATAAAACATGCAAAATGCCAGAAAGCCATCAACATTAAGAAACCATGTGAAGCAGGAAAAAGGTGCAGGTCTGTCTGGGTTGCTGCTTATGTGTGGGAAAGTAGGGATGGGTGGCCCTTTCTGAGCAGGAACTTTCATGAAAGGAATGAGTTGTATGGCTGTAGCACCAAGTGTGTCAGGCTTCTTTGTCTCCATAGGAACAGCTAATTCCAAAGCTGCTCAATGTGTTGTGGACAGCAAGAATCCCATTGTGGCTGGAGCAGCAGGGGGCACAAGGAAGAGTGATGGGAACAGAGGTTGAAGAACCTGGCTGATATGCTCACCTGCTTGGAAAGGGTACATGAGAAGATTTAGAAATTGTGAATCCAATCATTAAACATCGTCATTATTGCAATTTAAATTACATAAAATTAAAATGAGTACAATGCACTAGACCTCGTGTCTGGCTACTCCATCTGAATATTACCACTGCTTGCTGAAGTTGACTGCAACTGTTTTATGTGTATGATGGAAATGCCACATAACCTCATGCATGCTCCATAGCTCTGCATGACAGACAGCAAGCTGGAAGTTTGAAGCTGGCCATAGAGAAGATAGATAAACCATGGAAATCAGCAAATTCTGAAAATCCATAGTGACTTCATTTAGTTGATGAACAAGATCAGTGTTTCTCAATGTGTGGGTCATGGCCCCTTTTTGGGTCACATATCAGATATCCTGCATATCATATATTTATATCATGACTCATAACAGTAGCAAAATTACAATTATGAAATAACAACAAAATAGTTTTATGATTGGGGGTCACCACACATGAGGACGTTTTCTCAAATTATGAACTGAAATAAACCCTTTCTTCCTTAACTTGCTTTCGTATTGGTCACAGCAACAAGACAAGTACGCAATGCACAATCTTTACACATAATCCAACTGGGCCCCAAACCTTGTTCACATCACTGGTAAACAAAGGAAGTTCCCTATGGTTTTCATTGTTTCATTTTTTTTCTCTTGCTCATTAATATAAAGAACCATGTCAACCAGGAACTACTCTCACTTAACAATTGTAGCCATAGATTTACTAAAATTACAAGTCTGGGGAACAAGTGAAGCTTATGAAATTTACTAATTATATGCAATTTTCAATGAAGAATAAATGCTGCATAGCTCATTGCTAGTTGCAAGTTATGTGCAACATGTCTTTTATGTGAAGTAAGATTTAGAGTAAGCGTGTTTGTGCATGCATGTGGAGGCATCCTTTGTTTTAAACTTCTAGCTGTTGAGCATCAGGTCCATGGATCACTAGAGCCAGGAAGAGAGCTATAGAACGCTGTAGGCTAAAGCTACATTGTGTGTATTTACTCTATGTATGATTAAAAGATAGATGGGTTCTGAGGAAAGAAAAGACATGACTAGTTATGAGGTCTAGAAGAATCAGTCTGGCTGCCGTAGAGAAGATGGAATAAGGTGGCCAGAGAAGAAGCAGAGGGAGCTGGAAGGAGTGCATTGCAGTGCCTATACTGCAGCTAGAGAGCTTATGTCAAGGAAGGGCAGAGAAATGCCAAGTGGCTGTTTTCAAGATAGTAATTTAAATGTGTCCATGATATTTCCTGATAGATTAGATGGGAAGTTGAGAGGAAGAGGTGTCGAATTATTTCTGTGAGTTTTCTTAAAGTTTTTGGTGAATTTAAAAAATAACAAATAATGCATAGTAATTTAATGCATATATTCATTTTCTAATGTTTAAATTATGTTAAACTTATCTATATCCTCATTTATATTTTTTGTTTGTTGAGTTTTGTGATAGGGGCTTACTATGTAACCTGGGCTGACTTCAAATTTGTAGTCTTCTTCCTCTGCCTCCAGTGTGCTGGGATTATAGATGTGTACTCCCATGTCCAGATCATCATTTATCATTTCCTTATGATGAAAACACTTAAGATGGTTACTTATAGTTTTTGAAAGATACAGTAGATCCTCAGTGACTGTCACCATCCTGTAGTTCTACAGCATGTCAGAGCTTGTTTGTTGTCCAGTTTTCCATTGCTATGATGAAATGCTTGAGGTAGCCAGCTTAAAGAAGGAAAATTTTATTTAGTGCTGTTGTTTCTGAACTGTGGTGAGCAGAATATCATGGCAGGAGCGTGTGCTGTAGCGAGTGTTTGCCCTCATAGTGCTTTGAAGGGGAATGAGAAGAGGGAGAGCATCAGGATATCTTTTATGGAAGGGACCTATTTCCTCCAACGAGAGCCACCTCTTGAAGTTTTCAAGCACTCCACATAGTGCCTTTTCCTGTAGACAAAGCCTTCAATATGTGGGCTTTGGTGGGCATTAAAGATCCAAACCATAAAACTCTTATCTAACTATAACTTACACTGATCAATTAGCCTTTCCTTGTTCTTCTGTTCCTTTTCATTCTTTCCAGCTCCAGTAACAGTAACTGCCATTCTGGTACAGGCAATGGAAACTAGTCAGCCTGCACCACCTCACTGTGCAGGTGGCAGGCACTGCTATGATGAACAAGTATGTGACGGAGAGGTAGGAAGGATAGAAAAATGGAGCAGTATGTGTGCTACAGAGAGAGGAGAAACAGAAGACACAACAGCAGTGACAGGTGTGAGAGAGGGCTCAGGTTGACATGTTGTCATTGCCCTGTAGGGCTGGCAGGGTGATATACAACAACCTGGAGCTCACACAGATGCAGACCTCAGCACTCAAACATGCAGCCTGGGCTCTGGGCAGCAACTGAGGCCCGAGATGAGGAATGTTTCACTTTCTGGAGTGGATGTCCTCAATGCACCACTGTGTGCTACGCAATAACCCTCTTGTACACTGTAAAAATTTGTCACTTGAACTGGTTTAATAAAATGCTGATTGGCCAGTAGCCAGGCAGGAAGTATAGGCAGGACAACCAAACTGAGAATGCTGGGAAGGAGAAGGGTGGAGTCAGGAGTTGCCAGCAGAAGCAAAGAGAGCGAGATGGGAATGCTATACTGGAAAAAGGTACCAAGCCATGTGGCAAAGCATAAATAGAAATATGGGTTAATTTAAGTTAAGGTGTAAAAGTTAGCTAGTAACAAGCCTAGCTATCAGTCAAGCATTTATAATTCATATTCAGCCTGAGTTGGTTATTTGGGATGGGGCGGTCAGGACAGAGAACATCCATTTACAACTGTAAATGTGATCTTTGATGCCACTGGAGGCAATGTTGATGATGTCTGTGGTTCATGTGGCTGCTCCAGGCTGTGATGAAGCCTGAGATCCATCTGAACATATGCAGCCTATGCCACTGACAAAAGCCTTGGTGATATCCTTTGACTTTGCTGTCTTGGGAGGCCATGTGGATGTAAGTGACCTATGTAGCCATCTGAGGCCTTTCTGTGACCTGTGTTGCCACCTAGGGCCTTTTGGATGTCTGTGGTCAGTGCTGCCACCTAAAGCCATGTTGATGCTCAAGGGCCAAGCTGCCGGCCAGGACCCATGTTGAAGTGAGTGGCCCATCTTGAAGTGAGTGGCCCATGCAACTGCCTGGGGCCACACTGATGTCCCTGGCCCATGCTGCTATTGAGGGCCAGGAGTAGGTCAGTGGTCCTATGTGGCCTGGGGGGTTGGGTTGGTATCTGTGGTTTGTGTTATCACCGAAGGCCCTGTGGATATCTGTGGTTTCTGCTGGAGCCTGAAACCATGTTCAAATCCATGGGGCCATGCTGCCACCAGGGGCCATGTTGATGTGAGTGGCCTGCACTGTCATCTGAGGTCATGATGATGTCTGGGTCTGTGCTGCCACTGAGGGCCATGTTTGGGCCCATGGTCCTACTGCAGCCAGGGTCTGTGTTGATGTCCAAGGCTTATATTACTGCCAAAGGTCATGCAGATGTCCATAGTCTGTGCTGTAGCCTGAAGCCATACTGATGTCTATGGGGCCATGCTGTCTCAGGGGGCCATACTGATGTGAGTAGCCTATGCTGCCACCTGAGGTCATGGTGATGTCTAGATCCATGCTGCTGCCAAGGGCCATGTCTGGGACCAAGGTCCTACTGCAGCTGGGTTCTGTGTTGATGTCTGTGGTCCTTGTTACCACCAAAAAGAGCAAGGACGCTACTTTTGCAGGGATATTGATGACTGCAGATGCATAGTTGAGAAAAAGGGACATGGAAGGCTTCTGTGACAACTTCTCACCCCAGCCCCCTCTCTCCATCCCATAAAAGTAACAGCCTAGACAGGAAGCCATCTAGGAGAACTCTTAAAAAGTGTGATGTGGATGTTGAGGTGTAACTCTCCACAACCGATGCCTTCTGGCAGGGATGGGAGTGGAGGTGGGAGTGAGGGTAGAGAACAACTCAGTCCTATTTAAGGGAGAGGCCGCTGAGAATTAGAGTATGCTCCAGTGAGCATATGGATAACACAAATTGTTATTTTTTATTTTATTTTTTTATTTTATTCTTATTTTTGTTTGGGGAGGAGGTACAGCGGTGTGTGTGGGAGAACATGGAATGACTGGGAAGTGAGTGTGATTGGGATGTATGATGTAAAATTCCCAAAGAATCAATAAAAATATTATGTCAGAAAAAATCTTTAGATCCTGTATCTGAGTGAGGTCATGTGATATTTGTCTTTCTGTGCAAGGCTTACTTACCTTAACAGTCTCCGGTTTCACTCATGTTGTCACAAGGACTAGATTTTTTTCTTTTTAATGATATAATAGTATTCCATGATCTGTAGGCATGACATTTTTCTTTATGCATTCTATTTACTGGAGCCTTGTTCATAATGGCTAAGAAATCTGAGCAACCTACATGTTCATTATCTGTTAGGATTTTGATGACAGCTACTGCAAAGAAGGAGGTGCCTGTTTCTGAATTAGGAGAGGTACATCTCGGGTGGTAAAGGTAAGGGTTTGGTTTTGAGGGCATTGTGACCCTCCTGAGTTAGGAGGATGAGAAGTACCCAGGCTAAGTGAACCAGCATGTGGTGTTCGAAAGCACAGAGAAAGTACTTAAAGGGACCAAAAGAAATGAGACAGTCAACACATGAGAGCAACATGGAGGAACATGTGAATGTGGAGCTCTGGAGGGTCCCATTCTTAGGTGCTGCAGATATGAAGAAAGACCAGGAATGCAAAGTCTCCCATCCCTTATGTAAACTGTCTTTGGTGTCTGCCTTTACCACCTATTTCTGCACCAGTAATACATCACTTTAATTTCTGCAGCTTTGTGATAGATTTTTAATGATAGATTTTAATATCAGGTAGAGTCAGCTCTTGTCTCATTTTCATAATTTTCTCCCTTGTCTTCTGAATTTATTTATCTAGATATACTTTTAGATAGCAGTGCCTGTGTTGAAACAAGTTGATGACTAAACTTTAAATCATTTATGATTTAATTGATACCTTTATGATATTAAGTCTTACTTTCTAAGGGAAGTGTATTTCTCTCCATTTATTCAAATACATTTTATATGCCTTTGTAAGGTTTTAAAATCTTCTCTATAAAGGCTCTAAATAAGTTTTGATTAGTTTATTCCTGCACATCTATATTTCCTCTGTTGTAAATTGAATACTTTTTCTTCATTGTTTTTCTAGCCAGTTGTTGCTAATATATAGGGAAGTTATTCATTTTTGTATACCCAATTTTTATCCACAGACAGACTAAATACTCTTACTCATTTTGAGGGATCTTTAGTTCTTTAGAGCTTGCCAGAACAATAATTATGATGATAATTCAGAAAATAACAATGTTAAGCATTATTTTCAAATACTCCTTCTTTTGTCTTCAGGGTTGAGATAATTAGCAGGGTCCAAAGTAGGCTCTCTTTTGTTTTCCCAGAATCCAGAGGAGAAAGGCACTCCTATTTCAGTGTTAATTGTGCTGTTAGCTAGGTTCCTTGAGATAAGTTGGTGTTCATAAGAAGCAGTTGCATTCTTGTTAAAGGTACAGAGGAGCTTCACAAGTGGTCAAAATGCAAAGTGGAAGTGAGCCACCTAAAAGCTGTGCATCGATGTTGCATACCCTCCCCTCAGAGCTCAGGGCTCAGGGCCCATTGCAGACAAGGGGTGGAAAGACTGTGAGAGCCAGAGTTTAGGGAGAACTGAGGTGAAACTCTCTTTTGGATATGACTGGGAGATTGCACTCATGAATGCAAGGCAGATAAGGTTGACTGCCCAAGACCCACAGAAGAGCAAACTGTTCAACAGAACAGCATGGATTCAGAATGGAGACAAAACCCTAACTCTAGTGGAGGAGCTATTGACAGTTGATGGCTTGGAGGGGATGAAGAGTCAGTTTTCTTTAGGAGTGTGCTCCCTGATAAGTTACCCATGGCAGTGTATGGCTCTTCACCCATGCACATATAGGGTTCTCTAATTAATTGCACTCCATGGATAAAGAAGAAGAAGAAGGAAGGGGAGGGGGAGGGGAGGGGGAGAGGGAAGTGGGAGAGGGGAGAGGGGAGAAGGAGAAGGAGAAGAAAAAGAAGAAGAGGAGGAAGAAGAAAGATATCAACTTGGGAGAGGGATGGAGGGATGTTGGGAGATATAAGAGGATTAGAAAAGGGAGTAGATATGATAATATATGAATATATATGTAAAATATATATGAAATTATTAAAGATAAATAGAATATTATATCTTTAAATATCTTAAAATAAATAAAACACAATACAGAGTCTAGAACTCATTTCTAGGATCTAGAGGTATGGGATGAGATTCAGCAGTCAACATTTGTGTCTAGTAACTCAGTCTATTCCATGGTATGTAAACTTTTGCCTAAAGATACACTCATTATACTAAATTAGCATTCTCCCATGTGCAATTGAATTTTATCAAATCCTTTTTTATCCTCCATAAAATGTGAATCATCTTTAGTGAAATAATATGATAGATTCTAATATCAAATCAGTTCAGTTAGGTTATTAAAATGGTCCTTTTAATTGTACTTTAAGCAATTAAATTCTCACATCTATAATCAAAAGTAAATTTGGTTTAGAGATTATTTTGGAGTTTACACTGTCAGATATACTTTCCAAAAGCAGGAATTTTTGAGCTTAAAATAAATCAGAAATATTTCATACAATCTATGGTTTTATTTAAGATTTATACAAATAAATGTACATGCACATATATAATTTTGTGTGACATGCACTGTCATTTAAACTTGCAAATTCATTTCCTTACAAATTTGGGTGCCTGATGCATTTATCTACAGTGCCTGATTCAGCTTCCCAGTGACCCCAAATTGTTTATCTACTTAGGTTTTCTTCAGTCTTCAGGCATTTTTCTAGAAAATTATTGTTTTATTCTAGCCTAACTTTCTGAAAATTTTAGTATAGAGTTTCAGGTAAGATTTCAAAAATTATCTTTTTAAAAATTGTGTGTATGTGCACACTGTAAGTGCAGGGACCCTCAAGGTCCAGAAGAGGGTGTCATACCCTCTGGAATTGTGGTTGCAGGCAGTTGAGAGCTGCCCAATGTGGGTTCTGGGAGGTGAACTCAGGTCAGGTCTGCTGTAAGAGTAGTACGCACTCTTAGCCACTGAGGCGTCTCTCCAGCCTCACTTTGTTTTAAATTCACACTGTTTGGGTGTGTACCATTGTTAAGTCTGAATTTCAGTATTTCTGATTGACTTTGATTTAATGAGTGTATTATCAGCTTTGGACTTACTTTTATCAGTTGTTCAGATAACTTCATACTTTATATTTAGTTCTAGTGGTGACTTTTTTTTAAAAGTTTCTCTGTTTCTTAGGTTGACAGTGAGGGATTCAATTGTCTCCACTCGTGCTTCAGGCTTTAAGCATTTGAGAATCATTCGGTTTTCTTAAGATCACTTTGAACTCACTCAGTGTGTTTTAACTCAGACTCCTGGAGTCTTCTTGATGCATTCTAAATCCAGTTAATATTTGTTCTTCTTTCACTATAAACAATATAGTTTAATAATAAATTGCCCCTGAGAATTTCTAGTCTCTGACATTTTTATTCATATATATGATGTTGTTTGATTATTTTCACCCCATTTCCCCACTAATATCTCTAAGATTCACTCCCAGATCTAGCTCTTCCCAACTTCATGAGATTTCTTGGTGTTTATTTATTTTATTTATTTTTTTTTGTAACCCACCAATCCAATTTGTGCAGCCACTAAATTCAAGGGTGGGAGGCTACCTACTGGAGCATAGGTAACAACCTATAAAGGCTACAGCTTTAAATAGAATTGGCTGTACACCTCTTAGCAGCCATCAACTCATCAACTGTCAACATCTCAGTGGAAGCTAGTGAGCCTCTCTACTTCTCCTTGCAGAAATTTTGATTGGCTTGGATTTGTACTGGTCTTGTCCAGGCAACCACAGCTGCTTTGTGTTCTTGAGGGCAGCAGCCCTGTAATTTCCAGAAGACTGTTTTGCTCTGGTCCTCCCCAACCTCTGGCTCTTACAATTTTTTCACTCCCTCTTCTATAATAGATATAGAGGTCCTCAGTGTTCTCAGCGGCTGAGAAATCCCCTGACGCTCATTCTCTGCGCTTTGACCAATTTTGAGTTTCTAAGTTAATCACTGTCCACAACACAAAGAAATTTGTTTGGTGTAATATTAGAGCTGTACTAATATATGGGTATGGAGATGTGACTTGAGAAGAGATTTTGATCCTCTGTCCATTTAGCAAGAGAACAGTAGTAGGTTCAACCCTAGAGCATATGAGCTCCCCAACCATGGGTTCTTGGCCAGATTTCCTGTAATGGGCATGTATTTCCTTTTGTGGAACAGCCCTTATATCTAAACAGAAAACCACTGGTTACCTCCATAACATTGGCACCAGTGTTATGCACTGTACCCACGGCCATATCTAGTCAGATTGGATACTATTGTAGCTCACAGAGTTCACTGCTGGGTGAGGCTGTTGATTACCATTCTTCTATCCCAGCCACCCTGCATAGTTCCTTCTAGTACGGTGGTGCTCAACCTTCCTAATGCTGTGACCCTTTAATGCAGTTATTCATGTTGTGGTGACCCCCCCCACCATAAAATTATTTTTTGTTGCTACTTCATAACTGTAATTTAGCTACTGTTATGAATCATAATGTAAATACCTGTGTTTTCTGATGGTCTTAGATGACCCCTATGAAAGTATCCTTAGATACCCAAAGGGGTCATGACCCATAGGTTGAGAACTACTGTTCTTGTACTATGGAAGCTAGTCAGCAGGAAGGAAGATTCTTGGCCAGCACCAGCTTTGATTTTTCATGTCCTGTAACCAAAGTGTGCAGTGTTTTCAACAATGGTGTCTTATTATCAAGTTCCAGCAGTGGTGATAGCCTGTACTGTTTGGGGTGGTCTCTGGGACATCCCTGATCAACAGTTCAGGGAGAGGTATCCTGCACCTGACACTGAACTTCTTGCTTGGCAACCCATGGCTTCTGGGAGGAACATCATCCCTTGTGTAAGGTAACTCCAATTAAGCTCTTCTTTATGAATACGGTATGGACCATTTTTATTCCTCTTGGGGAAGCATTCTAGAAAATACATAATCAGAATCATTTAAGTATAGCATGGACCATGGAAAACATCTGTGTAATATTTACTCTTAAAGTAAAAATTTCTAACATACAGACATGTGCGTGTATTCATAAGTACAAATGCATATGCTGGCATTCCATATTTCCTTACAGTGTCTTACCCGTATCACCAAATGTACTTCACATCCCGATGCTTATCCAATACGCCCAGTATTTATAGAGGTTCACATCTCTTACCTCTACTATGCTTCTGTCATTTGCACTTTAAGTATTTTGATGCCGTGTTTTTCCATATATGATGTCTGATGGCCACTGTGTTTTCACAGTAAGTTCTCAGTTTAATCAACATTAGATTCACACATTTTTCATATCATTCAATTAAAATTTTTATCATTAAGGCTAATGTCATGTTGCTTACTATTTTAATGCTTTTTTGGCCTGGTTTCAATTTTTTAACTATCACTATTACAATCCATATTTAATATTTATGTTTGCTTATGTATCTTTGCCACTTTTTCTGATTTTCAACTTTTTATATGTCCTATTTCAGAAAGACACTAAAATGTTGTTTTTGTTTATTTAAAAACAAAACATCTCTGTATAATATCAGGAAGCTTGGTCTATTTGTGCACATGTGGAGGCTGGGATTGATGTGGGGCCATCTTCTTCAATCACTGATCCACCTTACTTTTTGAGACACAGTCTCTCACTGAACCTGGAAGTCACTGCTTCTCGTCGGCAGGTTGGCAGGAGCCCTCAAGGCCCACCCGAGTCCTTGTCCGCTTGTTTTTGTTAGTTCTCATGCTGTACTGTGAGAGCACAGATGTCTTCATCAGTCTTTTGTCCCGACGCTGGGGTGGTAGTTACTCAACTCTTCGTTTGGTAGTCTGTAGCTAGAGTTTTCCTGCCTGGCCCACAGTCAGGACAAATCTCTCTCACCTGCCAGTCCCACAGCAACTCAGACCCGACCAAGTAAACACAGAGACTTATATTGCTTACAAACTGTATGGCCATGGCAGGCTTCTTGCTAACTGTTCTTACAGCTTAAATTAATCCATTTCTATAAATCTATACCTTGCCACGTGGCTCGTGGCTTACCGGCATCTTCACACGCTATTTCTCAACGTTGTGGTTGGCAGTGTCTCTCTGTCTCAGCCTTCCATTTCCCAGCTTTATTCTCCTCCTTGTCCTGCCTATACTTCCTGCCTGGCCACTGGCCAATCAGTGATTTATTTATTGACCAATCAGCAACACATTTGACATACAGACAATTCCACAGCACTTCCCCTTTTCGTTTCCTTTTTTTTTCTTTCAAAAAGGAAGGTTTTAACCTTAAAGTAAAATTACATATAATTTTGGAATTTGGGCGTAGTTTCTCTTACTACTTCCTGCTGGAGGGGGGTGCTGTATCTTATGGGGACACAAAGAAAATTTTAGGATCATGGAGTAGTCCGTGAAGCTGTATCGTCCAAGCCAGTTGCCTTGAAACAATTCTGGATGTTGGATCATCTGGGCCATGGTGTCATTGGAGACCTTTCAGGGGGTCTTGGCTGGTCAAACCTGATGTATCTTAATCTGGAAAAAATCCATAGCCTCTGGCTTTCTGTGGGAACAAAAGCAGAGTCTCCTTTCCAAAGCAACATATCCTTATATCCAAATTTTGAAGTCAAGGTACCTTTAAAATATGCATATTGGTTTAACTCAGCTTCCTTTACAATCAAATATCTCTCTGCAGTTAAGAATCCCCAAAACAACACAATCCAGATTCTCTGTGTAATATTCATCTTCACATGGCTTATTTTTTATATTAATTTTACTGTCTCTTTAAAGACTTTATTTTTTAAAACTATGTATTTGTTTCTATAACTGTATATATCACCTTTTTTGTCTCTTTCAAGCCTACGTATCTTTTACACACATTGTAAACTCTTACATCTGAATCCGTCTTATTGTGAATCTATTGCTTTAAACTGCAGCAGCTGTGGCTGCTGGCTCTGCCCACCTCAGCTTCCCAACATGGCAGTGGTACGCTTACCGCCAGCTCTGGGAGCTATCGTGGGTCTATGCTTCTATCCAAGCAGCGTGTAGCCCAGAAACCTCTTTTTTTGTTTTGTACTAGCAAAGGCTAAATCCACCATGCAGCTTAATGTGCCACTTGCAGAGGCCTCGTTCCTGCCATACGGCAGGTCTAGCGCACACGCTAGGAACCCACCAGTAGCTCAAACTGGCAGCTGCCGCTCATTTGAGAGAGACATTTAGGAACTGTTTTTAGCTCCGTTTTAGAATCTTTTCTCCCAGTTTTTAGGTGGAAACTCTTGCCACCACTTTGGATGCCAGTAGTCCCTAGGACATTTTTCAAAACATTCCTCAATCTATATTAAGGATTAAATGTTACCTTTTGAAGTTTACTTTAAAATAATGAATTTAGTGATCTCTTCTTCAACCTCCCTTATCAACCTAGCATTGCCTGACCTGTAGTAAATGCAATTTGAGGTTTTAAGTTAATGAAATGTAATTATTATTTGATATGCCAGATGTATTTTTTCAATAATGATTTTTGACACTGGTGTTCAATTTTGTATATATTCATAACAATTATTTAGACTTTTTTCTTTTGTAACCCAGTTAGGTTTCTCTTTTGTAACCCAGTAATTAGATTTTGTAATTCTTGTCTAGATTTTGTAATTCTTAAACTTTTAATTTACTTCATCCACCAGTTTCTGAAAGTACAGATTGCAGTAAGTCTTGTGGGATGAGTCCTTGCAGTACTATGATAGCATTATATTTTACATTTTGAACACAAATTGGGTTTTTTGTTGTTGTTGTTTTTAACTAATTTTTACTGAATTTATTCTTTGACAATTTCATACATGTATATAGTCAGTGCATTCTGATTCCTGTACCCTCTCATCTCCCTCCCACCCTTCTTCCTCCCCTCTCCCTATAAGCACCTTTCCCATATTCATAAAGACAGGTTCTCATGTAGCCCAGTGTGGTCTTAAACTTGCTATACAGCCAAAGCTGGCTTTGACCTCTTGACCCTCCTGCCTTCTCCCCCAGTGCTGTGGTTACAGACCTGTGCCACCACCCTGGCTGATAAGTACCTTATGAGTTGGACTCTTCTTTCCATCAGTGTCCTGCATATTAATAATTGACTTTTGGGTTTTCAGGTCTCCAAACCCTTTTATCTGCAGAGGACATTCCTGATCAGAACAATTTTCTCCTTTTGCTGGTGACTTACACTTTTTTTTTTTTTTTTTTTTTTGGTCACTGCAGGTGATTTGACATGGAGGTTAGATGGACAGAGCATGGTTTATAAGATCAACTGTGATCCAACCCTGGGTCAGTCATTCAACACTTGCATGGCTGTGGGCCATTAACTCCCATGCTTCTGTTTGCTGGCCTACAAAATGGGAATGATCAGAATCTTCTTTTAACAGATCAATATATGTTTGCATACAGTGTATGTTACATGTGTGTTTGTACATGCAGATGTTTGTGTGGATGGATTACTCAGGAAGATGAAGAGAGCGCAGCAAGACACTGGCTGAGAGTTTTGTGTATGGTTTTCCTAATGCCTTTATTCTCACTGCTTTTTCTTTTTAATTTTTATAAACTTTATTATAAAAATTGCAACTAAGTAGAATCACACACCAAAATTAACCAGATCCAAAGTCTATACAATGCAATGAACTTCTATACGGTTAGAATTCTATACAGTTAGAATTGGCATTTGAAATGGAAACTGTCACACTTTACATTAAATTTTATACTTTTAGTATTTAATATAGCAAATGCACTTATCCACCACTGACCCCCAAAAACTCCATAACAGAATTAGAACTAGAAAAACAAATAGCTTAATATCCTCCTTAATGACTCATGTCCTCTACCTGCATCCAGTCCTTCCTTATCTCGTTATATTTAGCCATTCTTGTTCTCTTTTCTTTGAGTTATACTGTACCCACATGTACAATGGTTTACATATATACACATATTATTGCTTAGATTCTGCATGTGAGAGAGAATATGCAGTCTATGTCTTCCTGAGATTGTGTGATCTCTCTTCACATTATACTTTCTAAGTCCATCAGTTTTCCTGCCAATTTTTATGCTGTGGGATGTTCTGTATGGCAAATGTGTTGCTGATTAGTCAATAAATAAAACACTGATTGGCCATTGGCTAGGCAGGAAGTGTATGCGGGACAAGGAGGAGAATAAAGCTGGGAAGTGGAAGGCTGAGACAGAGAGACACTGCCAGCCGCCACAATGAGAAACAGCATGTGAAGATGCCGGTAAGCCACGAGCCACGTGGCAAGGTATAGATTAATAGAAATGGATTAATTTAAGCTGTAAGAACAGTTAGCAAAAAGCCATGGCCATACAGTTTGTAACCAATATAAGTCTCTGTGTTTACTTGGTTGGGTCTGATGGATGTGAGACTGGCAGGTGAGAGAGATTTGTCCTGACTGTGGGCCAGGCAGGAAAACTCAAGTTAAAAATGGCATTCAACGTGGTGGCAAGAGTTTCCACCTAAAAACTGAGAAAAAAGATTCTAAAACGGAGCTAAAAACAGTTCCTAATTGTCTCTCTCAAATGAGCGGCAGCTGCTGATTTGAGCTCCTGGTGGGTTTCTGGTGTGCGCGCTCGACCTGCAGTTTGGTAGGAATGAGGCCTCTGCAAGTGGCACATTAAGTTGCGTGGTGGATTTAGCCTTTGCTAGTACAAAACAAAAAAAGAGGTTTCAGGGCTACACGCTGCTTGGATAAAGGCATGGACCCACGATAGCTCCCAGAGCTGGTGGTAAACTACCACTGCCATGTTGGGAAGCTGAGGTGGGCAGAGCCAGCAGCCACAGCTGCTGCAGTTTAAAGCAATAGATTCACAATAAGACGGATTCAGATGTAAGAGTTTACAATGTGTGTAAAAGATACGTAGGCTTGAAAGAGACAAAAAAGGTGATATATACAGTTATAGAAACAAATACATAGTTTTAAAAAATAAAGTCTTTAAAGAGACAGTAAAATTAATATAAAAAATAAGCCACGTGAAGATGAATATTACACAGAGAATCTGGATTGTGTTGTTTTGGGGATTCTTAACTGCAGAGAGATATTTGATTGTAAAGGAAGCTGAGTTAAACCAATATGCATATTTTAAAGGTACCTTGACTTCAAAATTTGGATATAAGGATATGTTGCTTTGGAAAGGAGACTCTGCTTTTGTTCCCACAGAAAGCCAGAGGCTATGGATTTTTTCCAGATTAAGATACATCAGGTTTGACCAGCCAAGACCCCCTGAAAGGTCTCCGATGACACCATGGCCCAGATGATCCAACATCCAAAATGGTTTCAAGGCAACTGGCTCAGACGATACACCCTCATGGACTACTACATGATTCTAAAATTTTCTTTGTGTCCCCATAAGATACAGTGCCCCCCTCCAGCAGGAAGGAGTAAGAGAAGCTACGCCCAAATTCCCAAATTATATGTAATTTTACTTTGTTAAGGTTAAAACCTTCCTTTTTGATAAAAAAAGGGGAAGTGCTGTGGGATTGTCTGTATGTGAAATGTGTTGCTGATTGGTCAATAAATAAAACACTGATTGGCCATTGGCTAGGCAGGAAGTGTAGGCGGGACAAGGAGGAGAATAAAGCTGGGAAGTGGAAGGCTGAGACAGAGAGAACTGCCAGCTGCCACAATGAGAAACAGCATGTGAAGATGCCGGTAAGCCACGAGCCACGTGGCAAGGTATAGATTAATAGAAATGGATTAATTTAAGCTGTAAGAACAGTTAGCAAAAAGCCATGGCCATACAGTTTGTAAGCAATATAAGTCTCTGTGTTTACTTGGTTGGGTCTGAGCTGCTGTGGGACTGGCAGGTGAGAGAGATTTGTCCTGACTGTGGGCCAGGCAGGAAAACTCAAGCTACATTTTTAACTTTATTTTTCTTTAGAACTGAGCAGTATTCACACACACACACACACACACACACACACACACACACACACACACACACACACCTAATTTTCAGTATCCATTTTATCTGTTTATGGACAGCTAAGTTTATTCCAGTTCTTTGCTATAGTGAATGAAGCAGTGATAATCAGACTGTTTATCCAATTTCTTTGTTCTTCTCTTTCTTTTCTTTTGGTCATTTATTTTTATTTTGATAATTTAAAGGAATGTCATTGTGGGGCTGGAGAGATAGCTTAGCAGTTAAGAGTGTTCATTGCTCTTGCAGGGGTCTGAGGTTCAGTTCCAAGCACTCATATGGTGGCTCACAACTATCTATCATAACCCAGTTCCAGAGGATCCTATGCCCTCTTCTCCACCAGCTTGTACACATGTGGTGCACATACATATGTTTAGGCAAAACACCCAAACACATACAATCACAATCAACTGATCTTCAAAAACCCAAAAGAATATCATTTCTTTCTACTGTCACTCCCTCGGTCATCTCTTACCTCAGTTAACACAAGAGATTGCTGTGTCTTTCTGAAGTTGGGCATGCACTCATCAAGTTGACTATCTGGGAGACAGAGCTCTCCATGGGACAGCATATCCCTACTCTAGACTCTCTGTGACCCCCGTCTACCTGTGTACCGGCTCTGACTAATGAGCAGGCTTCACACAAATGCCAGTCAACCACACTTCAGCAACAGGGTCATCTCTAGCTCTTAAATTCCAACTTGCCTTTTAAAACCTACCTGTAACCCCATCCATCCAGAAACCTCTACAGTCCTCCCCTGATTTTGATGCCCACCCCATGTACTTCCATTTGTCACTGTACTAATCCCATTCTGTTGCTATGCTCCATTCATCTTTTCTCTCTCCAGGTGGCTAGCGCCTGAGGGCTGGAATGGTGCTTAATTCAACTTAACCCCCCTTTCGCCTGACATAGTACTTGGCATGCAGTTACGCATAGCAAACATTTGTTGGGTGATTTAAAAATCGGACGCTATGCATGGAATTGGAATTGGATTGGCCTCACACCTTACAGTTGTGCATCTTTTCTTCCTCGGCACCTGCTCTTGGCATCTTCTCTTCTGTTCAATTAGCCACACCAGGCGAGGTAGTTGGAGTCTAAGCCCTACAGAATCAGTAAGTGGAAAAACGAGAAGGTTCATTCAAAGCTTAGCCCTGTGCCCTAGCAGGCAATGTTAAAGGTCAGGTCTGCGGTCCCTGTGCACAGGTGCCCAGGGCACCGCCTAATTCCCGCCTCCAGGTCCCCGGTTCGGTCCATAAGCACTACCGGATTCTGCCAGAAAAAGAAACGTCTGCACACTCATGTAAGGAAGCTGGAGATGAGAGGGTCTCCTCTGTAATGAACAGTAGGCTGGACGGAGCACTGGGAAGGTTAAAGGTGATTTCCCAGATGGTTCCACTGAAAATTTCAATTCGCTCGCTTAATTCAGGTAGCCTGTCAGTAGACTAGAGCAATTAGGGCGCATGCGCCTCCCTTAGGAGCGCTTTAACAATGTCCCTCAACCCTATTACTCCAGAAGTTCTCCATTAGGGCATCCCCAGTTCAGAGGAGGAGGGGCTTTGTCCTGAGCCCCACTGTCTTCCAGGCAGGAACAATTTCGGGCTTTCATTTAATAGTAACAATAATAATGAATTAGAACAGGGTAACTTTACTAGGAGATCTAAGTGGCTCCAACCCCGTGCTGAAGTTTGATTCTATTTAACAGCTGCTTTTAAGCTGCTAAACATGTCCAAATGATTAGATTTGGGGGGATTAGAGGGAGGGATGGCGAGCTGATGGCTTATCATATAATGAGATGCCACATTTGAGAAGCACTTTCCCTGTGCCACAGTCCACTAAATAGCTGAGGGCTACTGCTAGAGTCAGATTAAATCGTCAGGGTCACAGGACACGGTGATACTCAGGGATGTCCGGACATTAGGTTTGAATCCCACATTTACTCCATTATATCTGTGATTCGAGGCACGATATTTAACTGTGTAGGGCTACTACAACATGGGGATGATAGCTGAATGATAATTGGATTTGGCTGTGACCATGCCTGACCTTTGATAAGAACTCCATGGATGAGGCTACATACTAAGAATCTATAATCTGAAAATCTGAAATTCAGACTGCTGCAGAATGCCAAACTTTTGAGTGTCATATCTTGGAGCACTTCGATTTTTAAGAATTCCAATTGGACATATTCAGTCCTAAGTCTTTGAAAACACGTTTGAATCCAAAGTCTTCAAATCTGACCCTTTTGGCCCCAAGTTCTTTGAATAAGGGATACTCAGTGTGTAATGTTAAGGCTGACTTGCCAAGATCACACAGCGGTGGGTGTAGACTTGACTATGGGTTATTTTTGAGGGGTGGAGGGAGCACACGTGTGTATGTGGTGAGCATGCACGTGTGCAACCAGGGTGTGCAACCAATGTGTGCACATGCTGGTACCTGTGTAGTGTTCGTACATATGTGTATGAGTGTATACTTGTGAACACATACATGTGGAGGCCTCAAGTTAATGTATGGCATTTCCTTGATCATTTTTTATTTTATTTTCTTAGGCAGGGTCTCTTGCTGAACCTGGAGCTTGCCGATCTGGCTAGTCTAGCTAGCCAGCTTGCTCCCGGGATCCTAAGTCTCCGTGTCCCATGTGGATTAACAGGCTGGCTTCCACTGCAGCCTATCTTTTTATGTGGCAGCTGGGGATCCCAACTCTGGTCCTTACACTTGCATGGCCAGTGTTCACCTTATCCAGTGAGCCATCTCCATGGCCACCTCTGTTTTTTATTCCAAGTTCATTATCTGACATATCTAATAACACTGTTTGTCTCAATTTTTAAAAATCTTTTGTTTAAAAAATTTCTTCTACCTATCAAACATATATTGATGACCTCTACACTGAGCAGATATCAATCCGTCCTCCAAACATTGGCATCTAAGCAACAGTGAAAGAGGCAGCAATTGCACTGTAATCACACAGGATCTGTGATTGAGGCCTGCCTGGGATGCAGTAGATTCACCGAGTATATAAAGGCCAAGATGATGAATAGTAGCTATTGGTTAAGGCCCAGGCATCAAAGCCAGAAGGTGGTAGATGGTGGTGGGAGAGGCTTTTCTGGAAGTGGTGGTGGCGTGGTGTATGTGATTGCAACACGGTGAGGTGTGTCTGGGGCAGAGAGCACAGGAGGGTATGGAAGGTGAGAGACTGGTGGAGGAAATGGAGGCCGGGTTATAAAGGGTCCCCTATGACCTGCTGTAAGGTTTTGCTCCACAGGGACTGGGAAACCAGTGGATGGAATTTAATAGTAATGCCACTGTTAAATTAATGTTTTAGCAGGCTTTCAAGTGGAGCAGAACAAGCTAGGAAAGAGAGCAAGGGTCCAGGTTCCAAGAACAATGCTCTGGGCCTCAAAACTAAGCCTGTCAGCTCCTATTCAAAGATGGGCTTCATCAAAAGGCTAGAAAATAAGAAAAAGAGGCTGGGAGAGTACTAGTCTGTGGGCCATGGGCTGTGAGTTCAGGAGATCATGAATAGGAAAGTTCTCAGCCATCATAAAATCCAGGGTGAGTCACATCATGGCCTAAAACAGTAGAATATGGAACCATGGAAGGAAAGGAGGGGATTCAAGGCTGAAAGTGTCATTGATGGGGACATTGAAATCACCAGGGATAATGGTGAACATGAGCTAAAGGTTCAAAATGGAATTCGGGTGCCAGTGTTTTTGCTATTTTGATGACTATGGGGTCAGTAGACAATACAGTGGAGGGAAGGAGTTTTCCATAATCATCTTTGGGTCCAAGAAAAATTGAGATGTAAAACAAACCCCTTCCCTCAAGGAAACGTGCAGCTAGCTACAGTCTTGCAAGAAGCTGGAAATGAAATCAGAGACCCAGACTTTAGTTGAAGCAGAAACTGGGTACAGCAATGGACAGATCAAGACAGAGTGCAATTTTAACAACAGGTCCCAGAAGGACTAAAAAGAAGCCAGTAGTTAGGGCAGAGAAAGACATGGCCCCGTTTACTTTTTTGTCACGGCCCTTGACCTACTTTAACGCTGCTACAGTTGACCAGCCTCACCACCCTCATACACCTCTATTGTCGTCTCCCCAGTGCTACTCTCTCCTGGTGTATTTTCAGTCTCTTAGGCCAAATCTCATTTATTTTCATTCACTAGGTATTTGTTGAAAATTGCTTTGTGCTTCCTGGCCCCCTCTCCACTCCTCTCGTTAAACATGAGAGCTCTTCAACTCTGCATGTTCGCTACATGGGCTCTCGATTGGGTACTGTAAATGTCCTCGTGGCTTCCATTTCCTCCTGTCTTGTGAGAGTTCTCTACCAACCCAGATCTTTCATTGAGCTGGAGACTGCAATTCACAAATTCTCACCCTAGTGTATCCAAGCTCACTCCAGTGCCCGAGTGCCCACACTGCATCAAGGCTGCTTCCCCCAAGGTGTTCTCTCTATTCGTAAATAGTACCCTGATGCCTCCTTCCAAAGCATGAGAACAATACAAATCCAAGCTCATGTTCACTAGTGTATCCATAGTGCTTAGAACAGTGGTGCCTAGTACGTGGTAGGTACTCGTGTTCACTTGCTGAATAAATGAAGGAAAGCACAAATGCTTGGTGTGTTCTTTCCACCATTGTGTACATCCAATCAGACCTAAGTTCTCACGGTTTGGGCCAGAAAAGCATGTCTCCTTAAGACAGATATGCTTTCCTAGTCATTATTCTCCTACTTCAGTGCCCACCTCCCTGGAAAGGTGCCGGGTTTCCCAGCCATGAAGCAGGCCTGTTATTCTAGGTTCATAGGTCTATCAGTACACACTGTGTGGTGCAGACTCCTACACAATGCCACCAGGGGGATGTTAGAAACAACAGTTCTTTAGACCTCCGGGGCTAAAGAACACATAGGCTTTCTGACAAATATAAAATATTGCTCTCCTTAATAATATTATACAACTTTGAACAATAGGCTATTGGGCTTTATTGGCATTTCCCACAGAGGAGTCTACCCAGTCTAAAGTGAACATTGGAGAAGAAGTTTCCATGATCCGATCCGATGAGCCTAGAAAGATGAAACATGTGGAATGTGTCTTGAATCATGCTACACATGTGAGCATTAAAGAAACCAGTGGTTCCTTGAGCAAAAATTTTAAAAGCTTTGCTTCATTTAATGCTGCATTTTGCCCCATTTCTTTTACAACACAGATTCTTTTTTTAGATAATTTCAATGAACAGCCAACAGAATTAACATTCTGTGAAATATTATTTAGGAACTGGAGCATTACACTCCTTGAAAGTGGGTCTCGCCTTTACCCCAAATGTGTAAGATACTTTTAGAAACCACACGTTGGCAAAATTAAAGTAGTAAACACAAACCCAGTGAGAAGATGAGGTTGGCAGTCTGAGCAAAGCTGTTGATGTTGGATGACAGCTGAACACCTTAGTTTCTACTAGTGACTCATGACCAAGAGGTCCAATATGCTTCAGAGTTCAAGAAAGCATGACAGATGTCTTGGTAGGTAGAGGCGCTTACAATATAAGCCTGATAGCTTAGGTTTGATACCTAGAACCCGTGCCAGAAGGAGAAACTAAATTCCCAGGAGCTATCCTCTGACCTTGGGAAGTATGTGCACTGTAGCACACATACTCCTAAACACAAAACACACACACACACACACACACACACACACACACACACACACACACTAAAAGCACATACATAATAATAAATTAAAATAAAAAAGAAAATATGATGGGAATAATTTAATTTTTAAAATATTTTTATATATCTTTATATAATAATTTTTAATAATTTTATTTTAATTAAAAGTTTATTATTATTATTTTGTTTTTTGTTTTTTTGAGACAGGGTTTCTCTGTGTAGCTTTGCGCCTTTCCTGGAATTCGCTTTGGAGACCAGGCTGGCCTTGAACTCACAGAGATCCACCTGCCTCTGCCTCCCGAGTGCTGGGATTAAAGGCGTGCGCCACCACCGCCCGGCAACTAAAAGTTTATTATTTTGTTTTATATTATATTTTATATTTTAATAAAAATTAAAATAATTTAATTAAAATTTTAAAAAATAGATTGCACCTACTAATCTTCTGGAAAGGAAGAAACAGAACATCTTCCTGTTATGTCAATCAGTGGTGGACTTTGTAATCTGGTCGAAAAATTCATCAGACATTCGGGAGCTCAGTGAGAGAGGAAATATGCTAAAATGCAGACTGGATTGTGTGCTTATCATGCCCCGAACACACACTGTGCCCTGCCCTTTGGTTTCACTTTTCCAGAGGACTCAGCTGTGCTGGAGTCTGTCACCATGAATCCCTGGCTGGCCTCACTGCCCCTGCCAGACAGCTGTGCTGACTCAGACATCTTGTCATAGCTCTCCACCCCCAGCATGCTGCTCTTTGCCCAGTGCTGGGAGTCAGAGCAGCAAATGGAACTTTCTGTTAGATTTGATAGTTTCAGGGTCTCCACTGAGATCTTTCCACAGTCCACAATTCAACATAGTCAGCAATTTGACTGTATGTTCAGTTTATACCAAAATTGTGATTTTGCACCCCCAGGCTCTAGAGAATATATTTGGAGAAGAGACATTCTAAGGGGTTGTAAACCTGGTGTCATCAGTTCCTTGGTTCCAAGTGACATATGGTTGAGAGTCTAAGGTCAAATGATCAGTTATACATTAGAAACTTAGGAAGCCACATCTTTTTTTTTTAATTAAGTGTATAATTAGGTTCACACTTTTTTTTTTTTTTTTTGGTTTTTCAGGACAAGGTTTCTCTGTGTAGTTTTGGTGCCTGTCCTGGATCTCGCTCTGTAGACCAAGCTGGCCTCGAACTCACAGAGATCTGCCTGGCTCTGCCTTCCAAGTACTGGGATTAAAGGTGTGCACCACCACTGCCCGGCTAAGTTCATGCTTTTAACTTGAAGTTCAAAACATACAAATAGGTAGTATGATGAACTCTACAAGAAAAAGACACCAATAGCCTCAAATACAATGTAACAACCTGTAGCCTGACTTTCTTTTGATTGCCAGCTCCCAAGTAATGACACAGAGACTTTATGAAAGCATGACCTTAGCTTAGGCTTGTTCCTAACTAGCTCTTAAAACTTAAATTAACGTGTTTACATTAAGGCATGCTCGGCCACATGACTCGTTACCTCTCCTCAGTGCAGTACGTCCCACTTCCTCCGTGTCTGGCTGGCGAATCCTGCCTCTTTGATTCCTTCTCAGAGTTCTTTCTCTACCCAGAAGTCCCATCTATCCTCTCCTGCCTAGCTATTGGCCATTTACCTCCTCATTAAACCAATCAGAAGGTACCTTGGCAGAGGTACAACTTCACAGTGTACAACCACACCTGTGAAACCCATTTGAAACAGGCAGTGAAATGAGTCAAGGTGTCTGCTTGCTCATCTCTGTCAGCAAGGGTACGGAGCAATTCCTAAGTGGAAAGTAAAGACATTACTCTCACAGAAGTCAAAAGTAGAACAGTCTCACCAGCAGCCAGGAGGTCAGGAGGTCAGAGGACAGAAAGACATCTGCTGATGGAGTCCTGCAATACAGTTAGAAATGAGAGATGAGTTCTGGGACTCTACATCAAAGTGAAGTGCCCACAGTTACAGCAACTTATGTAAAGTGTCAAGCAGGAGAGAGGATTCAGAATGTTCCCACCTCTGATAACCCTTGGTTTGTGGCCTCAGCATTCTAAGACCTTCCTTGGTCTTCACCTTCTCTATGTATCTGTTTATGTTCCTCTTTGTCCAATTTCCCTCTGCCTCACACTGAAAAAGACACCTGTCACCAGATTTAGGACCCACAGAGATGTTCAGGATGGACTTGAGAGCCTCAATTATATCAAAAGGCCTTTTTGCTAAATAAGGTGTTATCCAGTTTCTAGAAACTGGGTAAGCACATGTCTGGTGATATTTTGTGTATGCTCTAACAAATAAAGCTTGCCTGAAGATCAGAGGGCAAAGCCAGCCACTAGTCATAGAGGCAGACAGATCTCTGTGAGTTCAAGACCACCCTGGGCTACACAAGACTGATCTAATTTAAAAGAGAAACACAGCCAGGCAATGGTGGCACACACACCTTTAATCCCAGCACTAGGGAGGTTGAGACAAGAAGTGATATGGCTGGGTGGAGAAAGGAGTATAAGATGGGCAGGGAAAGGAACTCGGTCCCTTTCAGGCTGAGGAATTGATAGAAGTAAAAGTCTTTCTAGTGTCTGGATACTCTGCTTCTCGGATCTTTCAGCATTTACCCTGATATCTGGCTCTGGGTTTTATTAAGACATATTAGGGTCCATGCTACACATATCTTTTGGAAACTCACATTCAACCCACTATTCTCAGGCATTTACTACTTTGGTGGTCTTCATTCCTTCACGTGCACCCAGATTCATGCCTGGTGCTATTGGTTCCACATGAAGGAGTCCCTCCAGCCAGGGATGAGTTCCTTCTACCTTATCATGTCATAAGCAGTCCTTTTGGCTTCGTTTTTGGAAGACACTTGTCTCCAGGTGTTACTGCCACACACTGTTCCAAGGCAGAAATCTCTGTCATTCTCAGTTAGGCATCTATTCGCATGCCATGCTCTCTGCTTTCCTTTGACAGTCTCTACAACTGTTCTCTTTAGCAGTGGTATTAAGCAATTTGATCACTTTGCATTGGTATTTCCTTCATCTTGCTTACTTATACTTTACTAAAAACTTGGGACTACGACTCTAGATAATTCTGGAAAAGAAAAAAGATGGAAAAACTTTCTAGGCATCCAGACTTACTGACAATATAGCGTGGACTCATCTTAAGAACAGACAAGACCAAAGGAACAGAACATTGAAGAATTTTTGTAAATGTTACATGTGCTCTTTAGAAGGTGTCTTCTCTAGTACCATAATGTTAGTGTTCTCTCTCTCTCATATATATATATGTATGTGTGTGTATTTGCAGATACTTACACATATGTATAATGCAAATGGTCAATTTTACTGATTGGATACTTTACACATTTTATATCCTTTTGTCCATTTGATGAGTGGTTTATTAAAACCTCTTATTATTCCTTCTCAAATCTCTTGTACCTGTTTTATGTAGGTAACTTCTGTGGTGTTTGATAAACATATAGCTGATATCTCTCCATTGTGGTATGTGTTTAAGTTTGTAGCATGCTCTTGTTTGGCATAACACTTTCAGGACTGAACATTCCTCAGATGCCCTTATAGTCACAATTCCCATGTTGTTATTGCTTCTGTGAATCTGGCAAATATTTGCCCATCTCATTCTTCTTTTAGTCATTTGAATCACCGTTTAAGTGTGTCTCTTTTGTTTTTGCCTGATAAGTCAATTTGAAAAATAGTCATTTTCTTTTAACAGGTAGGTGAAGCCCATTAACATTTTAATATGACATTATGTTTTGTCTAATTTAGTCATATTATTTTATATTAGAATTACCAAGTATGACATATTTTTCTTACACTTGTTATTTTTCTTGTGGGTTTTTTTTGTCTTTTAAAACATTTTAGTAATTGTAAGGGCTCATAGTTATATTTCTATTGATATTTTATAACCCATCTCTGTGTAAGTATGTGTATGTGTATGTGTAGGTGTGTATGTGTGTGTGTGTGTGTGTGTGCACAAGTGCATGTGCATGTGTGTGTATGTGTGTGTGATAGAAATAGATAGATGATAGATAGATAGATGATAGATAGATGACAGGTAGATAGATAATAGATGAATAGAGATATAGACGACTAGATATATGATAGATATAGATAGATACATGATAGATAGATGGATAAAAAGATAGAGGTGAGAGTGTATATATGTGTTTGTTTATTTTTCTTTTTGTCAGTATGTGACCCAGGCTAGCTGATTCACAATCTTCTAGAGTTCCCCTGTCTCTGCCTCTCATCTCTCCATAAAGGCATTCTAGGTTTATAGACCCTGTGTACTGTATTGGCTTCTATGGGAATTCTGGGGGTCTACACTCAGGTTGTCAGGCTTGTATGACAAGTGTTTTATTCAGTGAGTCATCATCCAAGCCCTCTGTACCTTTTAATGTGACTTCTACCATCTAATATATCAGGTACAAATGAGTTTTTAAAATCATTTTAATTACATGTATATATGTGAGTCTGTGTGCAGGTAGGAACATGTGAGTGTAGATGCCTCCAGAGGCACTGGATTTCCCTGACACTGAAATTCCATTTGGTTCTCAGGTGCTGGGAATCAAACCCAAGTGCTCTGGAAGAACAGTGCATACTCCTACCTACAAGCCATCTCTGCAGCCCTATAAATGGTATTTTTAACTTCTACCTATTAACTATGTAACAGTGTGTGGAAAAAACTATCCCAGAAATAAGCTTGTTCAACTTCTAACCATTTGAAGAATTATATTCTTACCTTACTTCTTGACCTAAATATAAAAAGCAAAATAAATACTGCCACTCTTAGAAAGAAATATGTAAACTAACTTTATAAACTTGAGTAGGGAAGAAATACTGTAAATAATCATAGAAAGTACAAGCAAATACTTATGTTATGAAATACTACCATAATATTCAGTATTACCACTCTGAAATTAAAATTTAAAATATCTTAATAACTAAAAGCATGTGTGAGACAGATATGTTTTTCAAATCCATCAATCCAAGCAGTAGTTCTGATCCTTTCTCCAAAGCATAGAGAAAGCCAAGTTGCAGAATGGAAGACGATAAAGGAAATTAATTTAACTGGGAAGAACCAGTACAAGAAGTCCATAAAGAACACCACATTAGTATGAAAGAGGATATTTGGTAACCTTCTCTGTGGGCAAATTATAGAAAGGCAGGAAGATACTCAGTTTCACTGGCTATCAGCAAGGTACATATTAAAACTTTAAGTGAAGACCATTCACAGTTTGTAGATTGGCAAGCCTGATATCAGACTAAACCAGTATTATGGAGCTGTAAGAGAAATGGTGCCAATTAAGAGCTCTCGATGACAACAATTTGGCAGTAGCAAACAAATAGATATAGCCATATGCTATATGATTTTGTATATATATGCACATGTATTTCTTTCTTGTAATGGTCTTATATCCATGCACATATAGGCAGAGTGAACTACTGGACTTAGAGGCTTATAAAAAAATAGCATGACTTTGGAGGAGGATATGATTGGAGAGTTATGACAGGAGTTGGAGGGGGAAATGGGAGTAAATATGATCATATTTCATCATGTACCTCAAGAATAAAGAAAAAATTAAAACAAAATGGGAAGCATATATGAAAGAATTTTCTTAGCATCATTCTCCAATAGAGAAAAATGGAAACAAATTCAAAGTTAATCAACAGGAAAATGGAGAAATAATTTATAAAGTTATTATACACTAGATATCTGTAATAGCTGAATGATATAAATCTTTATGTATCTACATGACTAAATCTCAAAAACATCATTTTGAGTGACAACAGCAACTAGCAACGTAATATATATAGTGTGTGAAATCATCCATATGTACATGAAAGACGACAAACATTAGCTTACTGACATTTACAGTACACAAACACGTAGCATCAAGCAGAGATCAAATGACAAACTCCAAATCCATGCTGATGGCTAACTCTGGAATGGCGAAAAGAAACAGAATTGTGGAGGAGCCCATTGTGTTTATAAGCATATTTAATCTAAATGTAATTTGAGGCAAATACTTCAGACTACTAGAGTTCAATACGGTAGCTTTAGGGACAGATGGGTGTTTATTATATTATTATCTACCTTTTAAAAATTATTTGCTTCTTATTTTTATGTATATGGGCATTTTGCCTGTATGTGAGTCTATGAACTACATGCAAGCAGTGCCCACCAAAGTCGAAAAGAGGGTTTTAGAGCCATTAGAACTGTAGGTATAAATGACTAATAGGAATCAAATCCTGCTTCTAAGGAAGAGCATTCAGTGCTCTTAACCTCTGAGTCATCACTCCAGCCCCCCACTGCCTACCTTTTATGTGTAAAATATTTTATAATGTATATGAAGATAGGCACCTTGTGGTAGAGCATCTGGCCCTAAAAGCAACAGGAAAAAAAACTAGAAGAAAAGGCCTGTGGACTGAGAGGTCACTTTTCTTGTTTTTGAGTGGGAAAGGTATCAGCTCATGGGGCATTCTTGGTATAAACCAAGTTGCTTCTGATTTAGGCAGCCTGGGTTCATAGTCTAGTTGGAAATTTATTGACCTCTCTCTGGTCAGCTTCCACCATGGGCTAGTGATGATTAGTTAACACTGAAAGTGATTACTATGCTGTCACAACAATGCCAATTTCTTCATAGATTAATAGCTAAGATCAACATCATGGGTCTTTGTTGGAGAATGAAGATAGTAGCCTGTCTGTAATGCTGGTTGACAGCCATGTGATTTCTCTGAGCAGCCCTGGCTCCCATGCTGTGGTTAGCTTTAATTGTCAACTTGACATCACCTAGAATCACCTGAGAAGAGACTTGGTAAGTAACTGTCTACACTGTGTTGGCCTAGGGGAAATTCTGTAGGGGATTGTCTTCATTAATTGACATGAGAAGACCCAGCCTCCTGTGGATGGCACCATACCCTAGGCAAGAGGTCCCAAAACTGTGTAAGAATGGACAAATCACGCTGAGCATAAGCAAGTAAGTGATCAAAACTGTTTCAAGTTCCTGCTGGCTTGACTATCCACAATAATGGACTATTACCTGGAATTGTGAACTAAAACCCTTTCTTCCTGTCCAAATTTGCTTTCTGTTACTGTGATAAAATACCATGACCAAAACAACTTGGAGGAGAAAAGAGTTTATTTGGTTTACAGGTTGTCGTCCATCATCAAGGGAAATCAAGGTAGGAACTCAAGGCAGGAACTTAAAGTAGGAGCCCTGGAAGAATGTTGCTTATTGGATTGCTTCCCTTGGCTTGCTTAGCTACCCACAGGGATGACACCACCCACAGTGGACTGGGCCTTCTTATGTCAATCAGCAATAAGGAAGATGCCAACCAGACAGTGGCCACAAGCTAGTCTGACCTAGGCAATTCCTTATTTGAGATTTCCTCTTTACTAATGACTCTAGATTTATGTCAAGTCAACAGGTGAAGTTAACCATGAAACTCCTAGGCTGTTTATGTTAGGTCAGGTATTTAATAGAAGCAACTGTATTGAAGCTAGGACACGTGGTCAGCACAGAGGTCATCCCGTTGGCCTTTTCCCCTGTGAACTGCACTTTAAAGGATTTTACAGTTTTTGGCTTCTGATTAGGTTTGGCTGATGGGAAATCTGTCCTGACAACAATGGGTTCAAGGAATGAATTTCCCCTTCCTGTGATGCTCCTTGAGTTGACTGTGTCCCCTGGTTAAAAGTCCCTGTTCCCTTTAAGGTGATTTGGCCTACATGACCCTCTTTCCCTTAGCCATTTGATAATCTGATCATCTCTGTGTGTATCTCTCTCTGTCTCTGCTTCTCTCTCTTTCTCTCTATCTCTCTGTGCATCTGTGTGTGTGTGTGTGTGTGTGTGTGTGTGTGTGTGTGTTGTCTGTCTGTCTGTCCATCTGTCTCAGTCTTCTCCGACTCACTGAATGCAACCAGCTCTGTTGAGGCTTACCCTAGCATGTACACTGTCTCCTATGGTTCTTCTGTCTCCCACCCAGCCCCTTACAGTCGGTCCCTGCAGCACTCCTTTGAATATACATGGTCTTCTATCCACATCCTGCCTGGACATTTAAGCCTGTGTGTCCATTTTGATACACCAAAGGGCTCCAATGTTGAAGGGATGGCAGAAATTTAATCCCAAATAACTGTAAAAACAGGTTGGCAGTAGCACAGGTGTGTGTGTGTGTGTGTGTGTGTGTGTGTGTGTGTGTGTGTGTGTGTGAATGTACATGCTGTAAGTCTTTTCTTGAACCAGAAAAAGATGTACAGAAGGCAGATGCCTTCCAAACTCAGGCATCTGAGTCCAAACAACAGGTCTCCCAGTCCTCTTCCTGCTGACTGCTCATCAGGAGACGTTACCTTTCTGTGAGTCTGCTCTGACACTGATGTCCTTCCTCAGTTCATCTATCCTCTGTCCAATATCAGCCATGCTTCCATTGCCACTGGTTTTAAAAGGAAATGCCCCTTGATGTTTTTCTAGTTTACCATTTCAGCCCACTATACTGTGTATAGTTTATTAACATGCCATAGGGGCTTGGTGCAGTTGGTAAAGTGCCTGCTGCTTGAGCACGAAAACTTGAAATCAGATCCTCAGCACCCATGTAAAAAGCTGGTGTGCAGGCATGCACTTCTATCCTGGTCCTGAGAAGGCAGAAACAGGAAGCACTTTGGGGCTGGCCAGCTCAATCACTGATCTTCAGGTGTAGTGAGAGACCTTGCCTCCAATTAAGGTGGAAGGCAATAGAGAAAGATATATATGAAGTCAGCTTTTGGTCTCCACATGCATGTGTACACATATGCACATATACATGGACAGACACACACAGACACACACACACACACACACACACACACACACACACACACACACACACACACAGACACACACACACACACACACATTACCCTGGGACTATGTAGGTTTTCAGGGATCCTTGCGAAAGGTCTCCTGAAAATGGAGCAGTTTATCTCCCTTCATCTTGTGTATTGCAGATTTCTATAAACAGAGTTTCCTTATAGCAGAGTCCATCTAAACACTATAACAGCATGGAAGCTGTCAGATGCATCATGCTGTTGTTTGGGAAGAACACTGGACTGAAAGAGTTGGGTGAAGAGTGCAGAAGGGCTTGCTCCCACCTTGAATTTCACAGCAGGACAGGCAGGTCTTTCATCTTGCTGCAGCCCTGCCTCCCCACCCAGGCTTGCTTGGAAAGCACCGGGCAGTGCCAGCAAGGGAACTCAGAGCAGAAAACAGCTCAGGCAGGCATGCATCAGAGATCTGAGGCCTTTTAAGGATCCTGCATCTAAGGAAGGGGCTTCCCTCTCACAGGCAGAAGACACAACCCAGCAACACAGAGAGAGCTATCAGAAAAGGGGGCTTTCCCTGGTGATAAGAGCTTTCAGGAATGGGTTGAGGGGGGAACAGGCCTATAAGCCCAGCAGCTGACTCTCTGTCACCCATGTTCAGGCTGAGTATGTGTGTCATACAGTAGGTCAAGCAAGGCAAGGACTTCAGATCCAGGCTGAGTTTTTAAGCAGGACATTTTTCATTTATTATTCTTTATTCATTTACTCTCTCTCTCTCTCTCTCTCTCTCTCTCTCTCTCTCTCTCTCTCTCTCTCTGTGTGTGTGTGTGTGTGTGTGTGTGTGTGTGTGTGTGTATGTGTGTTTGAGAGAGAGAGAGTCCTACAGTGCCCATGTGGAGGTCAGAGGACAACATTGTGGAATCAGTTCTCTCCTTCCACTTCTATATAAGAGATCAAACAGATGGTTATGTTTCCATTTTACCCACTGAACTATTCCAACAAGTCAGGTGTGGTGATATATTGTGTACCATAATAAAGCTTGCCTGAGGATCAGAGGACAAAGCCAGCCACTAGATAGAGGCCAGACAATGGTGGCACACACCCTTAATCCTGTCACTCGGGAGGCAGAGATCCGTTTGGATCTCTGTAAGTTCAAGGCCACATTGGAAACAGAGCCAGGCAGTGGTGGCACACACCTTTAATCCCAGTACTGGGAAGCACACAGGCCTTTAATCCCAGGAACTGAGGGCAGGGCAGAGAAAGGTATATAAGGCATGAGGAAACAGGAACTAAAGCAGTTCGGCTGAGCCCCTTTCGGGTGAGGACTCAGAGGATTTCAGTCAGAGGATTCATGGAGTTGGTGAGGTAATAGGTGGAGGCTGCGGCTGCTCTGCTTCTCTGATCTTTCAGCTTTCACCCCAGTATCTGGTACTGAGTTTTTTATTATAGGACCATTTAAGATTCGAACAACAGCCAGGCCAATCTTTTTTTGTCCTAACTTATTCTCCAGCTGCCCATGGATCTGTACCTCTGATAACCTGATATTAAGACACAAATGTGCCGTCCTCTCTCCCACTGGGCAACCCCACCTCAGTTTCTTCCAGACTAGCTCATTGCAGAGCCAGTGGTCAGAGGCCTGCTGTGACCATAGCACCCTGCTGCTCAGGGGCCCAAATGTAGCAGCATGGCAAGGGAGAGGGCAGTATCTCTGGGCATTGTCCCAGGAGCCTGGGCAAACACCTGAGTAAAGACTCAGCAGCAGCTCTGTGCCACAAACGAGGCCACAAGTCCTTGAGTCCTCACCTGCCATCAGCCTCAGGATGGTCTTGCCTTCTTGTCCTGCACAGAAGCCATCCTCATGGAAGTTATAAACCTATCTGCACAGAAGCCATCCTCACGGAAGTTATAAACCTGTCTGGCCATGCTCCCCTGACTGCCATCCTGTCTCTGGAACACAACTCTCACACCATCCACATCTACAGTGGCTCCTGTTTCCCTCAGGATGAAGCTCAGGCTCTATAACGAGGCTGATAAGACACCTGTTTACAACCTCACACAAGCCCTCTGTCTTAGGTTTCTATTGCTGTGAAGAGACACCATGACTACGGCAACTCTTATAAAGAAAACGTTTAACTGAAGGGGGCTGGCTTACGGTTTCAGAGGGTTAGTTCATTATCATGGGGAGAAAGGTGGCTGAGAGTATGGCAGCCTGCAGGCAGACATGGTGCTGGAGAGGTAGCTGAGAGTTCTACATCTTGCAGGCAACAGGAAGCAGACTGTGACACTGAGCAAAGCTTAAGCAAAAGAGATCTCAAACCCTGCCCCCACAGTGACACACTTCTGCCAACAAGGCCACACCCACTCCAACAAAGCCACACCTCCCAATAGTGTTACTACCTTTGGAGGCCGTTTTCTTTCAAACCACCACATCCTCCACCTCATAAACTCAGTTTTGAGGATGCAAAGGTTTTGTAACGTCTGCCCACACCATTACCTATGCCTGGACTTTTCTCCCCCTTCAAATACTTTCTTCAGGCCTCAGCCACATTCCTGTTCCCAGCTCACCTTGCTCAATCTTCAGATCAGAAAACTGAGTCCCAGATTTTGTAGGTCAGTTGTTTGACCTCACCAGTAGATAGTTGGCCTTATATCCATACATTCCACTTTATTTAAGAAAACTCTAATCCCTGGTTCCAATTTCTCTTCCAGATCTTCTAGTGGCCTGAGAGAGTGGCTTGGAGGCCGTCTGAGCTGCCCTGAACAATGTCCTCTCACCTGCCTGTGGTGCTTAGCTGTCCACGCATATCAAGAATTTTTCTTCTCAAAAAAAATTTTTTTTCTATCAATATTTGATGAGGGTAATTTCAAAGACTTGTTTAGTAGGATCTGCACATAAGGAGCCCTTCTGAGTATTTATCACGCTCGGGGTATAATTACATTCAAATCCTGAGACACTGTTGCTAGGTTACTGTTGCTCTAGGTTCCTCTGACTTCCATGCTTGAGGTGCTCCGCCTCCCCCTGGTGATATTAGGGGCAGGGACCAGGAGGTTGAGGCTTACCAGTCCTCTAAATAAAGGTGACAGCAGAGTCTCTCACGCTGGAGGGAGAGACTACTAGAGCAGAGGACATTTTGAACATCTTTCCTGGTAGGACTGGAGCTGTGAAACACATCAAGGGGTTGCTGCAAGCAAGATTAAAGAGGCGGGGAGGGGACTAGAAGAGGGCAGTCGCTGACTGTGAGACCCCAGGAGGAATCATCTTCAAGCCTTCCTTCCGCCTGCCTGCTCCCTGAGAAGGAAGCACTCATCCCGCATCCTCTGAGGGCCTGAGGAGGAGTTCTGTTCTTCCAGCGGGAGGCTGCCCTTGTCCAAGGACACAGGCAGCTTCTGACAGGGAAAGCCTCCGCCTTCCTGACTGAACAGCACTGGGCCCTAACCTGAGGGGCAGGGGAGGGCATCCAAATGAAGACCTGAAGACAGGCGCTGCCCTCGCGAGACTGCAAAAGTACAGCCACCCTACCCTCTGGGGCATCTGGGATTCTCAGGGGGCATGTGCTAGGGTAGAGATGGCTGAAGTCCTGACCTGAGCGAGTTTTCTGTGCTGCCTCTGGACTGTATGGGCAGGGATGGGAAGCTCTTCATTCAATTCTCATATTCACAGAAGGTCTCAAATGTTGACTATTGGTATTTTTCCAAATGAGGCAAAGGGTACAGTCATTGTTTTTCTCTGTGTGTCTCTATCTCACTCTGTTAAACAAATCAACTTGTTAAGTGCACATCTTTAAAATATACCACATAGTTATGACTCATGACAATATTTTTTTACTTATCTGGGACCTTTGAGTATAGGAAATAGCCTGTGTCCTTGTGTACCTCTAAAAGCCTGGTTTAATTTCTCCCCACAAGAGCCTGGCACCTTGCAGTGGATTGTTAATCCATGGATGCTGTCTTTGCGGCTACACATTGATTAATGGCTGGTCAGGGCTGAACCCACACATTTGTGTTTAATGCACTACTGAGTCAGCACCAGCGGCCTTGGGGAAGGAAAAAAATAAAAAAGGAGTAAAACCCAGGCAGAGAGATTCAGATAGAGTCTGGCATCGTATTTGCATTTCCGGACTCTGCTGCCCAATCTATTTCCCATTGGCCTTTAGAAATGTGCTAGATTGAATTGTGTTTCCTATTGCAAGTTTTAAATAAGGTGGATGATACAGTAGGCATAACTATCCATAGTCCCCTGGGTATAGCTGTGAATAAATACACTTTCAAACCTCAGAGCAATTTCCCAGTCATTGCAAAACAGTAATTGCTATTAAAAAGAATATATCCTCTTGTATGCACGCAAAATACCCGTAGCTCATCAGTAGGGAATATCGATTGTTGTCAATTTTTAATGCAAAAAATAATTAAAGACTTAGCATCTGCTCAAAATATTTACAAACAGCTTTACCATCAGTGTTTATCTTCACAACCATGAGCAAGATCTGGAGATAATTGTTTGAGACGTCAGCTGGGTTAAACACATTTTGTTTCAACATTAAAAGTTTGTTAGCTTTCATGTCAGGAGACACTATGAGGGACAAGTTTTCCCAGTGGTGAAGAATGTGTACTAGACTGGTTAAGGCTGTTTTCCCTACAAAATGGCACAACATTCATGGCTTCTTCTAAATGACATTGGGGGATTTGAAGCTGGGACCATCTTGGTTAACTTCTGAGTTCCTTGTAGGCACCCACTCTGTTTTCCTTATCTGCAACTGTAACTGTGTGCACATTCCTTTCCACACCAAGCTGTACATCTTTCCTATATTTCTGCTTCACCTTCTGCTGTCTTTCACTGTCAATTTGGGTAAATGCAGTGAGTAATACCACACCATGAATGCTAGGCTGTCTTAAAATTTTACCAAACAAATTAGTCTATTAAGTTTTAACTGAGTCTTGCTCAAGTTTTTAGGACAGGGGCAGAACTCAAGTCAGACTCTTTGCCAGAACATGCCTGTGGTGGTATGAATGAGAATGACCCCCATAGGCTCATATATTTGAATACTTAGCCATCAGGGAGAGGCACTATTTGAAAGGAATCAGGAGGTGTGTCCTTGTTGGAGGAAGTGTGTCAGTGAGAGCAGGCTTTGAGGTTTGTCCAAGCAGACCCAGTGTCACTCTCTCTTCCTGCTGCCTGTGGATCCAGATGTAGAACTCTCAGCTGTTTCTCCAGCACCATGTCCGCCTGTGTGCTACCATGCTCTCTGCCATGATGACAATGGACTGAACTTCTGAAACTGTAAGTCAGCCCCAATCAAAAGCTTCCTTTGAGCTTTCATTGCCCTATGAGACTCCTGGAGCGGGCCTCCACTGTCTCCCCTCCCATTTGTCTTCTCAGCTCCCATCAGAACAGCCCAGTAAACTCTGCTGTCAGCACTCTGGGCCTTCTTAAGGCTTTCCACTGCCCACAGAGCCAAACTTTTCCGCATTCCTCCTGCGAAGTCAATCTGAGGGCCTGTGAATGACATGGTCAGGTTTATAGAGCAGCAATCCCACTTCTTACCTGCCTGTGTTGGCTACTTTTTCTCATCACTGTGACCAGACACATGATGAGAAGAAGCTTAAGGGCAGAGATGTTTGTTTCAGCTCATAGACTGAGAGGATCTGGTCCACCATTGTGGTAAAGGCGTGGGAGCAGCTGGCTCTGTGGCAGTGGGAGTTTGTAGCAGCTTCTTATGCAAATCTCTGCAGAGTAGGAAGTGAAGTCTAAACAGGAAACAGAGCCAGACAAGCATCCAGGCTGACCTTCATGACCCAATTCTCCCAATGAGGTTCTGCTCCAAAAGGTTCCACAACTAGCCCCAATTAAGTGCCATCAACTGGCAACTAAATATTCAGTCATATGAGCCTATGCAGGCATTTCACATTTGAATCATAGCAGATGATTTGGGGCTCATGCCTGAAGAATGTATTCCCTTCTTGGTAAATCGCCTCCTCTTATTGAAAGACATTGAAATCTTCCTCATCTTCTAAGTCCAGGTGGATGCATCCAAACACGATAGATGTTCACTCTTCCAACTGCCCTGCAGCCTGTTGAGTCTGCTGCAAACAGCCCACACCTTCGTCTTCCTTGGTGCCACAAACCATAGGGAACTTTAGTTGTGAAAGTTGCTCTGTCATCTGCAGTGGCGGGAGCCTTGTCCAGCCCCTTGGTGCTAGTGATCCTGGAGGGATGATGGCTCTTTCCAGGGTTTGGGGACCACAAGTGGGTCCTCAGTCTGAGATCTATTGTGCCGTGGAATTTTGAGTGCACTTTGAATATTGCTTTTAGCTGCACAGTCCTATCGGGCTATTTAGCCTTTCTGTCAGTTCTATGAGCTACCCAACAGCCTTTTAAAAAAAATAATCAAAATGATTTTACACTTATGAAATATTGCAGAAGTAGTACAAAGAATTCCTATAAACCTAGGTCCCCAAACTGTTAATTTATTATATTTGCTTTATTATGATCTCTCCCCTTCCTTCCCTCCCTTATCATCTCATCTATTTACTCACCTACTATAGCAATTTGTTTCATATACTATTCATAAATGGATAGTAAATGAATAGCTACAAGAATGGTAAGAAATGAAGTGTTTATATAGTCTCGAAATATATTCCCTCAGCTGTATAGAAGGAGGTTTCACAGTGAATCGAGCTGGCAGATGCCACCTTAACCCAGCGATCAAAGCTAACATCCTGGGTAACGGAACAAATCAACGCCAGGTGCCTCTTGATGGGGTGCACTGAGCTGGACATACTGTCAGTTCTTGGCATTCCTACAAAAAGACAACCTGAATTTACTCAAGAGGAAACAGAAGAAACCACGCTAAGCTCCAGTCTACCAAAAAAGCCGTCCCATTTGCCCTAAGACCATTTTAATAATTATTTACAGTAATTTATCCAAGTGTTTTATAAACTGCATAGCATCAAGCCAATGTAAGAGACTCCCCACCAGCTTAGGCATGAAGGTGGCCTGAGAAGGAGCAGAGGCAGGTAAGGACTGATAGAGACAGGGACACTGAAAACAGTGTTCAACAGCTAGCCATGACTGATTCCTTTGTGTCTCCATTTAACTTGTGTTCTGTGGTTGCAAAACTATGGATTATTTATTCTTTATCTCATGGAGCAGTGTTGGTAATGCACAGTACAGGCACGGGCAGGGAGCCACGCTGTGCCCAACACAGAGCACCCTCCCCATTATAAGCCACTGTGTTCTATTGCTTAATCCCTGGCTCTGGAATCACTTTCTTCATCACTACAATATGGACAATGGCAGTGAGCAATTCATTGGTGTAGGATTAAAATTATGAGATCTCAAGAACAAGGTGTTTAGCATCGTGCACGGTCTACCATGTACTTGGAATAAATGTAGGCTGTAGGTGTGACTAGAACAGCATTGGATGAAGTGATATGCTAAAGGTCACCATGGACCTGAGAAATGAAAGAAATCAAGTCAATTCTTGTCCCTGGCACACCAACATTCTCGTCTGGTACAAAGCATCAGTAAGGGCTGGCAGAGGTCTGACGGCTGCAGACCAAACACCCACTTCACAGACAAGGGACCTGAGGGTGGGGCATGCCCTAGAACGGTGCTCTGCCTCTTTCCTGGGCTCCTCTATCATTTCCACTTGTGTTAACCTTGGCATCTGGGGAGGTGGGCTGGGAGCTCATAACTCAGTAATTGCCTTGCAGATTTTATTGGGCCGTATAATGGCGTGCTGTGCAAACTTTTATGAGTATTTATTTTACAGTGTCTACTGGAACCATTAACGCTTTCATTAGCCAGAGTCAAGGGCTATGAGAGTTTGGGTTCCCTACCAGGATCGATTTCACCTGTAGATTTTACATAAAAGTTTATGAGCACATTTCATGTACATGATAAGGCAAGCCAGAGTTCTCTATGTCTTACAGACTGAGATGGGATGAGGGTCCACGATTCCTGCCTTTCTGTGTGAGATAGAAGGAGATAGGTAGGTAGGGCTTAGCAGACCAGCAGCACGTTACCTTTCCTTGAAACCCACAGCCCACTAGCAAAGCTGGTCTCCGAGTGGCCCCATCCATCCATGGCTCCTGAGACTTTCATTTGGATCCCATATTCTGGCAAGTGGGGTGTAGATGAGGAGTAACCCTCAAAATAAAATGCCTACTTCCTTTGAAAGACTGTGCCTATATGATATAGCTGACTATACCTGATTCAATTAGGATGTTGTATTAATGTACTTTTTGTCTGTGAGTACGCTCAAGGTCGCTTACCAGATTTTTTTTTAAAAAGAAATCATTGTGCTGTTAGCTAAAGTGGTTAAGAGCCTTGTTCTGCTTGAGTGAAAGCAACAATCTGGGAGAAACCGTTCTGTGGAGAAGCCAGTACTTGGGACTTTGTTTCTGGCTGTGTAAGTTGAGGACATGAATTGTTTTGTTGACTCAGTGCTGAGACATGTCATGCAGCTTGCCTGGTTCACACAAATAAACTTTATGTGCAGCTATTGACATCCAAATGATATGCAAGGAAATGTTTTAAGCACTCTGAAAACAAATGTAAGAATGAATTGAATCGCACTTGTTAGAGACGAGACTTGTTTTATTGTTTCTCGTTCTTTGTGGATCTTGCTGTTGTAGATGGAATCTGTTCTCCTCTCAGTCCCTGGCCCGTTTATCATCATCCGCGCTTGCTAGGCCCCTCTCTTCCCTCCTTTATTTATTTCTTATTCCTCCATCACTTTCTCATCATCTCCTTCCCACAGGCAACTGCGTTATTATTGCATTTGATGTCTGCCTTTTTGCTTGCCTACATTTCACAAAATGTTTACAGTTTTGCTGAATGTCTTTTAATATATGTAAATGGTATTGCGTTACATAATCTCATTTCATTTCTTACTCTTGCAACTAAACAATATGCTGTTAAGACTCACTCATGTCGATATGCTTGAATCTAATCTGTTGCTTTCTAATTGCTGCATAATACCCCGTATTTTTGATTTTATTCATGTAAAAGAATATTTGGAGGAAGAGGTCTGTCTGGACTTCAGAGAACAAGGCTGCTAATCTGGGGAGAAGAGACTAGAATCAGCGGGTGGGCATTTCTAATAATCTGAATAAAATGTACCCTGGGTCTGGTACTGGGAGTGGTGAAGAGGGGATATGTGTCATACTTATTTAAAGTTTGAAAAGGAGTGAGGAGAAAGGAGGTCAAAGTTCATGTTAGGACTTTATAGCCTAAGGGATGAGATGATTTTCAGTGCCAATGACTGATGGAGGAAACACATGGAAGGTATGATTGGGTCAGGGAGGAAGAAGGGCAGATGGCCCCTAAACCATACATTCATCATTCAATGTTTGTTCATTCAAACACTCACTGAACATCTATTGTCAGCCCAAGAGTGACCTAGTCTACTAGGAAAGTGGGCCCAGAATGGGGAAGACTGATATTGACAAGAGGATCATGGAAATGATTACAGCACCACAAGTTATAATCAGGGACCCCCGGAAGATGAACATAAATAAGCAGGAACTCAGGAGAATGGCCCTCTGGGTACATCACATTTCTGCTAAAACCTGGATGAGATCCAGGTGACAAGGAGGAGACACTTCATGGAGAGGGACAGCAATAAACCAAGGCCTTGGAGCAGGCAAGAACACTGTGCCCTGCAGGAGCTGAGACCCGCACAGACTAGATCTCGACGGAGCTGTGAGTATGTGCAGCCCTTGGAGTCTTGTCCCTAGATGAAAGGAGGCTATGTAAGGGTGCTAGCAAAAGCTCACCACTCTCTGCTGAGCAGAGCTATCATTGCTGGGTGGAGGAGAGATTTTAGACAGCGGCGGCGGGGAGCGGCTTTTCTTAGAGGATAGGGTGGCCATGGTGGTGGGAAAGAGTTTGTTTTATTGTAGGGTCTTAAAAAAATGAAGGTAGCTGAAATGTGGGTGTGACTGGGACAAGTGAAGCGGAAACAGAATCCAGACTGTGCCAGCAGTGAAATCTAGAGGGGATGCTACGGAGGGCCTTGGGTCATGGGATGAGGGCCTTAAAGGCCTTATTTAGGCGGCTGTGCAGAGGATAGATTGGGGGAATGTAAAGAAACAAGCCAGGCAGTTGTTTTCCAGAAGAGGGGTGGGGTACTTGGATTAGGGATGGAAGAAGAGGTAGAGCAAAGGAGATGGATTTGACAGATTTTGAGGTCAAGCTATGGGGTTGGTGATAGATTGGAGGGATGTGTATAAGGATCCCTGTGTCAGTGGTGGCCAGATGTGCTTGTCAGATATGCAAATGAAGGTGTCCAAATTGCCTGGATATGACATTCTGACACTTAAGAAATGATCTGCAGGTGGGAAGGTCACTTTGAGTCACCTGTGCTGTGGGGGAAGAGAAGACTGTAAGAACAGGTGAATCATCAAGAAGACTGTGTAGGGACATAAATTGGAAAATGCCTATTTGGAAGATAAATTTTTATTGGAGATCTTAAATTGTGTTATTCATTTTGAGACTTTAAAAGTGCAGTAGCAAGCAAAGAAAATATAAGATAATCTCATCTTCCCACTGTCATGAATATATTGGTTATGTCTGCTATGTGGAAGAGAAATGAAAAATTACATGTCCCCCTCCCCCAACTGCCAGTGAACAGTCTCATGAGTTCAGGGTGTCAGGATACATTTTTAAGGGCCTGATTCATGCTTTTCTCTCTGTATTTTCCTTTCCTGGTCTAGGTTGCAGACTCATGTCCTTCAGGAGACAGGGTGTCCATGAAGCCAAGGCTATCTGAAAAAGATGAGTAGGAGAAAAAGGAATGATTTCCCAGTGACTGAGGAGAGCTAGCTCCCAGGAAAGGTCTGTGGCCCTGGAGTGGAGCAGTACTTATGCTCCCCTTCCTGTGCCAATGATCCAAATAACAGAAGGACCTGGGTATGTGGCTTACAGAGGTCAGACTGCCAGCTTGGCCAAAGCTTCCCCTGTGGAGGTGGGCAAGGAAAGGGACCACAAGACCTGAGGTGCTGGGATCCCCGATGGTGATCCAAACCACATCAGTTTCCTATTCCTAGCAGAGCTTTGCTCATGCCTTATCACAGGATGGTGATGTAATCCCTTAGGAAGGAGGAAATGAGAAATGACTGAGGCTGGGAATCACCAACCAAGCAAGTTGAGAGTTCAGACTCGAAATCAAAGTGTTTAACATAAAATAAAGGAATGAAATATTTGTTGAACATTTGACACTGTAGAAAAAAAATAAGTTTAGACACCTTCATTTACATATCTGACAAGCACTTCAAGTTCATCTGGCCACCGCTGACACAGGGACCTTTATACACACCCCTCCAATCTATCACAAGCCCCATCAGCTTGACCTATAGCTCTACTTAATGAGGGTAGAACACGATCAAAATGAGGATGGAGGAATTACAGAAGTAAACCAGATCCTCTTAGAAAGAGACAGCTCAAAGGGATCCTTTCAGGAAGAAATAGCCAACCCCGCAAAGGGAGTGGGACAGAAAGGCCTGTGAGATGGGCAGGGAGGTGTCCCCGTAAGAAACAAAAGAGCACAGGAGACACAAGGCAAGGGGCTATGGAGAGGATGAGAAGTGAGATGGGTGTAGATGTCGCTCAAGAAGCGACAAGGAGGTTTAAAAAATGGTTTGTTTGGGGCTAGGAGAGACTTGAGGATATTTCCATTCTGAGATAAACAGAGAAGCAAGAATGTGAATAAGAAACACAGGGTGGATAATGGAGGGGGAGAGGAGCCTCAGTGTAAGGCATCTTATTGGGTCCTGTAAAGAAACAGGCAAGTCCTTGGTCTTGCAGAGGGAAGCCTGCACAGCTCTTTAGAGAGGGCTCCGTGGCTGCTAGAGGAGGATCCCGAGGAAGAGTGCAATGGATGATCTTGTTAGCAAGATGTGTAGAGAAGTTGATTTGGGCCCATAAAAGACTTGGAAATAGTAGGAATGTTTTAGGATCAACTCAGAGAAAAATGCAATAAAGACTCATCAAGGTCAAATAAAAGAATAGTAATCATGAAGTCGCCATTAGGAATACAGTCTATGTGGTGGGCATTGTGCTATGCCTGCTGCTTAATAACATGCATAATTAATATAATGCTTAGACATTATCTTCTCTGTACTGAGGAACTTGAAGCTTTGCTAAAATAACAACTTCACTAAAAAGTGTAACCTTTTATTATACCATACCAAGGGAATCCCAAACCCTGGGTTTTAAGCAGTCTTTTGGAAACCACAGTCAGCCATACTTTGCTGTGCAGGAGAAACACTTTAATCTCAAGACACCTGGGTGAGGATGTATAGGCGATGGATGTGGGGCCTCTGACTAAGTGATTCAGGGTCAGATCTGATAGCCTGCTGAATAGTGTTTAAGAGCTGGCATCCCAGGTTGAAGGTAGATTTCAGAGTCCCTCTGGGTCAGCTAGAATCTGAATCCTTGAGGCTCCCATCCCACCAAGCCGTGGGATGAGAAGTGTAGGTCAGAACAGTAAACAAAAAGTGTGGAGCAATTCCTTTCTGGAAGTTTAGCTATGGATGGTGGCTGGTGTATTCAAGGTAGAAAAGAGTTAATTTTTAAAAGGAAAAACTCAATGTTGTTTAAACCCCGTTGAGGGAATTCCAATGAGGAGGGGGCAGGGAAGAAAGGGAGTAGGTTTTCATGTAGGTTTCCTGAGGTAATAGAAGATGGATTTTTGAGGCATGGGGACAAGGCAGACTTGATTGGTGGGAGGGAGAAAAGGCCAGAGAACAGGAGGGAGGTGGGTGGGCTGCTGTGCTTGGTAGTGGGAGGTTAAGATCGCACTGTGTAATGGACCCAGTGTTCCCTGTGAAGAAGGAGGCAGGGTTGTAAGCCAAAAGATGAGAGAGATGGGTGGGGGCAGTCAGAGGTGTGAGGAAGGCAGCTAAAGAAGGGGGTGCATTGCAGAGTTGACAAAAAAGGGGGCATGTTTGACGGACAGTGGTGGTGTCGCTCTGAGGATGGTCATCATGAATCATTGATGAGCTGATCGGCCCTGTAGTGGCACATCCCCAGTAAACCCAAGCAACTGTGTCCACCCCAGAGCAAGAAAAAAAAAAGTGGTGTAGCTAGAAGTTTAAAGTTCTGATTAAAGCATAGTGGAATGATAGATCATGTGATATAAGCTTGATAAAAAGGAGAATAAGGAGAGGAAGTAACTGATGGGACTGACAGGGAGCCATTGTGGTTTATTGCATTAAAGGCACCATTGAGATTTGAAATCCATTTGGGGGAAGTTGACCAACACTCCTGAAGAAAGAGTAGGACTCAAACATAAAACCAGCCATAATGACAAAATTGTGTTGGCTTTGGGAATAAGTGGCCAATGTAGAATAGAGGTCATGGGGACTAGGGGGTCATAGTGTTGGGTGTTCATCCATGTTGAACAGGAATTCACATGATTCAGGGGCTAAGTCTGTCTAGGAATGAGGATGGTAGGAATACAGTCACCCAAAGGCGGAAAAAGCTTTATTGCCATCTGACCTGGACAGATGTTGTATTGACATCTGGCCTCCAAGCCCAGCTGGGAAGAGTCAAAGCTAAAGTGTCTTTTGTTTTTGTTTTTTACTTAAGATGATGTCCCCTTTAAATTGCGGAAGTTCCAGGGAGAAAGAAGTAATACACCAAGCCCTGTGAAGCATTTACTCTTTGGTTTAAATGAGTTTCTCAGTCATTTGCAGAGAATGCTTTTTGGCCAAGGGAACTAAAAAGGCATATGGAGTGAGAGGCGATGGATAAGCCTAGAAAATGTCATTGCAGTCAGTAGTAGGAACCAAGACAGGGCAACTGGCTCTGAGAACCAGGAAAATCATAACCAGACAGGTGGAACTCTCCCAGCTCACATCAACTCTGTGAGCCAGCAGGGCCCACTGTGAGAGCAGCTCAAAGTTTTCCAAAAGGATCACCTTCTACTCTGATTAAGACCCTATTAGGCTCCTGGCTGCTGATCCTACAGCTGTAGACATTCTAGTAGGAGCAGAAGGGTATATATATGATCTTGATTATGTAGGACCTGTCAGCCTGAGAAGCAGATCACATCTGTATGTTTGGGGAAGAAGGTTATGTCAAATAGTGTCCATGTATCCACTAACTCAGTCATCCATCCATCTATCCACCCACTCATCCAAACTGAAACATTTATTGACCAATCTTTGTTCTCTATTAGAATCTGGGCATACTAAAATGTTTAATCAGTGACTGGATGGGAAACGGTGTGCAGGGTGCTTTCTCCAAACTATGGAAAGCAAAGGTTTCAAAGGTGTCATACCCAGAAAGCTGTCCCAGTGGGGTTAGGAACCCAGTTTTTGCTGTGGTTTTGAGATGAAGGATATTCTAAACTAGTAGCAGAGATAACCTGTGAGTTGGAGAGCCTATACAATAAAAAGGATGCTTGTGAAATAATACACCAGGATCCCCTCCTGCTTGGGAGCTTGTAAAAGCATCCTTGAGGCTGGTGGAAAAGGATTCAAGAGATTTCTGTGCACGATATGTTTATGACAGGAAGCCTGGGATCTGGACAGGGTGAGGTTCTGGAAGTTTCTTTAACTGCCTCATTTGTATCTCACTCACAAAAGACTATGGTTTTCAGCCTGTTAGAATGCAAGGGTGTGTGGTTTAGGTGTAATACTATTATTCGTGCTTTTCCCTCTAAGACTAATTTCAAAGTTATTTCTATAGCAATGCAACCCTCACTTACTCCTATTTAAACATGTTACATTCCTTGTCCCCCATGGCGTGTATCATTGGAAGGATAGCCTATGAGTTCTGCTATTTCTGTGATTTCTACCACATCTTTCTCCTATCATGGAAGCTCAGGATGATTGAATTGGCTACTCTCAAGATTACACAGGGTGGGCCCAACCTGGGATGGCCTTGGGGCAGTGATGCCCCTCTCCAGGTATAAATAGCTTGTAGTTCAGTGGTAGTGCTCACAAGCCAGTTGGTTACTTTTCTTCCATAAAAAGAAAATCTTTTAAAAGAACAACTGCATACATTAATTAATGTCACCCCATAGGAGGTGAATGAGTTCATGGGTTCAAGGGGGCCTAAAAGGAAATGGAACAGTGGGACACTGCTTGGTGCCTTTGAATGCGATCTCTCATTAATTGCTGTTTGACCTCAGTTTTCTTCTTATTCTCCGTGACCCCTTTTAACTCTCTTTCCAGTTCCTGCCTGTCCTGAGCCTGCCCCTCTGGACCATGTACAGGCACACTCGTTCCTCCTGGCTAGCTTTGGCATCAGATCTCTGCCCTTTTTTTGTCTCTTTCTAAGCCCCTTTACGAGACAATTGACTTTTGTTTCTTTCTTTCTGCGGTCAGAGCACAAAGAAAATGGAAAGCTCCTGTGGTTCACAGTCTGGTTCCCCTTCCAATCAGGTTGTGGTTACCTGAGGACTGAGTCACTGACAGGAAGTTTCATCTCTCTGCCCCCTGCCTGCGCCCTCCACTCTTCTGCCCTGCCTTTGCTGATGAGTAGACCCTCAGACACACTAAAGACTGGGCATCAGAACCTGCCCTGTGCCCGTATTTTGCAGCTAGCCTTCTTCTGGGGGGGTCTTTCCTTAAAGAAGCCAGCCTCTTCTGGCCTTTCCAACATTTAAAACAAAGCTGAACTGTGCCAGAGCATGTGTGAAGAGAGCTACACAGTGACTTCCCTATATCCAAGTTACTAATTTTCTGCGACCTGCCAACATTTCCATTTTAGGCTTGTAAGATTAGAAAGAATCATTTGAAAATATGTCACATTTTCACGTTTTCCACAAGGACTCCTGGGTACAGATTGTCTAGGACTGAATTTGGTGGTCCCTGAGTTTGTCTTTTCTCCCCATGGTAGCCTGTTCACTAGCAGGCCAGGAGTAGACAGAAGGAACCCATGGCAGTGGGCAACATTTTAGCAAAGGAAAGCAAAGCAAGCAGGAGGAACTCCAGCACAGGCTAGAGCGAGGTGGCACTTCGTTGTCATTGCACTGAAGAAGCCATTGTGGCAGGCAAACTACCTTGAGAGAAAAGAGGCATAAAGGGCCTCTGCCCTGTGACTGCAGAGGAGGGTGTGACCCCTCTGTTAACCCATGCTATGCTTGTCTCCCTCACTTCCCCATTCATCAATCATCCACACCCCTCATACAGATGCAGAGACATTCACTCATTTTCTCACCTCCACTCACACCATTCACATCTCTTTCTCTCTCTCTCTCTCTCTCTCTCTCTCTCTCTCTCTCTCTCTCTCTCTCTCTCTCTCACACACACACACACACACACACACACACACACACACACACACACGGGGGGCATGTTTATGCTTGTGCATTGTCTCTCACACTCTCTTAGACATACATGAAAACCCATGCTGTTTTATTACTTTTTTTGAGGGGCCCACCTCAAATAAGGAGGCTTATTCTTTATTATAAATGCCTGGCCTTAGCTTGGTTTAGTTTCTAATAACTTAACTTATCCTGTCTACCTTTTGCTTCTGGGCTTTTCCTGTTCTCTTACTTCGGTAAATCTTACTCTTACTCTGTGGCTTGCTGGGGTAGCTGGGTGGCTGGCCCCTGGAGTCTTCCTCTTTCTCCAGGTACTTGATCTCTCCTTCCAGATTTCTCCTTCTGTATATTCTCTCTGCCTGCCAGCCCCGCCTATCCTTTCTCCTGCCTCACTATTGGCCATTCAGTTCTTTATTAGACCATCAGGTGTTTTACACAGGCACAGTAACACAGCTTCACAGAGTTAGACAAATGCAATATGAACAAAAGTAACACACCTTAAAATAATATTCTACTACAAACCCATCTCTGAAGTATGATCTGGGGTTTGGGATGTTACTCCCCAGTTTAATGGAGATGAGGTCACTTGACTTAAAACAAAATGATTTGATCAGCTAGAACAGGTTCTTCACACTACTGAAGCCTTAATGTCCCTGACCTGAGACCTTAGGATGCTTGTGTCTGTTCCAAGCAGGAAGAGAAACTCTTTTGAAGATGCCCCTTCCCATCACTCACACACTGAAACCCAAAGAGAACTCTGAAATGGTTAATGAGGAAACCAAGAAATGAATCCCTTTCAATCTTCCAGTTTAACCGTTGTTTCGCTTTTGTAGCCTGCTGAGCTGGTCTGGCATCTTGGGACCTATTATTCAGGATGGCTTTTTGCCAGTCTTTTCCAGCCTGCCAAATAATCCCTTTGACATGGCATTCATCCTATCGACTTTCACTCTCTGGTTGGCTAGAGCGATGCTGAGGACCAGTCCGGTGCTCCTGACTGTTTGGCCATAAACACCAGAAACATGAATCCCATTAGGATGCTGACCTTGGAGGAAGAGCTATTTGTGATCGCTGCTCAGCCTTCTCAAGGCCCACGATGCACAAGGTTGCTTCCATTTTCACAGCACTTTGCCACAGGCAGTGCACGTTCACACCTATTAATTACTTCATTTGGTTTGTACAGGATCTCGGGAAGAGGAGAGTTCAAATATTCTTATTGCAATTTCTGATAAAAGGTTAAGTGACTTGCCTCCTGGTCATAGCTAATGAGGAGCAGAGGTGAGGCTGACACGGGCACTTTTGATTGACAGACCAGAGTCTTTCCTGGAGTTTTTCATTGTCTTAAGACTGTGGGTGCTGGGGACTCACCACCTGCTAAGGATGCACCCTTCTTTGCAAAAGGATTCAGGTCTCTAGATGAGGGGTGGGCAGTCAGCGCCTTAGCTTGGCCCCCTGGGGATCATGTTGTCTAGAGAACAGAATGGGTTTTGTGTGGCTAGGCAGCTGTTAGACATGAAAGGAACTTTGGTTTATAAAGCTGAAGCCTGGTTTGGAATTCTGTGAGATTGTGGAGTGACTTGTTAACATTCCCCATCTCAGCCTCTGCACTTGATCCTGAGGAAAATGAAACCTACCTAGCTAGCCCTTCCTCCTCCTCCCCTGCACCAGCCATGTGTGCACGCATACGTTTAGTAAGGTAATATTTGGGAAATCTCTCCTGCACGTGAGTGGCTGTATGAGTCAACTTCTGTTGTGGTAACCAACAGCTCAAAAGCTTACAACCACCCTCCATGATTCCTTAGTGAGGTCTTCTTGAATTCTGTTGGGTTGTGCTGAACTGGGCTCTGTGTCCTGACTGAAGAAGTAGCTGTTCTCTGGGTGACACTGTTGTTGTAGTTGAGGGTAACAACAAAAAGAGGAGAACCAAATCCCACAGGTATATTTAAAACTTCTCCTCAGAAGTGACTGATGTCACAGCCACGCGTATTTCTCCCCAAAGCAAGTCTCTTGAGGACACCTGCAGTCAGCAGGGTGGGAAAGTATGTACTTTATCTTAAAGGAGACATGGCCTGGGTAAAGAAAGAGTGGTTAATTCTCAGTAGATGCCACAGTTTACTGGGGTGTGTTTGTGGGGGGTTAATTATCCCACTTGTGGTTGCATAGGTTATGGGCTTCAGCAAAAGGCTGAACCCAATTCCATTGACTGACCAGATGGTGAGCGTCTGTCTATGTATCTGTGTCAGTGTCTCTTGCAGACCCCTCTTCTCCTCCACTGTCCTCCCCAGCAGTGTTCATGCCTCAGAGAAAAGAGCTTCTCCTTCAGGAGCCATGCAATATAAATGCAAAGAAGGAGACCTGGCCATAAATCCCTGCAGCCCTCCTGAGAGCTTGGTATGGCTGTCACTCAGCTGGGCATGGGCAGATGCACTCAGGCTTCTCTTCGGTAAGAAGGACACCTGCAAGGTGAGTGATGGCTGTGTGAAGGGAAGAGACTGGCTTTACAGATGCTTGTGGTGGAAATGAGTGTCATTCAGGGAGGATTGCGGTGAGGAGAAGATCATTGTCATGGCGAGTTCTTCCACCCAGTTTCCAGTATGCCGTTCTCCCATGATGGAGAGGAGGCCACATGCCTGGGACTCACCACACCTGGGCTGTATGAAGGAGACCTGGTTGCCGTGTGTTCACAGCACAATGAGAATTCATGCACCAAGGGTCTCAGGATTCTGTAACCAATGCCACCTTTGGGAAAATGTGATCACTTCAGTGGATTCCAGCATCGTTGGGCATGCCATTCCTGAACAAACTTTCATCTCATGCCCAACACCACCACCATTCCATGAGCACACACTGGGTGGGGTTTGTGGAGCTCTTCCTTGAGGTGTTTCATGTCTGAGGGTATAGAGAGATCAAGCCCCGTGACCTGACCTGAGGGGATCACAGTCTACAGGACAGGTATATGGTCCATACCTGGATCCAAGCAGAGGCCCTATCGGAGATCCATAGGCATCATCCAGGGGCTGCTCCGATGCATAGCTCTCTTCTCCGATGCCTTGTTTCTGCTTCCACAGTAAGACCCAGGGTATCTGGTGGTCTTTACTCTCTGCATCCCATTTTCTCCAAAGAGTAACCCTTCTCTAACACAGCAGCAGCAGCAGCAGCAGCAGCAGCAGCAGCACAAGATAGACAGTCCTGTAACTCTAATCCTGGTTCTGTTATTTGTTACCAGGGTGGCTTTTTTGAGCCTTGTTTTTGGCAACTGTAAAATTGAGCTACACTGTCTTTTCAGGAGACTTGGGAAACTCAGAGCCCAAATGCACATTGCCTAGCATGCCTCTGGAGCCTCTACTCTTCGAATGTTGGATGCTCTAAATGTGCTGTTTTCTCCCAGTGTCTCGGCAGCATCCTTTTCTGGTTATGTGAACACTGGCTGCCTCAACAAACAAACCACTTGATTTTGGTGGTTTCACACAATAAATACTGATTTCCCCTCAGATTAGAGTGTGTATAGGTTTCCTGATTGTCAAGAGGGTTTTTTTTCTACTGGGACTTGTGTCACCTGTGTCTTGTGATTTTTCAGTGTCTTGCTTACAGCACATGTGCAGAAAAAGGGAGAGCACGTGCTGCTCCTGACCACTTTGGTCCATAATTGAAACATGTCTATGGATTTAATTCATCACACACACACACACACACACACACACACACACACACACACACAGACAGAGACAGAGAGAGAGAGGCATGAACTCATGCACACACAATCAGTGATCATATCTAATGGCAAATGAGGTTGAGACTTAATCTTCTTGCAGGAAATGAAGGAGGTCCAACAGTTGCTCCCTTACACGATTTCTCTCTGACTATAGCAAATGTCCCCTTTGTTCCTGCTCACCCTAGTATAGGCATCTCCACACACTAGGTAGAGTAATCTCCTTAATTTTTCAATCAGTTCTGGGGATTGAGTCCAGGATCTTTTATATAAGGCAAGTACTCTACCACTGGGCTCCATCTCCAGCCGCAGAATGAGCTTTCAAAAGAGAGTTGGAGCTGGGCGGTGGTGGCGCACGCCTTTAATCCCAGCACTTGGGAGGCAGAGCCAGGTGGATCTCTGTGAGTTCGAGGCCAGCCTGGGCTACCAAGTGAGTTCCAGGAGAGGTGCAAAGCTACACAGAGAAACCCTGTCTCGAAAAACAAAAACAAAAACAAACAAACAAAAAAGAGAGTTGGGGATGGAGAGATGGCTCAGTTATAAAGTGCCCGCCTTGCAAGCATGAGGACCTGAGTTCAGGTCCTGCACCCATGAAAAGGTGTCTGTAACCCTATTGCTAAGGTGGGCAGGAGGTAGAGACGGACAGACTCTCAGATCTTGCTGGCCAGCCAGTTAGGTCAGTTGGTGGGCTCCAGGTTCAGTGACAGACCCTGTCTCAGAAAACAAAGGTGAAAATTGGTACAGGAAGACACTCCGTGGCTTCACATGCATGTGCATATACATGCATATAGGCACCTGTATATAGCAGGAATCTTAGGTCTTATTAATAAAATCAAACCTGAGGCAAGTTATTGTGGTAAACGCTGGAAGATCAGAGAAGCAGAACAAGCCACAGCTACCTCACCTTGCCAGTTCCTCAGCTGATCCTGTTTCCTCAGACTGGAAGCCTCTGAGTCCTTATCCAGAATGGGTCTCAGGTGAACTGTAGCTCAAAAACCTAAAAGCTTAACTAGCCAAATGCTTAACCAGCCAAATGCTTCTAGTTCCCGGTTTTCACGCCTCATATACATTTCTGCTTTCTGACATCACTTCCTTGGATTAAAGGCTCACTTCCTGGGATTTAAGGCATGAGTCACCATGCTTGGCTGTTTCCAGTGTGGCCTTAAACTCACAGAGATCCAGATGGATCTCTGCCTCCCAAGTGATAGGATTAAAGGCGTGTGTGCCACTATTTTCTGGCCTCTATGTCTATCTAGTGGCTGTTCTGTCCTCTGACCCCAGATAAATTTATTAGAGTGCACAATATTTGGGGAACACAATACCACCACACCTGTATGCACATACACACACCCATATGAACATGCACACACGCATTCACTATACACACGTACACACATGCAAGTAATTATGTAAAAATAATATGGAAAGGTGTGAATTACTCTTCACTGTAGAATCTTTTCTACAGTCTTCCTGCAGCCTCCTCACCATGGCTTGCAAGGACTCATGAGGCCTTGCCCTGTCTTTCTGCTCTGGGCTCTTCTTCCTCTGCCTTTCATCCACCTCTCTCTACTCCTACAGAGCTCCTCCCAATTTCTAGAACATGTTAGACTCATATGGGTGATTTGAAGGCTTTGTGCTTCCTGTCCCCTGGGCCTGCAACAGACTTCCTCCTTCTCTTTCCTTCAGGTCTTTGCTGATGTATTGTTTCCCTGGAGAGGCTTGATTTGATCCCTTAGGCACCCTTGTCTTATTTAAAATTAGAAAGGACATGTCAAAAACTGGAGAAAGTCATAGAAGATAATCAAGTGAACATTTATACCATCTTCCATTTCTATCAAGGCTTAATGTAAGAATTTTTTGAAGGAAGATGTTTATAACTCATATTGAGCATGGTTTGAGTCAAGTAGCTCCATATTCCAAAGCAAGGTGGGAATGTTGAGTGACCCAGGCTCCATCTCCAAAGTATGGAGGGCGGAGGCTGCAAGGTCTGCAGAGGGAACCTGAGCAGACCATGTCAGAGGGGTGGGGCTTGTCACTTCCTGTAACTGTAGAGCAGAAAAGCATTTCCTTCCTTGTTTAGCCCAAGAGATGAGGAAATTACAGGAACAACCCAGAACCTGTCTTGTGTCCCTGCAACTGAAGGAACTAAAACTGGGTTAGCCTGAGGCAAAAGCCTCACTGGAGCTTATAGGCAGGCAGCAGAGCCAAAGACTTTATAGTGGATAGGCTGCTCCACAGTGATTTGTGTGTCTAGTGACTATCGAGGAAAGGCCAGCATTCTCTGGGTTTCAAGCCAATATAAAGAAGGAGCCAGTATGGGCTTTGTTCAACAGAGTTGCTGCGGAAGTTAATGTTTCCTGGAACCGGAGTGAAGGTTCCCATAGGCCGTTCTCTTCTGTTGGGACCAATGCTCCTATTGGATAGTGGTACTGCAGATGGGCCTTCTCCGGCAGTTCTTGGTACAGTGAGTATTAGAACACAAAAGCGGGCTAGACTGCTCATTACTCACGGGTTAGTCTGTTCACCGATGCACACATTGACAGATAAACCAGCAGAGGAGGCTCAGGCTCTCCTCTCCGGGAATCAATCCCTCGTGTAGTCACAGCTGGTGCCTGCATTCATGTCTGTAGGATGCTAAGAGAGTAAGGAACTCTGGCACTCATGGTCCCTTTTAATCTGAGTATACTACTGTTTGTTATGTCGTATCTATACCCCTTCTCTACCTATGCCAAACCCCCGGCATGGGAGGAGGACACTTCACCACCTCATTGACATTGGACTTGACCCAGTGACCAGCTTTAATCCAACAGACCGTGAGTCAATGTTTCAGTGTACAGGCTCTAAGAGACTGTAAGAAGGGCCACCCATCTGTTTCTCCTGTCTTGGAATCATCACATCCCGGTTAGGCAGGTGATCCTTTAGTCTGGGTTCTAGAATGAGAACACGCTGTTGGGGAACATGGCCACCACCAGCAACATACAATCTGAAGAAGATACAGTAGTTGTAGTCATAGAGGTTGTAGGATTGTGTTTTATGTTTTTATTGTAGTGACAGGTTACTGATGCTAGTTTGCCCTCAGTGACACTTGCTGATGCTCCTTTGAGTCATCGAATGGCCTGTGGTAACTAGGACAAAGGCCAAAGGAACTAGAAACATAATCAAAGGGCCAGTATGTTGGCCTCAGCTTTTCCATAAATATTCTTATTGGTCTACAGCAGTTTCCTTTTTTTGTACAGCCTTTGTTATGAATAGAAAATAATACCTAAGCTGTGGCACATTCAAACAGTGGGATACTACTCAGCAATAAAAAAGGATAACAACTAGTACTTCCAAAAGCATGGATGAGTCTCAACATGCACTGAGGAAAAGAAGACAGACACAATGGACTAACCACAGTGTAATCTCAGTTTGAAGTACAGGCTGAGTGTCACTTCTTTGAAATGCTAAAGGCTAGAAAGGTTTATATTTTTAAAAAATATTTTGGAATTTGAAGTATCTTGGGGATGGGACCAAAGTCTCAACACAAAATTTATTTATACTTCATTTGCATCTTATATAAACAGCTTGAAGGAAATCTTAGAATAATTTAATCATTTTACAATCTTTCTATCATCTATTTATCTATCTATCATCTATCTATCTATCTATCTATCTATCTATCTATCTATCTATCTATCTATCTTTCTATCTATCCATTTGCATGTATGTGTGTGCAGGCACAACACAGATATTCCACAGTGCATGTGTGGAGGTCAGAAGACAACTTTCTGCCATTGGTTCTCTTCCCACCATTCGGGTTCTGGGGACCAAGTTCAGGTCTTCAGACTTGGTAGCAAGGGCTTTTACCTGCTGAGTCATCTTGCCAACCTCTGCAGTTGCACTTTGACTGTGGCGTGTTATAAGAGGTTAACTGTGGGGTTCACCAGTCATGTGTCATGCCAGCACTCAATAGGCTTTGGACTTGTGAGTATTTGTAACTTGGGATCAAGGCTGCTCAACTTGTAGATTAGAAAAAGATAAAATTAATCTATGGTACTAGAATCTGGACAGTGGTTGCCTCTGTGTGAGTGAGCACTTGACTAGAAATGGGGAAGAACAGAGTAACCGAAACACCATTGGTTTTGTCACGGGTGTTGGCCACATCCACATCTACGCGTGTCAGACTCCACTGCTAAACTGTGACTTGTACATGGGTTTGCAATTCTGCTGTGCCATGCCTAGGCTTGATACCCTTTGTCACTAACACTGTGTGTGATTTCCAGCACTTCCTCCCTCTGAAACTTGGTATCTGTTGTCACATGTGAGAACTCTGTGCTCCAAACCCCTTCATTCTCCTTTCCTTCAGAAACCACAATTGTCCACAAGGTAGAACAGAGGACAATAGGGACTCCTTTAGTCTAAACTCTCTTGGTGTTCCTTCCTTTCAGACACTCTCCCTGTGTGTTTCAGAAGCACTCTTGCTTTTGAACCTATGTCCCAGGACTGAAGGATCTTCTTTTAGAACAGCAGAGAAATATTTCTCCAAGTCTGTTTCAGTTAAAGAAGAGTCGAGCCGAGTCATCATGCTTCCTCTTATCCTGGAGACAGGCTGTTTTATAGCTAGAAGTCCTTGTACCTCTAACATGTCAGGAGACAGCGTAGTGCAGATGAGCTGGGAGACATTCAGATACCTATAACCACTGAAAGGAACCATCCATCCAGGCAGGGAAACTTCTGGGCAGACGACTTTACAGTTTCTGGTCCCTTGGGCAGCCATCTGCTTTCTTCCTTTGAAATCTTGTCTCAGTTCAGTTAATAAAACTGCTCAGGTACATCACTTCATAGTTCTAAAAGCAGTTTCCTGTATCGTTTAAATCATGTAATGTTTAGACAGTATAAAAATAAATACCCCTGTTTTACAGACGTGGAAGGAGGGGCTCCATGTGCCTCTTGCATGCTGGGCATCTTAGAGAGATGTTCCCTCATTGACTTCAAGGAGACCATGGGCTGCAAAGCTCCCCAGGATTCTCAAAAGAGGAGAACTGGGATCTCTCTGGGATCCTTGTCACATCATAGCTTTGTAGAGTGCTAGGGTTGGTAAATTAGTCTAACCAAGGCTGAGTGAGGCTATTCTAGCGCAAACATTTCCTTCTTCCTTCCCCTTTATCTTTCCCCCGTTTTATATTTACTGAGAAAACAACATGTAACAATATTAAAAAGAAAGAACTGAAGGCGAGGAGGAGAAAAGGAAAATCAAATAAACTGTGTCTTATCCAGTCACCTTAGGTCAACACCCTTGTCTTTTCCTAGAACTCCTCCACATACCCACCTGTCTTATGTTCTGTTTACCATTCCCTAGACATCACCTTGACTTCCTCTTCTGATCTTATGTTATGGGGATTTCTCTATGTTGCTGTGAGATCCTCTGTGGATCAGGCTCAGGGGATGAAGATGTTCCTGTTGGAATCACAGGCCTTCTCTGTCCCCTGCATTCCACTCAGCTTCCTCACAGGTCAAAATCAGACTTCAAGATGAAGGCGCTGTGGCTGTGTGTTTACAGAAATCTGTTTTCATATAGCTTCACATTGAAGAATCAGACAGGAACAAATATGTATGCTGTTAAATCAGGGATCTTTCAGTAGGGCTGTTCATCAACAGGTGAGTGTATGCAAATCTCTGCTCTAAATTGCTATATTAGAGTCCAGGAGGAAATAGAAGGTAACGGCTCTCTAATGCCTTCATTTGCCCAGACGTTCAGCAGGGATGGCAATTTCACTTAAGGGAAAAATTCAGCAGGAATCAATTTTTCTAAATCAAATTCAAGGGTCACTGATTGTTAAGGCAACCATGGGTGCGCTAATGATGCTATTTATAGTTTGGCTAATATGTATGCATAATAAGAGAAAATTATTTACAGAGATGATGAATTTAATATTGGGAGTGAAGCAGATTTACAGCCTGGAAAATGTAATTGCTTTTTGATATCAATTAAAGGACTGTTTCAAAAATCAATAAGAATTTTAAAGAATAGTGCAAGCCTGAATGAATGATAAGTAACTTGGAAGCAATTTTAAAATCTTATAGCAGATGATTCTCTTGAGCCCCATGAAGGACTTTATGGGCCTTTGAGGAATAAGGTAAGACTTTTTTAAAACTTCCATTGATTCAAAATGAAAGCAAAACTTGCACACACCACTGAACTGCCACTTGTATCGCTACATAAAGACATGTTGGACACAGAGTCCTGGGAGTGATGAATCAGAGAGATTGGGAAGGCTTAGGAATGGATACCTCATAAGCTGGAGTCATGAAATACTCATGGAGCCTTGGGAGACTAACAAGGTCAAGTTGGGGGAAGAGAAGTTGGCAAGTCCTCCACCCCAATTCCAGGGGCTGAGCACATAAAGAGAGTGAGCAGAAGAGATACTAGAGAATCAAAGGTACCAAATTTACCATTCCAGAGATGGGTTTGCCCATCTATTAGACAGAGGCACTATGGTTGGCTTTGAAGAGACAGACATGAATAGGGCAGTCTTGTCCTTGAGGAGCTGATGGACTCCAAGATGTGTGGTCAGTAATAGGATGATGAAAAGTGTTCATTTCCATTCATGGAGGACTTACTATGTGACAAGCAGTTCATACAACAGCTTGTGCTGTTGTTACAGGAGCCTACTACTCCACTTAATTGAGTCAAAAAACAGAGAAACAACCCATCCAAGGTCATAAATATAACCAAATATCAAATACCAAGGGTAGTAAATATAAGAGCTGGAAATCAAAACCAAGCACTATTTCCAGGAGGTGTTGAGTCTTGAATCTCTGCCATGTAGCACAGAAGTAATAGTTACAAACAGTGAAGCTTATCATGCTGAATGCCCCATGCTGCACGGCTGTTTCAGTTCACTCTATGTGGGGCAAGCAGAGGGGAAGTTCAGATTATTGTAATTCCCAGGTGCAATGGCATGTGATCAGCTCTGCTGGGCTTAGTAAAGGATAAAGGGAAGGATGCTTTATAAGGACCACATCATAGCATGTGCAAGGAGGCAAGTATGGCATGCAGTAGTCCCACTACTTGCAGAAAAACCCACCATCTGGTTACCTACAGCCATGTATGCCAATCCTTGTTTTCAAGATTCCCTATAACATAACAGTTGTCTTTGGCAAAATCCATTGGTAGGTGATTCTTGACTGGGCAGCTGAAAGAGCCTCTTGAGTCTCAGTGGAGTGCTTGCTCAGGTATCTGAAGGTCAGAGTAAAAATCCTGCCTCTTCCTAGCTTTGTATCAATGGTCTAGTTACTTAAACTTGATGCATCTCCATTTCTCTAATTTTAAAGTGTGAATATAATACTTATCTCTAGTGGGTTGTTTTGTGAACTTTAATATGTGATATTAATCTAAAGTGTCTGGGATGGAACCTTGTACAGAATGAGGAAAATGATTCTAAATGTAACTATATTTATATCTATGTCCATATTTATGTCCATCCTTTAATACTCATATACAAATAATCTTACCTACAATGACAGATCCACAAGACTCACTAAAAATTGAGGCAGGGAAACAGTGGATTGCACAGACTTGGAATCAAGCCCTTTAAGAGCTGATCTGGTTCAGCCTGTGGAATGGACACAATCCTTAGTTAACTTGCTTCCCAGCACACTGCATCTTATGGTCTAGCATCACACCCAGCTCCAGGAAAAAAATCTCAGTATTGAGCAGAAGACACACACATATATATATATATATATATATATATATATATATATATATATATATCCCAATTAAATACTTGATCACAGATTAAATCTAAGAAGGCATGGATCCTGTACCCATTGCTGCCTACCTGTGAAAGCTTGTACAACTTTGTAAACTTCAATGTGTGTTTCTTCAGCTTTAAAATGGAACAATGATTGTACCCATGTCAACAGACTCTTGGAAGAATTGAATGTGCATACATCTTCTACAATCCTTGCTTCATAAAAAGTGTTTTAAAAAGTTCATTAGTATTAATACCAAAACACTGCTAAGCTGCTCCCAATGGGTTGTGGATGCAGCCAGTATGTTCCTATCAATTCAGCTAAAATGGGCTATTGCTAAATGGGCAATGGGCTGGAATTTTCAGCTAGAGAGGTTGATCTATATTCCATTTTCCTCATAGGCTTACAGAACAGTACTCCCATTGATCCCAAACAAATTTAGATAAATTATATTGGTTCACAAATTGATCTTCTGTGAGTGTTGGCTTGGCTCCCACTGTGATGTTACCAAGAAGAAATCGGCATCATCTTGAGATAAGGGAGACACAGAAGGATCAATCCTAACATAGCTTGTAAAGAAAACTCACAAAGCAAACTATGCTGGAGAGAACTTGCTCATCTGTGAGAACTGATAGGGTGATGAAAGATGCTATTGGCTTCTGGGAGCACTGTGGGCAGGTCACCTTGATTTCTTCTGCCTCAGGTGTTGCATTCATGAAATGGGGATAATTAAAACACCTAATTCAAAAGTTTGTTGTGAAGGTTAAATACATGTACATATAAAGTGCCTATAATCTAGTAAATTCTGGCTACTCATCACATATTATTAATATTACATGAATCAAATGCATTAAGAGTTGCCCAGGGTGAAGTATTAAAGAAGATCTTGGGAACTTTTTCTAAATTTTTGGAATTCATCCTAAATTTTTTTCACCGCCCTAAAATAATTAGTGTTTTTGCAGAAATTCCTTGAAGAGTACATTTCCTGAGGGTCAGCTGTGGGCCTTGCAGTGCACATGATTCTTGTGGGAACCTTCAAGGAGGAACAAGAACTATCAGGCATCACCTCTACCTCAAGGAGATTTCCATCTAAAGAACTATAAACAGTGTGTACTTAGCTGATGTCAGTACTGGACAATTGTTCTAGCTCAGACAAGGGGAGACAGGGGCTGGATGCATTTCTGCTTTAAGCAAGAATCCAGGAAAGGTTTGTGGGAATGTGAACATCAGAAGCACAGACAGTGAGGATACTGTGATAAATTGATAGGCTGTGGACAGACCAAGCTGACTGGAAACAGGTGGTTCATCCCAAAAGGCTACTGCAAATAATATTGTCATCTGAGCAACAAAATAAGGCATACTAGCTGTTAAGGCTCTGAAATCCAGCCCATATGCTGTCATCAACCTGGGACATAAGACTTCAAGTATCCAAAGCCCAGATCTACTGGGGGATGTCTTTCTGTATGCTGTGAATATATGTTGTTCCCATTGGTTAATAAATAAGTTGCTTTGGCCTATGGCAAGGCAGCTTAGAGGCAGGCAGGAAATCCAAGGAGAAAGACAGGAAAAAGAAAGGCGGAATCTAGAGAGACGCCAGCTGCTGTTAAATGAACAGCAAGTTGCCAGGAGACCGGTAACACCACAGCCACTTGGCAAAACACAGATTAATAAAAAATGGGTTAATTTAAGATATAAGAGCTAGCTAGCAAGAGGCCTGCCATAGACCATACAGTTTGTAAATAAGATTAAGCCTCTGAATGATTATTTTATAAATGGCTATAGGACCGTGGGGCCAGGCAGGACCACAGAAAACTTTCAACTACACAGATCTAAAGATTAATGCCCATGATTACGATCCAGGGATATCTCCTTCTGTCATTGTAAACCATTGTTCATTTTGACTGGTCAGTGGAAGATCATCTCAGTTGTTCATGTCCTTAGGACCTTGAGGGCCAAGCTGGAGAAATTATGTATTACTGTGGAGATCATGGAGAGAGAGTTCCTGGATGCTGCTTTCCTTAAAAATTCTCTCTGCTTGGGTTGGGGTCATGGTTCAGTCAGTAAAGGGCTTACTTTGAAAGCACAAGAGCTTGACTTGCATCCCCAGAACCCACATCAAAAAAGCCAAGCATAGTGGTGCATTCTGGCAATTTCAGTGCTGAGGAGGCAGAGAGGTAGATCTCTGGGACATGATGGTCAACCAGACTAGCCTACTTGTCAAGTTCCAGGTCAATTAGAGACCTCAATCAAGGTGATGGCTCCTGAGGAATGGAATCCAAGATTGTCTTCTGGTCTTCACATGCATGATCATACATGTGCATGTGCACATATACCCACATGTGCACTTGCACACACAGACACACACACATACCCCACACCCCAACCCCATCCACAGAGCTGGGCAATGATCCCTGTTGTAGTGACATTTGTCCTGTCCAGCTTTAGTGTCTGGCATGAGGTCTTGCCAACAGGATTTTCCATGGACTCTCTAAACCTGATGAGAAGTTAGACTGATGCACACATCAAGGCCCCCAAATCAACACTGGATCACTTATCTGTTCCACTGTCCTTTCTCGGATCCCGATTTTGTCCCTGTGGTAATTAAGCAGCCCTCTTTCCCATCTTTTTAGGGACTATATTGGTGTTTATGTTGCATCTGCCTCTGCTTTTTGTATCCTGTGCAAACAGTTATTTTATACTGCTAATTCTTTTGTATGCTCTCTTCTCACTGTAATCTTAGACCTGTCTTTCTCCCTGACTGGTCCCATGACTGTACCTGCCACCTGATGCTACCTCCTCATCCATGGTCCTCTTGGGACAAAAGACGGAGGGGTTGATAAAGTGAAGAGCCCCAAGAAAGTGCTGATATACCAGGGAAGAGTTTGGACCAATTGGAAAAGCTTCCTTAAAGATAAATTGGACCTTGATTTCTGATACTTTTAACTGGAAGAAAGAAATATTCCTCGTTTTCTTTAAATATTTTGTAAGTTAGGATAATTTTAGTAAGGAGGTTGGTTATATTAGAAATTTTGATTGATTAAGAAACATAATTATTTTAATTAAGACAGATACAAAATATTATTGGATAAAACAATCATTTCCTCTTTAGCTTTAAATAGATTCTGGGATTCCTTGTTCTGTTCTCTGTAGATGGTTATTTAGCAAGAGCTGGATCAAATGGCCACTTGACTAGCTTCTTTTTCAGACTCAAAGCACATAAATGATATTGTTCCTTTTCTCTCCAGAAATTGAAGGGAAGGAACAAAAAGCAGCCGAATGTAGAAATTTCTAGAAAATCTGGTAGAAAACATCAAAGAGATAGACAGAATCCAATGCCACACAAACAGAGGGTTTGGGAAGAAGATGAGGGAGGACCATAATATTGTCCTTTTATCCATCAACCTGGACACTTTCTAATTCTGTCCTTTCCTCCCTACGGCCTCTGGTGCTCTCCTGACCAACTGCCTGCCACTTGATTTCTTTAGGCAACTCTGTCAGCGTATTCATATCTACTTAGGCTTTCTCCATATTTTTTGGTATGTTGATCATGTACCCCTAATCTATTAACAACTCCTTGAGCTCTTGGAAGCTGTATTTTACCAAGATCCTCAAAAATGTAGTGTACAGATCCTCAAGAACAACTTCTTAGTTAAACATATGGTCCCTGTTGAAGGAGGCAATCCAGAGAGACTGGTGTTCTACATTGTATGACTATGGCTAAAGATCTAGATGTTTTGCTGCAACTATATTATTGCAGGCTGGGTATAAAAAAACGACCAAGGATGGGAGTCCACATATCCATCACTTCAAAAAACATCAACTTTAGTAATCTGGATAGAGGCCAAGGAGACAAAACTGGGTTCAAGCATGCAAAGCCTACAAGGCCAGAGGGAATGATGGCAAAGCAGAAACTCAGAGGCTGTCTCTGTCAGAATCCCAATTCTTCATTCACTTTCTGAATGGGATTTTTAAAAATGTGCTTTTACATGGTATCAAACAATCCAAAAATGATGCTGAGAGTAGATAACCCAAAAGAGAAAAGGTAATTGTCGGAGAAGGTCCTTGGAAAGAGCATCTGGGGTTCAGCCTGAGTTTTCAGAAACTGGTGGCTGTTACTAACATCACCTGAAATCTCTTTAGCAAGCCTCACAAAGGCATTTCTATCTGTTTTTGTTTATCTGGAGGATTACCTTGTGCATGGATTTAGCAGAAACTCTTATTAGCCATGTCACAGGACAGGGAAAGGAGCCCTGAAACAGTTATCCTAAGCTTAGACCTGTTTCAGGAGCTCTCTCCAAGTGTGCACTTCTCTGAGGTCCAGCCACATTCCCCTTTAAGTCACCACAACAGTTTATAAACTTTTCATCCCCTTGGGAAGTCGCCGTCTGCCTCTCTGTAGTCCACACATCCCCAGAACCTCATTCCTAGGCAAACAGTTATCTATATTATGTCATTATAGATTATGTGCATTTTCTAGAAGTTTTTCATAAGTAGATCCATGTATTGTGTATCCTTTTTATATGGTCTATTTTAACAAAGCATAGTTACTCTGAGCTGCATGCATGCTGTGTGCACGAACCGGTTACTAATTTTTATTGCTGAGTAGAATTCCAGTGAGTGAGCGCACCATGTTTGTTTAGCCATTCATCTGTGGCTAGAGCTTATGTTGTTTCAATATTTTTTGTTTGATTATTGTGTCAAATACAGCAACTATGCATATGTATGTGTTTTTCGGCATTTGCAGTTCTACCTAGGAGTACAATGGCTAGGTCAAGGGCAGGTGTATATTAATCTTTCTGACAAACTATCTAACTTTGGTTCCCACTAGCCGTACATGAGATTCCAAGTCCTTGGTATATTCTTCAACATGGTTGTGGTGGGTCTTTAAATTTTAGACATTCTTTTAGTGGTTGGCTAGTGGTCTTTCAGTATGGTTTTAATTCACATTTCCCTGGTGACTAATGATGCTGTACATCTTCTCATGTATTTATTGGCTATTTGAATATGTTATTTTGTTCACAGGTTTTTAGCCCGTTTTACAGGATTGTCTTGTTATTGAATTTTCAATGTTTTCATTCAGTCAATGTTCTCTGAAGTGTGTTGGTGAATTATTTCCTCCCAGTAGATGAGGTTCTTTTTGTTGTTGCTTTGTTTTCTTGATGATATCCTTTCAGAAAGCAGAAGATGGACACTCTTAAAAACTGAAAAATAGAACTTCCATATGACCCTGCTATACCAGGGCAAGATAAATACCTACAAGAATGAAAGTTGGGTTATGGGATAGTTTGAGAGAGAATGCTTCCCACAGGCTCATATATTTGAATATTTGGTCCCCAGTTAGTGGAACTATTTAGGAAGGATTAAGAGGTGTGGCCTTGTTGGAGGAGGTATGTCACTGGGAGTGAATTTTGAGATTTCAAAATCCCCTAGGAGGCCTAGTGTTACTCTTCCAGCCTACCTGCTGTCATGTTTCCTGCCATGATGATCAGGTACTAACCCTTTGAAACTGTAAACAAGCCCCCAATTAAACTATTTCTTTTATAAGAATTTATTGTGTCTCTTCACAGCAATAGAACACTAACTGAGACAGGTTACTGTGAAGATACCTGAACTCATGTTTGTTGTTTCACTGTTTAGAACAGTCAAACTATGGAATTGACCTAAATGTTCATCAATAGATGGATGGATGAAGAAAGTTCACACACACACACACACACACACACACACACACACACACACACACACACTCAGTGATAGAGAAGTATAAAATTGTGTGGTTTGTAGGAAAGTAGATGGAAATGAAGATCATCTTAAGTGAAATAAAACAGATTGAGAGAAACAAATATCACATGTTGTGTGTTGTCTCTCAAATGTGAGATCTAGTGGGACAAAAGACAAAAAAATAAAATGAGGACTACTGGAAATGTGGAAGAAGAAAATCTGGAGGAAAGAGAGGAAACTTAAGGTTGAACTCAGGTCCTAGGGTCACAAGGCAAACCCTTTATTGACTGAGATATCTCTCTATCCCAGATGATTTATTTTGAGTCCATTATTTTTGTATGGTGTGAGGGAAAACTCAATGTTCATTAACTTTTTTTTAACCACATAGATACCTGGACATCATTTTTGAAAGACTTTTCCTTTATAGTGAATTGCCTTAGTATTTTTCTCAAAAATCAACTACAAATATGTATTGTGGATTTATTTATTTATTTATTTTTTGAGACATGATTCCTCTGTGTAGCCCTGCCTCTGCCTCTGAGGGCTGGGATTGAAGGTATGAGCCATCGAGTTTGGTTTAGGATTTCCGGATTCTTGATTTCTGTATCTCTGATCTATGTATCTTTTCATCAATATCAAATGGTTGTGCTTACTAAAATTAGGTCATGTAAGTCCCATAACACTGTTTTAAATAAAAGTTACTTAGGTTAGTTTAGGTGCTTTCCAGTTTTATATAATGCTCAAAATTTATAATCAGAATTAAGAATCTCCATATAATTTTATCTTCTCAATTCCTACAAAAGCTTTGATTGAAATTATAATGACTACGGAGAGAAATGTCTTCTAATAGCACCGACCCCTCTAATCCATGAAGAGAATCATCTATTTGTGTATTTATGTTGATCTCTCTTAATTTCTATGAGTAATGTTTTATAATCCCAGCAGAGCAGTTTTTGGCTTCTTCATTAGATTATTCCTACATAGTACAAATTTGTCCTCTGATCCATGTGGGGTTTTTAAATTTCTCTTTCCACTAGGTTGTTATTGGCACATATTAATAAAATTTACTTTTGCAAAATAATCTTCTAACATAATCTTGCTATTTATTATAGTTTATTCATTAATTCTAGTAATTATTTTGTTGATTCTGTAGTATTTTCTACATAAATAATCACATCAACTACAATTGAAAGGGTTTTTACATTTTTCTTTCTAGTTTGTGGTTTCCCCCATCATTTATTTATTTATTTATTTATTTATTTATTTATTTATTTATTTATTTATTTATGAGACAGGGTTTCTTTGTGTAACTTTGGAGCCTATCCTGGAACTCACTCTGTAGACCAGGCTGGCCTCGAACTCACAGAGATCTGCCTGCCTCTGCTTCCTGAGTGCTGGGATTAAAGGCATGCGCCACCACTGCCCAGTGGTTTCCCCCATCTTAATGTGATCACTTGAACCCATAGAAAAACACTGACTTGATGTGGTGAAAGTATATGTTCTTGGGACATTCCTATTAGGAGGCAAAACATTCATTCAGTCTTTTACATTAAATATGGTCTTAGTTTTATTTTGTTTTGCTTTGTTCTTATGTATTGATGCTCAACTTGGAACAGTTCTTTTCCATTCTTAGCACCAAGAATATGTGTTTATTTTGGCAAATATTTTCCAAGTCTATTAAAATTCCAGGGGTTAGCCTGTGGGCATCTTTGGAGAAGTATGTGCCTAGTACATCATTTCAATCTGGAGTTCTCTTTGTCATTGATGGACATAGCACTACTTAGTTTTTCTGTTTCTTCTTGTGTCAATTTTGGTACACTGATTTTTTTTTTAAAAGCAATTCATATTTCACATAAATTGCTAAATTGGTTGAATTAAATGTTTATAGTATTTTCTTGTTCTCTTAATATATAGAGGCTTGACAGTGGAAAACCTCTTCCATGTTGAATATTGGTGGCATATGTTTCTTTCTCTACTTTGCTTGATCTATTTTGTTAAGAGTTGATCAGTTTTGTTGAGATTTTTAAAGAACTAGCTTTCTGCTAAGTTGATTTCCTCTCCTGCAGTTTTAAAAATCAGTTTCTCCACTGAGCCTCATTATTCTTGCCCTTCTATATATCTTGGGTTTATTTTGGCCTTTCTCATTTCTTAATCTTAAACTTTAGGTCATTGGTTTTAGGGCTATCATAGTATAAACTTATCTGCCTCTGGCAAATTCTGGTATATCATAGCTTTGCTGTCTTTTTTTTTTTAAGAGTATTGTCTCCAATGGATACTATGTGTCTCTTGAATTCTTAAGGCAATTATTAAAAAACTAGAAACTAAAATTGTGTATGTTTTTCACACTGTAAAGTGGCTTTTAGAACGCAGTTATTCCCTTGAATTAAAAACAAAACAAAATGTTAACCTTAAACCTGAGACTTCATTTAGTTCAGTTGCTGTTACTTCCTGGCCCACAATGCCTTTTCTGAAGAAAAGATTTCTATAATTGCTTCAAGTGTGTCCTCTGCCCATCCTCTAGCCCAGCCTGGCTGGAAACCCATGCCCTGAAGACTCTGACTGTCTCTTTCTAGTGCTTTTGAATCTACTAGAACTGGTTATTCCATCTAAACAAAGGATTCCCTCCTTGTGCTAAATGGAATAAACACTGCCTCACGAAGCCGGAGTGTGAAGGGGATGATGAAAGCAGGGCTCTTAGAAGTCATAGGGTAGCACGTGGGCTAAGAGTCAGCCTCTGGGTGCTGGCACAGCTCTGCCATAGCAAGGTGACATGTGAGCAAGTTCATCTCTCTCTGAGTTTGTCCTGCCAAGAGTGTGAGCTATGGGGTCCTCGGTGAAGACTGTGGGTGTGAATGTCCCAAACTGGCTAACGCCTACATGGGTGGCTATTACCTGGAACAACTCCCTGCTTCAACATCCTATTCTTGGTTTCTATTTCTCCAGCAGATCCTGTTTTCTATCCACAAGGACTGGCTTTAGCCACTGCACAAAGGCCTGTACTCAGAAGGGCTTTTGGTAACTCTAATGCTCTGTTGTCATCTTGAAATTCTTAAGAACTTCCCATAAGGGGCCTTGTATTTTCATTTTGTACAGAGGCCTCACAAAGTTCTGTAGCTTATCCTGTTTGGCCTGGAAAATTCCTTGAAGACACACAGTAGTGTCTTGGTGAGTAAAGTGGGCATCACAGGCTCCCAGGAAACTGTTTACAAGTGAGCATAGCACAGCACGTGCCACCCAGGATGAGGTGTCGTGTTTCCTCATCTCATTAAAATAAGTTCAGCAGCACTACGCCACCCGCACGCCTCCTTGCAAGTAGAATTTTTGGAAGGCCGAGCTATATTTTGCCGGATATTCTTCATCATACACCTGCCCCAGCAACTCCCCCAGTACTCATTCACATCTAGCAACCCAAGAATCAACAGCTTCCATATGGTGCATCCTCTATAAATGAAAGCTTTTTTAATTAGTGATGGAACACCTCAAATAATTTCAGCAGATGCTTCCATTTCATGAAAACAGGCACATGTCTTTGCAACTGGGCAATATTGTTCTAATTATATCATAGCCTGCAGCCCAACTGGGTGTGTCTCTCAGGGAGTCTTTCTAAGGGAGAGAACATGGGTTGGGGGAGATCTATTTTGCTCACCCTCCCACACCCATGTCCTATCTTATGTCACCAGTTCATGTTTGCTAGGTGTTTTCTGTTTTTTTTTTTTTTTTTAATTATTTTGATTTCCAGATACTTTATACAGTCAGGAGAGGAGACATAGAAAGGGCATAATTACTTAATAGTAGAAAAGATGAGGAAAGGCATTGTAGTTTCTCTTCTCTCAGTAATTTTCTCTCAAAGAATGGGTCCAGTGATACAAGAGGCAGGGTGACGCAGACATTTGCTGTCTGTCTGACCAGTGTCCTGAGCATCTGTGAGAGAGATGTTAGGGCCATTTTCTTTACCAAAAACTCACTTAGGACAGAGGGGAGATGCACACAGTCTCTGAACAGACTGGGTTTATTTTTGGAGGTGTCAATATGGTTCTGAGCAGTACCTGATGAGGGGACCTGATGGGCTCACTACACTGGGAAAATACTTTGCTTGCCTCCGTGAGATTCTGGTGGCAGTTATGGCCTGACTAGTTTTGGGTTATTGTCTACTTCTGTGCTCACCATTGAATCAAGCTTCTGTCTTTTGTGATTCTATAGTGGTGTGAGAGATACTTTCGCCCATGAAACATAGGCAGACAAGAAATAAAGCCCTTCCTGGGGGAAGACTTGAAGCTCCAAACCTCCTTCCTTTTGATATGTTAGTCATGGAAGCAGATACCAAGAATAACCTCTGTCCCTGAACCCTTGAGTGTCCATTCATAACAGAGCCTGGGGAACCTGAGACACTGCTATGTTTTGCCATGGAGATCTTGAAGCTTTTGTTCACACAGTGTCATCTAACCTATCCTGACCGATCTACTAGTGACAAGAGCTAGCCAAGCTCTGTTCTCTAGTGACTTCCCACAGGGCCTCTCTGAGCCGAAACCAAGAGGGCTTCCAAGAGAGAAGCCTGAGAATGGGCAGAGTGAAAACCAGGGAGATATTAAATGTCTGCCCATCTCAGGAACACATATCTCTAATTCTGGAAGTAGAATAGTTAGCCAAGAGGCCCTCAGACCATTCTAGGCAAGAAAGGAGCATCTCAACTACACAGTGAGGAGAGGGAGACAGAGAGGGCAACTCATGGCAACTCAAGGGACAGACTCACAGGGGCTGCAGCGAGTGCTACCTCAAAAAACAGAACAGAACAAACAACAGCGAAGTCTCCTGGCACACCTGGCAGCCTTGCTGTCCAGGGTCATCAAAGGAACATCTTGTCCTTCACAGGTTGTCACTGAACTCATCTAGGCTATGTTGAAGTGCCCAAGGTGTGCTCAAATGGTCCCATCTGAAGGTGAGTTCCAAGAATGGCTGTAGCTTCCTGGTGTCTAGCCCACCAGTCTTGTAGACTTTCTTGTTTTATTTGTCATCCTCTGATATCCCAAAGGCCAAAAACAAGTTCAGAGTGACACATTCCCATTTCTACTTCTGACCTGGGGTTGAAGATCCCCTACTTAGAGCAAATGCAATCTAAACCTCAAAGAACTAGCCAATCATGGCTTCTACTAGAGAGCCCATAAGGACATACAACGATCCTTAAGTGCTCCAATTTTTTTTTTTAAACCAAGGCAGGGTATAAACAAAAATGAAAGCAAATAAGAAATAAAGCAAGCTCCTTATTTCAAACCTCTCCCCCTACACACTTCAATCTGTTTTATTACCAAGATAGTAAAAGTAATGGGGTTAAATTTAGATAAAAGCAAGGAGACATGGCAACTTTTATTTTAAGTGGCACATAACATATTTAAATTGGTCTCTCTGTGTAAATACTCGAAGCTGAGTCTCCGTCCAGCCTAGGAAGCTTCTCGTTTTGCCCGCTGACAGTGCGTTGCTGAACAGATGGGTCTTTGGCATCCACTGTTGGACTACCCACAAGTGTCTCATCTGCATCCCCTTCATGCTGACTTAGGGGTATTGACAGATTGATGTAAAACAGAGTCCAGAATCCTCCTTCAGTCCTGCTCAGAGGTAAGAGATTTGATAGGTGACCGCCAAAGGGTTCTTGCATCCTGCAAGAGTGATAATCTAAGATAGGGTCCCTGGGCAATGGCCCTTGCACTGCCCTGCTGCTCTGGCCTTCAGATCTGAGTCACAGTGGCCACTCTGCAATCTGGCAGTTTGCCCTGCACTGTATTTCTGATCGGCTTCCCAGAGGAAGGCACAAAGAGATGAACTTAAAGAGCTAAACAAACAAACAACAAACAAAAGACTTGAGTTTAGAAAACTGAATCACAGTTCTCCATTTCCCTGGGCCTTGGTTTTTATTTCTGTGCAATGGGGAGCTCAGACTGATGATGTCTCTGGGTGCTTTCAACACAGGGAGAGCACCAAACTAGAGTACCATCTGTACAGACGGATGGGTCCACCCCAGGGAGTCTGATGCAGTAGGTCTGAGACTGTACAAGCTCCTAGGTGATGTTGATGCTGCTGGTCTGGGAATACATAGTAGGACGGCATTTTCTACCTTGCACTTCCTTATGTAGCCTAGTTTCCAGCCACAAAAGTTTTGAGAACAGAGACAACAGGCAAGTTTTCCTGTTCAGATTAGTGGTGCTGAGCAGTGTCCTTCTGACTCCTGGGCTAGGGACTGTCCTGGGGTAGGTAGGTGTGGCTGAGACAGGTGGAGATCAGAGCAGTCCGGCTCCATGGGGGTCCTGAGGTCTCCTGAGCTGACCTTCAGGGCTGTGGGATCACTTTGATTTTGCATACTCCTGAATCCCCTATCTCTCATGTCCTTTATCCTGATATGTGGAAAAATCAATGCCTGGAAGGTATTAGAAAAGCCATCGAATTGCCCTTACCTGCCACCAGGTGACACTTGATATTGATTTAGCTTATGAAAGTGATTCACAGGTTTGCTGAAGCCTGGAAAAGATCAAATGTTATGAGCCTCATGATCCCATCTTCCATCTCTGCTCTCAGCTAACACCAGAGGAGGTAATTGGGAAATAATAGACCAAAGAAGCTTTTTTTTTGGTATGCTCACACATAGAACAAAATACAGGAGAATCATTTCATTGGGACACAGGGATCTTAGCATCATTCGTTTTTATTAAGGACAATTTCCCCTTTAAGTGTAACGTTCTGTAGATATGACCATTATAGAGCAACAATTTTTTAACACAACCAGTAAATCAAAGAAAAAAAAAATCATTGCAGATGGGGAGCTCTTTACAGATGTGCCAGTGGTTCTGTGCCAGGAAGGCATCTTTTAAAAAGAGAAGGGCAGGATTCTGCCAAGGAGACCTTATTGGAGTAGCTGGGTCTGCTCGAGGAAGCTAGTTCTCTCTTAAGTAGAAGAATACTAGTAATAGGACAGATGATAGCTGATGGTGACTTCAGGCATTTCCAGCCTCTCAGAGTCTTGATTGATGGTAAGAAACAATGAACTGATTTGTGGGGCTATTACACAAGCTAAGATTGTGAAAAAGGCTAATGACTGGTCCACAGAGGAACAAGTGTTAGTCTGCTCGTGTATTGTCACGGTGCTGGAAGGAATAGTGGCTAAAAGTAGAAACAGCAGCCGGAGAGCTGAGTTTTCATTTATTCTGTGTTGTGGAGCCTCTGCAATCTGCATATCCTTGTAGTTCAAGGGAAGACCACATGTCCCAGCCCCCTTTTGGCTGTCTAGAACCATGTGATGGGGTTCTAGCCAGTAGGTGGTGAGCTATTTCCAGACCAGGGCTTAGAAATGTTTCTACAAAATGTTTCTTGCCTGTGTTGACCTTGGTCACAAATGCCGTGTTTCTTACCTACAAGATGGAGAAGGGCTACATGACCTGCCCTATAGTTTATATGCGTGATAAGCAAGCCTTCTCGGATCAGGACCGAAGGGTCTGAGATTTTGTTACTACTGCACTGCTGATACTCTCCTGGAAAACACAAATGCCTAATACACGTTAAACAGCCAGTTAGAAGGATGAATAAGTAATTTGACCTCAATTAATCTCCACAAAAAAATCATAGGTTCATTGGTCCCTCATCCTGTTGGCTCACTGCTTGAGCCCCACAGACATAGCTTCTGTTGGCATGGGTTCTAGAGCACAGCTCAACAGAGGGAGGAGGCTGGGCTCCTGAAACTGGCCACTGCTTTGTGTAGAAGTTCTTTTCCTTGTTAGGGTAGGACAGGGGTCCCTTCATTTAATCATTAAGGAATTCCGTGTTCTTAATCACCCACGTTCCATAATGGAATCTCACTGCCAGTTCATGATTGCTGTACTTTATTTCTAGAACATTCTTTTTATCATTTGTGCAACTATTCTTTATTCCTCTGTGCTGTCATATATAACATCGTGAGTGAAGTGAATGTTGTTACATTAGAATTCTTTTGTTTAAATCTGATTAAATGCTATTTACTATTTCCTCAGTAAATGTCTTTACCATTTCCCTCCATGGAATTATATTCTCTATTGCTCCACATTCCCCACTTCTTGCTGTCATGTTTTATATTTATATTGTTTGCTTTCTTTATTCCCTTGCCTTTAGAATGTGTTATCCACACAGACAAAACACCCTCTATGTTGTTGTTTCTCTGTTTATGTCTACATCTCCGTGTCTGGAACTATGACCCCCACACAAGATATCTCAAAACATGTTAGTTAATATTGGTAAGCCATTTTCTTTCATTCTGTTTTCAATCTTTGTCTTTGTCTTAAGCATGGCTCCTATTAAGATGTTATCTTAATTAATTTGTGTTAGTTATCAAGTGCTATCATATTTTTGTTTAATTGAGGTAATAGTACATTCATATACAACTCTGAGGAGTAATAAAGAAGGTGTCCCCATTTCTTCAACTGGCAACAAGACTGTGACATCACTGCCAGACATTGCTATTGATAAAGTCACCAACATATCCCACATTTTCCTGCACCCATGCATCTGTGTTTGAGTGTGTGTGTACCTGTGTGAATTCAGGCTCCAATATAGACTTTCATCAGACGACACAATCAAACACTAAATGACTCCAATACCACAAGAGCCTCTTCTGGATGACTTTGATGACACCGCTTGCTTTGGCACTCTACAACCTCATCTGTGTTCCATTAAAAAACTTTGTATTTTCAGAGCCTAGAGAGATGGTTCAGTAAGAGTTCTTGCTGCTCTTGCAGAAGACCAAAACTCAGTTTTCATCATCTACATCAGATGGCTCGCAACCTCCAGTAACTCCAGCTCCTGGGAATCCAATGTCCTCTTCTGACTGTGTCCTAGAGTTTCTATTGCTGTGAAGAGACACCATGACCACAGCAACTCTTATGAAGGAAACCATTGAATTGGGGATGCCCTATAGTTCAGAGGCTTAGTCCATTGTCATCATGGCAGGACGCAGGCAGACCTGGTGCTGGAGAGGTAGCTGAGAATTCTAAGTCTGGATCGGCAGACAGCAGCAAGAGAGTGCCACACTGGGCCTGGCTTGAACATTTGAGGTCTCAGTAACTCACTTTCTCCAACAACGCCACACCTATTCCAACAAGGCCACACCTCCTAATAATGCCACTGTCAATAAGCCTGTGGGGGCCATTTTATTTCAAATTATCAGAGACTTTTAGGGATGCACACACATACTCTCTCTCTCTCTCTCTCTCTCTCTCTCTCTCTCTCTCTCTCTCTCTCTCTCTAAACAAACAAACAAATATTTATTTATTTCAGAAATGTTGCATGATTGGGATTGCACAGTATACACAACTGGGGGTTGATTTTTTTTTTTAAGATAGCATTTTATACCATAAAATTAACCATTAAAAAATGCACAGTTTGCCGGGCGGTGGTGGCGCATGCCTTTAATCCCAGCACTCGGGAGGCAGAGCCAGGCGGATCTCTGTGAGTTCGAGGCCAGCCTGGGCTACAGAATGAGTTCCAGGAAAGGCGCAAAGCTACACAGAGAAACCCTGTCTCGAAAAACCAAAAAAAAAAAAAAAAATGCACAGTTTAGTAGCATTTAGTACCTTTTCAATTTGTTGCCATTGAATCAAACATTAATTGCATCAAAACCCTTTTGTTACTAAAAGGTAAGAGACTATACCCATTGAGTTGCTGTTCCAGCCTGATAGTCTATGACAGTCGCTACTCTGCTGCGTGTCTCTATGAATTTAGCTGTCCTGGACATTTCACACAAATATGTGATAATTCATGTGGTGTTTTTCCCTTTAACATAACTTTCTGATGTTTATCCATGTTGCATCATGTACCGGTAAGTTTTTCCTTTTGGGGGCTGAGTACTATTTCCATTGTACTGATATGCCGTGTTTTTGTTTATTTATGTACCATTCACTGACATTCTTGTTGCTTCTATCTCCCGTCTACTGTGAGTAGTTCTACTCGTGAGCATTCATGTTAAGCTTCTTCTTGGCATCCGTTTTCAGCTCTTTAAAACACGTATCTAGGAGTGGAATTCCAGGATTGGATCATATGGTGATTTTCACATTTTCTGAGAAAGTGTCGAGCTGTTTTCTAAGATTGCTGCACCATTTCACATTCTCACCAGCAAGGTGTGATTGCCACCAATGCTCTCCATTTTCACCAGCACTTGCTACTTTCCACTTGGTATTGCACATAATTTAATAGCCATGGAGTGGTGTCTCACTGTGGCTTTGTAGCAATGGTGGCCAGCCTTCTCAGGGGCTCTGTCAGCCACCAGAACTTCCTCCTGGGAAGATATCCATTCATGTGTCTTGCTCATTCCTTAATTGGGTTGTTTGTATTATTACCATAAGAGTTCTTTGTGTGTTCTAGGAATCAGACACTTCTCAGGTCTTTCCCATTATTATTCTATTTCTAACTCAGCGCCTTTTGAAACACTAAACTTTTATTTTGGCAAATTTCCATATGTCTGCTTTTTTCTTCTGTCTTTTAGGCATCACATCCAAGAATCCTTTCCCAGAGTCAGGGAAATTTGTTCCTATAGTTTATTCCATAAATTATTTTTTAAACTTTTATATTTATATTTAGGTTTTCAGTCCATTTTAACTTACTTTTTATTAATATATGGTTGGGTCGGTTTGTAACTTAATTCCTTTGTTTGTGGAAACCCAACTTTTCTAGGATTAATAAGATTACTTGTTCTTCCATCATTGGATGGTTTTGGGCACTTGTGTTTAAAACAAATAGACTATAGATGTATAGATTATTCTATGGCCCGTCACTTCCACCTCACCACTCTGTGTCTAGCCTCATGCCAGTATCATGGTGTTTACTGGTACTTTTGTAATAAAGTTCAAAATTGAAAGATGCAACTACTACAACTTCCTTCTTTTTTTAAAAAGATTATTCTGGCTAATTCAGAGTGCTGTGCAATTCCACATGAATATTAGGATCCATTTTTCAATTTCTGCAAAAAAATACTATTGGGATTTTGACATGGATTGCATCGAATCAGTAGATAGCTTTGGGGAGTTTGGTGATCTTAACAATATTTAGCCTTCCAATCCATGAATACAGATGACTTTTCATTTATTAGGTTTTATTAGATTTCTTTCAGAAATGTTTTACAGTGTTCAGTATACAACTCTTGCATGGTTCTTAAACTTGGTTAAATTTATTCTGAAGTATTCTAATTCTTTTTGATAGCATTGTAAGTGCAGTTGCCTTCTTGGTTTTCTGTTTGGATTGTGCATTGGTAGTATGCAGAAATATAATTGCTTTTGTTGTCTGACAGTTTTCCTGAATTTGCTTATAGCTTTTTAAAAATATTATATAAATAGATATAGACATGAACACATACATATATATGTGGATCCCTTTAGGGTGAGTGTGTGTTCATACAGATGTGTTAGCTCCTAATAGAGATAAATATTCTTTCTCCATTTAGGTACTTCTTATTTCTTTATCTTAAGTTCCCTGGATAAGCTTTCAGTATGGAGTGGATAGAACTGATAAAAGGGAGCATTTTGCGTCATTGTTCACAACTTTAATCTGGAGTATAGTATGTTACCTGTCAGTGTTTCATAATGTCCTTTGTCAGGCTGAAGACATTCCCTTCTAACTTTTAAATCTTAAAAAGATGTTAGATTTTTGTTTCTGTATCAGTTGAGATTAATGTGTGCTTTTATTGACCTTATTAATATGGTAAATTAACTTGATGTGTTTATCATGTTTTTTAGCTTATTGCTCTTGATAGAATTTTCATAGTGGTCACTGAAATCTTATTGATGAGTGAGCTAAAAGAATCTACTTAGTATTCTGCTGTTGCTATAACAACTTAGCACAAACTTAGTGGATTTTTCTTCTAACATAGTATTTTCATTGATTATTTGGGAATTTCGCATCATGCACCTCATCACACTCACTTCTCAGTCTTCCCAGGTCTGTTCCCCCATCACCCCCCCAAAAAAAAGAAGAAGAAAAAAGAGAAAAACCACAAGTCCCATATGTGTGGCCTATCTACTCATTGGAGCATGACCAAACCCCAGTAGCAAGCCCTTTAAGGAAAACTGAGTCTTTAAAATGTTTTTATTGATTCTTTGTGAATTTCATATCATGTACCCCAACCCCACTCATGTTCTAGTTCTTCCATATCTATCCTCCAGGCTTGTAACCTGCCCCCTCCCCCAAAAAATTATCACCATGGAAGCTGTGGTGAGTCAGTGTGTCAAACAGTCTACCCTTTTTCCCAAACTGCTTTACTTGGCAAATGTTTATTGCAATGAGGAAAGCTGGCCCCAGGGGCTTGGGTGCAGGAGAGCTGGTGGGCCGACCAACTCAGCTACCACCCAGGCCCAGATCTAGGGCTTTGAGTTGGTCCACTCCAACATCTACCCCATCTATGAACTGCTGGATCCCATGAAGGGGCCAGTCCTGCAGAACCAAAGCTGCAGGATTTCCATGACTCAGGGCAATAGCAGGATATCCGAGAGGAGTCTGGGTGAGGGTCCAGGATGGATGGTGTAGCAGACACCAGAGGCCTCGAGCAGAAAGCTGAGTTTTTAAGTTAGTGGGTTGTAAGAGCACAGCTTTATTCTGTTGTAGTTCTGGAGGTCAGAGGTCTAAAATCAAAGCATCCCAGGGCTTCTTTCCTTAGGGGGATTTCAAGGCAGAATTGGTCTCCCTTTCCAGGTTCTAAAGAACTCAGCTCTGTTGCAAAGCCAGCTTTCTTCTCTCTGAACTGTCTTTCCATTCCTCTCCCCTCTTCCTCTTCTATGATCCCTCATCACAGCCACTCAGTTAATCCAGCATAACTAATCTCACTTCAGGATTCCCAATCACACTCATAAAACTGCCTTTATCATTTAAATAATACACAGTCTTCGGAAGGCCATCATTCCACCCACTACAACTGGTATCAACATTGTGCCATTTCCACAGTGTTGTATGAAACTTTCCTGGGAATAAATGAGCAAATGCCTATTTGGGTCAAACAGAGAAACAAAAGAACAAAATATGGATAATACCAAACTCCAAATTGACAAATCAGTGAGTTTACTAGGATTACTTACTGGATTGTGGGCAAGGGTTTACTTCTCAGTTCAGGGACAGCTCAAAAGCAGTTACATCACTGAAAAGCACATTCAAGACTAGGTGGTGATTCATGGAAGCTACAAGCTTAGAGCTCTCTGCAAGGCTCCCAGGCAGCCTGATAGATTGGAGAGCCTCCTCCAGGCCGCTCATCTGGTCAGACAGTCTTATCCCCAAGCAGTTCATTATTGCTTCTACAACCTTGGGGAGGAGCCTTGTCGATCTTGGAATTGTCAGTTCTCTGGGGCTGATAAAGTTGTTTACTTCCTGAGTCTCATGACCCTTTCTTCTCCACCAGAAGGGAATATGTCAATTAGGAAGAAATGACTTCACGAAACCCATTGAACTATGAAAATTTACTTCCATTTAGATGTTATTGTTCTTGACATTTTAAAATACCAGTGTCTTAGATATCTGATGATGTTATAATTTGTTTCAGTCTGTATAACTCATAAAACACATAAGGGAAAAGGTTGTTTGTGGCATACACCCTATACATCTATTCTTCCCATTCTGTCTTTAAACACTAAGATTCCTTTGTTTCCCACTTGACTTTTGCTTAAAGCATCATTATATGTCATACATACATACAGAATGATGTATCTGTTAGTGATGAGTTATTTTAGTTGTCTCATGCCAGAGGATGTTCTTATTTCTCCTTTATCCTTAAAAGATAGTTTCACTGGGTATAGAATTTGCTGCTTACAATTCTTTTCTCTCAGTGCATTGAAAGTATTGAGCCATTTCTTTCTGTCCCCTGTCCCTCATGGCTCCAGATGAGAAGCTCATCATTTCTAGTAGATGGTCCTACATAGGTAAGTTATTGCCCATCTATTTTCAATATCCTTCTCTACTTCTTTTTAGTTTACCTAAATTGAATTATGATGTATCATGGCACAGATTTCTCTAGACTTATCTTTTGGAAGCTCTCTCTTAGCTTCTTGGATCTGTAAACTTGTTTTTTTGTTTTCTTTTTCTTTTCTTTTTTTTTAACAAATTTTGGAAGTTTTTGCTTTAAAGAACTATTTCTACAAAAACTATTTCATCCCCCTCTTTCTCCTCCACCTTTGGACTGTAATTCCTCAGGTTTGGTGAGTAGATCTTGGCCTATACTCATAGGCTCTTGTTTCATTGGCAGACTCTTTCAAAGCCTTTGCAGTGGTGTTCTGGTCTCCTCAGTTTGTTGGACACCCCTTGAGTTCGCACTGGTTCCTTCTCACTTGTGACTATCAGATACTCCTCAATGAGGGAGTAAAAGGTCCCCAAGGGTGTTTCATTTATGTCCTCACATAAATCTTTATAGTGTTTTGGGTAGAGAATAAGAGTCTAGAGCCCAGGAGGTAAAGGGAACTTCTGGAAGCAGGCTTCTCAGTGTAGCTGGGTCTCTGACCCTCCCGGCCAGTGTCTCTTTGTAGGAGAGGTGACACCAGATCAGACAGCCTGCTGTGACTGAATCTTTCCTGCAGGCTTCACCTGCCTGCTCCTCTAGCTTACCCCATAGATTGGGGGTCTGTCATGTCTGGTGGGGAAAGTGATTCCCTGATTTTCTTCTCATAATAGGTGAGTCCTGAGTACCTGGCTGCTGACTCTACTGAGTCTACCTCATCTTGGTAGAGGCACTTCTGTTGGTTCCAAAAGACAGAGTGTCCCTGGGTTGCTGTGAGTCACCAGGTTGGGGTTGGGAATGCTGGCTTTAGTACCTTGTCCTACTAGATAGACGTGGGGATACAAGGCACCCTGTCTCTGCGGTTTGTCTTGAAACACAAACAGATGGACATTTTTTCTTACCACAATTTGGAGTTCTCCGGAAATTTCTTGCTCCATTTCTAGTGTTTATAGGTGTGTTCAGTAGAGATAAGAAAGGAAAAGCAGGCTCATGTCATTTGTCTGACTCAATGCCACTATTTTTTGAAGAAAGTACCTTCATCTTTGTTCAATGTGGTCTCTCCCACTGGCATTTTTATCAAGCAAGTTTTGAATACTTTTCTTCCTTTACTTCTAAAAATTTTTGCACTTATATTTCACATTTCTATTTTTTTTCTATTCTGTAGAACATTTCTTACTTTTTCATGTGCTAGCTTGGTTTTTATTTGTGTTTATTTTTTCTGCTCTGTTACTTATGACTTACTTTTCTGATCTCAAACATTTACTCATTTTCCCATCTCTGATTGATCCTTTTCATTTATTTTTTTCTTGAATGACTCTGAGAACCTAAGTATGAAGTGCAATTTTTAAGTTGTCTCATCTCTTCACTTGTATTCATTGGTTTCTTTAATTTATTGCATTGTTTTGCTTCATTTTGTCTCTCCCTCTTTCATACTGTTCATCTTTCTTCAAAATCAGATGATCTGGCTGACTTTCTCCATTTATGACTGAAGGACAAGGCTAGTTAGTAGGGATTGCTGTTGTGTATTAGGTTTGGGGGGGGGGAGGGTATGGCCATTAATGTCAGAATGACTTGGGCCTACCTAACCCTTGTCTTCTGCATTTATTTTACTTTTGAGTGGCACTATCCTAGTTTTTGTTTGGTGTGTGTGTGTGTGTGTGTGTGTGTGTGTGTGTGTGTGTGTAGGATGGGGGATATTCTAGTTGTTCCTCTCCACTTTCCTTGATGGTGACATAGTGGTCCCAAAGGCTACAGCTAGAATTGGATGCTTCATCCAGGAAGTCCCGCACCAGCTAACCCTCATCCTGGGACCACCACTGGAGGTACCCTCCCTGAGGGTTACTCAAGTGGATCCCACCCCAAAACGTCTTAGAATGATTGTGTAAATATATTTTTCTAAAATATGAAGGACATTAAGCCTGTGTCGTTTTAATATATGAATGATTGTTCCTGAGGTAAGAGTACAGGTTCATAGTGTGCTTGTTTGCTTATTTGTCTTGTGATGAATCACTGTTTATCTCTTCTTCTTTAAGGGGATTTATGGATAATTCATTCCATTAAAAAAGTCTAATCCTTGTAAAATGGCTAAATGATTAAAAATTCTGGCATAGAAAATATTAATCAAAGATTTAAATACCAGTGCTAGTAAACACTGGCACAAGGCAAATAGACACTACTAACCTTTATTTGTCACACCACGTGACTTGAATAATGATGATGTCTTCAGATCTGATGGAGATTTGGCACCCGAAGCTCACAACTGTCATGGAGAACATTTGGTATACAAACTTTCATTCCTGATCATTAATGATTAGCCTCACAATTTATGTGTGTTGAGATATTTGCTAATGAGCCTAATATATTTATAAAAATTATAAATAAACAAAATTACATATATTATAAATATGATTTTTTTAAAATGAATATGTATGTCACAACAATTGGAAATCACTGTGCTGCAGACAGTTGCAGCTAATGATGCTGGTTGTCTCTCATGGCCGAACACAAGCTGGGAGATGTTCTGGGCTTCCCGTGGGAAACACTGCTTTTATACTATGAGAGCCTTCTCCCTGGATGGTTTTGAGTTGCAAAAAAATCTCATCATGTATGTATTCTATCATCCATAAATTTTTTATCACTTCTTGTTTCCTTTATGACACTATGGTTTATATTAAGTGCTATCACAGATTTATTCTATTTTCCCCCAAGAAGTGACTGACACTTCTGTGAAGACCTGTGGGTGGAAGGGGCAATTGAAGGGGTAGGTCACCATCCCAAATATGAAGCCAGAGAAGATTGCCACTGAACTTTGAAAATGAGCAATTCAATACTGACTGAGCCCCCTTTGTGCACAATACTTTCTTTTTAGTTTGGCTGGTATTTAGTAAGACAAAATCCCAAACAAACAGAAACAGCTTGAATCAGGAACCAGAAGATAGAATATGCAAGCTTAGGTTTCATAAGGCAGTATGGGCAGTCCTGCAGCCTGCATGTGGCTGTGGTATGTTGTTAAGAGATAATTCAAGACATGGTGGGGAAAGCCAACTGTGATTACCACTGGGTAATGTTGTCTCAAGGGTAATAGTAACATGTGACTTTATTTTTATTTGGAAATATGCGTGTGTATGTGTGTGTGTGTGTGTGTGTGTGTGTGTGTGTGTGTGTGTGTGTGTAAGAGAGAGAGAGATACAGACAGACAGACAGAAAGGGGGTTGCATTTGCATATGTGTGCACTTATGGGTATGGGTGCAAGTACCCATTCATGTGCCCGTGGAGACCAGAGGTTGAAGTCAGGTTGTCCTCCTCTATAGCTCTATCACTCATAGTTTTTGCAACAGGGTCTCTCACTGAACCTAGAGTTCACCAACTGGCTAGACTGGCCTGTCAGCAAGCCCTGCCAATGTTCCCAGCACTGGAATTAGAGGTAGATATCACCATGCTCAGCTTTGGATATGGATGCTGGGGATTCAACCAGGGTCCTCCTGTTTGAACAGTGAGTACTTTATCTACTGAGCCATATCCCAAGCCCCTGGAATGTAAATACCCCCCACCAGTGTATGGTTAACAATGAATTAGAGCAAAGCATTTTCCATCCACACCAACTCCAACCACAATGAGAGTCACCTTCACACGTCCTTGCTTGCCGCTATCCTTCGAGGATCCTGTATTTGTTTTTAATGAGAGAAGCTGGTTTTTTTTGTTTGTTTGTTTGTTTTGTTTTTTACAAGAAGGCCCTCCTATTGCATGGTTTTATGACACTCACATTCCCTCTTAAAGATGTCAGGTAGCACATTCAAAATGAAGATGAATTTAAATTAATAGAGTTTGAGATTCCTTTTTGAAGAATTTCACGAGGCCCTTTGAAATAACCAAGTGTCACAAACATGGGTCAGAAAGTAGACATCAGGCACAGAATATCCTAGAGGATGATACAGTTGTCAAAGAGGTATTTTTTTCCTTCTGTAGTGACAGGTGGCTCTGACAGCTCTGGGCTGTCAGCAGGCAGACATATGAGGATGAGGGGAATCAGAAATGAAAGATGGCACTGAAAATAATTCCTTCTGTGGCTGGGAGGTGATGATGATACTTCTACCATAATGCAATGCCCAAAACAGGATCAAAGCAAAACTCCTCAACCTGTAGAAGAAATCCTCCCTGATAATTCCCTCTTTCCAGACCTTTCTATATTGATTGGTGTTCCCAGAGGGTGAACAGGAAAGGGCAAGATGGTGGAAGCAATCTGTTTAGGTTTATAGATTGCTTAAGGCCTGGAGCATCAGGGAATGAGCAGTTTTCTGTCTTATGTCCCTGAATAGATGGTCCCAGGGAATCTGGTGACACTGGAATGGTACAGTAGTGTGCAGAGTCCAACATAAAAGAACCTACCTTCCTAATTGGGTTACACTTGCACTTGATAAGGTGATCCATTTCTACTGAAGCCCTTTCTGGCCTTATTTAATAAAGGCTTAAGGCAATGATTCTCCACCTGTGGGTTTTGACTCCTTTGGAGTTGCATATCAGATATTTATATTATGATTCATATCAGTAGCAAAATTACAGTTATGAAGTAGCAACAAAATAATTTCATCATTGGGGGTCACCACAACATGAGGAACTTTATTAAAGGGTTGCAGCATTAGGAAGATTGAGAACCACTGCCTGAGAGAAACAGTTTTCCTCAAACTTTTTGGAAATAGCTAATAACTAGAGTTATTAGCTCTCAGGAGTGAACTGTTTGAGGAATCTGACTAAGGAAACAGAGCCTCAAATCAAGCTACACCAGGGCACCTTCTCCAAAACCAATCATAATGATGGGAAAACAAGTAGATTTATGTTGAGCTCACTCTGGTCTAACGTCTCTGTAGTATGGAGCTTAGTACTGAGATGGATACAAGAACCAAAAGGCTGCAGGATAGGGAGACGGACCTCTGCACAGGTCCCCAAAACTTGCTCTTTTATATGATCAACCATGGTTCTGCTTCTCAAGGTCTTTCTGAATGTCTGAGAAAACATCTATGTTTGTATCAAGTCTCATGAAAATGAGTTTCCCAGGTTCTTCCTTTTATGTTGTTGAGTCCAAGGCTTCCCCTCTTAGTCTTCTGCTGTGCCATTTGAAGACAAGGTTGACATTCACCCAAGTACTCTGAATTTTTAGAAAACCTGACATCTATCTCCAAGCTTGTTTCTCTTTGGTGATTTTGTGCTCTGCAATATATCAGACTATCACTTTATCTGAAAAGCAGAGAGAGGTGTCTTTTCTAAAATACTATAAAAATAGCATTAGAAAAATAAGTGTCTAAACTCTTAGGCTTCTTGTACATACTGAAGACTGAACCCTAAGCTTCCTGTGAGCTAGAAAAGTTAAGCAAGCTATGTCTCCATCCCTTTTATTATTTTCATTTTGAGACAGGATCTTGCTATGTTGTATGGGCTGGTACTGAATTCATCATGTAGACTGGCAAGCACCAAAACTGTGATTCTTCTATCTCAGCCTCCCAAGCAGCTGTGATTATAGGTGTGCACCACTGTGTGCTGCTTACACCATTTGACTTAATGTGAAGAAAGCTGAAATCTAAAGACTGCATGAGGAGAGTAAACTAGTTTCCAATCTTAAATTTTCTAAACATTCAGAAACTACCAGCCCTGTTTCGCTGGGAGCAGAATAAAACTAGCGTGAAATTAGGATACTAGGAATTGTCGATGTGCATGCCTTCCCCCCCAGTAAGGCAGCAATTGCTGTTGCTACTTCTCTATTTTGTAAGATTGCAGAGGGGAGAAAAGAGGGCCTATTTCTGGGGAACAGGCCCATGCAAGTTCCAGGGTACCATAGCAAAAGAAGAGAGTTTATGCAAGATTATATGCAGAATGTCAGGACCACCAGGCCCCTTTTCACTTTCAGTCACCAGAACTCTAGCAGCCAGATTTGGCTTCCCAGAATGACAAGACAGCTCTTCTCTCGGTCATCTGAACAGTCTAGAAGGGCTGGTGAAGATAACAGAATTAAGGATTTCCCAAGAAACAAGTCATCCAGCAGTCCATGTTGTTGGTTCATGCCCTGGGCTACCTTAATATCCACAAGGGGGATGGCCTGCTATCTGTATAGTGCTCAGCCATACTTCTAGTTTCCTATCTCCATGAAACCAGAGAAAAGCAATTACTAAGATTTTCTTTCAGAGAGCAAAAATGTAATCTTAAATACAAAAAAAGGGAACTACAAAAGGGAATAAATTACTGGAAGGATTAGAAGATGAAACTTATGGGAGCATTTAGAAAATAGAAGAATAAAAAATAGAAGCAGACTCAAAGGGAAATCATAGATCATTTGGGGATATCCTAAAGATGTAAAGTTGAAGTGATAGGCATTCCCAAAAGACAAGTTGGAAGGAAGACAGTTAACCCAACTGAGTGCTCAGGAAAAAGTTAGAGCAATATACATCACCATCATCAAATTATTATCATGTTATTTAAAAGTTAAATAAATGTGTGTGGTTATTCACAACAGCTGGAAAATAGGCAAAGCCAAGCTGCAAAACCCTTGCAAGAGGGCCACATCAGGGGATAGTCCCAAGTTCCTCTGGCTTTCTGTCTGAGGATGCTTCCCTACTATAGTACAAAGAGGAGGATTCCAGTAGAAGCAAAGTCTCACTAAACTGAGGAAGCAAGGTCCAGCATTCATAGCATCTGCATGTCCTGGAGTAACTGCTATGTGAGTACCTCTAATCCTCAGCAGTGAACAGATGCTGTAGAATGGGAGACACTAGAGTTTGCATCTATCAGAGTGAAAACTCCCTGTTGCGACATGGGAATATTCAAGTCCTCCCCCTAAAAGGCTACATCTCAACTACAAGGATCGCATACTTTATGAGTAAGAAAAAGAAAGGACTTAAGGGAGACACAAAATACTTAACAAAATTTTGAATCCAGCCATTATGAAGAAACACTGCTGGAATGAGATTCATGCCAAGAAGACAGAATTGAAATCAGCGCTTTGTAGAGACACCTGCACTTCCATGCCCATTGCATCATTATCCACATTATCCAAGGTGTGGAGGCAATGTCCACTGACAGATAAATGGATTTAAAACGTAGCACATAGGATGGTATATTTACTTGTTAATAGCCTTGAAAAAGATGGACATTTTGGTATTTTCTACATCAAAGATGGATTTGGAGGACATTGTGGTCAGTGAGAAAAGCCATATTTAGAAGCAGAAATACCACATGATATGACTTACATGATGAAGCTAAAACAAACCATAGGAGCAGAAGGAGAAGGATAGTAGTTGTCATGGTCTTGGGAAGGAGTAGCCAGAAAATGTTAGGTGAAGGGTCCAAAGTTTCATCAGGCCAGAAGTCTGCTGGATAGCACTGTGCCTGCAATAAACCTTGCTGATTTATATAAAGCATTCACAGACAGATACAGGCCATTCATTCACTGACATTCACTATCATTCACTGACAGATCTTATGTTACATGTTCTCATTACAAAATAATACATGAAAAGGGTATGAGGAAACTTTTGTAAATAATGGATGGATTTATAGCTAGTGCAATAGCTTCATGGGTGTGTGCATGTCTTTAGACTCATTGAGTTGTATACAGTTAATTTGTACAGCTTTTATCCAAATATTTTTATTTGTATGTGTATTTTTTGTGAGATTATATTTTAATTACAGCATTTCTCCTTTCCCTTTCATCCCTCAAAACCCTTCTCTGTACCCCTCTCTCTCTCCTTCAAATTCATGGCTTCTGTTTTCATCAATCGTTATCACATAAATATATATATATATATATATACACATAAATATATATATATATACATAATATTCCTAAATATAACCTGTTGAGTATATACATAAATATTCCTAAATATAACCTGTTGAGTCTATATAATGTTACTTGTATGTATGTTTTCAGGACTGACGTTTTGGCACTGGTCAACCAATTGGTGTACTCTTCTTTGGAAAGAGCCATGCTCCCAGCTTTGCTCAGTTGACTGTAGTTCTTTGTGCAGGGTTGAAGCCTCATAGGCTTTCCCTCGTGCAGTTACACCTCAGCTCAAGGAATATTGCAGAAGAGAGGGCAGAAAGATAGTAAGAGTCAGAGGATCAGGAACTTTGCTTTGAGATAGTGTGTGTGTGTGTGTGTGTGTGTGTGTGTGTGTGTGTGTGTATGTGTTTTGGTCCATGTGAGTGGATGCCATATGCGTATGGGTCCCAGTAGAGGACAGAAGAAGGTGTCAGATTCCTTGGACCTGGAAATACAAGTGGTTATAAGTTATCTGATATGGGAGCTGGGAACTGAACTCTTGTCCTCTGGAAGAGTAGTAAGTATTCTTAACCACAAAGCCATCTCTCCAGCTTCAATGTATAAGTTGTTTAATGACAATTATATGCCAATAGAGTAGCATTTTTAAAAAGAATATAAATGGAAAAGTAATTATTTCAATAAATATGGGAAAATGGCAAAATCCAATACTGATGATTTAAAAGCCTCTCAGAATTAATAAAAGGAATTGCATCAATCTGATTTTTAAAAATTCTGCCCTCCCCCCAATCCTATAGCTAATATCACATTTAATGACAAAGCACTGAATGCCTCTTCCCTGATAGCATCAGTCTATTTTCTCTTGCCACGTCTACCAAGTTTAACATGGGAGGTTGCTGGGTATCAAATTCCTTCCAGGTAGGAAGAAGGATGCTTGTGGGACTTAGAACAGGAAGAACTCATAATTCCCAGGAAATTCCTGAAATTAGCAAGAGCCACAGGCCTCTATCCAAGGCTGTCTCTGATTCATGAGGGACTCTGGCCTATTGAGCAGCCTACAAGTCCTGCAGGTAGTTCCAGGGTCACAGCTTCTGCACATCATTATACATGCTGGGGCGGGCTATTGGTCATGTGGCTCCTGTTGCGCTGTCTTCACTGCAAGTAACCCTTCATTAATATGCATACAAGAAACCCTAATAAACATATTGGTTTGTCAAGTTGGACTTCAGTAGAATTGCACTCTAGTATGTTATGGTTTCTCTGTCCGGGGTGAGTAGGAAAAATCTCACAGATCTGAGCCTTTGTAAGCTGTGGAAGTCTAGCCTGTGGTTATTTACAAGCAGTGTAATTGCTTACATGGAAAATCCTAAGGAATTCACACACCAAAACAAAACACCCCTACCAAATCTAAGTTATGAACTTGGCAAGGCACATAATGCAAGGCCAATATACAAAACAGCATTGAGTATACCAAATGGCATAAAATATACCAAATTGCATCAATTATACTGACGATATCAAATATTCCAAACAGCATCAAATACTCTATTTTCACATAATAAACAATTAGAATATAAGATAATCACACAGTATGTGCAGCACAGTCCAAACTTCAAGACATAGTAGATATAATATAAACAGATAAGAAGATCCATTGATGATAGGTAATAGATTCGATAGGAAAAAGATACTACAGGATCAGAGAAAAAAATGACCACAAAAATACATATGAACTTTCCCCCTGAACAAAACAATGTCTATTTCATCTGATTTTTTTTATCATCATGATAAATGACATTTCTGTCTACATAGTTGCCCAAACCAGAAGCCAGGAAGTCAATTCTAAACCTACTTCTCCCTCAAGCATCCCATCCAAACAATCACCAAGTCCTGTTAATCCTTCCTTAAAAGACAGCTTTAATCTGCTCACTTCTCTCCCTCTGAGTTGCAATCACTCTGGTCCAAGCCATTATCATTTCTCACTGGGACTGCCTCCTAAATCCTTTCCCCAAATCCAATACATTTTGCACAGAGCAATCACAGTGATGTTCTCAGAAAGTATACTGGATGCTGCCTCCTTCTGCTTAACACCCTTCAAAGGTTTCCAATTGCCTTGACTGTTAGGGGAGCTCCTACCTGAGGCTGAATGGGAGGATCTCCAGCCTATCCCTCCCACCCTGCTCCAGTCTCCTGCCTGCAACCTGCAAGGCTAGTGGACAAAGGATGGGGAAAAGCAGTCAGGGACCTCCTTTGTCATCCAGTGCTCCAACACACAAAACACCAGGGTTTGTGAGAAATGCAGCTGAAGGTATATGGGCCCAGGGTCTGTTAGCTTCAGAGGTCAAGAAAACATTTGACTGAGACCTGGGGGACAAGAAGAGCTCTTTGAAAAGCAGAGGAACCGGGTTTGCAGCAGAGACCAGCACAAGCAGGAAGGGTAGAAAGCAAGAGGCAGGAGGAGCAGCTGGTGTAAGGGCAGTCAATGTCTGCGCTGTGGTGAGGGAAAGCAGAGGAAGAATGTGGGGCCCCACTCCCAACCCCTAAACTTGATACTGAGTGCCACAGTCTGATGGATAATCACTTGGGGGAGATTTCTTTCCCAGCTGCTGTCTAGAGGCAGCTTGACCCCCAAATCAGTGGAAGAAGTTCAGATATCTAGCAAAAATGACTCCAGCTGCAGAGGCCTGGAGGTACATCAGAGGTGGGGACAAGTGAGAATCCAGCATGAGTCTCAGCCTCTTGACCAAGAACAACTCTGGTATTGCACCTTGTTACTTGATAACTAGGGGCTCTTTCTCCATTCCAAGAGAGTTCCCCCATCTAAAATCTTCATAGATTCATTGGCCCTTCCTATGAGCTTCCTGATGCCTGGGTCTTTTTGGCCAAAGGCTAAAATTCATCAAGGGCTAGAGGCGACTCACGTAAGCAACACACAGAGTCAGTGGGGTTTGATAGGAAGTGGAGAGAGTACCAGTGCCGGGCTGGGTCTCCCCAACCTGGCCTTTGAGGCAATTGTTCCCTTAATGTTCTTCACAGACTGTCTGTTTTAAAGGCCTCAGTTTTTATTCTCTCTGAGAAACTAGTTGGAAACGATGACTTCCCTTCCATCCTGATACTGTGTGTGTGTGAAATTCACATACCATTAAGCATTGGCGATAGTTATTCTGACTCTTGGTGACCCGGATCCTAGCAGAAAGTCTTCCAGCCAGCCATCCCCCAAAGCACCCCAAAACTATGAGCAGTGTACTCACTAGACTGCTCACCCATCTCTTGGGGAGGTCTCTTTCTAGTTCTGAGCTTCCCCACTGGTTTACAGAACATTCACTGTGTCTTGAGGTGAATGACTTCCATATTCATCTAGATCAAGTTACATTCTTAACTGGCAGTGAGCAGGAAGCCAGGAGTGTCCAGGGATACACTTGATGAGTGGGAAGGGGGGATGTGACAAGGCACAGCTGAGGGAGGGCAGAGATGGGTAATCTCTTTGCATGTGCCCTATAGAGCTTAGAGAATTCCATCAGCTAGTCATACTTGGGGAGCCAGGAGTCAGACAATCTCCATAGCTGGGGCAATAATTCACAGCTTACCTCCATAGCAGGCTTGTTCTCCTACAAAGCTGTCCTTAGAGAGGATAGGTTCCAAGCAGCCTTCCTGCCCGAATCAGAACACTGTGTGTGCTTGTCTTTATTCCTTCCCTGGAAATGATGTAGAATAAGAATCAGGTGGAGACACTGTCTCCTACTTTTCTATAATTTCACACAGGAAGGCAAGTGGCCAGGGCAGGGTAATTACCCCTGGCCTTCCCATCTGTGCTGGAGAGAAGCCTGGCACACAGCCACCCGTGCTCTGATCTATGCTCCAGGCAAAGGAGCTCCTGACAGCAAACTGACACTTCCATTGCTCTCATGCCAGCAAGAGACACAACTTTAATTAAATGGGTTGCTTAAAACTGTGGCAGAAGAGCTGGGACTCAGAGGACCCTTCTTCTGTGTGACGTCACCCTGCTCGCGGGTGCTCTTTCTCTGTTCCTGGGGACTAATCTCCCCTTGGCAGCTGCCTTTCTCTGGCTTCCGACCACTGAGATTTCTTTCACTTGTGCCTTCAAAGCCCTTTGCAAAAATACACTCCGAGGCCAGAGCCGGTGGGAGGTGTGGGGAAGGGAAGAGCGCTTTCTCTGTGGGTCATCTCTTCGCCTTCTCTCTGACCCTCTCCGCCCAAGCCCTCTCTGCTGTCTGATGTGTGTTTCCCAAGAGCAGAAAATGTGAACACTCTACTGAGCTTTGGACTAAGAAGCATCCAATTTGATCACAGTCTACAGGCGTAGATACAAGCTATAAGAAAAATAAGGCACGTCTCTCAGAAACCTCATTGTGCGACAGCCAGAGGAGCCTAAAGATAAGGCAAACTTGGTATCTCCAGAACTATGGGGCCTTCAGTCCCCGGAACCTATCTCAGCAGGCTGCTGGGAGAAAGATAGACACAGTCATATTTCAGAATAGATTTGTCCAAGGTCCTGTGGGCTGACCTCCTGGGGGTCATGGCCAGACACTCCTGCATCACACACAGTCCTCCACCTGGGGCCTGAGCTTTGTTTATTTCCTAATTTAGCTGTTTGATATAAAAGAGTCTTACCAGGCAAAATGACTCCTGCCTATGATCTGAGCATTTTTACCGGGAAGACTGAGGCAGGAGGAGGATTGCTGTGAGTTTGAGGCCTACCTAGCCAACACAGTGAGTTCCGGGCCAGCCTGTGCTACATCGGGAGACCATTTTGATAATAATAAAAAAATAATCAAGGACTGAGAAAATGACCCAGGAGGTACAGTGCTTGCTTTGCAAGCATGAGAACCTGAGTTTATTTGATCCCTGGGACCTGCTTAAGAAATGTTGGACACAGGGTAGCGTACTTGGAACCCCAGTGCTGAGGCGACAGAGATGGGGGGGGGGAATCCTTGGAATCCACCAGCTGACTCATCTAACTTACTTCTCAAGTTATGGGTCAGCAACAGACCTTGTTTCCACAGAACAAAACAAGAAGGTGGGTAGTTCCTGAAGAATGACAGCCAAGGGCTGTCCTCCAGTTTCCAAACACTAGTGCACACACATGCACGCATACCTGTGTGCATGTGTGCGCACACACAATAGTATTATTATTATTATTAATAAATCTCTCTTTGCTTGCAAGTGTTAAGTAGGATATTGTGCTTCTGCCTTGGCCCCTTGAAACTCATCCTTAGCAGGCTGCCACATTTAAAGTAAAAAGGAAGAAAAAAAATAATAAATAACCTGACTGTGTGTGATAACTGGGTGTCAGGGATGGATAGGAGACGACGCTATTCCTGGTGACTTACTCTCAGTAAGAGATTTATCAGGGCAGGGAGAATGTTTAATCAGAGGAAGAGGCAGATGAATCAGGCTCATTACATCCACCTTCTGCAGCGACATCAGGCACTGAAAGGCCAGGAGAAAACCAGGCCTTTACCTACCCTCTTAACAGTTTTTAATTTTTTTAAAGGCATTAAATTCTTTTAAAATAAATGAAGAGTTCTGAAGGTTTTTTAAATAACTGTGACTTGACTAAAAGTTGGATTGAGAACGTCATTTTTTTTTTTCTGGAAATTTCCCCTAGCCTTTGAAGTGCTCCAACTCTATTCTCCCTTCAGAGGGAAAATGGTTGTTTTGAAAGTTGCCTTTTAAGCAGCAACCTTGTTTTTCCTCTGCTGAGAGCTGCTCTCGTGCACTTCAAAAGCAGAGCATGTCAGCCTTCTCCACCCTGCTTCTCCCCTTTGAAGTGAATGTGGGGGCAGTGGCTGTCTCCTGATCAACACTCGCAAAATTTCCATGGCACTTTGCAATGTTCAAAGCTCTTTCAGAACCATTATCTTATTTGATCCTCATTGCAACCCCTGAGGTAGGCAGGGAAGGTACCTGTCCCCATTTCACAGATTCGCAACTGGGGCACTCAGAGGTGGAAGTTTGTCTCAAAGTGACAGGACCCCCGGAACAGAGGTGGCAGAGCAGTGCTTAGCCTTCAGTGGCTTCCTTGGGGATCATCCTGACAAACCACACCTTCTGGCTCCCTCAGGCATCTGGAGGATTAGGGAATGGGTGGCATCCTGAAGCTTGGCTGAGTTCAGTGTGTAAGGTGTCTGTGTGCTCTGAGCCCTAGAGATGGGAGCTAGGAGTTCACTCGTAAGACTTCATGCATGGAGGGAAACAAAAGTCCCCAAACAAAGCCCAGCCTTGGCAGATTGTGTCCCTTCACCCCCCACACACCAGAAATGTCACCAGCTGTGATCCCATCTCCCCTCACCTCTGCACTTAACAGAAGCACAGGCCTAGGCTCCTGACTCAGAGGCTACTGTCCCAGCTAAGCCTGGTGGTGTTTTCTGTTAATGGTATTAACGATAATGGTATTTTCTGTTAATTTTGAAGCCAGTCTGGTATGTTAATTTTTGTTCACAGCTTAGCGCGTCCTCAACCTCATGTATCTTATTTCTGGTAACTTCTCCTGAGACCTCGGCAGAGAGCTGAATGAATCTGACATTCCATGGTGAAGGAGGATGTGGGGATGCCAGGATGGGTGACCCCAAGTACTGACATTTCTCTCTCCAGACTGGGGGATCAGAGAGGTTTCCAAGGAAAAGAAAGACCCAATCTGGTGCCTGAACCATGAGTAGGTGTTAGCCAGGCAAAGATGGTGTGGAAGGGCAGGAAGAGGGAACAGGGAGAGAGGGCCTGCTCTGAGGAGAAGCAACTTGGAGAAAAGCCAGAAAGTGGGAGGGAATTCATGGGGCGGGGGGTGGCTAAAAGTAGCTCACTGTGACTAGAGCATAGAGTTTGGGAAGAAAAGGAGGGCTAATAGATGAGGCCATGCCATGAGGGCTTAGTCATAAAGGAATGAATTTAAAATCTTGGACTTTTTCCCGAAGGCAATGTGCAGCCTTTAATAAGGGTTTTCAAGTAGAAGAATGTCAGGCTCAAATTTGCATTTTAGAAAGATCATCCTCGTTGTAGTCTGGAGAACCCAGCATAAATAGGCAGAGAGGCCCAGCCTGTGCCACAGACCTGCTCTAGACACCAGTGACCTGAGAAGCAGGTCGACACACAAATGCCCCATTTGCTTGCATTCTCTGAGCTCTGTCCTCTTACTTAGCAGGGTCATCAGAACCCTAAATTCTTGGCCGGGCATTTTTTTTAGTTCCCCACAGCCATGCCATTGTGGAGCTAAGACCTTAGGATGTTTCATTTATATAAGGAGCATCCATCTGGAAAAATACTCTGTTTTTTGTCAAGTCAAAATTAAATATATTGTCCAGCAAGTATCCAATATCTTTTATTCAAGATGTTTCTCAAAATGGAACTCTGCTTTACATAGTACCAAGAAAAACAGTCTGTGGTTTTCCTATATGCAAAGTGAGGCTTGTTGGGAAGGCATATGGTGATCAAACAGATGAGGGTCCTGGGTCCTCTAAGGCATGAAATAAAGTGATCGACACATGATGGCGTATTACAGAATAGGTGTTGAGTGTCCCCAAAAGTCCACTTGATAAAGGTTTGGAACCCACTGTGGTCCTACTGGGAGGTGGAGGAAGCTTTGAGAGGTGGGACTTATTGGAAGGTCCTTAGGTTGCTGTGGGCAGCAGGGGGTTGGCGGGGGAGAGCAAAGTATTCCCAGTCTCTTCCTGCTTCTGGGTTCAAGGTATAAATCATTCTTGTTCCTGAAACAATATGCCTTGCAAGATGCCCAAAGTGATGGAATATAAGAATTTAGCTAGGGCCATTAGCTAAAATAAGCCTTTCCTTTTAAGAAGTTAATCGCTTCTGGTATTTTGTTATAATAAAGAGAAACTGACTAATACAAGGAGGTGGTGAACTTGGAACAGGTAACTACGGGCTCACGTTCTGGCTGCCCAAGTCTCTAGCCCTGGGGCTGTGGGCAAGACATTTCATTTCAGTCAACTCTGCATTACCCTTCTAGTGCGGTGGGCAGCAGGTCAGTCTCATATCAATGAACGTCACTTCTTCTTTTTTTTTTTTCTGTAGTTTTAAATTTTTTTTTTTTATTTTGCAATACAATTCAGTTCTACATATCAGCCACGGATTCCCTTGTTCTCCCCCCTCCCGCCCCCCTCACCTTCCCCCCAGCCCGCCCCCCATTCCCATCTCCGCCCTGGAGAACTTCACTTCTTGTTCGTAAATTTTGGAAATTAAAACTAACTCTTCCTCCACCAGGATAGAGGAGTGAATGAAAAAAATATATGGAATTTGGAATCACTATCAATGAATTTCTCCTACCAAATCTGCAGACTTAATTTCATCAGAGTGAGAGGACTATGTAAATTTGATTTTTCCCCTGCTTTCTTTTTAACTATTGGGAAACTCAGAGCTAGCTCAAAGCTTACATGTAGTCTACAAGTATCTGTGCTCTCGTTGTTCACCGGGTGTCTGCATTCTACTTTGTATCTCTCTCTCTCTCTCTCTCTCTCTCTCTCTCTCTCTCTCTCTCTCTGTCTCTGTGTGTGTGTGTGTGTGTGTGTGTGCGTGTGCGTGTGCGTGTGCGTGTGCATGTGTGTGTGTGTGTGTGTGTGTGTGTGTGTGCTGTTGCTTGAGACAGGGTCTTGTTATTGCCCAGGATGTCCTGGGATTCTCAATCTTCCTGATTCTGCCTCCTCAGTAGATGAATATGTCAGATGCTCATTTTTATCTCATAAGTTCATGGTAGGCTTACTTAATAATTTTATTTGGTTATTAGCATGGTGCTACGGAGACACAGCTACAGAACTTGATGTGAATATGGAGAGTTGGCTTTTGTTCTAGTCTTTCATTCTAAGTATAGAATTTCACCTTTGCTGTAAATACAGTGGTGGGGTGGGAGAAGGTATGGATAGTCTCTGACAGGAAGAGTCATCTATCTTGGAACTGGCCCTACTATTGAGAGAGAGTTGTCTGGAGGAATGCACTGAGTAGGTACCAAAGGCAGTAGGGCATTCAAGCTCATCAAAAAGGGAGTATAACTTTGACAAAATACAAATGTTTGGAACAGTGCTGGTTTTAACTTAATTGGGGCTCATGCAACACCACCTAGACCCAGATCGTCTTTATCTTGACTCTGTTCTTTTTCATGTACTAGCTTTATGCCAATACTCAAGTTCCAGTAAAATGTGTGTAGTTCAGGCCAACAGGTGTTCAGGATCAGCCTCCAGCTTCTTTTTGCCCTTGTCTGAGAGTCTGTAAGAAAGCCTTTGTGCATCTCATTCATTTTAATTGAATTATGTTATATTGCCTCTTTATTCCTTCCTCGTTGTAACTAGTGTGATTTGATATTCTGACTCGCTAAAACCATCCCAGGCTCACCTCTAGAATTAGGGATGGGTCATTTTGTCTTACTCGAGTGGACTGAAAATGGCAAAAAGGTGGTTTAAAACTTGATGACATTTTTCCCAGAAGAAGATGAGTGGATGCTGTGTGGAAAATGAATAAGTAAAGGAGTGCTGGGGCTGGGCCAGGATCAGTTCCTGCCTTCAAAAGCATGCTTTCGTACTCTGCTCTGTGATGATGACTGTACTTCCCTTGTGAAATGACTTTCTGTTCAATTCTGCCAGTGAGAAGCACTGGAGAGACTAGACAGAAGGGAAACTGGGCCTTTTTACTTTTGTATGTTCTATCATTTTCTTTCCGGTAACAATGGATGGTTTGCATCTGCTTCCAGCTCCCTTTGTCCTTCTCAGCACCATTTTTGCCTCCAGTTCTACATATTCATTAGTTGTAGGCATAACTAGAGTTAGACTGCCCACATTCTGGAGGGCAGGTGCAAAGTCTATCTCAGCGGGAAATGGTTACTCCAGAATAATGGCAGAATTAGGCCAATTTACATAATCACAGACCCAGAAAGTAGTCTTGGGAAGGATTTGTAGTGTGGCAGACCAGAGAGGATTGTCTACAGCAGTGGATCAGACTGAATTTATTGACATGGTTGCTTAGTTAGCTGACTGAAACCTAAGCTCAGCGATATTGACGCACTCAAACATCAAGGGTGTGATACAGTCTAGAGGAAAAGGTAAAAATACTTGGGAAAATAGCAATGTTCCAGCAGGTTTATCATGTACACATTCCACACTGAGTCCCACCAAGCCCACTGAAAGAGTCATAGCTGCACTCCCTATATTGAGAAGAGGGGAGCACCAGGAATCTTCATTGGCTCTGTTGTGACCACCCAGGGGCCTGGAGATGTTCCCACTGTGAAGTGTTCTTAGTTTGGATGAATTTGACAGAGTTCTGAAGTAACTGAAGACAAGCAGCAGGAACTAACTGCCAGGATAAGGTGACCGTAATTACCGCTGTGAGCAGCATAAATAAAGTGGTCATCTTAGGTTAATCTTTGGCAATGGCTTGTTGACCATAGAAAAGAAATAGATACACAATGGATTAAAAAATATATATGGGAGAAAGCTAGAGTCTAGTGGTCAGAAACCTGGATTGAGATCCCAGATTGGGAAGTCCTGATCCTCATCCCAGTGTTGAGGAAAATGCCAGCTCACAGGTCCAGAGCCCTTGAGCTCTGCTGAGTTCAGTCCTTGAGATCAGAAATACCACCAGGTATTTCTCTATGTCTTCTTCAAAAGGCTATGGAGCTGTTTACTAGGGTGACTGTACACAGGCGAAGGTGATACCCAGAGTGTTCAAGAAATGCTAGATACTGGGCCTGAGCCTATGTTATTCATTTCAGATCCAAATACCACAGTAGTCTACTGGCAAAGTGAATGCTTATGAAGATTTGAAGATAAATTAGGCCCAGTGCAGCTCACAGTAATCCCACTGGGTTTATTGATCCTCATTATGCTTATTTGCAAGTTCTTTAATGCATAATTAGAACAGACTACTCAGCAGCTAATGGAACCACCACATTTGCTCCTGGAGCTAAGAATTAAGGGTTTAGAGTCAGAAAGCCTTAATAGAAGCTTCTAGAACTTATTCTCCTTTATGAACTAATAATCGAAAAGCAAGACGATGTCTTAGAAGAAACTACGGAGATTAAAGGCTTAAACTGTACAGAGCTGGTGGACTGCCCACATCCCGTTTAAAATTGTTTGTTGGCTTGTGCAGACAGTAAATGGACAGATCATGGAGAATGACTGTAAAATTCCATAAACTTAATCAGATGTTCACACCCATTATAGCTATTGTGTCAGTAACAGAATCTCACAAGATGAAAATCGGCATAAGCCGTGGAAATTGTTACATAACTATTGTGTAAGACTTTGTCACTAAACTAAGGACCATAAGAAACAGTTCCCTTTCACCTGGCAGGGTCTACAGTGCACCTTCATGGATGCCTGCCCTTTGCAGAGCTATCATTTCCAGCAAACATCAGTCACCGACTGAGGTTCTTAAAGTGCCAGGTGCCTTAGAAGCTTTTGAAAGATATCTTAGTGCCCGAGGATTGGAGATGTATCCCATAACGTTTTGGAAACTTATTGCCTCTGTGGCAGGTTTAGGATGCCTATGATCTAGAGCCCAGCTTCTCAAACTGAGGGCCGAGACCCTGTGGAGTTGTATAATGGAAGGTGTGTGTATGGGGGAGGGTTGTCATCAGAACTTCAGCAGAAGTAAAAAGTTCACGAGCACTCAAGAAACAAAACTTAACTCAAAATCAATGCACAATGAATCTGTGGTGTTTCTGGCAGTGTTTATCCGTGTGGCACCATAGGACTTCACTGCAGCCTTTGTTCTGGATACACAACATGCGTACTTTGCACTGTGCACACGTCAGACCAATGACTTCTGCCTGAAACACTCAGCTCAAATTTGAGACTACTGTATGGTATAAAATCTTGTGCTTTGATTGTGCATGCCAAGTTATTTTTTCGATTACAGAAACATGGTCAGTGGTTTACGTGTGGAAAACAAAGGCTTTTAATGTTTTCCTACCATCACTCATCAGCATATAAGTGTTAGATTTGTAAGCCTTTGGATTGAATTGGGTTAAGAAATTTGAGTTTAAAAATACTGCTGAGTTGTTGACTCAAGTTTCATAGAAATAGCATTCAAAAACTTTTGGCCAGAGACTAGGACAGAATTTCCAACCATTTCTGAAATGACCCTAGACATAAATCAACCATTTTGCACCACGTATTTCTGTGAAACTGTATTCTTCGTATTGACAGTTAGAAAATCAAAATACCAATCAAATCTGTAAAATGTTGAATGTGGTATATGTCCTGCACTATCAAATATTTAGCCAAGATTTAATTCCTCATATGGAAATAAAAACACATGTCCATGTCATTAATATGCAAATTTTACCTTAAAAATGGTAAAATTATATGTATATGCCAAAGAGGTGTTTTAAAATAAATGTCTTTATGATTTATTGCCAGTAGATGTTTGACTTGTATACCTATTTTATATGTCTATATACCTGGTGTCATATAAATATTTCTTGGATAAAATCAGACTCTAAGAGGAAAAAGTTTAAAAAGTCATGACCTAGATCATATAGGGTATGAAATGAGAGATCATACAGGATATGTCTTTCAAAGTGAAACACCATCTCCCACTAAGAAGATGAGACATTTCTGGAGCTGTCTTAAATTCAAGAAATAGCATATACTATGTATAAAGTTGTGTGAATGGAACTTAGAGAAAGAGAAGCCCTGGTTGGCTTTGTAGCTCCTGGCCAAGCTCCTCTAGACTTGTTTCCTATGACCTATCACTCAAAATTTTTCTGAAAGTTCATATATTTTCTGAAAACTTGTGTATCTTCCAGTAAGAGTCACAGTGGAAAGAATTAGGATTCTGGAAGGGAACTTATTTCTCTTCTACAGATAGCTTTTCTCTTGCTATTTGCCCCAAGTACTATTAAAGTTACACTTGATTTGAGATGCTCATCATGAATCAGTATGTGGGGACCATTGAAGTCATAAGGTGCTGTATGCATAGAAGCAGATTATGTCAACACCCACAGGAAGTAGACTGCTGTAATTTTACTGTCTTGGGACTTTATCACTGCTTGTCAAATGTTCTGGATCTTTTCTCTACAATGACCTTTCATGTTTGAAAAGAGGCCAGCTTTTCTCCTTTAGTTTTCCCCCCTCACCTTCTTTAGTTTCCTCACCTATATTACACAGTTGCAAATAGCTGCTGAACATTAGGACATTATCCATAATTAATGCAAAAAGAGATGATAAAGAAAATGGCAGCCAGCATTCCTATCAATCACAAAACAGACTTCTAGGAAACTTCTGCTTAAACCCCACTGGCTATAACTGTAGATTGACAACCTCTAGCTGCAATGGAAGATGGGAAACTAATTAATTCCTCTTCTTCTGTAGTAAAAAGTAGCTAAAAAGAGAGAGTCAAGATGGCTGTTGTGTCCACTAACCATCAGTATCTGACTCAGGCATAGCTAGTGATTCCTAATTCTTGGTGACAGAAATTGCCTTATGGAACCACACCTGGGCATACTATGTCATCATCAGATAGTAGATGCTAACCATCTTTTTTTGGCTCAAGCCAAAAAATACAGATTCACATAATCTAAAACTATTAGGAGAGATCTATGGCATAGATATTTTTTGTGTACGGTGATTTTGTGAGTAAGAAAGGCATTTCTTACAGTTCAGTTTTTGCATTTAAAAGTCTTTGAAAGAGAGTTGGGTCAATACTGGGATTGTACTATTTGGACCAGGTTTGATTGATGACAAGATCAATACATGCTTCCATGTCTGTGTCTTGGGTTATCTTTTCTTGCATTTTTCAATTAGGAGTGATGGAATTCACGTGGTACTTACTTAGATTGAGGTGCCTAAGCCTTCAGCTTACTAAAAACAAAGTTGGCTTCAACTATAAAGTGCCATTCATTCGGATGATGGGTCTAAAATTTGGGGAAGAAAGAGATTAACTTCTCAAAGTTCATGGGATTTACTGGGGTAGAGGGCATACTTGTCTTTAATTACACAGGGAAAATATTTTGCAAGGACCTGAGCCTATAACCAAATGCATGTTCAAAGAAATGCTAGAGCTAGAATCCATCTCAAAAGGCTATACTGGCTTTAGGCAATAAGATAGTGTCGTTGGGGTGGGGGTGGAGGTGGGAATTGACACTGTCTTCAATCTGTCACGGAATGGTATTGGATTTCCAAGTCTCACTCAGGCACCCTAAATTACCACTGTTTTGGAGGGCTTGCCATAAACCATGCTCTGTATGTATTTGTGGCAATATTTTAGTAGAAGTTTTAAAACTGAAACATAAAATCCACATGCAGCAGTGTACAAATCATAAATGCCTCATGATTTAGACACACGGATGTCACCTCTGCCATGATAAAACACAGAATATTAGTGGTATCTCAGAAGCCACCCTCCACATTCTCTGTCAATACTCTTCCCTCCAGGGTGACCATTATCTTGATTTTTAACAAGATAGCTGTAACTCACTTGCTTTCAAAATTCATATGAATGGAATTGCAGAGCATGTAGCCCTTTGTGCTTAGCTTCTTTCACTCTGTACTGTAGTGATGGGATTCATCCATGTCTTGCATATAGTGTACCTATTATTCTCACTGGTGTACAATATCCCATTTTATGAATACATCATGGTTACTTTATTCCTTCTTCAGTCATGGTCATCTGAGTATTGTCAATTTCAGGCCATCATGCGCAGCATCACTATGAATAGTCTTTCTTTTTTCTTTTTTGAATTTTTTTATTGAAAATAGATTCTTCTTTCATAATACATCCTGACCCAGTTTCCCCTCCATCTACTCTTCCTAGCTCCCCCAATCTCCCTTTCCTCCAGGTCCACTCCCGCTCTGTTTCTTCTTCAGAAAAGTACAGTCCTCCAAGAGAGGACAGTCAAGCAGAACAAAACCAGATACGATAAGACAAGGCAAAAGCCCTTATATTGAGGCTGGACAAGACAACCCAATAAGAGAAGAGTCCCAAGAGCAGACCAAAGAGTCAGAAACACACTCGCTCCCACTGTTAGGAATCCCACAAAAACACCAAGCTAATATCGATAACATGTACACAGAGGACCTGATGCAGACCCATGCAGGCCCCATGCTTGTTGCTTCAATCTCTGTGAGCCCATGTGAGCCCTGCTTCATTGATTTGGTGGGCCATGTTCTTCTGATGTTCATCCCCTCTGACTCCTACAATATTTCCTCCCCTTCCTCCTTGGGGATCCCTCATCTCCAAGGGGATGGACTCTATGGAGACCTCAAATTTAGGCTCTCTCTCTGCATAATGTCTGGCTGTGGGTCTCCGTACCTGTTCCCATCTGCTGCTGGAGCAAGTTTCTCTGATGATGACTGGACAAGGCACCAATCTATGAGTATGGCAGAACATCATTAGGAGTAATTTCAGAAGCATGATGGGAAAAACAACAGAAATAGCTGACCCAAGCTAATGGGAGCTCATGGACTCTGGTCTGATAGCTGGGGAGCCTACACAGGACTGAACTAGGCCCTTTGAATGTGGGTGAAAGTTGCATGCCTTGATGTGTTTGTGGATCCCCTGGCAATAGGTCCAGGACTTACCCTGGGTACACAAACTGGCTTTTTAGACCCCGTTCCCTATGGTGCAATGCCTTACTCAGCCTTGATGCAGGAGGGAGGGGCTATGTGTAGCCCCAACATGGTGTAACAGCCTGTGTTGACTACCTAAGGGAGGCCTTACCCTCTATGAGGAGGGGATGGAGGTGGGAGGGGGGTAGGTGGGGGGAGTGGGAAAAGAGGAGGGAGGGTAACAGGTTGTTATGTAAAAGGAAAGAAGATCTAGTCATGTTTGGTTCTACCCTAGGTGTCTGGGCTATCCAGAGTCCTGTTCCTGGACATTAGGCAGTGTAGACGTGGGCCTCAAGTTAAACTAAACATGGCCACTCTCATAAGTTTTATGCTATCATTTGCACCACACATCTTGCAGGCAGGACAGATTGTAGGTCGAGGTTTTGAGGCTGGGTTGGTATCCAAGTTTCTCTTTCCATAGCCTGCAGAGTACCTTCTTGCAACAAAGAGGCTAGAACATAGGGGTGAAGGCTCCATGCAGGCACTAGCTCAAACTCTCTATGTTCAATAAGCTGTGTGGATGTTGTCCTTAGCAATGGGACACCACGGTCAGTTTTCAGAGAGCTACCTTCTATCCTAGCAGCAGCCTGGGTTATTGAGGGATCTCCACTGGGGACCTTCCCTTTCCTCCCACCCATCCCCAGTCAACAACTCAACCAAATGCAACCTAGTTCCACCACTGGAAGACTCGGCTGGCTACAAAACATGACCAGTTCAGACTCAGTATCCTCCACCACCAGGAGTCTTCTCTAGGTCACTCTTCTACACTCCAGAAAGTTTCCACTGCACAGTTTCCACTGCACAGCAAAACTGCATGGTGGGGAGCTTCTATCGCTCCCCCCAAGTTCCCTAATTCCAGTTGTCTCTCTCTCTGCCATCTTTCCCTCTATCTCTACCCTGTAACATGTTCCTTCCCACTCTCATCCCTACTTGTCCCTAGTCCACCTACAAATTTATTCTATTTCCCTTTCCCAGGGAGGTTCATGCATCCTCTCTAGAGCCTTTCTCTTTACCTAATCTTCCTTGGTCCATGGATTGTAGCTTGATTATCATTTACTTAACAGCTAATATCCACTTATAAGTGAATGCATACCATATTTGTCTTTCTGGGTCTGAGTTACCTCACCCAGGATGGTTTTTGTTGTTGTTGTTGTTGTTGTTGTATCCATTTGCCTGCAAATGTAATGATGTCATTTTTTTAAGAGCTGAGTGATACTTCATTGTGTAAATGTGTCACATTTTCTTTATCCATTCTTTGGTTCAGGGACATCGAGGTTGTTTCTAGTTTCTGGTATTATGAATAAAGCTGCAATGAACATAGTTGAGCAAGTGTTCTTGTGGTAACTTGGAATGTCTTTTGGGTATATGCCCAAGAGTGATGTTTTAGTTAGGGTTTTTATTGCTGTGAGACACCAAGAGAATACTCTGTTTAGGTCTGTATCCCATTTTTAATTGAATTTTTTGGTTTTTGATATCGAATTTCTTGAGTTCTTTATATATTTTGGATATTACACCTGTATCAGATGTGGAGTTGGTAAAAATCTTTTCCCATCCCATAGGCTGCCTCTTTGTCCAACTGACAGTGTTCTTTGCCTTACAGAAGCTTTTTAGTTTCCTGAGGTCCCATTTATTAATCATTGATCTTAGTGCCTGTACCATTGGTGTTCTGTTCAGAAAATTGTCTCCTGTACCAATGTGTTTAAGATTGTTCCTCATTTTCTCTTCTATCAGGTTTAGTGTGTCTAGATTTTTATTGAGGTCTTTTCTTATACATGATTTTTGGTAGAGGCTGGGCACATTTCTATAGAATTGCTGTTTATGTGTATGCATATATATGCTGCTCTACTGAATTTTTGTCAAATTGACACAATCTAGAGTTACCAGGGAAGAGAAACCTCAGGTGAGAAAATGCCTCCATCAGATTGCCTGTAGGCAAGTCTTTGGGGGATTTTCTTGATTAATATTTGATGTGGGAATGCTAGCCAATAGGGTGTGGTGCCAGCCCTGGGCACGAAAACAGGCCAATAAACAGCACTCCTCCATGTCCTCTACTTCAGTCCCTGCCTCCAGGTTCCTGCTTTGAGTTCTTGCCTTTCAGCTTTCTCAGTAAAGGACTATAAACCCCAAGTTGAACTAAACCCTTTCCTCCCCACATTGCTTTTGGCTGTGGTGTTTTGCCACAGTAAGAGGAAACAAACTAGAACGTGTGCATTGGCATCTCTTATTCAGAATTAGCAGCTGTTGTCTCTGGGGAACTTGGAGGTGGGTTATCCTCTGGAAGTGTTTGGAGCTCTGACATTTGCTGGGGAAGAAGAGGTTTGGTTAAAAAGTAGAAGGCATTCGCTGGGTGTGGTAGCGCACGCCTTTAATCCCAGCACTCAGGAGGGGAGGCAGGCAGATCTCTGTGAGTTCGAGACTAGCCTGGTCTATGGAGTGAGTTCCAGGATAGGCTCGAAAGCTACACAGAGAAACTCTGTCTAAAAAAACCAAACCAAAACAAAAAAGTAAAAGGCATTCATGGCATCCTAAGTGCCTTCTTACCAGTCCATGTTGCTTATCTTCCCACAGGGTTCTTACTTCTAGATGCTTCCTGGGAATTCTCATTTAGCCAGCTCCTTTTGCTGCTTGTGTCCAGCACCGTCAGATTCCTGCCATGTGCTGGACATTGTTACCTCTTTCACCTGCTTGTCTCAAAGTTCTTACAAGGCTGTGAGAAGGTTTGCCTCGTGTATAGGGGTAAACCTACGGCCAAAGAGTGAAGTTGCAGAGGACGTCCTGAGCCCCAATCCACTCTGCTTGTTTCTTTCAGTCATGAAATATTGCTTCCCAACTTACTCTGATACCTGGCTTCGACAAATTTAGACTATCGTTTCACTGAAAGTGGAATGAAACGGTGACACTCTTCCCCCAACTTGTTCTTCTCGGGCACCAGAGGCAGTGTGAGGAGACTTGGTAATACCTCTTGGCAAAAGCTAAAGCTTTGAGTCTACTAGAAAAATCAATAAAGTACCATCCGGGGACAAAGCAGATGAGGCTCTATAAAGCAGGTGACGTGGATGGAGCTTTATTGAGGAGCGAGCCATGCTCCTGAGGTTCTCTGTGCCCACTGTTGATCAGATGCTGTCCTTTGCTCAGTAAGTGTTCCGAATGATTTTCACATCAAGGTGCCAGGCCCTCAGGATGCGGAGGGGTGAACAATGGGATATCGTCCCTGGAGGATCTTGTAATCTACTGGAGAAGGCAATTGGCTAAACAAATACTTACTAAGGTGCCTTGACAGAAATATGGGACAGACGAGGCCCAAAAAAATGTGGACAGCCCTCTTGGGGACAGGGACGGAGGACAGAGTTAAGAGGGCTCTAAGGAGGATGCTTTCAAAGACAGAAACAGGGGAAGGCACAGGTGTCAGATACTAAGGAAAAACGACACTGGGTGATGGAGATGAGATGAGGGACCCCGCCCTTTGCATGAAGACACGTGAACATTAGTGAGTTCCCGGAGAGGGTTCTAACTATTGCTAGTCAGCATGGTTTCCACAAGTTACTGGTGTCCCTGGAAGAGGCTAGGTTGTTGTGGGGAGCTGACCTTGCTCTTTGGTAATATGGACCTTTGGTCACAATGAAGTAGAACAGATATGATACCTGCCCCAGTCCCAGGGATCTCTGGAAACCCAGGACTTCTGAGCACGGACTGCTTCCTCAGGCTGTCAGATGGCGTTTCTAAAACTCCTGCAGGCTGAGCAATGGGAGCCTTCTGAGTATCTGTCCTCCAAAGCATAGTGCTCCTCGGGGACCAGTTCTTCTTGAGCTGTGTCTGCGGGGGCTGCACATTGTCAGTTCAGTGAGTGTTCACACTTCCAGCTAGGAGGAAATGTGATACTATCAGAGAACTCAAAAATGGTTCAGTCCTCCCCAGGGAGGTTCTGTAGGCAAAGTGCTGAAAGGGTTCCCTGGGTGAAACCTCCCTCTTGCCAAGTGTTTATTCAGGGCTGGGTTCATTCTACCCAGTGGAAAACAGAGAATGGAAGTGTTTTGTCCAAATATCTCCCAGTGTGAGTGAAAAGCAGAGGTCCTGAACCTCTGCCACACTTCTGGGGGGAGGGTCCTCATCCCCTCTTCCTGACCCCTATAATGCCTGAGAACTTTGCTATGGAAGAGAGAGCAGGAGATTCAGAAGGCTGACAAAGACCAGAGGAATTCCTGCTGGCCTTGGCTACACCTAGTGGCTCAAGAGTTCCTGTGACTACATTCTCAGAGCTGCAAACTTCCCCTCTAGATCAAGGGTTGGCTTGCTCCTGGGCAAACATGTTTCCCACTCTCTCCTATCATGGACGTAGTGGGAAGATGTCTCAGGAGGGAGAGAAGTTGGGTTAGGTGGCATGGTGGTAAGCTTTCTATAAGACACCTCTTTCTTCTGTTGCTCCTGGTGAAAGACCCAGACTGTTCTCAGAACTGGACACATGGCCCATGCTAGACCCGTCATATACGCTAGCCTGAGAATTGTCAAATTGGTGAAAGAGACAGGAAAGATTGACAAGTGTCATCTGAGAAGGTGCCACAGCCGACATGAATATAACAGCCTCATCCCAAAGAGTTCCAAAGCAGGCCTCAATTCTGTGAGCTCTCCCGGGAGCCTCTGATTAATTACACACAGACTCCCCCTCCTTGGGGATTTGGTATTTCTCTCTCCGCTTAAAGTCAGCCGGAAATGGTTTCTGTTGCTGCAGCAGACTCTCAGCTGATATAGAAATTGGTTCCAGAAATTAGTTGTAGGCAGCAGGCCCTCGGGGTGTGTGGAATTGGTCATGGCCCAAATGGAATGTGTAAGCACAGGGACGCAAAGCAGATACAGCACTTCTGGGCTGTGTTTACCTGAGATGACACTCCCTCAGTGAGGGGGCAGCCCTGAAACTGCAGCCATGCTCTCTGCAAAGCGGGGAGGTGAGAGGACTGGGGTGGGGAATCTGATAGCCTAAAGCAAGTGATCAACAAAAATCTCATAACATACATAAACGTTCATTGCTTGGGAATGGCCATGCTAATTAATGTCCAACCTTATCCACCGTACACACGGGTGGGCGGGACTTGTGACACTGAGATGGGCTATCTGTGAGCACTGGTGCCTCTTCAAACCCTTCTGAAATACTTCCCTCGTCTCTGTGTCCTACAGAATCGGTGCTGACTCTGTTCCCATCTCATTGCTGTTTCCCAAATAAGCCAGATTTGAACTCTACATGGCCTGGGGGACATAAAATGAATAATCAGGATATGGATGTGAATGTTACTGGAAATAATTGCAAGTCCATTGTCTGGGGAAATGTAGGGAACATAAATTTTAAGAAATAATGAGGGCACAATATAAACTTAAATGAGTCAGAGTTATTCGGACATGCCACCCACTTGGACCTGAAGCTAGATTCCAACAATCTGCCACTTGCATTAATAAGAATCGCTGCTGAACTGCCCCATGCTGTGTGATACCAGAAAGCTAGAAGGCACCTAAGAAATGAGGGAAAAATTCAAAGGCCCACATTCTTGCTATTTCCATTGAAAAGCCTTAAAAAGATTCCTATTTCCACTGCCTTGAGGATAGTAAAGAAAATGCCAGAAGCTTGAAAAATGCTCCACTTGCAGTCCCTTCTGGGCCAAGAACATTGTAGATGACATTGACTCAAAATAGGCCACATTGTCTTTGGGGATGAGGGAATGCAGGGGTGACATAAACAGGGCGCACCTTGAAGCAAAGCCACTTTGGATCTCCTGGTAGTCAATAACCTAGTGTAGCAGCCAGTGCTCTGTGGATGGCCTTCTTTGTGGCCGAAGCCAGCTGTGATTAATCAATCATGTTCCCTCCACATGTCATGACCACCTCAACCTCTGTGTGGCCCAACTGAGGTTATGCTGTAGTCAGGACTCCAGTGGTCTTAGTGGCCTGAAATAACAAGGATTTAAATTTCACTTACTGTCTTGTTTTTTAACCAAAAGTCAGTTAGGGGAGAGGCTGACAGGAAGGACAATGGTCATCACAATGATTTGGTAACAGTGGCTTATAAATAATACCAACTATTATGCCATCAGGACACACCCATATTCTATAAAAGCCTGCATGTTGGCATCAAAGGTTAAAACCTCGTTTTGGACACATCCCCTTAGCCAACGGGAGTAAGGAGATCCTCATTTTGGTGGTCTCTTTTCTTCATTCATTTATTCATTCACTCATCCCTCCCTCCATCGCCTAGTCCTCATCCTCAGTACTAAACTCTCACTCTGCTTAGGTAGGCATGAGGTAGGCATGCCCTCCAAGAGCCATGCTCCTTGGATTGTGGCAGCAAGGGCCAGTTCCTGGGGGAGGGGCTTATGGGCTGGGGACCATGACCAATCCAAGCCCATAGACTGTGTCCCACAGGAATTTGTTGTTTCCTGGTTGGCTGGGTTGCAATTAGCCCAAACCTAAACAGGGAAAGGGCAGCCCCAAGACCAGTGCTGACGGCATAGGCTTCCAGCTTCCTGATAAAGGTATGGAGAACTAGCTGTGAGAAGCCTTTGAAGAAGGATGGTATTTCTAGACCCATGCCAGACCCTGAGGATCAAGTCCTGGGTTGTTTGCTCTTCACAGTAGGGTAAGCATCCCTAACCCTGGTAAGGGTATTGATATGGCTTGGTTTGGCCTATGGCCTAGAGGTTCTGTGGAGGGACTCCATTGCTGCCAGGCCATGCATATCCCTCAAACCTAAACAAAACAAAACAAACCTGCTCCAGTTTAGGGGGATGAATCTGTCACAAAAAAGTGCGGAATCCCAGGTTGATGGCTAGAAGGTCGTGCCACTGTGGCATGTGATGTCAGACAGCTCTTGAGGGGCACCCACTCAGGCAGGGAGAAGAGACGGCTGCTCCAGGTCAACTGGAGACTGATTTCTTCGACATGCTCATGTTATATGTCTGTTGGATTTCCACAGATGGCTGATCTTCAGTTGATATCACACCACTCAGAAAAAGAGTGGCTGGTGGGATGAGCTGCCTGATTGGACCCTGGATCTCTCAGCCTTTCCCTGTAGATGGGCTCACAGACAGGCACAACCTGGCCAGTCTCAGGGACATAGCCAGCTCCAAGTAGCAACTCTGGAAGGAGCCGGTCTCTGTGGCTTGTTGGCCTAGAGTTGACTGCATAGGTATAGTTCCATCTCAAGTGTCCTGAATGGAAAAACAGAGGCACTCCCCTTTTTCAGTCCATGGTTCTCTTTTAACCATTTGGCCCTTGGCCATTTCCCTCACCCTGTGTTAAAACCTTGAGTTTGAGCTCTGTATGCTTCTGAGCTATGGCAGGCCTGCTGGCTTACATCAAGTCCTTCAGACATTTATCCTTTATTTCTCTGTGTCTGGGGTTCTGACATTGCTCATATTTTTATCTTGATCTCAGTATTTGTCCCCTCCTCCCTGCTAACCAGCAATTACAAGTTCTACCCCATCCCTGGACACAGCCTTAGTTACTCCCAAATGCAGTATCAGCTGCCAGAGCCCCCTCTGCTTCAGACAGGAAGCCTCATACCCCAGCCTCACTGTCAATGTCTGTCTACATCTTGGCATGCCATACCTGCTGGGCATACACTTACTCCCCCTGCCTTCAAGATTTTAAGATTTCAGCTATTGGAGTCATTGGTATCTCCCCACTTCTTCCTGCTGTCTTACCTGCCAAGAGAAATTAGCAAGAACTCCTTCTACGTCCTATTGCCTGTACCAACTCAGTGATATAAAGGGCTTGAGCTGTGCTTTGTGCTGAATGCTGGGCCTGTCTCCTATGAAGAGGAAGGCTGTATCCTCTGGCAGTTATCCAGGTATCAACTTTATATAGGCCAGAAAGAGAGGGTACATTTGCCTGTCTGGAGGACAGGAACCATATTTTATGCTAAGAGACCTAATCACGTACTTCTGGATTATAAGGGGTACTTTGAGAGGAAACTGCCAGAGGGTTCTGACTAGCCAGTAGGAAGGGCTGAGACAAGAAGTCTCAGATGTTGACTCTGTTTTGCAATCAAGTGCCTAGTATCATGTTATAAACATTTTAAGGCACCCACAGAATTAAAAGCAAACAAGATAATCATAACTGTAGAGAAGGGTGTGATGGAATCCTGAGTGCCAGTAAAGTCTGTTCCAGCCCCGTGCTTGGTTATAGATAGATACAAGAGCTATATTTGTGGATTCTGTCTGGGCCTCTCAGTGGAAGAGGAAGTTGGGTTACATACAGCCACCCAGCAGAGGTGGCAGGGCCATTATTGAGTTCCCAAGGAGACAGAGTCTTGGGAGGATTATCTGAATGGACTTGCTCCATTATTTCTCTGCACTTAGACAGTCATGCTCCCTAGGAGGCTTCTTGTGTGGCTATGAGTAAGGGCTTGTTCCTGGTGTTGGGGTCTGGGCCAGATGTTTCCAGGTTCTTGACCTATTACCCAAAGGAATTAAATTAAAGGCTCACACAGATTTGTAAAAGAAGTAAGGTAAGTTTATTTGGAGTGATGCAAGAGTGCGAATCTGAGAGGGATACAATGCCAAGGTTGACTGTGCTCACATGGATAAGAATGTGCAAGTTACCTAATTATTGTTTTGGAGTTTCTTTGATGAGACTCAAGAGAAGGAGGACTGGTCACTAAGGGGTGTATTTGGTTGGTTCTCATTTTAATTGCTTGATTAAGTCATGTGTTTATTTTTCCTGCTGCGTGTCTCTTCCCACAATGCATCTGGTTTTAATCACATGCACACCAGTTATGCATGGGCACAAGATGATAAATAGAGGATTCTCCCTAAAGTTTACTAGAGGACACAGTCTTGCCTTACTTAGATACGCATGCTAAACCAATTCAGGCCAGATATGCCCTTCTATTCTTTACACTCAGATATGCTGAGAATATATTTGAATTTTTTACTAGGGCCAGGGAAACTTATACTGTTGTTCAGAAAGTGGAATATGTATAGGTGAATGTAGGTAGGGGGTCCAGAACTTGCTGAGCTTGTTGGGTGCATATGGGAGTGTGTAGTATATGCAGGTGAAGAAACTATTGGCCAAGTGCATTGCTATAAGAAGAGTATGCATACCCCAAACCATTTGAACCCTGGATTCACCTGCTTCAGGCTTGGAAAAGACAGACTTGGATTACAGAAGGTACTTCATATCTATCCCGTAGTGTCCTCACTTAAGAAGCAGAGACTCCAATACTTACATCAGAGGACTGTTAGGCAACTACTTGAGATGATGTACATAAAACACTTAGCATGATAGCTTGGAACACAATAAATTGTCAACATGACATCCATTTACTTATTCCATTGCAAACTTGGGTGCCCAAGTTTTGTATTCATTAAGAATGAAGGCAGTGTCCTTTATACTGCCTCCTTGGTCATTTTCAATTGCCTGATGCTTGGCTCTGGAGTGATCTCTTTCCTAGAGTCTTGGGACTGGCCAATCTCATAGACAAGCCATTGTCCAGTCTTACCCTTCACGCACTCACACTTTTCAGAAGGTGCCACAAACCAAGCCAGACACACTGTATGGGAGACTTTGCCTGTCACGATCTGTAATCCTTAAGGACATTTGATAGTGCATTTAAACCTTTCATAGAAGCCATGTGTACTAGAAGACTGTGCAACCTTTCTGCTAAGGAAAACAGAAACACAGAATGAGCCTTGTGTAAGGGGGAGTAAGAACATTCAATAAAACATGGTTCTAAACAGAAGGAGGAAGGATCAGGCTGACACTTAACTCAGAGTTCAGCATGGCATATTAGCTTTATCCTCTTTCTGTAACTGAGTAGTTACATGAACTGCATGCAGTCTGTCCCACTCAATACTATTAGACATGCACACGAACCGTCATTTTCACATCCTCTTTTTTATCCAAATTAAGAATTTAATTGTCTATTAAGAGTATTTGTAAGATCATCAAAGCGGGACCAGGCAGAGCTTTAAGAGGGAAGGAGCATCCAAGGAGAGGGGATACAAAATGAGATGTTGGCATGCCCTCTCCTTACCCTACCAGCAGTGACCCATGTAAAACCATCACCAAGAGTTCCACCTGCCAGCGGGCATCATGCTCAGCACACGAGCTACGCTCAGCATCCTGCCAGGCTGGGTAATTAGATGTCTGCTGGGGTTCATTGTCCTTTATCTTCTTTTTCCTCACATCTTTCTCCTTCTCCTGGTATAGATGAATGGAAGAGAAGGTTTTCATGTTAATCTCACTGTTTTCTCACATTTCTCATTCATTCATTCAACATTTTTCATCTCTCACTGCCAAGGTGAGTGGCTTTGAGCTTAGGGTTATAGAACTATTGACCATATCAGCATAGCGGAAGAAGACAAGTGTGTGATCAAGAAACACCTTCCACCGATTTGCTTTGTGTTTGTCTTTGCATGGTGCCTTCTGCTTTGAAACTAGAGAGGAAAGGTAATCATATTTACAATGAAACGGAAAACCTCCACCCCATGAAGCCAGTTTAAAGTCACAGGAATGACTGGTCTTCACTGTGCCAGACCACCGTGTACAGAGCTCCCCTTTGCTGCTCTTGTCTCCTCTCTGTTCTCTACATATCCTCCCTTCTTCCAAAGACTTGGTCATTCCACACTTGACCTTTGAGAACTGACTCTATGTGATGCCAGGTACCAGTCACTAGGGATATGAGACATGAGACAGCATCTTCCCAGAGACCCTTATTTCCAGGTAAGCATCATGTGATAGAGAGACCACTGAAGCTCTCCAAGGCAGAATGATATAAGGTACCTCCTGCCTTTTTGTTTTTTTCCTGTCCTTCATAGGAGTGTCTATGAACCAGTTAGTATGGTCTTTGCACACTCCTCTGGTACTATCTTCTCATTATAGTTTCTTATATAACACACAGAAAGACCTGAGTCATGAATTCTAATTCTGAAAAATCTCATTCGCCTTTGTTGGTACAACCACAAATAAACATTAGGCGTCTGTTTCATTTCCTAATATTCAGCTCCTAAAAGCCTTGCAATCTCTTTTATGTTGAAATGTCTTTTATATGTTTAGATGACTGGGGCTGGGAGATCCTAGACAGTTCTAGAATAGGCCTAATTGCTAGAGACCAAAGAGGGGTTGGAGATTGACTTAATGACCAATGGCCAATGCTTTAATAATCTTGTGGCCTTAAACCCTCCTAAATAATGTTTTTTGGAGAGTTGTCATGTTGATGAACACACTAAGGTGTTAGGAAGATGATGTCCCTACAAAGGGCTCTGAAGCTCCACACCATCTCCCATACCCGGTTCTGAACTTGCCTCTCACTTGGCCGTTCCTGAATTGTAACAGTGTATTGGTGAGTGCTGTGAGTCAATCCAGTAAACCATTGAAACTGTATAGGAAGTTTGAGCTCTCAGGATTTATAGCCAAAAGCGCAGGTGCTAATCTGGGATTGGCAACTGGCCCTGGAATTGAGATGGTTTTGTGAGACCAAGTCCTTCAGCTGTGCAATCTGTGCGAACTTTGGGTAGCTGAGAGGAGGAACGGATTGAATTATAGGGCGCTCAGCTAGTGCTCTCAAATGGAGACTGGACTCTGATATTCTCAGTGCCTACATCTGGAGTCAGCACTATTGTGAATGACATCAGTTCAATCTTGTACTTTATTTTATAAAGAAACAAAAACAAAAACAACAACAAAAACCACCCAAGAAAGCTGTGCCTGGTAGGTTTTGTCTTGGGTTGAGGACCAGAGACATGGTTCTGAAGTTGGTGTAAGAATTATCTCGCAGGACAAGACTGGTCCTGCTGCAGGCATCGCTGGCCAGCAGCTCACTCCTCTGGCCTGTCCCAGACACTTCAGAGCCTCCTCCCCTGCTGCTTTCACAAGTACCTGTCCACTGAGAGCCAGTGCCGCCCCAGAAGACCGCCTATGTCCCCTCGCCATGCCTTTCTTCTTTTCTTTGCCCTTCAGCAGCCACCTAAGGACCCTGGGACCACTCAGTTTCCAAGCAAAACTGGGACAGGAAATCAGCACTCTTCCTCTCCCACAGACCCACAGCTGTTCCTGCTCCACGGGTGGAGAGCCAGGCCCGCCACTTCAGGAGAGGAACAAACTTAGGCGCCGCTGCTGCCTGCCAGCAGGAGGACAGGATGTCTGTATCCCATTGAAGGACATGCCCAGATCTTTCCTGGCCACGTGGTGAGCAAAAATCTGTCAGTGAAGTCTGCTGCCTTGGCAGTCACCACGCTGCAAGTTCATAGAGAGACCAAGAGCCAAGAAGCTGGAGCTAGAAAGCAGTGTGGCTGCAGGCAGATTGCAAGAGTTCTGGCACTGCAAAGAAGTCATGGGCAGCACGAGCAGGCACCAGACAGGGTCTCATCATACCTTCTAAGTGAAGAACACCCAGTAAGACCCAAGATGGGCATGAAGAGTACGAGAGCCCAAGGGCTTCTTGACATCATTCAGAAGACTGCTTCTTCTTGATGTACTTTCTTAGAAAATTCCCTTCAAGCCACCACTGTATGTCAGGGACATTTAATTGCACAGTCCCTTTCTTTGGCTAAAGGGGGGGGGTAGTTCTGTGGTGTGGTGACTGGCCAAGCCAATGGTATTAGCTTACAGGGTGGTAGCTAAAAACAGAACCTGTGAGAAATTTTTCCTTATATGGACAGGAATTTCACTTTCCCAGATCATCTGTTTATTAGTCTGAATTTTGGAGTTCTCCGGAATCAGGCTTTATGTGGCAGCACTCCAATAATCTGAGAGTACTAAGAGAACCAATGTCTCATCTTATCTAGGGAAACTACCCTGTTTCTCTGATGGGTGTCCCCCTGCATGAGTGTTTCTAAGCTCCTCTTAATTCTCCTTTTTCAGCAGATGTTTATAACTCATTCCTTGGAGCGTGGTGAATGACCCGTGGCATAGCATCATCTGGGGACTTCTAGAACACAGGGTCTTAGATGCCACTCTAGAGCTCCTGAGTTGGAGCACTCATTCTAACAGGGCCCCTGGGTGATTTCACACATATTAAATCCCATGAAGCAGTGTTTTAAGCCCACTTTATGGTAATTCACACACACTGTGAGGTTTGAGGATTCAGTGCTCCTCATAGGTCTGTGTGCTAGATGCTTATTCCCAGCTGGTGGTGCTGTTTTGGGAGGTGGTGGATACTCTGGGAGGTGACTAGCTGTATGAAGTTTGTCACTAAGGAAAGGAGGCATATTCCCTAGCGTAGACACCTGGACTCTAATCCTTCTTCCACTCTCCTTTCTCTGAGCCATGGGGTGAACAGCCTCCACTGCCATGTTGGTCTGTGTCAAAATGCATCCAGAAACATTAGAGCCAAGTAACCATGGACTGGAGCTCCTGAAACCGTCAAATAAAGTAAATCCAGCTCTACGTTATATTTTCTCATAACAGTTAGAAAAATAACTATCACATGTACACACACACACACACACACACACACACACACACACACACACACATGCACATACACTCGCACAGAGAGAGAGAGAGAGAGAGAGAGAGAGAGAGAGAGAGAGAGAGAGACAGACAGACAGACAGACAGACAGCAAAGACAGAGAGGCAGACAGAGAGAGAGACAGACAGAGTAGATAACCTTTATACCAACAACAGGAGAATGATTTGTTAAATGATTATAGAGTCATGCTATGAGATATAATGCATGATCACAGGAAGGATAAACTACATAGATACCTGGGGATGTGATAGTAATAACCCGAATGTTGGTTTGCTAATAACTAACATTTACAGAGAGCTCTAACTGCACCCTGGACTCCACTCAAGGCGTATTCATGATTCCCTCTTCCAGTCACCACAATAGCCCCACAAAGTGGCTAGCACTGCCATTTCAATAGCGGTGAATCAGGCTAAGGGAGGGCGAGTCATTTCGTGTGATCACAGAGCTAGAGCCTAAATAATTTAATTTCAGAGCCCATGAGCCTAAGCACTGCTTTAGCCCAAAGATTAAGCCAGTCACAGGATTGTGTCTTGTGCTGTGACTTCAGCTCGGAAGATGCGTTTTGAACAGTCTGGTATGTTGTCATATTGTGTTATTGTAATAAAAATAATAAAACAGCACACTCCAAACTGATGACAGTTTGATCCAGCCCCAGCAGTATTTCTATATTTCTATCACCTTGCTTACATTTTCTTTCAATTTAAACAATGTTTATAATATAAAAATAATACAGACTCATGGTAAAAAAATCAAATATATAAAAAAGACAAAATGAAAAGTAGAGAATCCTCCCCACCCCCACTTTCCACTTTGATGTAACCACTGTTAGCAGCTTCTTGCACATCTCTCCAAAAATATGCTCTGCATTTAAAATAAGGAACACACAGAGGTACATATGTAATATAATATAATACACGTTACAGGCTTAGCTTGGATACATCTGTGAAATCGGTCTTGTGATTGGCTTCTGATTTATTTATGATCAGTTGGAACACCCAGATTTTCTCACATGAAGTGTTATTAAGTTTCCATCTCTCCATCTTGTGCAGTTTTTTTCTCACCTAAATGTAGGATATTTTATGTCTTCATATTGAGTTTTGTGTAGCTGGTTGTGTTCTTGCATTCCATTGAATTGAATCTTCTTTATTTTTAACTTCTGATTCAAAAGCACAGAAATCCTGCTTTCTCAAGTCTAATAAACACGCCTTGGTTTTCTTGGCTTGGAGGGAATAACTTAACTTTAGGGTGGGGAGCAGAGGTGGCTTCTTGGTGGGGGGGGGGGTCAGTGTAAGTAAAGCAAAAGAGCTCACCAGAATGTGAGCAATCTCAAGATCCCAGGGATTTCTTTTTACATTTTGTTTCTCTTTATCTTCCAAATATTTGACAATGAGCATGAGTTAATTCTGTTACTTAAAAAAGAAAAACCACAACTGGAATTTTACAGATGCAACAGTGCTTCTTTTCCCTCCCTGCTTGGGCAGGAATATATCCATCCATTCCTGTTTCTGCATGCCTGGATTATCTCTCAGACATGTATGCTACATGAATATTCACTGAGGAGATCTGCTCAGGCCCATGAAGAGCTAGCCTTCAGAAAGCATGGCTTCCACTTTTTGACCTGCTCTGTAGAAGAAGGTATGAGACAGCTGCTTCCGCCCTTCAATTAGCTGTCTCATACCTTCTTCTACAGAGCAGGTCAAAAAGTGGAAGCCATGCTTTCTGAAGGCTAGCTCTTCATGGGCCTGAGCAGATCTCCTCAGTGAATATTCATGTAGCATACATGTGATGTGAGCAGGGCAGACGTTTCAGCTTGCTATGCTTCATCTTGGTCACTCTGCTTCTCCAGCTGACCATTAATCATATGAAAAGCCCATCCTAGGCAGTGCATGGTCCAGAACGGAGAGCCTTTGGAGCACGTGGGAACTTAGTCTGACAACAAGAGGCTGCTTCCAGAATCAACTGACAGAACTTTGAGTGGGGACCATAAATGTAAAATTGGGAGGATTTTATACAGAATTGATATGTTCATAACTGAGGAGAAGGAAGATTAAACTCTCCAGCTGGCTGGTGTGGCCAAGAACCATTGCCTCCCTTCTTCCAGTTGGGTGGAACCCCATCTCTTTGCTATGGACCCCACCACTAGCTACTTAAGCTGTGCTTACCTGCTTCCGCCCTTCAATTAGCTGTCTCATACCTTCTTCTACAGAGCAGGTCAAAAAGTGGAAGCCATGCTTTCTGAATGGCCCCAGTACTCTTTCCTCCAAAAGCCCATGTTCTGTAGGGGAAGAAGGGCTCTAGACTTCAGCTTAATCGGAATTGATTTATGTTCCTCCAACTTCCTATGTGGAAAGTACTAAGCCCTGATAGCTCCAGTTGTATTCTTACTAAGAAACATGGCTTTCCAGGGATAGTTAAGATCCTAGAAGAGCAGGGTAGGCTCCTAACCCATAATGAGGAGGTCGGGGCACAGAGACATGTCTATGGTAACACAGTGGGAACATGAAGGCAGAGATCAGGGAGAGGCTGTAAGACAAAGGACACAAAAGAGTACTATCAGAGTCCCAGGAGCCCCAAGTGCCCATGGAGTGCTCTGCCCCCCTCACAGCCACAGAAGGCAGCCAACCAGTCCCACCTCCACCTCACACTCTTGGCCTCCAGAACTATGAGAGACTGGATTCCTATTCCACAAGCTCCATAGTTTGTGGCACTCTGCTTCAACAGCCCCAGAAGCTGATACCTGAGCCATAGGGCAGAAGAGCAAAGCTTCTGTTCCCAGCATTCCTGCTGAGGCAGCTCTGTCCCCAGGAATCCCTTCCCACAGAAACTGGGGCCTGCTTCTCTTCAAGTTGAATGAACAGGTGAGTTGTTCTCTTCTAAATCTTCTTCCCATGCAGACTGAGACATTTCTCTCTAGAAAGTTACTGCATCCACCTCTGCCCATGCCTGCCAATCAAACAATCCAATTCTATGTCCTAAGTCTATTTCCATACTGCTTTCCATTGTACTTCCTGTGACTGTCTTCCTGCAGTACTAATAGTGTGAGTCCTAAGTATCTTTCTGCAATTAATAGTGAGAATGGCATGCTGCACTGTCTTCCATTATACCCTAAGTTCACTCCTTAGCCATCAGAAATGAGCATTCACCAGGAAGTAGAATTATCTTTTAGCAAGTTGAGCCACATCTTGCCACACAGGCAATCATGAAAGGCCAACCATGTGCAAATGCTTTCATAACACATAACTAGAGAGGCCTACAAGACACAGTTCATTTACTTGGATAGAAATTTCATCAAAATATTAAATAAAAGAAATCCAAATCAGTATATTAGAAAGATGGAGCTGAGACGCTCTTAAAGATTACCTCACTCTGCCTAGGGATGCAATTCTATGGTAGAGTGATAGTCAAGCATGTACAAACCCTAGATTTGATCCTACAGAAAACTGGGTGTGGTGGTACACAGCACTTGGGAGACAGGCGATCAGAGCTGAAGGTTATCCTCAGTTACATGGGAATTTAAAGCCAGCCTGGGATATGTGAGTCTCTATCTCAACAAAACAAAGCATACAGCCCAGCTCAGGCCTTCCTTTTACTTTTACTTGAGGTCAGAGAGGAAATGTTTTGGTCAAATGGAGTTGTTGTCAGGACCAAGAACAGAATCCAGGTTTTCTACTTCAGTTTTAGACCATATTGACTATATTTCTTTAGGTGTAGGGGTGGGATGGGAGTTTATAATGACCCTAACTTATCTATTCATAGCTTCACTTTCTAGTCATTCCAAAATCATTACACACACACACACACACACACACACACACACACACACACACACACACGCATATATATACTGCCTTTTGTGTTATTACATAAAACATACATTGTTAGGATATTTCACATTGTACAGTAGAGACACTAGAGAGGGTGACATCTGAATTGGGTTAACCCACTCACAGCTCACTTGCCTTTAGCATTTCTAATGGTACCACAATGTCAGACACTTTTATTTTTTTTTATGTCCCAATCAGATAGTATTAATTTTAAACTGAGTCTTGCCCTTAATAACATAATCAGACATCTGTCTTATTACTCTCAACTATAGACATTAACCACTCCCAATAATGTAGAGAGAAGTGAGTATATATTTCTTTCCTGCATTTTCACACAGTCAAATTGCATAATATTTATTTTTATCCTGTACCTATAATTTCTTTCTGTTAGCAATTATTCAAGTGTTGATTCAAAAATAAGCGACTAGCATTCAATATATTATGAATATGTAAATATTGAAAATTGGAGATCCCAGTAGTGTACTGGAGATCCCAGTAGGGTTATTTTTTTTCTTTCACCTCAAAAATATGCCTTCCCTTTTGCCATTCAGGAAGACTGCTCAGGAAAAAAAATACCACATGCCTTATCTTCAGTGCTCCCTTCAGCTCACCTCCTCCAGGCTGTCACATGCCTCATTTCTAATTTGCTTTTAATGATTGGACCATGTTTTTCTTGGGCAGTGTTCCATTTTTCTGAGATATCCTCAGCTCCTTTTCATTCCGACTAATAGATAATCATTAAGTATCCTGCTCAGGCTGTTGACTGAATGAAAATCACTGTTCTCTGTGGAGAGCTGTGTGGGAATGTGCTGTTTTATTTTTCTGTGACTATACTCTAGTATGGCTCTACAGTAGTTCCCTCATTTCGACAGTCTGTTTTTTCTTCCTCATTTCTTTCTGGGGGAGACAAAGGTTTTGGGGAGACATTCTCAAATATTTTCAAGTGTAATGCACATTTTCTGGGTTGTCTTGATATCATCCTAACACTAACTGATGCTTTTAGTCCACTGAGAATTTTCACAGCAAAGTAATCTAGTGTTTTCTCTTTTACTTTGTAGAATCCATTGGTGAGCTTGGGACACCTGGGCCCATCTGATGAGTTTCCTTTTCCTCTGGGAAGATTAGGACTTTCTCTTCCTCCTTGAGTTCAGAAACTTCACTAAGCCTTCTCTCAGTGAGAACTTATGCCCTTGATCCCTGATGGCCTTCAGCAGGGCCTGTCAACATCCCTTCTTCAGGTTGGGCAGTTTATTCTCATTTTCTTTATGGTTTCCTATCTATCATCTCTCCATTTGCCTTGTCCTGTAGCTGAAGTTTTCCTGGTCCTGTCTGGCCCATGTTCAGGACAAATCTCTCTCACCTGCCAGTCCTGCAGCCGCTTGAACCCAAGCAAACACACAGAGACTTACATTACTTATAAACTGTATGGCCGTGGCAGGCTTCTTTCTATCTAGTTCTTATATCTTAAATTAACCGATTTCTATAAATCTATACCTTGCCACATGGCTCGTGGCTTACCAGTATCTTATACCATGCTTCTCATCATGGGGGCTGGCAGTGTCTCTCTGCCTCAGCCTTCCACTTGCCAGAATTCTCTCTCCTTGTCCCGCCTATACTTCCTGCCTGGTTACTGGCCAATCAGCACTTTATTTATCAATCAATCATCCACAGCATTGTCCAGTTTTCCTCTTAACTCCCTTGTATATAGATGTCAGACCCACTGCAACTTCCTTTTGAATTTTTAACTTTCAATTACAGTTTTAATTTTGCTTATATTCAGAAACATAACATTATCAGAGGCCAGCTCTGACTTCAGCCATGTTCTTGTTATTCAAAATACAATTCTGTTTGTATTTCTGCAATTGTATTTGCTTACTAAGAACACCTTTTGTTTTCTGATTGTGCTTTCTAAATTATCCAGCTCTTCTAGGGATACAATTTTCCATTCAGTTGTTGTGTGTACTAAGAATTATTATTAAGTACACAATATTCTGAACTTGTCTTTTGCTAATTTTTTTTTTTTTTTTTTTTGCCTGACATCATGTCTCTCGACAATTGCTGTATCAGAACCCTGGGGTCACCCTAATTACTCTTAATAGTTATATTGTATTTTGCTTTCTATTTCACATATGTGCCATTTTTAACAATCCCCTGAATAACAGATAGATAGATTTTTAAAATAATTGGATATTATATGAGTAGTACTGCAATGATTCTCCCTGTATGGATATCTTTGTACGTATACATTAGTATTTCAACAGACTATACAGATTGCTAGTCTAATGGTGTCTTATTTAGAGTTGCTATTGTTGGGATAAAACATGATGATGAAAAGTAGCTTGGGTAGAAAGAGTTTATTTCATCATCCAGACAAGTCAGGGCAGGGACTCAAGGCAGAAATCTGAAGCAGAGTCTACAGAAAAGTGCTGCTCACTGACTTGCTCCTCATGGCTTGCTCAACCTACTTTTTTACAGAGCTCTGGACAACCAGCCCAGGGGCGGCACTGCCTATTATGATCTGGGTCCTCCCATATGAATCATCAGTCAAGAAAACTACCATAGGGTTGCTTGCCTACAGGCCAATCTAGTGTGGGAATTTTCTCAACTGAGGTTCCCTCTTCCAAAATGAATCTAGCTTGTATTAAGTTGACATAAACCTAGCCAGCACAGAAGGTGTATGTGTGTGTGTGTGTGTGTGTGTGTGTGTGTGTGTGTGTGTGTAACTCATTTGGATATGTATGCTAAATTCTCCATTCATTGAACTTGTATCTATTTTTATGCCCCAGAGAAACAAAAGAGTTCTGTGTCTTTTCTAACCCCCCAACAAAGTATGCTATTGGACTTTAATCACATGATCAGTGAAAAATGGGTAGCCCAATTTACATTTTTCTTATAATGAGTAATATTGATCAAATTTTTTATATGTTCAAAAGTTCTTTGCAATTTACATTTATGTTAACTAGTTACTCCTGAACTCTATTTCTGTCAAATTATTGATGTTTTGTCATAGGAATTCTTTTAATGCTAAAGAAATTAATCTTCACCTTAGGGAGTTAAAAACATTTATTTTTACTATTTATGAAGTTTATCATCCTAAATTCTCAACAGACTTTTTGAATTGGAATAGTTCTAAATTTCAAGGAAAAGTGAATAGAGCAGTAAGTCCCGACCTCTATCCACACCACTTTTCCCTACTATTAATATCTTACTTTGCTTCAGCTTTGTTGATGACTAAATTGTGATCCATCATTACTAATAGTCTAATTTACTTAGCTTTCCGTGATTTCTACCTAATAACTGGTCTGTTCCATGATTTTTGTACATTATGTTCAGTCACGCCTCCATAGTCTACTCTTGATATGACATGTTCCTAGACTTCCTTCTTTGATGAACTTGACAATTTTAAGAAGAATGGTCAGATACTCTATACAACATCCTTTAAGCGGAGGCTTGTTTAATTTTCAATGATTAGACTTGGAAGACCACAGAGGTTAAGTCCATTTTCATGATGTCATATGAAGAAGACTCCTTGTAAATGTGAGTTATTATTGCTGACATTGACCTTGTGTATCTAGTAGAGGTCTTCAGGCTCTTCCACCAAACAATGACTCTGCCTCCCCCTTAGTTGACTATTTGGAGGGAATCACTACCTGTAGTCCACACCTAGGAATTTGATTTTTAGCACCTTTGTTTGGAGATAGAGGATCTTCATGAATTACTGGGAAATCTCCTACATACTCAAAGAATCTTTGTGAATTATTGGGAATTCTCCTACAAACTCAACTTGTCTATTCTCTCTATTTATGCAAATGTTTATTCAATTATTTGTTTATGTCAGTGTGGACTCTTGAATATTTATGTAATACTTTTGTTTGTAATTTAATACTATCTTACTTATTTTGTTGTTCTAGCTAATGAAGTCCTCTACTAGAGGAGGATTTAGTATAGTTGTATATACTGGGCCTTTGGGAACTTTTTCAGTTGGTTCTGGGTCCCTTTTGTATATCCCTGACAGCGCAAGTTTACTTGTTTTATAATCATTTCTCCATTTTCTACTATATCAACATGCTCCAGGCTTATACCGTCTATCTATCTTACTCCAGTCCTAAGTTCAAATATTTCTCCAAGGAGCCCCCTTTTCTCATTGGAAAAACCAAGGTTTGATTTCCAGGTGTGTTCATTGCTATTAGAGCATCATTTCTTCAAGGCCCCTTTCAGCTGATAAAATGTGTGTGTTTGTGTGTGTGTGTGTGTGTGTGTGTGTGTGTGTGTGTGTGTGTGTACAGATGAACATACAGATACCTATAATATTCCTATGTGCAGTCATCTACATCTACAATAAGCTAAACATGAGCTCATAGCATGCCTTCAACTACAGTTCAGTACCTCAGGATCCTTCCTTGCTAATCTGTAAAATCCCATTTTAATGAGAAGAAACCTGTCCCCTAGCATCTTTCACTCATTTATTTAATTGTCTTATTAAAGTATAAGTGTGTGAAACTGCTCAGCAATATCCCATGGGTGGCAACGTTGTTAAGCAGAGTACAGTGCTTAAAGTCAAGTCTTTTGTTCTTAGGCTGAATTACTTAGATCAACACCACTTGCTCACCCCCATCAGTGAGGCTATCTTGTGTGTTTGTAACATCTGCAGAAATTTGGCCACATACTAATTCCCATCCTGGAATCTCTCCATTTTCCAAATGATTTTTCTAAAAAATAGAGTTCCAGACACTGTTTGTACTACATTGTATGGGTTCTGACAAGTCTACAGCAGAAAATAGCTACCATCACAATGTCACAAAATAGCTAAAATTTTCCTCAACTGTTCTGTTCAACCCTCAACCCTGACCTAGACATCTAGCAGTCACTGCTCCATTCATTCTCTCTATGTGTTTTCCATGTGCAAAAGGCCCTATAAGTGGAGTAATATGATATGTAGGGTTTTTCACAATCATTTCTTTCACTGAGAAGTGTATACTTAAGATTCATCTGCATCATTGTATACCTTGTTAGCTCTTTCCTTTTTATCATTAGATAGTTCCATACTATATGCCCATATGTCTAGTTGTCTATTCACTTACTAAAGGAACATTTGATCACTATGGTTTAGGGTAAATATTAATAAAATGGCACTAAGTCTTTGTGAGGAAATGTTTGTGTATGTGTAAATAGGTTTTTGAATAAGGTAGGAAGATACCAAGACATGTGCTTGTTGGGTCATACAGTAAGAGTATGTTTGACTTGGTAAGAAATTGCCCATCTTCCTTCCAAAGTGTCCACACAATTTTACATTGCCATCACAATTTTTGAGTGCTCAGTCATAAATGGGACTTTTTTATTAGCCTCTCTAAATCCCCAAAAGCATTGCTGAAGAAGAGGCAGAAAGAATGGGGGCTGGAAGATGAGGAGGAGTGCTGTGAACGATTGCCACTCATATATGACATGGAGACATAGCCATTGCAATCTTGAAAACCCAGAAACTATGCATACATGTGCTAGGCATGTTCAAGGTTGGAAACTTTGACACCTCATCATGGATGAGGGGGGCACCCAAGAGGCCCCAATTGCTGTGGGATGGTCTGTATGTCAAATGTGTTGCTGATTGGTCAATAAATAAATCACTGATTGGCCAGTGGCCAGGCAGGAAGTATAGGCGGGGCTAACAGAGAGGAGAATTGAGAGAACAGGAAGCTGGGTGAGGGAGACACTGCCAGCCACCACCATGACAAGCCGCATGTGAAGATGCCGGTAAGCCACGAGCCATGTGGCAAGGTATAGATTTATGGAAATGGATTAATTTAAGCTGTAAGAACAGTTAGCAAGAAGCCTGCCATGGCCATACAGTTTGTAACCAATAGAAGTCTCTGTGTTTACTTGGTTGGGTTTGAGTGGCTGTGGGACTGGCGGGTGACAGAGATTTGTCCTGACTGTGGGCCAGGCAGGAAAACTCTAGCTACACCCAATCCTTCCAAAGGAGCTCTTGACAGTTTATGGTTGTGAAGGGAGAAGGTAACATTTTCTCCAGTGATGTAGTCACTGGTGAGTTGCTTGTGCTCTAGCAAATGGGCCCCACCCATGCCTATGCCAGCAACCCTACCTAACTCACTGGATAGAAAAAGTCAGGAAGGTAGGAGGGGAACTAGTCAGTAAGAAGCAAAGTTTTAGAAAGAGAAGCAGAGGATAAGGGATGGTGATGGAGGTGAATGTAATCATGCTACATTGTATATGTGTGTTAAAATTCACAAGATATAGATAAAAACTCCCAAACAAAGATATAACTGGAAATTCCAGCTGCTCCCATTGACCTTGAGGACCTAGTGGAGGCACTTAACAGAAATTGTTCTCATCAGCTGTTTTGGGTTAGGTCATCACTGTGCCTCTCCATTTCCCTGTGGTGAATGATAGAGAATATCTTTCCTGTTGCTTACCTGCACCTCTGTGTCTTCTTTGGTAAAGTTCAGATCCTTGGCCCATTTATTAATTGTGCTCTGAATGTTTTCCTGTCTGAATTGTAAGAGTCCCTCACATGCTTTGAGTTCATGTCATTCATCAAGTATGTTTCTGTAAATATTCTCTGCCAGTATATGACTTGGTTTCATTCACCTAAACTATGTCTTTAGGCAGAAATTTTTTTTTTTAATTTCAATAAACTCCAATATACCCATATTGTTAAGGATCAGGCTTTTTATATATTCACCAGAAAATCTACATCATATAAGTTTTATCTTTTTGAGAAGTTTCATAGTTTCACATTTTATACTTAAACTTATGGTCCATTTTTGAGCTAATTTTTATGAAAGGAGAAGGTGTTTCTTTTTGGCATGTGGAGGTATAATTCTCCAGTCTCATATGCTGTGAACACTATCTATTCTGCATCATGTGCCTATTGCTTTTGAATCATTTGCAAAGGCTGGTTGACTGTAACTATAGTCTATTTTTTCATGTCTCCAAAACTGTCAATTCTGTTTAAAACTTTGATTTTGTGTTCTGTATATAAAAGCCTGAAGTTTTCAAGGCTATTTAAAAATGTATCATCTCTTTGCTTGGTATTTTATATATATGTTTCATCTTAATTTGATTACTTCAATATTGAATGTAGAGAAAATATTTAATGACTTTTCTTCTGGGAGTTTCAGAGTAGCCTGAATACCATGTGTCTTAAACTCCATCATTTCTACACTGACACCAAATGCCATCATTCTCACATATACAGTTTGGGATGAAGATTGGTCCCATTTCTTAATTATCTCTTTCCCTCCACTGATATGTTTTCCTGTTAGATATTAACAGCACCCTCTTTAAATTATCATACATTTGCTGTATGTCTTAATATTTATTAGACTACTTTCCTGTTAGTATTGTTACTTTTCAAATTTTGTTAGATACTTCAAAATGGTTATTTTTCCCTATCATGTTACCTTTCCATATCAACATATGTACTTAAAATATGAAGAAGCTCACTACAATTTATCCACTTCAAAATAATAGTTTTGTTTTCTGAGGACCAAATTAGATATTAAACTAAGAATAACTGTCTTCCATATTATATTGAATTTTCCAGTCCAATAATACAATAGCCTGTGCATTATTAAAAACTTAATTTGGGTCTCCCAATAGTACTTTAAAGTTATTTTCACAATAATGCTATTCAGTAAGTATATTAAATGAAAATTATCTAATCATACCCATCACAAAGCTGAATTGTCAGTCTGGATAAAAAATAAAGCCTCCATTTGCTGCCAACAGGAAATATACTTTAAACATAAAGCAACAAATATATTAAGAATAAAAGCGTGGCAAACTATACAGAATGTGTTCATTGGTCAAGGTGAAGAATTAATTCCATGTGATTAAGATATTAACACATCAGGAGAACATAGTCCCAATATTTATTCCACAACAACAGCATTGAAAAAAACTGGACAAGGACCATACAAAGATGCAAGTGAATCCATGCCTACCTGTGTTGGCAATTTCATATCTCCCCTCCTAATAATTGGCAGAACAAACTGATGGAAAATTATTAAAGATACAGAAGACTCACACATTGCTATAAACCACAGAAGAACAACAAAGGCCTCTTGGCATCCATGGGAAACTCCCCCAAACATTTAAGGAAGGAAGTCTGCAGGAAGCTTTCCTGAGAAGTAGAAAGAAGGGATTAGGATCAGGGGCAAGGTAGGCAAAGCACACATATTCTCCACATTTCTTGATCATTTTCACTGGATGTCCTCATCCAGAGAAATGGTGGTGAGAGGAGAGGAGAGGAGATGGGGAGGGAAAGAGAAAGGAAAAGGAAGAAGGAGAGGGCGGGGGCAGAGAGGGGATATCCAGAGTAGAAAAGTGAGTTAGCACACAAGTGTCCGTGTAGAAATCCCAAAGGATGCACAGAAAAGCTACTACAATTATAGAAATGAACTTAGAAAATTAACTTAAAAATGGTATTTCTATCTACTATAGTTGAACACTTAGAAATATAAAAGACTCTACTTACTACAGCATCATAAACATGACATGCTGAGAAAATGCTTCCCAAGATTTGTATGCAGCAACAATAAAACATTAATGAAAGCTATCAAGAAAGCCCTAAATAAATGTGGAGATATGTCTACAGATCTATAAATTCAATGTAACCCTATCGAAAATACCAACAGGCCTTTTTTTAGAGATCAGAAAGCTGATTATAAAAATCTATATGGAAAAGTAAGGAATCAGTATAGCCTGGACACTTTTACAAGCAAATTAAGGGCAACTGATCCCTCATTTTGAGACTCTAAAACTACATCAATTAAAACAACGTAATATTTGTGAATGATTAGACAGTCTGATAAATAGAACACAATAGAAATAGCAGGAATAGATCCAAACATTTATGTTGTGATATTTTGTTTGTGTTCTGACAAATAAAGCTTGCCTGAAGATCAGAGGGTGGAGCTAGCCACTAGTTAACCATAGAAGTCTGGAGGTCTGTACAGACGAAGACAGGATGTGGCTGGGCAGAGAGAGGAAGTGATAAGGCAGGATGGAGCCAGGAGCTCAGCTCTTCTCGGTCTGAGGAGTCAGAGAGGTAAGAGGTGACTGGGGCTGCTCCTTTACTTCTCTGATCTAGTAGCTTTTACCCCAATATCTGACTCCAGGTTTTTATTATTAAGACTAATTAGGATTGCACATCACTGTTGTCGGTTGCTTTTTTTGGCTCTTTTGGGAGGCCCTCTACCCAGGTCCCAAATAAATCACACACAGAGGCTTATTCTTAATTATAAATGTCTGGACTTAGCCTGGCTTGTTGCTAGCCAGCTTAACTTAATTATCCCATCTAGCTTTTGCCTTTGGGATTTTACCTCCTCTATTTCTGTATACCTTTCATTATTTCTTACTCCATGGCTTACTGTATAGCTGGGTGACTGACCCCTGATGTCCTCCTCCTTCTCTGGCTACTCCTTCTTCATCTCACCTCCTAGATTTCTCCTTCTATTAATTATCTCTGTCTGCCAGCCCCACCTATCCTTTCTCCTGCCTTGCTATTGGTCATTCAGCTCTTTATTAGACCATCAGTTGTTTTAGACAAGCACAGTAATACAGCTCCACAGAGTTAAACAAATGCAACATAAACAAAAGTAACAAGTCTTAAAATAATATTCCCCAACACATCACATTTATGATCAAATCACATTTCATTGATAGATCCATGCAATTCAATAGATAAAGGATAGACTTCTTGGGAAATGTTGATGAACTAGCTGTGTATATATATGAAAAGCAAACAAACAAACAAATAATAAATAAATAAGCAAGTCTCAGTCAATATCTTGTAAGATACATAAATATTGTTATTATTTATCAACATATAATATATATTATATATGAATAATAATGGGAATCACAGAACTAAATATAAAGACCAAAGCTAGAGGTAATTTTACCTATGTTTAGGAAATAATATTTTTAGAAAAGACAAAAGACATCACAAGCTAAAAATTTTTAGAGATAAGGTAAATTTAATCAAAATGAAAACTTTTCACCTTTGAATCTTAAGAAAATAAAAAGGGAAACCATCACAGATGAAAACATCTGCCAAGAACAGAGGGGAGACATTTATCTAGAATGTGTAGGAATCTTTCTTTGCTCTTAAAAACCTTCAGTTTGATGTGATATTATATGCTTGGTTTTGTTTCTCCTGTCTCTGACTTTAGTGAGATAATCAAAATGCTTACTAAGGCATTTATGGTTTCAAGTCTTATGCTTAGGTCTTTTATATAATTGGGTTGATTTTGGTGTATGATATAAGAGTCCATTCTTTCCAATGTGGATTTATGATTTTCCTTTCTCCATTATTATGTCTTCTTAGCAGCCTTCTATGCTCTCCTTTGGCCTATATGTCTGTCTTTAATACCATACTGTTTGGGTTATTATTGCTTTATAACATGATTTGAAATCAGAATGTCTATATCCCCTCTTTGGTTTGTTTTTCTGAAGATTATTTTGGTGACCACTGGTCTTTTGTCTATATAAATTTTACAATTAGTATTTACGTCTTTTTTTAAATAGAAGGATTTTGATAGAGATTATGCCAGATGCTTATATTGCTTAAACTAGTCTGGACATCTTAATGGTATTAATTCCTCCAGCCCATTAGCATATGATACTTTCTACTTAATTTATATATTTCTCTCTTCTTTCCAGCAGTGTCTTAAAGTTTTCAGTGTTGAGATCTTTTGCTTCCTTGATTAAACTTATTAAAATTTATTTCTAAATTAATATTACTATAAGTTGGATTGTTTTCTTGATTTCCCTTTGTGATAAATTGCTATTACTATGATAACAAATAGTATAATCCTCCTGTGGAGTGACCTTAAGTCCAATCAGAGAGTGTTTGGTTACCCCAATGAGTGTATGTTGTCACACAAGTTTTTGACCATTATTGTAGTTCACAGGGCTCACAGCAGGGTAAGATTGTTGAGGACTTTACTCCCTTATCTGGTAAGTATCAACTTGATTTATCATATCCCATGACCAAAGTGTATTACGATTAATCCATGAGTCTGTTAAATGGGTAACAGAATTTATTATGATATAAATTGAGGAAATACACTCACGATTATAGAATGGAGTAGACAGCAGAAGTCGTCCTCTGATCTGACCAGGAGTATATCCACCTCACAGGCAGGAGCAGGGAGATTGTATTATAGAAGCAGCTGTCTTTGAACCTATTTCCTAGCATATGATCTGTACTGTCTTCCCAGTGCCTTTTCACTGATGGACAGCAAGGTGGAAGTCAATTTGTTGTCTGGTTGAACATACATTTTGGTCTTCTTGAATGAATTCCTTATAAGAAGTCATGCACAACAGCAGGAAGCACCACCTCCTTTGGGCCTTATAGTCCAAGGTCATGGGTGGAGCAAATACCACTACAAAAGTGTATGAAGTTTTACCATCAAGTTCTCATGGGCAACCAAGAGTAATGCCAATACCCTGTACTTTTTCAGGGGTCTCAGACACCCCTGACCAATAACTCCAGGGAAGATATTCTACACACTGGGCTTTTTATTTGTCAGCCTATGGCTTGTGGGCACACACAACACACACACACACACAACACACACACACACACACACACACACACACACACACACACACACACACACACTACAGAGAGAGAGAGAGAGAGAGAGAGAGAGAGAGAGAGAGAGGTTTCCTTATGGCTTTTTAAAACATCTTTAGTGTTAATTATCCTTCTCCCCCAACCTGACCTCTGCTCTACCTTCCCATCTTTCTTCTCACTCCATCCCTTTTCCCCATTGGTACCATCTATGTTCAACTATCCCCAATCCTTAAGATCTGTTTTGGGAGCCGGGCGGTGGTGGCGCACGCCTTTAATCCCAGCACTCGGGAGGCAGAGCCAGGCGGATCTCTGTGAGTTCGAGGCCAGCCTGGACTACCAAGTGAGTTCCAGGAAAGGCGCAAAGCTACACAGAGAAACCCTGTCTCGAAAAACCAAAAAAAAAAAAAAAAAAAAAGATCTGTTTTGGACACTTTCAGTAATGATAACAGATGCTGGCAAAGATGGGGGTTTTCTGGAAGAAAAGGATGACCACCTAGTCAGCTGATTAGTGTCATTCAAGAAGACCAAAATGTATGTTCAGCCAGGCAGCAAATTGACCTCCACCTTGCTATCCATCAGTGAAAAGGCACTGGGAAGACAGTACCGATCATATGCTAGGAAATAGGTTCAAAGACAGCTGCTTCTATAATACAATCTTAGGCTGTTAGGACTCCTTAGCTGTGGGAATTTCATTACAGATATTATGGTTAGCTTCAAGTTCACCCCATTGTGGTGTAAAATAAAGATATTTTCCTGGGAGCAGAAGCCTTAGAGATCTTTCTCATCAAATAGCTTTTGCTAAAGCCCAAATCTCCACTTAGCATGGAAAAGATGGAGGTTTGTGATCAAAATGTACAGAAACCAGGAGGGTTGAAAGACCATTAGCTGGTTGACTGGGGACCTGGAGAACTGGGTTATCTAAATCCAATTTAAGAAGAACTGGAAGAACTGTCTCTTACTGGTGAGCCCTCCTGCTCTCCTTTTGAGAGGATGGTAATGGGTTCCATTTTCATTTTGCCTGTTTTTACAGTAGGCACTGACTGGTATAAGAAACATTTCCCTAAGCCAGAAAAGCTCCCTTGGATAACCATAAATGAATCATTGATTAGGACTCAGGGTCTTACAAGCCTGCATTGTATTCACAATAATGATGAACGTGACCCACTACAGAATGAAAAATGGGCCCACAGAAATCTAGACAAATGTTAGCTGTCAGCTCTGCCACCTTGGAAAAGTCCCTCATTTGTATGTGCAAATCGAATGAGGATATAGGAAGTATTATGGTAGTAAATGAGGAGAGATTCTTCAGGTTAATGCAGACTCCTCCATGGAGGCTAGCACATCAAGTTCAAGTCATCCAAAAGCCACAGACACCCTATCCTGGCTAGAAACCAATGTGATTGTGGCTGCTAAGTCACAGAGTTCCAACTCAATATGATGTCAGGTTGGCTGAAAGCAATTTGAGTTCATTTGCCTGTGTTGAGAGCAATAGCTGTACTGTTCACAATGGAAAGTGAATGGACCTCATCTACCAGTGTGGGGCATCTTTCTCTCATTCCCTTGATTCTTCCACTCTCACCTCCCACCCAACCTCGGCTACTTTAACACCAAGATGATTTGGGATGGGCTCAAGGACCACCTCGTATCTATTAAGCACTAAAGGCCACCTGTCTGAGCATGCTAGAGAAGGCAGTGCTGGGAACAGGAGCCCAACTACCCATCCCACACATTGGGTGGACTCAGCTACTAGAGTATGAGCAAGATTAAGAATGCTGTGGGAGAATAACATATTCTTGGGTGGAATATTTTAGGTCAATCAAAGGTCCTGTTGTTGTGACTTGCACTGCTGAATGTGTAAATGAAACAAAAGTGTTCCTCATTTAATAACGTATGGAGTCCCCAAACTCCCAGTGGATGCTTGTGCTCATGGACAGAGCTGAATACTATAGCCAACACTATGTTTCTTCCTAACATGTATGCTTATGATATTTGCTGGTAATTTGAATTTCTTCTTTGGGAGCATATCTATTAAGATCTTCTGCTCATCTTCAATTGTACTATCTTGTTGAGTTTCTTTAGTCCCTTATATATTCTGGATAATTAGCATTTGTCAGATGAATCATGCACAGTTGTTTTCTCTCATATCATAAGTTCTCTCTTTGGTCTATTTATTATTTACTTTGCTAACAGAAACTTTTCAACTTGTTATAATATGACTTACCTACTTTTGCCTATATTGCTTCTATTTTGCGATCTCATTCAAAAGAAACACTGTCACTACTGTAATCTTCTGGGTAGAAATGAAGGTGTTCTAGAGAGACACTTATGTCTCTCCATCTGAATATCTGGCTATTGAAACAATGAACCCCAATGTGGGTTCCCCCAGGAATCTCATGCTGAGAGAAGGCAAGTGCTCCAATCAGAGGGGAGCTTGTCTTTTGCAAAGAGACTCCACACAGTTGGAACAACTTGATAGAGCCCCTTTCAGGATGAAGTTGAAACCCAGATAATGATGGTTGGTGGTGGGTGTGGCTGCACCTGACCTAGACTGCTTAGCTCTGCACATCCTTGGCCTGTTTTGTTTTGTTTTATTTTAACTTCGCTCTCACTCCAGGACCCTAAGAAGGACTTGAGAGGTTTGCTGAATCTTTATTGTCCCTCTTACCAATATGGCCACATCAAATAAATCTTTCTTTGCTTTTGATATTTAATTTGGCTCTTTTCCTTGGCTTATTTAAGATAGATGGCCAGACCTGACTTGGGCACAGGTCGTGGTCCCCAAATCTGATAACAATACCATTGGCATAAAATGTTTCTCTTAGGTTTTTTTTTCAGTAGTTTTGTAATGATGACCTTATATTTTAAGTCTTCAAAGCATTTTGAGTTATTTTTTGCATAGGCTGAGAGAGAGGGGTCAAGTTGCAGTCTTCTGTGTAGGAATTTCCAGTTTCTCCAGGGTCATTTAAGGAGAAGACTCTTTACCAATGTATGATTTGGTGACTTTCAAATTAAATTGGTTGGCTCTGAGCATATGGATTCCTTACTAGGATCTCTGTTCCATGTCACTGATTTATGCATTAGTTAACTATAGCCTTAGAGTAGTAGTCTTTCATATGAGCCAGATTTTGACATGAGTCTCTCATCTTCTTGATGTTGAAAGCCTTCACTATATTGAGAATGATGTTAGAAGGCTGAATCCCAATGGCACTGGCTGTAGTGTGTCACACTACTGCAAGCAGAGGGTGTTTGGTAAACCATGATGAAACCCAATCCCTCTTCTTCTAAGTAAGACTTCCCTAGGCTTTGTAAGAAGATTCTCAGTGCTCAAGTGGATCCCTCTTAAAAAGCACCAAGCTTGCACTTGCCCATAGTGTGTGGCTGATCTGAGATGTCTTGTTACTTCCTTGGACTTATGACCTCATTTTGTATGGAGTCAGCATGGACACAACACTGACAAGTTGGAAAGCAGTCAACAAGTATCAATTGTCAGATGAAAATGCCATTATTTAAAGAATCAGCCAGGATGGTTCCAACAGCATATTACATGTAGATGGGTAGCTGGCTGTTGTCCTCCCTTCAGGAGAAAGTTTACCCATCACCCCACCACTTTGGGAGAGTGTTGTAAAGTACCTGTTAAAGCAATGACTCAAATATGCTGTGATTCAGCAATTTCATCTTTAGATAGAAATAGAAATGCATACATGCATTAACACAAAAAACATGTACATCAAATGACACAGGTAAGAATATTCATTTTACAATTATTCACTGTAATCAAAAATGTGGAACAGCATAAACATACCCTAACACTAGAGAAAAATAAACAAATTGCAGCATATTTGTGTGTCGGAATATTATATGTTATTAAATGAGTAGATTACTGTTATAAGAATATCAATGGATTTCAGAAATAAGATTTGAGCAAAAAAATCAATCACAGAATAATGTGTACTGTATTATTCCATTGAACTGAAATTCAAAAGAATTCAAAACAATCTGGGGCTTAGAGATGGGGAGGAGGCTTGATGCCAGTGGCTTTCTGACTTCCTGATCTGGTGGCAGCTGCGTGTGTGACTTTGCTTTATGAAAATTCATCAAGCTGTTGAAGCAGCATTTGGATACATTTCCCTGTATCTATTATACTTTAATCAAAAGTACTATGAAAAAATTAGAACTGTTACTAATAAAATACGGTGGCGACTAGGGCAGAGCCACAAACTGGAAAGCTGCACACTAGCCCCGGGTGGTAGAGAAGCATGAATCCAGTGTCAATTTCTAACATATTAGATGCCTCACTAAATCAAAAGCGAGACATACCACAATTTCTGGAATTCAAATTTGATTTCATGGATTATCCTTTCTATAAAAGTTTGGAAAAAGTGAAGAATCCATTTACATTTATAATGCTTAGTAAAACAAATGACACTCCTTTGTCTAAAAACCTGTATTATAGCAGCAGCCAATATTATTGTTTATTTTCAAGGAATAAAGATACATTTATGTTAAAATTATAAGTATCTGCAAGCACTATTATTGAATATTTTTCAAGAAGTTCTAGAAAACACAATAAGAAAGTAAAATTAAATAAAAAATTATGACTTGAAATTAATACTCTCTGTTAAGATTGGCATGATGGTGCACATCCTTATTCCCAGCATTCAGGAGACAGAGACAGTGAGTTCAAGGCCAGCCTGGTCTACCAGGGCTACATAAGGAAACTGTATCTCAATAATGATTGATGGATGATAATGATAATGATGATGATGATGATGAAGAAGAAGAAATAATAATCTCTGTTAAAGTAAGTTGTACTATGTGCCTAAAATGTAAAATAATAAACTCACTAAAGAACTATTTAGTAATAAAACTACTTTTCAACAAGTTGAATAATTATAAAACATGTATTTAAAAGCAATTCAAAGGAATACCAAAGAAGAAGAGAATTGGAGAGATAGCTCTGTAGTTAAGAACATGTACTGGGCTTGCAGAGGACCTGAGTTCATTTCCCAACATGCAATTTTGGTGGCTCACAACCACTGGTAACCCCAGCTCTGGGGATCTGATACCTATGGCCTTCACAGGCATCTATACTCACATGTGTGTGTACCCGTCACCATGACACACATATACACATAATTTAAAATAAAATTTAAATGCTTTTTTAATAGTGAGAAGGAAGAGTCTGATAACTATAACAAAATATAAGATACAGGGATATTTCTCAAGAAGTAAATGGCATTTGTAATAAAGGCCCAGCAATGGGCAAAATACTACTTGAAATGAAGAGAAACATCCTATTTTTAACTAGAAGATGGATCTGTTGTAGATGTCCATTCTCCACCACACAAATTTATTGCTTATAGCTTTACCAATAAACACACCTGAATTTGGGAATTTCACAAATTTATCCCATAACACGCCTGGAAAAATATACAGGTGAAAATCGTTAGGAGAATTATGAAAGTGAATAAGGATGGATGACTCGTGGCACACCTATTAAAATGTGCAATGAGGCTGCAATAATTAAGATAGTGCTGTCTTGGAATAAGAGCTGGCAGACTAATGAAGCCTCTCTGATGTCCACAAACATATATATATGAATCTGCTTTAAACATAGCAAATGAAGTTAAGTGGGGAATAGGTAACTTACCCACATCCTCTAAAACCATAAACATCATTTATTGTGTTCAATGTGAACATCTTGCTTATATGTGGTCTTGTAAAATGGTCATATTCTATATCCGCCCCCCCCTTCTCTTCCTTTGCTCACTCAATCCTTTGATATAAAAATCCATTCGGGTTTCCATTTGGAAATTTAGCCATCCTTTGTCTTGAGCACATGGCACTCCTTGGTATACATACACCATATTTTGCCTATTGCATCCCCTGTGCCCAGCATTGGGTACCCAGACTGCCCCAGTTTCTTATCAGACATCCTCTGGACCAGGAGATTTTAAAGTATGTGAGATGCCTTCTTCCTCCTGATTCTTCTGTTATTGTCTGGAACTTCCACCCTCTCTTGGCCATGAGTTTTACCTCTTCCAGGATGAGTTCTTTCCCCTTGGCAGAGATACACCCTCCACCTCATTTGGAGCTAGAACTCCAGAGCTGATGGGGTTCACTGTGTTGTGCAACCTGGTGCATACTGGCTATGACACCTCCCTTGTCTTTCTGGTGAGACTAGATCAGCATCTTTACATCAAACACTGTTTAGCTATAACACTTCTCAGAAAGTTGGACAATTGTTAAAAAGAAATTAAGACGTATAGTGAAAATGAAGAGTTCTCTCACTATAGTAAAATATAAATTACAGGGATTCTTCACACTGAGAGTCAAAGTAGGCTTCAACAAACAGTGTGTTTTAAGATCAATTTCATCAAGTTAGGATTATAACTTTGCAACCTGCATTCCTAAGCCTCAGCTTCCATACTTGAGCAATGCTAACATTGATACCTAGTGCATCGTGGAAAGCTGAGGCTTAGATGTGATGGTTTGTGGAAGGTATATTACTGATCTGTAAAAACACCGGGGCATTTTATCAGCTATACAAAGCCAGAGGTCCAGTGGATTTTGCCTGAAAGTCTTCCATCCTGGCTGGCTAGTCCCTTGTCAGTTTCTGTCCCACTTTCCCTTTAATTAACTGACAAGGGACTAGCCAGCCAGGATGGAAGACTTTCAGGCAAAATCCACTGGACCTCTGGCTTTGTATAGCTGATAAAATGCCCCGTGTATTTACAGATCAGTAATATGGGTGGGTTGGGAGGAGTGCGAGGGGGGCGGGAGGAGGGAGGACAGGGGAATCCATGGCTGATATGTAAAATTAAATTAAATTATAAAATAAAAAAATTAATAAATATGAAAAATAAAAAAGTCCCAAGCCATTCCTTTTCTACTCTCTAACTTTTCCTTTTTTTCCACAGAACTTTTCACTTTTAAAGAAGCTCGATAATTTAGGCATTTTGCTTATTGTTAGTGGTCTGTCTTCCCCTGAAAGAAGCTATTGAGGGCGTGGACCTGTTATTTGCTTGCTGGTGGATTGTGAGTACCTGGAAATAGCATCTAGGCTAGATTTAATGATGATTTGTGTTTGTTAACTTTGATCATAGGGAGAGCTATTATGCTGTTTAGTTTTATATCAACTTGGCCCAAGCTAGAGTCATTGGAGAGGAGGGAGCCTTAGTTGAGAAAATGCCTTCATAAGATCATGTAGGCAAGCCTGTGGGGCATTTTCTTAACTAGTGATTGATGTGGGAGGGCCCAACCCATTGTGGGTGGAGCCACCCCTAGGCAGGTGGTTCTGGGTTCTATAAGAAAGCAGACTGAACAAACCATGATAAGCAGCACCCCTCCATGGCCTCTGCATTAGCTCCTGCATCCAGGTTCCTGCCCTGTTTGAGTTCCTGTCTTGGCTTCCCTCAGTGGACTATGATTTAGGATGTGTAAGCCAAATAAATCCTTTCCTCCCCAAGTTGCTTTGGTCATGGTGTTTCATCACAGCGATAAAAACCCTCACCAGGACAGCTATTGTTTAGACATCAAGAGTGCCAGGATAAACTGGGAAGTTCTGAAAGATGCTCAGGAGAGTTGGTCATGCAGAGGTCAGATCTGCACAGAAACCTACCTGTTGCTAAGGAGAGGCTCCGGATGCTAGTGTATATGGGTCCATGGAAGAGATACCCGAGAGCTGATTATCTGAAAAGAGTACAGGTGCATATGTGGAGGAACAGGAATCTAACCCAGAGACTCACTTCCACATTTCTCTTCGCCTTTGTTCTCCTCCTTGGTCATCCTTTCTTCCTCTTCTCTGCCATCCTCTCTCTTTCTGTGCATTGATTCCTCTGCTTTTGGATGCCAGTGGTCCCCACACTTTTGCAAGCATCTGCACTACCAGCAAAGCTTATGAAAACCCAGTTGTTGGCTCCTCCCTGAATTGTTGATCCAATGCTTTGGGATGAGGCCTGAGAGTGCCCATTCCTGTTTCCCTTTTTAAAAACCTTGTTTGATTGTCATTGAGACAAGGTCCAACTCTGTATCCCAAGCTAGCTTAGAACTTGTGATCCTCCTGCTTCAGCCTGTCCAGTATCGGGATGACAGGATCAGGATGACAGATGTGTATAATTGTGCCTGGTGAGAGGATTCCTTCCTAGCATTCTTAGGTGATGCAGCTGCTGCCGTGGTGGTGCTGGACCCACTTCTTGAGAATCACTTCTCAATAGACTGCTCATTCTCCCTAGTCAACCTTTTACTGTATGTCTCTACCTGCTTCTCTGTGATCCTTCTCTTTCATTTCCCCACCCCTCTGTAACCCCCTCCCTACACATGCACAAATGATGCATGCACACATACAAATGAACATGTGCACACATCTTCACATGTATTATATATAATCTATAAGTATATACATAAAATATTATATATATATAATATTTCTATCTTCCATTATTGTGGGGTCAGTAATTCCTCTTTTGTGGAACTTGGAATCAGAGCAGATCAGAGAAGGAAGTCCCAGGCCCCATCAGCTGATATACTGTATCCCAGGCAGAAATTCTCTTCTCTCCAATGCACTTCTGAAGTCCTTTGTGTTGCCTCCCTGCTGCTGAGTGTGATGCACTTATAGACAGGGTGGGAACTGGAGCCCCAGGTCCCTCCACAGGACAGGCTGGGCCTCTGCTCTTCCCCACAGAGAATGCCTGCAAATCTTCAAAGACCACAAAGGTAGGGGGAGAGATGATAGAAAGTGAATCCATTAAGGGGCCTATAAGCTGACAGTTTCAAAAATAATGATCTGGGTTTCCTCTTATTTAAAACCATCCAGCTGCCCTGCTGCTTTTCATAGCTTCTGCAACTGACACTCACTAACGTTTGGAATTAAAAATACATAAGTGTTCACTGAAAAAAGCTGCTAATTTGAAGGTCATTAGCAGCCCCAAACATGTTTCTTTTATTTATAAAAACTGCACGTAATAAGGCTATTCAAACTTACCCTCATCCCTGGCTCTTTCCTCCAGGGTAAAGCTGCCTTCCTCACCTTGGCCCCAACAGTGTGCCCTCCACTTCCCTACACCTGCCCTCTGCCTGACACCTGCCTGGCAGCCTGTGGTACTCAGAGGAGCCTCTGACTCGCACTGACTGGGATGATGTACATGGCCATTAGAGTTGGTGAAATGGTCCCATCTTCCCAGGAAAGGGCACTTCCGGCAGTTCAGCAAGGGTGGCCTCAGAGGCACTTGCCTTGGTAATGAGGATATTTGGGGAAATCTCCCCTGTGGCTACAGCTTGTGTCCTCGATGCTTGGGTCTGTGTCTAGGCAGTCTAGTCGGCACACCTCTTCCTGGAGCCTGCCATGCTCCCACCCCTTGCAAATATCCTGCTGTGTCACTGTGATGGCCACTAGTCAGTGTTCACAGTTGGTCCTCTCTGTGTGCTTTCCACACCTCCATCATCTCTGCATGCCCTGGGGATTCGGCTTCGCAGGGCTGCCAACAGCTGTACCCTAGGGCCTATTCTTCATGTGTGCACAGAACTGCTCTTACTTAAGGCTCCGTCCCCTGGTGGCTTCCCTCTCAGCCGGGCCCTCTGCGTGGCCTCAGCTGCCTCCTTTCAGCTGTTGGTTTCATGAGGGAAATTACCAGGAGCCCAGCCTGTCAGCAGCCTTCTTGCAAATCCTCCTGGCAAAAGGATAAAGAGGGATGGGGAGAAGGCAGTGAGGCTGGGGGTTGCCGTTGCCATAGAAATCCAGAAATGGGACTGACAGCTGAAAAGCATCTCAGGGAGCAAAGAAGAGGAGGAGGAAAGGGGCCTGGGTAGGGTGAGCCTGTGTGAGTGGTAGCTGACCAATGGGCAGTCACACTGAGAACGTTTAGAGGAGGGACCTAGCCCAGGGTTTTGAATTTTGGATTCTGCCAGTAGGAGCAAGCCTGAGTAAAGAATGTGATTGAGAGAAGTCCCAGATCTACAGAAGTGCACCAGAGCCTGCGGGAGTCACTACACCCCAAGTCATGGGAATTCACCAGCTTTCTGGCTTGGAAGCAGGGAGAACCCCTTGCTGGGAGGTGTCCTTGAGTCCCTTCGAAAATTGGGCTAGGCATAAAAGGACACAGTGTGTTCTCCGATATTTATTCTATATATATATATATATATATATATATATATATATATATATATATATATATATATATGATAAAAAGGTCATTTGGGGCTTGCTTCAGCAGCTTCTCTTCCTGTGCTTACTTCTTCTAATTACATGTGTACAGCTTCCCATTATCCTTGCTTCTTGGCTTGGGCTGGAATAAGAGACTATTCCCCATTGTGGGTGGAATATAGCAGTTCTTAGCCCAGCCCAGATGAAGTCTCTGGCGGCTCAGAGGGCACAAAGGGGGGTGAGTGGCCCAGGAAGAAGGGGGTGGTAACATCTCCATTAAAGCCAACTCCAGAGAGGTGATGATGGGTCAGGGGTGCTGGCAGCATGAGGCCAGGCCCTCCAAGCTAATTCCTCCCTGGTCAAAACCAATATCCCCACGTTGTAGGAGTGGGTGCTGTCTGAAAATGACACTTCATGCCTGCCAGCTTCCTAGCCCAGGAGGCCCAAGCTTTAAAAACCAGCCCCTGGGCCTCTTTCAGTGGTACTTCTCACACCATTTGTGGGGATGTGGAGATGTTGAGAAAAGATCTTATATAGCTCAGGCTGGCCTCAAACTCACTATGTAGTTGAGGATGTCCTTGATTTCCCGATCTTCCTAGGTCTCCTTTTCAAGTACTAGGATTATAGACAACGTCATCACACTTGGCCATCTCCATTTTTAACTTATTAATTTTCTGTCTGTGGTGGTTTGAATGAAAATGATCCCACAGGCCCACAAGGAGTGGCACTGTTAGGAGGTGTGGCCTTGCTGGGGGAAGTGTGGCACTGGGGGTGGGCTTTGAGGTTTCAGAAGCTCAAGCCAGGCTCAGTGTTAGTCTCTCTTAGATTGTGAGCTCCATTAGAGAAAGATGGCTGGGAGGTCACAGGGATCCTGTAGTCACTTACTGCAAGTGAGTGAATGAAAAGAAGAAGAAATCCTTGGATTTCCTGGAGACTTTCCTCCAGGCTTTAACATGCTTCTCAACTTCCCTAGCTCTCTCTGGTCCTCCAGAGAGGGGAGGCCATTTTCACAGAGATGGATTCCACGGTCCTGGCTGTTTCTTTTCCTGGAGCCTCGTCCAGGGCCGCTGTCCTTTTAACACTGACCACAGCCCTTCTACTTTGCCAACACTCAAGAGAGGATCCTCTGGACTTCCATTGTTTCTGCTTTTCTATGAGTATAAGCGCGTTAGAGTACAATGCAAGTAACTAGAACTCACTTTCAAGGGAGAATTATCTGACAAGGGTAGTTAGAACCTGGATCCAGATTTACTTGGTTAGATTTTTACCAATATTTTCACTTCCTATTTTTGCCACCTCTATGATCTCAAGTATGACCCCTTTAGGCCACCATATATATATCATGTCCAAGTTGACCTTCCAGAGCAAGAGCTCAAACCACTACCAAGACTCAGCAAACCACTATCCATATAACATAAACAATCCTCCCCCTGTTTTTTTTTTTTTTGCAAATGAAGTTTTATTGAAACATGGCCATACCCTTTAATCCAAATACTACCTGTGAATATTTTCACAGTACAATGGAGAAGGTTGAATTGTTGCAACAGAGATCATATGACCTAAAATATTTACCATCTGCTTTTTCACAGAAAAAAATAATTTGTCATCCCCCACTGCACTGAATCTCCAAGAGAGGCTCGGTTTTGCTGTTTTTTTTTTCCATGCTGAGTTTCCTGCTCAGGACCACAAATGGTTAACTAACTCTCAGCACCATATGACAGTTTACAAATAAGACCAAAGGAATGATGTTCACTCAAATGAAATCAGCTGTACAGTAATGCCCCCTGGGCCAGACAAGTTAATGCTTGGCAAACTGCCCCGTCTATGAAACATCCCAGCAGGAGCTAAACCCCATGGTGGGGATAAAAACAATAAAAAGAAAAAAAAAACTTGTTAATTGTTAAATTGGATGTCAGAGAGAATATCTTTCAAAGTTGTAGTAGACACTGCGTTTGGAAAACATCAGACTGTGAGTAAGGCTGGAGGTCACAATGAGGCGGAGGAGCCTGCTCCCCTGGGAAAAGTGAACACGGAGTTGGTGCCATCTGCTCCCACTGGGAAAAGTGAACACGGAGTTGGTGCCATCTGCCACATCCTTCAGGGAGACTCACCCCCAGGTGCCCTGTTCAGCGGCAGCATTTTCATCCATCGAGAGCACAGATGAAACCATGTGAGTGAGCCGGCACGCACAGAGGCCTAGAGAGCTGGAGTAAGCATGGCTCAGTCTTGAGCCTGGGAGAGGTGACTTCACACAGAAGCAGGGGGGTCTGGGGGTGTAACTCCATAGTGGAGAGCTTGCCTAGCCTGCACCGTAAAGAAGTAAAAACAAAAAGGAATAATGTAATCAGTGGGTAGGAGTGGTCCTTTGTTTTTTAGGTGGGTGGAGAACGACGGCAAAGGGGCCTGCGTTAAATTATTAAGTAGAGGATTCCGGGATTCCTTTGGGTGGAGCTGAGAGTCTAAAGATGGTCAAAAGAGAAGGCAGGACACAGTTTCACTTGAATAACTTCTTTCAAAAGAATGCTTTACAATTTCTGCTAGATAGTGCATAGATTTTATATTAGACATATTTTTACGCCTACTTCACAATAAACACAGAATAATTTTAAAGAGTTTTGACACTTACATCCTAAAAAATATTCTGCCATTTGATGGTTCGCTCAACACATCATGGAAGCCCAACAGGTTGACCCCTGAGGATGGCTTTGCAGTCAGAGAAAATCTGTGGACAGTTATTTAGCTGAAGAAAACTCTTCTTATTGACTGACAGGCCCGGAAACTGGACTTTAATCAAAAGATTTCATTTAGTACCAGGAAGAAAGGGCACTGGCCTGTTTGTATGAGCAAGCCATGTGCCGATGCAACACACTGAAGAAAAATGTCTCGAATTCCTCCATTGGTCCAGTCTGACAGGCAGCCTGGGGATCTACCCAGGAACAAGAGGAAGCTTGAGTCCAGTCTCGGCACACATGCAAAGTGAGGGGCAGAAATGATTCAGATGACACATACATGCAACTGTGAACTTCACAAAACCCTCAAGCCTTCAGAGATTAAGGACTGACCTTTATCAGAAGGTGGGAGACATTTACAACAAACCCCAGGCCTGACTGGTTTTCTATTTTTTGGCCATATTCCCAAATTCTTAGATAGAGAATAAACTAACTCACAATGTGTCAGATTTTGAATTCGCTCCAAAAACCAAGAGTTGAGTTATTTGACCTTATGTTATTAATGTGAGATTTACATGTGGCCCTGGCAGATAATACCATCCCCATTTACAGACATATAACCTCAAGGTATGCATCAATCACTTGTGCTTCAGGAGAGACATGTACAATGTGTAGGGTGTTCTTAGAAGGCATCTAACTTGGGTAATGGAATTACTCAATGACTTAAGAAGACTACACTTCAGACAAATAACCTGAGTTCAAATCTAGCTCTTCACATGGTCTAGATTTGAACAGGTTGCTTGAGCATCTCCGAGCCGTTTAGCAAATTCATTCCTCAAATGGGCATCACAGTACCAGCTTAAGAGTAATCAGTTTGCTTGACTTTTTAGTAAGGATACAAAATAAATTACAATTGCTATCATCAAGTCTATTATTGAATTTGTGATTATTATTTTTGAGAACTTCTAAAGTGGTTGTAATTTCAGTTCCCACTCCAGGAACACCTCCTCTAATTTGTGGCTGGAAAGACTTACTTTAAATTCTAAGTGTAGAACACTTGCAGCTGACACTCTCACACCTAAGCCTAGTATGGGCACCCTCATCAGCTTATTCTCTGAACACCTCTTGACTATGGTCAGAGATCCCTGAGAAGTTTGTGATCATGTGATCATGTGATCATGTAGGGAAATCCCAGTTGGCTTGGAAACCTTCCTGGGCTTCAGAGCCTGGTGCTTGGGTGCTCAGCTTCCTGCCTCCAGACTTCTCCTACCCCATGTAGAGAAAGAGGCAACTGCTTGATCATGGGGCGGGGCAGGCATGCCATCTTAGGGAAGCAACATCAGACTTCAGAAATTCAGCAATAGGTGAACTCCCTTCTCAAATTCTCAAGAGTAATGTGGGTGAAAGTTGCAGTGGCTTGATGTGTTTGGGGGTCCCCTGGCAATGGGACCAGGACTTACCCCAGGTACACGAACTGGCTTTTTAGACCCCGTTCCCTATGGTGTGATGCCTTACTCAGCCTTGATGCAGTGGGGAGGGGCTAGGTCCGGCCCCAACTTGGTATGCCAGCCTGTGTTAACTACCCAAGAGAGGCCTTACCCTCTCTGAGGAGAGTATGGAGGTGTAAGGGGGTAGGTGGGGGGGGGGGGGAGGAGTGGGAGAAGAGAAGGGAGGGGGAACAGGGGTTGACATGTAAAAGAAAAGAAAATTTCTTTTAAATAAAAAATTATATATAAAAAGAGTCCTGTCGGTCTGCACAGTTAGACTCAGGACAGTGTCTAAGGCCTTCATTTCCTGCCAAGGCCATTGATGTGGGCAGGTGACTACCAATCTGAGTTTCATGTGTCTGCTCACCCATACCTTCTGCAGATTCCTCAATATCTGAACAGGTAGTCTGTGGCACACACCTGGGCAAACAACTCCATGTCCCAACTACATCTGGTTTAGCTCTTTTTTTCTGCGAGTGCTGGGAAGACAGTTTCAAGGGAGCTGGTCACAAGTCACACACCACACTTGCCTGGAAAAAACTTCTCTCTTTTTTCCTGAGCGATCTGTTAGTGAGCCATGCTGCTTCCTCGTCCCTTTTCTCTTTGGCATACCACAGTCAGAGGGCAGCTGGCTGGCTCTCCATCCCAAGGCTGAAGATTTGGTCTCCAAGCAGGCTTAGTGTTGCTCTGCCAGGCTGACTGTACTTGGAGGGCAATGCTGAATTAACGCTATGCCTTTAGGGTTTATACCCAGCACCCTACAAAACCCTTAGAGCTCAGAAGCAGTCCTGTGAAGGTTTGTCCTTCAAGGAGTTGAAGCCTTGATTTACTCTTACCAGATTCAACTTTCTATCACCCTACTCAACTTCCTGGGACTGTGGGAACTGAGGCTAGGTTCTGCATGAAGGCTAAGACTCTAATCCTGATAAATAGATACCCCAATCCCACAGGCCCTCCTAGTTGCTCCTATTGTCAGGGCCTTGTTTCCATTAGGATGTCCCTAAATGTCCCTTTTATTGTCCAGTGTTAATCATTCCTCACAGAGATCGCTCATTAATATCTTTACTGGACTTCTGAGCATACCTGCCACTGTACATATCTGGGGTTCTCTCTGATCCCAGTTCCAGAAGACTGTAAGTATTCTAGGTCACTCTGTCCTTTGGGACTGAGTCTCTCTTAACCTGACTAGGACATCCCTCCCATAAACATTTCTGTGCTGGGTGCACAAGGTTTAAAAAAGTGGATATGGTCCTGTCCCCGCCCTTCAGGAGCTCACTGTCTAGGTAAAACAGCTAAGTTGAGTGTAAAGAAGGAAGAACTATTGTGTAGGAAGCACAGAAGATGACTGACCACAGACAGGGCCATCTTCACAAGACACACTGGAGCTGGCCCTATGCCCTATGCTGGGGAGTGGAGGGAACTCCTGTCATAGGAAATGTCTTGAGACTGCAGACACAGGGATAGAAAGGGCCATAGTCAAGCAGCTGAGCTTGTCTTGTTGGAAACTTGGCTGGAAAGGTGGCCGTGGACCTCCAGGGCATGGTGAAGAATTTGGACTTCATCCCATCAGTGATGTGCAGCCATGGCCGGGCTCTGAGCAGGACAGGGGTCTGTGATGGAATCTCACTCCTTCCTCGGTGGCTCTTTTTCTTCCGTCCACTTACCTCTTTCATCAGAAACAGTGTGCCTGCCTTGTCATTCCAGTAGGGCTACAGCAAAGCCTGTGAGTTCAATCATGGTGCTTCCACGCAGGAGGCCCGGGAGCTAAGTGATTAGATTGTGAGGAAATTGGAAGGTGAGCTTGAGTTCTGCTGGAGTCCGTGTCAGTCCTTATTTCATTCATCTTCCAGACCAAATTAGACCCGCTCCACTTGGAGCCACGCGTCCTTCCACCTGCACTCGCTGCCTTCTCAGGGCCTGACCCTCTCAATTATCTTCCTTCTCTGCTGCGCTCCACACCCAGCTCTTTCATTAGCTTTTAAACATGCCCCAGCCCTTCCCATTAAGAAGTAGCAAAATAGCAACAAGCCAAAGGAGCCTCCTCCAGCTGTATTTGTGTATGTCTTCACCATGCACAGTCAATCTATTTGAAAGCTTATGGTGTTCTTTTCTCCATAATCAATCAGCCATCTTCTTCGGCTACTATCTCTGTGGTGAACTTGCCCTTAATAAGGTCAGCAATGCCTTCCCATAGATAGTTCATGGGCATTCCCTCTGTCTCTCTCTTGGACAGGGCCCCTATGTAGCCCAAGGCGGCATAGGACTCATATCAATCCTCCTGCCTCAGCTTTCTAGATACTAGGATTCCAGACATGTACCACTACAGCTGTTTTCATGAGTGCTGGCTATTTGTTGTGTTTGGAGGCATGATCTCATGTAGTCCAGGCTGACCCAAAGTTTGCCATGTAGTTAAGGATGACCCTGAACTCATCCTCCTGCCTCTATCTTCTAAGCCCTGGGATCACAGGTGTGCCTTTCTCTGTTGGGTCTTTTTCCAGACTCACCTCACATAGGCCCTCTTAGAAGCATTGGGCCTTGGGATGACTGTTCCTTCTCTAAAATGTGTTCCTCTGACTGTATGGACACCACAAGCTCCTGATTTCCCCTCCCCGCTGTGGAGTTTCTGTTGACACTCCTCTGGGAACCCTCAGTTGTCAGGGTGGCTATTGAATAGGCTGCATATCAAAGCTGCATGCAAGCTCACTTCTCTTTCCATCATCATATCCCAAAGCCATAAACTCTTTTGCTTCCATGACTTGACTGGGCAAAGGATGCCTCCAAGAGTACAAGCTAGGATTTCTTAGCTGGATTGTAGACCTCTGGACCCTGTGCTCATGGGCAGCTCTGATACTGTGTCTTCCTTCCTTGGGTTTCTTTCTTCTTGTATATTTCCTACCTCAGTTGATGTATGAAAACCTACCCAGACACCTAAACAAAATATGAGGGGTGTCATTTTAGTCCTTTCCTCTCTAACTCCTGGCAGCCAATCCACCTCCCCCTCTGCTGACCTTGCCTGATTTGTGTTTCTTGGGTGGATCTGTTTTCTTCACCTTTCTGCTACTTCGAAGCATACATCCCCAAGACCACTGTGGTCTTCTACCTTGAGCACAGGTCTCTGGATTAACCTCTCCAAATTGGGTTCGATATCTGCCTTTCCATTTTCCATCTGCTGGCCAGTGGCTTATATGAAGTGGATGTTTCTTGCTTGAATCTACTTCCTAGCCCATGCTTCAGAGTGATATACAGGTCCCTTATCCTCTCATGTAAGGCCCTTCATGGGGCAGGCCCTCCCCACCCCTCCAGCTACCCACAGCCAGCCCTTTATTCCTCAGCCTCAAAGAATAACCTATGACCCCACAGACATGACATTTGACTTCTGAAACGAACAAGCACGAGCTGTTCCCTCCACTGCTAACCCAGAGCTCAGCTTGGTAACTTCTTCCACTCTAGTTCCAGTTGAGCAGCACCTATGGGATCACTGTCTTTGACTGCTCAGGACGATGGTGGTTCTCCCATGACCGTCCATTTCCCCATCAAGTCACTTACAAAGTTGCATTCTGCTGTGAAGCCAATGCCTGGAACTTGGCATTGTATTTGGGGCAGAAGGCCATTTCTAGCACTACAGCAGTTGCTCACATGCAGGCAACTATGACTTCAGTAAGACCAGAAGAGGCGACTTAAATATCCTTGAGGAGACAGCAGCTTCTCTTCCCGGAGAACAGAATGGTATGGGCTCAGGAGCTTAGCGGAAGCTTGTTTGCCTATACATTTGTTTTGTTTGAGTGTTTTAATTTTTATTCCTTCTGCTGAGCAGGAGGCTGCAGAATTCTGAGTGAGGGTGTCTTCTGGGAGATTAAATAAATCTTGGAAGGAAGAAATTGTTAGTGTAGAGGGCTGTTAAAACACTGATGTAGGTCTGGTATTATGGCTCAGTTGAGAGAGAGCTTGCCTAGCATGCACAAGGTCCTGAGTTTGATTCCCAAGAAGACATACACTGAGCATAATGGTACACATTTGTAACCCCAGTTCTTGGGAGGTAGAGGCAGGGGGATCATGAAATCAAGGTATCCTGCTTATAGCCAATTGGAGGCCAGCCTGGGCTACACAAAGCTCTGCCTCCAGTTCTCCAAAGAGAAAATAAAATGTACCAGTCAAGTTTCCTTGGTCAGAGGAGCCCTGACAATCCCCATTTGGCCTAACGACAAGTTACTTTGGCAGTACATAGTCCCCAGGTTCAGGGGTTCAGGACACACTCCAGGTCCCTCTCAGGATAGGTTGCCCTCTGCCCCCTGGATTTGCTTCTGTCAGACCAGGAACAAGACAAGTTAGTTTTGCCTCTTGGAGCCCTTGTGCAGTAACTAACACTCAGTGGAAAACTGCTGTGTCCTCAGCTGGAGCTCTGGGGAAGACTGACATTGTGTTAAAGATTCAGACAGGGTTGAAAGAGAGCGTTTTAAACATCACAAAACTAAAATTAGGGTAGACTGGGACTGATAGCAGTTAAGAGTAATTGAGGAAGATCCCAGCGAAATACCTGGGGGTTAACTTATTTTAAAGCATGCTGTCTAAGGTCATGAAGTCTAGAGGTAAAATAATGACTTACTCAACTTTCTCAGTTTAAACTTTTTTCAGGCACCACAAATTCTAGAACCTTCTACAAGCCACATGGCATGCTAACAGAGAGCACCAAGGCAAGGATGAACTGTGTTCTCTTTCACTTGGGAATTGCCAAGAATTGTGATGTACTAAGTTGTGACTCTCAACAGCTTGGAACCACTCCAGGGCCCTTGATAACAAGGCAAGCCCCGAGGGATGCAGGATAGTGAGCGATCTCTTCCCCAGGTGTGCAGTAGAGGCCCATTCCCCACTGTTCATCCCCATTACCCTTGCTCTGAGGCCTGAGATCTGCCAGGGCCTACGTTTGTCCTCAGATCTCTTGCTGGTCTCCCAAGACTTGGTAGTGGTAAACACAGATGCCATTGGTCTCAGACCATGATCTTCCAGCATGACCCACACACCCTCTCCACCATTTGGCCACCTTTCTGTGGCCCTGGCAATTCCACTCTAACACTGCCTGGAGTCTCACCAGCGTCTGGGAAGACACAAACCTGTCTGTTTTTGAAAATGACCCTACAACTTCTATGTGTAGGGTATAGCACAGTGACCGAGGAGCTAAGTCTTCTCTGAATCTTTCCATTTCTTTGGTTATTGGGCCCTTTGAGATTCTGCATGGTGCCTGTGTGCTGCTGGTCTCCACTCAGGCTTCCCTTTACTTCATGTGCAAGGAACTTAATGTATCCTTAGCCAGTTGGTGACAGTCATTATTTTCAAATGATGATGAAAACCCTAGGTTATTTCACAAAGAACCTCTTAGAGCAGACAGAGCTATCTGGAGCTTGCATTTCTTATTAAATGGTGTAGTTTTTCCTCTTGTCCTCTGCCTCACTGACCCTCACCCCAATATTCCTAGAATCCTATGTCTCCATAGATACTGCTCTCTCTGTCCTCTTCAGGAGTCTTTGTTACTCCCTCTGAGTGTTGGAGTGACAGACAGAGAGAGAGAGAGAGGGAGAGAGAGAGAGAGAGAGAGAGAGAGAGAGAGAGAGAGAGAGAGAGAGAAAGAGAGAGAGACCAGGAGAAGATGAGTATCTCTAAGGCTTCTGCACATAAGCCATCTTCATTTCTGTCACCCCTGGCCCGCCTGCCATTGGCGGATCATACGTACGGACTCTTGGTGGTCTCCTTTATTTGAACCACACCCTGGGCTACATGGCAAGGCTGCAGATTGCATGCCGTCAGCTTGGCTTTGCATCTCACAAATCACTGCATGTATTTTAAGTTCTGGACATGTTATGGGAGGTACTCATGAACTCAGCAGCTATGGCTGCCCGCAGAAATCAAGCCAGTCAACATCCCAGCATGGTTGGGGGAGGGGTTCATAAGCCCCCACCCACACCTGAGGAGTTATTAGAAGCTGCTGGCTGCTGGGAGAGAGTCATTTTTCTTCAAGGATGTGACCACTGGTAGGTTGTCTAAGGACCAGTGGATGGCTCTATATCTATGTACTTATAAGCAGCACTACCTAGACTCAGTGGGTTATAAAAACAAAGAGAACAAAAAATTGGGAGGGGGATGTGGGAGGTCCCAGGAGGGGTCTGGAGGAGACAGTGAGGGATAGATAGATAGATTCACAAAATACATTATATACATGTATGAAATTCTCAAATAATAAATTAAAATATAATATTAAAAAAGTAGAGCTCTTGAGGCAAGAATGTGGCTCAGTCGGTAGAGTCCTTGTCCTGAGTTCTATTACCAGCAATCCCCCACACAAAATGTCTCAGTTGGATGATCGTTAGCAGCACATGCAACTGGAATCTAGAAGGATAGGCTCTCACAGCTAGTAGGCATCCTCCTGAGAGAACTCTTTGAAAGTTGAGAAGGAAGTCCCCTGAACCCTGCCTGCCAGTCTCCCCTATCACTTCACACCCAAGAGTGTGAGGGTTCATGCCTCTCTGAGTTCCCAGGAACCCCAAGAACGCCAGCAACTATCACTTCCTGAGCCAGCGTCTTCACACAGAACACTATGAATTCTCAGGGAGGAAAGTTAATGTAAGTCTGGCCTCCTGGGCCAGCAGCATCAGAACCATTTGTAAGATGTTTAAGTTCTAGGTTTTACTCCAGGCCTGCCAAATTAGAAACCCAAACATGGGTTCTGTATCCTGTGATTACAACCCCCTCCCGGGTAATGTCAAGTCACACTTTGGTGTAACAGCCCACTGGGGCAATGGTAAGGAGTAGGGTCAACTGTCCTAGTAAAATGCCGACTCCATTGTGTGACCTAGGAAAGGTCTTTGTTCTTGAGATTCTGAGTCTGAAGGTGGGAACGAGGCAGGATCTGCTGGGACTTCACAATTTATAGTGAAGTAGAGATCTCAGATATGTAAAGCTTTAAAAGACAAAGGCTGCTTGCTAGTGACACTCCTTAGACCCCTTCCTGCTTCTTCTATTGGTCTGGGTGGTGGTGGTGCTGGGCAGCTTTGACTGGGACACCAGGTAGGGTGTCTGCAGAGCAGGCCTGAAGTTGTTGAGAGCTTGTTCATGTCAGTGTCACTGAGAACTGTGTCCCCTTCCTGGGCTCTGCAGACCCTTCTTGTTTTCTTCTCTGTGCTCTGCCCTTTCTGGGACCTTGTGCTAACACCAAACGGAAGTGCTTGACATGAACTTCATGTTAACCCTGCCTTGACCACACCAAGATTGGTAGGTTGGTGTTGATAGTGCTAGAGAGGAGACTGAGTAAGAGATACTGCCTAAAGAATGTGGTGACAAATCAACTCATCCCTGTGAAAACTGAGAATAGATTGGTCATATGGCTTAGGCTTGAAAGACACTCATGGATAATTAGTAAACTACTGTGCGTGTAATTGTTAATCAACTAAGCAGGGGAGATTCTGTCTTCCAGTCTCCTGGCTGAACTAGAGCCCTCTGCAGACCACATGGGAATCTGTTGAAGGGTGCTCTCTCTCCCCAGCTTCCCCCATCCTCCAGGAGCCAACTTTATAGCTATGCTTTAAGGTAAGCTCACCTGGGTTGTAGCTGTATCTTCAAGTTATGAGTTACTTTGAAGGTGCTTCCTGCTAGTCCAGAGCTGGTAACTCAAGGCCAGAATTCCCCTGTGACAGTTTAAATCGTGAACTTAGAACAACCTTCAGGGATGGGAGTCTCGATAAGGCTTGCCTAGGTCGGGTTGGTCTATGGGCATGTCTAGGGGTGATTGTCATGATTATGTTAATTGATATGGGAAGACTCAGCCCACTGTGGGCAGCACCATTCACTAGGCAGGGGATCCTGGACTGTAAAAAGTAGAAGGGGCGCTGAGCACAAATGAGCATACATGCATTCATTTTCTCACTGCTCTCAACCGTGGATGTGATATGACCACCTGCTTAAGGTTTTTAATGCTTTGACTGGCGTGCAATAATGGATTATCACTTGGAAGTGTGAGTCAAATAAACCTTTTCTCCCGTGGGCTGCTTTTGCTATGATATTTTATCACAGCAACAGAAATGGAACTAGGATTCTCTCCCATCAGTTCACTAGGCCTAGAGGAAAAGGCTCACACTGCCTTAGATATATATTGAGTTTGGAACCAAGGTTTCTTCCAAGTCCTCACATCTCCCTAGATGTGTGTTTACAGACATAACAATAGCAAGCAGTCTAAAGTTTGGACATCAACTTCTTAGTATAGTGTGTGAGCTAAAATCAGAGTCCAGGGACACACACTCTGACAACATCTTACATAAACCCAGACATGCTTCTGCTCTTTTTAATTAGACAGATAAAATTAGCAAGGAGATTAAGGTAAAAGGAGAAATTAAAAATATTTAAATGTTAGGTGGAATTTACAAAAGTGAATCAAACAATGAACAATGAGGTACAAGAAGGAATGTGAAGAGAAACACGGACAGGACAGAGACATTCCTCGGATGTCACACGGCTTCAGCCAGTCCGCAGGCCAGGCAAGAAAGAATTCTCCCTTGCCGCCTCTAAAATTGCTGGTTCCGGGGATGTGGAAGAACATTCTCCAGAAATCCTTTCCTTCTCCTTTTCTTCAGATCTTATCAGTGATAACTCTTCAGTCAGCATCATTCTAGAATGGCCCACACTGCATCCAATTCAAACCACTCACCTGTTTCCTTCTTAATTTGCAAACTCTTCAGAGACTGTTTTTTTTTTTTTTTTTTTTTTTTTTTTAAATTTTCATTTGAGTTCCCCGCCCCGCTCTTTTCTCTTCCCATTGAGCCAAGCAGCCAGTGGGCCAAGCAGAAAGCCAGGCCAACAGCGTATTCCAGCCCCCTGAGACCTCCCAGAGCCCAAACTCTCAAAGCCCAATTCTTTTTTCTTGTTTGCATCTGTCACGAACAAGCACAGTCGTTTTATAACGCAGACACACATACGTGTGCGCTTGCACACGGAAACAGGTTTTTTCTATTATTTTTCCAATTTGTGGTTTCTTTTTTCCTTTTTGCAGAAAATGCAAACAAAAGAAAAACGAGGTTTTCAATTGAAGGTACATCTCTTCTTCAATATGAAGACATTAATTGGATTGGTTGGATCCCCATGCAGTAGTGGTCAGCAAGGTCCTTTGGCAACTGACAGAACAACATCTGGAGACTCAGGAGCTGGGTTTGATTTGAAGAAACTTCCCTACACGAGTCATGAGCAAAGGGAGATGATATGGGGAGGGAGGAGGGACTCTCAGGGAGGAGTACAAAAGGAGAAAAGAAAAGAACATCATTGGTGAGGGAGAAGATGGAACAGCCCGAGGCTTGTGTCTCATCCCTCCACCTCCTTCCCTTCTTCCTGCAGACAGGTAACTCCAATCCCTTAGGAGCCGAGTTCACCTTGGTTCCCAATTCATATGGATTCAGCTTCACTTCTGTTAAACATCACCTTTCTCTATCTTTATTATCACGTGTTTGGTTTCCCACGGCATCGACGTGCTTCTGTTGCGGAGAAACGACGATTGCCCATGAGCCACGGGTCCAGTTCATTCTTCACAGATGGAAAGTTGTTTCCCAGCCAAAAAGCTGATCTTTCTTGCACATTCCACAGTGGTCAACCTCTGGTTTCCCTTTGACCCTGGTTCTTTTCACTTCCTCTCCTCCCCTGTGAATGCAAGTGTTCTCATGCCATTACCGATGGTGACTGACTCATCTGGACCCTCATCGAATGGATGCTGCTCAGAATCTTCTTCTGATGGCCTGCCAAGGTGACCCCTATTCTCAGGAGGTCTCTAGAAGGGCAAAGGAGTCAATGTTAGAGTTAGGGCAGCTTTTTCACAGCTCAAACTTAACACCAAAGGCATGCTCCTGAAAATAGTAGGGTGGGCAGAAAAATGTGCTAAAAATCCCAGAATCTTAAGTGAAATCAGGCCAAGTATTTACCAATATTTCTTTTACTTTGTATATGTGCAAATGTGTGTGAGTCTCTAGTGGTGTGTGTGTGTGTGTGTGTGTGTGTGTGTGTGTACATATATGTACATGGATATGGAGGTCAGAGGCCAGCCTTGAGTGTTACTCCCTAGTCACCATCAACCTTGTCTTGTGTGTTTGTTTCTATGAGATTGTCTCTTGCTGTGGGATGTTCTGTATGGCAAATGTGTTGCTGATTAGTCAATAAATAAAACACTGATTGGCCATTGGCTAGGCAGGAAGTGTAGGCGGGACAAGGAGGAGAATAAAGCTGGGAAGTGGAAGGCTGAGTGAGAGAGACACTGCCAGCCGCCATGATGACAAGCAGCATGTGAAGACACCGGTAAGCCACGAGCCGCATGGCAGGGTATAGATTTGTGGAAATGGATTAATTTAAGCTGTAAGAACAGTTAGCAAGAAGCCTGCCACGGCCATACAGCTTGTAACCAATATAAGTCTCTGTGTTTACTTGGTCAGGTCTGAGCTGCTGTGGGACTGGCAGGTGAGAGAGATTTGTCCTGACTGTGGGCCAGGCAGGAAAACTCTATCTACAAATGGCATCCAACATGGTGGCAAGAGTTTCCACCTAAAAACTGAGAAAAAAGATTCTAAAACGGAGCTAAAAATAGTTCCTAATTGTCTCTCTCAAATGAGCGGCAGCTGCCGGTTTGAGCTACTGGCCGGTTCCTAGAGTGTGTGCTCGACCTGCCGTATGGCGGGAATGAGGCCTCTGCAAGTGGCAGATTAAGCTGCATGGTGGATTTAGACTTTGCTAGCACAAAACAAAAAAAAAAAAAGAGGTTTCTGGTCTACATGCTGCTTGGATTAAAAACATAGACCCACAATAGCTCCCAGAGCTGGCGGTAAACCACTGCCATGTTGGGAAGCTGAGGTGGGCGGAGCCAGCAGCCACAGCTGCTGCAGTTTAAAGCAATAAATTCACAATAAGACAGATACAGACGTAATAGTTTACAATGTGTGTAAAATATACGTAGGCTTGAAAGAGACAAAAAAGGTGATACATACAGTTATAGAAACAAATACATAGTTTTAAAAAATAAAGTCTTTAAAGAGACAGTAAAATTAATATAAAAAATAAGCCACGTGAAGATGAATATTACACAGAGAATCTGGATTGTGTTGTCTTTGGGATTTTTAACTGCAGAAAAACATTTGATTGTAAAAACTGTTGAATTATGCCAAAATGTATATTTTAAAGGTACCTTGACTTCAAAATTTGGATATAAGGATATGTTGCTTTGGAAAGGAGACTCTGCTTTTGTTCCCACAGAAAGCCAGAGGCTATGGATTTGTTCCAGATTAAGATACATCAGGTTTGACCAGCCAAGACCTCCTGAAAGGTCTCCGATGACACCATGGCCCAGACGATCCAACATCCAGAATGGTTTGAAGGCAACTGGCTCAGACAATACACCCTCATGGACTATTTCATAATCCTAAAATTTTCTTTATGTCCCCATAAGATACAGCGCCCCCCTCCAGCAGGAAGTAGTAAGAGAAGCTACGCCCAAATTCCCAAATTATATGTAATTTTACTTTGTTAAGGTTAAAACCTTCCTTTTGGAAAAAAAAAAGGGGGGGGGAAGTGCTGTGGGATGTTCTGTATGGCAAATGTGTTGTTGATTAGTCAATAAATAAATCACTGATTGGCCATTGGCTAGGCAGGAAGTGTGGGCAGGACAAGGAGGAGAATAAAGCTGGGAAGTGGAAGGCTGAGTGAGAGAGACACTGCCAGCCGCCATGATGACAAGCAGCATGTGAAGACACCGGTAAGCCACGAGCCGCATGGCAGGGTATAGATTTGTGGAAATGGATTAATTTAAGCTGTAAGAACAGTTAGCAAGAAGCCTGCCATGGCCATACAGTTTGTAACCAATATAAGTCTCTGTGTTTACTTGGTCAGGTCTGAGCTGCTGTGGGACTGGCAGGTGAGAGAGATTTGTCCTGACTGTGGGCCAGGCAGGAAAACTCTATCTACAGTCTCTCACTGACTGACCTGGGGCATGCCAATTATGACAGTGTGGCCGGCCAGTGAGCCTATGGGGTCTTTCTGTCTCTACCTTTTCAGTGCTGGGATTGTAAATGAATGCCACCCTACCCAGCTTCTTTCACAATGATTCTGGAGATAAAACTCAGGTCCTCATGCTTGCCTAGCAAGCATTCTACTGACTGAGCTATCCCCCTCGCCCCCAGCACCAAGTTATAATATTACCCTGCTCAAACTCATGTTCTCTGTGCACCCCTTGTCCCACCAATCTCCATGGGCCATGCCTTATTTCTCATCCATGGATTCAGAAGCAGCCTTTTCACAGTGGCATGACCCTCAGGTGGACTGGAATTTTCCTCTGACTCTCTAAGTGCACACTCTATGGGACTTTGGTTATTTTGTGGAACTTTCTGCCTAAATTAGTGAACACCCACTGAGATTGAAAAGCTACAGGGCTTGCCTGGTCTTCTGATGTTTCCCCCTGAGTTTCCAATCTCTCACTCTGTTTGAATTTTAATGCCATGCATTTTTAAGAAGGGTGATCTTAAAATAACTTTAAAATATCTGCCCAAGTAGGAATCCAAAGAATATGTCTGGGAGAGAGTTTCAGATCGGATTCATTTGTCAACTGTGAGAATTAATATGAACAAGTCCTTAGCTGGTAACAATGCAGAGTACTGCCCAAGTGCATACCATGTGCTATATACTATCCTATCTAAACTTGCAGGGATGTGTTTCTCAGTCATCAGATAGAGAAACTTCAGTCACAGATGGTAAGTTTAACAGCACCCAGGTTTTCTGAGCAGGCAATGGACCACACGCATGCTTGTTAGACCATGCTATTCCATTTGTCTCTATACAAACCAATGACAAGGGCACTATTCTTACATGTGCATTTACAGACAAGACAAGTGTCATTCAAAGAAGTGAAGCACTGAATATCACACAGCAGGTAAGCAGTGAGAGACATAGAATTCAAATAGAACAGCACCTGGTTCCCAGCCTCCTAACAGGCCTTTCAAACTCTTCTACGGGACTGCTTATGTCTTCCACACTCCCTGAGCCTAGCACAGGCAAGCTTTTTTGTATACTGCACACCCTGGCAGACCCTGGGCTGTGTGTCTGTATCCACAATGCCTTGGCCCTACGCCTCCCCAGACCCCAGCGCCCCATGTTAGCTAGCTGCAGTCCATCTCTCCAAGGCTGCAGCTGCTTGAGATAGGCAAATTGCCTGTGTCTTTTATAGCAAATACTTTGGGGAAGCATGCTTGAATTTTGAATTCACAAATTGCCCCGCCATCTATTTTATCGAGTTGCTCATTTTCTTTTTTTTTTTCCTCCATCTTTCATCTCTCAAGAAACAAACTGAATTGCTCCAGTACTGTGTGGCTGTGTTTTACTTTGAACTAAATCCCTTAATTTTCAGTTTGACTTTCCTTTTAATCCTCTCCTTGTTCCTTTTTTCTGCGACTTTCCCCAGACTGAAGGAACAGCTTTATTTGACTCATTCAGTTATGGAGGGGAGGAGGGGGAAACATGTCAAAGAAAAGTCTTAGGCAGACTAGAATGAGCAAAGTAGTGTGGCCCTGACTCGATGAATGCCTACACTTAGGCCCTCTGATCACCCAGGAGCATCCCTCTGGGCGCTGCAAGATGGGAAGGCTGGTTCTTTTTAACTTTGTTTATTTTAGTTTTGTGCTGTCCAATTGGCAACCATTCAAAATGTGTAGGACTATCTTTTTTTAGGGATCACCAGGAAATGGACCTTTACCAAACACACACTGCTATTTAGTGGGTTCAAATGGAGATGCACATTCAATCCACCAAACGGAGAAAACCCAGACTCCATCGTTTATGATAAGAATAAACCTCACAGTGATAAGCCTGACTCCAGGCATGGGCCAGAAGCCAGTCAGTGTCTGAAATCTGTCCTTCTGCACCGGAGTATAAAGCCAGGAGTGGATCTCCACTCTTCTCTCCCGGATGAAGCAACTGGCCTGGTCATAAGAAAACCCCAATGCCCAGCATTGTGCCTAAGATATAACAGATGACCAGTTAACATATTACCTGCCTGCTGGACTGATGGGTCCTCAGTCATAGGAGACATGTATCGCAGGTCTCCAAAATCCATTCTGATGCTATCAGTATGCATTGTAGCTCAGGGGTGTGTGTGTGTGTGTGTGTGTGTGTGTGTGTGTGTGTGTGTGTGTAAGAACTGATTTCCTGGCTTGGATTATTTGAACTGTTTAAGTACACAAGGCAAAAGCAAAATCTAAACCTGGTCCTTCTTGTGTTTCACAACCTTTGTCATACATCAGAATGACCTGGGGAATGCTGAAATCCCCTAAGCCCTGCTCTCACCACATAGCACTAATCAGAAGCCTACAGGTGGTGTCGATACTTTGGTCTTTTGTAGTCCAGGCTGGCCTTGAACTTGATATGGTAACTGAAGACAACCTTGAGTTTCTGATCCCCTTGTCTCTACCTCCCAAGTGCTCGGATTATAGACATGCACCACCATGCCCAGTTTACACAGTGCTAGAGGCTGAACCCAGGGTTTCATGTGTGTTAGGCAAGCACTCTACTGGCTGAGGCGCATCCCCAGGCATAGGCTTTCGTATTTCTTCAAGATTCCCAGACTACTCCCATGAGCGGCAAAGCCTGAGACCTCTTTTGGCCCTTAGAGGGGAAAGGTGGGGAGGGGGTAGATGCACATTGAACCAGCAGCCGGAAGAGCAGCCTGTGCCCCATCTTGCCTCCTGTGTCGTTCTATTTCACAATCTGTTGAATGGAAAGACTGGAGCTGGATAAATATTTCCCAAACTGCAGTTCCATAAAAACCTGTCCCTCAAAACTATGGTTCTAGGGTATTTAATAATTTGAAATGGGCTTCTTTATCTCAGGGTTTCTCGTGGCCTTTATAACGCTAAAATCAGCCGTGAGTCTCCACGAGGATGATAAAGTGTGCAGTACTTCCCAAATTTATTTGACCGTGAGACCTTTTTTCCAAGGAGAACCTATTAGCATTTCCCACAGCTGGTGCTGCTTGCAACGTTCTGGGGCAAACGATGGACCACATAGATCTTTAAGAACCCATCTCGCTCTCATCTTATTTGAATAATTTTATTTTGTGTATTCCTCCACACTCCTGTGGGAGCAGCAGACTGGCACGTAATGAGTAGGGGATGGAAGCATGTGTGTGTGTGTGTGTGTGTGTGTGTGTGTGTGTGTGTGTGTGTGTGTGTGGGTGGGTGTTTACAAGGGTTGTCCAAGTGTGAGGCTGACGCCCGGCTCCACACTGAGTCAGTGCAGTGCCCTGCCTGCGACTGTCTGAAGTGCTGGAGCCTGCTGTGTTCTTCCCTTCCATCTGGATGCTCTCTTTGGTGGGCTGAATGTATAAACTTAAATGGGGAGGAGACTTGATGATTAGAAAAATGACATATGGCTACGACTATGAAGAACTCTCATCCAGGGCCCAGAATAGATCTCTACCATCACCCCCAATCCTCCTCCATCTCCCGCCTTCATCTTCTCAAAGTACAGCCTCCCAACAAGGCTGGCTCTATATAGAGAAAGGGCCTTGACCCACATCATCTTCAGGAGCAGGGAAGGGGCCAGAACACTTTAGCTCTGGGCTGGACAAAGGAGGGTCTCTTCACTTACTCTGACGTCATCTGGGTGACCAGCTGGAGGGAGGTGAAGCCAGCGGTGAGGAAGCTGTCCCTGTACTGGACCATTTTGATGGCACTCAGCCAGTCATCCACGGTAGTAAAGGCCGTGAAGTCTGGGATAGAGCGGTCAAGCAGGGGTTGGGAAGGCCTGGCGAGACAGAGAGGAACAGGTGACCTCACGGCTGAAGAGAGGGGGCACTCCAGGCTGACCCTCCCCTCCTGGCACTGCCTCCAAAGCCGAAGGACCAGTCCTCCACTCGTAGGCATTGTCACAGGTCAGTCAACAACACAAACAGCTTGGTACAGTATTCAGTTGAAGGGAGGGGGAGACTGTGACTCCTCATCCCAAGATGTGGTCCTGTAAAAGATGTGTATAGCCTTGCCAAATCTGATGGCAACGGCTTTCCTTTTCCTGTTATCTGAAAAGCAAGGCATGGAACAGCCTAGCAATGACTGTCCTTCTCTGAACAGACTTGAAGTAGATACGCAGGGAACTGAACCAGCCATCTTGATGTCAGCTATCTTGAGGTCACTCCAGTTTCACACCCACTTTCCCTCTAGGCCACAAGAGTTTACTTCCTGTATCTTTGCATGGCATTACCCTCGTTAAGGTATTCTCTTGAGCTCTCCTTTACAAGGTCCACACTGAAGCCAGATACACTTTTCAAAATGCAGACATGATCACATCAAAGCTGTCTCCTTGACCGTAATACATACCAAACCCTTTGATGGGTGCTCACTGTTCTGAAAATGAAGATAATGCCCAATACACCCCGAGGACGGTGAGTGGCCTCATTTTTGCCCACCTCACCAGCTTCCTCAACTTCATGCTTAGCAACGGGCCCTGAGCACCTGACCCTCCTCACAGGCTGAGCACTTGCCCTTTGCTCCAATCTCCATGCTGATCTAGTCGATGCACTCTGGTCCTTCAAGTCTCATCTGCAAGATTGTTACCAGGTCCCTCTCGACTGCAATTGGAGACATGAGCTCTGGGTGCTCTGCATAGGACCCTGCCATGTCAGCCATTAAGATCTTAATTTTAAATTTTTTTATGATCATCTGATTAATGTCTGCTGTTCCTAAATTATTTTAAACTCCATAATGGCAAGGACTACATCTTACTTGTATAGAACCAGCACTGGCTACAAAGACTGGCCTGTAGCCACCTACTACATTTTAGTTGAAAAGAGAAATTAACAAATGCGTTCACGCAAATAGAGGTAAGTGAAGCACAGCAGACACTGTAGCTGACAGCTGTGTTGTGCACCCATTCATATCAAATGATTCTGCCGTGTATTTTTTTTTTTGGTCCCACAGTAATTGGAGCCTTTACCTATCATCTAACTATTGGCAAAAACTTCGAGCCCACAGCTATACGGGCCTAGACAATCAGTGCCGTTAACAAAAAGGTACCTCCTGGAAACAAGATCATCTAGAAATGCTGTAACACCAATCATATCAGATATAGTCTACTAATACAGAATCCAGTACTGAGTCCACTGGCTGCCAACAGATGGTAGAAACCTGACCAGGTCTTGGAATATCTGCTCACAATGGACACTTGGAATATATTTTAGAGGGAAGGAGGATAAAACGAAGGCAAAAATCTGGGAATGTATTCCATAGTGGATAATCTGTGCCACTCTGACTGCTTCTGACAGAGCAAAGGCTGCCAGCCATGCCCTTGGGCATGAGAACAACCACATCGAGGTATTACCCTGTTTCACTAGACTCACACAGCGGTGATGGTTGCCACAGTCTTGAGACTAGCTGGGTTCCGGATCATCTTGTCCAGGGTGTTGACAATCTCTGCAAAACGGGGCCGGCTATTGCGGTCCTTCTGCCAACAGTCCAGCATGAGCTGGTGCAGGGCAGCTGGGCAGTCCATAGGAGGGGGCAGCCGGTAGTCCTGTTCAATGGCATTGATGACCTGTAGTGGCAAGCAAGAATCAAGGTGACTAGGGAAATGTGTCAGCTAGTCATTAGCAAAGATGGAGTCTCCTCTAGCCGGGTTGGCACAGGTATGTTCATTGGTCACCACATATTTCCCACTATGTGATTTGCTGTGATCTTGGTTTCCCTACTTAGGAAGTAGGGACCAGATCTTGTCCCTTTGTGTCTCCTGTACCTGGTGCAGGGCCTGATAAAATTGGGTCTCTGCAAATGTTTGTGTAAGAACAAGAGGGTCAGAGGGCTGGAGAGGAGGCTCATTGGTTAGGAGCACTTGCTCATCTTGCAGGAGACCAAGGTTTGGTTGCCAGTGCCTACATCAGGCAGCTCTCAACCATTTTCAACTCCAGCCCAATGGGATCTGATCCCCTTTTCTAGATTCTTCAGTTACTGGCTGCCCATGGTGCACACATAGACAAAGACACAAACATACACAAATACAAATAAAACATTTAAATAGGTTTTAAGAGTAGAAAGTGGGACCAGAGAGCTGGCTCCAGTGGTAAAGAGTGTGCACTGCTCTTGCAGATGAATGGGTTTGATTCCCAGCACCCACATTGTACAGCTCACAATGGCCTGTAGCTCCAGAACTCCAGCTCTAGAGAGATCCAATGTTTCTGGCCTCTGAGGGCACCAGCACTGCCGTGTGTGTGCACATGAACACACACACACACACACACACACACACACACACACACACACACACACAGAGAGAGAGAGAGAGAGAGAGAGAGAGAGAGAGAGAGAGAGAGAGAGAGAGGGGACAGGTATAGGAGCTAGGCATGGTACACACTTTTGTAATTCCAGCAATTTAAAGTCTGATGTAGGAGGATTCTGGGCTAGCCTAGGCTATATAAGAATACTTTGTCTACAAAACAAGAAAACAAAAGGTATGGGGCTCAAATTTGCCTTCCTGGAAGCAGGTGGAAAACAGCAGTGACAGATTATGCGGAAACTTGGTGAACTAGTTATTTATAGATATGCTCCAAAAGCCTGAGATGGCCTCATTCTTTCAGTCCTGAGGGAAAAGGAAGGGAGGAGATGAATCAGCATTGCAGGTCCCACTCCATGCCTGGACTCCTCACATGCATCCTGTGCGAGGCTGCCCTAAGCATCCTGAGACAGCAACATGGAAAGGACTGGAGGTCAAGGCGAACAAACTCTGCAGTGTGGTGACAACAGCCCACAGAGCAAGGTGGGCTCACAAAGTGAGTGAAAACCTCTAATCCAGTGTGGGTGGCTTTCACCCCTCTGGTGAAAAAAAACTTTGTGAAACTTTTGGGACCTTTCGGTGCTTTATTTTTCAGACATGTGTGTGTTTTCACACTGTACTTCTTAATTCAACTCATATAAGTCAATTCTGCCTGCTATGCACTTTCTGTATCAGGAAAACAAAATCACGACCGACCCAGGTTCTAGCCGTATGATTGTATGAGGGCACACTTATAATACAACAGAAAGCCCAGAATCCAACCAGCCTTTAAAGAGACAGAGCCATCGAAATGGAAATAGGCTCACACTACCCTATCAGGCAAAAGGGTGGGATGTCTAACTGTACAGTATAGTCTTGCTTTCATAAAAAAACAAGTCATAACGTAACAGAGCCCAGCAACTGCATGGCGACCTTAGTTGGATATACACTGTGGGGCAAATTTCAGTCACCTCTGGGCAGGGAGGAATACAAATGTTCTTGATGTTTTTCATCTTGCTTGTTTGTATTTTATTGTCTATAATAATTGTGCATTGATTTATACTAAACAGGTGAAGCACCTTAAACAACAAAGGAAATTATTTGGAGTTCAGTGATTTTCTGGTATTTTTACCTCAATTTAAAAAAATCAGATTAATTTCAACTGATTGTTCTTTTCTTTCTGACCTTGTAAACTGGTTATTAGAGATAATCAGCATATTACTTTTTCCATTTTATATGGTGGAAAGTTAGCATACACCTCATATTAGTGTCACTACTATATAAAATGATGAGTGACTGGGAATACTGTCTTTTGAAGAGTGTATTGTACTGACTCATATTTATCTCCTCCACCCTGTTGTCAGTCAAATTCCCTTCTAGCCTCTTTGGAGGACATTACGGCCCCATTTCCCCATGAGGAAATGGAGAAATAAGCAATGTGCCTGAGACATATGAAGAGTAATAGTAACACACACAGGATACCTGCCTTTAAGGTGCCTGTAATCTAACCCTAAAGGCCACAGCACTCAGCTGGAGCCTTTGGGGTACTCACGGGCTGAAACACGATGGAGTTGAGCTAAGGGATGGAGCTCAGCTGGGGGATCCATGAGAACCAGTGACTGGGCATTGTTCCCATTAACCTGGCTCGTTGACATATGCTTTTTTCTAATGCCTTCCAAGCAACCAGACTGAGGGGCCTGGCGTCTCCATTCACTGTGGAGACAAGTGGAATTGTCCATTGAGTACTCAGAGTTGCTTTCTCAGGGTCAACCTAACACCAAGCTAGGTGAGGCCAGCAGGAGGGATGAGAGTCCAGGTTCCAAGTCCCATGGGGTCTTCTACACAAGGTAGTGGAAGGCATTAGTGTTCCTCTAAATCCCTGGCACTGCTGTACAAACCAGTTTTCCCCAGAAGCAAGGCAACTCCTCTCTCTATTTCAGTGGAACAGCGCTGAGGAGCACTGCTGAGGAGCACTTCACTATGCTGCGCTGTGGACCCAAGCACTCCAGACAGGGCATCAGGAGGATGGGATCCATGTTTGTGCCAAATCTTCAGCCCATGAGCTTTAGACCAAAGCCATGTAGCCGTGTTGATAACCACCCTGGTGTTTGTTTTGGCATTTCCTCCACTTGTTTGGCATGCTTACCATGCTTCTTTTGAAGAGGATATCAAAACGTCATTAGCTCCTGCTCCTCAGAAAGGTCAGTCAGGAGCAGAGTGGCTGTGTTGGTGAGAGTACTACATAGGGATTGGAGGTGTTGGCCAGTGGATCCTGGGTGCAAATTCTACTTCTTATCTATGAAATCAAGGGATAGTCACTGGATGGAAAACTGCACAGTGGGATGCTTGAAAGACCAGATGACAGAAGGAGAGGGTACATGCTGAGCTCTGCACAGATGACTGACAGAAAAGTCCTCATCATGTGGAGGGTATTATTACCACCACTTTTTTAGTGGACAGCTTCTCAGCAAGTAGGGAGCCACTACTGGCCATTTGGGAGGTCTAGGAAGGTAGTGTTTGAAATCATCAAGCACAAAGTAGGGACACATTGGGACCATACTCCGTTTCTCACCTTTTTCTATAGAGGACAACCATGGGAACTCTCTTCCCATATTCATCTTACAAAGTTGGACTTCACTCCATCAGCTATTTCTTCCAGATGATTTTGTTGCTATTATCCAAGCTGATACCCAAGCACTGATGCTTCTAAATTCTTTACAGTTTGTACTAGTTATATTTCTCATGGCTAAGAGTGGACAGAAGCAACTTAAGGCAGGGAGGAACTATTTTGGCTTACAGGTTCATGGAGTTAGGGTCCACTGTGCCAGGGAAGCCATGACAGAGGGCAAGGTCAGCTGTTGCTTGCTACATAGTACCACCCAGGAAGCAGAGAACTTGGGCTAGAAGGGAGGTTTCCTATGACCCTCAAGGCCTGTTTCCTAGTGAGCTACTTCCTTTAGCTAGACCTCAGCTCCTATTGGTTTTATACTCTCCAAAAACAGCTCCACCATCTGGAAAACAAGTGTTAAAACACATGAACCTATGAGGGACATTTCACATTCAAATTCTTCTTATGATTTAGATATGGATGCAAAGGTCATGTGTTTGAGGCTTGTTCAGTAGCCTATGGTGCTAGAGGGAAGTGGCATAACCTTCAGGAAGTGTCACCTAGCTAAAGGAAGAGTCCATCACTGAAGACATGCCCTGGAATGGGATATTGGCAACCTGGCTTCTTTTCCCCTTTCTTTTTGCTTCCTCTGCCACACGCCACACCACCCTGATGTTCTATCTCACAAAATCAGCCTGAAAGCCACGAAGTCAGCCAACTGTGAATGACATGTATAAAATGAAAATAAAATAAAATAAACCTTCTTCTCTTTTAAATCATTTCTCTTGTGTATTTTGTTATAGAAATGGAAAGCTAACTGACAAGACTCTCAAATGAAAAGAAAAAAATGACTTGGTCATCCACTGGTGTTTAGGCAGCATTTACCTGCTGGTCTTTATCTTTGAGGTGATTTCACTTGGGAGATTTTTATTGTCTTTTATCGTTTTTTTGTCTGTCTGTTTGTTTGTTTTGTTTTGTTTTTCGAGACAGGGTTTCTCTGTGTGGCTTTGAAGCCTGTCCTGGAACTGACTCTTTAGCCCAGGCTGGCCTCCAACTCACAGAGATCGCCCTGCCTCTGCTTCCCGAGTGCTGGGATTAAAGGCATGTGCCACCACCGCCTGGTAGGATTTTTATTCTCGTTTTAAGGATCTAGAGCTTTCCTAAATTTTTGGAGTGCATATAATTCATAGTTACTATTAAAATATCACTAGATCAAAGACATTATTAAATCTCTATTAGGGCTTGGAGATGATTCTCTGTCACCCTGCCTCTCTTACAGATATGGAGAGCAGTGTAGAGAAAGTCAACATGTCTAACTGTGACAAATACTGGGGGCTACATTTGAATTGTATGGGAATCCTAAGGCCAGGGCCTAGGATATCTTGCCAAGCAGGAATGAAGATCAATTGGTAGGAATTCTAAGTTCCTTCCTTGGCTCACAGCCGGGTGAGGTTTATGAATATGAAGAAGAATGGAGTTCGAGGCTAGCCTGGTCTACAGAGCAAGTTCTAGGACAGCCAGGGCTACATAGAAAAACCCTGTCTCAAAAGAGTTGATATTAGAGCAAGATCAGATGGCATTTCAAGGAGAAGGAAAGAGGGAGGCATTGGGGTGGGTATGAGAAGCAGTCTAGGCAACTTAAGCTGAGCTCACTGCATGGTCTGCTATTTCTTTTGAACACCTCAAAAGTCCAGTGTAATTAAACATCCTAGGGCCTAACCAAAATGTTGAGATAGGAGAGGAACTTCCTGTGTTCACATGAGCCCAGAGATGGCAGGTCTGTGGTTGAATCGGACTCAGGAGCCTGTAGAAAGTCCGAAGTGTTCTCAGGGTTATATGATATGAAGTGAACATAGCCTCTCTGGAAAGTGAGAGAGTCCCTACCTCAAATTCTGGGTTGAGTTCATGGCTGTCCCTGAATGCCTGTTTCCTGTTAGTGAGCTGGAGGTGGTTGGTACCTACTCGACCCTGAACTGGGAAGAGTGAAGTGGGGAAGCGCAGAGCAGTGGAGGAACCAGGGCAGAGTGGGTTAAGTTGAGCTCTGATGTTTCAATGAAACTGCAGCTCCTCTCCACAGACACTGCCACTCTCATTATCTCTGTCAATCAGATCCAAGCAGCAGAAGTTCCAAGTTGCTCTCTCTGGCTGACAAACTCTCTGTACATGTTCAAAGACCTTCCTGGGCTCCAGAAGCCCAATTACCAGCACTCCGACTTGCCTCTGCAATTCTTTTCCTTAAAGCCTTTTCAATTGTCATCTGTAAAATCCTTCACCGCCACCACCTCCATGCTTTCTGATGAGTGTGACTGCAGCCCAGCCGTGGGGAGCCCCTCCTGACTCTCCCCCAGGCCAGGTCCCGGGGGCTTTCTGAATGAGCATGATGTCACCTCCTGTTCCCATTAGGAGCAAAATGCACTTGGAACAGGGGCTTTATTTTGAAAAAATACAACAAAATGAGAATTATCGACTATTTTGCAGATGTTCACATTCCCTCTGAGTCTCCCCTCAAACATCAAATATCCAGGAAGCTTCCTCCTTCCTCCTAAATGCTCCCCAAACCCTCAGTATTTGCCACTGGACTGTAAACCCTTCAAGAGTAGAGACAGCAAGTGCAATGCTTTAGTCACCATTAGCATGAGTTGACTGTGTTGAATGAATGATTTGGGAATTCTTGAAACCCAATGTCAGAAATTCTATTTGTTTTCAGCACAGGTGAATGCATTGCCTGAGAATATCTCAAGTGTCAAATCTCACTTGTTGGTTTTGTAATCTATTCTATGTGAGCTGAATTGTTCTTTATCAGATTAAGGTCTCTGGGTGGGGACAAGATGGGTCTGCTTTGTCTGGCTAGCATTTTTCACTTAGACAGTATAAATGGAAGCTGTGTGCAGCCGATTTCATAAAAGCAGCCTAGTTACTGTCAGATCCACCACTTACTGATTGGACACACTACAGGAACAGAGGCGAGGCGTGGCTAATCACAGATAATAGAGGACCTAGACGCCGCATGGTTGGCATCAGGACCTGGTTAAGGACAAAGTCATTTTATCGGCTCTGAACTGGAGCACTCGGCACACACCAGCGCCAAGTACTGTTCCACAATCACCCAGACCCTCTTAAAATTTTGCTGGAAAACTACAACCTTTCTCACTCTTCGGAGAAAATCTATAAAGACTGTCTGGGGCAGTTTTCACAAGCTGAGCAGTGCCTTGGAGGCCATCCATGCATGGATGTGTTTACAGTGTGACTATGGGAGCTGAATGAATTGGATCTATACTGGGGACAGTCCTGTGTCTTCCAGCCTATAACCTTGGAAAGAAAAGAACTGTCCCCAGGAAGGTGGGAGGGAAAACAGGAGACACACACATGCACTCTTTGCAAGTAGCAAGCCTTTGAGCACCAAGGGGAGAGTGGGCATTCAAAACACAGAGGAGTGGTCAGGGAGAATAGCCCAGGTCAAAGGTGGTATTAAAATCCAGGCAATACTTTTGATTGGAATCTTATCATACACACCCAATCACCCTCAAAACTTTCATCACTCTTCACTTTGAAGCAAATTTCCCATCCAGAAAGAACATCACCAAAATGACTCACTTACACCACCTTTAGTGACTTCTTCCTTCGTTCTCACACTCTCCACCGAGGGCAACCTGGAGGGAGGTTGATGACCTCCTCTTCATAGACAGGGCCTTACTCCTGCAGCCTGCCTGAAACTGACCATCTTGGGAAGCTTTCTCACCACCTCCTATGCTGATATTAGCACAGGCCCAACAAGGCTGGATTCTTAGGGAAGAAGGCTCCTCACACTACTTTTCTTTAAGTTGATGGTAAAAGTTTCAAAAAACTGTAGCTTGCTTGGAGCAATACAGCTGTTGTGGGCAGTGCAGGATGGGGACTCAGGGCCATGACATTCAGAATACCCCCTCTTTCTGATCCCCGTCACATACATGGAAGCCTTGGCACTACAAGCATGAAGTCTGCAGGGATAAGTGTTTACGGCAATTAGATGTGGCTGATACTTACATCTTGATTGGACATATCCCAGTAAGGTCTCTCTCCAAATGACATGACTTCCCACATAACAATTCCATAGCTCCAGACATCGCTGGCTGATGTAAACTTGCGGTAGGCGATGGCCTCTGGAGCTGTCCATCTCACAGGGATCTTTCCTCCCTAGAAGAAGGAAAAAACAAAGTTGGCTCAAAACAGTAAAAAGAAATAAGGCGCACATCTTACTCCACACCATACCCTGCACTGCCTAGCTTGTGAATCAGAACAGCCAAGAAAATCCTTGAGGGGTGTCTACTTAGAAGAGCTAAGGGGGACCAGCAAGGCCTATACTAGCCCCATGGGCATTCCACACATGAAGGGGATGGCAGTGATGAAATTTCATCACCCTACCCTGATACCCTAAACTGATTCTGCTGGTAAGGTGGTGGGAGGAGAGAGCACAACCATTCTAAATCACTAGAACCTCATCAGATTGGCTACCTGTGGTACAAGTGATGGTTGTCATTGTCTCATGTCAATGTAAACACCACAGATTTGAATCAAGAGGAAACACAATGGACCCAAAGGAGTGATGGGGCATAATCTCTGAGGAGCCTCCTACTTAAAAGTCACACCAGCTGCACCTCTGCCCCTGTTCATATTGTATTGTGTTCCATCTCTGAGGGAAGGTTTACCTAGCTCCATGTCCTGCTTACAGCCCTGGGTTGCACTGGGTAAGAGGGATCCTGACATGTTTGTATGCTGGTCATCCCAGCTGTCCTTCAGCAGAAGTCAGGATCCGGGAGATAGGAGATCCTGTTTCCAAAGGGTTGATCTGTTTTTCAGGTTTTGTTTTGTTTTGTTTTTCGTTTCTTGTCCTGAGTACCATGTTGGATGTTTTTAACTCAGTTTTCTATTTAGCCCTTAACTTGCCTCTAGACCTGGTTAGCACTGCTAACAGGGCTCAAATCCATCTTTGCCATCACTTAGTCAGTGAATAAGCAAACAGAACCTGCTTTTTTCTGGGCCCTATTTGAGGAAGATCTGGGGTCTAAGAAAAGGGCCACCCAGAGAGGATACAAACTGCTATTGGGGTGCATGGATGGTGAGGAGGCAGACAGAAAATGGAAACTCCAAATGTAGTTAACACAATTGAAAAACGAGGAGGGTAGGATGGAAGTTAGCTGTGGGGGTTCTGCCCGTGTAACCAGGGCAAGTGCCCAGCCTCTCTGGGCTCCTGGTCATGAGCACCTGTGCAGTCTGGTCACATCTCGCAAGTGGCTCCTCTTCATATAGGTCTGATGCCACACTGCTTGTGTGTTAACTACTGTCTTCACTGGAGAGCAAGCCATGAACCAGACAAACTTGCTGTAGAAGAGACCTCCAGACAGGAAAGAGCTTAGGGAGCCTCGCCCAGCCAAGGCTAGTGATTCCTCAGAAGGAAACAGAAGGGGTGAGGGTGGGACAGAGAGCAAGGGACTTGTCCTACACTCACACTGACATGGACTTTACGTGTTAATGTGATCCACATCAAAGCTGTCACCCAAGCACACCATTCCCTAGGACATGTGTGACCCTCTTTTTACTCATTCCAACTACCAGTATCTCCCTCCACAGCACTGTTCTGTGCCTGGGCAGTGAATCACTCCATAGTGCCTGAAACTTGGGGAATCAGGCAATGGAGCCTGCACCAAGGGGCAAAAGACCCCACTTTCTTGCCCCCCAGGACTCATGTTGCAGCTGTAGGTGGCTAACTTTTATACTGAGTCCTCTTACAATCCATTCAAATCACCAAAATCTAGGGTGGAGTTTAGCAGAAATGCCTCAAACACGTTTAAACGGTTGATCTACAGGAGATGGGGAGAAGCCACAGGAAACAGCAAAATGCATTTTTTTAAATCTGGCTTCCTCTCCAGGGCTGGGAGGAATAAAGGCCACCTGGCCTGGACCTCCCCGGCACATGTCCAGCTTTCTGCAAGGAAAACAGTCCTGATTTCCCCTGGGGATTCTGGCAGGCTTTTGTGGTGGGAGATGTCCTCAGCTCAGATGCCAGAAACACAACAAATGCCTGGAGGATGGGATTAGGCTGCCCTGCAAGGGCTGCTCTGTCCTCACCATCCCCAGAACACAACTGCACTTACTGGCTTTAGCAATATGGTACCCATGATTGGGAAGAGAGAGAGAAAACTCATCTGATGAACCAATAACTACCAAACACATAAATGTCAGCAGGTGGTAGCTCAGAGACCCTGGTTCTATGTTGCCCTTGAGGGAGGGGTTGTTGCAACATCATGAGGTAGCCTGGGCTTCTCCAAAGGAAAAAGGGGGTTGTTTTTTTCAAAATACTTGAGTTGGGCCAAGGCGATAGGTCAGACAATAAAATGCTTGCCTTGCAACCATAAGGATCCAAGTTTGATCCCTAGAACCAAAATAAAGAAGGCCAGATGTGGTGGCATGTGCTTGTAAAATCAATACTGGAGACGGGCATATGCCTGGGGCTCATGGCCGGCCAGCCTAGCCTACTTGGTGAGCTCTAGGCCAATAATAGACCCTGCCTCAAAATACAATGTAGACAACACCTGAGTAAGTGAGGTCAGAGAGATCAGGAGGTGTGGGGTGTGTGTGTGTGTGTGTGTGTGTGTGTGTGTGTGTGTGTGTGAGAGAGAGAGAGAGAGAGAGAGAGAGAGAGAGAGAGAGAGAGAGAGAGAGAGAGAGAGAGTGTCTATGTGAGTGGGAACTTAGCGTGTGTGTGCAAGACTGAGAGAGAGAAAGAGGACTAGGTAGAGGAAGACCATAAGTAAAGGGGACTTGGGGCTTGCTTATCTTCTGTGTGTGTGTTTGCTGGGGAGGGGTGAGGGATGAAAGTGTAGTTCTAAATTTCAAAGAGATGATTTGGGAGTCTGGAAGTGTCCTCCTCTGCCAAATCTGGAGCAGACCCCAGGGGCCGTCAGCGACAGCTGTTGAGCTGCTCCCTCTTGCATGTAAAGTGGCAGTGCCAGGCCCACTGGCGGGGAGCCTGGAGCCCTCCTGCCACCTTGCACTGCCGGGCCTCACTGAGCATGGAGCCTGTCAACACCAGTCCCTCCACCTCAGCAGGCGGCTGGGCCTTCCAGAAGAGCCACCCAGGACAAGGAAGTGACGGCTTGTCACGGCCAGCTCTTCTCCTTGGCTGAAAGACCAGGGGTGCACTGACCCTAAGGCAGCACAAAGGGAAACACGAAGTCAGGGAAGCCTGGGGTGGGTGCCTTCCCTCCTGAGGAGCTTACATTTTCCTTCTGGTTTTTTTAAACACATTGGCTGCATTGCCTTCTGATGCTCATCGGTAATTACAGTGATGGTTATGATTACTTAACTTGTCTTCAATTATGTGACAGGGAATCTATTAGGTTAGAGGATGCTGACCAGCCCCACGAGGGGACCAAAGCAAAGGAGGTGGATGGCACTGCAGCAGGCAGGGTGTCCACAAGCCAGGAAGGTCTTGCTGCTAGAAGAGGAAATCTGGACCAAAACCAAGGTCAGTGCATCCACATGTCTGCAAAGTGTTGTCAGGGTCCCTTACTCTCCAATGACATTAAGAAAGGGGCACAGACGAACAGTAACTTCCTCTATTGGATGGTAGGTAACACAAAAGAATTCTTGTGCTGAAGAATGGATAGATTCATTAGGAAGAAATCAGCATCCTCGTGGACAGAGAAAGACTGAAGAGACCTTCAACTCTGGGCCAGGCTTTGCACAGTACTCTGACTCACTTCCCCCAGGGATGCTGAGGGTGCAGGTCTACATTCTGCAGGCAATGCTATGTTAGTCCTGTTCATCTTTGCCATTACCAAATACCTGACAGAAACAAGTTTATGCTGGCTCACAGCTTCAGAGGTGCTGATCTCTCATGATGGGGAGAAGCAGAGCTGAAAAGTCACTTCACAGCAGACAGGAGACAGAGCAGGGGGCACACAGGAAGGGGCTAGGGTAAGGGACAACTTCCAGTGACCAAGGTCCTCCAACTAGGTCCCACAGAACAGGCATCTATGCTGTGCCTACTCTGTCCCCAGCAGGGAACTGGGGACATTGCAGTGATGAGACCCAACTCCGACTTCAAGAAGCAAAGTTTATCCCTGTAGCCACCCAGTCAGTATACTGTCTTGTCACAGTGAGGACAGATACAGCACATACCCTTTGTCCTCTAATCTACCCTACTGGGAAGTTTCCCAGGCCAAGCTCTGGTCTCAGGACTCATCCCCCGATGAATACTCATCTTAGAGAAGCTTCTGGGTGACTGGCATAGTCATGATATCTCTCTCCACCATATTCTGTGAAACAAAGACTCTTTGGGATTATACAGGAATCCAGGCACTAATGAATATTGACCATGGTGATCATAGACTTATTCACAAAATACTGGAATCATGGTGCAGGCATCTCTTAAGGTTTGGAAGTGATAGGTTTGTGACAAGAGTGTCACACAATGGATCTGAATTTCATAAGCCTACTGCTCTAAAAGATTTATAACATTGGAAATATGTTGGAATTTTAATGGGCCAGGCATATAACCCATGAAGCATGTTATTGTTATCATTAAACAAGGACCTACTAAATTTATAAGTCAGACTATGTCACCCACAGGAAGATATGTCCATCTTCTAACCTGTTGTAGTGACATTAGGGTTCTGGAGGATATAATCAAGTCAAGATGAGGTCATCCTGCATTGGAACTGGCCCTAAATGCAATGCTAGCTTCTTTACAGGAAGGTCATGTTCATAAATGGCAGCAGAGAGGGGTGATCACTCTGTAAAGATGGAGGCAGAGATGTGGATGGTGTATCTACAAAGTCACGTAAGGGACAGGTAGCATCTAGGAATGAGACATGAGTAGAGATTCCTTTCTGTGGCCTTCAGATGGAGCATGGCCCTTGCTAAATGGGAACCTTGGCCTTCCAGCCTGCAGCTCTGAGAAACTGAATTCCTGCTGTCTAAAGTCGGGTGGTTCTACTTCCTTACAGCAACTGCAGAGAGCTAATGCATGGACTACACACAGCTGGGCGAGGCAGCTGTTTAAAGTCCCTGCTCCGATCTCTTAGGTGGCAAATTCTTCCAAGACACTGTTATTAGAGTGGTGGGTAGGACTTGGGGATGAGGGGTACTGCCGACACTTCATATCAAAGCGTCTTAATTAATCTTGGGCCCCTGTAATATTTATTCAGTGCTAATTTATCAGACCCAGCCACAGTCCACACCATGGAGGGCTCTTCCCTAGCATGAAGCAGAGTCCCAAAACCTAGGTGGCAAATTCAGCCCTGACAGCCGTGCTAGACATACCCAACACTGAAGGCAAAGCCAACAGTCCTCTTCACACCCAGGTGGCCTAGCCCAGGAGTGCTCAAGCTTGTCTGCCCACTGTAATCACTCAGGGCAAGTCTTTATTGTCTTTGTAATCTGGTACAGCTAATCCCAGGTACCTTCTTCATTTGTGTCGAATTTCTGGGAGCGATGCCCAAGGATTGGTAGGTTTAACAGGAATCTGAGAACAGAATCACTGGTAGGTGGTCCTAATATGTAGACACGAGTTGCCTCTGAGACCACAGAAGGGGGTGTCAGTCTTGGTTAGCAATGTCTGCAGTGGGTGAGGGAGCAGGCGGCTAAGTATGCGTGGCAAGTATCTGCCAGTACTGCACTAAATCCCACAAGACCTTAAAATGCTGAAACAGGAACAGAGGGCAAATTTGCCTTGCACGTCAAGAGTCACTCTGGAGTAGGCAGATTGGACACACCCCTTGGGGCAGTGACCATCCTGACTGTAGTTGACCAGCCTGGATGAGGCAGCCACCCATGAAGGCAGCTCTGTGCAGTCCTGTGTAGACAAGTTGGGGCGCAGATGGGCCCTGTCTTCAGAGCACGTCTATGTGACACACACCCCTCCTGTTCCTCAGTCACTGTCTGCTACTTTCGACCAAAAAGTCTGAAGTCAGCCTATGTGCTAAATGGGAAGAGTATTTCAGAATGAATGGCCGGCTTTAAAGGTGCTGGCAAGCACACCAACCCATTTTTTTTTTTTTCAACCTAATAAGTCAAGTGATTTCTTTTTCACTAGAGAAGCCCAGAATCAGTCAAGGACAGAAAGTTTCTGCTTAGAGGTATCTCTCTACCTTTGTGTCTTCCCAGCTCCTAGCAGCCAGTGGAAAGGGCTCCTCCTGCCTGTTAGATTGCAACTGAACCTATGGAACAAAGAGGTGATCCTAGGATGCCTGGAATTTGCAGGGACACAGTCTCTCCACCTTCGGGAAGAGTTCATCTGGCCCTGCTGCTACCTTCCTTCTAGAAGCCAGGCTCTTGTTAGAGATGCTGTAGTTTATTTCCTTGCTAAGGATTATGATGCAACCTACAGAGAAGGAGAAGGACTCCATGAGCAGTGGGCTGGCTGCTGGGACAGGCACGCTTCTGGGAGGGCGTTCTCGTTTGTCTTGCAAATAACATACCCTAGCAGCCCAGGAGAAGGCTGGGAGAAAAGAACCCAGAAAAAAGACACCCAGCCTTGGTGACTGCAGAAGAAACTGCTTCTAAACAGAATGTTTTTCAAAGCTTTTCTTGAAGCATTAGCCGCGCCCGCAAAATGAATGACACAATGTATTTTGTACCAGTAATAAAATATGTGATTTGAATAACTACAAATGAAAAGATTTACAGTCGGTGGGCTCCTGGCTGCCTCTCCCCTGAGCTTTGTGTGTGCCGAAACCCTTCTGCAAGATGCTGCAAAAGGTAATTGCAGCCCAAACATCATCTCCCAGCAGCTAGAGAAAGGCCTATTTGGACATAAATTAACTAAAAATATGCGGGTGATAGTGTGTATTTCATGTGTGAAGAACAGAAAGGCCACTTGGTGACGTTTCCGACTGGGGAAAAAAAAAAAAAAACCTCAGTTCTGAACCAAACAGATGAAACAGAAGTCGTTTCTCTGCAACACAGTGACAGGAAAACAGCTGGCTTTTATTACCCACCCCCAAAACAGCCCCCGCCGCCGCCGCTCCATCATTATTGTCTTTCAGCATTCGGCACTTCTTGCGTTTACAATTAAAAAGAAAGAATGGAGAGATGAGGGGTAAATGGTTCCCAAGCTGCCTTCATTCATTTGACGTGTGCATAGGTGGCGGTAATTCTCCCGCTGGCCTGGATCAGTAGAGCAAAAGGAAGAAACGTGGCTTCTCCCCTGAAGGGGCACTGTCCAGTGCGGGCTCAGGAATGGCGGTGCAGGCAGATGCTCTTCTGCATGGTACCCTACCAAAGCTGGGCCCTGCTATCAGCACTTCTGAAGAACCATCTTAGGTCAACTGGATGAAAGGGATCTAGATTCTTTGCATTTTGCCTTCACAAATGGACTGCTTACTGATAACCCAGGGAGGGAGCTAGACATCCACCTAGGAGTCTAGGGAAGAGTTATGAACTTCCTTGCTATGGAAACAAAATGCCCTCATTTAGTGGTCGGGGACCATGAGCCTCTAGGCCCTTTAGATGACAGGTGGGTGTGGAGGATCAGGGAGCAGGGAATAGGGAAGGCTGAAAAGAGGCTCCAAGTTTACGCAGATGTCACAGCCACTGTATCATCCCTGCTTCTCAGAACCTGTAGGAACTGAGCTTTCTCCTGGAGCTCATCTAACCCCTTTGCTTTCTGCTGCCCTCCTCAGCTCCAGGCCCCTCTAAGTGACCACACCCCCCATCTGGAGACAGTCCATTTCCTGCATCTCTATACCCCAACTTGTCCACAGCAAGTTGAGAGCTCTTGCCTCCATTCTCCTACCTTTGTATCTGTGTTTCCCCCATCACACCCATCACCCCTCCCATTCTTTTCCATTTCTGCTTCTGTGCATGGAGGGCACTGGGTCTTTCTGCTGTCTTTCACTGGAGTGTCCCTCCTACAGCCGTGCACCTGGCAGGGCTTCTTCCTGACAGTGAGCAGAAGAGGTGGAGGCTGCTCTGCCTCTAGATTAGTGGTTCTCAACCTGTGGGGGTCGTGACCCCCTGGGGGGGCTCGTATCAGATATTTACATTACGATTCATAATAGCAGCAAAATTACAGCTATGAAGTAGCAACAAAATAATTTTATGGTTGGGGGGTGTTACCACAACATGAGGAACTGTGTTAAAGGGTTGTCACCACATGAGGAAGGTTGAGAACCACTGGTCTAAATAAAGCAAGGGATCTTAGATACAGGCTGGCTTCCACTCTGCCACCCTGGAGACTTCTGCCCAGCTTTGCCTAAAACTGTGGAGTTTGATCTGCCTGCCTAACTGAGGTTACTATGATCTCTAGTATTTTCTCTATTTGTGGAATATCAGCATCTGAGAGACGGTGATAATAACTTACATTAACAGGGAAAGTAGGTCTATTCTTAGTCACATTCTATTTTCTGATGCCTTACCAATGTCCGCTAACCACGGTTCAAATCTCCTTTCTTATTCCTACCCCTAAAAAGCTAATTTAAAACAATCGTTCACATTAAACAGCTTATTCTGGCCTCCTGAACAGCAGCCCCTTCTTGGCATGGCTTCTCCCTCAAACAAACCCAGCAGTTATAACCAAGTCACTTAACCACTCCATCTTACTGTCTCCACCTGCCAATGGGGATAATAATGCTTAATTATCTCAGAGGGGTGCATGAGGAGCTGTTAGCTAATGCTGGCGGTGGAGTGTGCAAGTGTGCTACTGAGGCTGCTCCACCTGCCTCCCAGCAGGACCCCTGTTCCCTGAGTCTCCTGTCTTCCTCTAGAGGTAGTGAGCAATGGCTGGGGAGAACTGGGTGGAGCCATGCCCAAAGGCCACCTAGGGAGGCCAGTTTCTTCCTGGATGTCTTCCACACCAGTGGTGTGAACTGAATCAGGCATTTTGAATCTTGATTTATAGACCCTGGGAATGGAGCTACCCAGGGTACCTACCTGATGAAAGGTGGTGGGAGCACTGAAACCTCCCCTCCTACACTGTGTTTCCTTCCCATTGGATAATGGGAAAGAGGGCAAGATAAATGGAGACTTGTGTTCCTATGTGTGGCAGGAAAGCAGCATTTTTTCTCATACAAAGGAAGAAACAGGATGGGCTCTGCATTACATTCTTAGGCTGCAGAGCTCCAACTCTCTCTAAAACTCACCCCTCTCTCTCATCCTCCCTTCCCACCCCTCTCTCATATAGCGTTAACAAGCTCAATGTGCAGGTTGGGAATAAGTGAAGGGGATCAATGGTGTCCTGTGTGAGGAATGGGAGTTGGAAATGGGCTTATCTCAACCATGGTAAAAGGACTTGGAAAATGAACTTCTACCTAGATTTAAATCTGAAAATCTGTAGCACTGTCACTAGATACAGATGTGACACACTGAGAGGGACACACTATCATCTGCATACTGTATAATGAATAACCTGGATCCCATCATGAGAAGATATAAGGCAAACCTGAATCAGGGAGATTCCATTAAAAATATACAAATGGGGGCCAAGGGCATGGTTCAGAGGGTAAAGGCATTCACTGCCAAACCCAAGGAGTCAGTTCAATCCTGGGAGTGAACAGATTCCCTAAAATTGTCCTCTGACCTCCACACACATACCATGGCATCCATGCATACACACACAGTAATAAATAAATGAAATAAAATATACAAATGATATTCTGTTGTGGAATAATCTTTTTGTACATTGTGAAGATGTGTCACTTGGATTGATATAATAAAAAGCTGATTGGCCAATAGCTAGGCAGGATTTTCGGGGCAGAGAGAACACTGGGAAGAAGGCAGAGTTGTGGGCCTGATGCAGGGAGGATGCAAGACATGCAGAAGGAGAGGTAAGAGTCACAAGCCATGTGGAAACATGTAGATGAATAGAAATGAGTTAATTTAAGTTATAAGAACTAGTTAGAAACAAGCCTAAGCTATCAACTGAGCTTTCATAGCTAATAATAAGTCTCTGTGTCCTGATTTGGGAGCTGGCAGGTAGGATAGAGAAAGACCCACGACAATATTCTTCAAAATAGCATTAAAGACATCAGTAGCATTAAAAAACAACATTGTGAAAGCATTCTTAATTAAAGGAGAAGTCAACATTAACTAAAGACATAATATCTGATCCCAGTATTAGAGGGAAAAGAAATGCTTAGGAAAATGAAAATACAGAGCACATTAGATAAGAGTATTTTATCTGTGTTAAGTTACTAAATAGAGAAGAATGCCAGAGCAATATATGAATATATCCTTAATACAGAAATAATTTATAGGGAAATGTCCAAGAGTAAAGAGTTACAGTGTATGTAACACATTGTCTAAGAGTTCAGAAAAGGGTTGTGATACAGATTAAGGGACAGCATTTGCCTAGGATGTATGGGATGTCAGAGACCCTGGGTTCCATCCCTGATACTGAAAAAAAGAAATTAAGATAAGAATACAGGAAAAAGTATTTTTCAAAATTAGAATGGGAGTGTAAATAATAAAGAGATGAACCATGAGCTGGGCCCAATGGCACGGCCTGCAATCCTTAGTTCTTCAGGAGGATGAAGCAGGAACATCCAAATTTCAAGACCAGCCTGGGGAACTTAGTGACCCAGTTTAAAACAAACAAACAAACAAAGGACCTGATGGGGAAGTGGCCTGGGATATAGCTCAGTGGAGAGCACCTAGTTGGTATCATGTATTGTTTGAGGCCTGAGATTCCCAGCAAAACACACACACACACACACACACACACACACACACACACACACACACACACACACACACACACACCAAAAAGACATGGGCTAAAACATGCATAGGTGTTATTATTTCTTTGCAAATATTCCTTACATTTGAATTTTTACATTTTAGATGTGCAAAATGTTTTAAAATATGTTTTACTTATTTTTGACAATTTCATACATCTATATAATGTATTTATATACCTACCACCTATTCCTCTCTATCCCCCTCCAACTACCTCTAGAACCCTTTGTCCTAAGTGTATCACTCTTGTTTCATGATTACTTTTTGTAACCCAATAGGTTTAGTGAGTGTTACTTGCCTGTATACGGGTTTGAAGTTATTTATCGGATCATAGCAACTCACCAGTGTTCCACTCATGAAGAAAAATGACTCCCCACCTCTCAGCACCATTAACTTCCAAGAGCTCTTTAGAGAAGGGTAGGATCTCATGGGCCCCTCTCCCATCCATGCTGGAATGGGCTTGATCATATGCAGATAACCACAGCTGCCATGAGTTCATGAGCGGGTGAGCCATGTCATGTCTAGAAGACAGCATTTCACTAGGCTTCTCCTCATTCTTTGGTGAATGCACAAAAAATATTTTGGATGGCAAGTTTTCTTAGGTTATTATACAGAAGGTTGACGTGAGTGTACAGAGGCATCTATGTAGCAGACTTCCTTTTGGGCCACCAACCAGCTCCCAAATCATGACACCAAGACATATTAGTTATGAATGCTTGGCCTTAGTTTAGGCTTGTTTCTGGCTAGCTTTTTTTTTTTTTTTTAACTTAAATTAACCTGTTTCTCTTCATCTACATTTTTGCCTCAGGGCTTTTTACCTTTCTTTCATTCTGTACATTCTACTTTTCCTGCTTCTTCCTATGTCTGGCTGGCTGGACCCTGTAATCTCCCTCTCTTTTTCCCTTGTTCTCTCTTTCTCCCTCTAGCCTAGATGCCTCATCCTACTTATTCTTTCTGCATACCAGCCTTGCCTATCCCTCTACTACCTTGCTATTGGCTGTACAATTTCTTATTAGACTAACCAGGTGTTGTAGGCAGACAAAGCAACATATCTTTACATCGTTAAACAAATATAACACATCTGTATGAGAATTTCTCTGAAGTACTATTTGAAATCATGTATCAGAAGCTACCTAGATGGTCACCCTGCAAAAAAGCTGATGAAATAACTCATCTAGGTCACCTGTACAAAAGGTGTCAGTGGAAGCCTGAAGAACAAACCACACGACAGAAAAAAACACACACAAAAAACCCAAACAAACAAACAAACAAAACAAACAGTCTCCTAGGGCATAAAGCAAGGACCAACTGTCATATTCATAATATTGGGTAAATGACCAAGAATACCCATAGCCAGCCAGGGTGGGCTGATTTAAATTTTAAGAGATTTTATTCACACACACACACACACACACACACACACACACACACACACATACACTGTATATAGTTAGAAAGGAACCATAAGGAAAGCACTGATGATTAACCATTTAAGAGAGCTGTGGAAAGGAAGTCAGGGTTTTGTCTTTTTTTTTTAAACCTTAAATGTATTTATATTATAACTATAATGGTTTAAAAACACAGCATCCTGAAGACTTCTTTTGGTTCCTTCCTTCACAGAGACTTGTCTTCCAAGTTGGATAACAAAGTCTCCCTTTTCTTCAACTTCTGGGATTACTTTCTTCCCAGATGTGGGACAAGGAGTATCTGGGTTTTGTTAAATAAAAGTTTGATGAAAGGGGCTGGTTATAACAGTCATCAGAGTGGGAACAGAAACCACAGTGTTTCTTCCAGTGTGAAATACCTGGAAGCCTCTGGGGCAGCCACACTGCACCTAAGGTTCAGAGGCTTCTTCTTCATTGTACACTAGCTATTCTTAGCTTCTCAAATCTCCAATGATGTTTGTCTCACTTTAATTTCTTAGTTCATTCTACAGATGTTTCTTGAGCAGCACACAAAAGTTCAAGGTTATTGTGCTATAAGGAAGAAAAGATGGCAGTGGCTGGTCAAGAACCCCAGGAGGTAGAGCTTTTTTGAGCTCCTGGATAGGTTGGGGGAGGGGACAGATTTTTAAGTGCAGTACTGAGGGCACAGGGGAGGCAGGCCTAGGTCTCCAAGACTGTCTCACTATGTTGATCCACCCAGGCCTCCCTCAGCAACACTGACATTGATAGTATTACCTGAGTCTTCCCCACTGATTGGTCTCTACATTCTGATCCCCCTTAGGATCTGCTTCTCATTCTCATTTCTTAAGAAACCAAGCCCTGGAATTGCTCCCACATTTCTATGCTTAACAGAACCAATCAGAGAAAGGTTGTGTTCTGGACACATGGTTAATAAGTTACAAAGACTCCCAATGAACTGAACAAGATATATAATGTAAAACCATTTTAGAGATCATAAAAAAAATACAAATAAGTGTATGCACACACACTCACACACGACAGTTAGGAAGGAACCACACCAAACTACAATGACAACATGTCCTCTGTGGACCACAGGTGGACCCAGGCATGGGTTAACCCAAAGGCATTGGGGATTTTCACAGTGGGAGGAAGAGTCCCTTTGTTTTCTGCTCTCCTAGCCCTGACTTTGCTCTTTACAGGATGATCCTGGTGGCTCATCGCACTTGGAGACTTCCCAAATGTCTGAGGGTTCTTAGACTGGGTGCAGCAGCAACACCTTCTACAAGAACTTAAACATCTCCTCCAGAGCTATGGGGGTTCATAGTCACCACATTTCAGGGACCCAGCACCCAGAAGGCAATCCTTAATGGCTTTGTTCACCCTGGAGGTTCTTTGTATCTTGCCAGAACATTCCAGAATCATTCAAGACCCACAACATTTTCACCTTTATGGGTCTTTAAGAGCTATATCTTACTAGCTGTTGCAAAGGATGAGTGCCATGAGGACAGAAGGGGGACAAGGCATCCCAACTTTGGATAGAGTAGCTTGAAACCAGAGAACCAGGAAGGGAGGAGGGAACAGTATGTGAGGCAAAGAGAAGCATGCCTGGTTGTCACCTCATCTTGTCATTTTCATCCCCAGGTAAGCCACCAACTGATAGACATTTTTACACAAAAGGTGAGGGCAGAATGTAAAGAATGGATAAGCTCAAGTCTTAAAAACCATAGTTCAGACCAAAGAAGAGAAATATGTGAATACATGAGAATCTTCATGTTGCTGACCAAAGGTCTTTCTAAGGACTTCCCAAGCAAAAATCAAGACTATGACCTTCAGAATATTGTTAGGTTGAAATTCCAAAGAGAAAAGGGGAGCATTTGTTTGATATACTGAACTATTCAAATAATTCCTTGTAAGTGACAAGTACTGGCTGGTTACATAGTGGCTTAAAAAATAACATTTAGTTAATATTAAAAATTGAGTCTGAGATTTATCAATGGATTCTAAAATTGGGGTATTTTTTTGATGAGACTTAGGATTCCAGTGTGACCTAGTAGTATCTTCTCACAGGGAAAAGTGCAATATGGACAGTATGTAACTACCATTGGTGAACAAAATTAATAACGCCAATGAAGGACAGATGGACATCACATGTATCCAAAATTAATAATGCCAATGAAGGACAGATGGACATCACATGTCTCCAGACACAACACTGCTAGAATAAAATCATGGCCAAGAACGTAGAATGGGAATGGAATCATGAGAGATGTCAGAAAAACCCCAAGGGACAAACGTTTCATTTAAAAAAGTGAGTGTGTGCTTTAAAAAATGTCAGTGTCATAAAAGACAAAGAAACACAGGGGAAATAGTCCATATTAGAAGAGGCTAAAGAGACAAGAAAATTAGAAGTAGCCCCTGCTAGACAGCAGATTAGAGGCTGCTTACTACTAGTAGAGGTGGACCCAACAAAATTAAAAACCTGTCCATGATATAGACTTCAGAGTCATTAAAAAAACTCATCCAAACAAAAAGTTTTCTAAAAATTCCCTTGCCAACTGATGATGTATCTTAAGGAATCATTTCACCAAACAGCGACATTTCCTTTTGAGTTGTGTTTGGAAAGAAGCCAATGAGGAGATCCCCAAGACAATTCTATGGCTTCAAATGTAGACAGTAAATAAAATGCAATGTGCACCATCTTCTTTGAAGCTCCTGAAGTTAAGGGGGGAAATGTTCCAAGAGTCATCTTTAGAAACAAACTAACACTGAGCATGCTCTGTGGACTCTCTTTGAAGTCCAGTGAAAGATGACAGGGACAGAAATATTGACCTCAGAAACTGGCTCACTACAGCAACAAAAGCCTTGTTTGGAAGACACCTTCAGTGAAGACAAGCTACCAACAGCAGGTACGTTGGGGGTGCTGTTCCTCGGGTTAGGGGCCCGGGGCCTGGGAGATCTTTGCACCACCAGCACTGCCTGGTTCCATTCTGTAAAATGCTATCGCATGGAGAGAATGCTGGCCACATCTCACAGGTGCACAGACTCAAATACAGAGGAGAGCCCACGTTTCCCACATTTTTTTACACAGATAGACGTGTGAACATGATCATTTAGTTTCAATCTTACTGAAAGCTAAGTTTTTCCTGCTTCGGATAGCCCTATTGATGGTGCAACTATAATATGCTGAGATAGAGTGCAAACTTTTTGAAGGTGACTGATCAGACTCTAATTTCCTAACAGGGGCATTTCTGCTAGACAGTCATACACACATTTCACATAAACCTCATTTTCTGCAAAAATGTACAGCGAAATAACAGAAGCTATGGGAGGAAGTACATTTGGAAGAGAACACTTGAGGTCTAGTGAAGACCCACAATCTAATAGCAGCAGCACAGTGGAAAATGACAAGCCTCCTGTGCACCTGCAGAGTCAGTCAGTCCAGAGAGTCTTTGCAGCCTTAAGCTCCTCTGTTTTGTGCCTCTCCTTGGAAATATCAGTCGTGGTGGTTTGAACATCTCATAGGCATCGGTTTGGTCCAAAGTAAAAATCCAACCCAGGTTATAGGCTTTTTAAGTCACACAAGCAAATATGTTTTCAGTGTCCTCTGCTTCACCAGATAATGAAATGGACAGTGAGGTGACTTTGGAATCCGCTAACCTTGCCACCCTTAGCCCTAAATAAAGGCCTTTCGATCAGGGTCCAGCTCTGTACTTTAGGTCTTCTCATTATTCGAAAGCTTATTCTTTGATGGTAAGAAAGCTCAGATCTACGTGTTTTAGGAACAAACACTGGAAAAAGGCAACATGAAAACCTGACACTGTCCTGGTACCCTGTTCTCATTTACTAATCCTCAGTGAGTAAATCTGCACTGAAGACAGGCACTGGAGAGCAGGCTGGATCTTCATTCCTTGGATAAGGCACAGCAGAGGAGGTGAGTGCTAATGGACAGAGATCCAGTATCTACAGTGCACCAACTTCTCTGCTGGGTACTTTACATATTTAATATCCATGTTTCACATATTCATGCACTTTTCACAGTAATAAATGGGTTCTTATCCCCCTTCCCCAAGACAGGGTTTCTCTATGTAGCCCTGGCTGTCCTGGAACTTTCTCTGCAGACCAGGCTGGCCTGGAACTCACAGGGATCTGCCTGCCTCTACCTCCCAAGTGCTGGGATTGAAGGTGTGTGCCACCACTGCCCAGACAATAAATGGGTTCTATCACCACTTTACAGATTAGAAAACTGAGGCTCGAGGAGTAGATACCCTACCTGGTCTATCACATAGTATGTTAGTAGCAGAGCTGGGCTTAAGGTCTCACTGCCATACAAGCCTGGGAGAATTTGTATGTGAACCCTCACACTCGCATGATTAGCTGAAAGGAAACAACTGGGCATGTTGGTAATAGTATTTAGCATGTCCAATGTTGTTGGAATTGATTTTGCCCCCAAATCAGGTGAAAGTTTTTCACTGAGATCAGAAATCCTTTACTAATGATCCTGTTTCATCAGCTTTTGTAATAACATTTTATAGGATATTAGAGGTGCTAGGGGGTCATGAAAGCACATAATCCTGCTTCTCCTCTGATCTTTACAATGATTGTGTTATATAGACCAGACATAATACATTCTTTTCCTTTGGGCAGATAACGGAGTAGTCTCACAGACTTAGTGTAAGTTCACCTAAGTTACCAGGAGAGGCCCAGCACTCAGACCATGTTTTCTGACTCCATATCCAGCTTTGTTCTTAGAACTTCTGAGGGGACCCCCCAGACCCCTTTCAGAGCTACCTATCCTTAGATCTCCAGTGAATTGTCTCTGGTTAGCAATGTTGGGATTTGTTATATCACATGATTTGAAATATTATGAAAATATAAAATGAAAAAAATAAGCTTAGGTCTTCATTACAGAAGATGATGATCAGGGTAATGAGTATCAAAAGTTAACACAAAAAACCCAGCAAAGACAAAGACTGATGTGTTTTAAATGACTGAGTCTACTCTCTTACTAAAATAATTTTTGAATAGTATTAATTATTATAGACTAAGAACATCATAAGTAACTACTATTTAAATTTAAAAGTAATAGAACCGTAGCATGTGAAACAACCAAACAAATTCCCCAGGGAGAAGTCTTCAAAAGTGGTGAGGTCCACAGTCAGGGCTCTAGGACCATTCCTGGCTAAGTAGTGGTTTAGAACTTAAGAAGCCTGTGGTTTATGCCCCAAACATGCACCTCTCTTAGGCAGGAATAACTGTGAGGACCGAGGGAGCTATTCTCATCCCTTCTAGCTTGGAACAGCAATGTGTGGGTCTGGTGGGGTCAGCTCCAGACATCTGAGAATGTTGGCTTTGTATTTTATTAGGAAACTCTCAGAGAGTTCATAAATAGGAAGTCACCTTGGCCCTTGTCACTGCCCCCGCCCCCTTTCTCTATACTGCTTGGCTCCTTGGCCACAAGAGAATAGAGAGGCTTTACAGAGCACTTTGCAAAAACAGTTTTTGCTAAGTGTGTAAAAAGCTGGGGGGAAAGTCTGCCGCCAACAAAGGTGAGAGCCAACCATGAGGAGAGGTGAGCAGCTTGCCCTGGCAAGCAGAAGCCACAGCTCTGAACCTGAACTTCTCCCTATGCCTTATTTTTCCCTTTTTTTTCAACACCCAGGTCTTCTCTAAGTGAGCAGAGTTAATAGAAGTCGATGCAGATGCTCTCACCGGAGTTCCTTTTTCTGTATTACTCTCTTCTCACAGGAAATGGTTTACTCTAATGCTCTATGGGAGGATTACCCTGAAGCCTTCAGTCTAAAATCCTGCATATCCCCTGCAGCTGGAGCACCAGCACAGCCTTTGATCAGAGCTCCAGGTCTCTCTCCTTTACTCCCTCCTCTGTCTCCCTCATCTACCTCAGCATTGGTTAACCTGCTGGCTCAGAGTATCCACTCCGTGTCTTTAGGTATTTGAATTCTGCTTTCCCAAAGGAAGGGAACTAGGTTCAGCCTTGACAATACTGGTTTTGAACTACCAAGCTCTTTTAGAAAAACAGTCTTACCTCTGCATTCTCAAAATGTCTATCCAAGTTTCCTTTTCTTGGATAAACACTGTGCCTTAAAGAGACTCAAGGGACCCACAGACTTTCTCAGGGAAGGGGCTCTGCGCTGGGAAGGTTCACAGGCCAAGTTCTGGCTGGTCTTGGAGGTCTTTCTTAGGCTGGGTGCTTAGGACAAGAAGCCTATCCTCTACATCAACATCACTAACAATGCTTAAGACTTCTGTGGAGCAAGATAGGATTGCTAAGACTTCCCCAGTCTCTAGGCTGGGCAGGGCTTTCCAAATGTGAGAAGTCCCCGGATTTTTACCATATTGGGACATAGCACTTTAAAGACCATGCTCCTGCAAGGGTGCCTTTACACACACACACACATACACACACACACACACACACACACACACACACACACACACACACACACACACATCTCTTTAAATCTGAAGCCATAAATCTGATGTTCAGTGCTCTGTTTAGCTTAAATTAACAACTTGACACAACCTAACATCACCTGGGAAAAGAGTCTCAAGAGGAACTGTCTACACTGGGTTGGCCTGTAGGCATATCTATGGGCCATTGTCTTAATTAAGTTAGTTGACATGGTAAGACCCAATCCACTGTGAGCCACGTCATTCCCTAGGCAGAGAATGGGCTGAACTTTGTTTAAGCGTGGAGAAATTGAGCGGAGAACCATCAAACAACTGAGCATGAATGTACGCACTTCTCTCAGCTCTTGACTATGGCTTTGATGTGACTAGCTATCTGAAGTTCCTGCTCCCACTTCCCCCATAACAATGGACTGCAACCTGCAATTGGAAGCTGTAATAAACTCATTTTTCTCCTAAGTTGCTTTTTCCAGGGTGTTTTTATCGCAATAACAGAAAGGAGACTAGAACTGCTCATCCCCCACTTCTCCTAGATAAATTCTAGGTGGATTTTCAAGAACCCCCATATAGAGTATTCCATCCCCATCCCTTACAGTCTGACCACTCACTCAATGCACACCTGTCTGAGGATAGTATTTCTTTCTTAGGACCTATACTGATTCAACCTAGCTGTTCTAACACAGTTCTCCAAACTGTGGGGCTTAAAGCAGTAGAATTTATTGTCTCACTGTTCTGAAGGCTGGAAGTCTGAAATGAAAGTGTCAGTTGGGTCTTGCTCATTCTGAAATGGTGCCCTTTCTAGTTTCCAGTGCTTACTGACAATGCTTGACACTCCTTGGCTCATGGACACATCATTCCACTCTATGTCTGCTCCTTTGTCACACAGCCACCCTCTCCCTGTATGTCTCTACGTGTCTTCTTTCCTATCAGATCCAGGAGCCACTCTCCCAATTTGATTTCACCATCACTTGACCCATATTCATAAAGATACAATTTCTAAGGAAGGATGCATTCTAGATATGTGTATGGGTGTGGGGTTAAGGACTCCCCTCTTTCTTTGGGAAAGGGCACAGTTCTGATAAAGGGTCCCCTAGCTGAAAAGGCTAACCATCTTCATTCACACTCACCAACTTTAGCTGAACGAGCCAGGCACACCCAATGAACATACTGATGCTTTCTATCTTTTTCTGACTGGATCATCTTCCCTTTCTACAAAACCTCCAGTCCCTGAACCATTATCAGCTTGTCCATATTGCCATCCATCCACTCCAGCATCTGAAAAATGTCTTTCATGTGCTCATTTCTACTCTAGAATCTACTTTTCAGAGCTTAATGTGCTGTTTCTTGCTCAGGGTTCCAAACCTGTACTAAACATCCAACTGGGAAAAGAAATGATAGCTACATACTATTGCCAATCAACATGCTAAATATAATCTTTAAATATCTTCTCTAGTAAAGGTCCTTACTTCTTGCAAGGAATCAATGATCCTTGATTGACTGGTTCATTGATTTATTGACTGACTCTCTGTGGGATCTCACCTAAGAAGATGAAATCATGTCCCTCTGTCTGGGAGTTATACAGCTCATCCTCCATTTATCCACAACCCCCAAGGCCAGTCCCTTCAGACTAGCCTCTTGACTCCTAAATCTAGTTTTTCATATCTTAGCAGGACTCCAGGGTCCAACGGCTGGGGCTAAACCACTGTGGCTGTTCACACAGTGTTCCCACATCCATATTGATTCATCTCCGCATCCATTTCTCCCAGTGTTCCCTTTGGCTCTTCCAGCAGGACGGCTGTTTCTTCCCATTGGTACTTGCACAGAGGCTCCTCACATCCTCACTCCCATGTACTCTGTCCTCGATGAACAGGATGCATGTCCACCTCCTGAGTACCCTAGTTAATTCTTGCCCATCTTTGGGTCTCAGCCCAGGGATTCCTCTCTTGGGATTCACTGATATACACTTGATATTCTCCATGATCATACTGAACAGTTATAATTACACAATGAATTATATAATCATTTAATGTCTACTTTTTGTATGCATGTAAGTATGAATGTATGTACACATTTGTCCCAGTTCACATGTACTGGTATACATGCCTGCCTGTGTGTGAGTAGGCCAGAGAACAACCATGAGTGACATTCTCAGGAACATCATCCATCTATTTTGATAGCAATTAGGCCAGAATGGTTGGAAATTGAGCCCCAGAGATCCTCTTGTCTCTCCTTCCCCAGCACTGGGATTGCAGATGTGTGCCAGCACGCATGGCCTTTTTACATAGGCTCTGGGGATCAAACTCAGGTCCTCATGTTCACGAGGCAAGCACTCTCTGCCTGGACTCCTACCACCCCTCCTTTGACTTGGAAAGGAACTTGAGGACCTGTGTCAGAACTGTACCTGTCAGGCTTTGCATGTTAGGTGATGTACCTGTGTTAGTTGGAGAGTGGCTGGAAGAGGCTGCCCTCTCATGTGATCACATGTATATGAGGTCCTGGCTCTGCACACCAGCTTGTGCACACTACATACTCACTGGCCCAGAGCAGAGAGGGGTACTGGATGAGAAACCTGACCAGCCCCTGGGTACTGGCTGGCTCAGGCTCTGAAATTCCATACTGATCCCACCCCAGCTAATAATATACAGGGGCTGCTAAGAATAATTATGCTGAGTCTTTCTCAAAAGGGCACTCCAGTCAAGTCCTGCTATCCCTATATGTGCATCTGCTGACAGAGTGACCCAGCAAGAGATCAGAAGGAGGGGGAGGAGGCAAGAGCCACCCAGGGAAGAATTATTTGAGTGGCAGAGCATGGGGCAGAATGACATTTGAATTATTCTTCCCTCGTATTAATTAATGCCAGAGAAGAATTTCCAGGGGGCCAGGAGTCAGGTTGATTCTGCCTGCAATTAAAGGGTCTCCCCATCTTTTCTTTGCTTGTCTTCGTTCCTCTCCATTTTCCCACTTACCCAGGAGATGGAGCTTACGCCCAAGCCAAGTGATTGAAAGAAGAGCTGGAAATCACTCTGAAAGTGGCCTCATGAGGGAGGCCACATCAGAAAAGGGGAAGTACGATTTAGATGTAAAACCACCAGGAACAGAGAGGAGAAAAGGCTGGGCCAGGACCACTGGGCACAAACGCACAGACATTGCTCTTTCTGAAGGATGCAGGTCATCGCCAGAGTTCTATAATCTCCCTCTGTAACCCAGGTTGTCTTTGAACCTGTGCTCTGCTTGCCTCAGTCTCCTCTCTGCCCCCAGTATGTTGGGATTAAAGGTATAAGCCACCATACTGGGCTAGAAACAACTTCTTTAAGAGCTACAACCAAGGGCAGATGGATGGGGATTTCTCCTGAGATGCTTGCAGGAAGGATTATCTTTGAGATAATTATCTGCTTTCTCTGTGTCTTTTAAGTATTAAATATATTATGAGGGGGAGGGAACCTTCTAAAACCAACTACTAGAGCAAACAAACTCACTTTTTATGAGTAATGAAAGAAAGATTAGGTTTTAGCTTTTTTGCTAACAGCTATTTGGAATGTGTGGATGGTGGTTGTGTATGGTTTTTGGGCAATCCTGGGTACATGTGTGTATTTATTTATGCATCCCTCTGCATCCAGTGCAAACCTGTGCATCACACACTTCTGCAGTGAAAGCATGTATGTGTTCACATATGTGTTTGTATGAATATGTATATGTATGCACATATGTGTATGGTACTGATGATGGGTATGGTGAGCCACTCAGCTCAGATTTTGGAGAAAGTTCACAGAGCTTTATATCCTCCTGGTAGAGTTCACCTAATCCTAGCCAGTTTGCCCCAGAACCATGCATAGCATTACTGGCCCCTAGAGAAACACCAAAGTCTGGACAGCTTGGACAAGGAAAGGCCTGTTCCCAGCACTGCTCCCTGTTGTTTTCCAGTGAATGGTGGTGGCAGTTTAGACCCAGACTTGACAGGAGGAAGACAAATGTCTCCAAGGCTAAGGTTTTGGCATCCCCTTGGCTTCCTCTCTTTGAGTCCCTTCTCTTAAACACCGCCAAGAAATTTCTGTGGACAGAGAAGAGCTTTCTCTCACAGACAGGTGTCCTGAGTTATCGTGTTAGTCAATTTTCCCTGACTGTGACAAAACACTGGAGATAAACAACTTCCGAGCTGAAAAGATTTCTTTGGGTTCATGGCTTCAGGGGTTTTCAGCCCATGGTCATTTGAACCTGTTGCTTCATGCCTGTGGTAAGGTCAAACATCATAGGAAAGAGTACACATTGGCCTAGAAGTAAAGGCAAGAGAGAAAGGGGCCAGGGTCCCCACATCCCTTTTCAAGGGTACACCCAATGACACAATGCCCTTCAACTAGGCCCTATCCCCTAAACTTTCCATCACCCCCAAACAGTGTCAGTACCTAGGGACAAAGCCTAAAGCAGCTTTGGGGGACATTAAAGACCCAAGTCATAACAGCTACACTCACTCTTCCTTTAAAGATCAATTAATGGCATGATAAGGACAACTAAATGCCATAAAGGGAATTCCTTCAGTTCAGTTCTGATGGACTGGGAAGACAAGGGAGCTTTTTTTTTTCTGATGAATGAATGATAATGAAAACAATGGCAACATTAGTAATTTATCTACTTTTGACACTATGATATAGATTGCTCTCCAGATTGGAAGTGACTGTTATTGGTTTCTTTCTGAACTTCTTCCTATACATCTCCATGGACCCAGGCCTGATTTAATGAATATTGCTTTGGTGTTTTTCCAAAGAGATTTTGGTTGGGGCAGTGATTCCGATATTGGGTGGGAAAATGTTACAGGATCAGAATAAGTTCCCAAGATTAGAGGCTGATATTAACTTGGGGTTCTGAGATGTAGCTTCACTGTCTCCTCAGACAGCAGTGATAGCTGGTGGCTGGTGGGAAAGTCCTAACTCTGAAAGACACGGAAGTCCCAAGTAACACCCCAGCCTTCAATTCCCTGGGCTTGAGGCAGCACAGTACAAAGATGGCTGAAATTGTATTTCCTTTCCCTAGTAAAAACTTGGTACAATATTTAATTTGATTTTTTTTTTTTTTTGGTTTTTTGAGACAGGGTTTCTCTGTGTTGCTTTGCGCCTTTCCTGGAACTCACTCTGTAGACCAGGCTGGCCTCGAACTCACAGAGATCCGCCTGACTCTGCCTCCCGAGTTCTGGGATTAAAGGCGTGCGCCACCACTGCCCGGCTACTTTGATTTTTTTTAAAGTAAGGTATGCTGTCTAGTTTTATGTCAACTTGACACAAGCTTGAGTCATTTGAGAGAAAGGAACTTCAATTGAGAAAATGCTTCCATAAAATCGAGCTGCAGGCAAGCCTGTAGAACATTTTCTAGATTAGTGATTGATGGAGAAGGGCCCAGCCCATCGTGGGTGAATGAACTAAACTCTTTCTTCTCCAAGTTACTTTGGTCATTGTGTTTCATCACATCAATAGTAACCCTAACTGAGACAACTTGGTAACAGGAGTGGGGTATTTCTGTGACAGACTTGACCATGTTTTGGGGGAAGGTTGTGAAAGAACCTTGGAACTTTGAGTTAGAAAAGCTACTGAGTGTTCAAAGCTTGGTGAGCTGTTCTATGAGAGGGTGGAAAACAAGTGTGTTGAGAGAAATGCAGACCATGGAGACCTGCCTCACTTGTGAAATTTCAGAGGAAAGCAAAGACTCTACCAGGCCCAATTGTATGAAGAATGTATAGTGTCTAGTCAGGTGGAGCTGAAGAATCAACTGTGATTAACTAGAGACCAGAACCACTGAAGTAAAACCTTTGCTTTACTGGGACAATTGATGCTGGTTATCTGGAGCAGAGCGAGGTAGTTAAGAAGAGATCAGCATCACTGAGGAGAAATCTTCTGGAAATGTTTCCTGAGAGTCAGCATACAGAAGCTGTGTTCCAGAGGCGGCCAAGGTTGTACCTCACACTGGCAGCCAAACTTGGTAGTGTAAGAGTCACTCAGGTGGTACTGGCATAGAGGGATCATGGAAAACAGCTGAGGTTTGGTACTTTGAGAGTGAAGGTGAAGCCTCAGTAGCAGTTGAAGACTCAGGATTGAAGGGGTCATGTAGAAAAGTTGAGGGTTGGCAGCATGAAGAAAGAGTCTAGGAGAAGCTATTGGTGAAAGTGCAGCCCAGTTGTAGCAGAAGACCCTAGCATTTTAGAGATGCCAGTACCATGAGATGACCACCAAGAACAGCAGTAGTGGTAGATAGGAGGCTGCCCAAGCTTAGAAGACAAGCTGTGTGTGTTGTGGAGGGCAGAGCTGGAGAACTGATCCAAGCCCTTTGAAGGAGCCAGAAGTTTGTGAGTGAATCCCAGACACTGGACATCGAGTTGTTTCTACTGTTGGAGTTTGGTTTTGCTTTGTTCAGATTGTGACTGAGCCCTGGTTCTTCCCTCTTGAAGTGAGAAGGTATTTAATTTAATTCTGAGTTTTACAGGAGCCCACAGCTGAAAAACTCTGAGCTTTTAAAGATTTTGGACTTCTAAAAAAAGAGATTGGATATTTAAAAGAGATTGGAGTTTTAATGTGTTTGAACTTTTTTTTTTACTGTACTATTTATTTATGTTTTATATTGTGGTATTGGTATTAATGTATCATCTTTGGGATAAATGTGAAAAGAAAGGTTCTAACTGAAAAGTTATGTGTTTGTGTGTCAAGTTGACAAGGGGTCAGTTGTGTTGAATAGTTTTATGTCAACTTGACACAAGCTAAAGTCATCTGAAAGAATGGCATCTCAATTGAGAAAATGTGTCCATAAGACTGAGCAGCAGGCAAGCATGCAGAATATTTTCTTAACTATCAATTAATGGGAGGGGTTCCAGCCCATTGTGGGTGGTGCCATCCCTGGGCTTTTGGTCCTGTGATCTACAAAAAAGCAGGCTGAGTAAGCCACAGGGAGCAAGCCAGTAAGCAGCACCCCTCCATGGCCTCTGTCTCAGCTCCTGCCTTCAGGTTACTGTCCTGCTTGAGTACCTATCCTGACTTTCTTTGATGATGAACTGTGATGTGGAAGCATAAGTTGAATAAACCACTTCAATCCCAACTTGCTTTGGTCATGGTATTTCATCACAGCAATAGTAACCCTACCTAAGACATAAGGTGACTGACATTTCTTGTGAAGTAAGATCTGAGCTAAAATATATTTAATGCAGTAGAATTGCAAGAGTGGTCCAGTGCCATCAGAGTTGGAATTAAATGGGAGCTAAGTAGAATGCAAAGTCTGGCTCCCCAGCAGACATGAAAGCAAGACCTCTGAGATAGAGACACAGAAACCTGTGTCTGAGAAGCCCTCCTGGGGATTGCAGTGCACTACAAATTGTGAGAACCATTGGTGTCTGTTGACCCAAGCTAGGTTACCTTCCTTGTGTTTTCTTTTGAGAAACTGTCTTCAAAATTCTCCCTACTGATCCCATCACAAGGGCCTTCAACTTTTCCCTTGTGAATATGTATCCGGCCATGGAGTGGGGATGGGAGGGATGAGGAAACACTCATGTTGGCTCTCCTAGCAATAGTATAAGCTGTAGCCAGAGCAGGTTTGTGTGAGAGGTTATTACCAGATTATCAAATGACTTCTTAGAAATATCACAAAAGCTTGCAAATTCTCGAAGTCTGGAGATGCAAGCCAGGTTCACAGAATATAACATAATCCAAGTCCTCCATTCTTTCTATCATCTCAGTTACTTCTCCCACTAGAGTTGGAGAGGTAGTTACAGAAGGATTCTTTCACTCCAGTACATACAGAACTCAGCTGGGCAGGACAATATCATGAAATAAAGACATGTGTTCTTCTAAAATGAAGAAGTCTAGATCTAGTATGGAGTCAGCTGTGGCTGATGTGGGTGATTCCCTGAAAATACAGTTGTTTCAGACTGGCTTTTAAATGTCCCCCAAAGATCATGTTTCTTCCTTCCATGCAATGTTTAGAGACCAGGATTTTGGGAAGTGACTGGATCATGAGGACTCTGATTTTATTAGTAGACAAATTCCATTCTAGATTCAGAGCTTAATGGGCTCTGGAGGAAGGGTTTTGTTATATAAGTGTTCTCTTTTCCTCTTTGTTTCCCTGATGCCATGAGGTAAGTAGCTTGTCCTATCCACAGTGACACTTGGCCTAATCCCAGACTCATGGTGATGGGACCAAGAGGCCATGGACTGACTATAACAGATCTCTGAATCTATCAGCCAAACAAAGCTTTCCACTTTAGAAGTTAATTGTCACAGTGATCCCACTTTCAACTTTTATTACATTTATTTAGTGGTGTGTGTGTGTGTGTGTGTGTGTGTGTGTGTGTGTGTGTGTGGTGTGTGTGTAGGCAGAAATTAGAGCAGAACTTGTGGAAGCTAGTTCTTTCTTTCTACCATGTTGAGTTCCAGGGATTGAATTCAGGTCTTAGATAATTACCCACTGAGCCATCTTGCCAGCCAGTATCTCAGCTATTTCTACACAACAGTTAACATAACTGTAAAGATAAAGGCTGTAGCTAAGACAATAATTCACAGGAAAAGTGGATAATGCAGGGGCAATGGTGAGATGCTGCTGCGGGCCACCCTGTACCTGGATGACCAGTTCATGACAGGGGAGCAAGGGCATCTGCAGAGCACATGAAGGGTATGCCAGGACAGCAAGTGTCCCTGGTTCCAGTGGGAAGATGGACTCCTATGTTCCAGGCCCAGCCAGCACAGCAGATGACTCTGATGCAGATGGGCCTACACTGGGGCAGACGTACCATGCAAGCTGTCCAGGCAGGCAGTGCAGGAGAAGAGGGGCAGCCACAGGGCAAGGTGGTACTTGAGAAAGCACACAAGAAAAGTAACAAGGATCTCAGAAGGATAAGAGCAGTGGAAAGACAGCTTAGAAGACAGCTTCTGCCCCCTGCTCAGAGGCACAGATGCCCTGGAAACAGTTCCTCCTGACATTCACAGATGGGGACAGAGACAGGGCAGACATCAGCCGACTTGAGAACAGAAGTCAAGGAGCAGGAGAAGGAAGGGACAGGCTTAGAAGGAGGTGAGCTTTAGATGTGGCAGAAACACAGAGCATGGGAGGAGCAGCTGCTCCATACCAGAGAAAGGGGAGCAAAGGGGAAGGGCAGAGAGAGCTCGGAGAGCTTTGAAGACTTTGTGCAATTCATGATGAAACAGGGAAGCCTTGAGGGAGCAGGACCTGTGGAAGGCAGGAGCACAGTTGGAGACTTCTTAGAGAGGCAGCCCAGGAGGGATGCTATAGGATGGGAACATTGACACTACTTTAGCAGAAGAAACACATCTGAATACTAAGGAGGAAAATCATGGTCACTATGGGACTGGCAGGGCCTCTTCCCATGCATCAAAAGAGAAGAAACCCTGCCAAATGGGGCAGAACTTTTTGTCCCCTCAGCATAAAGCCTCCATCCAGAAGTCTCTGGGATCCAGTTGGTGTTTGTTCTGCACACCAATGTCAAACGTCAGAGGGTAGAGATCAGCTTTGGGAAAGTGTATGAGATTCAAAATGCAAAACATTTGTCACAGGTGTGGCATCTTTCCTGGGATGTGTAGGCTGTTTTCTAGGTTGCTAACATTACCCAGAACCAAGTATCATGAGAGTATGATCTGCAAGGTCAAACATTGAGAACTTGTCTTTAACAGGGCATAGGAGTGTTTGTTGAGACACACATCACAGAATACAGACACATATCTGGCAAGAAATAACATTTGTAGATGGCACAGGCGTTCAGAGCCCAGCCCATCTCTTTTTTTCTGTTCACCACAACAGGCAGGAATATTAGTAGCTGCTCAGAACTCTTTCTTAGGTTAGTGAATTTATTGCAATCACAGGAAGCACAAAGGAACAAATTTTATCTGTTCATTATTGTGGGAGCCTGTTGGGAAGGAAATGCTCCTGGGGCTAGAAATAGCAATTTAAAGTGGAGAACAAACACCCAGAGAAAAGGAGTAGGGTGGAGAAGAACGTCAGAGTGCCGGATGAAGGATGAGGGCCTAGGAGGAAAGACTAGAAAACTCTAATAGCTATTAATGAGGTCCTCACTTACAAAGAAACACCAGGTGAATTAGAAGATGATGATGCTAAAGGGGCCTTGAAAGAGCTGTGTGAAAGAGAATGAAGGTGGAGAAGACTGTCTCATAGAACTGAAATTAAGGGCATGAAGCTGCAAGCTCCACTTTGGATATGGGGGTGGATATGCTTCTAATAAACAAAGCCTCCAAGAAATAATAAGGAGTCTAACTGGAGACAGAACGGGAAGGAAGAGGGGAGAAGAAGAGGGAAGGAGGGGAGATTCCCTGAATTTTCTGGAAACTGAACAGCACAAAGCTATGCCTTTTGCAGTTCTGGATACCCTGGGTCTCTGCAGTCTGCTCATCCAACAATACCAGGGGAAAATCTCACCAATTTTCCCGGTTGCGAGAACAAAGAGAGGGCTCCCAGGGTAGTGTCCATCAGAAGGGCTGGAGAGGAAGGGGTCTGATCTCTAGCTGCCCCTGAAGGTTGCTGTACAAAACAGGCTAAAACTCACAGGAACTGAGAGCTAAGATGGAGATACAGTTTGCTGTTCAAATACAACTAAAACACTAATCTTAAATGGTTTTATTAATAAAAAAAACTTGAGAGCCAGGGGTGAATTCTGAAAGATCAGAGAAGCAGAACAAGCCACAGCTAACCTCACCTTGACAATTACTCATCAGATCTTGTTTCCATGAATCTTCAGACTGAAAGTTTCTGAGTCCTCACCTGAATGGATCTCAGCTGAACTGCTGTTAAAAGCCTCAAAGCTTAAAAGCCTCTAGTTCCTGGTCCTCACACCTTATATACCTTTCTGCTTCCTGCCATCACTTCCTGGGATTAAAGGTGTGTGTCACCATGCCTGGCTGTTTCCAGTGTGGTCTTGAACTCACAGAGATCCAGATTGATCTCTGCCTCTCAAGTGATAGGATTAAAGGTGTGTGTGCCACCATTTTCTGGCCTCTATGTCTGTCTAGTGGCTGTTCTGTTCTCTGACCCCAGATAAGTTTATTAGGGTGCACAATATATTGGAGGACTCAATATCACCACATGCAACTAAGTTATTTTCCTGCTAAATTAAACCTATTAACACTCTGGACCCATGTATCAGAAACTAGTCTCAACAGTATAATATTCACCATGTTTATAGTCCCAAATTTCTAGGTATACAGAGAGCCAGGGACATGTGGCTCATTTCTGTGGGAAAAGACAATGAAAAGGTGCCAATCCAGGGACAGAGTAGTTGAAAAAAAAAGACTCCAAAGTAACTGTTATAGCCATGTTCAGTGATGTAAAGAAAAATTCCTTTAATGAATGAAAAGAAAAAACACTTCAACCAAGAATTACAAGGCACAGAAACAAATATGCTAAATATTATAGAACTACAGTTCATAGAATCAGAAAAATCCAGCCCTAGGTGGAGAAAGAGGAGATAAAAAATAAAAAATATATTTTGCAGAAATATGATTGAAAACTTCCTGAATATGTGAAAAGCACAAATATACAGATTTAAGAAACTTAGAAAACCTTAATTGGGATAAATTTTGGAGGAAGGACACATTCCTAAGTACATCTTAGTGAGGGTAAGGAAACCAAATATTGTGAGGAGCACTTGGACACAACCAGAGAAATATATTACACAATACAGTGTGTACCTGTGTGTGTGTGTGTGTGTGTGTGTGTGTGTGTGTGTGTGTGTGAATCTCAGAAGATTGCAGACCAGCCCCTTCATAAAATAAAAACCACCCCCATTTGAGTCGGATGTCCCCTCCTGATGTAACTCATGGTATACATCTTATCTATAAACATCAGTTACATGATTCCCAACCTTCTCTGCAAAGTTACTTTGTTGCATTTTTATTAAATGAGTAGTACGTGTGTGTGTGTGTGTGTGTGTGTGTGTGTGTGTGCACATATGCACATGTGAGGGCAGAGGCTGACTGCCAGTGTCTTCCTCCGTCACTCTCTATGCTATTTTTTTTTTCTAACAAGGACCTCTGATTCTGCTAGCCTTGCTGGTCAGAAAGCCCCAGGGATCTGCCTGTTCATTGCTTCCCAGCATTGGGGTGAGCGTATATGCAGCCACACTCAGCTTTTACATGAGTGCTGGTGAGCAAACCCAGATCCTTCTGCCTGGACAGCAAGTCCTTTAGCAACAGGGCCATGTCCCCAGCCCCTCAATCAGTATTTGAAAAGAGACAATTTGAAGCTATGTAAAAACTCTGCTCTTTTCCCCAGGCCCTCCTCAGGTTTTAGTATCCACTTACATTTTTTTCATCAGAAATAACCATTGATTGATAGTTGCCAACTGGTAGATTTCTAGTAATATTTTAATAATGTTCTTTCTAGTATAAGGTAGCACTTTCTTGTCCTATCAGTGTGAACTCAATAGCCTTATATTATTGATCTTATTAGGCGAGTTATAATCTGCTACTGTCATCTTGTATTTTATATTTTAAGGTTCAAATTATCTAAGTTTAGACATTAGAAGATGCTTAAAGCTGGATATTTTGGATTTTTTGACATATCCTTATCATTACTTGAATGTTTTCTCACTTTTTCACACACACACACACACACACACACACACACACACACACACACACACACACATGGACAGACGGTGTGCTGACTCATCTTATTTTCCCTGCTGAGGCTCTGGAAGGGGCCAGTCTCTAATGAGTCCTAGTTGCTTGAAGTGGGGTAGATAAAATTAATCAAAATCTGAATGCCAGATGTACTCTTCCTGCATAGATGTCACCACTTCCAGGAACCCCCAACCCTACTTATTTGCCTGTCTCACAGTCACACAAATATGTCTGCTCAAGCTCAACACTGCACAATCCATTCCAGCTTTCATTCTTTCCATGTGTGCACTGTAGCATGAATTCTAACTGGTCTTAATAATAAAAATCCAGAGCCAGATATCAGGGTAAATGCTGAAAGATCAGTAAAGGAGCCAGCCACTAGAGAGACTTCTTACCTCCAGGACCTCTCAGCTGAAAGGGACTGGGCTCCTATCTCCTCCCACTCTATATTCTTCTCTCTACCCAGCCATATCACTTCCTATCTCCACCTCCCAAGTGCTGGGATCAAAGGTGTGAGCCACCACTGCATGGCTCTGTTTTTCTTTTAGACTGGGTCAATCTTGTGTAGCACAGGGTGGCCTTGAACTCACAGAGATCTGTCTGCCTCTGCCTCCCAAGCGCTGGGATTAAAGGTGTGTGCCACTACTGCTTGGCCTCAAGGGCTAACTAGTGTCTTAGCTCTGCATTCTGATCTTCAGGAAAGCTTTATTTGTTAGGTCACAAACAAAATATCACCACAGTGCACCACTCTCCCCATAGTTCGTATACCCACCATAGTTTTTAATCACTCACTGGAGTAGGGGTGCCCTCACACACAAGTGTTAGTCTCTACTAGATTATGACAGCTACCTTTGTTGGCCCTATCAAGGAGTGTTTTGGTAAAAGAAAGTAAAGAGAAAAACCAAGGAAGTATGGTTTTTTTTTAATACATGAAAACAGAGGAATGGAAGAAACTCAAAGGCAAAGGCAAGTGGAGAGGGAAGTCAAGTTATTTTTCTCAAACAAATCTATCACCTTTAGATTATGTGTACAGATCTATATGCACAGCATACACACACACACACACACACACACACACACACACACACACACACACACACACCCCTTTACCCTTTGAATGGTTGTCCCCCATCCCAAGACTATTAATTCTACCACAGGTGTCTGAGAGAGCCTATTGTTGTTGACCTCTTAGGCATTTTCTCATTCTCAGTTACCAGGAATGGTGGTCTCTAGTCTAACACACTGAATTGTCCCTCTTGCCACAGGACCTTTGGAAGCCCTGCTTCTTTGCTTGTGTGGCCCAACCTGATATGTTCCCTTGGGGAAAAGAATGTTATACTCTATTTGTGTGCCTTCAAAGTAATATATATGTTAAAGTCCTAATCCCCAGTGGGATGATATTTGGAGGCAGGCTTTTAGGAGATAAATATGGTTAGAATTAGACCATGAAGATGCAGATCCCATGATGGATTAATACCCTTATGTTTATAAGATTATTTCAATCCTCAGTTTTTAGGAGAGGTATGAGCACTCTCTCTCTCTCTCTAATGCACATACCAAGGTATTCAAGGACATGATTAAGAGGAAGGTCCCTACCAAGAGCCTGACCAGGCTGTTGTTGTCTTGACTTGAGACACTCTACCTTCCAGGACCAGGAGGAATGAATGTTTCTTGTTTAAGCTATCAAGCTAGGGGCATTTCATTTCAGCAGCCCAGGTTGACTAAAGTTGACTTATTCTTCCAATCTGTTGGAACACCATCATCTCCTCCCCTGGAAGTCCTCCTTAATCCCCCTAGACACCATCAGAACATTGTATTGTTTACTGTTTTCTTCATGCTCTTGCAGCAGATAGCTGTGCTGTCATTGAGTATGCATCTGATGAATGCCCATGTTGTCACTAAACTCTATGCATTGTGAAGCAGTAGTATCTCTTTTGATCCTGATTATATGCTTATGTGATATAGTACTGACACATAAAAGACACTCAATAAATGTTTATCTTTTGAATAAACTGTTTGTATTTTTGAAGCATAATCTATTCAATCAACAAATGTGTTCATTTCTATTTCTAGGAAAAGGCAAACAGAAGAAATGGCATGGGAAATATGATGAGTCAAGTGAACATACAACCAATGCTCCTGAAGACTCTGAGGTCCAGAGTTAACAGATCTTGTCGTATAGAGGAAGCATCTATAAAATCCCTGCAGACAATCTAAGCAATGTGTATGGTAAAATCATGTGGGAAGTTTTCCCTAAGAAACTTCTCCTGTAAGGTACACTGTAAGGTAGATGTAAGTTTTGTATTTGACTCCATCACTACTTAAGTGACCCAGGAGCATTAAAGTGTCAGTTCTTCCAAAGGCAAGCTGAGCTCCATTCAAAGACCAGCTGTGAATACAAACACATTTTGTGTATGTTTGGACCCAGACAAGGGAATTTCAAATGTCACTTAAAAGAAAGGAAATTTAAGACTAGTCTGAAAAATGTTTTTAAGAGAAGGATGGAAGACTTTGCTTCTTCCAAATGGTAAGACTTTCATTAAAATTTTGTTATATGATATTTGCTCAAGTCATTATGACTACACCAATAAGAAGAGATACTGGATAAACAGATCAACAGAATCAAAGAGTTGATGGAAAGAACTTAATGTCAAGGATGACACAATGTCTTGGAAATAAAGTATATATTGAATGAGTGGCATGATTGCTCACCTTGACAAAGCTAAGTAAGAAGTGACTTTCCAATCCACATTTAAAAATACATTTCAGAATATTCCTGGTGTCTGTCAATAAGATGATGGGAAAATAAACAACAAACTCAAGAGGAATAAACTCCTACTGCACATAGCAAGAAGAGTGATTCTCTCAAACACGATACAAAGGGGAAACACCCAGACATCCAGGAGTATGCCCTGTATGGTTCCATTTCTATGACGGTCCAGACTGACTGTGAAGTTCTGATACATACTTACATACATACATACACACATACATACACATATAAACATTTGAAAAACCCAGGGCAGTGGTTGTATCTGAGTGTGTTTGGCAGGTGGGGGTTGACTAGAGGTGTGGCACATGGAGGAGCCTCCTGGGGTGATGACTAGACTCTTTATCTTGCTGGAAGTTTGAGTGATACAGCTCTATACATTTGTTGAAATCCCAAATTTGTACTTAAGATGTGCACACCAATGTGTGCAGAAACAAAAGGTAAGTGTAAACAAAAATGACACTGGACAGAGGTACAGGCCAGCGTTAGATGGTGAAGCACACAAAGCAAGATACTCCTTCTGGGATCTACAAGGGGTCCATATGAAGATTCTTGGTCAAATTCTTTAAAGTTCTATGTATGCCCAAAATTTTTCTGAAATAAGTGTGTGTTAAAATAACTTCAGGTGTGCTAAATATTTACATATAGCACAAACATAGACACAATGCATTTGTACTGAAAACTCTAAGAAACGTTTCATAATTTTGTGTGAGGAGAACTTTAAAAGCAAACCAGAATCCTAAGAAGATATAGAAGAAATGATAGATATTTTTGACTACCTGAATCTTGGTGACTTTGTAAACCAGACGATGCCACATGCAATTAGAAAAGCAACATGTGGGAACCCAACTGTGTCATATACCATCAAGAGGCAACATTCCCAGCATAAACACCAGGAAAAGACCCAGTGGGGGAAAAATAGGTAAAGACATAATGGGAGAGAGAAAAATGAGTTCTGGCAATTGTATAAAAATGCAAATTAAAACAAAATGAGGTGGCCATGTTTTGCTATTGAATTAGCATAATTTCAAAGATTGGTAACCTCCAGTACCACTCAGGATGTTAGATGATCAACACCCTCCCAGGAGAGTATGAATATTCACTAAGCTTTGGAAAGTCAATCTGGAAGTAAAAAAATCCCATGGGGCACAGAAGAATTCAGAGAAACAAGTATAGCGTGGTTGGAGAAAAATGTGGAAGGAGACACATCTAACTTAGATGATGCTTCCAGGAAGAGGTTGGAGCGCTTTGGCCTGAGTGTCAAATTTGGCTTCTCTCATGTGCATAGCTCAGAATGATGTTTATCACTTTTTAAAGGGTCGCACTACAAATGGTTACAGAATTCTTTACATAATTCTCCATTTTGTTTTCTTGGCCAACAAAGCCTAAAATACTAGCCAGATGGCTCTTTAAGGAAAAGTTTATGGACTCCTACTGTGGGGGAGTCATCATTCACTAATTATTTTTTGCACTTGCTTCTCTGTATTATTTTAATTTGTACATTTCATTTTGAGGTATAAAGAAGATAGATAGGGAGGCGAGGGAAGATATTGCTGGATCATGAATGTAAGCAGAAAACGAAGACACTAGCTAGACACTCAGTGTAGCAGTCTAGGCCAAAGAGAGAGGAGCCTTACAAGGTCAGGGGGCAGTGGAAGGAAGAGTGGGGATAGGTTTCCTAGGAGTAACAGAAGACCAGGCTGGAATATTGAGACATGGGAGGAAACCAATGGTGACTCTTCTATTTCAGTCTCTAGTTAAATAGAGCCAGCCATGGAGATGGAGCGATGGGAAGGTTACATTGGAGAGGAAAGCCAGAACTCTATTTTGAACCCATTATGCTTCCAAGAGGAACTGTGTGAAGGAGGCAGTGGGATAGAGATTAGAGCTACTCAGGATGTGGAGGGGGAGGCTGAGAGGAGATCATATTTCAGCACCCAGTATGGAGCTGGTACTTAAAGCCCCCTGGATGCAAGATAGGAAACTGAACCAGATTCTGATGATGCAATGCCCAGCTCAACTGGGAACCAACAGTTCCAACTTTGCCTAGAGCTGCTTCCTGTGGAAAGATGTCTCTGATGCCACTCTTGCTTGTCTGGATTCTCTAAACTCACCTGCTCCAAATTGTTCTTGCCACTGGCTAAGGCACACTGTGGCTTCCAAGTAGACACCGGCTCTTTCTGGAAAGCTGAGGTCAAATCCTTGCCCAGACACTGGCTGCTACTATTTCTACTGGAGGGATGGGGTGCCCAGCATCTATCTTCCCTAAGTGAGGAAAAAAACTCAGCCACAAGTCCTGAGATACCTTCAGCCATCGCTGACTCATGCCTTACTTTCTCTGAGGGGGCTAAGGACTCACCAAGGAGCTGGTGTAGGTGGGATCTGAGGTGTCATCCTGGAGGTAGCGAGAGAGGCCAAAGTCAGACACTTTGCACACCAGGTTGCTGTTGACCAGAATATTCCTAGCAGCCAGGTCCCTGTGCACATAATTCATCTCAGATAGGTACTTCATGCCAGCAGCGATGCCCCTCAGCATCCCGACAAGCTGGATCACGGTGAACTGTCCATCATTTTGCTGTGATAAGACAAAAGGGAGATCAGGATCAAGATGGGCTTCAGTGGCTAAACAGGAGCCTAGACAGCATGGCCGATGGGTTGTCAGCCCTTTGTCAGCACCCAGCATTCAGTTCCCCATTGCTTCTTCCGGCTCCTCCCTCCTCCTCATCGCTTTCCTTGAATGCTCTGCTCTCTTCTTGCCAAGCCCTGTCGATTTCATCTCCAAATTACATCTCAAACCGTCCACTCTTCTCCCTTTCCACTGCCACCATTCCAAACAAGTCACTGCCATCCATCACCTGTAACAGCCTCCTGAACCTGCCCCCTACAATCCATTCTCTCCATGGCAGCCAGGGCCATCTTTTCAAGACATAAATCAGCCCATGTCACTCCCTGGCTTAAACTCTCTAATAGCTTCCTATTGCATTAAGGAAAAGCTCCCAACTCCTCAGTACAGCTTAGAAGACCCTAGGGACCAGCTACAGCCTCGCTTCAGGCTCTGGACTCACACACTCATGCTGCATGAAGCCACAGGGACTGGAGAACTCTAGATTCTTTCCAAGGCAAGTCCTACTTGCCCTGGAGCTTCATAAGTACCATTCTTCTGTTTCTTTCTCTCTCAGCCCATCCCTATGTACCTTCTGTTCTCTGTTTAACGTCCCTTCTCAAAGATGTCATCCTTATGATTGCCCCTTCCCCAAATGTAATTAGCATTCTCTGAACATTATTTTCCGATGTATTACTGTGTTGCCTTCCATTTCACAGGTTTGAACTTTGTGGATGTGTGTGCAAACTTCTGTCTTTGCTGTTTGAATATAACCCTTTGAGCACAAGAACTCCCATCCCTCAAGGTCCCTATAGTATTTTCAGTGCTGAAAACTTTAACAAAAAAATAGAAGAAGAAGAAAAGTCCCCACATCTTAAAAAGCATATGTAGTTGAGTGACCAGCATCTCTTGCTATTTCCCAAACTCAAAGTCTCAGTCACATTCTTTGAATTTTCTGAGCTGGCAAGCTTTACTTTGTGTAACCAAGCTCACCTCATAGGGGTCAGTGGGGGCTGAAGCTCACACACAGTGTCTGGTACCTGGAACCCTGCTAGTGTCCATGCTAGTCTATATTACTGTTCTCTCCCATCACTGGTGGACTCAGTTGCTAGCACCAATGCCCCCTCCCCATTAGACAGATTTTCCAACAAATCGAATGTGTCTTCTTCTTGCCACACATAAGCTCCTGGGTCTTGCCTCTGCAGACAATGGTTAAATCAGTGGGCCCGGAGCCATGCTCCCAGGAACTTCCCTTCCTATTTAGTTCAGCCTCAGTTTCTCTCCAAAGGGTAGTAAGTTGTGTCCATGTCAATTAGCACACCCTAAACATCGGAATGCTATGACTGGAGGAGAGATGGGAGGAGGCAGGGCACCTGAGGTCTAGTCTAGTTATTGTTGAACACAGTACTGGGTAAGCCACACTCTCTGCTTCAGAAGTCCACATGTGAAATCCACAAAGCACACACAGTGTGAGGAGCCCCTTTGTATTGAACATCTAATGGGGAGATCATGCAATACACACACATCTATTATCTCATTTCAAATGGATGGGTATGCCATTTTTGCACATATAACAATGACTGTCTCTTCTTCAGAATCCACCAGTAGCCAATGATCCTATGGGGAAGGTGTACTGGTTGGTTTTATCAACTTGATACAAACCTAGACATCAGAGGGAATTGTTTCCATCACATTGACCTGTGTGCATGACTGTAGCAAACATTTCTTGATTAACGATTAATGTGGGAGGGCCATCCCACTGTGGGCTGTGTCACCACTGGACAGGTGGTCCTGCCTAGCATCAGAAAGCAGGCTGAGCAAGCCATGGAGAGCGAGGCAGTAAGCAGCTCCCCTCCACGGTTCCTGCTTCTGCTCCTTCTGTAATTCCTGCCTGGATTCCCACCCTGAAGGGACACGACCTTTTAGATGAAGCAAACCCTGTCCTCCCCAAGTTGCTTTGGGTCAGTATTTTAGCACAGTAACCGAGAAGAAAACTAGGACACGCCCCATGGGCCAGGCTGCTCCCGACTCAATTCTTACCCACCGCCCAACCTGTCCAGAATGCTTTTTCTGTGACATTTTCTTCTAAGGACCTAAAATAAAAGTACAGTGCTGCTCTGTGGAAAGACTGACTGACATGCCCATCTGGGAAGGATGAATGTACCAGGGATGATTCAAATCCTCCTCCCGAGTGAACTTCCATCAGCACCCTTTCCAGAAGCCAGCTGGCCTTTCAGGAACACCCCGCATTTTCCCTAAGCACATCTCTGGGAGGTTTGCCTCCTCAGAAAGTCCCCATGCAACTTCTGTAGATTATAAAAATGCATCCCAGCTTCAAGTCACGTGTGCTGAATTTTTTTTAATTCCATTTTTCATTTCTTCTTCTTAAGTGTAGGTGACATTCTAATGAAAAATTGATATCTCGCTAAAGATTTCATTCTAGAGAGGGACGGTGGCACTTAAAAACAATGGGAAGGCTGCTGGCAAGGCATCCATACTTTTGCTTTAATTCACGGAAGCCTTCCTGGGTTTGCCTTGTGGTTAAAATTTAGACCAGACACCACTATAGTTTCAAAGGTTAACAGAGGCCAGAAGTGGTTAAAAAGTTGGGTGTCTGGATCCAAACAGATATAGTGTGGACCCAGGCTCTGCCATTCACTGGCAAGCAAGTGATTTAGCCTTCAGAGTGGTGATCCCCACACCTGAAACTTAAGGAGCACAGTGTGAACTCTTCCTGGACTCTGTGGGGGTTAAATGAGTTCACAGGTCAGTCGCCTTCATCTGGGACCCTGTGATGCACTCAGGAGTCAGGCCATCCTTTCCTCCCAGTCACCTCCTCCATGGACCTCAAGTGTTCTCATTGAGGGAGACCTGGATCCAGTTCAAGGTTCCTCATGTTTTCCTGAGTGTGTGAGAGACACTCTAGGGTCATCACTCAAGGGAAGTCCAGTCCAATGGGCATTCTAAGCTCGACATACAAAGAGTCAATACTGGTAACAATTCCCTGCTGCAAACCCAGTGGTAACAGTGGATGATGAAGACTTAATGACACACGCTTGAAATCTGAATCAATTCTCACATACCAGCTTCTTCCATTACATGGCTTACAAATGGCAAATCATACTTCACAAAATATGATCAGAGCCTTCAAACTGGCCCTGGGCAGAAGAAAAGGCAGGCAATATTGTATTGTTTTCATAGATAAGATAAAGGAAGTCCAGAAGATCTACGTGAACAGACTTAAATCACTCTGTGTGAGTTTGTTTTATAACAGAGGTCTAAATCCAGAGTGGTAAATTACTTCTGTGCTGACATTCCATCTCTGATCCTCCAGTAATGGCTGTCTTCAGTGGTGTATGGAGGAAAAGGCTGTGGGAGCTTCTTCAGGAGAAAAGCCACCTGTGACTAATGATGCTGCTGTTATCTGGTCTTTGGACTCCTGTCCTGTGCCTCATTCCCTGGAATATGCTGAGTCTGCAACAGGCAACATATTTTCCTTAGGCACTGAGGGTAAACATATCTCTACAGGAAGGGTCCTGACTGTTGAATTTACCATCTTGGTGAAACCTAAGGGTATAAACATACTATCCTTCCCCTGATGGGTCCAACTGCTTTTTGCTCAATTCACTGGAATGGTGCATGTATGGAGGTCAAAGGACACCTTGATCCTCTCTATTAGGTGGTTTCTGGGGCTTGGACTCTGGTGGTTAAGCTGGTAGCAAGCTCCTTTACCCACTGAGCCATCTCATGGGCCCTGGGAAATTGTTTTGAGAGACAAGTTAAATTATGTAGCATGGTGGGCCACAGGCTTTGTAACTGCAAAGATAAGAACAGCAGCGTGGAAAGTCAGCAAAGCAGAATAAGCACCACCTGGTTTCGGGGCGACTTTGGAAAGCAACGGGGCTCCATGGTACAGTGAGGAGATGCAGGCCTGGCTGGAGTGGTTTAAACTTTCTTCTCATTCTGAAGTGCTTTCTACTGAAATTGCTTTCCTGCAAATGCATGGAGCCACTTGCTGGTCCTCGTATCAGACAGGGAGGATTTAGGTATTTCCACTTTCATTGACAAATCCACTTCAGGAAATGAAACCCTTATTTGATTTGTTTGAAGAGAATGAATCATAGATTTTTTTTTTAACTAAAAGAGAACTTTCAAGCTCATCCAGCTCAATGCCTTTAGTTTATAGATTGGAAAATTGAGTTAAGGGACTCGCTCCAGGCCATAGGGTGACTCATAGCAGAAGCCAAGCCAGGGCCTCAGTCTCAGGACTTTCAATCTGATATTCTCTCCCTAGTTGCTTCCTTCTAGCTTCAGACCATGAACGAGCTTCCCTGATGAAAAGGATCCCATTTGACATCACTCACTGACTACCAAGAGTCTTACAGATATGACCATCTATGAATGAACCAACAGTGACCACAGGGTTCTATTTTGGAGCCTTTGAAAAGACATGGATCTGAGTTTCAGGGATGGTTCTGAAGATCAGGGAAGAGCTACCAGGAGGGTGATATTAGAATCTGTTACCAAGAATGAACTCTTCCATTTAAAACGATTAGCAATTTGGAACCACCTCTTGAGTGTTTCCAATCCTCCTAGAAGATGGGAATTCCAAGTTCTGCAAAGACAAGGATGGAGAATGGAAAAAAAAATGAGGTGTGGATCTCTGAGGCTCTGACCCAAGGCCAGAGTGGGAGGCCTCTCAAAGCTGCTAAGTCCAGGACTGGAAGAAAGCAAACACTTGTACAATTTAAGAACTAATTCTTTTTCTTTCTTCTTTGAATGGTGGTCCTAAAATTATCCTCCTTCCCAGAAGATGGAGCCTGTAGAACTGAACTGATGACCTATTTTTTCAATTTTACCAAGTAGCAGATACATCAATTAATGTTGCTATGCTCTAGGGTTCAGTAGTAAGGCTGAAATTAGATTTATAGATTACCTGCCTCCACGAGGTGCGAACAGCCAGAAACACTGCATTTCCCTGCTGCTCTTGGCACTGCCTGCTCTTGCCACCTCTTTCCAGTTGTTCCCTTGCCTCTGTTTTTCTGTGTTCCTCTCTTGCCCTGAGCTTTCCTCCCACGGTGCATATAGTTTCATTATCATGAAAAACCCCAGTGCCCAACAAGTCTATGTGTCCTGGCCCCCAGGTGGAAAATGCTCTGTCTGGGAGGAGTAACAAGGTGGGGCTTTGCTTCTCAGAAGCTCCTGAGGGATGACTCTCCCTGTCCTACAAGAGACCTTGAGAGGGACTCTGATTCTTTCAACCATGTGGTGACTTTCTCTAAAGTAGAATCAAGTGACACCAAGGAAACACATGACTCTGGAGAGAGTCTTGAGGCTGGTCCAGAAAATTCTTGCCTTTCTATTCACACACATTTCACTGTCTCCACAAGATCTCTGATCATAAATGATTGCCCTTGGGAAAGCACAAGAGTGTGCCTTGCTCTCATGTGTCTACAAGAGAATGAGGTGCCATGGGCACACAGCATTTCTAGAACTCTCTTCCACTCTCTAGAAATCATTGTGCATAGTTTTCATTCAGCCAGCATTTACCATGGCTCATTGTGCTAGGCACTAGAGATTCAAAACAGAGATGCAACCATTCCACCAAGGAGGCATGTACTACAGCAATTTCTCCATTCCCACTTCTTCAACAACTCCTCCCCCAACTACCAGCTTAGGCAACAAGCATGTACTGCCCTGAAAAGGCAGCTTCAGTGGTGTCAAAGTACAGCTTCCAATCAGGTCCCACTGCAATCAAGTCTCAGTGCCACGCCCACCCTGCTCCTGGGAGTGGGAAGGACCTTGTAGCTGCTGTAGATTGTGAAATAGCCCATGTTCACTTTAATTTCTACACATACCAAGCTATCCCACATTTCACCATCCACCTCCCCACTGGTCTTCGAGACTCCCCATGCCCTAGTCTCAGAGAAGTTCTCCCTCTCTTTGATACCTCCCCCGACATCCCCAGGAAGACTCATGTTTGACTCTGTAATATCTCTGCCTTTCACTCATAGAAACAAAGTGTTACACAAGCAGGTAACAACTGGCAGCTTTGAACATGCAGGTTTGAGGTAGGGACTGCCTCTATGGTGGGTTGTATTCTATCCAATGGCTATAGCAAATTTCTCTCCCTCTCTCTCTCTCTCTCTCTCTCTCTCTCTCTCTCTCTCTCTCTCTCTCTCTCTCGTGTGTGTGTGTGTGTGTGTGTGTGTGTGTGTGTGTGTGTGTGTGTATACCTGTGGGAGCCAGAAATCAACACTGAGTAGCTCCCACAATCACTTTTCACCTTATTTTTTAAGACAAGGCTTCTCATTGAGCTCAGTGTTTCAGTTAGACTAGATAGCCAGAAAGTCCTTATAACCCACGTGTCCCCTTTCCCCACCCCAAGCCTAGTACTGTTGTTACAGATAGGGGCCAATGCATCTGTTTATGTGGGTGTTGGGGATATGAACTCAGGTCCTCATCCTTATGCAAGCAAGTGCTTTATAGACTCAGCCATATCCCTAGTCACCTGAGACTAAAGTAAAAGATACTGTGTCATTGTCATCCCTAAAACATGAGGACTTCTCTCTTTCCCTGGCTCTTGGTGGGCCTGGGACTGTGTTAAAAGTGACAGTATATGATTTCCAAGACACACAAATGGTACAGCCTTCACTGTCTCCTTGAAGGATGCTTGTTTTTGGACCCAGCTTGTTCCAAAGATGTTTAAGCAGGTCACTAGGAAAGGTATGGCTGATAACACATTTAACCTCCATGTTAACACAAGAGTGAAAGAGACTTCTGACAACTTCCAACCTGAGCTGTTCCATATGACTCTACAAGAAACTAGACCAACACCCTTGTCTCAGTTGCGGGTCTATGAGTACCGTAAATCATGTTGCTGTGCTGAGTCAGTTGGGTCATGGGTGATTAGTTATAAGGCATTAGAGCTGTATTCTTCTATTGCATAGGCCTAGTCTTCAGTGTAGGCTTGGCAAGAGCACTCAACAAACCAATGCTTCAGTATGAATGGATGGTCCTTTGATCAGCAACCACAGCTGCTGACTGAGTGTAGAGACATGCATAGTCTGTTCACCTAAAGTCCTCTCTCAGAAGGTTCTGGCCATTCTTTGATGCTGTTCCAAGACCCTCTGCTCCTAGACTCACTAGACGTTCCCTCTCAGCCTCTTGGTAAGGCCTGATTTCTGGTCTAGGTTTGCTACCATCCATTCTCCATATGCTTCTGTGATATCCTGCAAAAAAAGGGGCTCCATTGTGAGCACGGCCTCACGAGAACACGTCCTGACACAGATCCTTCAAAGATCTCTCAAACAGAACACAGCTAGGTACCTCCACTTCTGCTGCAGGTTGGACTGGGAGGACACACAATTCTGTATGGAAGCCAGGAAAGACTTCTGGGTGGCTGTGGCAGCCTTTCAGATGCCTCTTTGGATGATAGGAGGCTCATGGATTTTTCTAGAAGATGGCAACTTGTTTTCTTTCTGACTAGCCAACTGAGGAGAGCTGGCTGTGAGGTCGCCTATGCTGGTGTAGGGCAATAGTAGCCATTAGCATGAGTCACACTGGGCCATGAAACCACTGAGAGTCTCTTGCATCTCAGTCTCAGTAATTCATGAAGATATCAGTGACCGTTCTTTGCTTCCACCATCTTACTCAACCTATAAGCACTTATTGAGGCCCTCCCCTGTATCATCCTCCCTTTGAGGAGACCTCAGACTCTGCTTTGTTCTTCTTTCTTTTTAAAAATAATATATTTTTAATCTTAAATATATTTTAATTAGAATATAATTACATCACTCCCCCCATTCCCTTTTCTCTCTCCAGCTCCTTCATCTATGGTTCAGAGAACATCATGGAAGAATTGATAGACAGAAAGATTGTATGAGTTGGAATGCCAGTGAGTCTGCTCTGAGAATGCCACTGATAAATATAACTGCATAAACAAGACCCAAACAACAACAATATCAAGAGACACGCCAATGAGGAAGAGGGGAAATGTCACGGTGGGGAGTTCCACCCCTACATCAAGAATTATAGACAACTAATGACTCCTGAGAGATTGAGGATTAGCCTCTCCCAGGGATGAGACTCTGATTGGTTACCCAGTGCAAAGGCATTCTTCCCTTTCCACAACAAATATCTGCTAAACTTGCCAAGATTAAAACCTGCCCACATGTGACCAGTCAGTCCTGAAGGCAGATTATCCTCACAGGACACTTCTCCCCAGGACCTTTGCTCTGAATCCGACAGTATTAACACCACCCATGCCCCTCAGTGACTCTTACCCTGAGGAAAGAATCCAAAGCACCATTCTCCATGAACTCCGTAATGATCATGACAGGCCGACTCTTGGTGACGACACCCTCCAAGCGAATGATGTTGGGATGGTCAAACTGGCCCATGATGCTTGCCTCACTCAGAAAATCCCGACGCTGTTTCTCTGAATATCCAGCCTTCAGGGTCTTGATGGCCACATAGATTTCCCTCTTGCCTGGCAGTTTCAAACGGCCCTTGTACACCTCTCCAAACTCCCCTGAAACAGCAAGCACGCAATTAGGCTCCTCATCCTTCTCAATCTGTGGAACCACAAGGGGAGGCATCTTATCAAGAACAATGGTGCTCAAGGTAGGATTGTGATTAGAGTGAAGAAATGGAAATTGGATTTTTTCTATGCAACTGTGATGTCTAGGCTGTAATCAGTTCATAGGAAACACAAAAGGAATACTAAAGTATACTCCTTACATCAGTTCTTAGAAATAGTTTGAGTAGCCGAAGTAGAATTTTAGAACATATCCAAGTTTGTGTTTTGTCTCACAGTTAATATGTGTGAGTATGTGTATGTGTGTGTGTGTGTGTGTGTGTGTGTGTGTGTGTGTGTGTGTGTGTGTCCCAGATGAATAATTAAAGAGAAATAGCCAATTTCATTTTGGCAGAATCGTGGTTCATTTTTAGCAGAGCTGGGTACACAGATGTCTGGGGGATAGAGGGAGGATATGTGGGTTCTTTAGTTGATGCTCCCACATTAAACACATTGAACACATGGGTGGCTATTGTGTCCTCCAGAAAACTGGCCCTGAAAAGTTAGGAAATGAGCAAGTTTATCCATGAAACATGAAAGGGGAAGGAAGCAGGACTGGACACAGAGAGCCCCAGATCACAACAAAACACATCCCAAGCGGACCTGACAAAGTCTCAGCCAGCCAAATAGGCAATAACAAGTTCCTGTTCCCAAAATAGCCACCCCTAAAATCCCCACCAGGCTCAGCCACTAGCTGGGGGCTGCCTGGAGGAGCTAGGCCTCTGCAGGAAAGCAGAGGCAGACCCAGAGAGTGCTGCTGAACAGTAAGATATTTATTTCTCCAAGTAGGCACAGGCTGAACACCTCCATGGGTGCGCCATAGGATTCAACGTGGGTTTTTTTTTTCAGTAAAATTGCTAAGAGTAAAAACAATTTTGATGACACCATTTCATAGCTGTCTAAAAGAAAAAAGTCTGTTGAATCCTGCTTAATGTGCTTTCAAAAGTTATTTGAGGATTTCACTTGGTTTTGTGACTACCGGTTCTTTCCTGGAAAGTAGTTAAGTGCCTCCTCGCAAGGGCTTCACTGAAATGCATGTCAAAGGCCTGTCAGGAGAAACAGGGGCTTCTGGTGGGCACACTTTCTCTTTTCCTTTAAGCTTCTGAAGGAAAATGATAGGGCAAAGTGTGAACAATCAGATAAACTACCAGCCACACTGAAGAGACATGTTAACATGTGTCTGTGCTTTAGTCCGGAGCGCCTTTTGCTTTTTGCGACAGACAACACTGGAAGAGAACTATGCAAAAAGACTTTTATGCAAAACTGCCCTGAATTCTACTGAACATGACAAAATGTGGGGCTGGATGAGAAGCTGGCTTAAGCACTATTAGGAAGATCTCAGCCCAGACCTAATACTCAGAGAGCTGTCATTTGTAACATTTGGCTTTGACATTGAATCGTAGACGGCTTTGGTGAATTGCTTGGGGTCGGACTGAAACTCTCTCACATTTAGAGCTTGCACACCCACTGGAGTACCTGGTGTGTGCCTGGCATGCCAATAAAAGTCAGTGTGTCATATGTATCGTTATTGCTTTGGCCTTTGCCTTGCCCACACTCTGACCATAAACTACTGAGATTTTATCACTGCTTCATCCAAAAGAAGCCCAAGCGTTGGTGCTTACCACTGTACGTAAAGGGATGCTTATAGGGGCCTTTGGTGCTTACCACTGTATGTAAAGGAATGCTTGTAGGGGCCTTTGGTGCTTACCACTGTATGTAAAGGAATGCTTGTAGGGGCCGACAGGACAGCTCAGTGGGTATAGTGCCTGTGGCTCAAGCAGCAGGATTTTAGCTCAGTTCACCAGCACTTAGATAAAAAAAAAAAAAAAAAAAAAAAACATGCCCATAGGAATGCTGGGGAGATGGAGACAGGAGGATTCCCTAGAACTCACTGGCCAACTAGTCTTGCTGAGTTGGTGAGGTCCAGGTTCACAGAGACTCTGCCTCAAAATGTAAGGGACAGCAGTCAAGAAAGATTTCCAGCATCAACCTCTAGTCTCCACATGCATATAGACATAGGTGAACGTACATACCAACACTGTGTACCCACTTGCCTCTACCCACACATAAGAATGCTTGTACGCAGCAGATGAATGCTGAATGCCTATGTAAAGGAATGGTTGGAAAACACCATACCCATCTCAGGGAATGCCTAGAAATATGGAAAGTAATAGATGAGTGATATATGTTGACTTTGAAAGATGTTCACATTATACTGAGTGAAGGAGAGAAGGGAAGCGAGTTACAGAACATCATTTGCTGTGTGTGCCCACAGGGGATGCATGCCAGGATAAAAGGATAATTATGAAAAGTACATATCAGATGTATTTTTAACATCAAATTATTTTTAAAAATGCTTATATGAGAAGGATGGAGATAGGACATGGGAGTAGAGATTAGTAAACTTGGTTTAGTTAATTTTATGTTGAGTTGCTATAATAAGCATAACTTGAGTAGTTAAAATGCAAAAAAAATTTAAAGTCAAACACTAAACAGGGATCTGTCATATATATGTGTCTCTCTATATGTATATGTGTCTACATATATATGCATACATATATAACACGCATATATAGTAGAATCCATCCTTCTGGTAAACTAATATTTAGTAACTATGAATATAAATAGTATATTTGAAAAATACGCTAATTGAATAATATTGGTTAGTATTTCTTCTTGTTGCCATAATGAGTTCTAGCTTCCTTTAGGAGAAAGGCATAGTTGAGAAATTGTGGGGCACGTATACTACTATTTCTTTTGGGTGGAGATAGCCCACAAATAATTATCTATTGGCCAGCTGCTATGGCATACTTCTTTCCATTCAATCACCAGGACATTCCTGCAAATAAAATATCCGTTTTACTAATAAGTAAATTAGCAAGGAGACACCAAAAGCCTGTTCCCAAACCAGACAGCTGAAAGTCGGAGTTGGGGCTCTGGCCACACCTGTTTCATTTCTTACCATTTGCTACTGGATAAAAAGTTACATTTCAGAGAGCATCCTGCCTGCTTCTTCCAGCAGTTCTATCTGATGCACTGACTATCCCAGCAAGTCAGTATCCAGGTAAGAGGACAGAAGCAGAGTTTCTTCCTTGTCTTCCTTCCTTTCCTCTCTCCTTCTGGCCTCCGCTCACTGTCTTCCTTTCTGAGACACGGTCTGTAGTCCAGACCATCCTTAAATTGTCAGTAGTCCTCCTGCCTTGGCCTCCTGAGTGCTGATATTACAGACATATGCTATCACCCATCTCAGAATAATTCTTTAAGTGGATGCCATTCATCCAAGACTCTGGGAGTTAGGTGGAACCAGAATATTTATCAGTCTGTGTGTGTAATTTGGGAAAATGCACTAGATAGACCTGATGTGCCCCCAACCTTAACACATAAGCATCCCAGTTAAGAAACTGTTCTAAGTCAGCTGTCCCTGCAACAAGAGTACAAAGATTGAGGTTTCATCTGGAGATTCTGAGAAACTGATCTGGGTGCAGCCTGGGAATTTATATATTTAAAAGCTGCCTACAGGATTGGCTACATAATTTCAGTTACTGGCAGAAAATGAAAATATAGGACTTCTTTGCTCAAAAATTATGAAGGACTTCAAGATGGAGACAGGAGAGCATAAAACTGAAGTGGAGACGTTTCTGAACATGGGTCCAAATTCTTCACTGTCCAGGTGCTCCTGAGGTGTGGCCAAGGTTGAGAACTATAACCTCCACCGTCCTGCAAACAGATTAGTGGACTACCCAAAGCCCGGGAGTCAGAAACTTATTTTGACTCTGTTAAGCTTACATGCCAGCTGCCTCACACCGCACATATCCAGGAACACCATGTAGGCTTTATTGATGAGTGGAGAGGAAGAAGACAAGGCAGGAAAACAAACCAGGAAAGCATGCTGTTGAGTTGTCTCCCCCTAGGACATAGTAGATGAGATTACTTCACTGTTTGATCTTTATGGCTAACCAGTCTTCAAGTTGGTTCTAAGACTAGAGCTACAGATTATACCTTCTGTGGGGTCTCAGCTCACTCTTTGAAAAAGTAAGAAAATAAAAGCTTGTTCTCCTTGGGTAGGGTGAGGTGGGTGTAGTTGCTGGTGACTTTAGTGCTCAGAGATCTATTCTTCAGTGGAGTAAAGAGAGGACATTCTGGAAAATTAGAGAAACCTAGTAGTTTCTGAGCCAGGAGGCCTTCAAAGCACCAACTGCAAAGTAAGTCACTCAGTATCAGTGCCTCCCTCAGAGATACCCCATAATTAAGTGGCCCCTCGGTGCAATGGAGCAGGTAGGGGAAGGAGCATCATGTCTACTCTGGCCTGCAAGCTGGTCAACAGACCTTGGCTTGGCCCCTACATCTCCAGGACTCAATGTTCTCATCCCTATATAATGGGAAGAAGCAGAAGGCTGCCTTCCCTTTCCTGGAAGTCAAGATACGGGTCTCTAACTGTCAAACAGTTAAGGATGCATGTGGGTGGTGAGTGATAATCAAAGAAACAGGAATGAGGAGAGAGGGTGTTTGTGGGACATTATGGATAGCAAGGGGGAGGAGACATAGGTCTCTGTAGTCTTGCAAGACTTAGAGGTGCCTGATCCACAACAGATGCCAGAGGCTGTGGAAAGTCCCTTTGCCAGGAATCCCAACATGGAGGATATCCCCAGCCAAGTCTTACAAGGTAAAATCTGGGGTCTCTGGCCATTTAGCATTTCCACAGCCTCACAGGGAGGTGGAAGCCCATGGCCATATTGCCATTATTAATGGCAAGGAAAACCCAGGACTTGTGTCATTTATTACCAAAGAAAGTGCTACTCCCATGTATTCTTTAACTTATGTGCTAACTTTAGTTCAGGTACGAATTTTAAAAACTGTACTTGCCTGGGTGCCGTGGTATGCAGAAGACAGAGGAACACAGGTTGTGAACAGACTGGACTGTGCTATGAGACTCAGTCAAAAAAAAGATCAAGCAAGAGAGCAAACCAAGTGACCAACTGCATTCATCCTTATTTCTGCTTTCTGATCATTTCCTGCAACTGGAGCAGAACTTGATGGTGCCTTGTAGTGTGAGGATCTGAAATCTTACAGACTTTCCTGTTGTATACACCCCACATCAGGATCACACTTTTTTTTAAATTTCATAATAAAATATTTCAGCACATTGGGGTATACCAGGTCGGCTGAAGAGTGCAGTTGGTTATTTGGTGAAGATTCTTATCTACAGTAGGTATAGACAGCCTAATTTTGGTCTGGGTAGACTTTGATCAGCATGCATCTCTGCAACTGATGTGGGTCCTCTCCCATAGCCTCATATCAATTTGCTTAGGGCTCAGCTCCAGCACCCAGCCGGTATGGAGGCCACGGGCACTGAGTGGCTCTCAGCATGTCTTGCCTAGCATCTGTATCTGGAACTTGTTAGAAAATACAGATTCCCAGAGTCCCACCAGATTTACTAGAGCAGAGGCTTGGTGGGTGGGACCCTGGAATCTGGATGTTAGCTCATTTCCAAGTGATTCTGATGCCAGGCTCTCCTCCAAGAAGCACTTCCTCACGGCTGTCAGTTAATGCCTTCTAGCTGGCTCTTCTGACAGTCGTCCCTGACAGCTGTGGAAACTATTCCTTACAAGTTGCAGCCTTGCCAATGCCTCTTTCCTACCTTCCTTGACAAAATGAGGAAGAGAGAAACAGTGTTTCGGCACCATTAAATACCTCAACTATTATATATAAAATCAGAAGGGAAGAATTTTCAATTTTTGGAAATGAAACATCCAACCTGCCAGCAGGTACTTCAAGCAGCAGCTATTGGCTGTATGCAGCAGAAATCTACACCCACAATTGCGCCCCCCTTTTCTAGCAGCATTTTGAAGTCTCAAACTGCCTTGGGGGGAAAAATGGAAAGCAGAAATTCTAGTTACTAATTCAGGCATACCCTCGATAAGGAACTTTTAAAGAATAAATTTAAGCTAGGTTCGAAAGAATGGTTTCAAGCAAGTTCCAACACAATAGCCTGTGCAAGAGAAGTAGGTTATGACTAAACACAAGAGTGATAAGGACTATGGCATGCATCTCACCATCTCCTGGCCATGCACAGAGGACAGACATTACTAATTGATCACATCCATTTTCATCCTTTGGCAGAGTTCCTCTGATGTCGATTACCCAGGCTGCTATAGTAAGTGCAAGAGATCGAATGGTTTCATGGTCACAGTGTTTACAGAATGTAATGAGATGATGAGGGCAGAATGGACTTCTCTTTTTCTATAACTCGTTGTGGTTGTTAGACAACAGTATGCTTCTGTATCACATGTGTTTATATATGCATACATGCATGGAATTACATGTGTATATACAATGATGATATTTTCATAATTAAGCATATATAAGTATAAATTTAAAGATATTTGGGGCCTTATTGACCTTAGGAGACAGAGACAAGGCAGACAAGGTAAGTGTGGAGTGTGTTCTATGAAGAGCATGGTTTTTCCAGGGACCGTAGGACAGTTATTACAGTACTACCACATGGGATAATGAATTGGAAGGCAGTATTGAAATTCCAAGCAAAAAGGCCTGAGTACTCCAACTGCTAGGCAGAGTTTACCATCAGAAGCAATGACTGTGTATTTAGCTGCTCTTTTCCACAGCAACGAAAGTGGCAGCGAGTGCAGGGGTTTCATTTACCAGCTCTGGATCAGCTGCATCTGGGTTTAAATTGTAGCTGCATCATTAACTCAAGGGCAGCACAGCCCGCAGCAAGCCATCCTCTGCATGTTGATTTCCTCACCAGTCTAAAACACCCATACACACGTAAACATCAACTCTGACTCAGGCTATTACAAGGATTAGATGCACAGTACTTGTGAAGTATGCAGGGTAGTGCCAGGCACATGGCACATGCTAAGAACATGCTGCACACTTTAATTATATTTCCTGGAGACATCTGCTTGGGCTCCTCTTCTAGAACCCTTCCTGCTACCCTCATGTTTTGCCCATCTTTACTCTAAATGATGCCATGCATGTCAGGTTAGCAAGGAACCTTTCTCTGCAGAGATTCATCCAAAAATAACAACTCCGTATAGTGAGCACACATCCATCTGTGTACAGCATCCATTCCCTTACCCAGTCCTCCCCTGCAAGCAGCCTTCTTGGACATAATCATCTATGGCAGAAGGACTGTACTAGTAGCTACTGGAGATGGGCATTTATTCACTGAACTACAGTTAGCATGCTCTCCCCTGGATAACACCTCTAATGACAGCCTTACCTACAATTTCATGCACTTAACAGCCATATGCTCAGGCTACTGCACAGTTACGCGGGTAGTAGCAAACTGAGCACAGGAGTGTTTTTCATTCTGTAAGAATATATACGGCAGCCCTGACTGATGCTCTAGGTAAGTCCAACTGATCAAAATTAATCAAAAAGCCAAAAGTAACCAATAAGGTGACTCTTATTAGTCACACCCATGACAACCATGAGCTGATAATCTCCATCAAGACCAGAGTGGTGTGTTGCCTCCTCTACAGAGACTTCAGTTGACCCCATTGTCCACATGAGGGAGGGGATGGATTAGCTGTCTCTCACTCCAGTGAGCCACCTTCAGAGTGCCAAATGTGCACTGACCTTATTCCATCTCTCTAGTCTCTCTCTTCATTCCCTCAAACTCTGTCTAGCTCCCAAAACTTTTACCCTGCCACATGCTTTCCTCCAAGTACCCACTGTCACCAGCACATCTGAGAAACATACAGTTGAACAACAAAGTTCCACACACTAGGTCAGGTCCCAAGTTAATAAAAGCACACGCGTTCTCTCCTTCTAATATAACTGTGAGCCCCATGAGGATAGGTGGACTCAAACAACTACATATTATTGACATATTAATCTTCTTGAGTGGTGTCACACCAGGCTCTACAATGATTATTTTTCATTCTTTTATTCAACATCCTAAACAACTTTAGAAGATACTTTGAAGTTAATGCCATTTGCCTGTCTCGTAGTTTCCAGATTCTACTTCACTGACCTTCACTCACACGCATAACCGACACTTCCACACCCTAGGTGCCAAGCAGCCTTACTCTACCTTCTTGGTACTTAGCCTGATGGTCCTCATTTCTGGGCCCAGCCTCCATGCTAACTGCCCCGATTCACTCCAGTTGCTAAACCTCATAGTAGATCCATTTGCCATACTACTCCAGCTTGGACATCTAGTTATGTCAATGCCATCTCCCATCCCACCCTTTACCCCAGCATCAGCCCTCTCAGAACCTCTTCCCACATCTAGACAAAGTCATATAGCTTGTCTCCAGGCTTCAGAAGGCTTACCCACTCTTGCCCATAATCTCCTTCCCATCAGACCTACAGCAGTTACCATGGTCCACTCTCTGAACGCCATCCTATTGCTCAATCTGCTCAGAATCCTGTTTTTTTCTTGGGAAAATCTGTACTACAGTTGTTCCATCTCTAGGCCAGCCTGATTCTCCAAACTAACCCACAAGACTCTTTCCAGCAGCTTGCTCTCTCTCTGTTCTTACTCCATCTAAGCTATTAGTCCTCAGTGGTCACTCAGGTCTCTATTCCCCAAGTCCTCCATGCCAGCAAGCCTCTCCTCCTATTTCCAAGGCTGTATCCTCCCTACGGTCCTCCCCTCATCTCTCAACCTCTTCTTTCCTTTCATGGAGTGTGGCATTGTGCTTTGTGCTAGACAATACTCTCCCATGGCAAAGATTGTTAAACATGGAGTACATTTCCCAGCATCTGCCACAGTTGCAGGCTTAATGAATAAAGGTTTTTCTGAACACTAAAATTAATCTCTCCTGTAACAAGCACAACCTCCTTCTCTGGCTCTATATTTGGTAGGCAAAGGCCTTGGTAACCTCTTTAAAATAGCCTTGCACTTTTCTATGGGGTGGCATTCCTTGTACACTCTTAGAGATGTAGGGTAGTATGGATTTTCATTGCTGTGAAGAGATACCATGACCATGGCAACGCTTATAAAGAAAACATTTAATTGGTGTGGCTTGCTTACAGTTTCAGAGGTTCAGTGCATTATCACCACGACAGGAGCATGGCAGTGTGCGGGCAGATGTGGTGCTGAAGCTTAGACCGCTGTGTCTTGTAGGCAACAAGAAGTCAACTGACTCACTGGGCAGTATTCCGAGCATAGGAAACCTCAAAGCCCACCCCCATGGTGACACACTTCCTCCAACAAGGCCATACCCACTCCAATAAAACCACACCTCCTAATAGTGCCACTCCCTATGAGATTATGGGGGCCAATTACATTCAAACTACCACAGTGTGCAACTACCAGCTCTCTCAAAAGACAAGAAATAGGGAGAACAAGAGCTCATGGTAACAGTGTTTGCCAGCTCAATATACCTATAATAGCCAATGGTGAGCACCAATGGTACTGCACACGGGGCTGAGAAGAGGTACAAAAAGTCTGCCCAAGGGTGCTAGTGCAGGCTGACTCCAGCATGCCTCAACTGGAACATAATGTTCCTCCTCTTCCTTGAATCATGTGGCATTCCTTTTCTGTCACTGTCTGTCTCTAATGCAGAGGTTCTCAACCTTCCTAATGTGGTGACCCTTTAATACAGCTCCTCATGTTATGGTGACCCCAACCATAAAATTGTTTTCGTTGCTACTTCATAACTGTAATCTTGCTACTGTTATGAATCATAATGTAGACATATGTTTTGGATGGTCTTATGTGACTCCTGACCCCAAGGGGGGTCAAGACCCACAGGTTGAGAACCACTTCTCTAAAGTGTTTCACAAAACCTTACTTTTTTCTACTAGTTTTCAGCTTGAAGGTTATTTCTTTTGTGCAGTTTGGTTTGTGGTTTGAATGTAAAAATGCCCCCATAGGTTCATTTACTTGAATACTTGGTCCCAGCTGGCTGCTGCTTTAAGAGGTCGGGGGTGAGGGGCTGCAGAAACGAAGAGCACGTGCTGCTCTTACAGAGGCCCCAGGTTCAAGTCCCAGCACCCACATGGTGGGTCATAGTCATTCATAGCTCCACTTCCAGGGGATCTGATACCCTCTTCTGACTTCTGTGGGCACTAATCATGTCCATGGTGCCCATACATTCAGGCAAAATACTCACATGCAACATAAAACTAACACACTTTGGAAGGGAAAAAAAGGCTGTGGCACCTTTCAGAGGTGGAGCCTTGCTGGAGGAGTGGATCTCTGGGGGCAAGCTGTCATGTTTGCTTCCCAGCTGCTCTCTACATCCTGACCCGGTGCTTCAGGCTCCTTCTGTCGTCATCCCTCCATGATGAACTGTATCCTTCTTTAAACCATAAGCCAAAATTAACCCTTCCAATCTTAAGTGCTTCTTGTCAAGTGTCTGATCACAAGAAGAAAACTAAAAAAATACAGGAGCCCTCCTGATCCCCCAGGACCCCCAGCCCATGGAAAGACCCACATCCTGCAAGGACCCAGAGGCTGCTCTGTGGCTGCACCGTGTGAAATAGCTCTGACCACTTCGCTCACTTCCCACTAAGTCTGTCAGACTTTAGAGCCGAGGAGCCATTTACTCTTCTTAGGAAATCCTCTTCAGCGTATAGAAAGTATCCACTGAAAGCTTTTTGATGGAAGGAGACAAAGAAGAGAAGGGAGGCAGAGAGGGAAGAAGGGAGGAAGGGAAGAAGGGGAGAAAGGAGGGAAGGAAGGAAGAAAGGAGGGAGGAGGGAAGGTTGGTTGACCATTGATTTTCTTCTTTGTGGCTTTTGCTTTTGTTTTTGATATTTTTTTCCATATTGCAAACCAGTTTTCTCTTTCTGCACCAATGCTTCTGGGTGGCTAAGAGAAACATTGTCAATTGTATTGTGTAATTGTTACTTTTTGCTTTTTGTTTGGCTACCAAGCTCTTTATTAGCAAAAGGGGGAGCAGTCTCGGGGAGGCAGGGTATGGGGGAAGGGAATGTGTTGGTAGAGTGTCTCGTGTTAAAATTGCATCCAGTTGTGAACAGTGAGTTAATACCCACAGGGATCAGCCCTGGGATGGCTTTGAATCCCAAGTAGATGAGCCTTGGTCGAAGCTCGTCAGCAGGGACCAGACACAATTCTGAATGCCATGCTGCTGAGTACTGAGTATCGTGTAATCTGTTAAATGCATTTCTCTTAATCCCACACAAGCCACACCGAAAACACCGAACCTCCTCTGAGCAGAATGTACAAACACAGCAGCAGTGGCAAATGCTACACACGATGGAAGGTGAAGGATAGAGTGGGACCATCAATTGTCCCTTTATGGGCATCTGGCAGTTGGTGAGCTCACCCCAAATTGTAGCTCCCTGGCAGGATCATAAAGCGAGAAGGCTCTTTACTCGTCCCCTGACAAAGGCAGGAGGGGTTTTGATGTGTGCTGTCTAGGATGAAATGCAGTCCAGAACACATCACTCTAAGCACATGACATAAATAACAACATTAAAATCACTAGCACCATTACTGCGAGCCATAACAACAATTAATAACACGGGCAAACAGAGTGCAAGACAGCGGGCACGCCTCCTCAACACTCTTAAGTTTCCTGGAGAAATCAGAGCCTGTAAGAGCAATCCAATTTATCTGGTACCCAACCTTCCAACACACGATCCTTAAATATGTCAGTGTCTAAAGAGTAAGGGAAAATTATCGACACAGAAGTGAAAGTCGTGGTTCAGTAAAATATTTAATGATAGTAAATAGGAACTATGTAGAGACCCTGGTGGATAAGATTCTAGTCGGCCAGCTAGAACTCCTTAGGATTTGGGGATGGGTGGTGGTGTGATGTGACAGGGAGAGTTCCAGGGCCTTCCACAGTGAAGCTGGAGGAGGGGCAAGGATGCAGCACTTAAGAGGAACCCAAAGCATGGAGATGATGTCCTACTGGGGTATGCTTCCCAATGTGACTCCCAATTCCATAAGTGGTTTTTTGACCCTTCGGTACATTGAGAGAAGGAGTGAGTGGAAGGATGATGACATTTCCTCTAAAGATAATATATGAAGTGGCCGTCTGTTGAATGTCGCTTAAACATGCTTTGCTGAGTTAAAATGTTACTGGGAGGTGCCACTCTATGGCTGTCCAGTGACACGAATCAAGCACTTCAGTGACAGGAGCAATGAAGAGGACAACCTCTGCAATGGCTAATAAGAACCGAAGAAGTAAAGACAAAGAATGGTGTAGAAGCAAATAAAGTCTGGAAGGAGACCCAAATCAAAGAAGTAAAGAGATTACTTATAAAGGAACGATGTCGGGAATGTTTTTATCTAACATTAAGGCATCTCACCCACACTACATTAATTAGGCTGGGTCTATAGACAGATTGGCTCTACAACCTGTTAAAGAAAGATGAGTTTTTCTGGATCAGTCTTTTGGTGTGATTTCTCAGGAGCACCTCAGCAGTTAGTTCTAACCTAGGCTGGGATTCTGTTCTGATGCCCGGTCTGGATACAAGTATGTAAGCACAGGAAAAGGAGAACTCAAAGTGGCGGGGGAGAAGTCTTGGCCCAAAGTCATTGAGATACCATTTTCAGCAAGTGTGATGCTAGATCAACTTTTTAAATTGCTTATTCCTATCTTCATGACTAAGTACGCTACATCTCTCTCCTTATCTGGGTTTCCTGGTCTGTTTCCATTGCTATTCCTGAATCTTTGAAAACTAGAGCCAAAGCCTGTGCTTTCCCAAGCAAGCTTAGCCACTGTGACCAAGGTCCCCAAAGATTCTGAGCAACACTCTTGCATATTCTAGTGGTCCAGGTTCATATTCTGAAAAGAATGAAAGACATCTAGAATAGTAGGAAGACAGTGTTTGGACAACAAGAAGACAGAGACGAGGGGAGAGTAGAGCCATACCTGCTCCGATGACCTCTTCAATTTTCACAAAAGATACATCAATCTCCTTGGCAAACTCCCGGACAGCTTCATTGGGGTCCTCATAAGTGAAGGGATCAATGTAGATCTTCATCCCTGGGGAGCCTTGTTGGATGAGACAAGCAGGTTAACATCCCAGACAGAATACGGGTCACTGCTGCTACTGATGTCCCCAGCACCAAGGGTATTCCTGGGAGGGACCCTTCTTTTAACCGGGTGGCTGTAAACTTCCTCTGCCCCATCTCTTCTTCGTGGGCTTCCCCATCTCTCTTTTCCCTGGACCACTCTGGTTCTCTGCCCTCTACTTCTCCTCCATATTTTTTCTCTTTCTATGCTCTTGATGAAATGTGGAACAGATTACTTATAAGTGACAGATCGGGACCAGTTCCCACACCAGGCACTCACAGAAGCCGAAGAAGCTGATTGATGCCAACCAAATGCATTAGCAGAAAAGTGGTGGTAAAATGGTAGGGTAGATATCAATATTTATCAACTTGACAACCTTCCTGAGTGGAGGCCACGGTTAAGGTTATAACTGAGGGCTGTGGTCCATGGCCACAAGAGGGATGAGGATGGATATTTTAAAAAAAGGAAGAAATCGCTGTTAGAAAACCCTCAAGACAGAATTGCCAACACTGTACACCAGAAGAGAAAATTTGAGGAGAAAGCTCAGAAAATACTAATGCAGGAAGGAGCAACGTCTACATAGGAAAAATGGGGTGGAATGAAAGAAAAATGGTAATTGAACCCCCCATGCCTTCAGACACACTGAAGTATGAAAAACGAATAAAATGGTAGATGAGAAATACATAAAAGAATATAGACCTTGTCACTGATGTATACAGTGGCAAGATAGATAGCTGTGCTTGAGGACAAAATAGAGAATTGTCATTGCAGAAAAAATACTTCCAAAAAGTAGAGGACAGGGGACTAAAAAAGCAAATGGAACACAAAAAACAAATGGATTCATTTGAAATGTAATTTTTCAACTTGTTTGATGTGTCATTAAGTGAAGTGTAGAAATTGTTTCCACGGTGCTGGGATGGTAAAAGGTGGGGCCTCCAAAAGACAGGCTGTATGGTCTACTGCTGCCTGCTGTGGTGTGCTCATGGAGGAGGCTGATCAGCGGGGACAGGTCCCTGGGGTCTCTATGGGTGATGGTGGGGATCCAAGCTGAGGCTGGGCTTCAGGTTCCTTGTCTCTGCACCTCACCCACACCTGAATCCCTATGGCCTCCCAGCCTTGCACCCACACTCCAGTTCTGTCCTTTTCCATCAGAAAAACATCTGATGCCTCTCTCAATGTCTTGATCAGCACCTTATTCAGGAAAGGATTAAAATCTTAGGATATAATCCAAAGAAGGAAGGAAGATACACCGAAGAAGAGGGGAGATTTATTTTTTTTTAAGCCAAAGGAAGCCAAATGCCCTGACATGAGAAATAGATTTTCCTAAAAGATAGGTTCTTTTGTTCTTAGGCAAAAACTGCTCCTACTATTCTGGAGTACTTGTTTGAAAGTAGTCATTCTAAAAAGCTTCTGGTGGTGGGATTGAGAGCTTAGGGACATAGCTCAATCAGTAAAGTACTTATCTTGTGAGCATGAGGACCTCAGTTTGACCCAAACATTCATGTAAAATTTTGGATGTCGTGGCATTGAATTGTAACCCCAAGTGCTGGGGAGGTAGAGAGAGGTGACTCCCCAAGGCTCACTATCCAGCCAGCCTGGCCTAAAATAGGAAGGTTCCAAAGAGAGATTTTGCCTCACAAAAAATTGGACAACACAGGAGGAACAACAAGCAAGATTGACCTTGACCTTGACCACTGTCCATCCAACAAATGTGCACACATATGCTCATGAACCTGTGCTTGCACCTCGCCTCGCTCCACATCCCTATACATACATGAAAAACTCTACAAAACCTGATGATGTCTTTGACTTTGGAACATACTAACTAAAATTTGGACAAAGCAAACAGAGATCCTTACTTCTGTCTATGTCCAGTCTGTTGACACCGTGAAACACTATCAACAAACTTCATGCTTGAAAACCATACAATCGAGCTAAAAAATTGGTGGCAAAAAAAAAAATCTCATAATGATTTAAGTAAGTTTATGATTTTGTCTTGGGCCACATTCAGAGTAACTCTTGGTTGCAGGAGGCTTGCTGCCCACCTGAGACATTTTACTCCCTGGGGGATAGCAGTCTGTGTGCACATGTGCATGAGTGAGAAAGCTCTTCAGTAGCGACGGACCAAGGGCAAAGCAGAGATGAGGCATCACTGATTTCACATCTGCTGTGCAGAGCAGTTGAAGAGCAATGCAAATGGCCAGACTTCCAACTCGTGAAAAGCCCAGGGCATCATTCAGCCCTGCTTAGGGTTCACCTAGAAACTGCCCTAAAGGCCAAGCTATGAAAGCAAATGGTTTGTCTGGGGCATGCCAAGAAGTGCAGGAAAGGAAAAAGGAAATTAAATAGGGAGCAAACATTGCTGTGGGATGTCTTTCTGTATGCTGTGACTATGTGTGGCTCCCACTGGATAATAAATAAAGCACATTGGCCTATTGCATGGCAGGATGGAACCAGGTGGGAAAATCCAAAAGAGATAGTGAGAGAAGAAGGGTTGAGGAGACGCTGTGAGCCACTGCCAAGAGAAGCAAGATGTGAAAGTACCAGTAAGCCAGGAAACCATGTGGCAAGACATAGATGAACAGAAATGGGTTGAGTTGGGTTATGGGAGATAACTAGCAAGAAACCTAAGCCATAGGCTATACAGTTTGTAATTAATGTTAAGCCTCTGAATGATCATTTTATAAGTTGCTGCGGGACCGCAGGTGGGAGAGATTTGTCTGAACCTTGGGGCCTGGCAGGACTGGAGAAATATCCGCCTACAAAACGTGGCAGATGTAAGGTGTATCCTTAAGCCATTAACTATTGTAGGTTATTATAGCTGGCTTTATCTCCTTGAGGACACTCTGTGAACTTGGATGAGTGGCCACAAGCTTCAGAATGGGCACTCCCTAGGGTGAAGGGAGCTAAGGTAGTTCCATAAAGATTGCCATAATCAAACTTTAGGCACTGAATGGCCAGTAACATGAGCAAGAGGGAGACTCTAAGACCAGAGAGTGCAGTCAGGCAAAGAAACACAGATGCTGATGGTGGAGGTCAGCCAGCATGATGGAAGGATGAATGAAGGAGGCAGACAATACAAAATCACTCCAAGTGCATAAAAGAAAAGAGGAGTAACCAAGGACATCAGGGTAGAGTCAGTAAGCTGTGACTTTCCCTCCTAATTCTGTGCGTCCTGGTGCTGAGATCTGCAGGTGACATTAGACCCCCCAAATACTTTATTAACCTTGCATAATACAGTAAGTTCAGACTTATCTCTTACCACAGCTTTTCCACCAATAGGGGAAATGAGACTTTCCTTCCAGCTTGCCTGTGAGAATGAGGACCCTATGACAAGTGGCAGGCCCAGCACAGTGCCCCATGTACTGAGAAGACTCCCTGACTAATAGACTCATTACGGTTATCAACAAATTTGTTCTCAGAAGTGTGCGGGGAGGTAGAAAAGGAAGTGAGGCATGGTGGGCAGTGGGGAATGTAAGCCACTTAGGGTTATATTAGTTACTTTCAAAATAACTACCTTGTTATTTTAGATCAAGGGCTTTTAAAGATGTATGCTAAGCTGTCCTAAAGGAGTTCTTCCATGGAAACTAATTAAACAATCTAGAATGGGCTGTAATGAATGGTTTGCAAGTAAAGACATATATGAGGATGAATGGGAAAGGATTCTGAGCTAATGAGCTTTACAGATATTGGCTCCAGCCAGTTTGGGGAAGAAGCTGTTCCCAGAAGGGAGACAGCTCATCTCTTGATGGAGCCTCTATTTTTAAGGCCAGTAATGTGCCACAAAGTGCACTCAGATGGGAGAATGTCTACCCTGTGACCATGCATGCACTTAACTCCCCAAGAGATATGTGAGGAATTGAAAAGTGTAAATACATATGTGCATGCATTTGCACTCACGTGTACATATGTGTAATATCATAGCCGCTGAGCTGTGTCTAAGGGCTTTGGCTGTCACTGAGGCATTTCCTCAGAAGCCAAGAGGGTTGCTTAATGCCCAGGACTATGATCTGTTGAAATGCCCAACCAAAATGAATGCCCTAAATCCTGCATCTAATGCATCACTAAAAATCACTCCTCGTTTTCCTAGACATTGAGTAAAAGCATTATTATGTGGAGGAAGGAAACTGGGAAAGTTCAATCAAGGTCTAAGAAATGGTTCACACTTAGTGCCTTTCCTCTAACCACAGCCTGGTAAGAGCCCAGTAAGGCAGGAAAAAGAGATGGCGCTGGCCCAGGTCCTCCTGCTACAGGCAGGGGTCTTCGTATTCCAAATTAACAGACGGATTTGGCTAAGCATATGAATACAATGGATCTCCTTGCAAATACCTCCCCATATGATGACAGATCTCCCTAGACCATGCTCCCAAGCTCTAGCCAGCCTTTCTCAAATCCCAGAAGATGAGAGGGGAAAAAAATGCCTTTCGCTAGGCGGAACAGGTCATTTGTCTTTTGGCTCATTTTGTGTTTCTACATAAATCCCGCATCAGCCTGTTCCTGCTCCCACTTGCCAGTGAGCAGTTTTTAATTATCAGGAAAATGGTATTTAGTGCAATGAATCACCAGACAGTGAACAAGGAATCAAGTCAGCAAGAGAGTAAGGCACAGACACTGGGAGGCTGGATACAGAAAATGTTTTCTGATTGTGAATGTTGAGGAAATCCTGTTAGAGGAGATGGTGACATATCAGAGGTAACAGACCCCTATAACACATGGCATTTTATAGTGATTGATGTGACCTTCACAGCATTGTGAGTAATAGAAATACTGTTAAAGTGTTAGCCATGTCTGAGTTTCCATTTTTTTTCAATCATAGATTGCATATCTTTGGCATCAAAGGGGCATGTGTGGACTTAAACTTCTGATTGTTAGTGTCTTCATTGTTAGTGCTTTGCTAGTAAGCACACCCCCAGCTTTCCCATCTCCTCGTTTACAAATCTCCAATAAAGATCTCGTTTGTAAACATGTTCATAGGGAGCATGGCTTTACTGCTGTCTGGTACCTTCTTGCATGGCATCAAATAGTTGTGGAAGCAGAAGAAATTTTTTTTTCCACTGTCAGAGACCCTGCACCAGAGTATCAACAGAGGTGGCTAAGATGAGCTCTGGATGCAAGAAGTCTTACTTGGGGGAATTTGAAAGGTTATGGAGACATTTATAAGTGCCAAGGGTGCAGGGGAAAACCAGAGAGCTCACTGTTGTAAACAGCAGGTGACATGCATGGACTCAGAGCTAGGGGAGAAGACCCACTGCCCTTGTGCCAGCCTGGTGTGCATTCTGAGCGTAGAACTAGTAGCAAGGACATCTGCAGGCCAGTTGTGACAACTGATCCTAGGGCTTCAGAGGTTCCAGCAAAAGCCAGCTGGCCTCTAGCTGAGGGAGGATTGCTAGAACCTACAGGGTAGTCTCAGAGAATGAATGAGTTGAATTGTCTCCAATCATTAATATTCTTGTGTCCCAGCAGGTCCTGATAGAGTCATAAGGAGATAGGGAAGTGTGCCTGCTAGTACCTCATTCTGAATCCAAGAGAGACTGTGTCACCTTGTGACAGTCTCATCCAGGTATTTGAGCACGAGAGGGGAGCCATTTAGAAACATGTGCAGTCCTTGAGGGACCTTCTCTGATAATCTGCCTCAGGGCGTCAAGTCTCCCTCCTTTTCCTCTACTCTGCTAGACATCCAACCAGCACTGTGGCATCTACAAGAAAGCAAGGCTCCTAGGGTTCTTCATGTGATTGAGACATGAAATAGGCCATGAAAGGGCACAAAGCTGGGCAGTGCTGAATCAGGAGACCACAGCTGGTCATGGGTTGCAAACACTATAGAGACTGGAGAAGGCAGAAGGCCATGGATGCCACTCTTCAAAGTCAGACTGCTAGAAGCTCCAGAACTGGATTAAATCTAGAAGGACAGCAGGACACGATCCTACAAAGGAGAAGTTTGGAATGTCCAGAGAGAGGCTTGGTACCAGGTGCGGAGGAAGAGGGAGGCCAGCTTGAAGCAGAGGCAACAGTTTTGACAGACAAGCACTGGGGCCCCAATTACTCAACACAGCGATGACTGATGCCACAGGGCACACAGGGCTGACAACTCTTTTATCAGCAGTGGAGGGGTATTCTGAGAGCAGGACAATGGAAAGTTTATTTTGCTGAAGAAGGGACGGTAGGCTGGGGAAATGGTTGTGAAGTGGTCTCAGCAATTACTTAAGGTGTAAGATGGCAGCATTTGCAACCAAAGTGTTGGAAGGATGACAACAGAAGAGGCAAGAGCAAATAATCCTGGAAAGTTGCTTAACACCTCCATGCATGTGGGTATGTATGACCAGGATTGACAAGTTCTTCCAGGCAGGGACCTCTGCTGCTGGACTGCTGAAGTCCTACTGGGAACCCAAGGGCAATAGACGATGATCCTGGAACTACTGGAGGTAACAGTTGCAGAAGCTCTGGCTAGGAGCCAGCAGCATACACATGGGTGAATCTAGATCTTTCGATTTATTTGTCATTTAACAAACATTGACTGCAAACTCGGCCTCCTTTTATACCAAGGAGCCTTTCCTTCTGTGCCTGTAGGCCTTCACTTATATATGATCTAATCTTAGTGCCTCAGTCTGTCTTTTCCTTCCAGTGTCCTCCTGTCCTGCATATCAAGTCTCAGGTGATTTCTTGGGAGCTGGGTGCTATCGTGAAGTTCAGAAAGTATCAACCACCCAGAATGCAGTAACTTAGATATAATTCTGGGTGTGACTTCATCCCGTCTCTCACCTAAGGCATCCATTACTAAAAACTCTCAAGCCCTAGCCTCATTGTAGAGGAACCTTTTTGATGGACAGCCCCTGTGAATCTGGCAACATACTGCCACTGAGTCAGACACTGGCCACGCCCGACACAGGCAGGCTGCTCTTTTCTGGACTGGTGCTTTGCAGAATGTGTCCTTCTTGAAACCAGGCAGGTTCTGAGGACAAAGTCCATGACTCTGAGTGGGTTCTTAACAGCACAAAGAGTAGATGTAAACATTTAATACAACAAGTACTCAAAATGGGTGTTATTAATATTCTTCATTAGTAGTGACACTGAGAGTAAGCATGTGATCAGTTAGGTTTTTTTTTCTCACACAAATAAATAGTAAGTGGGATCGCTCCCTATTTGTACTGCTTCAGTTTTGTTTTAACCTAAACACTAGGTTCCAGATTTATCCTGCTAACATTTTGTCTTGCAGATTTCAAATTAGCATTCAAAGCTGTTGGGTAGCTCTGAATTTTGATTCTGTCTTTTATGGTGTTAGTTCTGCTTCCCAACTGTTACCTACAAACTCAATCAGCATCCCCACGCTTGCTTCTGACTCCTGAAGTTAAAAAAGCAATCAAACAAACATGGATTGAACAGGACAAGAACTAGAATAACGCCAGGACCTTCCTCCTGAGTGACAGTCACTAATTCACTTTCTCTCCGTATGAAGACAAGTCTGTATCTACTTAACAATGCCTTCCATTATACCATAAGATATTTTTGCCAAAATAATCATTTGCTACCCATAATTCTTGAATTTACTAAATGTAATATCTAATTAAAAGAGACAAGGTCCCATAATTTTTTTTTTCTTAATCATCTCATGTCTATTCCTAATGATGACAGAACTCAAGTTCATTGTCTCAGACCCATGTTTTTCACAATGTCATGAGGCATTTTCTGGGCCTGGACTCACAACTATATCCTCTCTCTCTTTGCTTTGTCTGAAGATTATGGTGTTTCCTGATCTCAAGTATTATGGTTGGCTTTAATATCTTTTTTGCCACGTATCAGAATCACGTGACTAGGGAGCCCCACCTGGAAAAGCATGCTGAGTTATTTGATTGATATGGAAAGATCCACTTCAACTGTGGGTGGTGCCTTCTGAGATGAAAAGGACATGGCAGAAGAAAAATGATCTCCCTGCCTCTTGTTTGCCTGACCTCCCTCGGCCATTGAGTTAATCTGTCCCACTGCTGCTGCTGGTTGCTATACTACTACCAGCACCAGCATGTCCAAGCTTCCGGTCCAAGCTTTCTTTGGGACTAGGGATCAGCAGTTCTCCAGGAACCTTCAGAGCTTCTGGGGCCAAATTGAGACAGCTGAGTAGTTCCCAGTTCTCAGCTTCCAGGTGTGATTCTGCTGTTGTTAGCCTCTGTGTGTGTGTGTGTGTGTGTGTGTGTGTGTGTGTGTGTGTGTGTGTGTGTGATTATTCATTCCATTGGTTTCAGTCCTCTGGAGAATCCTGACAAATACAGGTCCATATCTCATTTATGCTTTTTTTCAAAACATGCCAGTAGACATTATAATTTATATCTTCCACTCAGAGGCAATTTTCTTAGGACTGATCTCCTAAAGTCCTTAACCCTTTCACAAGCCCCGATCTCCCTTTATCTCCAGCCAGTTCAGAAATCAAGAATGACCTATGTTCCCTGAACACCTGTTTGCATTTCCCCGGAATAGAAAGAACCATAACTTCCTGAAGTTAGATTCCTAAGCCTCCCTGCTTTACCTGGACATTCTGTCCAGGTCATCCATAATTAGTCAACAACTTATGAGAACTGGACAAAGAAACCAAGACAACATACTGTCTACCCATTTCCGAGCATGAGAAGCCCATGTTCCTTCCCACCCACCCTTGAACATGAACCTCTGGCTCAATAACTCTTTATCAGACTGACACCACATGCAGCATATTCTTTTTCTAGTCCACCCTCCAAGGAGTGTCTTTCCACCAATTCAAATTTCCCTCTACATCTCTGTTCACTAAAGTCTCAGACAGCAGTTCTCATCCTGTGGGTTGTGATCCCCACAGGGGTACATATCAGGTATCCTGCATATCAGATATTTACATTATGATTCATAACAGTATCAAAATTACAGTTATGATAGTAACAAAAATAATTTTATTGTTGGGGGGCTAACCACAACATGAGGAACTGCATTAAAAGGTTGCAGCATTAGGAAGGCTGAACACCACTGTCCTAGGGTCAGGGGTGAAATATGAGCCCATTCCTGAATACAACATCATGTTTTCTAGTAACCAAATCTGCCATCATGCCTTGACTCATTAGGGAAGACCAGACTGTTGGAAATATTTCTTTTCTGTCTCTTTCAATCGCTGCATCACTTTAAAAGGGAAAGTCTGCAAGACAAGAACCACCAGCTCCTTCATAATGCCCCCTGGAAGATCCAAGGGAGTTGGGGGTCCCCAGACAATGGGGAACAGAGCTGAGCAACTGCTGCAGATGCTGTCACTCCAAGACCAGGAAACCCTCAGAGGTTTCAAAGCACCCACACTCCACAGAGGGCATTCTTACGGGGAGTTCAGGCTCAGTTATGCATCTGCACACACAATTGGGCACATTTGAGCCTTTTGACTCTTGGAATGGGACTCTGAGGTGGGGACTCACAAACCACCAACCAGGGCATCTGAGATTAGACATAGAGCTGCACCCAAGACTAGGCACACTGAGCCTCTGCAACATGGAGAGATCATGAGATCTGCAGCCAGACTCAGAGGGCGCACAATCCACCTCTTCAACCCTCAAGCTTTGTCACTCAGAAAAGTCACTTGTCCTTCTGAGATTACTCCCTGTTTCCTTGAGTGGTTGTGGAGACCATGGGAGTCAGGCAAGCTACTAGATTACAGTTCCCAGTGTAGGCACAGATAAAACCTTCCATAGCCATCCCACCCACTGCACTCTGTCTGCCCTCCATCCCAGCTAGGCTCTTCCTTCACCAGAGCTTTAGTTTTCTCTTCTGCTCTTTGTACGCTGGTCCGCCTTCTAGCTGCATGGTCCTTGGATCACAATTCTCCAATAGTAATGGCTTGAACCAAAGAGATGGTTGTTCATAGGAGAAAAGCACATAAACACAACTTAGTGCACAAGGGTGTGAGCTTAGAGAACCCAGGTGTGTGGGAGGGGAAAGTGTCAGGCCAGGTGTGTGGGGGGAGGCAAGTGTCAGGGATTGATTAAAAGAGAATAGTTGTACACAGAGGAGAAGGGCATTTAGAAATGGGTCATATATCTAAGGTAGCCTAAGAAGTAAACTGAGGCTGCCCACAAGAAACCTACATCCATGTAGCAACAACAGGTGAAACTTACTGACTGACTCCAGCCATGATCACTGGTGGTAGCAAGGGCCCTATGGCTGAAGACTGGGGAGTAGTTCTTCTACAGAGACTAGGAACCAGAGATACCGCCCTCTGTGGCTATCCCCCCACTCTCCCACACAGGGAGACATGAGCATTTTAGAAACAAATCTTTGTACACCAAGTAGCCTGGCAGAGGCATGCTTGAAGAGAAGAACAGCCAAGTGTCAGGCTGACATTGTCAAAAGAGCATCATCACTCTACCCTGGATGCCTGGGGATCCTCTGTGCCCCATCGGAGGAATGGCACAACTTTAGAAAGAGGGTTCTCGACTGAGTCACTTTTGGGCACTGTTATAAGTCTCTAGACTTCAAAATGAAATTGCATCTTTTGAACCCAATCATGTACTCTTGGGGTCCCGACTGCTTTAAGGCCCAAAGCACCATCTATAACTGATTTATCTAAAGAACCAGATCTGAGCCGGGCGGTGGTAGCACACGCCTTTAATCCCAGCACTTGGGAGGCAGAGGCAGGCGGATCTCTGTGAGTTCAAGGCTACTACAAAGTAAGTTCCAGGAAAGGCGCAAAGCTACACAGAGAAACCCTGTCTCAAAAAAAAAGGAAAAAGAAAAGAAAGAACCAGATCTGAAATGGACATCTAGTGGCTCATCAGAGGAAGGAACTGGCCCAAAGCAGACAAGGAAGCAATGCCGGAAGCCAGGGCTAGAGGAGGGAGACAGAGAGCGGGCTTTGGGACAACTCTGAGGCACTAGGCAGCAGTACATATCTTCTGAGAGTCAGATACCAAAGTCCGAATTCATGAGCTGGACTGGGGAGTCCTGATGCCCTATGGTGGCTTCTCCTCGCAATGCCTACCCTGTACACACCCTGGTTGTCAATGGTTTGATCGTATATAAATCTTCAGCTGTGCCATGATTGAAAAGCCGTATCTACAGAGTGACTTTTGAGCAGCCCAAGCTCGTACCCTCCACATTAGAACATGTGCTCCTTCATAGCATGGATGTAGCTGTGAGCACTGCATTTCTTGTCTCAGATGACCTTGGAGAAGGAAAGTAGTCTGGTTCATGAGAATTTTAGTCTTAAAAGCCATTTTTACTTACAAAAGAACCCACCCAGTGAAATGAACCCATGCTTCAGGTTATATGTGTCTATGGGATCTGCTCACTGCTGAGTGCTCAGGAAAAAAGTGGTTTAGGAAACAGGAGGAGGACTCGAGTGTGATGTGGCTTACAGGGGAAAGCCCAGTGTGCTGGGCAAGATTTTTGGGGGGCACTTGTGGAATTCAGAAAGAGTCATTTAGAAGCAGTATCTTAGGTAAGGCTCTAAGTACCTGCTTCTGGAAGCAGGGAGATGGCCCACCTTCCCTCCTGGGAACTGTTTTAGACTGCAATGCTGGAATCATTCAGAGGAAGAAGCAGCAATTTTGATAAAGAATTCTATGTATGTTGGTGAGAGAAATTTGAGTTACAAAAAAAAAATTTTATACAGAGGCTTAAAAGAGAGAGAGGCAGGGGTAAGATAATGAATGAGAGAAACTTTTAAGGTACTGTTTAAAAGAAAAAGGCTTGGGAGATACCCCAGCACTTCAGCCTCCTGGGCTCTGTTATCTTTTTAATTCCCTGCATTCATGTTCTATGGCTTATCTGTGAATTTGGTTAACACATTCCCCAGCCGCTCAACTGGATAAGATAAGGTAGAAGATGTTAATAGAGAACCCTCCATCTTTCCCCACTGAGTGTGATTTCAGGATTCATTGACTTGCTAAACTCTGTCTCCCCCTGTCTCGAATATGGCTTATCAGTGCAGAAAGTAATCTCCCACCAGGAGTCCAGTGACTGTCCTTAAAGGGCAGGCAGTGGACAGCCCGTGGTCTTCAGGGACTTGCAGAGAAGGGCCACTTGGGCACTGAGGGCTTGTCAGACATTGCTGCTATACCTGATCGTCACTAGACTGGCTCTGAGGACCACTGTACACACATACTGGCTGGGTGTGTGCTCTCTACTCACCTCGGCCTGTGCTGTAATGCTGGAGTTTATCACTGTACACAGCCTCTTTGCTGTAAGCTCGCTTCCTGCAGGTAGAGAAGAGGGGCTTTCTTAGCAGGGTCACACCCAGATCTCACGCCCAGACACAGAACTCAGCCCCGGTGTCTCCTGGGATTGGAAACTGGGGACTCCTCACTGGAAGGTTTTGCTTCTGCTTTAGTTCACATTCTGGTAGGCCAACACACATTCCCTTGGGTAGAGGCTTCAGCTTTCAAGCCAAAGGCTTGCAGGTACCAGGAAAGGCTGTGGGCATCTGCCAAGAGGGCAGTGGTGATGCGGGCTCCCATCAGTACCAGTGAACTGCAGAATGCTCGGTGGGAGCCGACTACAGGACTTTGTAGGCAATTTCTGGGATAACCACCCAAGGCAGCAGCAAACAGTATTAAAAATTCACAAGGCCTCCAGGCCAGTCTGTGTGCAGAGCTCAGCTCACACCGTCTCTTCCTTACCCCCTCTTCTGCCTGCTTGCCTTTTGCTTGCCGCCCAGGGCCTGAGCTCTCTAACCGGAAGACTGCCCGTGCACAGCTATGATGCCCCAGTGGGTCAAATGCAATTTTGTAACTGTCACTCGGAAAAGTCCTTGTGCATGAGGGGCTAAAAGTCTTGGCTGAAATGAGGTTGGAGGATGGACGCTGTTTACTTATAGTCTTGCCCAGTTCCCATAGCAGGTTTTTATCCAAAGGCACAAAGAAAATAAATAATCTTGAGATTTCTAGGCTGCTGGTCGAAGAACTTACCCAGGCTGACCAGCTTGAGGAAGGGCCAACACGGGAGAAGCGTACACAGAGAGGGGCTTCCTGGGTTCAGGGAGGGTAGAGTGGAAGACCTACCTGCTGCAGACGATGGAGATGGCCACCAGAGACACAACAAAGACGACCCCAGCTGCTGCGGAGCCAGCAATCAGGGGGAGCTGCTCTCTCAGCTCTGACTTGTAATCATCTAGGTGAGAAAGAAAAGAATTAGAATCCTTCCCGCGTGCCCCGTGCACATAGCTGGACTTGGTGCATGTTCCCAAAGACACCAGATATATGGGTATGTGTGGGTTCCACTTTCTAATGCTTCAGAGTGGGCAACAGCAATAAAGACTAAACAGCAGGGGCAACTCTGGTAACTCAGGGCTGATGACAATCGACTCCCAAGAGAAGGTGATGCCCGGCCTTCACCACCTTGCTCTGAAGGTTTTTCCAAGTCCTTTCCGTTGTATTAAGACTAAGACCAATGGAGGGGAATCAAAGGCTGTTGCTGAAACAGCTTAAGCTGTTGAAACGCAACTTGTCAACAGATTCATTGAGCAGATTTTTACAGTTTATCTGTAGTCAGCCAGCGCTGTGGCAGGAGCTGTGGAGGATGACGAGATGCCAGAGAAATTGCCCAGCACTCTGAGCTCCCACTCGACAAGAAAAGGATTGAAGTTTCTGCCAAGTGCTGAAACAACGATGCATTATGTGTGGAGTGGAACACCTCAGGGTCATAGAAGTGGACAGAGATGGTCCAAACCCTGATGTTGCCTGTGCATTCTTTGTAGTCTTGGGGGAAATTATTTTACCCCCTATGATTCTCAGGCCTCTTGACAGTTGACAAAAGGTCAAACCAAGTGAATAGCTCACAGTATCTGACCTACATCATGGATGTGCCCAAATTCTACTTCTCTTGAATCCACGCCAGCCACCCAAGTCAGCTTGTGATCCTTCCTGTGGTGGCGGTTGGCCATGGATGCTGCGAAGAAGCCATTATCTACAGCTTTAGACCCAGGCTAAAGCTGGATGGTCAAACTGTTTATATTTTATTATGATTAGAGTTGTCAGATACAGCAAACAAAACCACAACCTGCACTTCAGATAAATAGTGAATGATATTTTAGTATAAATATGCACCCAATATTGCATGGGAGATATTCATCCTTAAACATTATTGATCTGGAATTCAAATGAAACTGATCTCCCTATATTTTATCTGGCAACCTCAATGACAAAGCTCACTACACTAAGGGTCCCCCATAAATCACACCAGGATCTCTGTGAGCACAGCTGTTAAACTCCACTATTTCTGAGCCCCTCCTCAAATCTACTGGTGAAGATCAGGGTGTCTGCATGTTTCACCAATACCTCAGCAAGGGTTTATGCTCTCCAGCATTTGTGAGCCATCTTTCACCTAGCTGGGCAGAAAAGGTAACTTCTAGAGACAAGGCTGTTAGCTCTTAGTGTGTATACATGTGCACGGGGGTTGAGATCAGAAGGCAACTTTGGATATCATTTCTCAGGAGCCATCCTCCTTAGTTTGGTGTGTGTGTGTGTGTGTGTGTGTGTGTGTGTGTGTGTGTGTGTGTGTGCTGTGTAGGTGTACGAAGGTCAGAGGTCAACATCAGATATAGTCTGCAATGATGTCACCATTTTTTTAAAGATACAGTCATCTCAGAACTTGAAAGCTGGCCATCAAGGCCTAAGATCCCCCTGTTTCCCAGCCCTGGGATTACAGGCACAAACTGTTCTACCTGGCTTTTTATGTAGGTACTAGTGATCCGAACTCAGGTCCTCACATTTGAACAGCAAATCCTTTACTGGTAGCATTCACTTTGTCTTTTGAGATACGATCTCTCACTGAAACCTAGGATTTGCCAATTAGGATAAACTGGCTGGCCACCTAGCCTCAGGGATCCATCCATTTCTACCTTCCCAGCACTGGGACGACAAATGTGTACTATGCCACTTAGCGTTTGTTTCTTTGTTTGTTTGTTTAAATATGGGCTGTGATGCTGGAACTTGGGTCCTTATGCTTATGTGGCAAGCACATTATAACTGAGCTACCTACCCAGACTGCTGTTGGCTCTTAAAATGCCTCATTCTATAGACTATAGAAAGTAACTAAAAAGACTGAAGGTGGAATTTTGGTTTCGTCAACTGAGAGTTTTGTTTGCATGTCTGCACTATGTGTATCTGTGTGTGTCCAAGTATGGTTTTAAATGTGAGTACAGGTGCCCATGGAAATCAGAGAGGGCATTGGATCCTCTGGAGCTGGAGTTATAGTGGTTGTATGTCCACTCCTGAAGTGAATGCTGGGAACTGAACTTGGGAAGAGCAGTACGCATTCTTAACAACTGAGCCATCTCTTCAGCACCAACTGGGAGTATGTTTTTTAAATATGTATTTTACAAAGGAAGTTGTCAGGAAATAAAATGCAGGGAACCACAATGATGAGTCTTTGACAAAGTCTTCACAAAGCAAATCTTCACAGAACAATATGAAACCCAAAGGTGATGATGATAATTAATAAACAATAACAGAAAAAAAAACAAGTCAGAGGTTAGCACACAGTAGCTAAGAGTGGCCAGGGCACCATGTGCAGTCACCTGCCCAGTATAGCCACTGACCTAAAAGGGTCCCACAGGTCTTCCTGCCTCAGTGTCCCTCCCACTGATCAATCTTCAAACTCCGTCTCTGTTGCAGACCTGTCTGCGGCTTCAGTGAGCATCATCACCAATAAACAAGCCCCGTCATTAAGATAAATTCTCTCAAATTTGGCCACTTACCAGAACTCTCTTACATCTTCCCTCTCTCAGGTCTGCAAAACTTAACTGCCAAATGTAAAAAGAATAGCCTTCTTGGGGGAAATTTGTTACTTCTTGATTTGTCTAGCAGAATTGCCAAGAGACCAGTGCTCAGAGCATTTGGAGTTTGGGGCTTTTAATCCTGTGTACCTCCTGATGCCAAAGTGCCTATAAATCTAGATGGTAAGTGAGGTGCAAAATGGGGGAGCAGAGTCCTTAAGGGAGAAGCAGATGGCCTGCGTTCTTCCCATCCCAGCAGTGTTATCAATCTCAATGCACGGGCTCACCTTTCTACCCCATCTCACCAGCTCGAAACATGAGAGAAAATTCACCTGGCATAAACTCAACTGGCTACACACTCCAGTCTCATAGGGGCCAGACAGCTCATGCAAAGCCTCCAGCTGAGCTGCTTCGAGGTGGGGGGCACCATCTGGGGTAAAACTGTTACTCTCCTTTGTCTCTCTCCTCATACCAGAACACCCAGCCCTGGCTTCCATAATGTTTTTTTTCACAAGAAATTTTTGGATAAAACAATTTGATTTTTAAATATTTCTAATTAGTGTAGAAACTGCTTCCAAATATGTGTGTCAAGATAAAACCTCAAGTCTTCTCAAGAGTGCCAGTCTGAACTAGAATGCTTTGTGGAAGAAAGACATTTCAAGTATATGTTAACTATCAAAGAAAGCATGAAGGGCTTCCAATTGATGGGTTGTAGAATAGATTGACATTTAGAAAATTATATGGAAATGGCTCATGAATGAGTCAATATAGACAGGTAGGCAGGCAGAAAAGTACAGGCATGCACAAACTCTGGTAGATGGCTAGCTAAGGGAAAAAGAGGTGGGTAGTGAGACAACCAGAGCTGAGCGCAATGCCACGGCTGCAGCGAAATCAGATCCGCTGAACTAATGATGGAGGTGTTCTCAGAGGACAAGGAAGCAAAGTTAAAAGAGGTAACAAACAAGCTCCCAAAGAAAAGTTTTTGGGGTGTGTGTGCAATAGTCCATATAACTGGCAACCTGGAAACATCTAGAATGTCCCAGGAGACAAACTTCTGGGCATATCTATGAGGGAGTTCCTAGCTTGGGTTAATTGAGATAGGAAAACACACCCTAAATATAAACGACACCAGGCCATGGGCTGGGGTTCTGGATTGGATAAAAAGGAGAAAGAAGTTAGGTATCACCATCTGTCTCTTCGTGTTCCGTAACTGTGGACACGGTATGGGTGGCTGCCTTGGGCTCCTGCTGCCATGACTTCCCATCATATGCCCCCGAACTGTGAGCCAAGATGCACTCTTCCTTCCTGCATTATTTCTGCCAGCTATTTGTCATAGTAAGGAAAGTTATTCAGGGGAATGGATTTTCTGCACTGAAAACAGCTCCTCTGTGTTCTCTCTCTCTCTGAAAATACCTGAGCAGGTCATGGGTGAAATGACTGCAGTATTCTGAGATCCTGGGCACATGGCCCAAACATTGTCTCCTCTTTTTTTTTTTCTTTCTGTTCCAGAGTCCAAGCATAGCGGAGTGAGATGGAGGTGAGGAGGAGGCAGTGCAGTTCCCTGGACTCTCTTAAGGAGACAAGGAGGCACCTGTGAGACATAGGGGATCTCACTCTTGGGTAGATGCAGAAACACATAGGGTATAGAGCCACATGGGGTACCCTCCCAAGGCATTCAGTCAGACGCTGAGAGAGACAGAGACCAGATTTCAGAGTGCTGGCATGGACCAAAACAGTCCACATGGTCCTGCCGGGAGACAAGTCCTACTAAAGGAACACCGCTAGTCTAGTGGGACTGGGTACCATGGAGGTGTCTACAGGATTGCTTTTCTTTCACCATTGCCTGCTCTGTGCCTGTGTCATTTACACCCCCAACACTCATCCCCGCCCCCTCCTCACCAGCCTTACCATCTGTCAGAGTCTGGAAGCACATCTTGCCACTGAACTTGCCGTAGCCGGCCACGGTTCTGGCGCGCACCTGGACCACGTACACCATGCCCGGCCGCAGCCCATCAATCCGGGCCGTGTTAGTCTGGCTCCTGGCCATGGAAGAGTTGAATTCATTGTGCTCCTAAAGAAGAGACAGGGGAAGGGAAAGGGGTCAGCAGCCAGCTCCTGAGTACTGTAACCCCAGGCAGCTCTGGGAGGGCACTCAGTCCCATCAGTTCTTGGTCTTACACCTCTGGTAGAAGTTGTCTTTCTCGGAATGAGGACAGCCTGCCTGGGCCGAGGGAATGAAGAGTCAGCTTTGGCCCACAGGGTGGCGGCACACCGAAGAAAGGAATCTGAGGAGAGAGTTGAGCTCCCAGTGCCTGACCGGGAGTTCATAGACACTTTCTGTCCATGCCCCAGGCCTCCCTCAGGGTTCACAGGTAAAATAACAGCTCAGTCAGCTTTGCAAATTCCATCACCCCTCTGATCTCAACAATGGCAAGCTTTGCAGCCGACACGTGCCTCTTGTCTGCCTCTATTTGCTTCTGCTGATGTACAGTGCGTTCTCTCCCCACTTGAGATCTGCTGGCCATGCTGCACAATTACTGTTCTAGATGATCCTGAAGTTCCTCCAAAGCGTTCAGTGAAGGGCTTTGCCTCCATTCTGCTACAGTGGCTGAGGTCTTTCTAGACTGCCTCTCATACCTGCTTCTACCTTCTCTTGGCCTTATCTGGATATCCATGTTCCAACTCCCCACCATCAGCTCCTGAGACAGCATGTCCCTTCTCCCAGGGGTCCTCATCCCTTCCATCAACTCCAGGAATCAACCCATCTTCCTGCCTCCTCTCTCTAATATGTTTGTCCAGCGTTAAGGTTCTTGTCTTAAAGGGTCGCTGCTTTAACTGTCACCAGATGGAAACCAAACTTCTCAAGTGAGACAACCATGCCCTTCAGGATGAAAATAGTTCTAATCTTTCACAGTTCCCTTAAAGCTGTGGTCTTATTATTCCCCTGGGAACCACGCCCAAGCCACCAGCATTTTGCTCAAGGCTATTTCCCCAGTCTGAAATGATCCTGCTCCCTCCAGGTTATTTAAGCTCACATCCCCCAGTGCCTCCTCCCTAGGGAGCCCTATTTCACTTCCCCAGCACATAGGCTCTTTTATCACTGCCCTTGCTGTTTACAGCTCACTCTTAGCACCCTATACATCAGCCTGGTCTCCATTTCCATGTGAGCATATCTTTCCTCTGCAAGGATTCTGGGCTAACACTAAGTGTGCAGGAACAAAAGCTTAGAGTCTGGGCCTTCCTCTGTATGAATCCTGGAGTGAATCAGTGAATCCTGGAGTGCGATGACTTCCTTGAAAATAAAGAGGCAGGGTCACTAAAAACAGACCAATTCCCAACCTCCTGTTCAGATCTGGGAAGCCATTAAGAGTTCTAGGCACAGTGGTTCAAGAGGCAAGGAGACAGATGAGAGAAAGGTGCACACGGAGACTCTACACCCCCACATGCTCAGCCAAATCCCAAGGAGAAAACATGGGGAAGTGAACTGGAACAAAAGAGGAAATTCTGACTCTCCTAAAATATGTAGAACGGTACTTTGCAAAAGCAAAATCCACTGTTTTCTCTCATCCGGTCAATATATATATATATATATATATATATATATATATATATATATATATATATATATATTGTATATATATATGGGTGTGTATGGGCTGTGGGTCCAAAGTGTGGTTTGTCTCTTCTGGGGAGACAACACCCTGTGGAATGGAGAGGAAGACACATGGACGACGACAGTGTTGATTGTGTGATGTGGCAGAGGGACACTGGCGGTGGGGAAGGGGCTGTGGGGATGTGTCAAAGGGAAACAAGCCTGATTTGGGGAGAGAGCTATTCAGAGGGAATCAGGAACGAGTAGCATAAGTACCCTCACACACATGAAAGAAATCAACAACATTGCATTGGTAACTGGAGATCAAAAACAGAATAAAACAGACTGAAAGAAGGGCCAAAAGGACTGAGGAGCATGCAGTGTCCTGGATAGTTTTGTGTCAACTTGACATAAGCTACAGTTATCTGAGTGGAGGTAGACTCAATTTAGAAAAAGCCTCCATAAGATCAGGTTGAAAGCAAGCCTGGAGAGCATTTTTTTTAAAATTAGTGATTGATGGGGAGGACCCAGTTAATTGTGGATGGGGCTACCCCTGGGCTGGTGGTCCTGAATTCTGTAAGAAAGCAGGTTGAGCAAGCCAGTAGCCAGTAAGCAGCACTCCTCCATGTCCTCTGCATCAGCTTCTACCTCCCTCCAGGTTCCTGCCCTGTTTGAGATCTTGCCCCAGCTTCCTTCGAGGATGAATATGGAAGTGTAAGCCAAATAAACTCTTTCCTCCAGAACTGGCTTTTTTTTTTTTTTTTTTTTTTTTTTTTGTTACGGTATATCATTGCAGCAAAGAAACCCTAAGACACAAAGAATTTGGGAGTGTAGGTGGCACAGGGGTAGTAATGAAAAAGTTTGGCTTGAGGAGTCATGGGTTCAAGGCTAGCAGTTGAAAGTTACAAAAAGGCCCTAATGGAGAGGTTTACCCACTGAGCACTGGGGGAAGTTGTGAAGAAAGGAACTTCTCACTGGCCTTTGCATCTACTTGTACAGCAGGGGCTGGAGACGATGCCCCTGGGGTCCTCTCCACCCCAGTGAGGGATTGAGCAGATGGAAGGTTGTTCACTGTAGAAGGGATGTCATCTAGAACTTGCTAATTACTATTGTGACACACTGAAGACAAGAGATCAGAAACTATGAGCATCACCTCATCATGTTGCAAAGAAGAAGAAAACACCATTGCTACAAAATGCAGGCAACTGCCCGACTTCCCTGGTTTCGCAGGAATCAGATGGAATCACGCACTGCTTGAGATGAGTGAAACACTGATTGGGTAGCGCTTACTGCGGGGAGAGTGTTTTGATATATTGGCATTTGGATGGTGAGGACCAAATGTTAACCCATAATCACTTTCCAGTCCACACACGCTTGAAGCGGTTCAGTGATTAAAATGGGCATCAGTTCTTGTTCTTTGCCAAGTCATTAATCAATTCCAGACAAATGAGTGAGAGCGATGAGCAAGGTTGCTTATGACTGGTTTGATTATAAGTATGTGAAGATGGAGGACACAGCTACTGAGGGCAGTGGTTATGTCTCCATTATCTCTCTACCCCCAGCATCCCAGCTCCTCGCAGCCGGGGCTCGCCACAACTCAGTGCTAAGGGAATGAGCAAACAACGGTGCGCTTACCATCAGCTGAGCACAAGGTGTTGCTAAGGTCTAGAAGTGTTTCTGTGAGATCTTGAAATTTGAAGAGTAGAACGCCCCCCTCCCCAACCTAAACCAACTGGCCCTAGCTTAGACAGTTGTTATGAAGTGCTGGAGAGATCTAAACACTTAATCATAAAGACAGCGGAGGGCAGATGTAGATGCTCCCCCTCCATGGTTTGCGTACATGCACTGACACCAGGAGTGAAAAGTTCTACAAGACAGTAAACAAGAGAGAATGATGAATGGGCATATATTGAGATGGGGAAAGAGACGAACTTGGGAGAGGCGCAGGGAGTGTCTAGTTCTCTGATCTGAGATCTCTATTAATGAACGGCTGGGGGAAGGCAGAGCCCCACTGATTCTATTCACAAAACTGAAGTTAGTTGAAAAGTGTTCCCAGCACAGACTGAGAGTCTTATTGGGCAGGAGACCCACAAGGGTGCTGCCAGAGGCTGCAAAACTACCACCAGTGGGCCAGCCACTTACCTTATAAATAAAGTGCTATGGCACACAGCCACGCCCATCTCTTGCTATGCTGCCTGGGGCTGCTTTCCTGCTAATGACTCTCGGTTCAGATGAAGAGAGTGGGACATCCACAGGGAGAGGAGGTGGTACAGGATGAGGGCATATGGAATTTTGTTTCTTTGGACTGGATCCAAGACATTGAATGGGCAGGATTCTATTTGTGTTGGTGAATTGGACATGATGATCATTCGTTTTGCTTATACGTCTTTGGGTTTAATATTAAAATCCAGTATCTTATTTCAGGAGTCACTCTGATACAGAAATCCTGAGCATAGATGATGATTTCATACAATTCCAGAAATTTCTAGCATTGAAATATAATAAAAATGTCTGTAATTTGGTTCTGTGACTCCCTATATGTGACCTGTGTGGTCGTGGTTGTCATTTAGCCTTTATGTGATTTAGTTCCATCATCTATAACTGATTATAAGTGGCTTATAAATGTATTTCTTTCAAGGATCAGAACTAATATGTCTGTGTATATTTGGAACATAATAGGTACTCAATATATGATGAATTACCATTTTGGTTATTATTTCAAAATGCCCTCACAGGCCAATGTCTTTTTCTTTAGTCATATTGGAAATGGTCAAGGCAATGTAATGGATTTTGCAGTGGAGCTCTTTGTAAGCCAAGGAGAGTTTTTTTCTCATATGCTCAAGGGTGGTCAATGACTAGGCAAAGAATCCTCTTATGTTCCCAAGAAAAGCAACTCATCCTCTGGAGGAAGGACAATAATATGCTCCACTGAGGTGTGCAAGCTGCCTCAGGCATTGAGTGCCATGTTTATGTGTGTGTTAATAATTAGTATGAATTAATGAGAAGCAAGGGGATGGCCTAAAACAGGAGACTAATGTCCTTCATAGCCTAAAAAGCTGAGGTTAATCACGGTGCTGCAAAGGAGGAGGTTTGAGTGGAAATGCAAAGACAGTGGCAGACAGAGGTTGGCCTGCGCTGAGCCGGGGAACAGGAAGCCAAGGCACAGAGGCTGGAGCCACATGGCTGTGGACCCAGGTTATGTCAAGCACTTGACCTCATCACAGTTGCCCACTGAAGTGTCTGCTCTCTGCCTTGTCCACAGAAAGTGAGGGCGAGGCAGAGCAGTTGGCACCAAAACACTCAGCCCCTTGCCAACACTGCCACCTGCTGCAGGGTAAAAGAGCAGGTCTCACATCCTAGCTATGTGATTGACCTATGAGAGTATTTTTGCTTATTTTTATTGTGCAAAGTGGTTATAATAATACTGAACATACTAGAATATGAAAGGAAGCGTAAATCTTATTAAGTAAGGTACCAAATAGGCATATCTTAGAAAAATTCTTCTTCTCAGATAAAGTATAATTTCAACAGGGCTGCAAGGTCACATGTATGGTAAAAGGGATTGAGTAGATCCTGGCCAATGACCCAGTACACTGCACAGTAAACTGGTATATGTAACTTGGTGAGACTTCTAGGTCAACTTTGGTATAAGATGAAGCCAATGGGTCCAAACAGTTTTATAGATTGGTTCTTACCTTATTATCTCCCCCCCCCCCAATTTGTTTTGCACAAATAGATCCTTAACTTGGAAGTGACTTGGGTATAACGGCACGCTGGCTAGTTTTATGTCAACTTGACACAAGGTAGAGTCATCTGAAAGGAGGGAACCTAAACTGAGAAAAAGCCCCCATAAGATCCAGCTATAGGGCATTTTCTTAATTAGTGATTGATGAGGGAAAGCCCAGCCCATTGTGGGTGGGGACATCCCTGGGCTTGTGGTCCTGAGTCCTCTAAGAAAGTAGACTGAGCAAGCCGTGAGAAAGAAGCACCCCTCCATGGCCTCAGCATCAGCTCCTGCCTCCAGGTTCCATCCCTACTTGAGTTCCTGTCCTGACTTCCTTCAATGATGGACTATGATGTTCCACATTACTATGATGTAAGCCAAATAAACCCTTTCCTCCCCATCTTGCTTTTGGTCATGGTATTTCATGATTCAGCAACGATTACTATAACTAAGAAAAATTGGTTACAATTCCCTTCAATTCATTGAATGTTATGAGTCAACTGTCTATGAAGGCCAGTGTTCTCTAAACAGAACTGAATGTTATCTCATTCGTCTCGCTGGCATGTACTCCCATAATGTTGAGGAGCATACCTCCCCCACAGACAGGACTGGTGACCTAGACTGATCTGTACCTCTACTTTCAGGGATGTAAAACAGATACCATTTCACAAATGTGCAAACTGTGCCCTACAATGGTTCAGTCACAGGCCACAGCAGCTTGTCAGGGTACTGGAAATGAGGGCTTTGCTTCTACTGCAGTGCTATTCAGCCATCCATCTGGCCTCCCTGCAGGGCTGTGAGGTCTTAATCTCTAATTTTCTCTATATCTATCTACCTAGCAAATGACCTCAGTTAGACAAAGGATTTTCATACCATGTACATCCCAACAACTCACACATGGGCATCTTCAAACCATCCCCTCTCTTAATTCCAAATGAAGAGTTACCTTCTGGCTGAGGTCACCAGTTTTCTATTTCACACCTCTACTTGGCTTTCTTACAGGCATTTTAGCCACGGAGCTCTTCTTTCATCCCAATATCCATTACCCATGGAGATCTCCTCCTTGGTTGACGTTGCCTACTTCATTCTAGAAGGTCTCTTTAAACTCATCCACATCCCATCCAACTTAGAAACCCTGTTAGCTCTCCCTGTAGTGTGTACTATATATCTAGAAGCCAGCTAATTTCCACAGCTCGTGGGTGATGCTCCAACTCAAATATCTATCTTCCTGACAGATGATTATGGATCTAGCAAGCCTATTTACAGCCTGAACGATGTTCAGAATATAAGTCACATCCTGTCCCTCTTCTGCTCTTCAAGTGTGGTGGTTCCCTGCCTTACTCAGTAGTAAAGCTTGAGTCATTATACCTCAACATGTTGACTTCCCCTGGTAATAAGCTCTCTCACGTGTCCACTAGCTCCCTACTGCTCATATCATCCCAGGTGTTCTCATCTGCTTCCTGTTCCTGGAGTCACAGCTGTGACAGCATTTCACATTCTATCATTCTCTCCTTGCTGAGATTTTTTTGTGTGTCTCTGTGTGTCTATTTTATGTGGGGGTGTATATGTGCCACTGCATATGTGTAGATGCCAGAGGACAACTTTCAGGAGTTGGTTCTCTTTCAACCTTTATTTGGCTTCTAGATATCAAATTCAGGATATCAGGCTTGCTCACAAAATACCTTTACCCTCTGAGGATCTTGCCAGATCATCTATATTTTTTATGCTATGATTTTAAACATGATAATCATTTCCATATTTTGTATGTTCATTGTGTAGTCTGTCTCCCTCTTTTGGGAAGCAAAACTCCTATGGCAGAACACTTTTGTTCACTAACATATCCTAGAATAGGACCTACCAAATAGTATTGAGATCAAACTCTTCAACAAATAAACAAATGCATCTGGTGTTTTCCTAAACAGTATGTTGGGTTAGTTCAGGAAGCACTGTATTTTCCCAGGATTTTTGCAAACGCTGCAGTTCACCATGGTGGTCCTGCTTCCGTGGATGATGAACAAGCTAGGGACCAACCCTACATGGCATTGTTTCCCTTTTCTTGGCAATACATGCCCTGGGTAGCCTTCAGCAGCAGCTGCTGACAAGTAGTCAAGGACTGCAATACACAAATTTCTACTTCAATTCATTTTTTTTATCTCACCCTTTTAAATGTCCAATTACATGTTCCTTAACCTCCACATTAGTGTCTTGACACATGCATATAATTTATAAATAAGTAAGCTTGAGTTGGAGGCACGGGATCAACAATTTGGAAAACAAATCACTTACAAGAGTCCCAAATCCTCTAAAGGTTCGGGGGCACCGGGTGGTTTTATTGCATTCTCCTTGGGACGGCAAATACGTGGCTGTAGGATGGGGAGTGGTTTGCAGAGTCCAGTCCAGTAAACTGTCCAGACTGTCAGACGATGAGTCTGAAGGCTCTCTCCCGAGTCAACGCAGAGAAAGCCTGGGCAAGGCAGACCCGAATTTCTCCCCAGGGATCCCCTTTCCTCCCTATGGGCTTCCTCCAGCCTGTCTCCTTGTGCCTTCCACTGGCCACACTCACTGAACAGTGTTGGCTTAGCCTTAGAAGCCTGAGGTCAAAGCTAGCTCACCTTCTCGTAGTACCGGATCTCATAGTCCAGGATGATGCCATTGGGCTGCTCTGGCTGAGGCCATGACAAGGTGATGCTCCTCATGGTGGCACTGACCTGGTGCATGATGGGGACAGTGGAGGGGGCTGTGGAGAGAGGAAGAGACAAGGGTAGCCAAAGAAATAATCAATATGGGAGAAGTGCTATCTTTTGGAGAGGAATAGAGAGAAAAAGGTGACTGGGTTTGAATTCTGTGCTTTCTCATTAGCTGAACTGGATCTGCAGAACTCCCTGTGGGTTTTGTGGGCTGAATGGAGTTGAGATGATAGAGCAGAGAGAAGGTGATAATTTAGCAGAGGAAAACACACGTGGGCAGGGCTGGGGTGGATGTGGAATATTTACGGTACAGAAGAAAAAGATTAAACAAGGGCTAGTGATATGGTTCAGTGGGTAAAGGTGCTTGCTGTGAAAGCCTGGCAACCCGGGTTCAATCCCCAAAACTGGCACAAAAGTGGAATGAGGGGACTAACTCCATAGACTTGTCCTTTAACCTTCATATGTATACTGGGGCATATGTGTCAACACACACACTTAAAAAATCCAAAGTAAAAGAGAACTTGAAAAATAGGTGGAAGAGACAGGAACAATGAGAAGCCTTTGAAGTACAAGGTGCTGAAGGACCCTCAGTGCTGCTGTCATGGGCTGAGAAAACCTGGGGCAAGAGAGAACATCAAGGGTAGAACTGATTAGTGCAAAGTAACTAACTGTACCATAGAAAGGGATATTCCAGCTAACATTTCTTTCTGGTACTGTGTGTAAGATTTTAATGTACTTCCAAAGAAAGGAGGTAGCATCCCTCACGAAGACAGGAACAGAGCTGCAACAGAGGCCCTGTCAGAACTCTCCAAATGAGAACATTTGTAATGAAGAACTCACAAACGCAAATGAAGAAATGATACACAAAGCAAACGTTTGGAAACAGGGTAATAATTCCAAGATCAGCAAAGATGATTATGAAATTTGTGTTAGGAAATAATATTTATCTCCAAATTTAACGTTTTTCACACAGTGTAAGTAAAATGAAAACAGTCTGGAAATAATAAATGAGGGCTGTCTTCCTAAGGGAAGAGGAGGGTAATGGATGAGGCTCAGTCTGCGATCTGCTCAGGGGCTGTTTTGTTTAGTCCTGGCACTTCTGCAGTGATGAAGGTCATTTCCTCACTCGAACTCCACTTTACAAGGGCTTCTCTGGGGACCATGGCTGAGTGACATTTACTATCCTCAATTTAAGTTAATAGATTCCCACCAAGACCTGGAATTACAGAGCACAGCTAGCAGATCACGTAAGGGGGAAGGCATAGATTTGCCCACAGTTCGTCAGACTCTGGCACCTACTAAAGTCAGTCTGTGCCAGGGAAGGGGAAGCAGAGGATGCATTCTAACCATAGAGTGAGAAGTGGGAAATGCTACATGACATCTTAGCATCAGAGTGTCCTCTGGGACTTTGGAGGTCAGTTTGCACAAAGCCTCCTAGAGACCATGTGTTGGCCATGACACTGCACCTCTCTGAACTCCTATTCCTAGGGTCATAACTGACTAAGAGCCTCAGATGCTGTGCCACTGTATTTACACAGAGGCTTGCCTCCTTCAGAGTTCCAGATAATCACTGAGTAGCCTGCCCATCCCTGCAAAACATGGGTTCCCCAGTGGGTACTCCTAATCAAAGATCCCACAATGATCTTTCCAAGGCTTCATGATAATAGTACAGGTGTGCCCGAATCCTCCTGCCCAGTCCTTCTGCCTCTCCTCTTCCTTCCCTCTCACTTTTACTGGAATGGGATGATCACTGTTGTTTGACTGCTCCCCCTACAATGTCCCTACCAAGCACTTGCTGCCAAGTTCCTGCTACATGTAAGACATTTCGCTCCGTGCTTCTGTAAATCTCACTACTTTTGTATCTGCCTTACCCACATCTCTGTCTACTTCTCCTTGGTCTCACCTCTCTCAACTAAAGTAGTCTAGTGTAGCACGAATCTTAAAAGGTTTTATTAATAAAAACAAACCCGGGAGCCAGATATTGGGGTGATTGCTGAAAGATCAGAGATCACAGCTAACCTCACCTCGCCAACTCCTCAGCTGATCCTGTTTCTTCAAACTGGAAGCCTCTGTGTCCTCATCTGAATGGATCTCAGATGAACTGCTGCTCAAAAGCCTAAAAGCTTAACAGCCTAGTTCCTGGTCCTCACGCCTTATATACCTTTCTGCTTTCTGCCATCACTTCCTGTGATTAAAGGCGTGTGTTACCGTGCCTGGCTGTTTCCAGTGTGGCTTTGAACTCATAGATATCCAGATGGATCTCTGCCTCCAGAATGTTAGGATTAAAGGTGTGTGTGTGTGTGTGTGTGTGTGTGTGTGTGTGTGTGTGTGTGCGCGTGCGTGCCACTATTTTCTGGCCTCTATGTCTGTCTAGTGGCTGTTCTGTTCTCTGACCCCACATAAGTTTATTATGGTGCACAATATATTGGGGGAACACCATATCACCACAGTCTAGAGCATTCCTTGTTGCACATAATAGCTTGTCAAAGATCTAAAAAAACAAGTTAGATTGTACTTGAGTTTTCCCTGCTATAAAAATTGGTCAGCTGCTATAGATATTTCTGCCATAGCAGGACATGCTGCTACCTGCAGTAGCTCTTTCCAAATGGGTCCATGTTATCTACATGTCTGTAGGCATGAGATAGAGACATCAGTCTAATTCTCCTCCATTGTTTGTACTACAAGTTAAGTTTAAATCTAATATCTACCATGTTTTGTGTTTTCTATTAATTTGACTATTAGCCTTTGGATCAAAACCATGTCTTTGTTGTTCAATCAGGAAGTTAGAGCCACATATAACCTCTAGATTTTGTCAAGGTCTGTTCTCTCTCACCATGTCTACAGAGTTGGATTTCTGCTGTGGAGATTCATAATCCCTCTTTGCTTTTTTATGGTATTAAATTTGATTTACTAATCTAACAAGTTGAAAGAACTTTTTATTCTCTTTGTAACTGTCTAATGCATTTTTTCTCCTACCTTGGTATTATAGCCCAGCTTTGTTAGTTAATTAAACAGTTGCTGTTTAATTGCATCTGCCATGCAGCTGCTCTTTTAGGTTCTAGAGATACATTCATGGGCAAAGTAAAGCTTCTTGCCCTCATAAAACCTACTCTCTACTGGAGGGATTCAGAGTCTAGACATACTAAACAAATAAAAAGATATATAAAAGGTAGTATGTACAGTGGGGGAAATGAAGTAGGGAAAGAGGAGGTGGAACACCAGGGTAGGCAGTATGTGGCTGGCTTATGGGCAGCAAAGGCCTCCCTGAGTAGCAGTGCAGGACTATAAGCTAGAGGACAGTGAGAGCAGCATTGGAGAAGAGACAGCCAGAGTACAGTGTCTGACCTGAAAGCATCACAGTCCAGGGGGAGGGGAGGGCCTTTGGCTTCTATTCCAAGTGAAGAGGAGAGTGAAAGGATCGGTAACAACAGCATAATGACGATCTGACTTGTGTGCTAACAGTGGCATCTTCTTCTGTGCTGCAAACAGAAGGTGTGGGCCAGACAAAAGCAGGAGGACCCATCATAAAGTCACTGTTGTGAGATCAGCCTCCAACAGCAGAGAAGCCAGAGCCCGCAGAGCAGCAGTCTCCAACTTAATGATGCTTTGGCCTTGCTCTTTCAACTCTACCATGTTGAAAAGTGATTCTTATGCAGCAGAAACTATTTCTGATTTTGAACCTTTCCCAACCTAGAGATATTGGCTACAATACTCTCGTGATGCTGGGCAGCAACAATGAGCCACATCCATGTAAACATACAGTGACTAGTCCATCATCCACAGTTACGACATCATCAGTTGTGTGTGTGTGTGTGTGTGTGTGTGTGTGTGTGTGTGTGTGTGTGTGTGTGTGATGTTTGGTTTGGGATGGAGCTGTTTAATAAACTTATTTAGCTATATGAGATGTTGATATACTGTCATAAACTGGGCTCTACATTAGGTAATTATTCCCAATTGTAGGCTGATACTGTTTTGAGCACATTTCAGTTAGGTTGGCCTAAAATTGGTGTTAGGTGCAGTTAGTGCTGTAGTGTAGCTATTTCTTCCCAGGAAACCATTCCTTCCTGGAGAGAGGAGGGAGCCTCATAAGACTCAGAAAGCTCATAAAACATAGAAGCCTCAGGAAGCTCAGAAAATGACAAGATTCACAAGGCCCTTCCCCAAGTTTATACAAACAATAACAATTTCTGGAGAGATGAGATTCTCTCTGGTGGAGCTGCCTGTAAACTGTTCAGGGGGCTCCAGGGATTGTAGTTTTCATCAGTTGTCACCCATGCTGGGGTAGGCTTTTCAGAGGTGCAGCTGCCTTTGAGTCACTCATGCTCCCATTAGTTATCCCAGTGAAGTTACTAATGCACTAAGCTAGACTCGAGTGGGGTTACTCCTCTGATCTGTCATGGGTAGCCTATCTAGAGTGATCAGAGATCTGTCTCTCCTGGAAAAGTCATATACAATGTAATTTTGACTTATTATATTTGCAACTCAGTGAAAGTGTCATGGGGATGTAGCCCCCTCACAAGTTGAGGAATACTGCCATTGGGAATGGCTCATAGATGTGGGATACAGAAGAAAAAGAATTAAAAACAACTGCAAGGTTTTTGTTTGGAACAACCAAAGGGCAAGGCTGCCATCAACTGAGACGAGAGACGACATCAACACAAGCCATCTGGGAGGACAGACCAGGGGTTCCACTTTGAACACATTATTTTTCAGGTGTCTAGGATGTCCCATGTAGACACTGGGTAGGGAGACAAGTGCGGAAAGTTGGAGCTGTTTACTAGTATTTCAATAAATCAGGAAGGAGCAGAACTGACAGATCATGAAGATAACTAGTGCAGTGCATGTTTTAAGATGTAGGAAATGAGGAGAAAACAGCAAGGGGCCCTGTGAAAGCAAGGCCAATGGAGTAGAAGGAAAGCCTGAAGAGTGTGATTGCCTGGAAACCAAGTGGAAGGAGGCATACTCAGGGGACCGAATATGTTAAATCTTACTGCTAAGTCAGGTAAAATGAACCTGGAACTGAACTCCTGATTTAGGGACAGCCTCTGTGGTTAACCATTTGGATGGTATATATTCAGATTGCTCAAGATCCTGCATGCCTTAGCAGAACTATGGGAGGAAGTATAGGTAGTTCAGAAAGTGGCACAGTCTCCCAGAGTTGCTACATGTTTGGGGGATCCCAGTGTGACCCAAGATGGAAATGACTGAAGGGCTCCTGATAATAATGCTTTCCTACCACAACTTGCCATTCAGGCTCCTCTTACAGGCCATACGGAAGCACAATCTGCATAATGTTGGTTTTAGAAGTACCACACAGGTTTTCAAGCTCCTTCTGTCTTCAGAGGTAAAATGTCATCTATTAATACTGGCAGACTTAGAGCTGGGAATGTAGGTCAGCTGGTAGAGTACTCACTGAGCATGCACCAAGCTCTGGGGTCAATTCCTAGCACCACAGAAAAAATAACTATTGTGGTACACATCTGTAATGCCAGTTTGGGGAAGGTAGAGGCAAAAAGATCAAAAGTTCAAGGTCATCCTTGGCTATCTAGTGAGTTCAAGACCAGCCTATGCTGTATGAGACTCTGTCTCAAACAAAGAGGTAACAAATTTAAAAAAAAAAAAAGGAGGACTCCAAGATGGCATGATGGTCACTTTCTCTGGGGATAGAATCAAATGCAGGAGAGCAGCTACTTCTTGAGGTGGGTGGTGACAAAAACACGCTCAGAGGCTTTGGGGTTAAAACAGAGGGTAAGAAAGAACATCCCAGCACCGAGGTCAGTAGCTGTGTGCAGAGGGCAGAGGTGAAAGGAAAAGGGAGAAACATGGAAAACACAGTAGCACAGGCCTAGGCACCATGCAGAGGTCCAGAAAGGCACACAGGGAGGTTTCTTAGCTTCACAATGGGTAGTTGGGAAGTCATCTTGATAAGATCTTGCCTGGACCCACTGCTGGGAGAATCAAAGTTTCCTTCATTTTCCTGTGTCTGGGAACAAAGCCATGAATAAGTACTGGCCAGAAAGCCAGTCTGGCAACCATAGAAAAGACTCTGAACTAAAGGGCTAAGAACTAGGCATGATGACTCACACATGAAATTCCAACCCTCCAGAGACTGAAGCAGGAGGATTTTGGAAAGTTCTAGGACGACTTGGGCCTACATAAAGTTTCCGATCAGCCAGGACTGTGCAGTAAAACCTTCAAAAATTAAATAATGTTAATAATTTAGTTAAATAACAACAATCACAACAATAATGATGAAAAAAGTGAGAGTTCTGTGAAGTGGAAAACCACACCAGGCTGAAGCAAATAAAAGGGAACAAAATTCCAGGCCAGTTTAGACCATCGATTTGCAAGGGAAGGTATGGGCACTGAGGTGAGTCTGTACCTTCCAGTAACTGCCCCCAGGAGCTGAGTTTCAGAACACTAGACCTGAGGGGAGGGCCCCAGATCTGTGCTACTTAGGTTATGTCAACTTGACACAAACTAAGCTGACCCGAGAAGAAAGAAGCTCAATTGAGGAGTTCTATTGGATGGGCCTGTGAGCATATCTGTGGGGCATTTTATTTATAAATGATTGGTGTGGGAGGGCCCAGTCTACTGTGAGTGGTGCCACCCCTGGGCTGGTGGTCCTGAGTTATACAAAGGAGCAAGCCAAGAAGCCATGGAGACCAAGCCAGTAAGCAGCATTCCCCATGGTCTTTGCTTTAGTTCCTGTCTCCAGGTTCCTACCTTGAGCTCCTGCCCTGACTTCACTCAGTGATGAACTGTTACCTGGAAGTGCGACGTGAAATGAACTCTTTTCTTTCCAAATTGTTTTTGGTCAGTGTTTTATCACAGCAATGGAAATCAGACCAGGACAGAGTCCTCCACTATCCATGCTTCAGGGTTGATGGTTGCAGTTCCATACTGCTTCCCTGTCATCCAAACATACACACAGGGTCCTAGATCTGCAACAACAGGTAGCAATGGGGCAGCCATCCAAATGCACATGGAACATGAGACCTGTGCAAACCTGGTTGATTCACAGATTGTACCTCCCCATGACCAGGAGTTACAAGTGGCTCTGTCTATAATCCATACCTGGTTGGTGGGTGAACAGAAGGGAAGCAGAGAAAGATGGCAGACAGTGCATAGTCTGTGCTTTCTCCAAAACCTGCACAGAACTCTCCCTTCTGCCTCCACATGGGCAAAAAGGAAACTTGTAGGATTTTTTTTTTTTGGTTTGTTTTTTATTAAAATTTTTTGTCATGCCTGCTTAGATTGAAATTTATATGTGCATCTTTTTCATCTCCCCTCCTTTTAAAATATTTAATTCTTAGGCTATAGCTCTATCTCAATTGGCAGAATGCTCATTTACCATGAGAATATATAGGTTCATTCTCCAGCACCACATAAAACTGGATATAAAGGTACAACTTTGTAAGTCTGACCAGGAGTTCAAGGTCACCGAAAAAGAAAAAAAAATTCTTAATCCTTTTCTATTTCCTCCTCTATTTCTCTCCCTTTTAAAAAAATTCACTAGATTATTTTCTTTTTCTCATTTTCCCCTTTGATGTTTTCCATTTAAAAATCTTTTATTTGATTTTCCCTCTCTTCTTTGTTGTTCCTCCTTTTAATATTTCATCTTTTCTTAGCATTCAGAACAGAAGGAGAAAAAGACCCTCAAAGATAAACATGAACTAAAACAATTCATGACACTAAGTCAGCATTACAGGAGATATTTAAAAGTTCACTTCATAGTAGAAGAAGATAAACACAGCCAAGAGAGCATGAGGAAGACTAAGCATATTAAGACCAGATGAGCAAATAGGCACTGGGAGAGAATCAAATCTTAGAGAAAACAACAGGAAACAGAACATGCTTTTTAATAATACTCCTGTATGTAGATGGTTATAATTCTCCAGTTAAAAGACAAAGAAGAGTGGTTTATTAAATGATAAACAAGACCCAACTACTTGCCACCTGCAGGAAACTCACCACAGTGGCAAAGAAATACACAAACTGAAAGTAAAAGGATAAAATGTTATATTCCCAGCTAATAGAATGTGAAGGCAAGTAGAAGTGGCTATTCCTATATCCAACAAAGCAGATCTCAACCTAAAACTAGAAGAAACAAATGTCATCTATATTGATAAAAGAAACATTATACTAAGAAGATATAATGGTTGTAAATATACACACACTGATATCAGTATGCTTCAATTCATAATAGAAGTGCTATTGTCCGTAAAGATGCAACTAAGGATCAATACAATAATAATGGGTGTTTGTGGTTTGTTTATTAAATTTCCCTTAAAGCTTCATGCATTTGAAGCTTTGTCCCTGGCTGGTGGTGCTACCGAGATGTGGGTAAACCAGCAAGGCTGTGACCTAATCAACAGGTTAACCCACTGATGGCATTATTGGCATGTGATGGAAGTGAGGAGGTGAGCCTGGGCCCAGAAGATCACTGGGGTGTATCTTTGAAGGGAATATATTGTCTGTGGCCATTTCCTGTCTCTCTGCGTCTTGGTCATCATGAGGTGAGCAGCTGTGCTCTACCATGCCTTCCTGTTGCCATGGTGTCCTGCTTCACCACAGGCTCACATCAGGGAAGCAAACCAAACATGGACTGAAACCTGTCAAAGTATAAGTAGGAATAAGCCTTTCCTCCTTTAAATGATTTTTCCAAGACACTTTCGCAGTGGCAAAAAGGCTGGCTGGCACAGCAGATGACTTTAGCATTCTATTCTCCCCAGTAGATAGGCTATCCAAAGCAAAACTCAACAAAGAAACACAGGAGGTTAACTGCACTGCAGGTCAAGTGGAATCAGCATACATCTACAGGATATTTTTTCCAAAAGATGCAAAACATTCTCTTCTCGGCAGCTTATGGAAGTTTCCCCCAAAGTGGTCATTTTAAAGATACACAGCAAGGTGCAACAAATACAAAAATACTGAAATATTTGTTTGGATCTTACCAGTTCTCAATGGAAAAACTGGAAATAACTGGTGGGAGAAACTATAGATAATTCACAAATACACAGACTGAAAAACACACTTTTGAAACACCAGTAAGCCATTGAAGAAATCAGGGGAGAAACTGAAATAAAAGTCAAAATATCTGAAAGACTCTGCAATAAGATCATAAATTTTATTTAAAAATTTAGTAGAGTGACAATACAAAATCAGTATATGAAAATCAGTAGATTCTCTAAACACTGGCAATGAACTCATTGAAAAAGAAATCAGGAAAACAACTGCATTAATAATAAACTCAATAAAATTAAAAATAAGCCTAACCCAGGAGACTTTCATAATGAAAACTCTGAAACCCTGAAGAAAGAAATAGAAGAAGACACCAGAGGATGGAAAGACCCCAAATGCCCATGAGTCAGCAGAATTGCATAATTGATACTGGAAATCAGCCATATTGCTGAAAGTGTTTCATAGGTTCAGTATAATCCCTACCAAAATTCCAATGATATTCTTCATAGAACTAGAAACAAACAAACAAACAAACAAACAAACCCCAAAGTTCATAAGGAAGTACAAAAGATCCCAGATAGCCAAAGTCATCCTAAGCAAGAAACGCTGGAGGCATCAAAACGCTCCATTTCATATTATACTACAGAGCCATAGTAATAAAACAGCATGGAATGGGCACACAGATTGACCTGTAAAACAATGAGACAGAAGAAATAGCCAGAAATAAACTCACACAGCTACAGAAGCAGATTTGGACAAAGATGCAAATATATAAACATGAAGGAAAATGCCATGTCTTTACCAAATGGTGTTGGGAAAATGGTACATCCACAAGCAGATGACTGAAATTCATTCGAGCCCCACCTCTCACTCTGCCCAAAATTCATCTTGAAACCGTATGAATTTAAGACCCGAAGTTGGAAACTTCTGGAGGAACATTTAGCCGAGACCTTCAAGATACAGACATAGGCAATGGCTTCAAGAATAGGATTTCCATAGCTAAAAGAGAATAGTAAGGGTTGACAAGTGAGGTTTATCCAATTAAAAAGCTTCTGTACCTCAGTAGAAACAGCAGCGGAATGAAGAGGCAGCCCACACAATGGAGGAAATCTTTGCCAGCCATTCACCTGATGGGTGACACTGAGTATATAGAGAACTCAGAAAGTTCAAGCCAAATAAATAAATCATCCAATCAATAGATGGGCAACTGGACTCAACCGATACTTTTCAAAAGACCCAGATAGCCGATAGAAACTGTGGGACATCCTTGGCTATGGGGGAAATGCAAATCAAATGTATGTCAGAATGACTGTAGTGGACAACAAAGGCAACAAGAGGTAGCAAGGACGAGGTGGGAGAAGGCTTACACAGTGTTGGTGGGAATGTGCATCAGTACAGCTATTCTGCAAATTCCTCAAAAACTTAAAATCAAAACTATACAATCCAGTTTTCCACTCCTGAGTCAAAGTCAGTAAGTAATGCACACACACACACACACACACACACACACACACACACACACACACACACAAATGCATAGGGGAACACTATTTAGCCACAAATAAGAATGAAATCACATCGTTTACAGGGAAATAGACAAAACCGGCAATCATCATGCTATGAAAACCAGACCAGCTTTAGAAAGACAAGATTCACATGCTTTCTCTCATATGTGGTGCTGGGATCAGGGACATGCAAGAAAATGGAAGTAAAGAATTGTGGGAGAAGAACAGGACCAGTAGAAAAAGGAAAGAGGATACAAGAGGGATAATTGGGGAATAAACATGATCAAAGTATCTTATATACATGCACAAATATGTAAGAATAAATGCCATTATTTTGTACAATTCTGTGTACTGAATTTTTGAAAGATTAACTCTAACAGTCTGAGGCTAACCCTGAGCTTGATTCTTCTCTATGCCTCTGTCTTCAGAAAACTTTCATTCAAATCCATGTACTTGTCAAACACTATGGCATGCCTGCTCTGATCACTGGGGTCAGAGAAAAGAGATCACAACCTTGTTCTTGAGGTTCTTAGAGTTCAGTGGGGGGGTCAGACTATAAAGACAACCACAGGGCATGGCAGAGAGAAACAACCAGTATCCCAAATCATTAATGCCCTTGTTTCTGGAGTTGGCATGGGCCACCCCAGCAGCCACCTAGCAGCTCATAGATCCATGAGAAGGGGGTTGTGGTCATCCCTGTCAACATTTCTTGGATTGATAGTGATGGCCTACTGGTCACAAGTCCTTTGGAAAACTGTGTGCCCCACACAAGGAACTCTAATGTCTTACACTTTAATTGTGATGGGGCTTAGCACATGGGAGAAAGCAACAGAGCATCCTCCCATGAAAGTTAGGAACAGCTTACAGCCAGGCTCTGCCATCAGCAGTACCTACACTATGGATTTGGTTTTCCTTTTCTAAGGGCAAATATCACCCCTAAATCTTCTCTTTTATGTGCTATGAAACCATCAGGCAAGCAGAAAATAAAAATAAGCTCAGGTATTCATTCATTCAAACACCAACTTCTAGAAAAACTAAGGCAGATGAGAAGATAAATTCCAGCAGGCAACCCCTGTGACCCTCCCATCCCCAAAACATTGATTTCAGCAGTCAGTCAGGGCAGTCTTTTCTACATAATCCTCAGAGGAAGGAATGGTTTTACTGAATGCTTGAAAGAATCTGTTTTGCAAGGACGCACAAAGCTTTTGAGTAAATTAAACATTCTACCAAGAGACAGAAATAATGAAAATGAAGAGTTCACAAGATTATTCAAATTTAAAAAAAAAGAGCCCCCTTTTTTTAAGAAAAGGTATGAAGAAAGAATTAGTTTGGGAGTTATTTGGAAAGAAGATAGACGATACCAAAGTCTCAGTAAAGATGTTTGGCCTTAAAAGGAGGTGCTCAGAAAAATCTAAACAGAAACAAAATTGCCCTGCAGTCCCTCTTAGAAAAACACAGAGGCTAGACCTACAGGATGGAAAAGTACAGAGGCTAGCCCAACAGGATCATAAAGAGAGCAGGAAGCAAAGAACGTCTCTTCTGTCCCCAATACAAAAATTAACCAGGGTTCAAACAAAGTTAGAGCCAAGAGTATCCACTAGGAGAGCCTACCATCCATATTCAGAGTGCCTTTAAGGATGTGAAAAGAATCAGAAAAGAATGTAAAAGCAGTTACTGAGCAGCTCAGAGATGGAGAAGAAGCAAGGGCAGGTCAAGGGAGAAAAGTTCTTTGTTTCTGGTTTTGCCACTGAAGACTTTTGGGAGATCTTACACTCCAGTTGCTTTAGTAGCAGACAGATCCAAGAGAGGGCATCGTATACACTATAGCAAGTACACAAAATGTTCTTGCCTGTTTCTGATAAGTGGGATGTAGATAAATTGTAGATAAGATGGCCCTAAGGCAAGTTGGAAAAGATTACAGTCACAACACAGGACAAGTGCCAGCCCAATATTGGTCACTGGTCACTGCCAACAATACTAGAGATGGGTGTCAAGCACAGCAGTAACCAGGCTTCCATTTTCACAAAAAGCTCGAGGGGACAGTGAGGCTTATGACTCTGTGGAGTCTGATATGATGCCATGAATCTACCTCAAAAATTCATCCCTCCATATATGGACCCTAGAGTCCTGATGTGTGGCAGTCTTGATAATGCCACCTGGATGGTACATGTCTTGACCCCCCAATTTAGCTACAGATTTGACCACATTCAAGGTTGTCTTCTTACTCATTTTGTTTCCTTTATTCAATAGGGATATTTTCCCCCAACAGATAATCATTTCCAATTCCAAAATATAAGAATAAGTAAATGTGCTTTTCTTCTGTGATAATTACTAAGTTCTGATGCATTATCTTTGCTCATTAGAAATTACTTCATAATCTCTTAATTGATTTTTTGGTCAAAATAATTCCTTCAAGAATTATCCATAATCCACTTTTGGGATCTAACAAATAATACAAGTTTACTATGTTAATACACTTTTAAGACATTAAAAATATTTACGTATTTTTCTCATATACATATGAGAACATTCACATCCACTCAAAATTAAGTTGTTCTGTTGAAGTATAATCTTTGAAGAAGTTATGAAAATAAGACATTGGGACTTTTGAAGGTCATCAAACCTTTTCTAAAAAGAAAATGGTGTTGCTTGTATGGCTTGGAGTCCTTCCTTCCAGGGATAGCTGGTTTCCAGGCCATCTCTCCCAGCTCAGAATGTTGAGTTTCCTCTAGTTTACTCAGATAAAAAGAGAAAGGCCTCAGAGTCTCCTGAAGAAGTTCATATCTGGGGTTTCTCAGAAGACTCATAAAAAGAGGATCCTAGCCTCGAAGTAACCCATGGTTGAGATGGTAGGGTCATTTTCCTTGACCCTTTCATAGGAGATGGTCCTCACAGTGACCATTTCTCGTGAGAGAGGTACTGCTGCCTCAGCCTGAACTGTGGAAACTCAAGACCTACTAACCACTTTTAATACAAGCACTCCTTTTTGCATTGTTTCCACATCGGGGCTGTTGAGATAACGCTGGCATTCAGCTGTCAGCATCCTTCCTGGTGGCTAGAGTTCAGGGTACCGGAAGGTGCTATGCAGGGCCGTAAGGAGAGAAAGGTCACCAAGGCCTTTCCCAGCTGTGGATCCTTTGTGCTATAGTTCTGACTAGACAGGCAAGATGCACACACTGGTACAATAGTGGAAGGAATATTTTGTGGGCAACCAACCATTTTCCAATTGAATTTGAGGGCCACTCTACAGATGGGAACACATGTCTCTTACTGTAAAGTGGTGCAAAATTCTATGCATGGGGAAGCTACGGATCCTCGGGAGAATGTACTACTGATGTTTTGTGTAGCCAAACTGACTTCTAAGTGTTTATGTTTATACTCAGAGACTACTCCTGCTCTCAGCCTGGGTCATGCAAGCTTCTTTTTGTACAAGGTGGCAATTAATTCAGAGACTCACAGCTGGTCAAAATACTGAAAAAGTGACTGTTGAGTGCTCAGCTCTAAATGGAACTGACTATATCACCACCCTTCAAGGCCAGGGGGACACATAGAGGAGGGCCAGAAAAATTGTAGGAGCTTGAGGGTGAAGGACAATGCTATGGAATGTTGTCATTTGGATATGGAATAGCCACAGATACAGAATATGTAGGAGGGATAGCTACCTGCAAAAGACCTACATATATGTATGTGTGTGTGTGCATGTGCACACACACACACACACACACACACACACACACACACACACACACACACAACATGGGGGTATGAAAGGGATTCATTGGGAAGAAAGAGAAGGAAGTTTACAGGAGAGTGGGAGAGAAAAGAGAGTAATGGAGCATGAATATGATCATAATATGTCTTATACATATATGAAAGTGTTTTTAAAAATTATAAAAAGGAATAATTCAGGGTCAAGGAAAATGGCTCCGTCAATCAAGTGTTTGCCTTATAAGCATGAGGACCTGAGTTTAAGCCCCAGAACCACCTCCCCTGCAAGCCAGGTGTGCTAGTATACATCTGCAATCCCAGTGCTAGGGGGGCAGAGACAGGCAAATACCGGGGACTTGCTAGATAGATAGTCAACCTGGCCTATCTGACAAGCTCTAGGCCAACGAGAGACTTTTGTCTCAAAAAACAAAGTGGAAAATCCTGAGGAATGTTGTCTTCTGGCCTCCACACGTACCTATACATCACATATGCACCTGTACACCTATTAACACACACACAGACACACACACATACACACACACACACACACACACAGAGAGAGAGAGAGAGAGAGAGAGAGAGAGAGAGAGAGAGAGAGAGAGAGAGAGAGAGAGAGAGAATAATGCTTCTGTGAGCATTCATACACCAGTTTCTGTGTATCATATTCTAGCATTTCTCTTGAGGGTAAACCTAGGATTGGATTGCTGGAGCATATGGAAATAGCAGCCCCCGTACTCTGTCTAGAATAGCATTTCCCAGCCCCATCGTCCTTGGACTCATAGCTTGCCTTCTATACCATCGACCACATCTGTGAAGAAAGGTGGGATAAGGAATAATAAACAGCCCAAGGCCCCCACTCAGTGTAGCAGGAATTAGCAGAAATGAAGGAGGGCTGTATTCAGGGCCCTATAACACTGCTGAGAGACTGGTCCCTTTTCCAGCTTGGCCTTCTTCTTACTCTGTGATCTTGAGTTAACCTGAGGCCTTAACGTCTTTGAAGCTTGTAGTTTTTAGCCATACAACAGGAATGTTAATCCTCACATTATGAATTTTCCAAATGTTCTGAGGCTGTGCCATGTGTGGTCTACCACTCCTATCAGCCTGGGTGTTTGGCATCCACCTGCAACCCTCCTTCTGGGACCAGAGCTGCTCACACATGCAAATCAATCCTGGGCATAGCTCCCCAAGATAAATGTGAGAAGCACAATCCAATCCAGTGGTGGCCTCCGGTATTTATTTCATAAATACCTTTGAGGCAATAAATATAAATGTCAACCAAGTCAGGGTGGAGGTGCTAGGCAAGACCAGGCTTGGAGATAGGGAGGGTGAACAAAATGGACCAGAGGTGGAAGAGACACATTCCAGAAGTGGAATGACTTTCTTGGGAAATGGGAAACCTGGAGTCAGACTGTGTTTTCCAGGAAGTAATTTAGGAAGAAATAAGTGCCTAGCTCCTAAGAATAAGACAACCTGTGACTCTGTGGGGGGAGGGAGCCATACCCTATTCACCCAGTGGGATGCCCTGAGTGTTCCTGAGGCTCCACCAAGGCCTGTTCACAGATCTCGTTACTCCCCTTATGCCTCACCCTACTGTCCCAGCACTCAGATCCTACCCCTGGACCTCTTGACTTTGAACTGCTAGACCAACTGTCCTGAAGCTTGATGTTACACATGTTACCCTGATATCCCAAAACCTTCAGTGACCCCCTCTCCAGTGGAAAAAGTCCTAACTCTCTCCTTAACATTTACAGGTGTAGGCATTAATTGCTGCAGGTTCAGGAACTTTCTTCTCATGTATGACTGGGACCTGCCTTCATGACACTGTTAGCCTTTAAAAGCACTGCCCTGTCCCAACTCAAAGGCCTTGCTGTTGATAACATCATTGGGAGATGTGCTCAGCTTGAGAATCATCATGCTATTATCTAACTCTCTTGCCACTCTGTTATCCATCATTGGAGGAAGTTCTTTGGGGCAGGAGGTATGGTTTTAGTCACTTCACATTAAACCAGTATCACTAACCATATTTTAGATGCCTAGCAACACTTTGTTCAAACTGCAATGGTTGGGGATCTCCTCCAAAGTTCTCAGAGGAAAGGGGGAGGGGTGGGAAATGGCTTAGTTCTACCAAACACAGGTATTAGCATTTAGAAGAGGGTGGGAGAAGGGAAGCAGAGCTGTGAATCCTGGGAAGGGAGACAGGGAACAACTGTAAGTATGAGAGTTCCAGAGAAGGAGGAACAGGACTTCTGTATTGTGTAGATGATAAAAGCCAGGAGGCTGAGTCAATCCTGATCTTAGTAGGGCACTAAACTGCTTGAGACCTCTGAGAGTTCCCTGGAGCCTCGGGGTTAAATTGTGTGAGCTCCTAGCAAGGTATGAATGACAGAAATAGGAGAGGCCCATTGGGAGTGGCTGGCTGTCTTTTCCCTCATGGAAAACACATCCACAGGGAAAAAGAAAAGAAGCCCAAACCTGTATAGAAATGTCAGCTAGGGTCCAGGCCCACTGGTACTGGCGGCAAAGAGTGATGTGCACCCCGATCAATGACTTGAGTTTCTCGTGACATTTCCATTCTAGAAAGAAAGCCAGCTAAGAAGGTTCTGCCTGGAGAACTGGCTCTCCCTCTGTTGATGGAAACTCATCCCACTGCACAAATATGCTTGAATTTTACATTAGGAAGCCCGACTCATTAAATACTTTTGGTGCAGTAACACTTCTGGTCAAAGTAGATTAAACAAATAAGCAATTAGTTTGGAGCCTGGATATGAATACAAAAGCAGAATTAATTATTTCTCTCATTGTTTTCTCCTATTGTGAGCACTGGCTTCATGTTTTATTCTAGGAATTAACCCTGGCACTTCCCTTCAATTCTCTCCCTAACCTGGGATTACCTGGGGTCAGAGGACGCCCTAGGTCTGCAGCCTTACTTCTTTATTGTTGTGGGATACTGACTGAGTCAGAGGGTAGGACTCCATGAGAGAAAGTGAGGGCTGAGCTGAGTGAGCCAGTGAGCTTATGCCCACAGGCAGAGTCATAGGCTCTTCCTTCCATTAAGGGTTTAATGCAGGAACCTTATTTCTTCTATTATGTCTCATATATGTGGGAGATATTCTTTATTGAGCCCATCTACCTAACTGTGGGAGTTCTCAGAATGTGGTCCCAGATCAGCAGCACCAGGGACCTGGTAATAATGCAGATGTTTCATTCCCACCCATGGCTGAGCTAGGACCTGGGAGAGGTGAACCCAGTAATCTGGGCTTAAGGACCCTTCGAGACCTTCACATCAGTCTGATGCATGCTCAGGTTTGGAAACTGCTTATCTACAAATCTGGAAATCGGAAATGTTAAGCTCTGAGAGGACATCCCGGTCATTCAATTTTCTGTCAACTCTTCGAATTTACAGATTAGAGTGCTGAAGGCAGGAGAGGGAAAGTGACTTCCTTAAGTCCCTAGCAAGTTCATGCAGAGCCAGAAATAGCCTGGCCTCCTTTCCGGGACTGATGCTAGCTGTCCCTCTATGCTGTCCCTACACTCAGGAGCTCAGCAATTCCACTGTCCCCCGAGGATGCCTTGAACCAGGGTGGGAGGCAGTTAGCTCCTATCACTCACTGTCTTCAGGAACTCATGTTCTCAGAGAGATCAGGGGCTCCCTGCAACCTCTTCCATCCAAGTGTGGAGAACATTGGTCCGGAAGGCGGAGGTCAATAGCCCTGCCACGCAATGCTGCTTCTGGTGCCCCAGCTTGGCATGTCCCCATAGCTCCTCCTCCCTCTCAAGAGAACCAGAAAGGTACCTCAGAAAATGATAATTTACTGTAGAAATGGCAGCAAATCTGAGCTGTGGGACCCTGTGGAGTTGTATGTGTCGGGGTGGGAATGGGGAGTTAGTTACTCCTCAGGAGAGGCTGTCCTTGGCAGGCATCCAGGATCACTGCTAAAGCATGTGAGGACCTATAGGTTAGCTGAAGTGCTCTTTTCAGCTGCCTCCTGTGGACCTATGTGCCTTTCCTGGTGTAAGATGAGTGCTGGCACCTTTGGTCTGATATCTGATCAGAGAAAGTTTCACCAGAAAGTTCCACCACCCGGGTGGGGCTGGCAGGCTCTGGAGGCCACAAAAGATATATTGCAGTGGGCCGTATGTCCTGCTTACTCCCTCCCTAAGTCTTACCCAGACACATTCAGCGAAGCCTCCCCACCCCGCAAGTGGCTGGGACACTTCTGCCACCATCCTGAGGCAGGCATTACCACACTGTCCTCCCCTAGGCCTGGAGTCCCAAGTCTTTTTGTCTGAAGGCCCGGGACCTTTCCTCAGCAGAGCGGTTCACTGGCAGTCAGGTGCCTTCCTGCAACACACACTGTCAATTCCTCCTCGCGTTTCACCATCCCCCCTAAGTACCAATCTCTCTTCCCTCAACCCTGGCTTTACTGGCCCTGCAAGGAGCACATTCCCGTTGGATCTTCCAAAATGGCTACTCAGAAACCAGAGAAATCTCCAGTCCCCACTACCTCCTCTGACAACATGCTTTCTGGACCCATGTTAAGGAAAAGCTCTCCTCAGAGGCACCTGCGCCCTACAGCTCTCTCCAGCGTTGGTACTTGGCGATTTTATGCCTGCCACCCCTCAGAGGCAGGAAGTGGGGTATGCCCTTCCTGCCTCTTCCACCTCTCTCACATTACAGCATCTCCTGTATCCTCTGCAGAAGCGCCACGTCTGGGCCACCACTGTCCAGGCTGTGAGACAACCATGCTCTTCTTCCTTCTCGCCGTCGCTTCTCCATTCATGGCTGTTTCTTCCCCTCCGCCACGAGCCTTGCTCTCCAGAGAATAACTCCAATGTCTTCTTGAGTAACTCACTTTTCATCCCCTCTGCTCCTCACCTCTCCCGTGTCTGCTTAGTCCACAGTATGCACTTAGACTTTACCTCACCCAAAGTTACTCCATTTTCAAAACTGTACACTAAAGATTGTACTTCCTCAACACCATCTCTGATGATCCACTGTAACTCTTCCTGGCTTCATCTGGCCTTGTTGGTCCCATTTCCGCCCACGAAGCCAGTCCTGTTCTGGTTTATATTGCTCATTATCCAATTTTGGTTCTGTCTGTCTAGTGTTATAATTCGAGGTACTCATGCCCTCAGACAAGGGTGTCTTTCTCCTTCCACCTGTCAAAATTCAACCAGAGATGGAGCCATGGTCCCTCTGCAGGGTCTCATCTCCAGGAGGCACACTGTGGGAAAGGCTACACAAAAGGGCAAGGCACGGAGAGTGTAGGGGGTGTCTTTGTAAACATGTGATTATTAGCTTCAAATAAGCTCTCAACATGTTCCAGAAATGCAGAGTTCTCTGGTAATTCCATCTCCCATCCTCTGTAATTGCTCACGGGATTTATTTCACTCCCCTCCATTCTTCAGCCCCAACACTATCCTTTTTGCTCTTGGCGAGCAAACTTATTTCCCACTTCACAGAGAAAATTGAAGCCTGAATATCCGACTGCATAAACAACACTTTGAATAGGCACTCAAATCCTCCATGATTTGCCACATGGAGGACTGAACCTATCTTCTCTAGATGCTGTCCTGAAAGCTTCCGGAAGCCCCTGGGATATCTCCTGGGTGGATTCTAGCCACTGCCTCATTCTCCTGTTTTTCTCTCTGTGTTCTCAATGTCAGCTGCCTGCAAGACCCCTTAAGGAAAACTGCTCATTAAGTCAGATTACACTCTCCTCTGGAGGACCTGCAGCCCTGTGAGTACACAGTTTCCGGGCCTCTTCAGGCAGCACTGGGCTCACTACAACCCCTGAGAGCTCCCCTCTCCCTATTAACTATGGCACCTTATCACAAAGCCTCAAGCCTGCCTCAGACCTCACAGCATTCTTCACACCAATGTTGTCCCCATCTTTAGTCTCTGCACTCATCCCCACCTACTGGATGAGGAAACAGACACCAAGAGAACTCTACTGTCCCCTAGCTTCCTGCACATCTGCTTCTTTATAAGTGTCTCTTCCTGTACACAAACCCCACCCTGCAAAGGACATTGGCTTAGGAGGCAGTGTCTCTGGATATGACCTAAGGCCAGCCAGGAGACTGTAGCAGAAGACACAGGGCTGAGATACAGGAGTTGCCTGGGTTCTTTTCCTGCAGGACCCACCAGGAGAAACATGACCATAATGTGTGTGTGTGTGATTATGTGCATTCTCTCTCTCTCTCTCTCTCTCTCTCTCTCTCTCTCACACACACACACACACACACACACACACACACACACACACACACACACTATTGCCCATCCAAGGACTCACTATGTCATCAATGTGGCTAGCAATGTTTAAGGAAGGACAAAGCCAAACTAGGATTTTTCTATGGGGCAGATACATCACAGGGAGCATGACTGGGCCCCTGCTCTGTCCTTATGTCCTGGAAGAAAAGAAAGAAGGACAAAAAGGGAAAGTAGGAAATGCATGCTTTAAAATCTTAGGATTTGATGCTATAGCTACCATCCTACAGTTAAGCAGACACTGACTGATTCCACGGCCTGGGGTGCTGGCAGAGTCCCCTTTTCCCTACAAAATATTTGTGGTCCAGCACTGCCTTTATTTACCCAGAACGTTTGCTGTGCCTTTTCCCCCATCTTTCACATCCGCTCTGAGATGTTAATTTTCTGAAATTAAACACTTAGCTTGATTACTGTTTTGTTAATTGCTGCATTCAAAAGCCCCTCATGCTCCTGCCTGCTTAACATGGATGGTGCTGTGAAAATGACAGGCAGGGAGCTTGGAATGCAGGTGGACAGACAACAGCACTGGAATGCCATCCCAGCCAGCCATCACTGTGCCTGCCTGCCAGGGTTCCCTGCCAGTGGGGAGCAAGGAGAGCAGGCCAGGCCATAGGAAAGGGGCTCCCACAGGGCCACTTCAAGGAGATACAGTACACAGGAAGTCCCACACTCATCAGCACTTGGAGGGGTTATGGGCTTAATCCCAATCTAGTTCCAGAATGACATGCCTGGTGGAGAAACCACTGAGAGAGCTGAAGCTAAATCATTTGTTGATGCTGGAAACTGATTTCACAAGAGCAAGACTTTCATTATTATTTATTAGCATTTGTAGAATACGTTCTGTGTTTTAAGCATCTAGCTAGACCACAGGCTTCAGAAGGCAATATGATAGTTTCAGTTGGCTCATATAGGGGCCTTGCCACTGGAATGTTGTGGTGATCTGAATGAGAATGGCCCTCATAGACACATATATTTGAATATTTGGGTCCCTGGTTGGTGGAATTGCTGAGAAGGATTAGGAGGTGTGGCCTTGTTAGAAGAGGTGTGTCACTGAGCATAGGCTTTGAGGTTTCAAAAGTCTACACTATTCCCAGTTAGTTCTCTCTGCTTCATGCTTGTAGATCAGGATGCAAGCTCTCGGTCACAGCTCCAGCGCCATTCCTTCCTGCCTGCTGCCATGTTCCCTGCCATGATGGCCATGAACTCTGACTTTCTGAAACTCTAAGCCCCCAACAAACTCTTTGCCTTGGTTGTGGTATCCCTTCACAGCAATAGAAAAGTAAAACAAAAGTTAAGTGGACAGCTAACCCCTCTCCACCCTTCTACTCTCTTTGCCAAGACCACAGTTCCAGTGATAGTTATTTCACAATCTAACTTGTTCCTTCTGCAGTTGAGGAGTACAACAATCTCATGTAGACTTTGAACAGATTAGGAACTCCCTACCATCTCATTGTCAGCATCCCCAACGTCATCTCACGAGCCGCATAGCATACTCACAGTACTCTATCCAAGATGGAGTAAGATGAGCAAACAAGTCCCCAGGTTTCTGGTGACACTCTAGTCACTTTAGCAGTGATACAGGGGAGAGCCACTTCTCAGCTCTCAGCATCACTAGGTACAACTCAGTACGAGAAATAAAGATGTCTGAAACCCAATCTTTGTGTGGCCTACCCACATGAATATCAAACTAGTCCAGTTAGCTAACAATAAAATTATACCATCCGACACAGACACTGGAGAGTAACTGGCACCAGAAACTGGGGTGCTTTCTGGAATTTGCCTGTGTTTATATCCTAAGTCTCAAGCAGGGAGTGGGGCTCAGACCTTCAAGTCACAACAAAGTCATCAATCCATTTACTTATGGCTGTTCTGGGCCTCTTGGCCTGGTCTCAGTGGGTGCTGTGAACTAATACAAGCTCCATGAAGATATGGATCTTTGCCTGTTTTCTTTCCAGCTATGCCCATGGTGTGTGGACAGTGTATGACTGACAGGAGTATCAGTGCATATTTGTTAAGAAATTGAAAGGAGGAGAATGTGTAAGATTTGAGCCATCACCTGCTAAGCTGTCACAAAGACGGCATTAAGTGATTGTATCTCCAAAGTTCAAGTGTTCATATACACCAATCAGTCTCCCTGTAAAGGTAGCTGAATCTCTTTCTGTTCCTCTAATTGGATCGTAGCTCTCTAAGTCCTTTTAGGAGCCACAGTAAAGGAAGATACCTGGTCATCTGGCTGATCTGGAAGAAGTCTTAAGATGTCACCTGTAGACTTCCAAGACACATTCTAATTGCCACACTCCAGCCAAACACATGTACTGGTTGCTATCGGTGTGGAATAAAGCTTTCTAGCACCAATTTAAAGGCTCGCTGTGCCTGGTACTCAGTAGCTCTTTCCCAAGGAAGCCACTGGTAGATGAGAGAGCCTGGTTTTCCCCAGAGCTCTCCATCCATGCAGAGGAAAACTCCAAAGCTGTAGGAGGCTGACAGCCACATGCTGACCTCAGCCTCACTGACAACACACCAGCTGTCGTCACTACATATGGCCTTTCTGAAGTCAAGGCCTTTCTAAGGCCACCTGCAAGCTTCTTCTCAATGGCAGGACTTAAGACACAATCTGAACCTGCCTGAAGTTAGCAACGAGAAAACAGCAATGGAATGAACTATGAAATTGAATTAAGAACAGTGAAAATTTCATTTCCTTAAGTTGTTTTAACTTTTCTTTATTTACTTCTTTCAAGGTTTTCTTTAAAGTCATTCCAGTCTTTTTAAAGCCCTGACTCAATCTTTTCTCTGCTCTAGAGCAATTCTCACCCACTCCTTTCCAATGAGACCAGCCTTTAAAAATGAACTGGTTCCAGCATATGGAATCTTAACACTCTACATTTTTACAGGCAGCGTGTAATATTGTTTTAATATTTAATTTTGAGATTTACATAATATCTTTCCTCCAAAGAGCTCGATATATTGCAATATCGTAAATTCCTTTTCATATTCAAAGATTATTCTTTATGCATGCAAATACTATATTTAACCAAGGAATAATGCAAATGAGGTGATGGATTCAGAGGTATTGACGTTCTAGGTAATTCTTTTGTAGGAAAAGCAGTGCTTCTGAGTGATGTTAATTGCCTAAGAACTTCAAAAATGCCTTAAAAATGGACAAATTGTAGGAGCTTATGACTATTAACAGAAACAGCATAGTTATTTTAGACAACACTAAGTAATAGATTATGTCTGTGTTGTGGACATGATAAATGGAATTGCACATGCAGGGGTCCAGCAGGCCATACATGAACTGTATGCAACAGAAACATCACACATTTTTTTAGAAAGGCAGAGGATGCCTCTGAGAGGCAGAAACTCCCTGGGTCAGGTACTGGAGCCACTGAGTCCCACCCTCATCATGATCTCAATGATGCAGACTTGGTTCCCTCCTTTCTGGTGCCTATTCCAATCAACACAACATGGGCAGATGGATACAGATAGCCTCAATACCAAACAAAGAGACTCAGAAGCCTTAGAAGAAAACATATGAGGAAGGGAAGTCCAGCAATTTGCTCAGGACATATTCCCAGAAATGATGCTAATCTCCCAGCCCATAGCAGGATGTAGAGTGATTTTTTCCATCTCCATCTCATTTGCTTGTCGCTATAGTACCAGGAAGCAGGTTATCACGGTTTTCATTTCACAGGTGAGAAATGAGGGATGCTGACAGTTAAATGAATTTTTGAGAATCATGTGAGGAACAGAGAGGGGATCCAACCGAGGACTCCCTGTGTGAGCCCAGGAGGTGAGGAAGACGTCTGCCCCAGGCAAAACGAGGCTCCACAGCACAGCAGCTCATGTTAAGGCTTGGGTAAATCAGATTTGTCCTTGGAATGAGAGGCTACCAGCCATAGCCAGCAGGCCAAATCCAGAATCGGATTTGTTTGGCTCTCAAGTACTTAAAATTTTCTAATCAGTTGTCAACATTTTAAATCCATATTTCTGGCTTATAAAATCAGGCAGTGCCAGGCATGGCCACACTTGCTGGAACAGGGTGGTGGCTGTATAGATGTCCTCCAGTTCTCCCCAGTCCCCACCAGTCCCCACCTCCTTTCACCTAGTCCAGCTGATTTCTCTCCACTGCTATCTGGCCTTCCGGCCTTTGAGTTTGTTCACTTTGGCTTGGACAATCTCAAATCAGGCCTTGGTGTAATTCATCTCCCCACTCCCAAGGTCTCAGGGGCTCCTTTCCCTGATTCTGATGCTCTGGGGCTAGTCAGCAGATAGAGACTCCAAGTCTGTCATTCATTTAATTCTCTCTGTTGATCAGATGACCCAGCTATTGGAATAATCTGAGGCCAGGTGCCAGAGAATGACCGTGGGAGTTCATGGTGGTAACAGCTTCACTGCAGACTGTTTGGCCACTGGAACAGGGAGAGTTTTGCCTGATCCAGCCTGTTTTAAACTCAACTGCAGCTGTATTCAGTGCGAGGATACATCCCTCCAGCCCTCACGTAAATCTGGGCTTGCATAATTCATGACCAACCCTGACCAAAGATGATGGACACTTTTTTGACAGCTAAAGTGGTCCAGCTACATGGCAATAGCTTAGAGAGAGTTTATAGGTTATATGTCCCTCCATAATGTGATTTTTGATAGGTTTGAGGATAAAATGGTCACAAACCTGAGCCTGAAATTCGGGAACACTATTTTCTCATGGTTAGATGTTAAACTTTAAAAACACTCCAAACCCGGTTTCTTCATCTGACACACATCTCCACAAAGAGCTTGCTAGGGATAGACACACTGGAGGTGCTCAGAAGTAGAAGAACGTTTTCTCAGAAGTAGAAGAACCTTATCCTGGGTGACAGTCCTCTTCTGTTATTAGTCAAGGCAACCAAGGTACTGAAATATCATTAGGATTGTGATGGAAAACCAAGACTATGAATCCCCAAGTCACCATCAAGTCTGAGTGAAGAACTATGGGCCCCATGTCCAATGGTCCATAAGGAAATTACAAAATTCTGTCCCTTGGGGACCAGAAAAGTCTACCATTATAAACTATTAAATGGGGAAATCAGAGGAGCCATCTACTTTTAGGATAGGATGCCGGAAGGCTGAAACCAAGATGTGAGATCATGATAACTTTCTACACACCCTTCCATCTTAGATTCTCCTAATTCCTGCAAGTCTCTGTTTCCTTATCAGAAAGATGGGTAATTATTGGGTAATTGTGAGAATTAAATGAGGCTGCACACTTCATAATTCTTTGTGAATGTAAAAGACATATACACATGAGTTATCCATAGTAACCTTTACTTGTTTCTCCACGAGGACCCACCCAATAGTGGTCAAACAGTCCACAGTAGTTCCTGGCTTGTCTAATACTTACAGGTTGACTTAATGATTGATTTCTGGACTTCTCTTGGTGAGATTTTCGACCTACTGTCTACTTTTAGGACAGTGGGGGCCACAGACACTTACATGGATCATACTGTAAAGCAGGGGAAAGAGGGGTGGTGGGAAAAGGCTAGCCTGTCCATCTCCAACACTGGATGAGCTCAATGGTGTCTTGAGAAGGCTAGACACATCAGGACCTTGGTTAAACACAGGACCACCCACTTCATTCCCTACATTTGGTTTTCAGAATGCCTACTATTTAGTCTCCTAACTATGGTAACATGCATAGCTTTTGTTCACATTTCTAAACTGTTCTTACAAAGGCATGGGGTCAAGTATTCATTTTAGCCATTCCTACCTTAAAAAAAAGACAATACTATTGGCTGAAGATGACTTGCACTCATGTACATAGTCACCAAATAGACACTGTTCCTCCATGTTACACAGCACACCAACTAGGAGCCACTAGCTGACTTGATATTTGCTTTACATAAACCACATACTATCATGAAGCTATTGCATCATTCTCTTGCCGATTATAAACTTTGTGATTTCAACGTTTTAGAATTATCAAAGAAGAATTCTATATTGGAAGGTTATAATGAGGCATAAAACAGAGGAAGGTTAAGAATAAAGGATCTGCTGGTGAATAAAGTGCATGAGAAATGTGTTTGTACCATCGCAAATGAGTGGGGATAAAAATAAATATTTTGAATGTTGGTACTGCAGGGCCCCTTTTAGGAGCCCTGGTACCTCTGCTCCACTGAAGCCCAGGAAGGTGCGGATGGCAAGACAAGCAGATGGGCAGGTTCGGGAATAGCAGGGTAAGGGAAGGGAGGAAAAGAAATAAAAGCAAACTGATCTAAATGGCAGGTTTATTCGCACATGCTTAGAGAGAGAGAAAAGACAGCCAAGCTCAGAGTAACATGACAGCCTGGCAGGATTGTTATTCCCAGAAGCTGGGACACTAAAATATTTCAGCCAGTTTCCTGCCTTAACTCTCCAAGGGAAATGCTTGCTAACAAAGACTGTCCATGTTACATGCTCAACATAATGCAGAAAACGCCATTCCATTTTCTTGGGTAAGACAGACTGTCACAACCTTTGTCTCCATGGCACCGGTCTGTGGTCACCAGCTGGAGGTTTCTACACTTTCACTCTTGTTTTCTCACCATACACGTATGCATACAAACACGTGACCACGCACATACATATAAACACACCACATGAACACACACACACACACACACACACACACACACACACACACACACACACAGCAACGGCACAGCCATCTGGACAGCCATGCTTTCCCATAACACTTTTTTTTCTTCTCAGTTCTGAGAGTGTTAACCCAAGAATCATCTGCCATCAAAAATGCCTGATATTAAAAAGGGTGGAACAAGTTTGAGGATGGGATGTTTATGAGTAGGAAAGGATAGAGCAAAAAGAGGGAGGTCAAGAAGGAGGATACAGAACAAGAAAGAAAGCAAAGAAAGATGCTTAGTTTCTACTATTCTATTAACAAGTTGTCCTTATAGAACGTTTTTATTAAAAATCTATAATTACAAATAAGATCATAGTCCAGTGTTGATAACCCCTGTCACCTATAGATGTGATATTCACTTGCCTCCTGAGTCTTGCTCGCTCACACAGGAGACAAGCATTTCTTTTTTTAATTACTTATTGTTTACTGCCAGTGTATAGCACACTATGCTTAGAACACAGCACCTTACAACTCTGTGCCTTAAGTCAGGGTCTTGCAAATGCTTCCATTAATGAGTTTCATGGGATAGACAACTGTGTCTAAGTATCACTGTATTTCTCATAGCATCTAGTCCACAGCATGGTATAGAGTGGATGCTAAATAACTGTCTCTTAATAATGAATGAGTAAATAAATGAGTTAGTGCATGAATGGACTGGCTAAACAGATATAAAAGGAAATGGATTGCTCTAAGAAGTGTAAAAAGCAATAATGGGGAAAGATGGGAAGAGTAAGCAATAAACACAGAGACAGAAAGATGTATTCTGATCTATGCATGCTGCAGAGCTACTCAGGGTCCTAGGTATCTCCCATTATTGTCTACCCTAGGACTCTATAGCACTGTAGCATGCATCCAGGAAGGATGTACTCTGGAAAAACAAGAGTTTCATTGAAAATGAAGTTTGTTTCATTGGTTTTCTATGAAAGCACCATTGGTGTTCTAGTTCTCTCTCAAAGATTTATAATGTTCTCACCACTCATTCCTTATCTACCTACCCACCTATCTTTCTATCTGTACATGCAACTGACTCATCCATCCATTATCTTTCCATCTATTCTCTTTCCATCCACGTATCCATACAACCATCAATCTAACCATCATCCTTCTATCCATTTGCCCACTAGCACTTACTAAGGCCCGGCTAGATGCAGAGTACCAGGCCCTGTTCCAGGTTAGACACATGTATTTGCTTTGACGGTGGGCAAAAGAAAATTTCTTACTTTCCAACTCACTCTTGAGGTTGAAAGATGATGTCAGTTTCCTCCACAGTCATAAACATCTGTCACCTGCCTGAGGGCAGGTTGGTGGGATAGGTGTGGCTTTGGCTATGACCCTACATAGAGATGGATGAAAAGACAGACAGACAGACACACAAAAACCTGCAGACTCACCAGCCTGGTTTGTGGTGATGTTGACGGAGACATGCTGTGGGGGGAAGGGACTCTTGCTAGAGACTCCATTGATGGCCTGGATATCAAAGGTGTAGGGGGTGTGAGCCCATAGGCTACTGATGGAGACACGACACTCAGTCAGGCCCAGCTGCCTGGGTACAAACTCCACATTATCATCACAGCGGGAGCAGCTCCGGCGGTCTGCTCGGCACTTCTTGCAGATGATGTTGTAGGTCACATCATCCCGCCCACCGGTCTCTCTTGGAGGGTGCCACTCCAGAATGATAGATGTCTCATTGACTATGGAGATGACATTTCGGGGACCTGATGGGACACCTGCAGGGAGACAAAGAAAGGTCTAGTGAGGCTGAGAAGATAGCTCCTTGCTCAGCAGCAACTCTCTAGGCTGCCTTCGGTGCCTGCTCAACTTCAATTTCATCATACACTCTATTTCCCAACCCAAAGATTCATGTTCAAATCCATCATAAAGGGAAAATAAGGTAGACAAAGATGACAACCTGTCCCCAACTCCCTTTTGCATTATTCCTACTCTGATTTGCTTCCTTTTGATCAGGTGTGCCAAAAGAGAGAAAAGTTTAAAGATGTGAGTTCAAGTATTTTTGTATTGGGGACCAAGCCCCACCCTCCATGAACATTCATGGTTAGTATGCATGTATCTAAGACAGTTACTGAATTTCTTACCTTTTCTTCTTTGTAATACAGCTCAATGATATATGAGCAGACCCCCCCCCCCCAAACCCCAACAGATCCTGGAATCCCACACAAAATTCTATACAACTTAGTACTCATGTGCATGATTCAGGGCTGTGACTCTATGGGACAGGCTGGCAGAGCAGCTGGAGAGATGAGTAGTCACACTGTGCCAGGTTGATAGCTGTAGACCAGAGACAGCACTGAGTGGCAGAGGTTCATACAGCCACCATCTTTGACCCAACAACACAAGGAAGCATAAGCACATGTTTTGGAGCAGCCAGCCAGCTGCTTCATATGCATGACTTACTTACCTGCCCCTCCCACCAAGGAATCCTACCAGGAAGATGCAGCAATCATCTCAAAGGTTTAGGGAGACTAAAGCTTACAAAGAAACCTAGTGATTGGTCACATGGTCTACAGGAACCAAAGTCAGAATGGATGCCCAGACCTGCCTATTTCCAAAGTTCATGTTCCTAAGCAGAGACATGTTCTTAGTACCTGCTTCCCCAAAACCAAGCAGCCTCACTGGGACGCTCATGGCTATTCATGATTCAAAAGGTGGAAATGCCTTGCTACATAACTCTGGAAAACTTGTGCCCTGTACAAAAGCAAAACGTTGCTGAATTGATGGCCACAATGTCGACATTTTCAGATTTTGTTGGAGAACCTCCTTCCTACCAAACAGGATTGATCATAGCCTCAAGTTTCCAAGCCTGAGCCTTGCATATTGTCAATGTTTAACGGATGGAAATGAATCCCACCCGGAAGCCCCCCTTCTGAACAGCAGGTCGGCTTGAGCAGCCGTTCCCGGTAGTAATGCATTCAGAATCCACACACGTGACCATCACCAGCTGAACGAAGACATGTGTAAAGTGGTTCATGCTGGAGACAGGAATCAATTGCCAACACACAAAATGAGGGAATAACAACAAGGTCGGAGGGCACCAGGGAAGGATTCTGTGTTGAATCAGTCAACAGCCAGCAGCTAGAGCAGAAAGCAAATATTAAACCAGATTCTATTAAAACATGAAAGAAAATCAGTACTGTACTATATAAAGCCCATTAGGCCTGAGCTAAAGCATGGCATTCATGCACACTTGTGACAGGGCTGAATTCATGAAGCTTTTTTTACTGAAGCCTTGCAAACAGTGTTCAAGAATTCTCCACCCATCTCTCCAGGGAAATACATCCATTCTCTTCGAGTCGGTACAGAGCTGGTACAGGGAAAGCAGCAGGCCCTGTCTCAGATGTGCTCTTCCTGAGCCAGGTTGCCTTGCTGCACTGTACAGTCTGTTAAAGCCCATTTTGGTCCCTGCACATCTTGAACATCTTTGTTTGCTTCAGGCCAGGGAGACGCAGCCCACAAGCTCCCATTGATCGATGCCACTACGGCTTGCCCCATTTTCATAGCAGACAGACTTGCCTCAGCCACAAGCCTCTCTTGCACTCTCAATACATACATCCTCTGAGTGGGTGCACTGTACTAGGTATGGAGTAAATCTCTTAAAAATATGTTACATCAGAGCATCCCACAGGCTTCCAAGGCTATCTTTAAGAAAGCAGCCTTGGGTAAAAAGGCTGAGGCTTGACCAAGAGAGTAACGGTCTAGTGCTTGCATTTCTCAGACCCTCTCTCCTCTAGAGCTTTCTTCTGTTGGAACTCCAACTTCATCCTGTCCTCTTGACTCCAGGTTCCAAGTGTCAACCTGCAGAAGTTTTCACTATTTTCAAACCAAATACCACACCTGGCATCATTCCACATTGCTCTAGCTAAGCTTTTCCGAAGTAACTGTCCCTCCTACCTCTGTGCTCCGCCACCTGCTCCCCTGCCTCCTTACTCCTCCTATGACTGTGTTCCATTTCTCCTTTGCTTGACAAATTCAGGGACTACAACTCAGACAACAGCTATAACACAGCTCAGTCCCTATGTTTAGACACCCTGTTTTGTCTCTAGCCAGGCCCTCGGAATCACATCTGCGTCCTCCAACTCATGGGTCCTCTTTGTGACCTATCAGGGCCACTACCTTATTTGCTGTTCCCTATCTCCCCACAGCTTCAGAATAGCCCCAGGCCTCATCAATTCGCTGCCTCACTGAAGGGCCTCTCAGTTCTCCTGCATTTCTTCTGCACCTCTCTCATCCATTCTCTTCTACCAGAGAGTAAAATCTAAAATGCACACAGGGACGTCGTGTTCCTCTGCTCAAAGCACTGTGCCTTCCAGTTACCCTGAATGGTCACTCTGCTTTCCATGTGACATCAGTCACTTTCCTAGGTTCTTCTTCTGAGGATTCCATCTCCTCAGACTGTTTACGCTTGCCTCTCCCAGGACGGCCTTTTGGAATGTTCCTACAATTTCCTGTGTGCCCTAAACTCTCTTTGCCCCCCCCAAGACTGTACATGATGTTCTTTGTTCTCCCCCAAGTTCTTGCCCCTCCTACCTACTTCAGGAACTTCAGCTCATCCTTAGAGACCCAGGGTCTATTCCTTAAGGGACTGTCCCCAACGTCTGTCAGTCATGCAGTCCCTTCTTGGTCTCCCATAGATTCATTTTTACACACCTAACCAGATTGTACCATTGCATAGTGAAGGTCTCTCTGTGCCATCCTCACCACGCTGTGGCCTCCTGATGAGGAGGTACTTGGTGTGTCTGAAATAGCCAAGACCACATAGCACTTTGCCTATCCTTTGCCAGTATCCAGTAGTCATGTACTCTTCTCAGTTGGCATCCTTTTTGTTTTCTATGTGCGTGACTGATGGTCTCATATGTCCACCCCCCTCTAGTGAGATGGGATGCCTTTCTGTGGGCAGATGAAAGGACCTCAGGTAGACCTTAACCTCAGCAGCAGTCAAGACCCCCTGAAATGGCCCTAAGTAGCAGAGGTTTTGATGAGATAAAGTAGGGAAGAAACAATCCTCTTCCATCTGCAATCGAGGGCAGCTTGGTAGACCTACCTTGGTGGATGCTACTTCCCATTGTTCCTTGCCACCCAGAAAGGATGTCCTCAAGAAGGGACTTTTCCTCACATTTATTTAGGAACAATTTTCACGTGAAATATGGCCACTCCATTCTGATCCATGTGTGCTTTTCATAGTGGCCATCCCTGCGAGACATGAGGAGGGAAGGAGGAGGGCATGGTTGTTGAGTCCAGGGGCAAATAAACCTCATCATTTTCTCCTAAGTAACCTTTACCAGACACCCAGGGCCTTTCCTGAGGATGGAGCACAGAGACTGAGGAGAAGGTAGTATGCCTGATATAAATCCTCCCCCAGCTTCCTCACTGGTGTTTATTGCACAGATTGGGTACCAGTGCATTCTTATGGAGATAACTCAAGTTTGGGCCATAAGAGTGACTGGGAATCCATTCATTATTCATCTACTTGTCCATTCTTTACTACTATAACAAAAAGTCTCTGGACTTGTCCAGCCTCTTAGGAGGCAGAGAGGAGTAAGAAACAAAGCAGGCCGACTTTTTCCTCCGATGGAACTGGTATTTATCTCTGGAGATGGAAATCTGACAGAATAGAAGTAAACCTGGGGACAAATGGGATGGTTTCAGATAAGAGTAAGTGCTGTGAGATAAAACAGCCCTGGGGCTCAGATCCCAGGACAATGTCCAACTCTGTCCCTTATTCCCATGAGGCCTGCTCTGGGCCAGGCAAGCTAGTGCTTCAGGGTTTGGTGGTAAAATGAGGATGGCCGCCAGTGTCCGGGCTCCGGCATCTTAATGAGACAGGTAGGTTCCTGAAGACAGGCTGCCCGGGCTTTCATGCCTGGATGAAGAGATTAGCTGGTGCAGGTCTAGATCCAGGCATGAATCTCACTAGAGGAAGGGGCTACGATCACTTTCTAACCATTTAGGTGTTTCTCCTGGATTGGGGGCCCCATGCTTCACTGGGACTACGCATTCAGAATGGAAGCTTCCAGCAACATCCCAGGAAGGAGACCTAAATATCTTAAAGGGGAACAGAAAGGGAGGTCAAAAGATAGGAAGAAAATCAGCTACCCCCATCAGCAAGAGTCCCCATCAACTGCCCGGCCAGGATCAGCAACACAGTCTCCTTGTCTGAGCTCCCCGCTCTCATGGCTACTCCCTCGTTTTTCTTAATTACATACAGACAGGCCTTCTGAAGCCTGTCTGATCTGTTGCCACGGTTACTACCGATGAACATATTCTGTTTAAAAGGCTAGGGAAATTCAGTCCTTTGAAAGAATGGGAAAAGTGTTGAGCTGTGATTTTTCTGCTTGGATGAGGAGGGAGCACGGTGGGTCCTGAGTTATGAAGATAGGTCTCTAATGTGAAGTATGTACCAAAGGGGCTGGCTCAGTCACATGAAACATGGGTGTCAGGGGGACCTCAAGGAGTTAAACTGGATCCCTCTAGAGCCTTCAGCTCAAGTGTTATAATCTCGAGATAGGATCTCCCTACTTCTTAATGTGATTTTGGCCAGGTGACTTTATTTAAGAATGGAAAGACAAGGTAGGTGGCAGAAAGCAGGCGAGTTTATTTGTAGCCATCAAGCTGGAAATAAGAGTACACTTAAGTAAATCAAAGGGAAAATGTGCTGAGGACGGGTAAGCTCTGAAAGCCAGTCCCCTTATCAGGAATCTTAATAAGGCCAACCTCCTGGTCTCAGAACTTCAAATGAGTTCCAGGACCACACAAAGAACAGAGAAGCTAATCTGCACTGCTGTAGCCAGGTCTGCATCCTTAGATATCTCCCTATGGGGGTTCCTAAGGATGCCAGCAATGAGATGATGCTGTCCTAGAGATTTCCACATTCAGCCTGGCATGGTACTCCCTGCATTAGGCCAGAAAAGGTCCCTTCTACTCTGTGCATGCCCCCTGGGATAATCTGATAAAGCAACCAGGTTTTTCTGCAAAAAAGTGAACATATGCTCAATGCATGACTGTTCACACAGTGAGTAGGCTCACAGTCTTCTTAAGCTAACCATGAACCCCTTGAATATTTATACCAATCAACTTGGACAGCTATGAGAAAACGAACTTGTAAGCCTTGATTTCCTCATCTAAGAAAATGAAACTGTGGTATGGTGGCTGGTACATGGAAGAATGGAGTATGTCAGTGGCTATAATTGCCATCATTGTCATTATTGGGTTATCAGAAACCCTTATCCACTCATCTAACTAACACTCATATCATACTTCCATTCTCTCTATGGGCACAGACTCTACTTCCAGGATTATGCTGGGCAATGTACAAGACATGAAGCTATGGAGGGATGTTAGGGAACTCAGGTGCAAGACCCCACATCTGGGAGTTGTGAATCCATACAGTTAAAAGTAAAGGAAATGGGATGGAAAGCATTGCAGATGACAAGTTAGATCTGTATTTTCAGATATGATTTAGAGATTCTGTCCTCAAGCATGGATCTACTCTTGGGGAGAAACATTTTGGAGATTGTTTCTGCCCAATTCTGTATATTCCAAGCTACTTAGCTCCAGAAATCACCACCCCCAAGAAAGACTACTTTAACATGGTACTGGTTATCCAGAAAAGTCTAGATCTTGACACCTTCTGAACTGTGACCTCTGCATATACTTGTATCTGTGCTTTCTGGTCTCTGAAAGGTGGTATTCATAGTCTTCCTTGACATACAGTCAAAGACATATCTCTTTATTCCTGCAGGAAGTTATGCCTTCTTCTCTGTCTCTCTTTAGAAGAAAGGGTTGAGGTAGGGTTTGGGAATGAGCCAAGAGGATATTTAATGCTCAAGACCCTTGAGTATTTTCAATCAAGAAAATCTAAACCATAATGTTCTTATGACTGAAAAGAGTCAAGATTGTAGGTTACATAAAATGACTGCATGCTTAAATATAGGGTGAAGGCTTGGAGACAGTAGAGAGGAGGATGAGAAAAATGACTTTAGGGTAAGGATGATGGGAGAGAGTGAGGTGTAAGTGCCCAGGAACACGTTGGGTGGTGTGCTCAGTGTAGATCCAACATTAGTTCTCCAAAATGAGGATTCTGTCAGAGTATTTCTTTCCTCATTGCTCACTGTGGCAGAGCTAATTAAAGGAGCTACAACTGAGTGATTGGAAACCTTCCTAGAGAAGGTAGAAAAGTCCTTGAGAGTCTATAGAGAAATAGATAAGATCCAGGTGGCAGGGGCAGATGTGGAAATATGGGATGTAGAGGTTTTCTATGGGTGCAAAGTATGTAGAAAATTTAATCAGTTTTATTGTTATGCCTTGCACTAAATACAGCACACAAGGTTGAAAGCAAGCTTGGCTAGAAGGTGACATAACCTGGCAGACGACATGCCCACAACTGTCAGAGATGTATGACAGTAATCAAATAAACATGAACACAGCTTCACATTCCCTTGCGTCTTCTTCTTTGGTAACTGATTATTTGAGAGCAAAGTCAAAACAAAAGCTTCCTTCACCCTTTCTAACTGCCATGTGTAGCTATGACACGTCCCAACCTGAGTTCAGCTCTCCTCTCCCCTTCCCTCCTCACAAAGATGACTCTGATTCATCTCCCATCATAATCACACTAAGTACAGAAGCCCAAGAAGAGGTCAGACAGGGAGCACCAATGACTTACAGGAGAGTCTGATGAGTGGCAATGTGTTGCTTCAGAACCTTGGAGAGGGAATTGAGCCCTCCTGCTTCTAATGAGTCTGCGCTGGGTACCAGGATAACAGGGGTCATTGACAGCAGAGGTTATCAGATTCTGTCATAGGGTGAAGGGGACTGCTGAAGCCATATTGGGAAGTTGAGAATAAGGTATCGAGTACATGGTGAGAAGAGGTGACACAAAACAGACAGAAAAAGGGGTCATTATAGGATGCCAGACATCTTCCTGTCAACAACAGAAACTTGGAGGATCTCAGGATCACTGGGAAAAAACAGACCATAGATGTCTGCAATCTGTGGGTGATGAGCACTGGGTGCAGTGCTCTGCCAGTGTAGAGGAAGTTCTGGGGTGAACTTCCAGAGGTGGACTCATACCAAAAATCTGCATTGGAGAATGGCTAGAGCCTATCCTTTTGCAATGTTGGCCATCTTTTGAGGATCTTCTCCTCAATATGTTGGCTGGAGCTCTGGGGTAAAGAAGAGAGGGCATCAAAACCTAGGAATAACATACAGGATCCTAACAAGAATAACATATAGGATCCTGTGAGCACAACCCTCCCAGGGACAATTTCATGCCCTTAGGAGTCAGCTTCAAATGGAGCCCTGGACCAACTCACTAGCAATGGGAGGTCTGGCTTCTTCAGATTAGGATGAGCCAAATCCTGCACATTTACAGGTAAGACCAAAAGATTATAATCGCTCAGAAGAATTATATAGGACTTCCAAAAAGTAAAGGATTAAAATGGCACCTGCCAGTTACAATACCTTCTTTCCTTCTTTGCTTTCTATTGCTGTGATAGAGACCATGGCCAAAGGTGGCTCAGAGACAAAGGTTTTTTATTTTGTTTTGATTTTTGGCTTATACAGCCCAGCCCTAGCAGGAGCCAAGGGAACTCAAGCATCTTGGAGACAGGAACTGAAGCAGGTACTTTGGAGGAACCTTGCTCATAGTTTGATCTTTATATTCAGTTACCTTTTTTTATATATATATCCCAGGACCACCTGCCCAGAGATGGCTCCTCCCACAGCAGGCTGGGCCCTTTCACACCAATCATTGATCAAGAAAATGCCCTACACATTTGCCTACAGGCCAATCTGATAAAGGCATTTTCTCAATACTGGTTCCCTCTTCCCAGATGACTCTATCTTGTATTGGACTGATGAGCTAACAAACACAGCTTCTGTAATGGCAGCTATCCATTTTATTCATTATGTTGTAATGATTACTTCAAGTGCTACAACACAAGCAAATGCTGCTCCCATGGAGTTTACAGTCTAGTGGAGGAGTCAGATAAGTGCTATCTACCCTTCCAAAGGGTAGGTAAATGTGTGATATAATTGGTGGCAAGGCTCTGGTTATAAAGAACAGGAAGAAGGGAGTCAGTGTGCCTGGTGATCAAGTGAACCTCTTAGATGAGGTCATTGGACAGACACTACATTGCGGTGATTCGGGAGCCACTAACTAGACTATAGAGGGAATGTTCCCCAGGCTAGAGCCAGTACCTACAATAATCCTGAGAAGGAAGTGTGATTGGCTAGTTAAGGAAAATTGCAGGGGGTGCAAGGGGAATGTAGCTGTAAGAAAATTGATGAGTGGGGGAGATGGGAGAAAGAATGGAGAGAGTAAGTTACCAGTAGAGGCAGATTATCAGGTTCTGTAAATCCTGGGAACAGTTTGCAGGGATTTTATTCTCAGTAATATTTTACTCTAGGGAAGGCTCTGAGGAAGGACACACTCAGACTCTCTCTCTCTCTCTCTCTCTCTCTCTCTCTCTCTCTCTCTCTCTCTCTCTCTGTGTGTGTGTGTGTGTGTGTGTGTGTGTGTGTGTGTGTGTGTGTGTGTGTTTGCATGTGTACACACACACATGCACAAGGAGGCCAGAGGAATAAACCTGGTGTCTGCTGGAATACTTTCCACCTTTTTTTTTTTTTTTGGTTTTTCGAGACAGGGTTTCTCTGTGTAGCTTTGCGCCTTTCCTGGGACTCACTTGGTAGCCCAGGCTGGCCTCGAACTCACAGAGATCCGCCTGGCTCTGCCTCCCGAGTGCTGGGATTAAAGGCGTGCGCCACCACCGCCCGGCTACTTTCCACCTTTTTTATTTGATACCAGGCATCTCATTGAACCTGGGACTATGCTGGCTGCCAACAAGCCTTAGTAATTCTCCTGTCTGTCTCCTCCCAAGTGCTGGGATTACAGATATGTGCAGCCATGCCTGGCTTTTAACATGGGTGCCGGGATCTGAACTCAGGTCCTCATGCCTGCCTAGAAGTGCTCTTACCCCCAGAACCATTTCTCCAGCCCCACGGTCAGACTTTCTAGGTCCTGTTCTAGCTGTTGTGAAAGCAACACAAAAGGGGATACAAGTGGAAGCAGACAGACCGGCCAGGAGGCTACAGAAGCCATGCAGATGAGGGACAACAGTGGCTTGGGCCAGGACAGAGGACAAACAAGAAAGAGCCTCATTGTTTTTTACATATTCTGTCTGCTGACATTATCACTAGGTTACTTCACAACTGTGTCTTTACTACCACCATTTTCATGATGAAAAAACTTGAGGTTCAGAGAGACAAAGTGGCTTGTCTGTGGTCAAAGGTGTGCCAAGGTCAAGGTGGGTCTGCGACATGGATGTGTTCACCTTGCACCTCTTCCCTCCCAGTGAGTGGATACTTGGTGACCAAAAGAGCTCTTTATCCACTGGTTACTCCTTGGCCTGGCTCTGATTTGGTGGAAAACTAATATTGTTTGTTCCCTAGCATAGATTTCTACAGAGACTAAAAAACAAAAAAGATTAAAAGAACAAAGAGATGGTGTTGGTCAACATTCAGCAGAGTTCTGTATCGAAGTCAATTTTCTCTTCATAAACACTATATATAAAGCACCATATTTGGCATTTTTGTATAACTTAGTGAAGTTGATCTTCCTGATATCTTGGAAGGTAGGGACTATTGTCCTCGGCATAAATATGAGGAATCAAATCACTTGAATCAACTTATGGGGCTGTTTGAGAGGAGGTGGCGCATACACCTACTTGCCTGCTGTCCTGTTCCCTAAGTGTTCAAGGCACAGGTAAAGTACAATAGAATCTGGGGGTTATGGGGGGCTCACAAGTTGATAGGAAGCTTTTATTCATAATCATCTCAACCCCTACCTTTAGGGGCAAGAACACTCACTCTGGTTCTGGGGCTATGTGAGCAAGTCTGCACACATTCCTAAGGGTCTCTTACATACTGGGTCCATACACAGGCAATTCTCCTAATCATAACAGTTAGTAACAGGAAAGAAATGATTAGTCAAAACAAGGAGGGACCGTGATGAGAGGGATTTTAGGGGTATCAAATAGCCTGGCGTCATGTATCTCACTACCTACCAGTGTTTGTATAGACAACTTCTTGCTTTCCCGTCTTTAATGGAGCTAATTGTCTGGGACAGAGGGATGGGTTCCACTTCCTGGGAAAAGAGACAGTTCCTCTCCAAAGTCTGCATTGGAGCTGGGAGATCAGGTTTCTGGAGAGCCACAGAAATCTATTGAAGACTGATGAGGGACTGCAGCCTGGGGTTAGCAGACCTCAAAAGACTGTACCCATGGCCGTTAATGTCCATTCAGGGGAAGCTCAGATGAGGCCAAAGAGAGGGGAAGTATTGATGACATACCACGCAGAGAGTCCCTGAAGACATTCCAAACCAAAAGGAGATATATAGCAGGTCATTTTAAAGACATGACCTTTAGAAGTCCTTCTCTGGAAGCCTTGAAAACTGAGGCAGGCTATGGTTATGGCATCCCAGGTCCAACTCATGTCAGAGGACATTTTCCCTGTGGTCTTCTGCTATGCTGACAATATCCTAGACCACGCTTTGCCAAGGCAAGCTCCAAGGTGTTGAGTCTGAGTCTTCTCGAACTGTCAAAAGACATTGTGAAACACTTCATTTCTGGTACTACAGGGAGATAGAGCTTACTTGGGCAGGGTCTTCATTGAGCTCCTCCTTCTGGCCTATCATTCCTAACTGATGCACTTGGGGCCTGAACCACGTGGACTTACTCAACTGGTTTAAAACAAGCTGATGCCACTCAGAGCTCAGTGATTGTCACTATGTAGGTGCAAATGTGAAGACCAAGGTCTGGCTAGGAAACTGGGTCAAGAGCAATGATACTGTGAATCTCAAGACTCAACAGCCTTACACCAAGACATGACAGGGACAAAGATCACAAACTGTGGAAAGGCACCTTGGTTCTTCTAGAATCACTTGTCAAGTATGCGGAACCCAGCAGGGTCTTCCGAGTACACAGTATACACTGTGAACTCTCAGGAATAGGGCACCAATGAAGGGAGGGTATGGACTAATCAAAGTATCCTACCCTATTCTATTCTATTCTATTCTATTCTATTCTATTCTATTCTATTCTATTCTATTCTATTCTATTCTATTCTATTCTATTCTAATTTTTTGAGACAAGATCTCATGTAGTCCAGGCTGGCCTTGAACTCACTGCATAGATGAGGATGATCTGAACTTCTGATCCTCTAGCTACCACATCCCAAGTGCTGAAATGACAGGCTTGGACCACAGCAGCCTGTTTTATGCAGTCTCAGGGATCAACCCCAAAACTCTGTACATGACAGATAAGTATTCTACTAACTGAGCTATATCCTCACCTTCCACAGCAACTTTTAAAAGAAAATATCCAGGGTTAGGGATATGTTTCAATTGGTAAAGTGCTTGTTGAGCACCCACTAAAATGTCAAGTGTGGCAGAACCTGTCTGCAATCCCAGTGCTGGCAAATCAGAGACAGGAAGACACCTGGAGCATCCTTACAGCTCAGTATCCAGTTGGCCTAGGCAAATCAGTGAAATGTCTGTTTAGTGAGAGTCTGTTTCCCATAAATATGACATCCAACATAGTTGACCTCTGGCCTCCACGTGCACACAAAATCATGCATACATATATGCACACCCACGCGCGTGCACACGCACACACACACACACACACACACACACACACACACACAGAAAGAGTTGGGGAGGGATAACTAGACAACCATTTGAGCCAGACTGGCTAAGTCTCTGCTGTAAAAAGAAAATCAGTTTGTACTAGGTAGAAATTAGGCCTCAGGGCAGCTGCATGATCAAGAATTCTCCTTGCCATCCTCAGAGAATGTGGTACCCAGGGAAGAGTCCCACATCTTTGTAGTTCATCAGAAATTACCAAGAGCTTCACCCAGGAACAACAGATGCTTTTCTAATTGTTCCTCATCTTTTGTTAAATGACTATGGATCTCATAATGGCTGGAAAGGGGTTAAGGATAAACAGCCATGGATGAGGAATTCTTTTTCCCTGGGAATACACTGAAGACTCTTCTAGATTGTTTCGTGAAGTTCTAAGAGGTGCATGGGCTGCTTCTCTACTGGTTCACAAGAAATACCAGTTTCTTAGACAAAACGACAATAGACAATTAAGGTCAGAAGGAAGGAGGAGGGGGAGGAAGAAGAAGAAGAAGAAGGAGGAGGAGGAGGAGGAGGAGGAGGAGGAGGAGGAGGAGGAGGAGGAGAAGGAGAAGAAGAAGAAGAAGAAGAAGAAGAAGAAGAAGAAGAAGAAGAAGAAGAAGAAGAAGAAGAAGAAGAAGAAGAAGAAGAAGAAGAAGCAGCAGTAAGGAGTCCTCTCAGGGAGCTATAGATCCTTCAAGGTTAAGTCCTGATTCTGACATTTCCTACATACACTAGTTCTTAGCATGGAAAGTAGTCTTGGACATAATCAGTATGTCACAGATGGCAAATGCCCCTCTGCTGTCCCACTCCAGTGGTCAACCTTTGTTGGATTCTGCCAGGGGAAGGAGGCTCACTACTTTTCTTGTTTCTAACTCATCTATTACTCATGATAGACTGTTTTAAAAGATAATGAAAAAAGTATCTATTCATAATAAGTCACAAAACCAATAAAATACCTAGTATCAAATCTCACAAAGTCTTTGTAATATGTGTATGAAGACAACTGTAAAGTCTTACTGAAGGGCACAGAAGAAAACTTGGCTGCCGTATCCTCAGATGACAAGCCTCAACATCATAAAGAAGACAGTAACCTCCAAAGTAATCTGTATACCCAATGCCATCCAATTCCCATTAAATAGAATTGCTTAATGAAATGTGTCCAGCTAGCTCTAAGGATTGTCTTCAAAGAACAGGTTTTTAGTAAGTGACAAGATGATTTTGAGAAATGAATACTATCCAGAGGCTTGGTTCATCAGCTATTGAGATATGTCATAAGTCTATGATCTTTAAAACTAGTATCAGAACAGACCAGACAATCAAAGGCAAATAATAAAACTAGTATCAGAATAGACAAGACAATCAAAGGCAAAGAATACAGACAACTAGGTGCAGGTGTGAAGTCTATAATGAAAGAGTTACCTCACTAAGATATGTATAGTTCAGGCGGAGCGGATGGCATGCTGTACTTTAATACTATGAACAAAAATATCAATATTGCATTCTACACAAGGATAAATTCCAGATACATGAATGAGTTAAACAAAAACACTTTCCCAGAGAGTGAAAAAGTAAGAACGTATTTTTATACTCTCAGAATGGCATGCATAAGACCCAGACAAAAAGTCAGCACACAAAACCCCAATTCCAGAAAGAAATAGATGGTCAGATTTGAGTTCAAAGATTAAAATACTTAGATATGACACAAAATGTAGCCATAATAGAGGTCCAGATAAGGGGGGGACTAGGGGGCAGGATGCCACAGTTAATTAATGAGTTTCTGAAAGTCAGCTTAAATAGAAAAGGCAAAGATTCTTCATAGGCAAGTCCCTGAAGACAGAACAAACGGGCCAACAAACATATTAAACAATACCCACTCACATGTATGCAGGGAAATACCAATCAAAACAAGTAGAACGTTAGTTAAATTGGCACAGATTAAAAGTCTCACTAACATCCTTGGCCACATGGGGAAATGAGATGCATACTAAATGGCTATAAATTGGTCAAGTCCTTTGGGAAAGCATTCTGGGAGTATCCACTAACTGCCTAAGTACCTATAATTCAGCAATTCTATCTTGAGGTGAACATGTGTTCCCCAAGGTATGCTTGTGCATTTGTATGGCAGGATTATTGTTTATATTAACAAAACTTTGGGATGGACCCGTGCCCACTCACAAGGGAATGACGGAGTGGGTGTACACTAATTATAGGGATGGTAAGGCTGCAAATTCATGTCAGGACAGACTCTGAGAAGGGTGCTGATGACAGCTTGAGGTTGAGACACAACCCCAACCAGTCTAAGGGAGTTAAGGATAGATACTGAACCTGGATCCCTGGCAGAGTCAATCGTCAACAATAGGGGTACAGTGAGTCAATACCAGTGTGACTGGCATGGTGACCCAGGAAAATTCCCAGTGGTAGATGTTGGCCTGAGGCCCAGCAGTAGTTCAGTCTCACACTTCACTCCTAAACTTGAGTTTGGTGTTTGGCTGGCTTGGACCAGAAACTTATGTTGAGCCAACTTGTATGTGGAGCCAGGAAGTCAGCTGGGACCCACTTAAGAAGCTGGGGATCAAGATAGTTCAGGAAGATTCAGAAAGGCAAGATGGCATCAGCGTTTGCCAAGCTAGAAGGGTTCTCTTGAATCATTTGATCTAAAATGCTTGGTACCTTCCATTCACTTATTGTTGTCTTGTTTTGTGCCCCATAACATAGAGATCTAAGACTCACTTCTTATTTTTCATCAAAAACCAAACAATGAGAGTTGACTGAGTACTTGGCACATGTCCAAAACTTAGGGAGTGTTTTGTATGCATTTTACAGTGGACATGATAAAAAAATACAGTATGCTCATTATTTTCAGAAAAGGAACAAAAGTATGGAGAAGTCAGGTAACCTACCCAAGACCACTCAGCAAGGGAGGTAAAATCAGGTGTCAACCATGGTCTACATCACTCCACCAGCAGGCCTCTTACCGCTAAACTGGGGTAGACACTTACATCAGATTCAGCGTAGAAGAAAATGAGATCTGTGCGTTGAGAGTTTCTAGTCCAGTGGAAAAGCAAGGGTGTGCTGTGCAACCGGCACAGAATATTGCATGTGAGAAGGGAGGCATCCTCCTCTCTGAGGATGTGGAGTCTGACAGAGCACAGATGTAGAGACACGCTCTTGACTGCCTGTCCTCCCCTAAGAGGTGAGGTGAAGCAGAGTCTAAGAACCTATGGCTTCAGCTGCCATTAAGTCCCTTTCATCTATCCTCCCTTCCAGGGCCCAGAACCTGTACATATGACATCAGGACCACGGCCCAAGACTTCAGAGGAGCATTCATGTCAAGAAAGGACTCACAAATGATAGGAAGGACTGCTTTAGGCTGATTTTTAAAACAGGGAAAAGAGGAAATTAAATAGATAATTTTACACCAATCCCTTCCTATCTCCGGAACTTCATACTTGAATCAGTGCCTGAGTCTCAAAGAAAGAGTAAGGACAGGCAGAAGGTGTAAGTCAGACTAGCCAGCATTATTTCTCCTTCTAAAAGTACAGTGGCTTACAGACAAAAGGGTCATAATGACTAAATAGATTTTCACAAAGGTAACTACAAAAGGGACACAAATCTGTATGTACTGAATAGTGCACAGTGCTAATGCCACTGCTTGAGACCCTGTCTCAAAAGGAAGGTGGAGAGTGTGGGGAGGTAGTCCCGTGGTAAGAGTGCTTGTTATGTAACCATGACCACTTGAATTTGAATCACCAGCACCCACATAAGAAGCCAAGCATGGTCATCCATGCCTACAAATAAGCATTGAGGAGCAGGAGCAGAAACAAGTGGATCCTAACACTTCACTGGCTAGACAGCCTAGCTGAAAAGCTGAGTGCTCTCTGTCTCAAGGCAATAAAGCAGAGAGTGATGGAGGAGTACACTCAGTGTTCTTCTCTATGCAGAGGCATTCACACTCACACACTCATATAACACACACACACACACACACACACACACACACACACACCACATACACACAAAGGTGGAAAGTGATAGAAGAAGCCTAAAGTCATTCACTGACCTCCACACAGAACACAATAGTGAGTGAACCTGCACACATTCAGACAAAAACAAGAAACGAAATAGTTGTTAGAAGAGTGACGGTGACCTGAGGATGGGAGGAAATGCTATGCTTGAGGAGATAGATTAAAATAATATTTAGCTAATAGAGGTGATCATGGAAAGATAAAGTAGTTTTCTTTAAACATGGAATCCATTGAACATTGGTCCTCTATGATCAAGCAAAGGTCAACACAATGTCAAAGTGTGGGAGGAGGTCCCAACACAAGGCCTTGGAAGGGTTCTCTTTCAATGACGGGTGATGGGGGCTAGCAATAGAAAAGGGCCATCTAGAGCCACATCTGAACTATCCATCAACACAAACATTAAAAAAAAATAAAAGAGGAAGAATGCTTTCTCAGGTTCAGAGAAAGGAAGCAGGTGTAGGGAAGTTTGGGAGACAGGCCCTACTGGTGCTGCTCCAGATGGTAGCTGTCTGCTACCCCCAAGTGCTCTTAGCACAAAAGGCTGAAGCATAGCCACCGAATGTGCTTGGCTATTAGCTTAAAAGTTCAAGCTAGACAAGGCCTCATAAGGGTTAGACCCACTTGGGTCAAACAACTGTGAAAAGAAATTTCAGATTACAGAAGTGTAAAAGCACATTTACACAGGCAGTGCTGACCCTTCTCAAAACAAGAGTGACAGTTATAAATAGCTTGCAGCTTGCAGCCAGCCTCCTTCCATTCTGCATCCACATGCACATCTACTTGGCTGGCAGAGGGTGTGGGCCCAGCCAGACCCCGGCAGGGTTCAGGAGGCATCTTGCCCTGGCTCTTGTTGCCTTATAATCTATGCTTGGATTTTCCGCAAGAAAAAACAAAAAACAGAATATCTGCTTCTCAAAAAGCTTAGGGAAAACCTCCAGGGAGACTCAAAGGGATGGCCGCCATTGTAACTTCTCTTCCGAGTCACCTTGGAGCCCCTCATTCGTTCTATTTCTCTATCCAAAGTGGCCAAGGGACACCTCAATGCATTTGAAGAAGGAATAAAAGAAACAGGACAAGCTCCAGCTTGCCTCTGTGACCCATCAAAATTTCTCCCGTGTGGGTGACAGAAAAAAAGGGTTTTTGCGGTCAGAAATGTAACAAGGTAATTATTTTCACACCAGTCCTTCTGCATGGTTTTTCACAGACAGCAATTTTATAAGGCATAATTATCTATTTTCGTTTGCTTCATAAATTCCTCCTTTCCATTTCGTCCCCCAGTAAACTAGAAATTATTTAAAATGAAGCCGTGCAACTCGATGCTTGGTCTCACTTGGCTGTGTGCTTCCTCCTGTCTTCCTGCCTCTTCCCTCTGGCTGCCCCTGCCACGGTCCCCTTACCATCTGACCTTCTCCTGTCATTTGGAGGAGGCAGCAAGTCCCGCTCCCTCAGAACTGAAGGCTGAGCCAGGTGAGATGGCACACCTGCAATCTCAGCAGCAATAGGATCAGGAGTTCAAGGTCATCCCTAGCTACATAGGGAATTCAAGGCCAGCCTAGGTAACGTGAGACTCCATCTTTACAAAAGAACTGAAGTCCAGTTTTGTGGGCCATCACTCCCAAGCTTTTGAGCTTATGGCTCCAAAAGCTCCAGGGGACACAGCTGGACCAGGCCTCCAGGGCTTCACATATGCCTTTTCCTCTCTCCTGCAGCATGCCTAAGCATAATAGGTCAACTGCTCACTTGTTTTCACCAGGGATCTTCAGACCATGGGTGACTGTGTGGTTTATGGGCAGCCAGTGGGTTCTGCTCAGGGCTGAAGCAAAACTTGCCTCCCCCTGCCCCGCCCCCGACTCCGAACACATCACTTTTACTTTCAGATCTCTGATATCCTCTCCTGCTGGAAGCTTCACTATCTTCTACACACTTTCACACTTTCCAGGGATATAACCAAAGCAAGTTCTAACATCGATGGAGAGTTTACTATGAACCAGGCACTGGGCCAAAGATGCTATAATACGATTTTGCTTAATCCTCGTAACAACTCAGAAAGGCGTACGACAGTGAGAGTGTGAGAATGAAAGGGGGGTGGAGGAAAGAGAGGAGATGAGGACGAGGTCACAGAGGAGGCAAGAGAGAGTGGAGATGTAAATAAAGTACCAAGCCCATCTTCCAACCACCGTGTGCAAATGCTGTCTGTCTGTTTCCTCGGGACCTTCTCAAGATCAGGGCATCCTAGTGACTCCAGGACGCCCAGGGTTCTGAGGTCTCTGGGCAGTGCACCAGGTGGGCAGCAGGAGGAAACAGGGATGCTCTGAAGATGTGCTTAGTCTTTGTTCTGTATCTCTTTCCCAATATACAGCCCTGGAAGTCCTTAGCACCTCCACAGTAATCAGACAACTAAATGCAAGAAATTTCAGGATGGGGACTGGTCACTGAGGCAGGATTAGGAGGGTAGGGCTGTCCAAGACCCAAGTCTTGAAGAGAGAGGAGATGAAGATTAAATTGATCACCAAAGGCCAAGGAAGTAAAGAAATCAGGGACACATAATAAAGTTCCATAAAATCCCCAAAACATTGGGTTCAAAGAGCTTCTAGGCGGCTCTATGTGCTTCTGGGGTGTGGCAACTTCAGGGTGCCCCTATGTATTCATGTATCCATTCTCTTTGTGATATTCTTTATGATGAGCTGGGAACCCCATGTTTCCCAGAGTCTTGTGAACTACGCAGGTACATTAGTCAAATTTAAATTAGGGCTTCTTGGAACCTCAATTTATGGTTGATAGGTCAAGACCACAGGTTTACCCACTTGTGATTAGTATCCAAAGGTGAGAAACAGCCTTGGGGACCAATCTCTCAACCTGTAGAGTCAGACACTTGCTTTAGGTATATGGAGTGAGGCCCAAGATGGGATTAAGGAATATGTAGCTGGTGCCCACTGGGGCAGGATTGTTTGCTGGTGGAGAGAGATGCCCAAACCTTTAGGGGCTGTGTTGACTGTGTTGTAGAGGCAGAAAAAAATATGGTTGCCATCTCCTAGACCCAAGATGGGGAAAGGAAGAAACCATATTTACTGAAGCACAGCAAGCTCAAAGCTCAGAAATAGCTCTTCAGTCCACAGCCTTTCTAGACTTCTCTCCTCCTTGCTGCTGGGACAACATTGTCCCTGATCCTATCCTTACTCTCCTCCTTCTGTCTCAGGACCCTACTGTAAGTGACCCTCCTCACTGATGGTGTAGCATCATGTCCAGATCACCAGACTTCCTTTGGGGTTTCACTGGCCGGGAGAGGAAAGGGGTCAGTTGGAGCCCACCTTTAACTGTTCCCCCGTGTTCTCAGCTTATCCTCTGCATGGCTTAAGATAGGAGGATGAAGTCACTTGGGAGAGTATGGCAAAGTATTGGGCCAAGGCTGGGCAAGGAGCCATCAGCCAGGCACTCTAATGCCAGGGATAGAACTGTGTAGCCCTCGGCAGAAGAGGGAAGAGGAAAGAAGGAAGGAAGGAAGGAAGGAAGGAAGGAAGGAAGGAAGGAAGGAAGGAAGGAAGGAAGGAAGAGAGGGAAGGAGGGAAGGAAGGGAGGAAGGAAGGAAGGAAGGAAGGAAGGAAGGGAGGGAGGGAGGGAAAGAGGGAGGAAGGAGGGAAGGAAGGAAGAGAGGGAAGGAGGGAAGGAAGGAAGGGAGGGAGGGAGGGAAAGAGGGAGGAAGGAGGGAAGGAAGGAAAGAAGGATATAAGGAAGAGAGGGAGGGAGGGAAGGAAGGAGGGAGGGAGGAAGAAGGAATTCAGTGTCTGCAGGCCAGAAGTGGTCATATGAATTCAGACTCTGTAGGAATGAACAGCCCACTCTGCCTGTGTCCCTGAGGTCACTGGAGTCCACACTGCCCCTTTAATCCTGCCTTGAATGCACCCTCCCCCGACTTCACTGATGAGGCTCAAAGACAGGCTAGACAGACAAGGCCAGGGCCTCACAGACATCAAGGGAATTTCTATCTCTCCTAGTGATTAAAAAGAAAATATAGAAATACCCAGACAAGACTACAGAACTTTCCACTGTCAATTTTTTAGATGGGCTAAATTAAAATTTTATGTGCATATGTTCATCTGTGTGCAGGTAGAGGGGGTGTGTGTGTGTGTGTGTGTGTGTGTGTGTGTGTGTGTGTGTGTGTGTGTATGTGTGTGTGTGTAGGCCAAAGACTCACCAAGTAGGCTAGGCTGGCTGGCCATAGAGGCCTGGCTCTGCTTGCCCACCCCCAGCCCCACAAGCTCTGGGATTATGAGCATTCAGGACCACATCCAGTTTTATTCTGTAGGTTCTAGGATTGGACTCAGATCATCAGTGTTTCACCAACTGTGCTCTCATCCCAGCCCTACAGAAACATTTTAATATTACAAAAATATAATACATGTGTGATACCCCAAAGATTAACAGGCTTCATTTAAAATATTTGGTTTTGCCAGGCCCTATGGTGCAGGCCTGTAATCCTATCTAATAATGAGTCTGAGGCAAGGGCATTACCACAGACTTGCTTTGGCAGCTTAATGAGACCCAAATTTAAAAAAAAAAAAAAGGCATCTCAGGGAGCAGGGGTAAAAACATTACTAGCAAGTTACTAGCAAGAAGGAAGCCATAGGTTCAGTCCTTAATATTGAACATATAAAAATAATCCTTAGTGTAGTATAGGTGTTAAAACCTTGTAAGGGGCATATATTATATTTATAAATTTGTATAAATACATATACAAAATGTTTTATAGGAAGGAGTGGATTGCTGATGTAATCTCACTTGAAGACAATGGCCTTAAGCTAGACCTGAGGTCCTTCAACATTGGCCGGCTCTTGGACTCTCCTACCTGCTTTCTCCTCTTGTTCACAGCACCAGGCCATGGCAGGTGCTCATTGTCTCCATACATTTATAAAGACAAATCTTCTTTATCTTTAGTACCCAGGCAGCCTATGGTTGTTTCCTGCTAGGACAGATGAAGCCTCGGTTTTACAAGATGAACCAGCTCTCCCAGGCCCAAGCCTCCACCAGCCTCTCCAGCTGGGCTCAGCCTCCTGCATACTTGTCTCACTAGACCTGCTGGGCTAGTGAGGAGCCTCAAGGCCACAGTACAGGGCTGTGCCTTTCTTCAACAGCTCTAGATATTCTCCTTGTATCTGAAAAATTATTTACTGTGGTGATGTGCCGTGCCTTTTTAAGAGAACAGATGGCACCTCCAATTAGAATGCTTTTAAAGGAAACCCTAATGAGAATATAAAAGCCAACAAATTGACTTTTTCATACAGTACTTCCCTGGCACACAATAAATCAAATATATAATGAGGCTCAGGGAAATTGTAGCTTTATTTATACATGTTTTGCCTAGCATTGTGTTGTACCCATGTCCTGCCTCCCTGAGTCTCCTCCCCAAGTGCTTGCCCCTCCAGGATGAGGGGCAACGTGTCCAGGAGCTGTTCATGGCCCTCCTTGCCACAGTCATGTGTGCTTTGATGTGGCAGTTTCTAGTTTGAGCCTTCTCTCTATGTCTGAAGGCACAAGAAAAGGGGTTGTGTAAAGGGGCAACAGTTGGGGTGGCATGCTCCCTCACCATCTAAATAAGAAGGGGAGAGTATGGTGGAACACCACTGGTGAATATTCCAGAGATAGCTGGACCAGAGGCAGGAGGGAAAAGCCTGTGTGATCTAACTTAAAGATGGTCTTGGGATATGGGTAGTATGGAGTGAGGCATTTCCATGGTCAAACTAGGGACATTGGAATGTTCCTATTTTCCCATAGACTCATGCCTGTCAGGAAGGGGGCCAGAAGATAAGCCTTGGTAAATAAGTGGGAGAAGACAGAAACACATTGACATTATGAGCCCCTGGCCATTGACCTGACTTCTTCCAGATAGCCTTATCATGAGGTTTCATGAGCTGACAATTTGTCTCCTGAAGTGGGATGCTAAGGGCCCATATGGATGAGTTGATCTGCAGAGAAAACCTGGCCAGAGGGAAGTTCTGTGAGCAGAAACACAAGAGCAGTGATTTTAGGAGAGAAGCTGCCAGAGGCTGGGTGGATGCTTTGGCTGTTGTGCAGACTGGTGTTTGGTCTGGCCACCCAGAGAGTATAGTGATCTAGCATCCCTAATGGAATTTAAAGAAGTGTATTAAATATTGCTTTTTGGGCCCATGGAAGACTGCCATGGGGCGGGGGGGGGGAGGGCTCTTAAAATCAGAGGAGGAGACACCACCACTGAAAGATGGGAACTTGGGGCAGCAGGAGAGGAATCATTTCTGTTAATCTCCACCCACCTGAGAAGGAAGGCAGGGAAAATCAGTTTACAAGACGATGAGTTTTTCCTCAGCTCAAATCTATAAGCATCGATTGAGCTCAGGACCTTGATCTAGAAGACGCTTTCATTTCTCCTCTGCACCCAGCAAAGGTTACAAATGCTACAAGGCCAGGGCTGAGAAATTCTTCTACCCAGTCCAGTGATTTTTTCCCCTGTCCATCAAACTATAAGTGTGTGTGAAATATACCTCTGTGGGCCTCTTCACTGGGCTGAGAGGGAACCGGTCTTAGGGGTGTAAGGGGAGGTGCCTGCTCACAGTGAGCCACACCAAAGCATCTAGTGCAGAAGAAAGTTCTGGTCTGATTACAGGCTAACCTGCAGTATTGATCCCAGAATGCAATGGGAATACTGAGAGGCGAGATCATCCCTACTTCAGGGCTTTGGCACTTAGAGAGGGAAAAGGTGTGTAAGTGCTGCTCAGGAAGAACTGCATTCCCTGCCTCCTGTGCTTATGGGAGAGCAGACCAGAGGGAAATTATCCTCTCCCTGCCTGGAGAGTACAGCCGTTCCTCTGCTTTTAGAAGAATGGCTGTTTTTTCTTTCCACAGCAGATAATGGGAGAGTGGATATAGCTGACACATTAACCACCAGTTTCTAGAGTTTAGTGCACTGAGAGGGACACTGTAGTCAGACTTCTGGTCTTGTCATTTGGCTAGAGCTCAGATGTTAGCCACTACAAGGGACAAAGGGGATGAATATTTAGACCTGATACTCAAGGACTTTCAGTTGGTATCTAAGACAATTACAAAGTAAATGGACAGTTAATAAACCTATGAGAACTTCCAGGGAAGCAGACACTGAGAAGACACACTGCAGAGTGATTTTTCAACTGCAGGGACCAGGAGGCAGGGGCATCTTGGAGGAGGCAACTGTAAGAGTTACAAGTTATTGCGATATGCGAGTAGATCTTGATTTTGCACACAAAGAATTCTAGATAGGCAGTTTTAAATTTTCGTGGGAAGAAGTTGTCCTAGGGGTGTGTGAGAGGAGGGCTCTCACATTGGGAAGAGGATCATGAAAGAGTGCAATCTAAACCAATAGTATGCTGCTGAGAAAAGAGAGCCCTCCATTTCAGCACCTCGGCCAGCACCCCAGCTTTGCATTTCCTTGGAAGGATGACCTACCTGCTCTCTCCCCTGTTCCAGGTCCACCATTTGTATAGTCAAGGAATCAGACTCCCCAGCCCACAGCCTTTACTAGACACTTACTAGTGCACGCCACTTCTGGGGGATCAAAGTCTGCTCGGTAATAACCAGTCCGGCAGGTGCAGATGGGAGATGCCTCTGAAGGAGAGCGGCTGTTGGAGGGGCAGTGGGAGCAGCCTTCAGCTTCCTGGCTGGCCTTGAAGGTCCCCGCAGGACAGGCTACAACACAAAGATCATGTAAGAGTTAATGGAAGAATGGCAACCAGATACCCTTCCCTGAAAATGAAAATGAAAGTTTTGCCATCCTAAAACAAAAGGATGCTGAGTTACCTCTTCACACCAAGATGCACAGAGTGAGCATCTCAGATGCAAGAAACCTGCTTAATATCTCAGTTCTCCAAACATCTTGACAATGGCCCTTCTCTGATTTTCCCCTCTTAGGTACATCAAGAGATTTTATTGGTAAGATGATTCAAATGTGTGGCTGGTGTCTGGGACACAAATGTCTAGCCTTTTCTCCTGCCTTAACAGTTAGGGTCTTTCCCTGAACACTTGATGAAGGAATGGAACCCCATAGTCTCAGATAAAAAGGGGTCTCTGTAGTCAATGACCAGACTTCTGATTCTTAAATGTCATATTGCAGCAAACATGAGGGGCACTGAGATGTGTTTACTAGCATTTGCTATGAATGATGGTTAAAGGATTAGAATTCACAAGCAATTCAATTCTTTAAAGAAAAATTAAAGTGATTTCAAGGTCACTGCCTTAACAGCATCACTCTACCTTAATTGCATTTTTATATGCTTTCTAGGACAGGGCAAGTAAAAGGGGGGCTTTGCAGGCAGCTTGTGTCATGTGCTTGGAGTCACCTTTCATTCATGCAGCAACAGGAAAGGTTGGGAACAACTGACATCGCTTGGTGCTTACTTGGCTTGTTCTCATTATGGTTATCTCTTCTAGTTTCTTGAAGAGCCAGGCTGTTAAGAGTCATGCCATGCAATGCTTGTTTCCACATTGTCCCACAAGCTGTGGCCATGTCTCATCTACTGAGATCTGGAACACTTGGTCTTATCCTTACTGATCTCCCAAAATTACAACCCCATTGTCCCTATTTCCCCAAGGACTGTCTTTATCACTTCAGTCCCTGCTTCTCCCTGTATCCCTGGGGTCAAACTTACGGCCCAGTCAACTTGTTTGGATTCCCTACAAACCTCACTAATCCATTCAACAAATATTCACTGCACACCTTCTGAGACCCTGCTGCAGGGGCCACAAGTTGCTTTCTAGGACTTTTGGATCCACTGTGACCACACTATTTGTCTTAGTTGGGGTGTCTATTACTGTGTTGAAACACCATGACCAAAAGCAACTTGGGGAGGAAAGGGTTCATTTCATTCACAGTTCTATATAACAGTTCACCATCAAAAGCAGTGAGGGCAGAGACTCATACAGGGCAGGAATCTGGAGGCAAGAGCTGATGCAGAGGCCCTGGAAGGGTACTACTTACTGGCTTCCTCTTCATGGTTTGCTCAGCCTGCTTTCCTATGGAATCCAGGACCATCAGCCCAGGGATAACACCACCCACAATGGGCTGGGCCCTCCCCTATCAATCACTAACTAAGAAAAACGCCCCACAGATTTGCCTATAGGTCTTATGGAGACATTTTCTCAATTGAGGTCTCTCCTCTCTGATGACTCTAGCTGTGTCAAGTTGACATAAAACTAGCCAGGACACTATTATATAGTACGATGTGATTGTCGCCTGAACAGAGCTGTTGTAAAAGTTCCACTTACATGAAGCTCATCTTCTCAAATATATTGTTCCCTCCTGGAAAGTACAGAGGATTCTTTAATAATAGCAGTAGCCACCATCTGTTAGCTTGCCTTGTTAAGTGTTTTACGTACATTACTCTATGGGGTGGCTATTATTATCTCCATTTTGCTAATGAGGAAATTGGGACATGGAGAGGTTAAAAACATTCACAGGATCACTCTGCAGGAGAAATGATGGTGGTGGTACACATGTAAACTAGTTCCAAAACATCTACCACTTTCCTGCCCAGACAGGAAGAAAGAATAGTCTCCTGTGTGGCGATTCCTCCATCAGCTGCTCACTTGAAGTGAGGAGACAGTCTCAAGTTACACTGGATGTGCGCTGGATGGGAGCCCACTGCAGACTGGAGCAAACTTCTGTGAAATGGAATATTCCCGAATGGTGTAAGCCAACTGCATTCCATGGAATACAAGTTCTTTGCATTTTCAATGCCTATTACTTACAGAAAATATGGACCTAAAAATAAAGAATAAACTTAATGGTTTACTGCAGAATGTCTCAGAACTTCAGAAAGTGAAGTCTTCAATGCTAGGCTTCGTTTTTCTTTTTCTTTCTTTTTTTTCCCAAGAAGGCCTCCTCTGCAGTGCATCCCCTAGGATTCACACTCCCTGGAACACACTGGATACACTGCTGTTTCACAGCTGATGGGCAAACAATAACTGCCGTTGTAACCCACGTCAGAAATAGGCCACTCACTGACCCATGTTAACACATTCAAAAGAAAATCTCCGTAGCAAGAAAAAGAATGTTTGAATTTTCAAACAAAAGAGTCAATCAATCAATAAAACCTCAAGCAAAAACATCAACTACCATACTTGGGGCAGCCTAAAATCTGGCTTACTAATCCACCATTCTGAGCCCACTCACTGGGGTCTCTCCCCGTCTGCCTTGCCCTTTTCCTTTCTCTATGTCTTACTCCTCTCCTGGATAAGAGTGCACCCCTTTGCATTGAGTCTCTGGTGTTCCTACCCTGCCGGGTTCTGCAGCCTCAACTGCTTCCATGCAGCAGGATGCCTTCCTGGAAAGGGGAGGGAGCTGGTGACTACTCATGCATTCATATTCAGTCCCTGCCACACTGTAATTTTCTTAATGTACTGGTCCAAGAAGAACAAAGTGTTTTCACTTTCTTCTCAGCACTTAAAAGCCACCTTGCGTTACATTTAATAAGTTAACAGCATAAACAGTCATCCTGATATCCACAAGTGGAAGGGGGATTTGAAAATGCCTTTCTCTGAGATTTCTGATGAAGGAATGGGAGGCCTCTGCTCTGGGCGACTAGGTCTCTGAATTTGAAGGATGCCCCAGGAAAGGAACTAGAGGGGAGAGGGTAAAAGCTGAACTATTCATTTATTTATTATGTGTGAGGTGTATGTACCGCCCTCCCTCTCTGTGGCGTATGCAGGTGTAAGTGCACTATTTGTACATTAACGTGTACACATGTACTTGTGGAGATAAGAGGTCAAAATTAGGTGTATTCCTCAATCATTGTCCACTTTATTTATTTTTTTAACACAGGGTCTCTTCCTGAACATAGAGCTCACCAATTCTGCTAAGCTGGCCAGTCTATGAGTTCCAGGGATCCTCCTGTCTCTGCCCCTGGCCCATCACTGAGGTTACAGACATGTGCCACTGTACCCTGCTTTTTATTATGTGGGTTCTAGGGATGTGAACTCAGGGACTGTGCTTATACAGCAAGTACTTTTCTTACTAAGATATCTCCCCCAGAACCCCACAAGCTGGACCACAGAGAGTGGTCCAGAAACAGCTGGAGGAAAGAGGTCTTGGAAAGACCTGAGTCTATAGTCCCCATGGAATTGAGATCTGGCCTATGGCTGCCTTCTAGATTTAGCTCTGCCTTCTAGATTTGCTGATTTTACCAAAGTGAACACCTGTGAGTTATAGCACCCCTCAGAGCCTCGGTTTGCTCATCTATATAAAGTATCTATCTATACTGCTCACAACTCACAGGCCAGCAGCATTTAATAAACTCAAATACGTGGCACAGCTGGTACCCATGTGTACCACACCAGGGTAGCTCCCTCAACCCAGTTTCCACAAACTCTTTTGAAAGCCAAGGGTTTTTTTTTAAATGACTTTACAATTCAAAGTCTGAATAGACATTAGGAGCCCCAATGAAGGCATTGAAGTCTTAGAAACAAGTGGGAAAGCTGTGTTCCTGCCTAGGCTGTTCCTGTCTGGGTGATTAGTGAATCATTATAAGATACATTCTACCTATAATTTCAAAATACTCACATTCCATGTGTTAATATTTTAATGGAATCTGTGAACAGGCAGTCTCTAACTTGTAAGGACAGTCTTTCTAAATCCATGCACTGAACTTTGGGATTGTGAACTTGTAATCCTGCTGGCACAGTATTTTCTCATATAGTTTATGCGTTAAATAATAGTTAAAGTGGCAGGCTAGTCCACAAAACCTTTTAAACTCATCTTGTATCAGATGCCACTAATCAGAAGGAGATGTTGACACCATTGTTTTTTACTAAGAACAATAAGTGAGAAAAGCAGGCTTCCCTTGAGAAAAGGCAGCTCTAATTAGAAGTGATAAGTGGAACATTTGAGTCAATTCTGGCAAAAACTATATAGACATATAGACCAAAGAAATGAATGTGAAGGGCCTGCCAGGCTGGGTAAGCATGGCTGAGTGGGCAAATGCCCACTGTACGAGTATGAGGGCCTGAGTTTGGCTCCTGGAACACAATCCCAGTACTCCTGCAGAAGGATGAGAGGCAGAGAGAGGAGAATTCCCAGGATCTCAGCTAGCCTGCCACATGTAGAGGAAAAACAGTAAGAAACTCTGCCTCAGCCAAAGGAGAAGCTGAGGACTAACATTCCAGGTTACCCTCCTACCCTCTGACTTCCACTTGAGCACCATAGCATGCATGTGCCCCAACATGAACATATGTACACACACACACACACACACACACACACACACACACACACACACACACACACACACGTGGAAAGGAAGAAAGAGAGTGAAAGAGAGATGACTGATTTATTTTTTTAAAAAAAAAGAATAACAATGAAATACTGTTAGCTGCTATGGGATGTTCTGTATGCTGTGAATATGTGTTGCTCTGATTGGTTGACAAATAGAATGCTGATTGGCCAGTAGCCAGGCAGGAAGTATAAGTGGGATAAGCAGACAAGGAGAATTCTGGGAAGAGGAAGGTTGAGTTAGGAGACACCAGCCTGCTGTCCAGGGAGCAGCATGTAATGGCACACAGGTAAAGCCATAAAACATGTGGCAATATATAGATGAACAGAAATGGGCTGAGTTTAAGTGTAAGAGCTAGTCAGTCATAAGCCTGAACTAATGGCTGAGCAGTTTTAATTAATATAAGCCTCTATGTATTTACTTGGGTCTGAGCAGCTGCAGACTAGGCGGGACACAGGAAAACTTCCAGCTACAGTTAGCCATGTGTGAACACTTCTGAGGTAGATAACAGCTCTCTGACTTGATATTTCAAAAACTAGTTTTCTTCCTCTATAGAGAATCATGATCCAGTCATCACTATGATGATGAGCACTGCCATTCAGCCACTGTTTGCTGAGGACCTGTTGGAAGCCAGGAGCTATGTTAGAGGAATAGGGCTGTACATGCAAATGGGGTTTGGGACTTTAGGGACTCCCTTTCTGATTGGGTGAAACAGAGAACAGAACACTGCTTCTGAAGCAGATCTATGCTTGTGTGTACATCAGGGACCAGTTACCAGGACACACACATTTTGGGAATGCAGCCTTAGAAGATGAGAACCATGTGAAGCATCTCCCTAAGAGACAAGATTCAGAACGGGAGGACTAGGGATGAGACACACTTGCCTAGCATGCATAAAGCTGTTGGCTTGATCCCTCAGCCTTGCGTAAACCAGACAGGGTGGTGCGTGCCTGCAACCTCAACACTTGGGATGTGGAGGCTGGAGGATCAGAAGTCCAGAAGCATCCCTAGCTATATAGCTAGTTCAGGGACAGCCTTGGATACAGGAGACTATCTCCAATAGCAACACCAAAAGATTCAGAAGAGGGGATGATAACAAAGCAAGAAAGAAAGAGGTGGGAGAATTGGGGAGGTGAAAGAAGACCTAGGCAAGGAGTACTTGATCATAATCATGAGGGTTGGTAGGAAGTCAAGAGCCATTTGCACTTCTCTGTGTATTCCTGGAAGATAGCAAGACACCATCACATGGGGCTGTATGTCTGACACAGGAGGGGACGGACCACAATTGTCTTACTTCTTTAAGAAGGGGGAGGTTACTTTCCTTCATTGTAAGTGATCAGGTTCAGAGGCTAAGCTAGCAGAACAGAGGTAGGGGCAGACATGCACTCTACATCTCCTCTCCCCATTCCTGGCTTCAGCAGAGGGAGGGGATGAGAACTGAGTGCTCTACCCCTAAGCACGTACATACTTCCCATCCTCCAAGCAAAACACACATTTCCCTCTCCCTTTCAGCAACACGAGGAGGCTGGCACGTGTCATCTCTAGCAGAAGGTCACCTTGGAATGCCCCCCCCCACCTTCTCAGCGCCTCAGAGCTGTAACAAATTGCCTGCTGCTTACAATGCTCTTGAGAACGCCCCTCTCCTCCCGTCCCTGCACGAAGCCTTCCAGTGACACGGAATCCATCACCTACAGTACTATTACTTTATAAAGAAACAGATTAAGTGTCTCATAAACAGTGCAGTGATTGAGATAATGGAAAGCGCTTCTCGTCCCCGTCTGCAGCATCAGGTTATGAAGCTTCTCCAAGCAGCCAGGAAGAGGAAATTAATAGAAGCAAGAGGGAATAACCACTTTTATGCAATTTCCTCAGGAGATAGTGGACCATCTAATCTTTATTGGGGCCCTTTAACCTGTCACTCACCACTCACCAGAGCCTCTTTAGCTCTCGCAATTTCTCCTGATATCTAAGGAAGATAAGACGGAAACCTCAAAATATTATTTGATAATTTTTCAAAGGTGGAGGGTGCCCCCTGCCTCCATTGCCTCCCTTCTCAATGGAAGACTCAGAAAACATTTTTATGCAGCACAAATGGAGGAGAGTCTAACTATTCTTCATGCATAGTCCAGGAGGTCAGCGCTGCTCCGCAGGAAGAGACTCCCTCTTTGCATTTTAAATGTGTTTTTTCTCTCCACCACTGCCTTCTGTCCTTGCACTCTCTTTTTAATAATCTGATTACTTCTCTTGATCTAATTTTTTTTCCCCAAATGAGTTTGCAAAGGTTCATGCCAATGAATATTCATCTCCTGCTTAAGATCCGGGGCCTCTTTCTCAAGGCAGGTGTAACTGAGCAGCTGGTTCAGGGAGGTCTGCCTGTCTCATAGGCTGACAGTGAAGGGGCTGAGCACATTTCTGCTCAGGAAGAGAGAGGTTCACAGAGCATCATCCCTAACCCATGCCCCCCCATTACCTCCTCAGCATGCTCCCACTCTGCAGATGTGTCTCTTTGCAGCGGCTCAGAATTGCAAACTAGTTGTGGTGGTGAGGGACCATGCACAGGACTCTGCATGACTCCTCCCTTAGCTCTTGTGACCAGAGCTCCCCAGGGGGCTTACACCATGAATGCTGACTCTAACCATCCATCCACCCATCCAGCTAACCACCCATCCACCTAACCATGTATTCATCCACCAATTAGTCCACTCACTCACACATACATCAATCTACCCACTCATATATCAGTCCTTCTACCCACTCATCTACCCACCCACCCATCCATTTCCTTACCCATCCATCAATCACTCTATCTGCCTATCCACTCATCTATCCATCTACCCATTCATTCATCCATCCACCTACCCACCCACCCATCCATCCATCCTTAATTCATCCACTCATCCATGTATCTACCCATCCACCTATCTACCTACCAATCCATCCATCCACCTGCCATTCACTCACCAACTCATCCATCAACCTATACACCCAAACAACCACTCATCTACCCATTCTCCCATCCATCCATCCATCCATCCATCCATCCATCCATCCATCCATCCACTGCAGCAGTTTGAATACTCTCTGAAGTCTGACTCTAGGTCTTTTCATGTTTGTGTTTTCTCTCTCCTGTGCACAGCACAAGCCTTCCAGATGTTATGGCTGGTTACAATGGATGTTGTTCGCTGAAAGCCTACTGGAATAATGCCCCAAAGATCAAAGGTGTGACAATAACAACTGCCACAAGTGATCCTTAATTAGAGGGAAGGAATTGAGGGCAGGCCTCTACGGTGGGGATTCTTGCAGGTTTTCTGGAGAGTTATTTGATGAAGATCTCAAAAATATTCAAAGCCCTTGTTCAAAGGTTAAGACTTCCAAAGAAAAAGCAGGAAAATGTGGGAAAAGACTTGTTCATGGACGTTTGTCACGGTGTTGTTCCTAATGCAGAAGAAAGGAATGGAGATAGGGAGTAAAGAAAGGAAGAAGAGAAGGAAATAAGGAAGGAATGGAAGGAGGGAAGGATGGAGGGAGGGAGGGACTTAAAAATCTAATATGAGAATATTGACTAAGCAAACATGGAACATTTGTATAGTACAATTCAACATGGTCATTAACATTGTGTCTTAGAAAATATTTTAGAAGTGAATTCTGAAACTGTATAAAGACTATGAACTTCATTTTATATATATATATATATATATATATATATATATATATATATATATATATATGTCATACTAACTAAAATGAAAAATAGTAGGAGTTTGCATTGTCAGTAATTATTACTTTGGATGTTTTATCAGTATTTTGTGATACACACACACACACACACACACACACACACACACACATACACTTTGATAATCAAAGAACATATATTCACTACATTTTAAATTTTTTGTGGAGGATACTGCAGTATGGATGCAGGCTCTGATCCCAAAGAGAGTTGGGTCAGGCAGGATACAGTGGGCTGTGAGCTGGGGAAAGCTCTACAGCAGAGGCAGAGGTGTCCTGTTCTCTTGATAGGAAGAAGGAAGTGAATGGGAGTTGAGAAGGCTGCCCAGAGGAGTCGGCACCTACACAGGCCTTCAGAGGAGGGGTTAAAGCAGATGCACAGATGAGAAGGCAAGGCAGAGGGGAAAGAGCGCACCAGGATTCACAAAGCAGGAGCATGCTTGCCTGGGAAAGTCTGGAGTAGCGGCAGAAGTGGCCAGGACCATGGAGTCGTTATGGGGACTGTGGAGGAAATGGGCCAGGAGGCATTCAATTCTACATCACCTAGGGCATGTGAAGCCAAACAGGTCTTCCAGTCTTTCCTCCCTGGGCCCCGTGCCAGCTGTAATGGCCTGTGCAGTTGGGACACTTAGTTGTGTCATATGCTCGTGTCACTCATGATGACACTTGCTGAAATTGATGCCTTGTGCAGGCATCTTGACACAGACTGTAAGTCACGGTGCCATTAAGCTACGAACACAGCGGCAGTGGTAGCAAATCAGGAGCTCATTAGCATGGAAGATGCTGAAGAGGTGAGTTTGATATGGGGTGGGGGTGGAAAGCTTTGCCTCAATGCAATGGAGAAACCACAATACAGGGCCAAAAGGTAATAACAGAAGAATAAGGTCCCAAGGTGGAGGGACAGGCCCTTGGGGCCCTCAGCGGGTAGCCAGGCACATTAAACTTTCTCATAAGTTAGTAGAAGATTGACCTGAAACCCTGGATCAAGGTCAGAGGGATGTTTTCTAATGGTCTATGCTAATGCAGCAGACTGCATGCCTGTGTCCCCTAAAATCAACTGGTATTTAGAGCTGGAGCCTCTTGGAGGTGATTAGATCCTGGAGGACAGAGCTTCTAGGTGCTCTTACAAGAAGAGAGGGAAGGCAGCCTGTTTTCTCTCTGTTCTCAGTGCCATCTGCAAAGCAGGAAGCATCTCCCCAGATGCTGTGCACAGGCAACTTGATCTTGTACAGCCAAGCTTCCAGAATAGTGAGAAATAAATGTCTGTTGCTCAAGCAGCTCACTTTATGCAATGTGCAGTAGAGCAGAGATGACCAAGATGGGAATCACCAGCGCCTGGAATTGCAGACACAAAGGATCTTGGACCCTGATCCAGACCAGCTACCTCAGGGGTTCAGGCTAAGTCCTCTAGCCCATGCTGAAGTAGTGTGTGGGTCTGAAAAGTGGGTCTGTAAAGCTGCTGTTTGCTGGAGTGTGAACATAAGCACGTCACTTCACACCTCCAAATCCTGGAACCTCTATCTGCAACAAAGGGCACGGAATCATCCCATTCTCAAGCTAGTATAGAGATCTGTGTGATGTTTAAAAACTTCCTAGAACACAGTATTGCCTTAAGAAATAGCAGAAAGCTGCTCTCTGCAAGAAGCAGGGATGAATGCTTTCATCCGTTGGTTATTTAAGACACTTAACTGACCACTTGTCACAAACTTGGAGATGGGCAGGCACTGGGAGACATCAGCACATGAGATGGGGGGCTGTTTTGCCGCTAATAACCTATGGAATGTTACTAGTAATCGACTCCCTGTGACTTTGACAGGGACAGAGGTCAAGGTAGGAAAGGACCCAGAACAGAGAAGTTAGGGCGGGACTCACTTGGAGACCAAGACTGAACTGGCTCCTCTTGTGTATGACTGTGTTTTCACCCCAGACCTGTCCCCTACCCAGCAGACAGAACTAGAAGGGCCAGTCTTCAGACTCACACAGCCTCAGAGTGGCAGGGAGACCTTCAGAACTCTAGGATGTCACAGGGAAAAGTACTCTGAGAGGAGACCACCACCCTTGCACATACAGCACTTGCACCCAGCAGACCTTCCCGATAGCCTGTCAAGGGACCGATTGGCTTTATCCCAGCACTGGCCAGGAGGGTGGGACTGGAGGGAGATGAAGGAGCACCCAGGAAGACAAACACAGTAGGGAAAGGAGAGAACAAGGAAATGGAAGGGCTGAGCTGGGAAGGGCTAAACACTCTTTGACAGGGGACCTGAGACCTTTCTCAGGCTAGCCAGTGAGTGGGAATTCATTGAAATTATTCATTGCCTCAGCCTGCCTCTGGATAGAAGGGAAAGATAGAAGATGTGGCAGGAATTACTGGGGGACAGCTGGCAGGCCCTTCATATGCCCAGCTCAGGCCTCAGAGAAGCATCATAAGCATCCCACTCGGTTCCCATGGAGACACCCTGGAGTCTGCACACAGGACACAGGTACCCATGAATGGGGCAGGAGACAATAACAGTCAACACAGGAGTGGCCACCAGGCAAACAGTGAGCAGACCCAGAGCCTGGTCCTGCATGCTCCCGGGTCCCTACAACTTTGAAAATATTGGCAGGAGATGGAGAGAGACAGAGCAGGGACCTGACAAGACACTAGCCCGGCTAACGAGTGGGGTGGCCTGCTCACTCCCAGAGCCCTTTAAGGGCTAATCAGTGTGGGAAGGCAGGAACCAGAGACGCAAAAAGTCTAAAAAGGGTTTATGATACTCTTCCTACAGAATTCATCCTAGAGATAATCACACATGATTCAAAACAGAACTATGAGATTTTCATCACACTTAATAACATGGAAAAGGAACAACCTAAAAACCATAAATGGGAACACCATAATTTAACTTAGTTTCTATTGGGAGATTTAGTGACCTGGACAAATACTGGTTATTTATTAGTGACTGAGAAAAAAAACCACAATAATAGGAACAGACAGTATTCTCCAGTACTAGTAACAATGATTTTATAACTTTTTAAATATACAGTAGTGAGATGAGGGTGGGTTTCTCATATTTTTTCTGATTTATATTTTCCCATTTTATACTGTACACTTACATTGCTTTTTTAAATATAGACAAATATTTTCTTCAAGTAGAAGAATGTCAGAAAGCTACTCTGGTCAGGGGCAGTGTGGGAAGGAGAAGGCAAATTTGGAAGTGGGGCATGTAAGCCCCTCAAAGCCACATGAGTGGTCAGCCCCCCTCCCCCGAGGACCTCTAAAGTGCCAGGTTCTACCCACAGAACACTCTCACTTCCCTAACTGCTGGACCTTGTTCCCACCCTGAAGAGTAGAAAGCCCAATCTCTGGACATGAAATCCCACCAATCTCCACCCTGGAAAGTTCCACCCCGAAAATATTCCACTCCCTTCCCAAGAAACTCTATTTAAGCCCTGTATCCTGTTTAGTTTGCTGCTGTTTCTCACGCGAGCAGAGGCGGCTATGCTCGTGGCTTTTTTCCCTCCCAATAAATCTCTTGTGTGAGGTTTGTTGTGTGGTGTGATTTTGTGGTACTCCTTGGCTCCGGGCTTCCAGAATACATTTCTCTCTGAGATGTAATCCTTACGGGGTATGAAGTGAGAAGCAGGTTATGAGTGGGAAAGGGGTATGAGGGAGAAGCGTGGTATGAGGGGCAAGTGGGGTAAGAGGGAGAAGTGGGGTATGAGGGGCAAGTGAGGTAAGAGGGAGAAGTGGGGTATGAGGGGGAAGTGGGGTAAGAGGGAGAAGTGGGGTATGAGGGGGAAGTGGGGTAAGAGGGAGAAGTGGGGTATGAGGGGGAAGTGGGGTAAGAGGGAGAAGTGGGGTATGAGGGGGAGGTGGGGTATGAGGGAGAAGTGGGGTATGAGTGGCCTAAAGGTTGGCACAGAGCCCCCTCACTTAACTTAGTTCTCCCATGTATCCCTGCATCTCCATGTCCTCAACTCTACCTCTTCAGTCACTGTCGGTGTCCCCTAAACCACTGTCATTTATTTGGTGCATAGCAGAGACCTCTTCCTATATGCCATCGCCTGCACACTGGCCAAGAAGCTGCTGTGTACAGAAAACCTGGTGTGTGAGATGCCTGGTGGAGATTCAGTCAGAAGTTAAACTCTCAAGCATGGATCAAGTCTCTTTGAGGGCTGAGGAGGTGGCTCAGTAGGTAAGAAGCACTTGCCACGAAAGCACGAGGACCAGAGGTCAGTCCCTAGAACCCACGCCAAGATGGACTTGGTAATGTGTGACAAACAAGAGATTTTGCTGTCTAAGACAAAGTGGAAGGTGAGGGCCCACCTTGGCACATGTGTACCTGCACACACAAGAGAATACAGAGAGAGAGAGAGAGAGAGAGAGAGAGAGAGAGAGAGAGAGAGAGAGAGAGAGAGAGAGAGAGGCGAATCCTTGAGAAGGTGAAGCCACAGCCAGGCAGGCGAGCACAAAATGAAAGGGATGAAGAGGATGATCCAGGCTGGGGCATGGAGGAACTGATGCTCTACAGACAGATGCCTCTTTTAGGGAGGTATCCTCTCTCTGCTCCCCTTTCAGCCACCAGGGAGCTACTCCACTGGGTCTCCAGTATTCAAGACAGAGGAAGATATGGACCCTTAGTTCAGGCACCCTAATGAGCTTCTGGTTGTCTGTCCTCACAGCCCCCACCCCCAGAGAGCCATCCTAGGCTCCCACTAAATCAGCAAAGGCAGGGGAATCCCTGGCCATCCCCTCCTCAGCCCTGTGTACCCCAGGCCCCTCCCCAGCAGAGACCAGCTGTCAATGTTCTAAAAATGCCATCAGTCTGGTGGCTCTGTGCCTGCTGTGGACAAGCGGGACATATGCTGGCCATCAGGCAGCTTCTTATGTTTTCAAACTGCAGTGTTTACCCTCAGAGCAAAGCCTTGTTTTTAAGCACTTCCCTGACAAACACCTTGATGGATTCAAATAACTCTAAATAACTTCTTCAGATAAATGAAGGTGAGTGCTCCCTCAGTCTCTAAGGGTTGGACATGGCTGCTTGCTCCTGCTCAGGTCTCTGGCACAAGCAGGTTAGACTGTGGTGAGTCTTCTCAGGGATGACACCACCTTTCCCAGCCTCCTTTGCTTTCTCAGAGTGAACTCAAAAACAAAACACACACACACACACACACACACACACACACACACACACACACACACACATAAGCATACATACATGCATGCACATACACACATACACACATACACACACACACACACACACACACACACACACACACACACACACACACACGTGCGTGCACAAGCATGCACACCAGAGCTGTGTATGGTAGCATACACCAAGAGAAAAGAAATGAGCAAAGAAAGAGAAGAGAAGAAAAGAGAAAAGGCAACTAAGTGTGGGTGTATGATGCAAATCTCACTTCCCCTCCAAATCTAGCAAGGCGAATAGGGCTTTCTTTTAGGAAGATTGTTGTGGGCCCTCCTTTTCCAGGCTCTTCCCTCTGAGGTTTTGATGAACTCACAAATCACAGGCAGACAGTGTGATTCTATCCAACATGCGGGAGGACAGTGCCTCTGCCTCTGACTGCCGCAGTAGACATCACTAATCAATCATTGGACTCATTCCTAACCAATGTACAGCAGAACTCTGGATCTTCTTTTTTATTTTTATTTATTTATTTTTGAGGCAGGTTCTCACTATAGACTAGGCTGGCTTTGAACTCAGAGTTGCTGGGATCAAAAGCATATACCATCAAGCCAGCCAAACTCTGGATCTTTAACACAGCACTGAGGCAGCCACTATACCTCAAGACATCTGCCACATCCCAGACCTGGAATGGGGAAAAGAAGGCAGTGGGTTGACCTAAGGTAAGTAGTCAGGGAAACGTCAGAACATGCCAGTGTCTGTTCCTGCTCTTCCTGTCTACAGGGCCCTGCATTGGGATGGGTCGAACACAGCTTCCAGGGGTTCACCCTGCCACCACCCCACTTCCTCTACTCTTTCTCTCTCTCCCCTTTGAGGTCATCCTCATCACACAGCCTCCTTGCCAACTGGGAAGCCAGGCGCCTAATTATGCTCTCGGTGTGCGTTGGTGAGAGCAGAATAATGTAGAAGTAAGTATGCTAAGAGGAGCCATATCTCCAGAGAAGGTCGAGTGCTGCATAAGTAAAATGTAAGATTAAGATTCCCCCCTTCTGTGGTGTACTTGATAAAATAATTTTGCTGTGACCTTTACAGAAACCCAGGAGTAAAAACGGGCACCATGGAGTCTGCAGCTTCCCCCCAGGTCACCAAGTCACAAACACATAAATCTGCCAACGATATTATACAGCATTCAAGGGGGACGGGCAGACCAAATAAATGACTTTTACTTTGTGGTAATGGTTAAAGCAAAAGTGTTGGGGCTGAAATACTTGTGCTGAGTCGTCAAAGCTGTCTGGACAGATAAGGGACAAGAGCCCTGCCTGCCTATACAGTGCTGACCTTGCTTGTGTGGCAGAACAGACATGGCTATGGACCCACTTAGCAGAATGCCAGAGGAGAAGAGCTTGGCAGGGCAAGCAGGCAAGAGTGGGTAGGCATCGAAGTCAAGTCCAGCTGGCTCAGTGTCAAACACCTCAGCAGGGTGTCTATTTGACAGTGTCTTGGATCCTCAAACACAGGGATGGTGAATGGAGTCACTGCAGGTCTCAAAGTCACTCCTGTGAAAGTGGAATGACCCATGAGCCATGATTGGTGCTGAGATAAGAAGGTTATATGCACCCAAGCATTACAGTGTCCCAGTTCAACTGCAGAGAACAACCAACATTTGCCTGAGCTTTGTACAGAGACTGAAGGCAGAGGACTTGGCCAACGCCATTTTCCTGGTCTATGAGTTTTACTCTAGACCTTGCCAACCCCAAGGGCATCTGTGAGCAAATAAAATTAGATATGCAGGTTTTGGATGGGGAAGGCACCCCATTCTGAGCAATGCTGTGAGGCCAACTCTTAGCTTAGCCCTAGGGCTGTGAAAGGAATGATGGAGATCTCAGACCACGGCAGCCTGAGTAGGTTGAACAAGATGGGAAAGACTGGGTAGCTATGCTCTCAAACTGACCATTTATCCCCAGGTGCTGAGAAGCAATTTCCAGTGAGCACATGTCCTCCCTGTCTGCAGTCTCCTGGCTTGACATGTTTTCACCTATTGCTTTCAGAGGTACCAGTTAAGTGTTATTAAGGGGGTACCTACAATAAAGATCAGAGGTGTTGAGGTTGCACTTGCAAGCTTAGATCTGAGTGTGTACTCAGGGAAGCAAAAGCCATTCAGCTCCACAGGATCTGCATAGGGAGGCTGAGAAAGAGCAGAGGGACAGACTGAGTACAGACCCTGCAGGAAGATAGGGAGCAGGCCCCGAGTAGCTATGAATTCTGAAAGGACTTGCCTGAAGCAAACAGATGTCACAAGATCAGGGCTAAGAGAGTGACTGATATCCAGCTAGACAGGTGGACATGAAACTGGTCCCTCTGCTGTTAAGGAAGGAGACTGTTTTCCCTTGGACAGATTTTTGGAGCCAGGTTAACAAAGGCCTCTTTTATATGAAAAATGAAAAACTGGCATCTTCTACAGACATGCAGCAGGATGGGATGCTTGGGTGCAAGATCTGTCCCAAGCCAGTTACCAACTATTGAGATCAGCTATAAAACTGCCTTGATGTTAGTTTAAAGTTGTTTTATTCATTATAGCAACAAAGCTGGGGAGATGGTCCTGTTAGTAAGGTGCCTGCATGAGGGCCTGTGTTCAGGAGCTTAGAAGTCAAATAGGAAGCCAGGCATAGTAGAGCATGCTTGTAACCTCAGTGCTGGGAGGCAGGGGACAAGCAGAGGTGGATACTCTGAAGTCCAGTAATGAGCATTGGATTAAGTGGAGATCCTAAAATATCAAAGATGGTAGGCTGGGAAGATGGCTTGATGGATAAAGTGCTTTCTACACAAGCATGAGGACTTGTGTTTGGATTCCAAGAATCCATGTAGAAGTCAGACAATAGTCCATGTCACTTATCTCAGTGCTACAACAGCAAGGTATAAAGCAGAGAGGAGAGAATCCCTGGAAGCTTGAGGTGCTAGCCTGGTGTACACAGTGGTGAAGAACGAGAGACTTTGCCTCAAAGAAATGGAAGGGGAGGGCCAACACCAAAGACTGTGCAATGACCTGCACATGGACATTGTGAGGACCAACACTTAAAACTGTGCAATGACCTGCACATGGACACTGTGGCACATGTATGGCCACACTCACACCTTACACACATGAACACACACACACACACACACACACACACACACACACACACACACACACACAGAGCAGGGAGGGAGGGAAGGAGGGATGGAGGGACAGAGGGACAGAGGGAACAAGAGTGGAAAATAGACAAGGAAAGATACCCCACATCCACACCTCAGGCCTCTACCTCCATATATATACTCACACTAACAAGTATAAATACCACATACAACATATAGGCAAATGAAATAACAAGCCAGACAAGGTGGTGTACACCTATAATCTCAAAACTTGGGGGATGAAGGCAGAAAGATCTGGAATTTAAAGTTGCCCTCAGCTGCACAGGGCTTTGGAGGCCAGCCTAGACTACATGAGACCCTGTCTCACACAATAACAACAATAGTAACAATGAACAATGGCCAACTTTCACCATGGCCAGGTCACCTGCTAAGAATGACTTCATGACCCCATCACAGCAGCCCTAAGATACAACAGCTATAATTTTTCCAAACAGGAAACTTTGGCTCAGATACATTTAGTAGCCTGTCTGAACCTTATGCTCCCTCATTTTTAGGTGTGTGTGTGTGTGTGTGTGTGTGTGTGTGTGTGTGTGTGTGTGCGTGTGCGCGCGCATGTGCACGTGCTTTGCTGGAGACCAAATTCATAAGACATCCTAACCCAGGGCTGAGTAATGTATTGCTAGAGATCTACCCTGTGCGTCCCATGTATTAGGCAAGTATGTTATTGTTGAGCTACATCTTTGGCCACCATTATTCCTAAAAACACAAACATCTTGCACTATTTCTTTCTGATTATCATAAGCAAATATAACTAAGATACCTCTTCTTTTCAGCTAGGCTGAATAAGAAAGGGACCAGCAGCCCCATTTTGCTAACAGTGACATTGAGGATCAGCAGGGTTAAAATTGCTCAGTGTTCCCAGCTAATTTCTGACAAGAGGCTGTGTTGGTTACTTTTCTAGTTGTTATGACCAAATGCCTGACAAGAAGCAACCTAAGGAGGATGGTGTTACTTGGGCTCTCAGTGGGTGGGATACAGTTCAGCACATTGGGAGTGTGATGTGGTTGATCACCTGTATCCTCAATCAAGGGATGGGGAGGGGCATGGTGGAGGCTGGTGCTATGCTCGTTCCCTCTCTTTTCACTTTTGTCTAGTCTGTGGGAGGGTAGCACCCACATCCAGGGTCTGTCTTCCCACCTCAGTCATCCCTTCATAGAGATAACAACACAGGCATGTCCAGAGGTTTGTCTCCTAGGTGACTCTCAACCTAGTAAGTTGGCAAGATTATCCATCAGAGGATGGGAATTCGAAGTTGGCTCTGCCTGGCATACAAACTCACAGCCTTTCCAGTTACATTCTGTGGAATGTTGTCTGTGGAGGTTGTGGCTGTCTTTATTCATGCATATGTGGATAAAGACTGGAAAATGCCCAGGTTCAAGTGCATCTGAGTCCACACAAGAGGCTTAGACACCGATGAATCTCTTTCTGATCACCAAGGGCATCTTGCCCTACTTTCTCTGCCTCCAGGAGTAAAAATCACTCACTCACACACACACACACACACACACACACACACACACACACACACACACACACACGGCCCCCATGGTCTACGTCATATGTTGCTTCTGCTCCCCTCTGAGGCCTGTTGGCCTGGATTCCTGACCAGGCATGAAATCATGATGTATGGATGTGGTCACCAGGAAATCTGCAGAGGCTTGCTCTGGAATGGAAATTCATCTTTCCAGTGGCTTCTGGGGCAAAGGAAGAAGGAAGCACAAGAAGTACATGAAAAGGAAAGTGCATCCTCCAGTGGATGCTTGCACAGCCAGACACTGAGAGGGCTGGAGTGTGCATGGAACCTGCTGTGCCCACCTCAAATGAGTGCCAGGTGAAGCTTCAAGAGAACAAGACATTGGCTGTTGGTGTAACCTATCATACCTACAGTTAACATTCTCCGACACCCCAGTCCAGGTACCCAGAGCAACTGTGTCTCAGTTTATGCTTGCTTCCCAGATAACTTCAGGATAGGTTGGCAGGTACAGAAGTAGCCACCCTGCTGTCTCTCCTTGTGAGGGTACAGAACAGAGAATGCTAATAAAGCTGTGTGGCTTTGAACATAGATGTCACCACAGCCAGGCTAATGATCATTATAACTCTATGAAATGCCATGACTGAATCCCCCTTCTCCCATTTCTACATACAATGCTCACTTGTTAATGACCAGGATAAAGGGCCATGAAACAATATTGTTCCCATGTAGCAGGGCTGTATCTCCATTCTCAATAAGAACCCAGAATTTCATCAGGGGAACAAAGGCGACTCACCAAGACATGTCAATTATTTCATAATGACAGCTATTCAACTCCTGAATTCATCAGTGGGGGCTTGAAATGCATCGGTTCATCAAGCTGAGCACGTTTCTGAGCAGGCTTTCACCATTTGGGAATCAGGCCATAATTGCAATACCAACACTTTGACTTTCCATGGAATTTTTCAAGGAGACAAAGGGTTTTGACACATCCCTTTCTCACCCAGCTCTGAGCCTCTTTGTAGATTCTGGAATAACTAAATCACTGTGCCCCGACTCCCACCCCAAGACTCAGGAGGCAGAGATGGGAGGGTGGCGAGCTCAAGGCCAACTTGGGTCCTTTAGGTTCTAGTAGAAGATTCAGTAGAACTGAAAGCTGATGAAAACTATAAGCTGCAAGAAGCATAGCTAGGGGTGAGAGATGAACAGGGAATTAACTGGAAGAGGAAGGCTTCCTGGAGGAGGTGATAGGTAATGTGGGTTGTGAAGCATGAACAGTAATTTACTTGGCAAATAGAATAAAGAAATGCACTCCTGGCAGGAGAACTACTGTGGGTAACGTGCAAAGGTGGTGAAATGGCCCATAGACGTCTGTCAGCTGGCTAGTGCTCTAGCTGATAGCCCGTCACTGACCTAGTAAAGATTCTGAGGTTGTCCTGTGGACTGACACCTGGTGTCCCAAATAGGCCGGAAAGTCTTGAACAGAAAGACTACTAAATGGAGCCTGGAGATGAGCAAGGCCCAGGAGTGTCCAATACTCCCATGCCAGCTTCTGGCTGTCTGGTGCTCCCACACCGGCTCCCCCGGCTGTGTGACATAACCCTTCCTACTCCACTGATGTCATTCAAAGACCCTGTAAGGCTGTTTGGCTATAGAATCAATGGAGTTCAGGCTGGCTGGAGCTTCCCAGCCTTCCTAGCCCTGGGAGGGGGTCTCTCCCTTAGCTCCGGCAGCCTCTGTACCTTAGTCTAGAGTAGAACCAGCCAAATGCAAGGGGGCCGACCTCCAGGTATCACCTCCCTTCTGCTAAGCAGGCCAAGGAACTCCATTCTCTCTGAGGCTGGCCTTCCCTCTGCTCAGGAGATGCCTTCTTCATGGAGAGAGCTGTTCTCTGCTCTCAATCAGGGCTATGCTTCAGACCTTCACGGGACCCACTGTGGATTTATGATTTAATTTGTGTGTATGGCTCTAAGAAATGATTTCAGGGCTGGTCACTTAAGAAATGATTAAAGACCATCATTTCCAACCCACAGCACTCCCTGGGGGAAGGGAAGTGGTCTGAGGCAGAGGGAGGTGTTAATAATACACTGAGATGGACGCCTAGCAAGAGACGCCAGTCACCTGGGAAGACAGAGGCGGGGAGGAGGGGCCGGATGCTGGAGGCTGTGGGCTATGTGTGTGCCCAGCCATACCTGACAATGCTGACACACTAGATCTTAGAGGAGCCACCCACATCCGACCTTCCTGATGCTATCTTTGCCTAGGCTGGCAGATTCCATCAGAGGCAGGCCCAGTGAGCCAGCAGCAGCCCAGCCTCCTGCCCTAGCATCTTTACCCATCTCAGAGCAGTCATCTCTGGGCCTGAACGTGGGCGATCTCAATGAGGAGGAAGGAGAAGACTCAAAAAGGCACCCTCCTACTAGTAGCTTTCCACGTGTTGACACAGAGCGGAAATTCACACGCAGGAGTTCTAAATCACCCCTGGCATCTCCTCAGTGCACAGCCAAATGTCACACTGTACCAATTTATGAGGTGTGGCTATAAAGTTCCGAGACCAGTAACGAGCTTGCAAAGACGAACTTAGCCTCCCTCCAGGAATTCCTCAATGTCGGTGCTGTTCTCAATACCTCCCGATGTTCATCAACTGGCTCCACCAAGTGAGAGCACAGAGGAGCCTGGACCAGGCATGCCTGGGTCTGTGCAGATGAAGGCAGGCCATATGAAAGCAGGAAGTCTCAGAATGTCACAGGAGGCAATAGTGAGGCCACTGAATTGACCTTCAGAGTCATCCCTGAAGACCTAGTGTCTTGGTGAGGCTGTTCCTAAGCCCTTGCAACCTGGGAGGCTTTGATGCAGCCAATCTGAACCTAGGGCTTGTCTGGGAAATGGGGTGAAGGAGGGCAAGAGCAGCTTCCCAGCTTGCTGTGTGCTGTTGAGCCAGTACAAAGCATGATGCTGATGTTAATTACAGCTCCCAAGGCTGCCTGTGCAAACCCCTCCAACAACCATCATCCTAAAGATGTTGCGATTGTTTTTTCGAGGTTTTCATGTAAATAGCAAGAATGCACATTCTCAATTATGTTCTGTAACACCTCTCAAGAAAGGAGACACGGTGGCCAGGTAGAACCACAGAGAAGTCCCTGGAAATGACAGAGCAGAACCACAGGTGGGCATTGCAGTATCCAGAGTGATTTGCCCTTCCTGGGCTACACTTGTTCTAAGGTGGAGTGAATGCTTAGACTAGACTCATAGATCTGATGATGCTCCTTGAACATACGCTTGCTTTCTGTCAATCACCTATCCTGCAGTTAATGTTACAGAGGCCAGTCAATGCTGTCCCTACCACTATGACTCTAATTGAGATGTGACTACCATCTTCTCCAGGTTAGGTGAGGTCAGGCACCCAGGAAGCCAAAGGTAGGCCCAGCCCTGCATAGTAAAGGCAAAGTGGAGGCTCAGCTCATCATCCAGAGTCAGGCCTCCCAGCGAGATTTTCCCATTAGTCTGCAGGGCTTCTCCATCAATAATGAGACCAAGCATAATGAAGATAAATATTTTGCAATGAATGGTCGCTTTTTCACATGGGAAAAAGCCATTCAAATTAAAGACACTTTGGTCTCTCTCTCTCTCTCTCTCTCTTTACATTTATTTCATTTTCTTGGCATATCTCTGAGCTGAAAGAAAAATCCTTGCTTAAAAAAAGAAAGAAAGAAAGAAAAAGAAAGAGATCAGGCAGAGGGAGAAACCTAGCCAGTAGCAGAAGCAGCCTGTCTATAATGCTGCCACCACAAGTACACCCCTGGTGCTGCCTCGCACCCACTCTGGGGAAAGGAAGGTCGGTCCCAGGACAGATCAGCTGCGGGCTCCCTGTGCACCAGCGGCTGGAGTAGGAGAGGCACAGCACTCAAGGGATTCATTTCTTTGTATTATTGTTTTGAATGTGGAGGCTTTTCATTAACTTGACACTAACTCTTGCCTACTACACACCTAATTAAATCCCTAGTTGGAGATGTGTGAGAGCGGCATGTGGGAGCACCATCTCCTCCACCTGTCTTGCCCAGTCAAGGAGGAGGTGCTCCTGATGGGACTGACTCGGCCCTGTTGCCTAGTGTTCCTGTCCTGATGGTTTCAACCTAACTTCTTATCTTGTCTTTTTTTTTTCCTTCTCTCTCTTTTCCTGATTTTTGAAGAGTGTTTCAAGTAATCCAGACTGGCCTCTAACTCCCTATGTAGTCAAGCACAGCCTTGAACTCCTGACTCTCCTGATGCCACCTCCTGCATGCTGGGTCTGTAGGTATTCAGCACCACATCGGGCTCTCCTGTGTTTTCAACCTCTGTCCTCTGGATGGCTCACAAGGCCTGCCCCAAAGCCTGCAGCCTCCCTAAGCTCCTCTTCTCCCAGTTCAACTATCACTACATCCTGCTCTCTTACCTTCTGGGCTATAGTCCAATCCCCCCTCTTTCTACTCCAGCCTTGGTCAGAAATTCACCTTTCATTAGCTCTCTAGTTTTCCCAGCTGTAGCTTAGCAGTCTGTTCCTGCCAGGGAGATCCCACACCATGGCCCTTTCCCATCTAAACACCGTTATGGCTCCTCCCAACAGTAGAGCCCAGAGCCCTGACCTGAATTTTCACTGTCCCTTGACACAGGGGAGGAGCCCCGTTTGCTTATGCAGCTCCTCACTCTCCTTACCTCTCCAGAACTAAGTTCACAGCAAAGGGGGGGCTGACTCCCTGGGAACATGCCTGGACAAAGTTTTCTGCTTCCTCTGCCCACACATCAGGTTACCCAAGGAGTGGAAACTGCTCAGGGCCCTCTTCCTTGAAACCCATTCTGCTCTATGCCAGGCCCAGGCATCTGCGTGCCTCAATCACAGAACACCCGGCCCTAGGTATAGGTATCGCTGCTGGCTCCCCTGCCAGCTCCCCCTCCCTTCATCAACTTGCTGAGAGTAGCCTGTGCATCTTTGCCTGTCAACCCCTAAGCGGTGTTTGTAGACTCCTGTGGAATGAAAAAAACAACTGGGTACACACAGCATTTTAAGAGCTGACGCGCTTTTTTGTTTTGTTTTTAATTCTCCCTGCTATATGACTCTTAAGATCTAAGATATTTTTTCACACACAGCCCACTATCTAAAGTGCCTTCACTACCACAGATAACCCTGAAATGCATCCTACTCACTACAGCTTCCCTCCGATTGCACCCTTTCCATGAATGCATCCCCATCCCCCACTGACATCTTCTTCCAGAATGCTCCCTCAGAGCCATGTAGGGTGTGGAGCTGGAGGGAATGGGGAATGCCTGTGGGTAAGTCCTTAATCTTTGGAAGTCTCAGGTTCCCCAACTATAAATTTCAAATAATAGCAGTGCTAACCAACTTCATATGGCTGCTGAAGATGGACCGTTGGTAATTCAGGTGATCTGTATAATCCACACTCATGTTTCATCATCGCCATCATCACCATTTTGGTGTTTCTCACTGAACTCCTGTGAGTAAAGGCTTTACCTAAGTCAACTTTGTACACTGCTGTGCTCAAGATTCCACTCAATTCAGGTCCTTGTCAGGGTCTTGGGTCCTTGTTAACTGTTGGACTGTACTTCTATCTTTGGAGCTCATGTCTGACCACAATGCCCCTACTGAAGCCACAGTGATTCTGCATTGTTCCCAGCTTCCGCAACTTTTCCATTCTCTGCAGGGGTCTTTTGCGGTAATGAAGGACTTTCTTTAAGCCCTCCCCCTCTGCCAATCACCCATGCTAAGGAGAGCCTGCATCGCTCCTCTCCAGCCTGGGCCTTCTGCTAGGATCTCCCCACTCCTGCTGCTGTTCCATCTGCCTCATGAAGAGGCACGCAGGAACCTCCTCTGCTTCCTCTGTCTTGCTCCAGGAACTGTGGGACTCTGAGCTGCCTGCACACAGTAAAACCATCATCCTCGCCCATCCTTCTGTGTCTCCTGCCTCCAGGTGCCGCCTTGACTCCACACACACAGCCATTGCCTTGTGAGTCTGAGAAAGTTCACACTTTCACCTGAATTATCTGTTGGAAAAGTATTCCCCATTATTGCCTAAGTCCCATCTCAGGTTCGCCGCCTGAAAGCTGAGAACTACATTTCCCAGAAAGCCAGGTTGAAAGGCGTGGATTAGAGTTCCCCAATGAAAAAGTTCCTGCCAGACACAGGGGGTGGGGTGGGGTATTGGGAAAGTTCAGAAAGTGCCAGGAGGTTTCTATGAGTCCTTGGCTTTTCAGTACTAGAGGTGGCCATGACTGTCACTGGCTAGGGCTTTCGGTTACTGACCCCTGAAAGTTAGTGGCTAACCTTAGAACACCTAGTCATCTAGCCTGAGCTCTGGCTCCCTGAACTTAGAGTTTTACAAAGGGGCTGAGAATATAGCTCAGTGGTAAGCATCATTGCATTGCCTAGGATATTTTTAATTACTTTTTTATTTTATGTGTGTGTGTGTGTGTGTGTGTGTGTGTGTGTGTGTGTGTGTGTGTGTAGACTGCATGCAATCTGTACTTCCCAGTGTGTGACAGGTGCCTACAGAAGTCAGAAGAGGGCATTGGATCCCCTGGAACTGGACTTAAAGACAGTTGTGAGCTACCATGTAAGCGCTGGAACTAGAATCCAAGCCCCCTGGAAGAGCAGTCGGTGCTCTTAACCACTGAGCCATCTCTCTGACATCTCTCGAGCCCCATCACTAGCGTTTTTGAACCCTCTGGGTTTGATCCCAGGCACAAAAACTTTTGCAAGCATTTCAATTCTTACACAAAAAAATCCAATTCAACCTGAAATAACCTGGAATATTCTTATAAAAATTCCCTTTGCTCTCTCCCCCACCCCCAGAAATGTAACAAACAGGTTTTCTTCTAAAATAGATCCTTAAAAATTTCCCCAGACTTATGCCTCACTTTCTGAGAATTTGGAAGAAGCAGGATTGCAAAATGTTGCAGACTCCATTGTTCTTTTGGGGATTGGAGAGGGGGTATGAGGAGCCCCATCTCTCCCTCCTCTCCATCACAGGTTCCACTCCTCGGTTTCCAGGTGGAGTTGGCTGTAGATTTGGAACATAAGACACCTGTCTGAATTGGAAGAGGCTGGATGAAGTAATAGTGGTACACAGAGATAATATGGCAGATGCCTGTAGAAATCATAGCACTTGGTTTTAAAGACAACACACTAACCTCTGACGATAAGACAGCAAATTACTGTCAGGGGCCAGGACTGTTAGGGTGAGGACTGTGCTCAGGGCCAGCCACACTGTTGTGTATGAGTCTCCTACCAGCCTTTGAGGCAGAGGCTGTCCCAACACCCTATGACAGATGTGGAAACCAATGTACAGAAAGGATTAACTATCCCAAGCCTGGTTTAAGCTTCAGGAAAGTGTCTTTGAAGCTTCTAACCATGACCTCCACCCTGTCAGTGGTGTTTAAATCCTAAAGTGGCCGACTTGTCTGCCACCAGCAGCCTGATCTCTGGAGCCTTCTCACAGCCTATGCCCAGAGATTCTCCCTATGCCCAGAACGGCACTCTCCCGAGACTCTCCAGACAGGAGCCCTGCATCCCTGGCCTCTGCCCCACCCCACCTATTCCCAAAGGTGACACGATTGAAGCAGCTCACCCTTGATAATCAAGACAGCTTAGCTTGCCCCAGGAAGCATTTCTTCTCATACAAATCTGATTAACCTTGCAGTGAGCTGCAGGAGTTTGGTTTTGATCCGGACAAGAAGAGCTTCCCTTTCATCCTCCTGTCTCCTCCCCCTTCTCCTGGCCACTCTGCCTCCTCCTGAAGGCTCTCTCTCTGAGCCCAAGACTTCAACCTGCTCACACCACACCTCCAGCAAACTTTGCTGATACACCCCCCCAACCCACACACCCCCATGAACTCTTCTCTTTCTACCCCTCCCCTTCCCAAACTTTACAAAGAACTCCCTAGCTAGGAAGGTGGAGTTGCCACTTTGAGGACCCATGGGACAGGATGTGATCAGAGCCCCACCACTCATCATCTCAGCACTCCCCCAAAACTGCTCCCAGTAAACAGGACCCCAGTCACAACATGGTCCCGACTTCAGGGTTGCCCTGTCGTACTGACTCTGCCGCCTCCGTATCCCTTTTAGGTCCTACAGATGTAGATGAACTTGAAGTGGCTATTTCTACTCAGACACCCTGGACTGTCTCCACAACTTGGAGAAAGGACACATCTGGGGTGACAGGCAAGAGGACAAGCGGCAAGGCTGCAATGGCGAGTGGGCCACATCTCCAGGTTCCACTGCAGTGCCTCCGAGCAGGCACACAGGAACAGTAATTAGCATACACACAGCCACACATGCACAAATTGCAGAACCATTATTTTGTAATTTCCATAACGAGGCCTTTGGAATAATAATCAAGCTGAGGGAGAGGGAAGAAGCATGGCCCTCCCTGAGGAAGCTCAGATCTGTGCTGCTGGGTCCCAGGCTGAGCTCTCCAGGACCACATGGAAAAGAGCAGCTGGGCTCCAGGAGGCAGAGCCCTGACTGAACTCTCCTTTGACATGGGGCTTCTGAGTAGAGCCTCTCAGAATGCCTGTTCTAATGGGGTGAGGGACCGGGTGGCAGCAGGGACATGTAAAAGACTACATGTGGCCCCAATTCCATGAAGGCATGGTCCCATGGGCAGTGATATGGGTTCTTCATTAAATATAAACATGGTTCTTTTAGATAGAGGCATGGGTTTTATATGATGGGGTCACAGGTTCCATTTGGATGGAGGCAAGAGTCTTCCTTTGAATATACGCATGGATACCATAGAAGTAGAGACTCAGGTCCAGAAGGCACGATGGTTCTGCAGGCTCAGAGCTCTACAGTCAACTTCATACCCAGCCTCTGGGCATCTATTCTCTAATAAGACTCTACAATGGGCAGCTCACTAGCATTCTCATTTGCTTTTACTTAAGTCTCATTCTTAACACTGGCATTATCTGTGTTTCAGTGTTAAGACATTGAGTGCTATATTCTAGAGTGATGTGATGTCTGATTACAAGATCTCTTACCACAAGGACCTTCTTTCTGGCTGTAGGAACTAGAGAAAAGGAGAGTAATACAGAGAAGAAAGGGAGCTTGCAACAATCTACAAGAAAGCCTCCATACAAGATCAAACAAAGAGTTCAGGTTAAATCAAATTGGTGTTTTATTTGTTTGGTCACACTATCCAGCTCTGGCTGGTCCTTAACTAGTTGTGTAGACCAAGATAGTCTTGAACTGTCAGCAATCCCCACACCTCTGTCTCCCGAGTATTGGGATTATAGGCATGCACTACCTTTGAAGCCACACTAAAAAGGTACATTTCTCCTGCCTCGCAAGATCCTTCCCTCATTGGATCTTTTCAGGCCCAGCTCTGGTTAATGCAAGCACTTTGGATGTATGGTCAGCTTTTCCTGGCAGATAGCTCCCACCAGCTCCCACCTGGCTCTGCCTCTCTCACACAGGTGGTGCTGGTAAAACCTTCCTCTGTCCACGTGTCCATCACCACACTGGCCTTAAGGGAGACCCTTTCAAAAGTCCTGCCCTAGATGGTTATGATGGAAGCAGGTATAAGCTTGGCAGAGCTCAGGACAGATGGGCTCTAGAGTTGGACCTGGCTGCTGGGCCCTGCTGTCTACTACCACACATCACAGACACAGGATTAGGTGTGTGGCTGGTCCTTCTTGCCACACGGGCCAGGGATGTCGAGGCCAGTCTGGTTCCATCCTTCTAGAAGACAGGCAGGTGGGACTCTTGGAACATAGCTGCCACCGAGCATGGCAATGTTTCTCACTTCTTCCATCTGCCTCCTCTAGTTGGGCACAATGGCTGAGCTTGTCTTGAAGACTCCAAACTTCTCACATTAAGCCATTCAAATGAACTCTCAGAAGAAATCTGGAAACAGTGAGTGCTTGGGCTGCAATCCAGGCTCTGAGCTAATTGCTTTTTGGGCCCTGGACATCTGACTTTACCCTCTGGGCCTCAGTTCCAGCGTCTGCAAAATGGAGAGACAATAATAGTGTCTACTTCAAAGATGTAAGGATTAAAGGAATTGTCACCACAATGTGCTTTCTATAGCTTCTACCACATAAAAGGCCTCTGAATTCGGTCTCAGAACTCCGAGGGACTGGTCAATACTCAGAAGCAAGTAACTAAACAGATGGCAAAGATGAGCCTTCAGATGAATGCAGCAGTGTCTCTAGTCTCAGAATCCACCAAGTCAAATGCAGAAGGCCTCCACTGCTCCCAGGCCTCTTCCTCTAGCTGTTGTGTATAGCACTCAGACGGGCCTCCACAGTCTGCTATGGTTCCTCTTGTAGGGTTCCAGGAATATGTCACCACCCAAGCCTTTATGGCTGTCCCCATCACACATCCTTCATATTTTCTCTTCATCACAATCTGCCTGTCAGCTTCTCCTACCACACCTCCCCTTTCCCTCACTCTGAAGCTATTTCTTAACCAGTCTCAGCTCCACCATCCCATGGCCCAGTGGTGTATATACTAGAAAACAGTCATACCTGTCGTAGGAACCAGCTTCTGAACAATGGAGGAGAGGGCTGACCTGAGAGCTGGGAGAGAGGAGGGACATGGCTGCTGGGACAGGAGTGGGTTCACAGTGGCTGAAGGGAGCATCAAGCGGGGAACCTCTGCTATGTGAGTGACAGCCAGAAGAAGCCTGGGTAGGATGCTGTGAGCCTCAGCTGAGACTGACAGGTGAACTTGGGAGCTGCCTCTGGCTGTCATTCCTGTAGGGACAGGGTGACAGGTCCCCAGCACTCAGCTCTGTGGCTCCACACTTGAGAGGGGGGCATCAATGTTTCCAGGAGGCTGAGACGTGCTCTAAGAGGTTCAGAGGCTATTCTCCCCTGTTCTCTAACTCCCATCTTTCTTAAACAGCTTTATGGAGGTATAATTAATGTATCATAAAATTTGATGTAAATGTATAGTGTGATGGGTTTTAGTAACTTTATGGAGTTATGCAACCACTGTATAATATCATTTTAGAACAATTTCAATCACCCCCAAAAGTCACTTGTGCCCATCTGAAACATGAGCCCCCACTTCCTACTTCAGACAACCCTGAACTACTTTCTGTTTCCAAAGATTTACCTTTTCTGGATAGTCTATAAATTCACTGTATTGCTTTTACTGTTGTTTCTCTCACATCTCATATAGTTAAAGTTTATCCTTTTTTACTATTGCATTACCATTGAATGGATATACCACAATCTATTTATCCATTCATTACTTGGTGAACAGCTGTATAAGTCCTACTTTATGCCTATTATAAATAATGCTGCTGTGAACATTTGCATGCAAGTCATTTCTTGGACAAGTGTTTTAATCTCTTGAGTAGCAAGAGGAGGTAGAATTGCTGGGTCGTGTACTAAATTTATGTTTAATTTAAGAGATTATCAAACTACTGTCCCAAAGTGGCTGTGCAGTCTTACATTCACGTCAGGATTGTGCAAGACTTTGGGTTTTGGGGATTCAGAGATTCTGTGCATTCTAGCGAAGTAGCATGTTGTTGTAGTTTGAATTGCATTTTCCTGAAGACTAATGATGTTGAACATTTTTCTCTGGATATATTAATCACCTCTCTTTGCAGAAATGTCTATTCTGCTAATTTTAAATTGAGTTGTTTGACTTCTTATTCTTGCCCTTTAAGTGTCTTCCTCTATTTTGACCACAAGTTCCTTATCAGACATAGTCTGTGCAAATAGACTCTATCAAGTCTGGGTATTGTCTTCTGCTTTTCTTTTTTCTTTTTTTAAATTTATTTATTTATTATGTATACAGAATTGGGTCCAGATCTCATTGCAGATGGTTGTGAGCCACCATGTGGATGCTGGGAATTGAACTCGGGACCTCTTGAAGAGCATTCAGTTCTCTTAACCTCTGAGCCATCTCTCCAGCCCCAGTCTTCTGATTTTCTTAATGGTGTTTTCTGAAAAACCCAAGTTTCCACTTTATGGAATCTAAATCATCATTTTTTTTCCTATGTGTTACACTTTCGGATTCATAGCTAAGGAGTTACAATTTCTAAAGTTACAATTTTTTCAATAGAACGTCTAAATGTTTTATTATTGTTATTATTGTTGTTGGGGCTGAAGAAATGGGTCAGTAGTTAAGAGCATTTATTCCTCTTGTAGAGGGCCCAGCCTGGATATGCAGCACCCACATGGTGGCTCACAACCACCTGCAACTCCAGTTCCACGGGATCTGACACCCTCTTGTGTCCTCCTTGGGCTGCTGCAGAAATGGTGCACGCACTCAGACACACACACACACAGAAGATAAATAAAGAAATACATTTAAATTTTTTATTGTTATTGGGGTGTGTGTGTGTGTGTGTGTGTGTGTGTGTGTGTGTGTGTGTGTGCTGTAGCATGCTTATACGTGTAGGGGACAATTCCGTGGACTTGGTTGTCCCCTCCCACCAACATGCAGCAGTGTCTCTAGTCTCAAACCCCTGCTGTCAAGCTTACACTACAGGCGCTTCACCTGCTGAGTCACCTCAGCGTCCCTCACAGAAGCTTTATGCTTTCCTTTTCCTGTTTGGCTCTCATCCTCTTTGCATGGATATTTGTGTGGAGTATGAGGTAAGGGTCTCAGGTTGCTTTTCTTACACATGTATAAACACTTGACCCCACATTCTCCCTTCCAGCACAAGGAGCCTGCCTCTCAAGATGATTTCCAAACACGTACGTGACTGATTGCTTATCCCCAGCTGCCTCAAACAGGAGATAGGGCTACAGCACCCACAAGTACCAAGGAGAACAATTGGAGGGCTCCCCACCATGTGAGGGCCTTGCAGGTATAGACATAACCCTCCCTCCATCCCCCTCATTGTGGCCTACCCACCATTCATCCTCAACAAGAATTAATAGCCCACTGTGAGGATGGGGGGAGGGTGATGGGGAAGAGGCAGGACAGTAGCTTCCTGCTAGCTGCATCTCTCTTCCAACTCCTCTGAGAGGAGGAGTGGGTGTCCTATAAGCCACCACACCCCATTGTTAGTCAAGCCCTTGTCCCAAAGAGAGCACAGACTCCCTTGGCTCTAGCCACTGGAAGCAGAGATGCTGTGGTGGGGGAGAAGGCCACTCCCTCCTCTCAGAACCTCATCAGGTTCATGCAAACATCAGATAAACGGATTTTCTCCCCAGGGACTGGAGCCACATGCTGACAGAAATGGGGAAATCAGGGCTATGAAACCAGAGGACAGAGCACAGACAACAGCCAGTGGCAAGCCTGCTCATCAGAAAGCTCCCAGAGTGCTGTTATCGATTCCCAGGCAATCTAACCCTGGCAGACAAAAGGAAAATGCCAGCAGATTCTAGCAGTCTAGTTGTCTGAATTCCCAGACACTGGTGCTGCCAGGGCACTGGCAAAGTGGCCCCAGCCTCCAGGGAGGGCAGTGGTGGCAGGTGGGAGGTGGAGACAACTAAAGGTGTTACAGTCCCAAGGGGAATTCCTGGGTCCATGGAGGGTGGTATAGCTGTGAGCTAGACTTCCAAACAACTTCCTGTATCCAGCTTCTAGACTTTGCTCTTTCAGAAGCCATTAGATATCCCCTATAAACCTTTCCTAATCTAGTGGGCAACTGAAGTCTCCCCCATACCCCAGGAATATACTAAGGAAAACCCATAGAGAATTGCAAGCATTTTCACCACGGCTCCTTTTGAGTAGCTGTCTGGACTATATGTAGGGGTCACCTTTGGGGTACCATTCCACCCTCCTTGTGTAGGCCTTGCATTTGCCTTGTTTGAGCCCTTTAATGTTGTTCATGTGGCCTTTACAGGTAACATGTAGTAGGAAGGAAGGAGACACAGCACTCCAACTTGTAAAGTTTGGAAAGGACCTGATATGAGCTAGTGCCATCCCTTTCCATTCAGGTAGAGACGCTAGCCTGGGGGGGGGGGGAGTAGCCCACAGTCACAGCATAAGCCTGGCAGAGTGGCTCACATTTATAATCCCAGTGCTTGGAAGGATGCTGGGGCAGATGCATGAACTTGAAGGCCAGCCTGGGCACATAGTAAGTTCCAACCAGTCTTGGCTACAGTATGAGACTCTGTCTCAAAAAAAGCTAAAATCCAGGACTTGGACAATGTTTCAGTTTGTAAAATGCTTGCCACGTGGACAATGGTTCGGTTGGCAAAATGCTTGCCACACAAGCTTGAGGACATGAGTTTAGATTCCCGGCACCACACTAAAGCCAAGAGCTAAGCACACATCTGTAACCCAGCACTGGGGAGGAGGCCAAGACAGCAATATCCCTGGGGCTCCTTGGCCAGCCTGTCTAGTCAAATCAAACCAGTGAGCTCTGGCTTGAGTGAGAGACCTTGTCTCAGAAAGTGAAGTGGAGCCTGGTCAAGGAAGACAGTCTACCTGTGTCCTCCACATACATATGACATGTTCATGCCACACCAACACTGGGAGCACGCACACACACACACACACACACACACACACACACACACACGCACACATGTACATGCACACACATACACCTAACACACACACAGAGAGAGAGAGAGAGAGAGAGAGAGAGAGAGAGAGAGAGAGAGAGAGAGAGAGAGAGAAGAAACAAACAGAAACAAGGCCACAGCAGAGGATTCCAGGGCAAGCAGGTCAGCAGGGTGACTCTGGACTGGTAACCAGTGTCTACCCGGGAGAGAAACACATCAGTTGCTTTCAGTAATGAAATAAGTCAAGATCTAATTGCAACTGTTGTGTTCAGTAGCAGATGGGTAAAAGTATTCCTAACAGCAGGGACTGGGTTCTATTTACTCAATAAAACCCCAGAGTACTAAGGAAATATTTAAGGAATAGAATTAACCCTAAAACAAAATCATGCAAGGGTTTTGCATATAAAAATCTGGAGAAAGAAAAGACTAGCAATCTGTGGGAAGTTCTCAAGTTGCATGTGTTCACTTATCCATTCACTCAACAAGCCCCCCACTCACTGAAGTGCATCACGTGTGCTTCAATCTGTGCAGTCCCAGTGACACTCGAAACAAGTGTCCTCACTGATCTAGAGGATGGAGGGACCAACTCATTATTTTGAAAAGTGATCATGAGAAATAATCAGGCGCGTCTCTGCTTTTCCTTTGTACATAACCCCCTCCATGCAGGTAAATTTCTTCTTGAATATTCCAGTGAATGGCTGGGGAGATGTCTCAATGGGAAACCTGTCTGCTAATGCAAGCAACAAGATCTGACTTGGGCACCTAGGCACCCGGGCACCCGGGCACTGCACTCGTGTAAGAAGCTGGACACAGGAGCATGTTTCTGCAATCCCAGTTTTGGGGAAACAGAGATGGGGGGATCCCCAGGCCTTGCTGACCAGTTAGTCTAGACAAATTGGGGAGCTTTGGGTTCCATGAGACTTTGTCTCCAAAAATCGTGATTAAAAAGGTATCTAATATTGCCCTCTGACCTCCACACATGCAGGTGCATATGCATACACATACAGTTATGTACATACATAATAGATAGATGAATAAGTTAAACAATGAAGATACTCCAGTTACTACATAAGGAGTAGCAGCAGTGGAATGTTCACACTTTGCAACGCTGATGGAATCCTGGATTCTGGGCCATAAGAATCATGTCCTCAGCATCCCAGACAGAAAGACAGACAGATGCGCTGTGGCTCTATGCAAGAAAATGAGGCTGAAGTATAGTTTCCAAAGAAACGATCTGGATCCCATGGAGCCTCAAACTTCCTCTTTACAAGAAATGAGGAGGCCCAATGTGCCCACTAGACAATGCTACAGCTTGACAACCCAGACCAGGACATGCTTTGTGGGACAGACAGCCTGGTTTCTTCAAGGGACAGATTTTAAGAAAATTCAATAGACTCACAGAGAAAATATGGATTAAAAGATAACTTAAAAGATACTTAAAAGGTACAACAAGCCAATTTCAATTTAAGGACCTTTTTAGGCACCAGATGCAAACAAATAAAAACGAAAAATGAGACACTCAGGGAATTCTGAAGGCTCCCTACATATCTGATGGCAGCCAGGGAGGGTTGTAAATTCTCTTAGATATGATAATGGACTTGTGGTGATTTTCTCTAAAAAGCCCTTATCTTTTAGAGATACACTCTGAAATATTTACTGATAAAATGATATGATATATTGGATTTGCTTCAACATAAGGGCAAGAGAGAAATGGATTGGCCTTGGGTTAATAATTGTTGAGGCTGAATGATGGGAGGGAAGTGGGTTCTCTACTTTCGTGCATATTTTAAATTTTCCATTATGACTATACTCAGAAGTTATTTGAACTACTGTTGGATGACAAGGAGAGAGGGTGCCCTACAAAAGCAGACGATGGGAGAGGAAGGACTAGTCCTCTCGCTGGAGTTCCCACAGCTCTGAAGGGTAAGAAGGAAGAAGACAGCCAATGCTTCGGGAAGCAAGCAAGAAAGTTTCAGACAGTGGTTTGCTCCATTGCAAATGGAGTAGACAGAGTAGAGCTGGAGATGGCTCAGTGGGAAAAGGTGCCTGTCACCTAGCCGATGACCTGAGTTGGATCCCTGTGCCCTTATGACAGAAGGAGAGAACCCACTCCCCTGAGTTGTTCTCTGACCTCCATACACTTGCATGACAGGCATGGGTACACATACCCCATGCCTACACACACATAAACAAAAATAAAGTAAATGCAATAAAAACATCCTTTTAAAGAAAAAAAACAGGGCCAATGGAAGTAAGGAAGGGAGCCAAGGGGATAGTCCCTTAGACTAAGTCAGGGAAAGTCAGAAGCAGCCACACAAAGGACCTGCCTAGGATTGAGGTGCCCACTCAGTGGGTGAGAGAGCTTGCTGAATAAGCATGAGAACGTGAGTTCAAATCCCTAGAACCTACATAGAATATGAGGCCTGGTCTCCTGAGCCTATAAGCCCAGCACTGTAGGGGAGGGAGACAGGGGGATTGTTGGGGCTAATCCCCCAGTCTAGCTCCAGGTTTAATATGGGACTTTGTCTCAAAGGAATAAGACAGAAAGTGACAGAACAGGGCATCCAATGCCCTTTACTGGCTTCCATGCATGTACACACACACACACACACACACACACACACACACACACACACACACAGACTCAAACACACAAATAATAAATAAATACAAACAAATACATGAAGGACCTGTCTGGGGGAAGCTGTGACAAGTACTAAGGTCCTGGGGTGGGTATGATTATGTGATGTTCCAGAACAGCATGGAGGCTGGGGTGTCTGTAGGTTAGGGGGCTGGGCGTGGGAGGAATCAGCCTGAAAACAGAAGATGGGAAAAGGAACTTGGTTTGACTATGAAAGAAGACTGCTTTAAAGGTCAGAGTGGCTGGTTCCATTGGTTCTCTGAGGACAGCATCTGATGGCTGGGGACAGTGGACCTTCATGGAGGCAAGGACAGAAGTAAGAGAGAGAGACCAAGGTGCAGACTGGTTACTGCTCTGGAGATGAACCCCTAGAATTTGCAGTTGGATTGAAAGCACGGTGAGGAAGCTGTTGAGGAATGGAATAAAAAAAATCACCTAACTTTGCCTAAGTTCCAAACTGTGGTAGTGCCATGCACTCAGATGGTGAAAAGGACGTGGAGGAGAAAGCCCAGAGTTCTGTGTGGCCCACACTGTGTGTAAGATGCCTATCGGCCATGGGGGGTGGGAGTGTGGGGGGGAGCTGTCAGGTCCACAGGTGAATATATCATTCTGGGCTGGGCTGGAGATGCAAACTGAGGTGTCATTAGCATACAGATGGCATTTAGAGCTATGAGCTTTTCCACTCCTTTCCAAACTAAAGCACTAAGAGGAGGCCCCCAGAACCTCCAAGGAAATGGTGTTGGAACAAAAGGAGGTGTCAAACCGCTTTACATTTTCAAAGCCCAAAGCCTGGAGTATAGGACTCCTCACACTCAGGTCCACTACCACATCTCATTCTGAAACTGTAGCTTTCCTTTGTGAAGGCTGGAAAGAAACCACACAAATCCTGTCTCCCTCTCAGCGTAGTCAAGTCCTATCTTCTTCAAGAGTCATTTTATTCTTATGAAGCCTCCACATGTCTTAACCCAGTCGTAAGAGATTTCTCCTCTCTGGGTTCCTGAATCGGTATCTGAGTTTCATGTTGTACGGCTCCTCAGCTGATGCTGTGGTTTCCTGGACCAAGTCAACCCCAAAAGACTGCAGATGAAGATGGCCTTGTCTTTGTGTTCAGTTGAAGAAAATGAACACTCGGATCCTGGGCTCCCTTACAGTTCTGCAAGAAATCCTTCTGAATTGTTGAAGATCATGCCAAAGCCACAAGCCATGGCAAAGCCAAGTCACACCAGCAAAGGAAGGCTCCTTGGCTCTTGAGGGGAATAGCATTCAAGAGTGCATTACTCATGCCCCCAAAGCTTTCACACTGGAAAAAAGAGGCACACCCGGCTGCCCTGGGATATCTCCCATTGGTCAGCACTCTGCAGAAACACTTCTTCCAAAGTCCTTTTCCTTGGTTCTGAGGAACCCCTCACTCTGGCAAGGCCAGCAGCCTGAAAGAATGGCAACAGAGAACCTCACTTGGAGCTTGTACAACTAGTGACCCAAAGAAGGGTTTGCCTTAGCCCAAATCTTGGGGTCTTTTTTGGTTTTTAATTGAATTGATTACCATATGAGAGTGCACTATAAAGATTGATTCCGAATGGATGAAAGACCAAAATTTAAAAAGCTAAAACTGCAAAATTCTTTGAAGAAAAACACAGGCATAAATCTTCATGTCCTTGGATGGGGTAATGAGTTTCTCAGCAACGACACCAAAGCACGGCAACAAAAAGAAATAATAGGTAAATTGGATTTCATCGAAATCAAAAACTTTCATGCTTCAAAGGACACTATCAAGAAAGTGAAAAGACAAACCATAGAATGGGAAAAAAATATTTGTAAATTATATATCTGATAAGACTGTACCAATCAGGGTATGTAAAGAACTCTTATATCTCAACAATAAAAAGACAAATAGCCCAATTTAAAAATGGGCAGAAGTATAGAATAAACATCTCTGAAGATATCCCAATGGCCCCAATAAACATATGAAAAGACAATTCAACATCATTAAGGAAATGCAAAGCCAAGCCTCAATGAGATACTACTTTGCATTCAGGAGGATGGCTATAATAAGAAAGACGGACAATAAAAGCAACGAGGACATTGTTGGCTGGGATGCAATGATACTGAAAAGGAGTTTATCAGTTCTGGTAGCTAAGAATAGGCTTAGTGTGTGACCCAGAAATCCCAATCCCAGCTATATACCCAATAAAACAGAAAAGCTATGTCCTCACAAAAACTTGTGCACAAGTGTCAACATCAGCACTGTTTGTAGGAGTCAAAAAATAGAAATAAATTGAATCTCCATCCACTGATAAACAGATAAACAAGATGTAGGATATGTATACACTGAGATATTATTCAGTTGTAGAGAGGAATGAGGTTCCTTGTTATAGTCACAAGCTACCACCTGGATAACTTCAAAATGTGTTAAGTGAGTAAAGGCAGTTACAAAAGGCCATGCATATGTAGCTTCATTGATACAAAATGTTCAGAGTGGGCAAATTCACAAAGATGGACAATAGATCATGGCTGCCAGGGCTTAAGGGTGCTGAAAACAATGAGTGGCAGCTGAATGTATGTGGGTTTCTTTTTGGGGTGATGAAATGTTTTAAAATAAGATAGTAGAGATGTGTGCATGAATTTATGAAAACACTTTAAAGGGTTTTTTTTCTTACATGTGACCCAAATCACCACAGAAGGCTTGTGAGAGGGTGCAAAGAGCACTCTGGTACTCCTACTCCCCACTACTTCAATGGCTTGCCTCTGGCTCTCTTCACTAACACACAATGCCATCTAGGAGCTTAGGGTCACTATATCTGAGAATCAGTGGTCAGATGGACTCCCATCTCCTCCATGGGCACACTGGTGCCACAGGGACATGATCAAGGTCACAGGGTAACAGAGGCATGCAGAGAGTCTATATCTCCATATTTCAGTGTTAAAAGGCTTTCTAGCTCCTCTAGTCACTTAAGCCCCTGGGATGCTATTTTATTACTATATTGTCACCATCCTCATCAAACGCATTATTGTGCACATAGCTGTCCATCCTAAAGCAGGTGAAGCCCTGCCTCCCTAACACTGGACACACTGACAGGCTTTGCAGCAGGAATAAGCTGCTGCCTAATTCTCTCTCCTCTCCTGTCGCTGTCACCATGACCCTTTCCTTCCTCTCCCTCCTGCTTTCTCCACTCTGTGTTTCTTGAGTTGTTTCAAGCAGGTGGAGTTCAAGCTAATTGGTAGACCTGCTTGTAATAGTGTGAGCTGCCAGGGAGCAGTCCTGCAGGAGAAAATTGACCCATGTCACAATATCCCAGGGAATGTGGTACTCAGGCACTCTTAGTGACACCTGAATTCTAAATGTCAGCTTAGCAGCCGTGGAGCAGTAAATGATTGTGTTCCACTCAGAGGCAACTCCATCAGTAACGATATTTTTCCTGACTCTGATGTAAACCTGCTAGAGAAGCTGGGCCTAAGTTTCCTGGTTTCTTACCCTAGGACAGAATTTAAAAAAAAAAAAAGAAGAAGCCACTGGATACAGGGGACCAGCCTGATGGACACAATGCGCAAGATACGTGAGAAATGCTGGCTGATGCAACTGCCTTGGTAAGCTCCATATGGTTTGATTTTCATGGACTTGAATGGGAAGGACTACTGCCTTTCACACACCCCTTCTTTCCATTGCATTCTGCTCAGGTGTCACTGGGTATTCTTAGAGAAAAGCTTCCTGTGATCAAACAAGTCCAGAGAAAATGTCACACTCAACTGTATTGAAAGTCAGATCTGCTGGCCACTGTCACCAATGTTTCTCCACTAAACTATTGCAAGGTGAACAGCACATTGGAGTATGCAAGTTCTGAGGAGTCCTGTAGGGGATACACAGCAAGCATCCTGCATCAGTCTGGATAGAACCCTTCCCTGAAAAACTTCCATCTACTAGGAACCTGAGCTCTGTGGAGCTTGGGATGCTGTGGCAGGGCCCCAGTTACAAGAGGCAAGTGGGTAGGATGAGACAGTGACAGCTAATGCTGAAGAAGCATGCTTAGCTTCTGATACTGGGGACCAGTGAGTCCCAGGTGAGATGATTTTAGAGTCTATGGCTTTACCAATGATGGTGAGATGGGTAGAATAGATGGAGAAACCTTCAGGGAAGTAGAATGATGCCTACCTCAGAGGTTAATATGGGCAAAGGCCAAGAGATGCTTTCCAGGTGGCATTAATACCTGGAGGGAGGAAGAGCCCAAGATATTCCCCCAAGAACTGCAACAGTGGTAAAAGAAATAAAAAGAAGCTGGCAGCAGAGCCCCTAGTGGGGCCTTCATCCTAAGGCATGAAGATGCTCAGTGACAGCGAGGCAGAGACAGAAGAAAGGTGGGCAGAACCCAGTGTCTGCCAGGAAAGCCATCGTTCCCATTCACAGCACGGCCCAGTTTGTAGAGGAGTTAGACATCAGTGTTGGGATGAGGGTACCTCATTCACCTTCCGCCACATTCAGCAAGCGAAGTTAAGAGGAGAGGCCTGAGAAAGACTGTTGATGCAGACAGAATACCAGCCCCAACCCAGAAGACTGAATGACGGACAGAATGTATCAGCCCCAACCCAGAAGCTCAGGGCTCCTGTGCTCAGCACTACCTGGCTTTTTCCAGGTTTATTCCTCTGTCTCCCAATCTGTCTGTGTGTGGTCCAGCTAAGATTTTTTCACTTGGCCTATTCCCCTACCCACCCTATAGGTCTGGTTTCACCCCAGAGAACCACTGGTTTTGGAGGGGGCACATTGTGGGCAAAATCCAATATTTCAGTATGTGATTGCTCTTTACAGCTGATCAAATGTGATTTTCCAGTTGAGAGAGAAAAATAAACTCACTAAAATAAACGAGTTAAATGGAAGCCGCTAACCTTTAAGACAAAGGATTCCCACCATGGCCTGAGCAGGTGGGGGCTCCATTTTCTGGGGTGTCCCGTGAAAGGGCACGCTTTTGTATAGCTGTGCTTCATACAGTATATGTGTGTAGACACAGACAAGCACGACACAGTGCACATGTACCAGGGAGTCTGACTGTGACCTTGTACAATGTGGTCACCACACTCCGAGAACCTGTGAGGAAGAGTGACCAAAATGGAAAGGTGACAGGATGAACCCCTCTGACTAGATGGACAGGGGAGCCAGCTCCAAGATGGCCGAGTCCTTTGGGGAGGGAAGGAGGCCAGACGGGAGGGAACTAGACTTCCTCAGAGTGGGGAAGATGGGAAGAGACAAGATAGGGGGTAAATTAGGAGCAGAGCACAGAGGCTCTGGGGAGGTTGTATATCGAAAAAGGGCTGACTGCACAAATGTGAAGACCTGAGTTTGATTCCTAGCACTAGAGTTAAAAATAAGGCAGGAAAAAGCACAGGGACAAATAGCCAAATGAATGGAAACATATGAACTATGAACCAATAGCTGAGGAGCCCCCAACTGGATCAGGCCCTCTGGATAAGTGAGACAGTTGATTAGCTTGATCTGTTTGGGAAGCACCCAGGCAGTGGGACCAGGTCCTGTTCTCAGTGCATGAGTTGGCTTTTTGGAACCTGGGGCTATTACAGAGATATTTGGCTCAGCCTGGGAGGAGGGGACTGGACCTGCCTGGACTGAATCTACCAGGTTGAACTCAATCCTCAGGGGAGTCTTTGCCCTGGAGGAGATGGGAATGGAGGGTGGGCTGGAGGGAAGGTGGGGGGGGGGGCGGTGGGAGGGGGGAGAACAAGGGAATCCGTGGGAAAAAAAATAAGCTGGGCGTAGGGCATACAACTCTAAACCCAGCACTGGGAGGCAGAGACAGGTGGGTTTCTGGGGCTTGCTGGCCAGCCAGTCCAGCAAAACCGGAGAGCTCCCTGTCTCAAAAAACACGGGGTCGGGGAATGATGACTGAAGGAGACCTTTGACATCAGCTTCTGGGCTCCACTCAGATGCTCACACACACTTGTTCTCTCTCTCTCTCTCTCTCTCTCTCTCTCTCTCTCTCTCTCTCTCTCTCACACACACACACACACACACACACACACACACACACACACACACACAATGGGACAAATGGAGAAAGAGACAGAGGGAGAGGGGCACAGAAAGAAGAAGGAGACAGAACAAATCAGTGACACAGACATAATGGAGCCCTTTCACGGGGTCATCTGGTTCTAGGGAGCATGCGGAACTGGGAGCTAAGGCATCAGGGACTTGACAACTGGAACTAACTGTTGAGGTACACCAGAAACTCCTCAAAGGAGAAGAGAATAGAGAGGGAAGAGAGGAAGGACAAAGGAGAATGGAGACGGCAAGGAGGGCCTCAGTGCTAGATGCTGGAGGCTCCAGGTCACCTCCCAGAGGCTCCCCACAGCTTTCTTTTGGCCTCTGGCTTCTGTTCTCCTTCCTTTAGCCCCTTTCCTATAAACAGTCCTCATGCAGGGCCGTCTGCTGGGATGGAGGGCACTCTCCAAAGTTATCCTGAGCAGCACATGGCACCAGGAGCTCATCTTTACACCTGTCTAGGAGCCCGCACTAGCCCCGTCCTCTGCCCTAGCTCCCTCCTCTGCCCAGGCTTTTACTCCTGGTATCAGGAGATTCCTGGTGTGGCAGCTAGAAGGGTGTGAGGGTCTGAGCACAGGTGCTGCTTTATCAGGGGTCACTGAGCCTAAGGGGGACTTCCAGTCCCTCTGCTCTAGACAAGCAGATGTCCTTCCCCCAGTCTGCACAGGTGGGCACAGAGCAGAGTGGGGAAGGGGCCGGTGTTCCTGAATATCAGACACATTTCCAGGAGTCTTCTTCCAGAGCAGCAGCCCTTGGGGCTCTCACCCGACCTTGCCTCCTCTACACCCAAGGCTCCCTGCTAGCAATTACCCCTGCTTGCAGAGCCCAGCCTCCTGCCTTGAATCCACTCCCCCACAGCCCGCCTGTCTCATCTGTGTCTGTGAGGGCTCCAAGAAACCCCAAGCATCTTTGTGTGGAAAATGCATTAGAAAGCATGAAGTCTATTGGAAATCTAATGAGATCAGAATAGAAAAAGAAAGACAAATTCCACTTCTTTCTCCTACTGCTAGCTTTGATGCTACTCTAGGGAGTCTGGGAGTGGGTGGGGTTCTTTGTACTCAGAAGTGCCCTGGATGAAAGTCAGCCGACCTCAATTCACCTTCATGCCAGCTCTGGTTCTTTGGTGGGGGTGTGGTGTGTGTGGAGTGGGGTGGCAGGTAAACCAAGCTCTGGGAGTAAGGCAGAGTGCATTTCATCCCCTCTGCCTGTAATGGATTCTCTCTGATTTCAAAAACCCACTGAGTGCCTAGGTTCCCTGCTGCAGAGGGAGCCCTACCTTCTTCATGCCTAATAGATGGAGCCAACCCATTGGGCCACTGGATCTGCTGAGAAGAACTCAATGCTCCTCTGATGTTTGAGATTATTGGCTCAATGGCCACTTAACAACTGGCAGCCTGAGATACTTTCTGAGGGTAAGTTGTACAATGGGTGGGCTGCCAGAGTGGAAACTTTCAAGCCAGACCAGAGAGTGGGAAGGAAACCCTAGAAAGAGACCCAGAGAAACACTGTGATGTTCCCTACTCTCCTGTACTCTGGGCTTCAGAAAGGAGTCTAAATACAAAGAAAAGAAAAGAGCCTCCCTAGATGGAGGATAGAAGATAAACCCCTCCTCAGCCTGCCCACAGTGGGTCCCTGTACCAGCCACCCTTCTTCAGACCTGTGCAGAGTAGCCTCACACATGGACCCCAAGACAACCACCTGGATGGTAGATGTCTGTCAGCACCAATGTGAGGGCAAACATCCTCTAAGGGTATGAGAGGCTTGTGTTGGACTTTTACATTCATGACTCTATTTATCAAACACCCCCGTGAACAAACAAGGACACATGGAGACAGGCTTGCTCAGGTCAGGGAATTATCAGGACGACTTGTATAAAGGAACTTGACAGTCTATATAAGAAGTCACAGAAGGTACCTAGGCCAGCAGAGTGGATGACTAGGTTGGGAACAAGCTGGCTCTTCTCAAGGTGAGCTCAGTCACTCACAGGGTGGCTTTAGGGGACAGGTCACTAATCTGTACCTCCGTGTTCTCACCAGAAAAAAAAAAATGAGAGTTATAGCACCAACTCCATGAGGTCACAGCTGGAAAGAAGCACGGACTGAGCCCCTGGAGAGGACTTGACAGACGGGAGCCAGTGCTGTGGTTGAGAGGCTCCCCAAATAGATAACTCACAAGGCTGGCTGGGATTTAGGTACAATATGTTCTCTGAAGTGTTGTGCATGATCATTTTTGGAAAAACAGATACAAACCAAATGTCCAATGTGAGAGAAATTGTTCAGCAAATGGTATAATAATACCCAAAGGTAGACAGCCAAATGGGCAGCCATTAAAAAAAAAAGGTTCTCGATTCTGTTTTTCATATCAACATGCTTAGAAGAGAATGTTACGTCCAAAATATCATCAACTAGACAAAGAGTCTATAAGGGAAAGAAAACACACCAAAATGTGTGCGCTCTATTGCCCGCTTCTTCATTATATTTAACTTCTCATATTTTGGATGGTAGACATCTGTTAATTCCAGACTAAAGTTTTAACTTATTGAAACTGAAATGAAAATGAAAGCAGAAGGAGGTTAGGGGAAGAAGGAAGCAGAAAGACCAACACCGGCCTTTGGAAGAAGCACCTCCACCGTGAAGAAACACACGGATGGGATGAGGCCCATGCAGAGAGGAAAATCGAGTCCTGTGATAAATCTGAGTTTATGAGGAATGAATATGCAGTGTTGGTGAAAATTGTGTTGTGTCTGGAAAAAAAGAACGATAAATATGTATATGATGTAAATCTCATAATAAATCTGTGAAGATCTTCTGAGCTAACAGCCATGCAAGCTCACACCAAGAGGTCTCTCTGAGCTGTCTCCAGGCGATCTGGGCCATCCAGCAATGAAGGGGCCATGTCTGCCCTTGAGGGAGGTATACCCCCTCCTCCACTGGGGTGTAATGTCCTTTGAAGCCCTGGCAGGCACAGTGAAGTGAGGACCTCAGCATGTGGTGCCCCTTCCTGGCATGTTTCAGAGCACTCTCAATTTCTCCCTTCCATGCCTGGCTTTCCAGCTCTCTAGGTGGCTGCATCTCATCTTCTGCTCCATCCCGTTCTGCTTCAGTTCCATGTCAAGCCCCATTCCTCCACAATGAATCCAGAATTAAGCCCCAGGATTAGGGCTCAAACAAGAAAAGAAATGGTCACTGAATAAGAACAAATTGTATGCTGCACCTTGTTCAGGGACCTTGGGCCCAGCAGTGAGTGTTGCCTCCTTGAGCTCAAGGAATCACGTGTCTGGTCATAGCCAGTGAAGAAGCTCTGTGTCTTGAATGATGAGTAGGATAACTCTAAAATTATTTTACAGAACTGAATTGCTCGAAGGAGAATTTTAGAAAAACAGAACATTCCCCCTTCTCCCTCTCCTTACTCTTCAACCTCCCGTACACACATACACACACACACACACACACACACACACACACACACACACACACACACACACACACACTGTGGCTGATGGCTATTTCAAAGGCTATGAGGGGGACCTGCAGGCTAAAGACTCAGAACGAGCTGAAGTTCAAGGAAGTTACCACTGGCAAAATCCCTTTGTCATTGTGAGGAATCAGTCGTGTGTGTGTGTGTGTGTGTGTGTGTGTGTGTGTGTGTGTGTGTGTGTGTATACTGATGCATAAACATGTGGTTAAACATGTCTGTTGAGGCCAGAGGACAACTTCAGGTGCCATTTCTCAGGATGCTGGCTTTTTAAACCTTGCTTTTTGAGACAGGGTATCATTCACCAGCCTAGAATTTGCTACTTCAGCAAGGCTGACTACAGTAAACCCAGGCATCTAACTGTCTTTGCCCTCCCTATGTACCACCATGACCAGTGGTAGATATGGAACTCAAGTCCTCATGCTTCCATGGAGATCACTTTAGGGGTCATCTCCCCATCCCAGTCTTTTGCTTTTGTAAAATTAACACTTTCAACTGATTAAGTCCTACTCACATTAGGGAAGGTCATTTACTTCAGTCAAAGTCTACTTCTTTACATGTTAATCTCACATAAAACATACTTTCGTGGAAGCATCTAGAACAGTGTTTGACAAAATGTCTGATCCTGTACCTTGCCACATTGACACATGAAGTCAGTCACCATCCCACCATTATATTTTTATGAGATGGAAAGACAGTCTTCAGCAATACCTTGCTTTGGCCTAGAGCTGGCAAAGCCTACACTCCAATGTAAACCCTTGAGTAAACGCCATCTTCTTTTTACGCTTCCCCTTTAAATCAGAAGCAAGCTCATGCTGCTCCGGTTTCTGTTTCTCTGACTTGCCTTTTACTCTGCTCTAGAGGTTTCCAGAGCATATCTCAACTCAGAGACCATCTTGAAAAAGATGTCCATCATGACGACCAACTCTGAAGCATCCCCAAAACTACTTCCAGCACACACCAGGGAAGCAAGCACTCTCCCAAGATGCTCACTCAGTGGACCCACTTCACATTCTGAACGTTTCACACAACAACATTATGATTGCCTTTGTAACTGGCCACTCAGATCTCTCTAAAAGGGTCTGGAGTTCTCCTTTTAGATACATATATAGAACCAACCCTTGTTTCCCTAAGACAGACTAACACTGTCTTGGCAAATGGCATGTGCTCAGCCCTGAGGTTGGCCCATATGAAACCATTAGTATATAACCTATAGAAACAGCATATTCATATGGTGGAAGAAATAATCCAGTCATCTCTTCCTGGCCAGACCTCACTTCTCCAGTGTTCTATCCTCCACCAGAGAGAATTTCCTCTCTCTCTCTCTCTCTCTCTCTCTCTCTCTCTCTGGATGGGAGTGAAAGATGGCCTTATTATAAACATTCAGAAGCGATTTGAGAAGTGACAGCATCTCTTAGAGCAATGAGGTGATGCATCCAGCTGCCTTCTCTGCCGTTTAACTTCCTGACAGGAGGCCCAGAACGTAAGGAAATTGATTGTCCTGTACAAAGTCAAGTAAATAAATAGCAATGCTTAATGCAATCATTTTCCATATTGCCTCATCAAAGCCCACACAGTCAAAGCCATTTATGAATTCCGTAGGTCCCTCCTGTTGTCATCTTTTCAGCACGCCACTCTCAAAGATGCCTTTAGGTGGGGAGAAATGGGAGACGAGGTGCTAATCAATCTTGAAGCTATGATCGGAAACGATTTGGAAGGAAGACAGCTCGCTCGAGCCATTCCTAAATTCAGGCAGGAAACCTCCCAGGCACTAAGTCATTAAGAGAATCATAGGGAGAAAGATGGGAAATTCATCATTAGGAAATAACATCTCTGGGTCCTTTGTGTTCCTCTGAATTTATTAAAAAAAGAAAAAAAACTTTCGAAGGTGGTTAGGACCCCAACTCAAGGTAAAGGTAGGCTGGACTGAAGTGTTCCTGCTACTAGAGTGTTGAGTTTCTTGTTCCCTTCCTTTCCGCCATTCTCAAAATGAAGATTGCAGAGTCCTAGAAAATCAAGGATAGTTAGATTCTTAGCTAGGACTGAAGGACAGACATCTGAACTATTCTATCAGAACATGAAAAATGTGGGCCGTGGAAGTGGCTCAGTGGGTGAAGGGCTGGCCACACAAGTGTGAGGACCTGAGTTCAGATTCTGAGAATCCACATAAGATCAGATGTGATCCCAGCACCTCTATCATGGAATGGGAGGCAGACACAGAACCTCAGAAGTCACAGACCAGCTGGCCTGGTGTATGTACATAGCAGCCAACAGCAAAAGACCCTGTCTCAAAATGGTAGACCTTGAAAAACAACACCCAAGATGGTCCTTTAGCCACACATATAAAAACACACAGATACATACATTGTACACATATTCACAGAGATGAAAACATTCAAAATGTAACATGGTTTTAATAAATATAAATTGATTTTAACTTAAAAGATTATCCTTTATTCATTATGTCTGTGATACCTGGAGATAGAGTTAGGTTACTTGACTTACAGAGTAACATGGCTGTAAACAGTCTTGATATTTTCAGAACTCTCACAAATGAGTCACACTTAGTTCCAAGGTTAGGCTCTCAAGTCAGTAAATAAAACAAAAGCACATATGGGAAGTTCTCCACCATCCATCCATGATGGCTTGAATTTGTCTCTGTATTCTCTTACAATTTGCTACCTGACGATAATTCATACCAAAGCTGATATAAGCAATGGAAACCCAACTGCCCATGAACTTAAACTCCAAAGGGAATGCACTGACTATGAAGGTAAGGGATGGATGGAGGCAGGCCTCACTCTCAGGGTGAGACTCCTCAGGGTCCTTGTCCTGGAGTTACATCAGAAGCTCACAGGAAAGCCATATCATGGACTATGGGACAAGCCAGACTCTGCCCTTTGTCAAGTTACCAAGCAGAGAGAGCACCCAGAACACACAATCAAAGACTTGGAACTTAGTTCATGAACCATGATTTCCTCAGGGGCAGGAAAAATTTACCCAAGTAGAACCTGAGTCAAAGTTGGTTCTCAGGACAATCTGATGGACAGGCAGATACTCACACCTTTATGAACATACTTTAGGGTGTAGGAGTTCTGAATCGTGGCTCCTTAAGTACCTGAAGTTCCTCTGATAAAGAAATGGAGTTAGGTATTTCCTAGCATAGAGAGTGTTGAAACCATTTTATATGACAGCCTCTATATTACACTGCTTACTGGACCAAGGCCTTCAGAAACTGTCTGCTTTCAATTTCTGTCTCTGGAGATTCAGCCACTATGGTGTAGAAGAAAGGACAGGTATGGATACTGTAAAACATAGCCCCGATTGACTTAGCTAACAGTCAGCAACACCTCCAGAACTGTGAGGAAAGACACCCTCATGACTACCCCACATGAAACAATCATCTGAGCGCAGGTGTATAAAGGATAGTGAAGAAGTGTTGAGTGGAGCCCAGTAAACTCCCAGGGGTATGATGAAGAATCATGGCACTACTGTCGTTCCCATGAATGCCTGTGCTTTATAACAGATCATCAAAACAGACTAAGTGACTAAAGCTGTAATAGGAATCAAAGATTTAGACAAGGCAATGCTTTTCTTAATAGCAAAAATAAAACCTGATTAGATCTCTATCTAACTTGGCTTCTGGGAGCTGTCTACTGGTAGGCAAGAGGAAGCATAGACAGTGATTATAAACAGGGTACTACTCCATTTAGACCCCAAAGATCCCAAGGGCACGGTGATCAGAAACGCCTTCTGTAGAGTCATAGTAGATAGGTGGCTTCAGTATCCTAAAGGAAGCAAAGGGCTGGAATGCTGAGCTCCACGGGTCTCCATGGCTGCTAGAAATGTGTGCTTGGTAACAAAGCTTACACTGTGATCAAGTAAACATGACTCAAGTGATGGCTGGGCATATGAGCTGTTCTATGACCTACACTCTGATGACAAGGCACAAAACTGGAAAAAGCAGAAGCCTCTGGGATCCATGACAGTGTGACACTTCATGCCACATGGGACTGGATCTCCACATATGGGAACAGAGTAGTGAAGGTGGTGACGTTAGCCATTCTGCCCCTTATAATCCACAAAACCCACTCCAAAGGAATTATCAACCCTGCCACTGCTGACATTTGGAGATGAATGCCTTGTTTTGTGGGGAAGGAATGCCCTTGCTTTGTGGAGTGAAGAACAATATTATATCTTCCCATGATTATCCAATATACCCTCTTATTATGTGTGTGTTTGTGTGTGGGCTGCATATGTGTGGAGACCAGAGATGAACACTGTCTTCCTCAATCACTCACCACCTTGTTTCTTGAGACAGGGTCTCTCTCTGAACCCAGAGCTCACTGATTCAGCTAGTAAGCCAGCAAGCCCCAGGGATCCTCTTGTCTCTGCCTCTTCAGACCTGGGATTACAGACATGTGCTACCATACCCAGCTTTTTCACTTGGGTACAGGAATCAAACTCAGGCCCTTATGTTTGTGTGACAGGCAATTTACTGGTTAAGCTCTTTCCCAACCTCCTACCTTCCAGTTTTGAACATCAAAGTATTTCCAAAAATAAATGTTTGTTAAGGGCAGATGAAAAGGCCAGTGAATAAATGAATGAATGAATGAATGATGGCACTGCAGACATACACCCTGCCCCTGAGTTCCGGGTGCTTAGTGGAGAAGAAGCAGTTAATGGGTCAGCCAGTCCTCCAAAGGCCCTGAATCCTCAATGGGTCTTGCTGGCTGTGCAGTTTGATGCTTTTCCAATTAGCAAAAAAACTTGCCGATGCCAACAGACCTTGAATAGGGTCGCAGGAATGGGTCCGCTGATAAGCCAGGCCCATGAGTGTGACACCAGGAAGCTCAAGCACCTGTCTGACTGGGCACCGATTCAGTCTCTTTGTCAAAGTCTCGATTTGGAGTGACAGGATCTCACCTTCTGTCTCCCCAGCTGCCATCTGCAAAGGTCACTCGCTCTAATTTGCCTGGCGTTCTTCCTCTCTTGACCCTTCTCAAAACTGTCACGTCTCTCTTCCTATTCCAGCCCCATCAAGGCCTTTTTTTTTTTTTTTAGTTCACTGGTCTGTTATGTACTGTTCCACACTAGGGTGAGTTCGGTGAGGCTTCAGAAATAAAGGTCAACAGACTTTCACGAGAGAGAGGAGAGGAAAAGAGGAGCCTTGGGAACCTGTCCTTCCATGGCTTTGCGTGACTTTCTGCTCCCTCTGACTCAGCCACACTCACTATCCTGAGCTTAAAGCCACAGAATGTGGGCTAGGGTTATATCTGTGGGCAAGGAGAGTTGGGTAAGACAAGTAAGTAGACATAACACGGCCTAATCTTCCTCCCTTTAAAATAGGGAATGCACTGCTTCCTAAGTGTTTAAGCCTCGCTGCTAAGCCCCAGAGAGTAGTCTCACATGACCTGTTTGCAGTCCATGGAGTCAGTGTGACAGTCTCTATGAGAGAGGAGAATAAAAGATACTTTGAAGTCCTTGATCTTAGGGGCCTCAGAGTCTTCCGAGGGGCTTGTCAAGACACAGATTGTTTGGTCTACCCCAAAGTTTCAGATTTAGGAGGTCTAGTCTGGTGTCAGGAAATCAACACTCCTCACTCAGATTATTAGTACCTTAGAATAGAAAGCAAGCAGTTCACCAGATCCATACCACGAGGCAGACCTGGACAGAGACTACTACACACTTCTGGCATCAGAGCCTAATGTCTTAACCTGGTATTTTAGGTAACCTTGTAAGCCAGAAGACCAAAGATTTACAGATAGAAAGACAATCTACCATCTCACTCATTAAATGTTTGTCAAGCTTGGCCCATTTTCCCAGTCATATCCTTTTTATGAGGACACCAACTAAAATGAGAAGTCATCTTTAAGGATCACGTATGGCCAGCTAAGGACGACACTCCTACACTATTGTGATATATAATGCCAGTGAAGTGCCAGAAGAGCTACAGGTTAGACCGAATGTCGGTCTGTTCTTTGAGGAGTAGGCCAATAGTCCTCAAAGCCCTCTTGGTTTCATGGGTACCTTTGACTCTTGTTGATTCATCACATAGCAACACAAAGAAAGTTTTAATGAACATACTTTTCAAACGCAGCATGTAGCATGTTATGCCTGTATCAACTGAAGGCACCTAGGTCTCCATTGCTTCTGTACTCAACCTGATGATGCTTTACCTTGGTTTAATTAAATTAAGAAAAGTGACCTCACAGATGCACAGTGATGTTGTCACAAAACTTGGTGAGTTAAGTTGAAAGATGGTACCTTAAGCTTAACCAATGAAATATTTGCATTGTTACATTTTTAACAGCATCTATCCATTTTGAACTTTGATGGAATTTTTTCTGAATAATTCAGTTCTAGGTCATTTCATAAATACCAGAACTGAGTTATGCAGTACTTCTGAATGCTGATACATGAAATCATGAAACTACAGAGCTGGGGATGTGGCTCAGTTGGTAAAGGGCCTGCCGAGCACACACCAGGTAGCAGATTTTATCCTCAGCACTGCATAAACTGGGTACAGTGGATCACACCTTCAATACCAGCATTCAGGAAGTAGGACCAAGAGGATCAGAAATTCAAGGTCATGCTTGGCTATATAGAGAGTTCAAGGCTGGTAGGGAGTACATAAGACCCTATCACAAAAACAAAATTATATTTGTCAGAATAATCTATTAAGTAACAGGCACTTGTTAGGTTTACTGAAACACAAACTTTTATTTTAAATCTCAAATTCAATCATTGGTAGCTCTTGTCTTGTAGCAAGGAGCCCTTTCTTTTATTTCCAAGAAAAGATTTGCAAGTCAGGATAGTCTGTGTTTTATTATTTCTTCAAGTAAAAATAGTATTCTGGGTCTAAGGAAATAGCTCAGTGAGTAAGAGCTCTTGCACAAGAGGGAAGACCTGAGTTCACACCCCAGTACTCATGAAAAGGGCAGGTGTGTCCACATGCCTGCCTAGAATCCCAGAGCTAAAGGGGGAAGAGACAGGAGGTTCACTGGGGCTTGCTGCCACCAGCATAGCTTTAGGTTCAGTGAGAGACCCTGTCTCAAAGGAATAAGTTAGAGAATGATAGAATTGGACACCTGACATCCTCCTCTGGCCTCCATACATGTATGTGCAGGCATGGGCACACACACACACACACACACACACACACACACACACACACACACACACAGACAGAGACTGGTTCAGTTTGCAGCTCAAGTGCTCTGCTTGAGACAATCAGATATACCACTGAGGCCCTTTATCAACACTCAGCATTTCATCATACAGAATATTAAAGGCTCTAGGGTAAGGATTTCACAAAATCACCAAATATTGGCCAGTTTGTTAAGGAAATTCTTATATGATAGTGCCTTTTATTTGATCTTATTTTATTTTGTCTGACTAGCAAGAGACAGAGGACATGATGACCACCAGAACATTTTGGTGTCACTAGAGACTGGACCCTAGTCAGTCAGCAGCAAGCTTTCTTATTGGTGGCTTTCTGCACAATCCACACAAACATGAGCACAGCAAGGGGCATCTCCAAGTGTCCTTAGGACCTCCTGAAGGCTCTCTGGGGCTTCTGTGGAACTGTCTTTCATAGCCACAACGCTTTAGAAGCATTAAATTCCTCTGCATTCCTCAGGCATCCCCTGAACAACCACTTAGCTTGTTTAATGCCTCAAAATATTAAAAGCACAAAGGTCAAAGTGGGGGAGAAAAAATACATTTAGGGAAAACCCATTTCTATATTGTAATGCATGAGCTAAGAATATAGTCGAATTAAGCAGGGACTTAATTTAGCTTAAATGGCATCACTTTAAAAACAGCCAAATGTGTTCCGACATTATAGGCCTAATTAATATGTTTTCTAGTAATAATCAGTACCATTTATCAAACATTCATGAAGGACTAGGCATTGTGCAGACAACCTTTGCCTACATTATCTTGTTTGATCTTTTCAACAACCCTAGGAAACAAGCAAAATTACCTGAGTTTCCAAAGACTCGGGGGTGGGAGTGAGGAAAAGTGCCCCATACTAATCACGAATGATACAGAAACAGATCTGGGATTGAAACCTTGGTTCTATCTGACCTTAAAGCCACGTATGTGTATCTGCATCTCTATGTGTATGTGTATGCACATGTATGTGTGTGTGCATGCATGTACACCTGCATGTATATGTGCACAGATATGTGCATATGCATTGAGGCCAGAAGAAAACCTATGGTGTCATTCATCAGTTGTGGTGATTTGAACGAAAATGCCCCCCATAGGCTCACATATTTTAATGCTTGTTCTGTAGTTAGTAGAACTGTTTAGGGAGGATTAGGAGGTGTGGCCTTGTGGGAACTGCCTTTGAGATTTAAAAAGTCTATACCATTTCCAGTTAGTCCCCCCACCTCACTGCCTTGGGCTTACTGATCAAATATAAGCTCTCAGCCACTGCTCCAGTGCCATATCTGTCTGCCTGCTGCCACGTTCCCCAACATGATGATCATGGGCTCTACTATGCTCTAGAATCATGAGCCCCAAATTAAACACTTTCTTTTCTAAGTTTCCTTGGTTATGCCTGCCTGCCTACCTGCTGTCATGCTTCTCATCATGCTGGTCATGGACTCATCCCTGAAACTATAAACAAGGCCTCAACTAAATGTTTTTTCTTATAAGTTGTTTCAGTCATGGGGTCTCTTCACAGCAATAGAAAAATAAATATATTTTTAGTTTGGTTTCTTTTGCTGTGATAAGACACCATGACCAAAAGCAACTTGGAGAAGAAACGATTTATTTCAGCTTTCAATTGTAGCCCATCATGAATGAAAGTCTGGCAGTAACTCCAGGTAGAAACCTCGAGGTAGGAGTTGAAGCAGAGGCCATGGAGAAATGTCATCTACTGGTTTGCTCCTCCTGGCTTGCTCAGTTTTCTTTCGTATACACCCCTGGACCACCTGCCCAGAGGACAGCACTATTCATAGTGGGCAGGGCCCATCCACATCAATCATTAACTAATAAAATGCACCACAGGCTTACCTACAGGCCAATCTGATAGAGGCATTTTCTCCGCTGAGGTTTCCTCTTCTCCAATGACTCCAGCTTGTGTCAAGCTGCCAAAAAACTAACCAGCACACCATCATCCAGATTTCTTTTTTGAGAGAGAGTCTCTCACTGGACTGGAATTTCAAAGTAAGCTAGGCTGGCTGGCCAGCAAGCCCTAGACATCTGCCTGTCTCCACCTCCTCAGCTCAGGGATTACATGCATACAACTATGAAGGAATTTTTTGAGGTGGACACTATGGATTGAATTCAGATCCTGGTGTAAGCACGTTACCAACTGACAATCTCAGTAGCCCTGAAGCTATATTCTTAACCTCTGCTCTGCTGCACACTGAGTCCTGCTAACCCTACAGTTCATGCTGAGATAGCTCTGTGTGCTGAGGCTAGATACTGTCATTATCCACAGGGACTGGTCACTTGGTGGACACAGGGAGAGCTGCTCATCTCCAGGAGAGCACAGCTTGGTCACACTTGCACATCATTCAGGAGATGTTTGTTTGTTACAGTAACAATGGTAACAATAGACTCCTCACAAACCATCCTGCTTGTGACATATACAGAAATTCCTGCCCCTTGACATCCTGGGGAGCTACAATAAACATTGGTGAATCTCTCTCTCTCTCTCTCCTCCCTCCCTCCCTCCCCTCTCCTCCTTCCCTCCAGTCATTTGAAAGTGAGCCAAATTCCATTTTAATTAGAATCAATTTCTTGATGAATTCACTGCTTGGACATGCATTATACAAACTCTACCTGTCAATCAATTACTATCCTACTTGTTCTCATGAGCCCAGTCTTGATAGTTAAACCACAGACAAGTGAAGAGCTCAGAAGACACCACGAGCAGGGGTGGAGTGGGAACACTGGACGCCAGCACTATCTGACCTGGAGCCTCTACTGTACCAGCTGCTTACATCTAGCACTGGGGAATTGGCATGTCAGCCTCATCCTGCTTCTCCCTCCCCAGAGCTAATTCAAGAAAAGGCTTTTTAGCAGTCCAAGGCATGATAGTCTAGCTAGCATGAAGACATGATCCAGTCAGAGGAAGATAAAGCTCTTTGGATACAAAAGACTTCCATCAAAAGAAGCCATGCAGAGAATGTCTATGCAGCGTGAAGATGGAACAAGACCTTCTATGGGGGAGGAAGGGGCAGTTGGAACAAGGAGTCCTCAGGTCTTCCATAAACCAGTCACAGTGGCAGGTGCCTCCACAGACAGGTTGATCAGGGAGGGTCTCTATAGGAGGCCAAATCAGGAGATGGTATATGAGAGCCTGGGGGGTGGGAGGAACCAAAGCTGGTGGGTCTTCAGTGAAGCCTCAGCCTCAGAAGGCACCATGCATCCTGGAGGGGACTTCTCACTCTTAAGAGAGGCCACTGGCATTATGGAGAGCCCCATTCTAGCCTCAGCTTACTCTTAGTTACTAACTTTCAAAAGACAAGAGAGAAAATTATCAAACTCTAATTAGGGGCTCAAATATCCTCTACTCCTTTGGGTATAAATATAGGTCACAACCAAGAGGATAAAAATCCTGCATGCGGACACTGGGCTCTCACAAATGTAATGTAGAAGCCCAGCATTTGCTCGCTGTGGGAAGTTGTCCAAAAGATTAGAGGAGAAACATTAGGGGATGGGTCAGAAGGCATCTCTCCATCATATGGAGGATGCACCTGGTGTTTGCATGAACCAGAAAGTGAGAGGACACCTTGCCTATCTCAGTGCAAATGAACTTCACCCCAGGGAAGCCTGCCTTGAAAACTCAGTAAACCCAGTTCAGTGAGCAAGACCCTGCCCCATCACAGCAGAAGGGAAGCCCTCCTCAGCAGGGATGTGGGATAGACCAAGTAAAAATACAGGACATCTAGCCCAACGGGCATTTCAGATAAACCACAGAGAGCCTTTAGTGTGTGTGCTCCAAATATTGCATGGGACATGCACTAAAAATTTATTCCTTGTGAGAAATCCACTTGGCACTTACATGGTTTGACTGCATCCCCAAATCCTGTGTTGGGAACTTAATCCCTAATGCAAATGTCTGGAGGAACTTCACGGGAGGTGATTAGGCCACGAGGGACTCTGTCCTCAGGATGAGATTTATGGTATTATTATAGGAGTTGGAGCCATTGACATACACCCATCTCCCTACCCCCCTTCTCTTCCTCCCTCCCTCACCCTAAGTCACTAAACACAGCAAGAAGGGCCTGGCCAGATGTAGTGAGCCCCTCTATCCAAGATGTCCCAGCTCCTAGGTCTGTGAGCCAGTACACTTCTACATATTACAGAAACCCAGCCACTACTCTTCTGTCAGGGCAGCAAGAAGCAGGCCGAGACAGGGACAGACACACTCTGAAATGTCAGTGTAACCAGACATCCTGGATTTTATCTGAAAACCTCTCTCAGCATCTCCAATCTGATGCTTCAAGTCTTTGGCTTCCTGCCTGCAGAACTTGAGAGTCTGTACCCTCTGCTTCTTCTTTATAGAGGATAGCCTGCTCAGAGATAGCTGGGGAGGGTAACTCCATGAGATACTTTATAAAAGAGTCCCAGGAGATATTTGTATTTGAGAAGCCCCATCTGACGACATACCTTCAGTGAAGGCCAAAAACCCAGTACCACAACTCATTTTTCCACTGGCCCTCATAAGCCATACCAAGCACTACACTCTAAGGATTGATTGCATCCCTCTCTTCTTGGTTGCCAGGAGCCCCAGGAAGGGGCCTCAAGCCTCAAGCTGTAGAACCATCCTTAACCAGTCCCTTTTTTTTTCCGGTCACAAAAGAAAATCCCCTCTGAAGGTATTCATTAAATAAAGTCCCGGCTGAGCCTTTCCTAAGGGGCTCTGGGCATTCTGCAGCTGGCCACCACTAATCCCCATCAAATTCCAATGCTGTAGGAAGAGGAAGGAATTATAGATGTAAAATTGTTATCATGAGGATTCAGGCGGATTTCTCCTCGTCACGCTACTAAGAAGAATGCCTTTCGAATACAGAGTGTCTTATAGTCTAGAAAGAGCTCTCCTTTGCATTATCTTTGGGGCTGGGCGGAACAGTGACCTGCTAGGGCACGGATATCCTCTGAGTCCTTGCAGCTCCTGCCTCAACGACGCCTCATCACCATAGCGTGGCCAGGCTATGCCACCAAAGTGGAGACTGGTCACTAAAGTTGTAAACGACTAACTCAGCCCTCACACTGTATTTCAGGGAAGATCATAAAAGGATCAGGACTGTAGGAGGGGGCAAGCCCAACCAAAAACCATGACCTAAAAGGGGGTGAAGCCTGACTAGGAGAATATGAAATTTTTATTTTAACCCTAACTTCAGAATTCCTGAGACTCGGAGCTAGGGAGGTGGTTCAGACAGGAATGTGCTTGCTGTACAAGTATGAGGGCCTGAGTCTGGATCTCCAGGGCCTACATAAAATCTGGGGACAGCCAAACATGTCTGTCATCCAATTACTGGAGTTGTGGATAGGCAGGTTAGTTAGCTGAACAAGTTAACTCAAAGTTCAGTGAGAAGCCTTATCTCAAAAAATGAAGTGAAGAATGGGCAAAGAAGACACCAGATGTTGACCTCTGGCCTCTACAAATGCATGTGTACACATAGGAACACCTACATTCATATAGACACACACACACACACACGGGTGGGGGTGTGTGGAGAACTCTTAAAACCTTTTCATGAATCATCCAACCAGCTAGTGACTGAGAAACATCACACACACAGACACACAGAGATCCACACACAGGAAGTGTGAAATCCGTATTTTAAGTGTGTACCTCATGGCTTATTCAATACTGTTAACCCAAGTGTAGCACAGACACAATACCACGTTCTGACTTGCTCAACCACTCCTTTCCTACCAAGTGTGCAGAACACCCAACTAAACTGAAACATCTAGACGGTGGGGGAGTGGATGAGGACTGATCACCTACATTGTCCCTCATTGAACCTCAGTTTCCCCATTAGTAAATGGTCTGGTCTACATGACTTATAAATCTCTTCCAACATTTTAACCTGGAAAGTAACAACAATGACCTTTAAAAGCCAAACTCATGCAAAGGCAGTCATTTTCTCCCTTATATATCTGATGAGAGTAAACCCCCACCCCCTCGCTTTTTTTCCCACAAAACATCTGTCCTCCAGGGACAGTTCCCTACTGGTTGGAACCTTTCCCAAGTTTTGAGGCCAAAACCATGGAGAATTGTATCAAATCCTCCCCCAAAGGCCAGAGTCTGATGCCTAGCATCCTTCTTGCCTCGTGGAGATTCGAAACAAGGGGTAGATGTCTCATTTCCCTGTGCATCTGGAGGAAGGAGATTGAGTCTCAGAGCAATTCACCACGCTGAAAACCTCTGTTTTGCTTCCAGACCTGGGCTCTTGCTCTAGCCCTGCTGTGTGTGCTAATTTTCTTATGCTGAGCCTGGCCTGAGGGTGGCTGCATCCCAGGATAGGATGCCCCACTCCACTTCTCCCCATCTTGAGAAAGTCTGATTACAGAGTATCACACCATCCTCTTGTCTGTGGTCTAGATAGCAACCCCTCAGCTCTGTTCCTTCCCAGTTGGCCTGGATCCATCTGTCTGAATGGCTCAGTCAGGGAAACAGAAAGCAGCCTTAATGGCCATGTCATGACTGCACATTCAAACTCCACTGGCCACCTTCAGATGTCTGCATCCCCTACATCCTACCTCTGGCTTCACAGTTGGGGATCTCAATCTGGCTGCATGGTACCAGCTCAGCCTGCAATCCTATAGGTTTCCCAAGGAAGCACAGAACTGTACTGACCAGAGAGATTAGGGAACCTACCCCAAGTCTAAGCAGCAATTCTGAGGAAGAGAGAGACCAGGATATCAACTGCTGTATGAGCTGAGTCAGGAGAACCTTCTAAATGTGTGACAACCAAGCCTAAGGTAGGGGACAGCAGCACCCGAGCGATGCAAGCCTGAGGACACTCATCTAGCTCCATCTCAGGGCACAGTAACCTGCAAACTGCAGAACACCCACAAACTGCTGAAGATAACGCCAAACAGCAAAAATAGCCACATAGGCCAGCAAGAACTGGCCCTGCCCCTGACCAGTTTGGACAAGTTTGTACCAGTCCCTCTGTTTCCTTGATCAACTATCCCTATGTGAAGTTCAGCTGATGTAGAATAATAGATAAATGCCCTGAGACTGCTTTTCAGCCTGTAATGTTACAGCAATCTTCTGTATCCTTCTCCAGCTCTTCCTAGCAGCTTGGTGGCACTGGCCAGCTCTCCCTGACGTCATTCACTGCCCATTAGCTACAGTATAAATGGGAGGCACTAAGCCTCCTAAGAGGGTGCTCCATCGGCTTCACCATGCCACCTGTGCCAATGACCTCCACTGCCTTCTTCACCCAAAGATGTTCTCCTTGGGGGTCAGGAGTAGCTTCTCAGCTATGTCTTCAGTCTTTGGCCAACAGTCAAGTGGTTATTAGGAAGTACTTGGTAGATATCTATGAAATCAGTGAATGGATGAAAAGATGGAAGGGAGAGAGGGAGGGATTGAGGGAGGGAGCGAGGGAAGAAAGGAAGGAGGGAGGGTTGTGATATACACCTTTAGTGCACAAAAGAATTGTGTGCCTGGATATACTTTTCCTCAGAGTTGTCAATCTAGCCAGACTAAATACTTTGGCAAGTTACATGAGCCAACTTCCTTGGCTGTCAGAGTTCTCTTGATGGCCGAGCAGAGTGCTGGTCTCTTATCCACAGAGCCCCCCATGGGCTGGCGGCCTGGCCCGTACATAGGCTTAGAGGCGTTGCGATGGTTGATGACTATCCATTAGGGAAGGACATCTGTGGTGGCAGGAAATGGCCAGTGGACAACGGGTCTCCAGCTGCTGGTCTTCCCCAGCAGTAGGATTGAGATCCCTTGGGAGCGGCCGTGGGAAGGGCTGCACTGGTGAGCAGGATACTACTGAGGTTCCAGGTTTAAGCACACAGCACACTGGATTTCAGCTTCCTTCTCTAATTAGCCAAGGACGCTCTCCCTAGGGTGCACTTTAAGAATAAAGGACCCCCTGATTAAAGGTAATTCACTTTCCCCAATTCCATTTACCATCATATGTAATTATTGTAAATACTGGCTTAAAATAAGGAGCATTTTCTTCTTTCCCTGTACAAGCCTGGCTTCCCTTTCTATGGTACTAGGCAGTGAAATCCCAGCTCTGCAGGTGAAAAGCCAGTTCCTCTTAGTGGAAAGGGACAGCAGACAAAGCCCTATGGACAAAAGACACCCTAGAGTCCGAAGCAGGGATGATGGCGGGTTGCCACACAGCCTCTCTGGGGAAGAGAAAAACACAGAAGGCAGTAAGATTGTTTGGAACAACCTGTTCCTGCTCCAGGTGGGTTGCAGACCCCCCAGGACAAAGCCATGTGACTCTAAACCATAATGGGGTGAGAAGAATGAACTCAGAATACAGAAGTGGAGAACTGAGGTCCAAAGCTGGCTCTGGGAATGGATGGGATTGGCCAGCAGCAGGAACAGGGCACACCCAGAGGGGAATCTCTCCAGGCTGAGTCACTGCTGAGCACTGAGACTGTCTCTCAAGCTGGGATGTCACAGGGAAACTGCATCCTTCAGCTGTGCTCAGTGACCTATCAGCTGCTCTCCTTCCTTCTGGTCAAAAGTCTTACTCAGGCCCTACAGTCAGGGGCCTAGCCCAAACAGGTGACACATTGTCATACTAAGAAGTCAGCTACAGGGGCTAGGGCCCCCATCTGCTCCCATAGTCACAACCCCCATCTTGGGACCTCTGAAAGCACCTGCTGCCATCACAACAGCTGCTTTGGCAGAGTCTCTGTCCGGGGTCCCTGTGGCTACTGCAACCTGAGATCTTGTCAGTAAAGCACAAGATGACTTGACTATCAGTTCCCCCAGGATCCATCTGCCCAGGTTGCTGCATGGGTTTTCAACCTCCAATCTCCCCACATCTCCCAGCTGACAGCACATGTCTCTCACAGCATTCAGAAACTGTTTATATAGACACACAGTCCAGAGCCTGCAGCCTCACACCGCAGCCTGATCCAGCCTCTGGGGCACATAGGCACCTCCCCTCTGAGAGGCTTTTGGTAGACCTGGCTAGACTTCTAAGCCCGCTGCCCCTTGCCCTCCCCAGACGGGAAGTGCATATTTTATGTCCAGTGGAGCATGAAGGTCTGAAGGAGGCAGGGTGATTTATCAGAGATATAAACATACAGTTGAAATTGTGTCAATATTTCTTTGCATAGTGGATTCTGAGAGATGCCCCCTATTTCTCTGGTAAATCATATACATTTAAAGTCCCCAAATGCCTAAATATATATTTATCCAGTAAATCAGCTCAGCTTTGAAGTGGCTCATTTCTTTCCAGCAGAAATCCAGGAATACTGGATAGAGTTGCTAACCCTGTTTTTCTTTCTCTAGATAAAAAGAGAGAGAGAGAGAAAGAGAAGAAAAATGAAGTTCTGAATAATGAATGTTTAAATATTGACGAAGGTTTGACACTAATGGTGTGAGGGAGTATGTTCGGCACAGTAGCGCCTCTGCAGCAGGATGTGCAGGGGGAGGCAATAAGCTAGACCCTCTCGGGCCCCTTCCGGCAACAACACTCCCTGAATCTGTGACACATTGAGTGTTTGGGGAGCTGGGGCAGACAAGCACTGGACTTGGATGGAGTCTTCTTGATGCCACCGGAAATCACTGATTTATTGGTCTTCATTTCCTGATTCCTCCTCTCAACACATTTGCAAACAGTGTATTCAGAAACTACAATTTCTCATTTTTTTAAAGCATATTTCCCTAGACATCTTCAAGGATGGCTCGCCGCCTCCGTCTTCCTAGGAGGATATTAAAACCCGCAGTGAAGGATGGACTTGTGCGGCATGCCGAAGGCTGAGCTCGGAACACAGTAGGTTCTCAGGCAATAATGATTTCTTTCCTAGAGCCTCCCCAAGTTCAAGTTCATTGATTCTCATAGTTGCATCCCAGGAGGCCTTGTCTACTAAGTCAGGGAGATGGAGAGTTAGTGAATGAACATATGAACTCAAACAGCTGCCAGGCATGAGTCCTGTAGGGTTGCACTGACAGGCAATTTGGGGGGCTCCAGTGGCTGTAAGAATGGAAGACATGGGCTCCCAAGGAAAGGTGACCCTCCTTTGGGCATGTGCTATCCTGTCTTCAGAGGGACCATGGCTTTGAGTTCATCATCTGTCCCTCTGCCTTTAAGTCAAACCAAAAGTAAATGATCCCTGACTGTCACATTAGCAGAAAAGACACCTTATCCGAAGCCTGTCAGCTCTCATCCTTTTCCTGTCCTGGTTAGGGAAGGATCCCCTTCCCTGCCTCACTGTGTGAGTTCCCATCTCGAAGAAGATGAAAATTTGCCATTAGTGTCGTTTACATCCAAATCTCTGGTCCAAACACATTCCTTGTTGCTGGACCCTCACTAAAATGACAACGTAGAGTTGAAAAGGTTTAAATTCTCCCTGGGCAAAAAGAAGGAGTAAGGAGACTCAGCACATGAAGAGCGGGGTAGACACCGCCTTTGAAAAATGGTCACGGCACGGTGCCCTGTGCTTCTGAGGGGCTTGGGATGTTCTACCACTGTGGTACCACACATAAAGTGTCAGGTGACTAGAGAAGTCGGGAACATCTGAGGAAAGGTCTCCAGATTCTCTAACTAGCCCAGTGAATGAATGGGTCACAGGTCACCCTGCCACCACACCACCCAGCAGTGACTGTGCCATCCATCCACCAATAGGCTCCAGTCCCCCACACGGACCTTTGATCACCTTTCAGTGCCTCATGCTGCAATCAGCAGCTTGCACGCTCAGATGTGTTTGTTTAAGCCTGCCATCAGACAAAGGCAACTCTGAAAGTGTGAAGGAGATGGAGGTGGGAGACAACAAAGCAGATAACTGAAGGGAATACCTAAAATTAAGATAACTATCACCTGAAAGGTAAGGAGCTGTTACACTCATGAACAAAGAACAGAGTTCTATGAAAAGAGTCACAGACAGATAGACAACAGCCAGTACAAAGCACAGCAGTCCAGTGGTTGCATGGTGGAGCTGAAGATGGGCAAACACCTATAAATCGCAAGAGTGCTGTGTGTGATGCATGCCTGTACTCTCTGAGATACACGCAAGAGAAGTAGGAGTTCATAGGAATTCTCAGCTGGCTGCACAGTAAGTTCAAAGCCTGGGTTATATAAGATCCCATCTCAGAATCAATAATAATAACATTGAAAAATAAAAAATCAGAGAGATTTTTTTTAAATTAGCCTATCCAATCATTTTTATACCTGTTTAAGAAATAAAAGAAAGAACTGATAAAATGGACACAAAGTTTCCCCAAAAGTGCCACAACAAATTTTATTATGATAAAGGACATTAGATACCAGATGAAACTATCCACACAACACCCAGGTGCATTTTTAAAAAGCATAAAATTTCAAAATTTCATAGATAAAAGAGAACTAAAAACTTTCAAGGAGGAGAGTTGAGCCAAACTGAAGACAAACTAAGGAAAATTAGATTATTACTGGACATCCCAACAGCAGTACTGACAAGTGGATGAAGCCACAGCAGTGCCTTCAAATTTCAGAAGAATGAGATTTCCAGCTTAGAATTCATTCCTAGACATCTGAAGTACAAGAGCAGAGTAATGGTCTCTTCAGACAGCTGAACTTACAAACTGTACCTTCCAAGCACACTTAAAAATAAAAAATCTCTGGAGGATGTACTCAAGTTACAAGAGAAACGAGCCAATAAAGATGCAGACATAGACTCAGGAAAAAAGGGAAGGCAGTACGACAGTGTGCCCCCTCCAAATCTCAGTCCACATTAGAATACACAGCAAGACAGGAAATGAGATCTGAGCAGAACAGTAACATGGGCGGGGCTGGGTCATCTGGGGTGGCGGTGGGTCTTCTAAACCACCCAGGCAATTGGAAGATGACATTTGTTATCTGAACAGATTTGGTTGAGTCTGTAAAAAGTAAAATAAAATCATAATAGGTAGACAATTAAATGAATTTTTAAAAAGGGAGGAAAGGATCAACCCAATTTTTATGGAGATATATATAAAGGCAAATAACCATGTAACTCTACATGGCTCAGCAATGAAAAACAGTTGCACGAATATGATAATCTAAAGATAATCATGGATTTAATCACACAGTTACTTAAGTATATCTATAAATATATATTTCTATATAATTCATAACATGGATATACACTCTGTATTACATATACATAAGTGTCAAAAATTCATATGTAAAACTCAAAATATTATAGATCAATAACAACAAATAAAAACAATAGGTTTAGGGATAAATAATAGAAGAAGGGAAAGAAGAGGGAGGAGACAAAATAAGAGAATCAAATCCTCCTCAGGCATCAAGGGAAGTCAAGAGCCACCAATTTTTAAACTGATGCCAACTATGTGCACACAATTTATAAGCTGAAACACATGAGGAGCAGATTTAAGGGTTAGGGAACAGGATGGGCTGAGAAGGCAACAAGAAGCTTTTTTTTTCCATTAAGAAATGGTCTTCTCATTGAATTCTTTTAATCCATTACTTGGATTAAATAAATCAAATAAATATTTATTAAATGAAATAAAACTTAATTTAACAAATAAAAAGCTCCTATTCCGACAAGCAGGTCCACTGAAACATGAAAGAAGAGAGTGCTAGGCAACCCCTTGGCATGCCATGAACACCAACGCCTGCCCTGAACAGGGTGATAGCTATTTGTTTCTCCTTCTAAAGAATGGGGATGAAAAGGTTTTGGAGATGGCAGTCTTAGTGGATTAGTTAGAACATCTCTCTTTGGGGTAAAATAAAGTAAAAGGTGGCACAACCACAGCCATGTTTATAAAAACACACAGCCCTTGAAAGGAACCATTTTGGTGTTTTCTCCAAGTCTCTTAGAAGAATTTGGACAAAGTGATCATTGCAGCCAAAGGGGATTCCCACCATGCCACCCTATCACAATCTATTTCACATTTTGCATTTACAGAGGATTTCCAGTTAGGTGCTGGAATGAACTAGGTGCAGAGGAAAATCTAATGGCTCAGCTCACCTGCATGTATGCTGAGAGCATGTGTCTGATATGCCCTGGCAACCAGAAGCGCTGACTGAGTGAACTTAAGGCTTCAGAGAGGCCCTTCTGCAGGGCAGTCCACAATCAATCACTTCATTGGGCATTTTCTGAGTTACAGCCTGAGCCTGTGAGAATCACCACAAACACCAACATTAAAAAAGAGTTCCCCCAAAGAAACAGGAATTGTCATTTAAAGACTGAGTATAAAAGTGCTCAGGGTGAGAAAATTCACTACAAAGGAGAATGATAGGAAATGGTGGCTATACAGTCATGGCCGACACCGTGTCTCCCAGATTCCCACTAAAACATCAGTAAAAACTGGAAATAAAAACTCAAAAGCTACTACAAAGATGACAGCTTGACACATACCGAAACCTCCAGGGATTTTGCCAATTATAAAGCCACAAAAGTGGAACCCCAAAACAGAGGGAGGCACACAACTGCCTTCAGACTTTCCTCTTCTTCCTCTTCCTCCTCTTCTTTCTCTGTTTTTTTCCTTGGCCCCAAATATAAACTAAAACAGGGGAAAGATTCGGCAGCTGTGTCTCAGCTACATATATAAAAGGCTTCCTCAGACCTGTTACCAGTGTCAGATTTCAGAAAGGGATGATGTGGGTATAACTTCTCCACCCCCACCCACCCTGGAAATACTTGACAATGGATGTCTGGAGAGGTTATGGCTCTCACCTGAGGGTGTAAATGTTAGTGTCATCTAGTGGGCAGAGGTCAGAGACACTGTTAAACATCTTAGGATGTGCAGGCAGTATCTACAACAGCCTTCCCCTACCAAAACCCAGGAGTGCTGAGGATGAGAAAATCTCTCTTGTACAGGGCCTAGTTTCTATTTTAGACAATAAGAATGTGTTTCTTCATCAAATTGCATAATCAAATATACTAATGTCTCTTTTTCTGCCTTTCTGTCACACACACACACACACACACACACACACACACACACACACACACACACACGAGAAAGAGAGGGGGGGAGAAAGAAACAAAATTTAATACACTGAGTTTGAATACTGTAATATTGTTTTATTTAAGGACTTAAAAATCAGTAAGTATATAGATAAGAGGAAAAAATAAAAGGATGGGCTGGGAAAATGGCTCAGTAGGTACAGCACTTGTTATAGGAGCCGCAGGACCTGAGTGCAGATCCCTAGAACCCATGTTAAAAGCCAGGTATGCATATTGTATATGCATATCTGTAACTGATGCTTGGGAGGTAGAGACAGGAGAATCCCCGGGGTTACTCCTGGTCTAAACAAACCAATGAGCTCTCCAGACTGAGAGAGAGACACACATTGGTTCAAAATTTTGTTTTGATTTGGGTGTTGTTTTTTTTTTTTGCCCTTTTCTATTCTTACTATTTTGGTTTTCATGTTTTGTTTTGACTTGTGGTGGGAAGAGAACATAAACAACCATAGAAGGACTGCCTTCAATCATGGATGCAACACAAAGGAGAGAAGAGAAGAGTCTGGTCAGTGTCTCCTGGGTTTGTAGAGGAATGCTGTGCCCAGACATTTATACTCAATCAACCCAGTGTCAAATGTGGAGCAACAAAGACGTTTCTGACAGCACAGCAGGCAGCACTGGATGGACCGCTCAACCCTGCACAGTGATGGATTTGCAGGAGGAATCTGAGCATAGACAGGAGGTGAGCGGTTACACCCATAGGAATACAATGTTCTCTACATTGTTACTGTACACACGAGAAGAAATGAACAGGTAACAAGAAAAGGGAGGCAACCAGAAATGCAGTATTTCTTTTCTGGGGTGAAAAGGCATCTCTGCATAGCCTGTGCTAATAATGGGAAAACCTCAACCAGTTCAATAGTTTTCTGGATAAATGAAAAATGTCAAAGTGTGACACAGGAAAAATGAAAACCTTAAGAGGTCATTTACGAAAGCAAAACAAGACCTACCAAACCATAAATCTGAGAGAACCAGCCCAAGGCTGACTAGCTTCACAGGTAGATTTTTCAAACACTTAAGAGACAGAAAACTCCATGCTATATTAACTGTTGGCTATGTTAAAGAACATAAATTTTTATCTAGTTCATTTCCTAGTTAGTATATAATCTTATACAAAAATGTGTCAACATGAATAAAGAAGGAGAAATATTTACATGAGTATATATGCGTGCATCTAAGAACAAGCTCAGTGGGCCAAACAATGCACAAAATGATCAAATCTAATTAGCTAAACTTGAAGTAATAGTTCCACAGATATAAGTCATTGTATTCATGTCAATTGGTCACCAAGAAAGCAATGTGTTTCCCTTAAAACATACATAATATGCTCTTCTTCACTACTTGTTCAAGATATCTATATCTATATCTATCTATCTATCTATCTATCTATCTATCTATCTATCTATTTCCCCCAGTTTTCTTTTTTAAACATATACCATTATTAATGGAGAGACAACGAAAGGCAGTTCCATTAAAATCAGGGAAAAAATGAGCCTCTTCCCTCTCACTGATGTCTTTCCCTCTTTGGGAAGATCAGGCCAAGGCCACCCGAAATGAAACCGAAATGAGAGACTGAACCATTAGAAAGGAAGTAAGGAATCGTCATTGCTTCAGACGGTATGATTAGAGACCCAGAAACTGCCAGGGAGAAACCTGAAAATATCATATAATTAGAAAACCGAGTTCAGAAAAGTGAACCATTATAGGGGAGAGGGGCTTTCTGTAAGACCAGAAATAATTAGTTTTAAAAATCCACTCACAATAGCACTAAAAGACATCAGGAGCAATCAAAGGCATCATTGTCGTCCCACACTGTGGCGCAGAAATGAAAAAAGCTAAGAACATAATAAAACACAGAAAATGAGGTTTGGCAAAACGAGACGCATGTTTACTGGAAGACTGAACGAAATCAACTCTCAAATGAGCATACAATTCGAAAGCACACAGTGAAATTACTATCAGCTACCTGGTGCTAAAGGAAAGGTGTTTTAAAAAAAAAGCAAAAAGGAACAGAAGGCAAAAGAACCCCCAGATCAGGTCAAAAGCATGGTCAAGGGAACTAAAAAGGCTGGAAAGGAAGAAGGGGAGGGGCTCTTCTCGGCAGAGCTCTGCTTTCCTACTTTACAGCTGTTACAATTCAAAGCTTGGCCCTGTGCGGATCGCTGATAACAAAGTACTGTAACACAAGTCTCCAAACGGACCCAGACACATTTAAGAACTTAATAAATTACAAAGAAGGCAGTAGAAGCAAATGCACTAGGACAATCGGCTCTGGGGAATAAAGAGAATTAGGTTCCCACCCTACTACTGTTTACTACAACACACGCCAGGTGGACAGGGGAGTTAACGCAAAAGCTAAGGCCGTCTGAAATAGGACTATATCCACGCATGGCTTTGTGATTTAATTATTCTAATGTTTTAACAAAGCATTAGGCTTTTCTTTTATAGCACAGCAGAAAATAGAGTTGTAAATTTAACCGAAGGACACACTAAGCATGAAAATCCCATGCAGGGGATAGATTACAAAAGGAATGCTCAAAACAGACAGCACCAGAAAAGTCAAAACTTCTGCTGTTTACAAACCACAAGAGGGACTATGAGATGGTTCGATGGGTAGAGCACTTGTCTTGCCAGCCTGACATTCCAAGTTCGAATCTCCAGAACCCACCCAAAAGCTGGATGAGGTAGTGCATGTGTCTGTCGTCTGAGCACACCTATGGGAAAATGAGAGGAGGAGATGGGAATTCCTGGAAGCTTCTGGGCCCATTCTGCAGAGGCAACAGAACCCTCCTGTCTCAAAGAAGGTGGAAGGCAAGAACTGATACTTGATACCCCATGTTATCTTCTGACTTCCACAGACCCATAGTGGCATACACTTTGCCAAATTCATACATACACACACACACACATACACACTATGGAAAATATTAATGATCTGAGGTACAGGATAGCTTGACAATGCCCAGTAAATAAAATAAGCCAGTTACAAAAGACCCTAAATTGCCTGATTTCACTCATATGAAATGCCTAGAACAGGCAAATCCATAGAGACAAAAAGAAAGATTGGCAGTTGCTTAGGGATGGGGATGGGGGGGATTCAATTGGAATGGGGAAAGACTATTAATGTGTATGGGTTCATTCTGGGTAGGATGAAACTGCTTTAAAGTAGAGTGTAATGATGGTTGTGCATATATTAAATAGCACTGAATTGTACACTTTGATGGGTGAATTATATGTTATGCGAATTACTTCTCAATAAAATTGTTATAAAAATTTAATGGCAAATGACCAACTGGGAGAAATACTGACACCTCATTGGACATTTAGGCAAAAATCAATAAACAGACAATAAATGGCCAATAAGTTGGCTAGCAGGGTTCATTCTATTTAGTTAGCAGAGGTTTAAGACAGTATTCTCGATATAGGTGTGGGGACAGGGACCCTCTCGTCTCCTGTAGAACAAAGCCTTCATGTGTGCACCCTGGAAAGCAACTTGGCAGTGAGCATTGAGCCTGTTCTCAAATACTTTCCCTCCAATTCACATGTAGGAATCAGAGTCCTATAAAAGTGAGAACAAAAAGTGCCCATACACCTGTGAGGATGCTCATAGCATCATTATTTGCAGGTATTTGTAATATCCACAAATTAGAAAGAAATGAAATGCTCAAAAGGGGAGAAATGACTAAATAAATTATGGATCAGCTACAAGACTGAATATTATGCATCCATTAAAAATGATGTTTTCAAATAAATTTAATGACAGGGAAAATGATCACAATGTAATGTTCAGCGAATGAAGGATGTAAAATTGCTTACAATATGATCCCATGCACACACAGTGCTGAAATGAAATATACCAAAGGGCTGGCAGACATTATTCAGATGGTGGTACTTCTGGGTAGTTTTCATTCTTTATATTTCCCATGTCTTCCATGTTTCTTACAACAGGCTTGCTTTATTTCTATATTAGAAAAAAATAGTATTTTCTTGAAATATTCATCTACAGAGAAGTCTTTGGCCAGAAAAGGTGAATAACTCCAATGTAGTTCCTTGGAAGATTAGTATCTGCCTTGCCCCCATCCACTGTGTCCTTGTGTGGAGGCCTTTTCAAAGGCCCCCAACTCCTGTGGGAACCTAGCCCTAGTTACAAGCCCTACCAAGGACTTCTGTAGTAACTTTTCTATTGTTATGCTAAGATACCATCCATGATCAAGGCAGCTTATAGAAGTAAGAGTTTATTGGGTTTACAGTTTCAAAGGGTGAGTCCATGACTATTATGTTGGGGACTTGCCAGCAGGTAGACAGGTATGCTGCTGGAGCAGTAGCTGAGAATTTATGTGTTGAGACAACAGAGAGAGAATGAGAGACAGAGACAGAGACTGGGCCTAGCATGGTCTTGAAACCTCAAGGTGACACACCTCCTCCAACAAGGCCATTCCTCTTAATCCTACCCAAAAACTTCCACCCTGGGGACCAAGTATTCAAATATTTGAGCCTATGGATGCCATTCTCATCCAAGCATTAACAGATGCCTAAATGCTATAACTTATTTAGGGTTTCTCATGCCTAGGAAGCTGAGTCCCTCAAAGACTAAGGCTGACGACATCGATGAGTTGAAAGTCTTTCTGTACCATTTGGTGATTATATTAATGAGGAACATCTTGAAGACCAAAGATTATATTAATAAGACTAAAGACTATCTACCTGCTCCTCACCATGATAGTCATGGACTCACCCTCTGAAACTGTAAACCCAATAAACTCTTCTATAAGCTGCCTTGAATCCAAGCGGAAAAATGCTTGGTGTGACTTCATGTCTCCAGAGACCACACCCAGCCTACCTGCCTGCTACCTAGGATATCTCTTATGCTGGAGGGAAGTGACACAGGGAGCCCACTTAATGGCTGTGATGATCAAGCCAATGGCAGGGAGGTCACTGTGAACACACACTGTTTGCATACAGACCTCCCACTGAGGTCTCCATCCTTCTAGTCCTTCTGTCTGTACTTCCTGTCCCTGTATCCCCATCACCTGTCAAGACTCATTCCTACCCAGCCATGAGGACCAGATGAGACCATCACACACAGGTTGTGCTCAGTCCTGTCACAAAGAAGGTCAGTAAACTGGTTTGCAAAGGAAATGGTCCCTGTATCCACTTAACAGCTACAAAGCTAGGCTGCGTGTCATCAAGAAAATAAGATGCTGGGCATATCCCATGTTGCTTGTGGATTGGGTAGGGTGTATAGAGAATGACCTCAGCATGGGGTTACGGCCACTGTTGTAAAAGAGTGCAGAGTCTGCTGAATATGTTCTGAGGCATCTGAGGCTTTTGTGAAGCTGGGAAGATACCATAGGAGGCAGGGGTCTTTCAAGAAGTGGAGCTGGGTGTGGTGTATACTTTGCAATCCCAGCATTCAGGAGACAGAGGCAGAAGCATCACACTTACAAGGCTAGCCTAATCTAATGGTAAGTTTTAGGTCAGCTGATGATACAAACATAAACAACAAATGAACAAAGAAGGTTGGGATTGTAGTGGGCCCAGAAGAGGAGGCAGGTAACACAAGAGCTTGCTCTTGAAAGGAGGGCAGAGATGGGGAAAAGGCCAAAACTGAATGAAGTTTTGAAGCAAGATCCCGAGCAGGAGGAGCACTGAGTAGGTCACCTTAGGCATCTGTCCAGGAAACACTCCTAGAGGTCAGCCCTAGTTCAATTCCCCACTACAGTAGCCAAAAGGCCTCACTGGGCACTCAGCAAAGTGTGGGGGTGGCAGGGGGGGTGATAGCCGCCTGCTCTGGAATCTGAGCCCCTGGGAACCTCCTTAAGAGGAGGTCATTCTCCCTTACATCAAGGAACTGCCCACCTTCACAGCTCAAACTGAGTACTAGCTCCCATCTCACTGCTTCTCATGTTCTCCCATCTTCTCCATGGCTCTCAAGACACCCACCTTAAAGCCTAGACACAGTACATGGACCTGTGTCCTTGACATTAGCATCAATGTCAGTGACAGAGCCCAGTAAAAGTACCTTAATGCATATGAATGCCTAAGGGTCCCTGCTGGGCCCCTCCCTCCGCCTCTCCTTCTTTATCCCCTCGACCATTTCATCTAATAAACACTGATTAAGTGACATGGTAGACAAGACCCTGTGGCAACCATTTGGAAATGTCACAATGAAGATACTGTCCTTGGCCCCAATGTATTCAGCTTCTAATCGATGGAACAGAAAAGAAAAAAAGACTAGTGTCCAGGTGGCAGGAGCTTTGCCAAGGCCCCTGAGACCACGCTGGGATAGGGGTGTTCTGCAGGAAGGAGAGAGTAGACAGGAAAGGATGTGGGATTCTACCAGTCACAGCAGCAAGTAGTCTCCCCCAACCACGTGTCCCTATCCCCAGCACTCAAGTGCTGAACCTCCAAAACAGGTGCTAAACTGGGAGCACCAGAGCCAGCGAACCCAGCCAAACAAAGCTCCATTTGGTTCCCATGCCTACTCTGCCTCCTCAGCACCTGAATTTAAGATTCATCAGAGGGCTCTGGCTGCCTGGGAAATAATGATTTATTCTCTTTCACTACACACATGTTCATACTCTCTCTCTCTCTCTCTCTCTCTCTCTCTCTCTCTCTCTCTCTCTCTCTCTCTCTCTCTCACACACACACACACACACACACACACACACACACACAATTTTTGCAATCTTTTGTTCTTGGTCTCTTATACATTTAATTACCTTAGTATAAATCTGATTCTGCCTCTTGGGAAAAAAATCTCTCTTGTTTTCCTTTCATTTCCCTTTTCTTTCACATCACATTTGACGAAGTTGGGAAGAGACAGCCAAGACAGATGAGCAGAGAGAGGAAGTGGAGAAGCTGCCCGGCCAGCGCAGGCGGGCATGATGACGCAGGCCCTCCGCACCCACACTGTGTTATAAATTAGGAGAAGTGCCCTGTACTTATATTTAATTCAATAACAAATACTGACTTGCATAAAAATAGCTTGTTTTCATTCTGGGAGGGTGAGGCCTAAATTTAAACAATCTTTCCCATTCTGCCTAAGGATCGAGACTGTCAATTCTGCCTCCTCCTCTCCTGCTAAGTTCCAGCTGATGCGTGGAGACAGACAGGATGTTGTTTGGGGGTGAGGGAGGGGCTGAAACAAAGGCCCCGTTGGGAGGGCAGAATGGAAATCTCTGGAGGTAGAGAACTCCCCTGGCCAGAATCGTAAGAAATGCATCTGTGTGGTGTCTAAGGGAAATGTCCATCCAGTGATTGGAGGCATTGCTGAGGGGCAATGAAAGTCATATTTTGATCCTGAAGGAGGAGAAATACAATCTCTCGAGAAGTGGGAGGCTGTGAGGCCTGGGCTTCAGTAACCATGACAATGCACCTGTTTGCCTGGGCTGGCTTGGGCCATGGGCAAAGCAAACTGCTGCTGGCTTGATCCTGCTTCTCAACTGGCCCTGGGTACCACGGGAGAGGTGGTGGCTCTTCTCAGCCTTGGCCTCCTCCCAGCTGAATCCATTGTCAATTGTGCTTTGCACACACTGGTCAGAGCAGTGGTGGGTGGTATCACCTGTGCCATTACTTCACTCAAGCCACTGATGCCCTGATCCGTGAGTAAACCTCAGCCCAAGCATCATCCAGGAGACAGTCTGGGCCCAGCACACCCACTGCTCCATCCTGAGTTCACGCTTTTTATTCTGTGTATGTGTGTTTTATTGAAAATGGACTTTTAGCCAAGAGCGATTCAAAGTGACCAGGTCAGGTGTCACCTCTTCAAAAAGTCCTTCCCTGATTATTATCTAAAGCACGCCTGGTCCACAGCATTCTCTTTGCTGTCATTCTTTATGAGGAGAGGGGTAGGGAGAAAAAGGCAAAGGAGGGTGAGTATGGTCAAAGTATATGATATACTTGTATGAAATGTCATTATGAAGCCAGACTCTTAGGGAAAAAAATCAATATATGCTAATGAAATATAAAGGCTCCAGGCTATTTTCAAGTTCATTCAGGCTGAAAGATCACAACTTTGGAAATATGCACACCTTCCCATAGCTGCTGCCTGCCTTTTAGGACAGATGTCAAAAGCCACTGGGTCAGTAGTGAGCCCCAGGGAGTCTGGGGGCTCCCAGTGACCAAGATGCTCAAATGACATGAAGGACAGTGCAGGCACCTGGCCACATGAAGCTTAGCAAGGAAACTGGAAGCCAGAGCGACTGTCTTCCCGCAGAAGGACACAGAATGCACCGGGATCCATAAGAAAATGTGAAGGGGCGAGCATGGATTACCGTGTACAAAAGGAACAGGGTTGGAGTTGGGAACTCCTAGCACACTCTGTACCCATTCCCACACACACCCACAGCAGCCCAGGTCCTTTGGCCCCTGAAGACAGAGGTGTAAACCTGTGATTGACTGTGACCAAAAAATTCTCTCCCTCCTGAGGTCTATTAAATAAAAAAGAAAGGAAAATAAAACTAGAAAGCAAAACCTGGAAGAAATGGTTATAACAACCCATAAAAGAGTGGGTGATTTATAACTATGTGAAAACTGGCCCTAGGTGGCCTGTCACTGTGGAGTATGCCAGGACTTTGCTTCAAGTGGCATCCCACAAAGTCCTGTGGGCACCTGCTTTGTGAACAATACATATTCCTGCTGTGGGATGGTCTGTATGTCAAATGTGTTGCTGATTGGTCAATGAATAAATCACTGATTGGTCAGTGGCTAGGCAGGAAGTATAGGCGGGACTAACAGAGAGGAGAATTGAGAGAACAGGAAGCTGGGTGAGGGAGACACTGCCAGCCGCCATCAGGACAAGGAAGATGTAAAGTACCGGTAAGCCACAAGCCACGTGGCAAGGTATAGATTAATAGAAATGGATTAATTTAAGCTGTAAGAACAGTTAGCAAGAAGCCTGCCACGGCCATACAGTTTGTAACCAATATAAGTCTCTGTGTTTATTTGGTTGGGTCTGAATGGCTGTGGGACTGGCGGGTGTCAGAGATTTGTCCTGACTGTGGGCCAGGCAGGAAACCTCTAGCTACATATTCCCTTTAAACAGGCAGGTTTCAAAACGTGGCACATCTGGAAGAGCCGGGAACTGGACAGGCATGTCTCCTCTCCCGATGCCTGCTACCCAATAGCCAATGTTCTAGATTATGAGTGGGCATTTCTCAGTCCACCCATGGCATGAGGTCTTCTTGCCAGAGGCAGCTTTTCCCTCAGAAATACTGGGCTGACTAAAATCTCAGCACCACCCTTGTATCTGTCAGCATCCCTGGCCACAGTAAAGACAGAACAGGAAGGCTGCCTTTTGGGAAGCCTCATAGCTCTCCAAATCAAGGGAGGCTGGGCTGCAGATCCTAGGCTATAATCCAAGGCCATATGAACTGTGTCATCCATCCCCAGTGGTCCCTCGGCAGCTGCCCCTTTATCACTGGACACAGATACATCTGTTGTGACTCATGCTGTCCTCCCGACACCTTCAGGCCACTCAGTTGAGGGTTAAGCAGGTGCCTCCAAGTAGTGGAACTGAAGTCAAAGGCCAGGCTCAAGCTCTGCAGAAGAGAGAGGAAGATCTCCAAATCTTCCCACTTCTCCCCTAGGGTGGGGATCCACTCCTTTACCCTACCTCCACCTTCCTCTCTGACCTCCATCCTCAAGCAGGAAGGCATACCTAGGTTCTGGGTATCCCCTCTCCTACCCACTGGACATTTTGTCTCTGAAGCATAGCATCGCATCCTCAACTACTAGAACACTTTTATTCATCAGACCACTAAAAAACAGCTAGAGAGAGAAAGAGCTGAGTGGGTAAGAGTGCTTGCTGTGCCAGCATGAGGACCTGAGTTCAAACCCCCAGCATTGTGTAAAAAGCCAGGCATGGCCATATGTGTGCCTGTAATCCTAGCACTGTGAAAGGTGGATGTAGGAGGGATCTCTGGGTCTTGCTGGCCACCAGCCTAGTTCTGGCTTCAGTGAGAGAAGCTCTTTCAAAGGAGTAAGGCCAAGAGTGACAGAGACACTCAAAGTCCTCTTCTGGCTTTTGTGCAGATTCACGGGTGCACAAACACATATGCACCACACACATACACACACACACACACACACACACACACACACACACACACACACACACGGGTGGGGACAGGAATAAGCTCTTCTGCCTGATATGCTGTTGAGTCAGTGTTAAATTCTAGTGTTTACAATGTGCTAAATCCACACCCAAGAAGAAATGCTGCTGCCAACATAAGTTTAGCTCCTGGCTACCAGGGAAGCTGGAGGCAGTTTCTAGGGAGAGGGAGATGTTTGGAAATAAGATAAGCACCCTTCCTAAGCTAGATGAATCTGAGCCATGATGCTAATTGTGGGGAGGGTAATGGCTATAGAGGCAGAGGGTGAGGGCCAGGCAAAGAGGCCCTCTTTTCTTAACACAGCTTGGCCCTGGAATTCTCAAGGACTCCTCTTCCTACTCCTAACTCTTCTCAGAGTGTCTGTCAAAATCACCTGGCTCTCCAATTATGTCCTGTGACACAAAGACTCTTGGGTATGCAGTAGAGATGCGGTGGCTGAGCTGCCACAGTCTGCTCGCATTCCATCCTCCAGCGGGCACGTGGATTCCACATTGTCTTGATGGACTTGTGAACACCGTCAGCCATCATAACACAAGGACTGTCAGTGCAGGCCACACACTGACCCTGCACAGTGACACCCTCTCTACCCCATAAACTCCTTAAGGGTCTAAGTCACTGAAGCAGTCATTCTTGTTTGGGAGTTAAGCAAGGTAGACAACGATTATGATTCAGCTTACCAACAGAGATGGTACACAACACACACACCCACACACACACACACACACACACACACACACATACACACACACTGTTTGGCCCAAACATAAATGGGGCAAAAGTTAGGACTATTTGGGAGGACCTTCTGAGGAATATCCTCTGTTCTCAAGTGGATAGGTGCCACGTTGACTATGACATCACGGCTTGTAAGTGTATTGGAGAAGGGAAGTTTTAGTCACTTTGAAATATTTCCAGCCAACAGTAACTGCCATCGTTTCTCTTCCTGTTGCTGTGGTGAAATATCTGACAAATGCAACTTAAGGGAGAGAGGATTTATTCCAGCTCACAGTTCAGGGGCATCATCCATCATGGCGGGGAAGTCAAGATGGCAGGAGCGTGTGAAGCAGTTGTTCACACTGGCTCCACAATCAGCAAAACAATAGTGAACACATGCATGCTGGGGCTCTGCTCACTTTCCTCATGTATACAGTCCAGGGTCCCCTACCCCAGGGTTTAGTCCCACCTAGAGTCAAAATAGGTCTTCTCACATCACTTAACATAGTCAAGACAACACTCCTCACAGCAGCCAAGAGGCTCATCTCCCAGGTGACTCTAGATCTCATCAAGGTTACAACTGACATTAACCATCACAACATCTCCTTGTAATGAAAGATGAATAGGAAAACATAGCCCATGGCATTATGGGTGATGTGGCCTCTGCCTCCAGAGCAGGGCAGTACAGTCAATGGGTTCAGACTTTCTCTCCAGTTCCTCATCAGCCCTTTAAACAACCTTAGCAGAGAAACAAGCTGATGAGCTTGTGCAGGTGACTCTCCCTCCTCTGGACATGCTCACTTGGGACACGCTCACAAGATCGACCCACTCCACCTGTAAGAGCCAGGGCAATGCAGACAGAGGCACCTGCTGGCATAAATGCCATGTTACCTAGGGATATGGAAGAGATATGATGACTAAACACAACAGACTGAACCACACAGTGGCTGCAGCCAAAACAGGAAATTAACTTCTGCAGCGCGCTGTCTCCTCCCACACAGGTGTGGCTGAATATGCATAGAAAACACAGTATGTTTCTTACTTTACTAAGAGATATATGTGTATTAACTTTCTAGAACGAAGTAGTCAATGGAGAATGCTCCAAGGGACCACATACAAGTCAGCCATGGGGGAAAAACCACTTCAATGTATTGCATTTTGTACTGAATCCCTGGAGTCAGCCTCTGAGGAAGGTAGCATGATTGATTGGGCACCCTCCTGGCAGCAGGCAGGCAAAACTAGGCAACTCACACTCATATCAAACTTTGTGATGACACCTCAGGAGAAGGGGCTTTCTGTGGCTTAAGTCAAGGGCTACACCTTGGAGAAGTTATGATCCCTGGTGCTCAGTCTTCCCTCAAGGTACTGAACTTGAACACAGTGTTGCCTCTTCATCATTGGTTGTTCTGGTTAAGGAACACCCCACTGAAATGGCCACCAGGGAGAGATAACCCCCATAAGGTACATAGGAGACCCTAATGGCTTCCTAACAAGGAATAACAAAGGAGCAAGAATATTCAAATCAAGTGTAGTTCATATTGCTTTACCCACTTGAAAATATTTGCAATGCGCTGTCAGGGTGCAGAAGTGGTCGTCACCACCAACCACATAGCAGAGAAGGTGGTGGCATATGGAAGAGCGTCGGATGCTGCTATAGAGCTCCTCAGACCCTGGACAAGCCTAGATTTCTTATATTCTGGATTTCTTCTAGAATGAATGTAGCCTCCTGAGAGTGTAGAGGAGAGGCTAGAATCTATGGGACAGTCAGAGGAGAAGTACATGGAGAAGAGACCACCCAAAACACACAAGAGCCTTCAGAGACAAATAGAAGAAGGCTTTCCTGATGTCAGGGTTTGAAAATGCCCCCATAGAAAAGTCAAACTACATCTCTGGCCATCGTGGAGAAATGACTAAACGTCAAGGGAAAAGGAGTTCCTGGGGCATCCAGATGGAAAAAAGCAAAGGACTTAAGGGAGGTAAAAGCAAAACTTTCTACAAACCAACCTCAGCAACAATCGATGTCCTGTGCTCAGTGTCCTGCAGGGACACCAAAGCCATGTCCACAGACTCTGAGCAAAGGCACTGGTGTGACCTGTGTGTGGGGGCTAAATTTACCCAGGTAGGCTTCCACAGTGCCATGTACACTAATAGGGAGGGAAATCCAAGAACTGAAATGCCAGAGACTCAAAGAAGTGAGCTGTGGGAAGGTAGAGAAGTGGGAACAAAAAATGACTGGCTTAGCTTGCTTCCTATTGCTGTGATAAACACTATAACCAAAATCAACTTGGGGAGGAAGGGGTTATTTCAGCTTAGAGTCCATCATTCAGAGACATCAGAATGGAAACTCAAGGCAGGAACTGAAGCAGAGGCCATGGAGGAAAGCCACTTACCCGCTTGCTCTTCATGGCTTGCTCAGCCCATTTTCTTATACCCCCCAGGACCACCTGCTCATGTGGAACTGGATGTAGTTTGTTGGGCCATGCTCCCTGCCACATCAATCATTCATCAAGAAAATGGCCCTACAAACTGGCTTACAGGCAATCTGATGGAAACATTTCTTCAACTGAAATTCATCCTCACAGACGACTTTAGCATGTGCCAAGCTGACAAAAAACTAACCAGGACAATGACAGATGGAACCTGATTAACTGGGTACAGGAAACACAACCTGTTAGCAATTCTCCATCCAAGAGCAGAGGCACTGACGTCACAGGGGACTTTCCAGAACCACAGACCCTTGGGCTCCACTTCAGACCCAATGTACCAGAATCCTCACTTCAAGAAGACACCCAGTCAATGCACATAGACTTTAACCTCTGAACAGAATGACTCTCTGGAATAAAGCGGAAGGACAGCCAATGGTCACCCAGTGGATAAGAGCAAAGACTCCTGAACATGGAGGCAGGAAATGGAAGATAACAGTGCCCAACAGTTAAACCCAAACCCTAACAAGAGATTTGGGATGGAGGTGGGGGAGCAGCTGGGGCTCAAGAAGCTGAGAAATTTAACAATGCAAGTGAGTTTGAGCTTCTGCCCATTAAAGAAGAAATTTGGCAGGATTTTTTTTTTTTTTTTTTGCGGGGGTGGGTAACTTCTAATCATGGAAGACATTTCTGAAATTTAGCAATTTTTGCAGTATTGTTTTAATTCTTGTCTATTAAATTCTAATCAAACTAAACATACTACTTTCAATTTAAAATGTATATAGTATGATTTTATTTTTGCAAGACTGTTTGAATTGATCTAATTAGCTATCATTCTATCAGAGAGCTATGGACCAAGTGTTAATGGTTTCTTCTAGATAGTGGGAAGTAATTTTGGTGTGTGTGTGTGTGTGTGTGTGTGTGTGTGTGTGTGTGTGTGTACTCTCGTCTATTATTCAATTTTTAAAAAACTAATAATAGCATGTGTTGTTTCACAAAAAACTTAAATGCATAATTAGAAAGGGCCATTTCTAATAACAGGTTTAAATAACGCTCTAAATAGTACTTATACTCCAAAATCTCAAAAGAAATACTATTTAAATGAAGTTAAAAGAAACCAAATTAAGTGATAAACTGGAAACAGAAATGTAGTCATTCTCACCACTAACCATTTTTTCCATCAGGATGTGAGGTGGGTCTAGCAGTGTTTTTCAGCTTTCCGTTAGAAGCAACTCTGGGGCATAGGGGATGACGCAGTCTGCAAAGTACTTGTTTATGTAAGCATGGTGGCCTGAGCTCGGGCCTCAGAACCCATGTAACAATATTGAAAGTGGTTGCTTGCATTTCCAGTGCCAGCACCTGGGAGGCTGAGACAGGCAGATCCCTGGAGCTTGCCAGCAAGCCATCCCAGCTAAAACAGTGAGCTTCAAGCCAATGAGAAATCTTGTCTCAAAGGAGGCAGATTGTGTTACTGAAGATGAAACCCAAGGTTGTCCTCTGGCCTACCCATGTATGCACATATAGGCATGTGGTATACACACACTCACACATGCATGCACACACACTCACACATACATGCACACACACATACACACACACACACACACACACACACACACACACACACACACACACACACTAAAAATGAAACCAAAAGTTTCTCTGCAGTTGCAAACCCTTCCTTGTATCTCCAAGGCTCTATCAGCTGTGGCTCTAGCTGGGGCAATCCTCAGTATTTCCTAGAGCCACCAAGGCCTGCCTATTCAGTTCTCATCACCTCTAATAGCCCGTGAAGAAAAGCCCTCAAATTTTCTTACATTTACTACACAACAAAGCACACAGGCTCATTAACACAGGACCCTCAGAGCCGTGCTCCACACCACTGGCTCAAACTGCTGGCTTCCAGACTTACTTCTGGGGGAGGTTAATAAGATGTAAGAGCCCAAGCTCTGTGCTCCTTTGAGACTCTGGGTGGGCCCTGTACTCTGTAGCAGCTCTTGGTCGATCCTGAGGGAACTGAATCAGACTCTGGACCTTGACCAGGTGTCGGAGGACCAGGTGATGCTAATTGCAGCTACCAGGCCACAGGCTCCTCCTCTCCTACCTGTTTCTGGGCCCAGCTCTTGAACCAAGGAAGGGTATGGTTATACTGTCGCTCTCCCTGAAGGCAATCCACACCCTGTGGCTCTGCAGCAGAGTAAGATGGGAGAAACAAGCCATGAGCACATGACTCTGCAGTAAGTAGCCCACAGGCATGGGGTGCACTCACCATGCTGTCACCTGGACATGCCCATCTCAAGGGACACTGAGCTTTCCCAGCAAAATATCTCCATCAAGCTGCTTTTCAACCAGACTTGTCCTTTCACGGACAAAACAACTGAGGGCCAGCAGGCCAGGGAGTGGCCTCTACCTTCCTAGACCAGGTCTCCCTCTGCTGGCCCCTGTGCCGTCATCCCCACTTTCATAAGAAATGTCACGCAGGCATTCAGAACAGCCTAAGACACTTTTCCAGGTGAACTCTTCAACAACTTCTCATAGCAGTGACTTCCACCTCCCCCACTCTGCTGAGAGGAAATTACTCAGGATTATTGGTCCTAGAGAGATTGCTATACGGACCTGGATCCCTGGCATGTTCTAACTCCATTTCAGAAACACATTCTAGCTGTGGATAGCAGAAGAGTCTTTGGAAACTGCTTACCAATGTGATGGTTGCTGAGATGAGCTCTCCAAAGCCACGGAGCAAAGTGGTCAGGAGCACACATTCCAGGCTGGGAGTGTAGCTCACTGATGGAGTGCTTGCCTACCATCCTCAAGGTGCTGTCTTGGATCCCTGCATTGGGACAGTATAGGGAAAAGCATCCAATCTGGAGGCACCCTGACTGAGCCTAAGCTCAGGTGGTACAACTCAAGGAAAATTACTTCGCTTTTCTCTTGCCTTGATGTCCATCATCATGGCTCCCTCACTGTAATACATGACATCTAAAGGAGTTTACACTGTACATCAAATGGGAAGTATCAAACACAGAGATCATGTTAATAGTCCCAAATTTTAGCACCTGTTTGAATGCATCTAGCTTCTCTCCTCTTTCAGTTCCAGATCCTTAGGTCACACTTGGTCCTATATGCTCCCTGTTGTCAGTCTGCCACCCGGTTCTTCCTTAACTCTGGCACTCAGACTAACCCTTGCTTCCTTATTTTGTCCTCCAGCTCACCCACAGTGCCTGTCACCCCTGATCTCAACAGAGCCTCTGAGTCCCTGATGATTTTGTCAGGGATATGAGGGCTGGTGAAGCCCCAGCCATCCCATTAGTAATAATTCTGTTAAATAACTATGCTGTCGCCTTGAGAAATGGGGTGGCATCACCTGGCACTGCCCTTAGTCCTGACCCGATCAACTTTTTAATCCATAAAATGGAGGTGAAATACTTAATGGGATGTATATCAAATCTGGAGGTGACAGAAAGCTGGAAGAAATGATGAAAACGCCAGTGAGTGAGTTCACATTCAGACTGATCTCTGGGGACTGGAATTCTGGACCGAGGCCAAGGGAAGGTGTTCTTTATACAGGACAGGCATAAATTTCAAATGTGGGAGGGCAGCACTGGCTTTGCAGCCTACTACAGGGAGGGGAGTGAGGCATGAAGGTGACCTGAAGCTTCTTGAACTAATCCATGGTGGGGCTGCCTCCCAGAAGGACCCACCTACTGTCCTCGGAATTTAGAAGGAATCCCTTCTAAAGAATTTGGGTTCTGGGCTGGAGGGATAGCTCAGCCGTTAAAGGCTAGGCTCACAACCAAAAATATAAGAATTTGGGTTCTTTTCTTTCTTTTTTTTTTTGGAAAGTATTATTATTACTGACAATTTCATAAATGCATGTATTTTGGTCATTTTTATCCCCTCATCCTCCTCTTACTCCTGTTGAACTCTTTCCCTCCAACAAGCCCCCTCCTATTTTCATGCCTTTTGTTTGCTTTATTTCCTTCTTTGTTAGCCACTGAGTTTATTCAGGGTTTAATTAATGTCTGCATGAGTATACATGAATAAAAACATAAAAAGAAAGGGCATGATTGCTCCTAGGTATGGTGGAGGAGAAGGTTTATTGTAGGTAAGAGGGAGAGCATGGCCAGAGGCTGAGACATCTGGGAGAGTCCAGCATGCACATGACCCTGAGCTGGGCCATGTGAGGAGAGGGCAGAGGGGGGAGGGCAGAGCCAAGAGTCTAGGAGAGTAAAGGATAGACAAAAGGTACCAGGTAACCAAAATGGCTGGACTATATAGGGAAGGGCAACTGAGAAATGGGCAGCCTAACCCCTGAGCTGGAGAAGTTTACGGTAGGGGGCAGGGTATGCCAGCCATATCCTGTAACATGTAGGGACTGAGGGATGCTGGGAGAACCTGAAGACCAGGTTCACTTTGATATGTGAAATAGGCACCTAAGTTAGCCCTTTGTCCTGGTGATTGACACCTATCAATATGTAAGAGGTTATTTACAGGAGCAAGAACAGCTTACCAATGGCTACAACACTTAAGAAAATGACTCTGCTCTCCTAACACACACTGACTGCCAAAAGCTCCTTAAGGAAGGGTGGGGCCTCATAAGTCCCTCCCCTATCCATGATGGGATGTTGATGGCTGCCATCTTCTGCAGGTAACCACAGCAGCTTTGAGTTCCTGAGTGCAAAGGTTATACTGCATCTAGGAGACATTTCTGAGCACTCCTCCATCCTCCAGCTCTTAACCTTCAAGAAGAACCTTCCCTGGGTAATAAGAATGTCAGGGATTAGCATTCACAGGACTTGAGTTCATTCATTGGTTCATGGACCCACTTACCATTTATTTCAAGTATTATCTTTGCAAGCAGCTGGCCTAAGAACTGCTAAGAGAAGGACTACATTTTCTCTGGTTATTCCGAATGTTTAAAATAAGAGACTAGAATACACCACGAGGGTAAATTAATAGAGCACACCCTTTGCAAGGAAGCAGAAAGGGGTAGGCTCCTGTCACTAGCTCAGGCTGAAATATGGATAGGGTATTACTATAGTATTCAGCAGCTGGACCTCTGAGGGCCTCTTTCAAGCAGCATTCTGTCATTCTATGATGCCCATGATGAGGTGGGGTAACAGGTAGAGATTCTTTCAAGCCCCAGCCAGCCAGCCTCCCTTTTACCTCTACATTGCTTCTTACTTGCTCCTGTCTTGACTTGGTACCAAAGTAACTCTGGTCTATGACCTCAGCCTAAATCCATACAACATAAGCACATAAAGAATCGTAGATTGAACGTATAAGCATACCATGGTCTAGCTTTTTAAGATGGTAAACATAAATATTTGGGGTCTGGGAAGATGCCTGCTGTGCAAACAGGCATCTTCCTGTCCCTAAGTTTGGGTTCTCCATCCCCTACATAAAAGCCTGGCACACTGCAGCCCAGTGTGCAACCCCAGAGCTGTGGGTGAAAGAAGGCAGAGACATAGGCAGATACCTGAAGCTCATGGCCAGCCTCATAAAATGGTCCAGAGTCAATGAGAAACCACAGCTCAAATAATGAGAAGATGGAGAAGCAAGGGAGGAAGACAGTGATGGCTCCCAGGATCTGCACACCCACATGTGCACATACGTATCCAACATGAACATGCACACACACACACACACACACACACACACACACACACACACACACGCACACACGCACACTTAATACATCCTCATGGATCACAGCAATGTGTAGCACAAGTTTGGGAGGGAGGAAATCCAGTGACTACATCAAAAGACACAGTGCGTACCCTTTCCATCCCCATACCCCCATTTCTGAAAATGCCTTATTCAGATATACTTGCATTGCATTCCTGCAGGATGTTTTATTGAACTGTGCCATACATTTTACTTTGTGCATCAGCAGTATATTCCTGTCTTTTATTGTCATTTTTGTGATAGTAAAATGTACATAACATAATATTTCTCATTTTAACTACTTGTAAGTGTGCAATTCAGTGTCATAAAATCTATTCACACCATGACACAGTTATCACCATTATCTATAGACTTGAATATTTTCATCATTCCCAACACAAAAATCCATACCTACAAACAATAACTCCCACGTCTCTCTTCCCTTCACCCTTGGTAGCTTGTATTCTGATGTCACACTGAATTTGCTTGTTTTAGGTACCTTATGGAAGTCGTATCACACAATATTTCCCTTCCATAATTGGCTTCTTTTACTTAACGTTGTGTTTTCAAGGGCTACCTCTGTTACAGATACTGCAATAATTCATTCCTTTTTATAGCTGAATAATTCTCCACTGGATTTGCATACCACATTTTGTTTATGTGCTCCTCTCTTGATGGGCACTTGGCAGAGTTCTTTTGGCTACTGTGAATAATGCTGCTGTGATCACTGATATCAATATCTGAATCTCTGCTGTCAATTCTTGTGCGCACAATTCTTTTGGCAGCAAAAAATTACGTACAACCACTCTAATCATCAGTAAGTAACTAGTTAAGTAAGTCGCCGTATTCACACATTAGAATAGCACATTTCCCTTTAGAATGGGTTGCTCTTGGAGTCTTGGTATGGGATCATTTATAAGTCACAGTATCATGGAAGGAGTAAGAAAAAGAGGAGCAGCAGTGGCAGCTGCAGCATGGGGAAGAAGTGAGTGCATGTCTAATGCACACACTATCTGTGGAAGGCTCCACCAGAGCCACCTCCACCCTAGGAGGTCACTGGGTGTGTGTTCAGCAGTGATGAAAGCTTTGCTATATGCCTTTTATACTGATGGAAATATTCAAATGAATTGAATGCTCTGTCCTCTTAAACATTAATAATACTTTATACTGTGGGTGATTTCTCAAAATCTTGAATGTGGAGTCTGGGGAGATGCCAAAGTTGGTGAAGTGCTTGTCACACAAGCATGCAGACCTACTAAGTTCAATCCCCAGCAGTTATTATAAAAGCTTTGTATGGTGGTGTATGCTTAATCCTGGTGATGGGAAGGTGCAGAACCACAGATCCCACTGAGAAACCCTGTCTCATAAGTAAGTAAATAAATACACATACACACACACACATACACACACACACATACACACACACATACATACATACATACATACATACATACATACATACATACATACATACATACAAGGTGGACAGCTCCTAGGAATTAACACCAAAGGTTGACCTCTGGCCTCTACACTCACATGTACCTGCATGTGGAAATACACACATATACACACAAACATGTGCACATATACAAAGACTGATATGCATCATGAGTTCAGCAAAAGGAGAGGATGTGTGATAGCAGCCTTGGAAAATGGAGGCAGAAGACATCCATCACTCCGAGCCCTAAAACGAAACCAGTGGCATCTTCAAACACAGCTCACTGTCAACAGCCACCTTGATGCCACCAACTTTCTCCACCTCAATCCCCACTTCTCTTCTTCCTCTGGTAAATGGAAAAGTTATGTGGAGATCTGGAAGGTGAAGAGAGGGTGGGAACCGGGTCTGTTGGTACCTAGCCTGCTGGAGAGGAAAGTCATTGAGTGGGGCTTCAAAGGTATAGAGATGCCCTGGCCTGATGGAAGTCAGCACTCCATGTCAGGAGCAGCCTTTCCTGTCCTCTTCCAGGTGGGATCTGTCCAAAAGGTGTCTGCTAAGAACCAAGTGGACAGACATCACAGGATGATAATTGAATCATATGTGAAAATGAGCTGACGAGGGGACATGCAATAAAAGCCAGAGGAAAGAGAATGGAGGTACGAGTTGCTGAAATAGCTGCTCTATATTCCAAGGCCTTCCTGGCTCCTAGCAGGGTTGGAGATTAGTGTTGATAATAGCCTCACCATAGGACCACAAAAAAATCAATGGAGCTGGGGCTGAAGCAGGATCCATTTATCTTCTTGGGGTGAAATAGAAGGTGTGATTTTTAAAGAGACAAATTATACCGAATGTGGGTAATTGATGTGCACACACAGAGCCATGCAAGGAGGGCCAGCTCACACAATTGCACAGTATCCAGCATTATTCTTGTCAAAAGCTTCTTGTAACAATGCCAACCCCAGGGCACGGTTCAAGTGCTCCAGAGAGTAGTAACAGGAATTGAGTTCTAGAATATGCTGCATTAATTTTGCATGGTTAATTATTTGTGTGAAAAGGCAATAAAGAATACTAAAAAGAAAAGGCAATGCGTAGGTCTTGCTTTCTAATGAAAGTACTTGCCCAGGACAGGGTTCCAGAGGTCACTTAATCTATCCCTCTGCTTCTTGTTTTAATGGACTGGTAGCCTCTTGAATAAAACTTTTCTTCCTTAAAGGACTTCATGTGAGCTCGCTCATTGATCAACGCACACACTTCTCATCAGCCAGGATGATCCCATCACCTCAACAGTGTCAATATCTGACACCTCAGAGGCTCATGGAAGGTGTTGTATTGATTCATTGATGAATTTGTTAATTAAGTGAGGCCTCGTTCCCACACATGAGATGCACATCATAAGCAGAGGCTAGAGTGTCCACACTCAGCTTTCTCAGTCAGTTCCCAGTTGTAAGCTACATGGGAGGGTTCGAGTGGGTCCCCAAATTCCAGTTACAGGTAGGTTTAGACCCCAAAGCATGGAGAGAACCACTGTGCAATTCCTGGAAAGTGCCTTTTGGGGGACCAGGGACCCAGGACAAGGGCAATTTTCACAGTTTACTGTGCATCAATAGCCTTGACATCTGGAGACAGAAGGATGGAACAACCCCTAACCAGAAAGATGAAGGCTTTGGTCTGTGGGAGAGTTTCACTCAGTGATTCATCAGGGCTATTTAGGGAGGAAAAAAATATGAAGAAGCAGAGTGCTAGGGAGGTCCCCAGGAATCCACGAAGATGACTCCACCATAGACTACTGGCAATGGTCGAGAGGGTGCTGAGCTAACCTACTCTGGTGATCGGATGGCCAAACACTCTAACTGTCTTGATAGAACCCTCATCCAGTGACTGATGGAAGCAGATGCAGAGATCCACGTCTGGGTCCCAGGTGGAGCTCCAAGAGTCCAGCTGATGAGAGAGGGGAGGGATTATATGAGCAAGAGGTATCAAGACCATGATTGGAAAAAGTACAGAGACAACTAGCCAAACTAGTGGAAACACATGAACCAATAGCTGAGGAGCCGCCATGGTACTGGACTAGGCCCTCTGGATAAGTGAGAAAGTTGTTTAGCTTGAACTGTTTAGGAGGTCCCCAAGCAGTGGGATTGGCTGTCCCTAGTGCATGAGCCTGCTTTTTGGAACCTAGTGCCTCTGGGGAGACACTTTTCACAGTCTTGGTACAGGGCGGAGGGGCTTGGACCTGCCTCAACTGAATGTACCAGGCTCTGCTGACTCCCCATGGGAGACCTTGCCTTGGAGGAGGTGGGAATGGGGAGCGGGTTAGGGGGGAAGGCTGGGGGGTGGGAGGAGGGAGGACAGGGGATTCTGTGGTTGATATGTAAAATGAATAAAAAAAACTCTTAAAAAAATAAATAAAATTATTTATTGTGTGTGTATGTTGTGTGTGTGTAGTATATGTATGTGCTTGCATGTGTGTGTGTGGGGGGTGTATTTGTGTGTGTGTGTGTGTGTGTGTGTGTGTGTGTGCAGGTACTCACATCCATGTGTTCCCTGAAGGCACAGAAGAATGTCAGATGTCCTACTCTATCACTCTCCACCTTATTCCCTTCAGACAAGGTCTCTTACCAAACATGGAGCGAGGCTGGTGGCCGACAAGCATCAGTGACTCTCCTGTCATCACTATCCCCCACCCTACTCTTAGCAGGTCACACATGCACTTGACCACTTTTGGCTTTTTTATGTCTGTTCTTTGCTGTGGGATGTTCTGTATGGCAAATGTGTTGCTAATTAGTCAATAAATAAAACACTGATTGGCCATTGGCTAGGCAGGAAGTGTAGGCGGGACAAGGAGGAGAATAAAGCTGGGAAGTGGAAGGCTGAGTGAGAGAGACACTGCCAGCCGCCACGATGACAAACAGCATGTGAAGATGCCGGTAAGCCACGAGCCATGTGGCAAGGTATAGATTAATGGAAATGGATTAATTTAAGCTGGAAGAACAGTTAGCAAGAAGCCTGCCACGGCCATACAGTTCGTAACCAATATAAGTCTCTGTGTTTACTTGGTCGGGTTTGAGCGGCTGTGGGACTGGCAGGTGAGAGAGATTTGTCCTGACTGTGGCCCAGGCAGGAAAACTTAAGCTACAGTTCTTGGCATTTGAATTCAGGCCTTTATGTGTGTACAATAAGCTCACACCTCTGAGCTGTCTTCCCAGCCCAGGGCCACTCTCCTCTAGTCCTCTGGAAAGGCACTCACTGCCAGAGCAGGGCTGCAGGTCACCTGAAACAAAGTGCTTTGGTGGAGCTGCCCAATGCCATGTCTAGAAACTTCTTATATCCTAGGCTGGTTTTGAGGGTGCCAGGATCCTCCATTCATCCCTCCCTTTCCTCCTACATATTTGGGCCATGTTTTGCCATTCCCTCACCTCATCCAGGTCCTCCACTTCAACTAAGGCCCAAGCCCAGAGAGGAACACATCTCAGCATCTCTAGATACTTTTCTATAAGCAGCTGCCCTCCCAGCATACGGTTTCCTCCCCTCCTTGACCCAGCACTATTTAGGGAGGGAACAGCTTCCCCTCCACCACTGATTGATTCCCATCCACCTCTCTTCCTTCCTTCTTGAATCCACACCTCCCTATTTGCCCTTCACCCTGCTCAACCTGCTCACTCAAGAGGGGATTTTCTCAACTGTGCTTCTAAAACAAAGGGTCACCAGAGATGAATCTGGGATCAGATGCACTTGGCTCTTTACCCTTCTCAGCTCACCTTGTGGGGCCAGCCTACTTCTTCCACCAGCTCATCTGTCTCAAACTTTCTGCTCTGCTCCCCTGCCCTTTATCTCCCTCACTGGCTCACACTTCTCCTTCTGTTGTAGCCATGCCTCTCAGAGTCCAGGAGGGTCTTTCTCTCTCTCCATCCATCCATCCCTCCTTCCCTCCCTCCCTCCTCCCTCTCAACAATAACATACCATTTCACAATTTTAAAATACATACATTAAACATCACAACTGATACTGTGTTAGATGTTGTTGGTGCAATGGTTAATAACAGTTCTTTCCAAAAGCTCAAAGACAAATGGGGAAGGAGAGAGATAGGTGCAGGAGTTAACACAATATATGGAGAAAATCTGGGCCCAAAATAGGGATCACAAGGCCCAAAGTTCTCACAATTTTTCAGCAAAAATAAGATGTCAGAAAAATGTCAAACCTTTAGCAGCACCTGCTTTTAAACCAACCCTGACAAGCCGCCCAGTGTCAGGTGGGGTAAGAGAGGAGCTGAGCAAACCCAGCCAGGTGGTAAGACACATGCACCCCTATGATTCTATGTCAACAACAGAAACTGACTGACGGGGGGGGGGCAGCAAATGTCCATGTACTGTTATCGTGTCCCTGTCCCCAGAGACCCCGGGCTCCTACTAGGGGGGAACTTGTCCGTGTGGTGAGTTCAGAAAGCATCCATACCACCTTCGTCCTCATCTGCCCTTCCAGAAAATGACCATACCAAGCACAGATACCACATGATGAGGAGGGGAGTGACGTGTTCTGAGAGCCTTTAGTCTCTAGGGACCATCACTGTGGGAATGAAGAGAACAGCACTGAGGAAGTGGCTTATGCCAGGTACTGTATTTTTCACACCTTGCACTGAGCTAGAGAAATCGAAGAAGCAGATGCTGTAGGTCAAAGGAATATGTGACCTGAGCGGAGCAGAGATACATCAAGTGAAAAACCATCCAGATATGAGAAATTGGACTGGCACCTGAACACATCCATCTCCAAGGCTGGTGGGAAAAAAAAACAATGAAGGAATTAAAGTGCCCTAGGAGTGGGCAGAAATAGAGTCCCAGGGCAAGCGCTCACCTCAGTGAGTCTCAGCAAAGCCTATCCTCCTCAGAGCAAAGGGGGAAGATTCCATCTATAACAGGAATGGAGTCATCTCTAAAAATGAGATACTGTAGAAAATAAACAAGAAGCTGTTTACTAGTTTACTATTTTAGAAGTGTACTGAACCATCATGGCCTCTGTGCCAGAGAAGAAGAGTAACAAGAAAGGGAGAGCAACAGGCCGAGATGAGAGGGAAGACAGATTCAAACTGGATGGGTTGCAGGGAAACTCACAGTAAACGCAGAAACCAAGCCGCTTCACTGGCAGGAAAGAACTGACCCTCGCGAGGTTCAGAACAGCAAGCCGGCAATGTAGAAAGCAAGTGTGGAAGTGGAGGTTATGAGGCAGGAGGTGGGAGATCTGGGAACCAGAGGATGGAAAGCCACATGGAGATAATGAGAGTTCCTGAAATATCAGCCACAAATGAAGCAGAAGAGAAATGGAAGATAGAATGTAATAAAACACTACGGAGCTGCAGATAGAGACTCTGTGTGCAGACAGATGGGCTCACCAGGCAGTCGGGCAAAGGAGACCCAAGACAAGACGCACACTGGAAAATAAGAATGCTAATGTCAGAAAGGGGGAGAACGTGGAGAGAGAGAGACTGAGACTGTATGGAAGGGTGGCTTCAGCTGTCTCAGGGACAGCCGTCTGAGAATTGCTGAGGCAGTGCCTGTGCAGAAGACAGGACCTCCCCAGGGAGGGCAAGAGAGAGATCCGCTCAGGAGGGAGGCAGGAACACAGCTGAGCTCCTGAAAAGTAAGGGGAACCCTCGTTCTGTCCTAAATGTCCAAGTGAAGTCCCTGCTGTGAAAGACTGTGTAGCTTTAGAGAGTAAAGATCCTTAAAAGGAGGGACCTACGGTCCACAAACTGACATAAGCTAGAGGATTAGGGTACACAGCAATGTTAAATGTTACTCTAAATGTTTCAAACTAGAAAATTTTAAAGCAATGGGACAGTAGTATAAAACATTGACATCAATAGCAAAATACATAAATAATAACATACATATAAGCATGTAGCAAATACAAATGGGCATTCACAATAGAAGAAACTCATGAAAACTTTTTTTAGTCCAACTTTCCTAAGTTTTTGGGAGGTGAGATGACTCAGTTATTGCAAGTGCTTGCCAACAAGACTGAGGACCTTTTTTGTGTTTTGTTTTGTTTGTTGTTGTTTTTTTTTTTTTTTTATCCCCAGGACCCACATGGTAAAAGAAAAGAACAGACGCCTATAAGTTATCCTCTGACCTCCACAATCCACAATGGGAAGACACACCCTACCCCATCACTACCTCACATGCACACACCCACACACATAATAAAACAAATATAATAAAAGTTCAAAATTTTTAAGTAACAGTGACTGAGGACTTAGGAGATAGGTCAGTTGGTAAGCACTTGTTCTGCAAGTGTGAGGACTTGAGTTCAATCCTCAGAATATGTTTTTAAAAGTTAGGTGTGATGACACATGTAGTTGTTTTTTTTACTATTTACTCCTTTCTCTTTGAGGCCCACCACCCAGCTCCCAAATAAATACACAGAGACTTATTCTTACTTATGAATGAATGCCTGGCCTCAGCATGGCTTATTTCTAGCCAGATTTTCTTAACTTAAATTATCCCATCTACACTTTGCCTCTGGGCATTTACCTTTCTCTATACTATATCTCTTTACTTCTTATTCCATTGCTGGCTGTGTGACTGGGTAGGTGGCCCCTGGTGTCCTCTCTCCTTCTCCTTTTCTTGCTCTTCCCTCCTCTCTCCAGCCTAGATTTCTCCTATTTATTCTCTCTGCCTGGCAGCCCCGCCTATCCCTCTCCTGCCTAGCTATTGGTCTTACAGCTCTTTATTAGACCAATCAGGTATTTTAGACAGGCAAAGTAACACAGCTTTACAGAGTCAGACAAATGCAACATAAAAGAATGCAACACATCTTTGCATCATTAAACAAACATTCCACATCATAAAAGAATGTAATACATCTTTAACTAATATTCCACACTGACACATGCTTGAAATATCAGCGCTGAGGAGGCAGAGACAGGTGGATCCCTAGAGCTTGCAAGCCAGCCAACTTAGACAATCCAGTAAGTTTCTGACCAATGACAAACCCTGTCTCAAAAACCAAAGTAGACAACACTTGAGGAAGGACACCTGAGGTTGACCTCTGCCCTCTCTCTACATAGATGCACACACATGGACATGAATATGCAAACACACATAATGATGTGTTCGCAGTATTTTAAATAAATTAACAATGATTTAGCATTTTCAACTATTAGACTAAGAAATGATCAGAACAATTGCAGTGAGTGGAGTTGTAAACACTGGGGGACAATAGCCTGCCACTCTCATGGGTATCTTAAATACAAGGCAACATCAACACATCACTTCTGAATGGCATGTCATCATTTTTTATCAAAAGCCCACAAATGTAGGAAACCTTAACCCCCGAATCAAACCTCTTGGGTTTATCTTGAGAAGATCATCCACTAAATTTTTTAAAAAAAAATGAGCACCTCACTAGGTATGGCTTATAACAATGCATGCAAATTGAAATAGGCTACATGAGTGGTTGACAATCAACAATGGGTTGGGGAAGAGGCAGCAGGATTCTTAGAAATGCACCAAGCATATGGTATTGTTTCTGATAAAGAGACTCTCGTGCCAACTAAGGCATAAACTCACTTATTTGTGGTGTGTGAGTGTGTGTATGCGTGTGTGTGTATGTGTGTCTGTGTGAGTGTTCATGAGTTGACAACTCTCGTGAGTCAGTTCTTTCTGACTATCCTGTGGGTCCTAGGGACCACACTCAGGTTGTTTGGCTTGATGGCAAGGACGTTTACCCACTGAGTCATCTCCCTGGCCAATTCTTGAACTGTTAATGTATAATTAAAATGCCCAATAGTGCAATTGATGAGTCACAGGATAAGCAGGTCAGCTGTGTGAGCCACTGGATGCCCTGGTACAGGGTGGTTGCCCTGCTGCCTTTCAGTCCCACCAGCACTCAGTTTCTCTCCATCCTTAGCCAGCATTTATCATCATTCTCTTTTATTTCACCTGTCCTTAACAATGGGTACTGGGTCCTCGTTTTGCTCTTAATCTACATTTTCCTAATGACTAATGATGTTAGACATCTTTCCCCATGCTTATTGGTTATATACCAAAAGTGAAAACTTATTCATACAAAATGTGTACATAAATATCCACAGTACTTTATAACTTCCCCCAAACTACAAATAAGTCAAATGTCCTTAAAAGGTGAGTGGATAGTTAAACAAACTTTAGTATATCCAATAGTGGAATATTACTCAGCAATAAAAAGGAATAAACTATTAATGCACACAGTATATGCACCCATTCCTTTAGGTATATCATTAGGGAATAATACTGACTAAAACAAAAAGGAAGAAGTCAATTCCTGAAAGCTATACTCTGTATGACTCCATTCATATAGCACCTTGAAATGACACAGTTCTAGAGATGGACAACAGATTGGTTCCTGGGCTAGGGAGGAAAGAGAAGAATACCATGGCTGTATAAAAAAAGGATCACTAGGGATGCTTTAGGTTCTGGTCCATGGTGCTCATTCACTTCCACACAGCTGACAGAATCCAGGGCTGGGGAAATGCCTTAGTCCCTAAAGTATTCATCGCAAAAGTGTGTGAGGACCTGAGTTTGATTCCCAGAACCAACATTGAAAAATGAAAGGAAAAAGAAAAAGCCAGTCATGGTGGCACATGCTTGTGATCCTAGCACTTCAGAAGAAGTAAAGGCAGATCCTTCAGGCTCACTAACCAGCCGGCCTAGCATAATCATCGAGTCCCAGACCAGTGAGAGACACTGTCTCATAAAACAAGATGAACAGCTGCAGGGGAACAAGACCCAAGGTGGATCTCTAATCTCTACATCCATGTATACACATATGTATACACATGGACACATGCAAGGAAGTGATACACACACACACACACACACACACACACACACACACACACACACACACACACCAAAAGCTGCTATCCGATGACAGTCAATCAATTATATAGGTATGAAATTATGGCTAGATTATGCAAGATGTTATCACTGGTACAGACAAACCAGACGAAGAGTACATGAGTCTGTTTTATTTCTTTACAAAAAATATTTTATTTCATTTTAATTATGCAAGTAGGTGTGGCAGGGTGTGTGCTCAGGATCCCTGAAGTTGCAGGCAGTTGTGAGCTGCCCTATGTGGGTTCTGGAAGAACAGTATGCATTCTTAACCACTGAGCCATCTCTCCAGCAGCTTCAGAAGACTGTACTCAACCTCAAACTAAAGTTTTAAAATGCAAGAGGACATAGAAATATAGCAAACATGCACCAAGGAACTGCTACGATACAGCTGTCCACACATTTGGGGTCAGAGGACATATGGTCAGCATTTGCCCCTCCAGGGACTGAGTAGGGCTTCCTACTTGAGGAACAGGTGCATAAGGACAGGAGATAAAGGGTACAATCTGAGACCCTGAGATGGGAGTTCTGGAGCCCCAGAGGCATCCTGATCAGAAGGGGTGAGAAGCGATACAGTGGGAAGGCCTGCCTTTCCTCCACCTCCAACATGGTGTCATTTATTCATCTTATCATTTATTTATTCATTCACTCTTATATTGAACAAGAAACACTGCAGCACAGCCCTCAGGATAACAAGATAAAAGGCAAGCCTTCCTACTCCAACCAGGAAGAGGTTTCAAGGCAACAGGAATCAAGAGCTTACAAAGAAGCCAGAGGCAAGAATGATATTTTGGTCCTAGAATCCCAGGACTTTAACACAGTTGAACCATAGAGTCAGAAAACGAGTGAGGTGTGTGTGAGTGGGATGTTAATCCAACCCAGGATCCCACAAGCCCTGAGCATCATGCTAAGGAAACCAGGCAACTCTGATAGGTGACTGGTAGGTAAGCCGCCAAAGACACCCTGCCAGGGAAGACAACATCAAAAGCTGCCACAGGCAAATCACAGGCAGATAAGTAAGGGCTGTGAACTGGGGAGGAACAGGAAGTCCTACTGTACTCTAGGCCAAGGCAGCACAGCCCCCAAACCCTTATGTTTCTTGGGCTTCAGTGGGAACCAGTCCTCAGGTCCAGAGCTGCGATGGTTTATGAAGTTCTGAGCTCCGGGGCCAAACTCGCCCATCCCCGATCAATTGCTCCCTGTCACAAACTGATCTGGTTCCAGTTCTTTACTTTCTGGACCATAAAGTTGTCCTCTGCGTGACTTAGGAGGCTCTTCTGTGCCAGGCATTTATAACATACAGGTACCTGTGCAGCCCTCAGCCCCCATTAGTGTGCTGCCTGCCGATTTAGCTGTCCTCTCCAAGGCACCAGAGATCTGTTTCCCTAGACCTCGATGGCCTGGCATCCAAATAAGGCTGAAGGTTTCCAGAGCTGTGCAGCTGCAGCAGAAGGTGGGTGGGGTCGGGGAGAGGACTTCTTCGGCCTGGTAGGACATCATTCTTGCATGGTGAGAGACAATCCTATCAGATAGTTCTCCCACTCAGATCACCCAGGACCACAGGAAGGAGCCTGGATTCTACCAGCTGGAAACGTAGAAAGAACTAGAAGCATGCCCCTTCATCACAGGTCTGGAGACCATCATGGCAGAACCAGTGTAGCCTGGGTCATGAGAAGACATTTAAGCATTCCTGGGGAACAGATTTAAAAACAGAGATCTTAGCTTTGTCCCTAGATTGCCTCACTGTACTTGTCCTTCTGTGCCATACTCTGACACAGTTTCCCTCAGAAAGCTACTGTCATAGCAGCAGCCCCCGGGAACTTGAGTGCAAAGCCCTGGGAGGGGTCCTTCCACAGTATAGGGGTCATCTTGTGATGTTTGAATGCTTAGGGAAGCCCCTGGCATGTACAAGTCGCTCTGTGGATATCTATGGAATCATGTTTTGTTTTAACCTGTTTTCTCCTGAAATAAGAGCACAAAAATATCTCTTTCCCCACACTGACTGGAGGCTTGGCAACACTGTCCTGGAGCTGGGGGGAGACTCAGCACCCACTCTTTGCCCACAGAGAACTAGAACAATGGGCCCACAGAAGCAAGGCCCTGTTTCCACAGGATACAGCTTGATGTGTGACATCCTGGAAGAGGCAGGACCTAAAAAACAGTCCAGCCTCACCTTCACCCATAGCAGTCCTGAGCACCCTCCTCCCACATTTGAACAATGTGTCCAGGGCCATATAGCATCACTTGTATGGTCCCATGCTACTTCTTAGATTTCAACATTGAACTCATTTACAGAGTGACCTTTAGAAAAGTAAAATGGGAAAGCCAGGTTGTCCTCACAGGTGGCCTGTGATTAAAGTTTCCAAAACGCAACAAGAAAAGATGGAGGCTGAGTCAGAGAGAGAGAGAGAGAGAGAGAGAGAGAGAGAGAGAGAGAGAGAGAGAGAGAGAGAGAGACAGAGACACAGAGACAGAGACACAGAGACAGAGACACAGAGACAGAGACAGAGACACAGAGACAGACAGAGACAGAGATCACTGAAGCAAACAGCCTTGGAAATGACAGTTTGTTAGATTTATTACTCCCTTGGGAGGTCCTGAAAAGTGGGAGAGAAAGGCCCCTGTGTGGAACAGAGCAGTGCACAGCAAATTACAATACAGGGTTTGCCCAGGTTAGAGAAGTCAGTGACACTCTCCCAGGAGTTGGCATTTGAGCTGAGATCTATCTGCCTTAGGGAAGGACAGAAAGAAAGGAGGAAGGACCTGGGCAGGGAGATCGACACTAGAAAGGCCTCAAGTTGAAGGAAGTTCAGCTGAGAGACATCCAGTCTGAGAAAACAGAGATCGCCTGAGGAATTGGCGAGGTGAGGAAGCTGTGGCCTGTTCTGTCTCTCTGATTTTCCAGCGTTCACCCCAATACCTGGCTCCAGGTTTGATTTTATTAACAAGACTCTTTAAGATTCGTGCTACAGGTCTCCAGCTGGCACTAGGAAAACCATTCAAATACAAAGGCTTCATCCCAACCCATCCCAAACTGTAGAAGGCCCAGCTCCAGTAGGGAGCATTTTAAAACCTCCAAGAGACAGAGACAGACAGACAGACACAGAGAGAGAGGGGAGAGAAACAGACAGACAGACAGAAGGGGGAAGAGAGGGAAGAAGCCCACTAGCATCAAAGACTGTGCTCATCAGCTTAGCCTCCTGGACCCCCTTCTCAGGTAGAGAAAGAGGTGTGCCTGGGTAATAAAGCTGTGGCTGAGGTGTGAAGACACTTGGGCCCTGGGTAATATGGATGGAGAGCTAAAGAGAATGGATCTGCTCCACAGCAGAGCCCACAGGAGTCTGCACAGTACTAGCCTTGTTAAGTGTGCACAGTAGGGAAAAAAAATGGCAGGGCGATAAGGCCAGCTCATTATTGGGTACATCAAAGTAAGAGAGAAATATGAAAATGTAGCATGAAAAAGACAGAAAAGGACTGCAGGCTAGAAGAAAATATAGCACCCAAAATAGAAAAAAAATTATCCGTAAGGGCTTATTTTCAGAATTCAATAATACAAAAGCTCAAAAACTAGACAATAAAACAACAGAATAAAATTTAAAAGAGAGATTTCAGAGTTAAGGAAACAAATTATAGATCAAAATGGCAATATTATAAAACTAATAAGGTAGAAATGACTATAGAATTAAATTATTGACATAAAAGAAATAGGTGAAAAGTGAGTCACCAGCAAAGGAAATAGTGTGTGGAGGCCAACCACTGTCCCGAGAGAGGCCCAGCCAGAGCAAGCTAAAAGAAGAGGGGTTGGAGAGGCTCAGTTGGTAAGTCAGTTGTGTTGCCTTCCACACAAGTATGAGTCAGATCCCAGCACCCGTGTAGAAAGCCAGGGGAGGAGAAGACAAAAAGATCCTTCAGAACTCCATGCCCAAACTGGGGGATGTGGGGGGGTGTTTTATATATATACATATATATATATTTCTTTAAATTATCAAGGACTGGGAGGAGAAAGCAAAGGAATAGAGTTACACCGGTGCTCTCAACTTTCCTCGCTAGGATTACATTGTATTATTGAATATCTATGAAGCTTAGGCCAAGCATGGTGATGCAGGCATGTCACCACAGCTCTCCAGAAATGGAGGAAGGAAGAGCTGACGTTCAAAACCAGCGTGAGCTTCTTAGACAGACCTTGGGGAGGCAGGGATAGAAAGAGAGAAGAAGGGAGGGAAGGATGGGGAGGAGAAAGCTATTACAAAATAACAATCTGAATGATTTTAGAGCATTCTTAAAGTAGGGTATGTACGAGAGTGTACACATGAACTCCCAGAATTTAGGCAGCAGACACAGGAAGATAGGAGGATTATGAGTTTGAGGATAATCTGGGCTCCCTGGAATGATGCCATTGCAAAGTAAAAAAAATCCCCACAGTGTGAGTGTGCATACACACCAACATGTGTACACAGGTACCAAACATACATACATATACACAAACATACAGAGAAAACTATCACATTTTAAAGTTAGTTATGACTTTTTCTAACTATAATACTGATAGATTATAGTTAAATGTCTAAACTGAGGTTGACTTAAATTCAAGATTGGTAATTTCTGCATTATCTTGTATTTTTTTAAACTTTCCCATTTTTCACATATTATATACACACATATTTCCACTTCTGAAATGTTGGTAGAAGTGTCTAACTTTAATAAAAACAAAAGTCATTATTCTAAAATAGGAATGTCACACACATATGAAGAGCATCAATAGTATTTTGAATATGTTAATATTATAATTATGATTTCCACGTTAGTCTCTCTTTGCTAACAGGTTTTCAGAATCTCCCTCTCAGTGAGTTCAGTAGGCATTTATAATTTTCCTCTGCTGTAGTCAATGGCCACACAAATTCATCTTGTCCTCCAATCAAATCTTCATAGCCTTTCTGACATCGCCTGCATTAGACCATGCCTCTCTGTTTCCTTCCACCATCACAATTTAAAGCTTTGATGCCTTACTTGGAGCCCTAACACGTCTTAGAAGAGTTTTGCTCTAAGTCCTCAGTCCCCTTAAAACACAACAGAGCCTGTTCTTGGACTTGATGGCAGACCACACATATCTCAGCCCTCTTTCTACACAGACACAGGAAGGCACTCCCAGATCTTCCTCTGAGTCTGCTTATGAAACTTCTACCTTCCACACCCTCTGCTTGCTCCTACTACCATCAGTTTCTCTGTTTCTAAATTATCCCCCAAAGCAGTGACTCCAAACCTGAATGTCTTGAAACAGAAATTCCCCAAGCATACAGAAATAAAGCCAAGAATACCAGAGTTTCATAAAAAAAAAAAAATCTGTGGTTGGGAGGGATTACTGTACCACAAATCAGTGAGAGTAAGTAAACACCACATTGATATGGTACCCAAAGACTTGCACCATGTATCACTATGGCTACCCAGCTATAATAAACAGGAAGGAAGAAGAATGTGTATCTCCTGATACTGGTGGCCCTACTTCAATCTAATGGCACATCACTTACTGTGAATGCTCTTATTAGAGTGGTTAACACTTCAAGACACAATTTATAGGGCAGAACAAAGATTAGTCGTGCCCATGTTTACTCATTTGATTAGTCTGAGTGCTCATCTTTGAGAGAATAAGTTAGAGTGCACCATGACTATAGAGGATGGTGAATATAGTGATGCCAAAGCCAATACTAGGCATTAATTTGTTCAGCTGATTTCATTTGCATCACTCCAGCTCCCTTCTGGCCCATGCCCAGCTCTCAGTCCAAGGTATTATATTCACTGTCCATCCTACAGCCACAGTAGGCTGGTAGGAATCTCACAAGACACAGCCATGGACAGTGGCTCAGAGAAATAGAGCTACTGGTTTTAACTGAAGGGCAAGGCTTTAGCTATCCCTTTCCTCTTAGTGTTGAGGAGCGCTGAGCCCGTGGAACATAGCTAAGTTCTGAAATTTCTATCCAATCTTAGACAAGTTAGTTACAACTTTGTTATTCAAGGTCCCCTTGGAAAAACAAAGCTGAGGAAGGTACATACTCTATTAAGTTGTATTAGTTTGCTCAGGCTGCTTTAACAAAACACCATACATAAGTAGCTAAACTAACAGAAATTTACTCTCTCCCAGTGATGGAGGTTGTAATCCCAGATCAAGGTAATAACAGGGCTGGTTTCTGGGGAAGCTACTCTCATGGCTTATAGGTAACATCTTCTTGCTTTGACCTCACAACATATTTTGTCTATGTGACTTCAGACACCAGCCCATCGGCTGAGGGTCTGACCCGTTTGACCTAATTTAATCTTTATCTACTTCAAGGTCCTATCTCCAAATATCATCACATTGGGGGTTAGAACCTCAACAAAGGACTTTTGTGGAAACATAAGTCAGCTCATGACACCTGTCATGATTAGATAAATTAATGCATATAGTGCTATTGTCACGCTCACACATTCCTGACAAGCTACCACCAGATAATAGTGAATGCCCAGTCTCTCATGCATGAAGTGCATGGATACGTATCTCAGTGAGTTTCTGGGGAAGGATGGGAAGGCCCTTTATCCTAAGGTCAGTTCCACAAATAAATCTACTGAGGTGAAAAGGCCATGTGTACACAAGGGTTAAATGTAATACAGTAGGATCTTCAGAGCAATTAAACTCTCATAGATTTTCACAAAGAATGCATTCTGGAATGTTTACATTCTGTGATTGTACTGTTCTTTCTGTGTGTGTGTGTGTGTGTGTGTGTGTGTGTGTGTGTGTGTGTGTGTGCTAAACTGATCTTCCTTTAAGAAATGATGCATCCATGATAGTAAGTAGATCTCTTGTGTGCGTGTATGCATGTGTGTGTGTGCATGTGTATTACTATCCTTAAGTGGAAACTTATGATACCACAGTAATATTAGGGACCAATTTGAGTCTCAAAGCCTACAGCCTGTGGGCTGGACTGAATTCTAAAAGGATTTGGAACATTCGAATTTTCTACTGGACCTCCACTGGTATCTCCAAGTGCACTGGTTGTTGTTGAACATAATCTGTCCTCAGACTAACATCAGGAACCCTCCTCCTCCACAGTCCTGGGGTGCTCATTGTCACACACAGAGAACACATATTGATGCATATGCTTGCTTGAGAGGATGGGCAATTAAGAATGCCTCATTTAGGCTGCATTCCACTTGGCAGGGATGAGTTAAGAGGCACCATCTAAGAGATAAAACACAGAACTAGCCCACTGTTGGTAAATTTACTGAATATACTCTTAGGTTTCCCAAGTCAAAAGAATGGTTTCATGGGATAATTATGAGATCCTCCCAGCATTCAAATTCTCCAAGAGTCTGGAAGACAGTCTTGTGATTGTAAAGAAAGACTAATGAGATGGCATGTGAATTACTACACCCTGACCTGCTGTGTTAACCCTGAATTTATACCTTAAGACAATGGATGACATGCGAACCTCCTGTATTTCATCCCTAAATTGTTAGCATTTGAATGTGTATCTGATGGCCATTCTCTAACATGGCTTCTGCCAGGCTGGGATCATATGTGACTCCTGAGCAGGAGCTTCCTAGAAGGTCTTAAAGCTATTTGCCACCACGAACAAGCCAGTGGTTCAGGCTTGCACTGCATTCATCTGAGCACATGGTGTCCTTGTAGACAAGCACTACTGGTAACACTGAACGCTGAGCAAGTCAGCCTGGATAAGAGACAGGTGCTTGTTAAAAACACACTTCAGTAAACTGAAAATTAGGAGAAAATAATACAAAGTCAGACATGGTGGAGCATGCCTGAAATCATAGCACCGGGGAGGCTGAGGGTAGGTTCCACCAGCCTGTGCCACATAGAAAGACCTTGTTTCAAAAAATGCAATCAATAATAAAAATACAATGAGTCACTCGAGTCAATACTTAGTAAGGGTTTGCTGTGTCTCAGCTGATGCATGAGAGAGGTTATACTCATGTCTGTCCTTGCTACAGCCCATGGAATGGGATTCTAGATAAGAAATCTGAGGCATGAGTAGCCCAAGATGGAATAGATATAGGAACAGCCTCTTCCTCTTTGCAAGGAATCTGTGGTAAAAGGAAGTATAAAGGCCAGCTCACCTTGATGCTAACAGGAAAAAAACGAACAAAAAAAAAAAAAACCAAAAAAAACATCAAGCACAGACCAAGGGCCTAGCAGACAAACCGAATATTATAGGATGGGCTATCAAAATGGGCCCAGACAAGGAATTCAAGAGTTAAAACCAAGGAAGCCAAGTTCAATATTGTAATAGAATAGCTTGACCCAAAATGTTCCACCAGTGTGGTGGTCCCCATTGACCCAACCTCTGCCCAGCCACACTTTCCTGCTGAGGACACCTAAGCTCACACTGATGACACACACTAACTATAGCCATGAGGTCAAGTGTGACCTAAGCCAGCTCTGCTACATCATCGCTCTCTTCACCTCCAAGGCCCCATGCTCATTTCCTCTTTTCCCCGGTGCCTGCCCCTTCCACTCAGTGCATGAAGTTGTCTCTTCTAAAGTTTTTCTCCCTGCCCCACTTCTCCTTCATCCTCCATTTCCTAGAAGTACATGTTCACATCTACACTCATCTTCAGTGTGGCTTGCATGGCCCATTGCAAGCTGGAATGAGCACTGTGGGTGGGTGAGGTCCCTTCCCTCTCTGGGACCTAGAAGTCCCTTAGCTCTTCTGGAGAGGTTTCATGGCAAGTATGGTATTATACTTCGCTGCCTGCTCACCACCATACATACCCAACCATGCCCCTTCCTTCATTCTGCCTTTGGATCCTCCCTAATCCTAGTCCCCCCTTCTCGGAGGTCCATCCCATTAAAGCAAAGCTGTGGTTACGGCTCCCAGCAAGCTCCTGTCAGGGTCACTGTTCACACGGTTTACCTGGATGTGGTGGCTTCGTAGGAGGAAAAGGGAATCAGCCTAGAAGGGAGATTACCTCTGGTGACCACTGGCCACCTAGAAGGATATCCACATACAGAAGAGGTCACCCCAGGCTGACACTAATATGGAAAAAGGCCCATGTTGGGGAAGTAACGTCCAGAGTCCAGGGTCACTCCCTTGGTTATTTTCCAACCCTAGGATTTCCATGGTAAGTTCTGTGTTGAGAGGATGAGAAAACACTCTCTACAGCCACCCAAGAGTCCCTTTGCTCACTTGCAGGATACGGCATTTGTTTGACCTTCTCCAGGAAAATCCTCAACTGAAGTCACATCTACGTAGCCCTCAGGGAAACCAAGGAGTCCCGTGAGAGAGTTGAGGGAGGGTGTACCCCTCGACACACACACACACACACACAACATACACTTTGCAGATAAATTGCTGAAATCAAAGGTACAGAATTCACACGGTGGGTGTGGCTGTGTCACCTCTGTAACGACAATACTGCAGAGGGAATCGAAGCTTCCTGAATACTTGTCCGTGCTTTGGTCAAGCAGCTTTGTCTATGAGATTTGGGGTCACTACCAAAATGGTCCTAGGACAGGATCCTACTGCAGAATTTTCAGCAAGAAAGGGCCCCATCAGGGGCTTCACAGGAGATGCCAAGTCCTGGGGGGAGGTTTCACAGCTCCAAGACCCAGCTAGAGCTCTGCCTTGTGGGGAAGAACCTCCCCAGCGAAGCTTCTGGCTTCCTGCAGACTCTCTGAAACAAAGCCCTGCTTCCCTTCACTTCCAGTTCCCCCTTTGCTCTGAAAGAGTATATTTCTGCACCCCACCTCACGCTTGCTCTCCTGAGAAGCCACTCTGGGCAGCGATGAGTCTAACCACAGATGGTGCAGGAGAATTAGCATTGAGCCCCACCGAGCCATGAAGCGAACAGAAGAGGTGACTACTTTACACCTGCAATTAGACACACATGCAGAACTGTGCTCACAACCAGTTGCACCTGCAAGTGGTTAATTACTAAACAGCAAATGCAATTAGGTACTTACATAGGATCTCCAGGACCAAAGTTGCCAACCCAGGAGTCACCAGGGAACACGTGGTCATGCGCACATTCACTCACACACGTACACAGGAAACATACACATACTGACGAAGCACTGAACACAGAACCAAGCCACCTGACCCCCAGGGTTACAGACTTAAGATGCCGAGGCAGTAGGGGACCTCCTTGTTAAAACTGGGAAGCCGCACTACAAAAATCTAGGTTACACTAAGCTTTATGTCAATATATAGGACAACTTCTAAGGCTCCAGCACAGATAAGAACAGCACAAGATTGCAGATTGTCCTTTTGATAAGGACTGAGCAATAGTAGAAAACAAATTGGCCCTGGGCATGCAAGGCCAGGCTGCAGAAAAGGCCCATGCTTTCAGGCCTGGTCGCCTGTGGTTGATCCTGTTGTCAACTATTATTCAGCGGCACAGGACAGAGGCTCACCATAATTGTTATATTCACAGTTTATTTTTTAATCTCAAACATCGCTTTGGAAAGTCACACACAGAATCAGAGAGTGACCTTTAAGAATTCTCTCCAGCTCCTCCTTTGTGGGCCTTTCTTCCTTCCTCCAGCTTCTTTGAGCTGTGATACCGAGTTGTCATGTTTTTCAACAATATTTCCTTTGCAGCAGCCGAGTGAGGAGGAATACATCTGCGTGTTTAATTGTAGTTGCTTCCAGTGTGGTAGACTGAAGAGCCTCTTCGGGGGTAATGAGACCTGTTGAGGCACACGCTGGTAGACGGAGGAAGGACTGGTAAGTGGTTAGAGCAATCCGGGGCTCTGCAAACACCCTACTTAGGAGGCGAGCTTGCCTGCCTCCTCCCAAGAGCCACTCCAAGCAAGCTGTGACACTTATCTTCCTTCCGAGGTAAGGGACACTCCCCCTTCATTCCTTTTTTGCTTTTCTTTCTTCTTTACCCCCTCCCTTCTTCTCCATGGCTCCCCTTCATTCATTAAAAAGAATCAAATGCAGAGAATTATCTACGTTGTCCCTGCTTGCTAAGCACCTGGTGGACTACAGAGAAATCATCTGGGTCTGTTTATTGTTCCAGGGTCTACGGGTTGGGGGTAAATTGCTGGGCCTGGTGGTTTACACCTGTAATCCCAGCACCCAGGAAGCAGAGTCAGGAGGATCAGGAGTTTGAGGTCAGCCTGGGTTAAACACAACACCACAGTGCCTTTAAGGAATAAAGATAGATTTAACCCAAATTTTTGACTTTTGCTCAGGCACTTGGTAGCTGTGTGACCTTGGACAAGTAACTTGACTCCTGGTAAGACTAAACCTACTCTTCATGAGTGGCAACACACAGCCTACCATTATTAGTCAAGTGTCTAGCTTATCATAAGCATAATAATACTTAAATGATAGTTGTTATTACATAGAACCATCAGTGATATATTATTGACAAAATCATGAACACTGTCTTCCTGAAGGGTCTAAAGCCTGAAAATCAAGTGTGAATAGAGTCTGAACAACTCTAGCTACACTGTGACCTCTCAAAAACTTTTGCATATCCATAATTACGACACTGAGAACCACATCTGGCTTCAGGGCAGATGCTCACTAAACACTCTTTAGGGATGGTGGTATGGTGGCATGCATCCTGAAGGAAACTGTGGAGACAAGGAGAAAAAGAAAACATTTTCAAGTTAGGCCAGTGATACTGAAAGAACTGAATGCGGCTATATAGTTCTAGCCAATGAGATGATGTGATGGTTTGGATTTTACTTATTCATTTAATTAGGTAGTCTTTTATTTGTGCATGGTCATATCTATGTGTGCACAAGTGCATGAGTATGTATATGTCCCTGTGGAAGTCAGGGGGCAACAGCCAGTATCATTCCTCCAGCATTTCCACCACTGTTTAGGCAGGGTCATTCACTGGCCTGGAACTCTGTAGGTTGCCTAGCCTGTGAACACCAGGAATCTGCCTGTTTCCCCAGTGCTGGAATTGCGCCGTACCTCACCTTTTATCTTCTAAAGTGGGTCCTAGGGATGAAATTTATGTTTTCATGCTTGCAAGGCAAACACTTTACCAGCCAAGTCATAGCCTCATCCCCTGTGGTTTGGGATTTTAAATGTCCCCTACAAGGCACATGCTAAAGGCTTGGTCCCCAGGCTGTGGCACTGTAGGAAGGTGGCAGAACTTTTAAAAGGTGGGACTTCACTGAAGCCAGATTGTTATGGGCATGCCCTCAAAGGGGATATTAAAATCATGGTCCTGCCCCTTCTCTCTTGTTACTTTCTGGCCACAAATGAGATAAACAACTTTGTTCAACCATATACCCTGTGATACACTGTGATATACTGTGATATAGCACCACAAGCCCAAGAGCACTGTGACCAACAAGTCACGGACTGAAACTTTGAAACCATGAGCTAGAATAAATGATTCCTTCTTTTAAACTATCTTGGGGGTTTTGTCACATCCACCAAAGGTTGACTGGTACATATATAACAGGAGCAGTGTATCACTTAAAACAAGTGCCTGTAATCATGAATGCAGCACCCACCAGGAGCTCCCTCTCCCTCTGCCAGAAGACTAGCAACAATAGGGAACTAACTCTGAAGGTACAAAATAAGGGAGGAATAAACTGCTCTGTTTTAAGGCACTACAGTTTGAAAGAATGCTTGTTACTGCAGCAAATCCTCACCCATGCTGACTGATACAAGTCCAATAGCTTTTTAAAAACCTAATAAAAATAAAATCTAGCGTGGGCTGGAGTTGTGGTGAGAGAAGTACTATGTGGGAAATGAAATAGGAAAGGTCAGTTAGTGGAGTCACTTGATGGTCAAGAAGGAAGCCATTGTCAGCATATGCTTCAGGAGATCCCAGCACATGGACAACAGCATGGTACAAGGAGGAAGACCTAGACAGTCTGATGTACTATGCTATGCTCATCTTCCTGGTGTAGCCTTCAAGGAGGTGAACTCTTAGAGCTTGAGAACAAAGTGATTTGAACCCCCAGGAATCAGGCCCAGTGCCTCGTCTTCTAGAGAGTTTCAGTGTTTTAGGATCATGTCAGATGATCCTACAGTGCTATGGCTTACAAGCATCGGGCAGAGAATCCTCAAACCATATAAGCCATAAAAGTCATGTCAACTTCTGCCTTTGTCATTGGAACATTCTCTTTTGGAACCCTGACATGCCATGTAAGAATTCAGTGGCCAGGAAGCCACCAAGGTACACAGAAACCCAAGCCACCTTGGCTGGGAGTAAGGATTATAGCCCATTGGTTCTGCTAAGTTTTGCTTTCTGATCATCCCATATAATAAGCATCTAGAAGATTCTGTCTCCAGGCTGATCTAAGCTTACAGCTAAATTCTCAGTACATGGGTCAGAAACAATGTCTGGTTACACTTGTCCAACATCCTGATGCAGAGAAACTTGTGCATAAAGAAAGGCAGCTGCCGTCTTATGCAACCACTGAGGCTGTTGTGGTGCAGCTGCAGGTAACCAAAGCCTAGCCCCACCAAGTAATGTCTCCAGCAGGGCAACCGGGCAGTAATGCAAACTCCTCTCACTGGGGCTCAAGAGGTCAATAAGTAAATGAACATTCAACTACCACCTGCTAGCCGGAGGATCTTGTGTTGGTCACTCTACCTGTTACCATCTGTTTCTTCCAAAGAGCAAGGATACAAGTCCCCACAGCAATAATTCCTTCCAAAGCTTATCTTGGGGAAAATGGGAATGTATGGTTTGCTAAGCCCTGTACAAATGCTCATTGGTACTGTCAGTACAGTGAAAGCAGCCCCTTCTAATGCTTCCATGAAGAACACGAGCCATTTATGAAGAATGGAGTGAACTACCCATACATACATACACACAACACACACACACATGAACATACACACACAACACACACACACACACACACACACACACACACACACACACACACACACACACTCAGTTTTCCCTTTCTGAAGACAAAGGATTCATCTGGAACAAAAGTCTAAAGCTGCAAGAACTGAAACATATCAATCTGGTTGGCTTTTCTTTTTCTTTTCTCTTTTTAAACATACTCTTTTACCAAAGTTATAAAATTGCACACAATAGCTTCCAAAAGATCTAATCACTAGATTTCTTCTTAAGATTTCTAGGTTAAAAATAGCTTAAATATACTTCTCCTGTCAGTCAAATCACAGGGTAGAAGACACCGCATACCATTCTAAATATAAGCTGAGGATATATCTTTCTCCAGAGAAAAATACTCCAAGATAATGATTTTTTATTTATTTTCCCCACATATCATGAGGAAGCGATCACTGGCTTCTAGATACCAGGACCAAAGTCATAGAGCCACCCTTAGTGGGGACACCATGGAGGAGGACACGGAGGACAGCAGGTTCTATTTTACTCTTCTGAGGCTACAGAGCAGCAGTGTGGCCTCTTTTCTCCTTATTGGATATCTCCCACATCGATCATTTCTTCCTTCCTTCCTTCCTTCCTTCCTTCCTTCCTTCCTTCCTTCCTCCCTTCCTTCCTTCCTTCTTTCCTTCTTTCCTTCTTTCCTTCCTTTCTCCCTCCCTCCCTCCCTCCCTTCCTCCCTCCCTCCTTCTCTCCCTCCCTCCCTTCCCCCTCCCTTCCTTCAGCACAACTGTTTTTCATGCTTGGTAATACCTCCAACTGTACCTGGCACAGGAGCTCTCTGATGCCATTTTAACACTGTAGCCCTGAGGTGGTGCCAATTTAAGGAAAAGATGGAGGAAATGCGGGAGTTGGTGCCTATGAGACATGGAGGTATGAGAGGCCAGACTCGGTTCTGAGATTCCTTTAGCACTGTGTAGCAATAAGGTAGGGTGTTCAGACATGGTCATGAGTGGGACAGGAGACCCAAAGAAGACTCTCCTACAGATGGACAGGGAGGAACATTCCTGGAACTGTTGTGGAAAACATCCTGGGACCAGGACAGGAGCCAACAAGACCAGAGACGGCCTCACCACAACAGCCTCCAAGTAAGCAAGGGAGAGAAGATGAGGGCTTCAGGGTTCTTCCACAGTGGAACTGGCAGACTCGTTACATTGATGGGTTGGGGGAAAGGGGCAGGTTCTCCAAAGGGAGTAAGGACAGCCTTGTAACCCCCGGACACACACTCAGTTTTGAAGCTCCACAAATAGTATCTGTCTCCCTCTGGAAAGTGATCCAGCCAAACTCTGGTGAGTTTGTTGGAAGATGCCAGGCCCCTTCAGTGTGGATGCCACCCCCTGGACTCCTTCAAATGTGCCTGGACACAAGAGAAAATGGACAAGACAAGAGAGGCTGTGGGTAAAAGTGGTCTTCACAGGTAGAGGCAGGGCCACACCAGTGAGAGACTTTCTCTGTTCCTGAGAGAAGAATTGGGTGAATTCCAGTGTTCAGTGGCTTCTGCCCTTTCTGGCCCTCTGTGTGCATGTACACGTGTGTGTGTGTGTGTGTGTGTGTGTGTGTGTGTGTGTGTGTGTGTGTGTGTGTTCATATGGAAAGGCACACAAGAACATGTATAGAAACCAGAGGACAATCTCTGTTGCTCCTTAGGTCTGTTACCTTGTTTTTTTTGTTTTTTTTTTTTTTTTTGGAGGGTGGGGGTGTCTCATTGGCCTGGAACTCACCAAGTAAGCTAAGGATCTGCCTCCCCAGAGCCAGGATTACAAGTATTCACCCACCAGGAATGTTCGGTTTGGTTTTTCACATGGGTTCTGGGAACCGAGCATACCACATTTGTGTTTACAAGGCGTGTGCTTCATCAACTGAGCTGTGTGCCCAGCCCCCAGCCTCTGCTCTTCTGTGTGTATCTCTGGACAGCTGGAGTGGGGGCTCAACAGGCAGAGTGGGGGACGAGGAAAGTCTGTCCTTCTGATGGTGGGGAGAGAAGAAGGCAGAGAGGAAAACACCCAGGGAAAGAATAGAGAATGAACCTGCCTAGAGGCACTGCACACCAATGAAATCCTACACCGGGGCATTTCTGCTCCGGGAATAAACTCTGGGGTTCCAGCATGACCCATGATTCTGAGAAGAAAGGTCTGAAATGCTGTCAAGATGGAAGGAAGGTGGGGAGATAAAGTGGAGGGGAAGGAACAAAAGAAGGACCATTCTTCTGTCCCTGGGGGCGCTCTGTGAGCACGTTCTGGGCCTTACCTGTTCAAGAAACAAGAAAATGAGGGAATGGGTACTCAGAACTCTGCCAAAGAGGAGGCCAGGACGGGCACGTTCAGGAATGCAGAATGTGAAGTCCATGCCAGGGAGGAAACTGTTGCCCAGGAGCCCATCCTTCCTTAGCATCGACCCCTTTGCAGGAAGAACCAGGCTGGGAGCTGGGATTTTCTGAAGCACCCTCTTCTGTCACATGCTGGTCCACTCGCTGCTTCAGCAACAGCCGCCAGGACTGATGCAGCGTGAGGCACAAGCTGAAGTTCTGCCCAGGGGCCTCCTCCAGCATGAAAGGAACCCGGGACAGCAGCTTCAAGGACTTCTGCTCTTTCACTCTGATGAGTGTGAAGGTGGGGAAGTGGATGGAGAAGCCATGACGACGACATCTCTCCCAGGAGCAAAACACTTGTAAGGAAGCTTCGGATGCCTCACCCCGCCTTTACTGAAGTATATATAACAGACCGTTTTAAACGGTCGTATTTTGAATTTTGACAAAACAAATCTCCACCAGAAATAAATGACCTTCGGGTACACGTTTCTATGGAGAAGGCAGCACATGGGAGTCAAAGCCACAAGACTGACCAGGAGTGTAGGTAAATGGTAAAAGGAGGTTCCTCCATCTGGGCTGCTGTTTGCATTAGGATCTTGCGGCTCTTGGGCTTTGGCTACAAAATCAGGCAGGTGTTGAGTGACAAGCCCTGCCTCCACCCACGCCCAGCACTGTTAATCCAGAGTGGTGTCATATAGAGGGCTGTTTATGGAAACCTGCGTGTTGTTTCTAGAAGAAATGTCTGAGCCATGATAGGTGCTACAAAAGCACAGAAGAGATGGGGTAACTTCTGGAGAAGTGATTCCTAAGGTTCCCCCAAATAAAAACTAGCTACACACATGTAAGCCACACAAGAGAAATCGTTTTGTAGTGTATCAGATTTATCTTTGAGCATGTAAGAAATTGGGCAAGCTGGCCAAAGCTCCCTGTCATCTCAGGTAGGTTTGAATCACCTTTCACCTTCCTACCAAATGGTCCCAGCCCAGAGCTGCCCTTATTGGGCCAGGAGAGGAGCTCATCTCCCACAAAGCTGGGGACTCCAGGCTGCAGTGACCAGGGGAGTCTCAGTCCAGCTATCTGTGCTCTGGGCTCCCCCTCTCTGCCCTTGCCCAGGAGCCAGAAGCAAAGAGACCCTGGGGTTCCCCCACCTAACCCCCTGGATCTTTGAACTCATGGAAGAAATGAGCTGGTTCCAGTAGCTGTGGTACCCATGGATGGGGACTTCAGAGCAGATCAGACTTGTTGACAGCCACATGGCCCACAGAGGTCACCTCTGACCATGACATCAGTACTTTCTGCCATCCATCATCTTGTTTCCCTGCCTTGGTTTCCCACTTCCTCTAAGATCCCCATCTAGTCACATGATCCTATTGGATCATTTGTGCATACCCAGCCTCATACTCAGAAGATGCAATGCAGGAGGCATGCAGGCGTGCATGTACACCTTCCACGAGGTAAAACGTCTTTTGCTCACTTTGTCCAACTTGGTTTTCTGGTATTTTCTCATTACCAATAGTTCTTCTTTTAAAAAGAATGTCCTGTACTAACTTGACAGTGTCTTCAGACTCACAGTGTCCCGCCTCCTGAGGTTAGTTAGGGACGATTAAATGAGATCATGTAGAGAAAGCGCTCAGCCCAGGCCAGGGATACACAGCAGGGATTGGGCTGCTAAGTGCTACATGGGAGAACACAGGGAGACATTCCCACCCATTCTCCTGCCCAAGCCCACCCCTCACTCCTGTGAAGCTTGTGTTCACTCTCTGTGCATGCTCTCATGAGCCCTGTCCTCAAATCCAGGCCTGTAGGACAAGCTATCCTCCTGCCCAAGATGCTCGGGACTGCAAAATGGAGGACTATCCTGACCCCCAGCTCATTAGATGTGGCATCTGAGGTCCCTGAGCTCTCCAAGTCTCCAGAAAAGAGTTTCCAGCATCGACTCCCTAACTCAATAGAACAAAGTCAACAGCTTTTGAAACAGCTTTCTTCCTACATTTAAAAATAAGATCATGAAAAGTCCCCCAGAAAAATCAATGCTGGCTTTTTAAAACTCCAAATCAATGTGATGTGTGAAAGTTCTCATTAAGAGAGAGGTAGGGGAGGTCAAAGAAACAAGGAGAATCAAAAGGGAAGAGGTGGAGAGGGGGGAGGAAACAGAAGCAGAGCTAGAACTGTGGTGGCCAGGAGGTGAGACTGGTGGGGAGGGAGAGGGCCAGAGGCCAGGTGCAGAGCACAGGGCTGGCGCCATTGTAGAGGGGCTCCTCCCAGGAGAAGGGACATGCTGAGTGGATCCAAGAATGAAGCCTTGCGACTGCCCACTCCCTCCAGAAGCCATCCCCCAGCCTTAGGAATTTGGGGACAGAGGACAAAGAGGACACAGGAAGACAGATAAGATACTATACTGGGAGGCAGGCTCTAACAGAAAACTCAATTATTATGTCCAGCTGGTATTGGAAAAAAAAATCAAAAATCATTTTTTGAAAACAAAATTCGAGGGTGAGGGGATGATAGGGTTTCATGTATCTCAGCCTGGCCTCTAAATCTCTGTGTAGCTGGGAATGACCTTGCACTCCTGGTCCTTCTGTCTCCACACCCTTAAAAGCTCTTTATAAAAGATGTCTAGGGGTTGTTAGGTCTTGGGAACTTGATAAGATTTAAAATTTGGACTTGTTGCAAGAGTGGGGAGAAAGGTAGCATGGTCTGCATAAAAGCTGCCAATCAGAGCTGTACTTGTATGGTGAACAGTCTCTAGGGGCCAGCAGTGAACAAAATGCACTTTGCAAGTGTTCATTAATCATCATTCGCAACTATCCTGAGAGGTAGACTACCCTTATACCCATTTTATGATTGGAGAAAACAAGGCACAGATAGGGGATATAACCTACTAGGGGTCATACAGCTAGTAAGGGATGGCTCTGGACTCTGAGTTCACACTCTAAATCATAGTGTTTTTTTGTGCCTGTGTATTCCTCTGTGTGTGTGTGTGTGTGTGTGTGTGTGTGTGTGTGTGCGCGCGCACGCGCACACACACACGCGTGCATGCTCTTCAATGCTTGTCTGAAAATGTGCCTGATCCTAGACAGAGGCAATGAGGAATCTGAAAGATTTGTTCATAGCGGGTGACTGGCTTATTCTGGGACTAGGGAAGATAAATCTGGAGACAGATGGACAAGGTTTGGTTAGAGGCCACTGCAACTGCCTGCAGGATGACACATATCCCTGGGACCAGGAGCGGACCTAAACCAGCACACAGCACTCTCTGAAGGCTGTCCCTCCAGCAGAGTCACTGGCTCCACTGACCTTTAGGTCATCCCTCCCTAAGACATGCTCCCCTCCTTCTGGCAGGTCAGAGCAGACATCTCAGTGTCTCTGAAGTGATAAAGCTCTGTCCCAGCTCAGGCCTTCGAGCCTGGAGCTGCAGTTAGCCCCAGGTTTGAATGGTCTCTGATTTTTTTTCTATCCAGATTCTTTGAAAACTCCCAGTTGATACTGCCCCTGCTGCCCCTGGACATTTTAATTCTGCTCAGATGACTTTTTTGAAAGAGCAGAATACAGACAAGGACCGCTTCTACCCCTTTGTCCTCCCACTGCCAAACCTACAGTTGGCTCCTCCATCAGACAGAAGTAAAGAGCCTTTTTACAATCTTTGAAAGTGCTGTGGACAGAGCCCAAGGCTTTGGCAAGAGCTCTGCCCCTGAGCCACACCTCAACTGTTAGAAAGAATATTTTTTCCCCCAGGATGATCCAAGAATCCACTTTAGACTTTTCCTTCATTATCAAGGCCCTCCCTCTATCTCACTTTCAGGAAGGCAAGGGAGGCATTAAGAAATGGTCCTTCTGGTGTCTGGTCACCCATATGTCCTCTTATGGTGACCTCACAGGACTACTAAGGCTGGGGCTCTGGTAGGAGGATATTTGCCCAGCCCAAAGAAGAAAATAACTGCTAACACTCAGCTCAATGAGTATCAGATTTATCAATTGTTTGTCACTAACGTGGTACTATGCAGGTACACCAGGGCCCATGTCAGTCAGACTCAAAGGCCAAGCAAGGCTATCACAGACAACATAAGAAGGGGCATTTCATCCTTTTCCATCCAGGAAAGACCTCAGATTCACATCCAAGAGGATCCCCTCACAGACTGAAATGACACCACCACCCTGTGTCCCATTATCCACCTAGAAAACAAAAACATTTCATAAATCTCCCAAGTCTCCTCTTGTCACATAATAGAGAATACTGCAATTATTGTGTTAAAAGCATATATTTGCTGAATGCAAACCTTTAAAACATGTTGTAATGTCTGTGACCCCATTTTGATATTATCTCTTAAAACTCCTATGCATAGTCTCAGAGGGAGACACAAAGATGCAGACACTCTCTTTTCAGCCAGGAAGCCTACACGCAGGCTTGGTGCAGAGCAAGGATGCTCTGAAAGAGCATGAGAGAGAAGAGGGAGAAGCCAGTGGGTAAAAAAGGTGGCTTTCCCCAGGCAAATCCCTGCTTCAGGAATAAGCATGCTGACCAGCTCCGGTCCACACCAGGGCAAGGCCATGCTCAGACTGCAAATTCCTATTTCTGATTTGTTTTTAAAAGGCCTCTGTTTAAGCAGGTCACACCTTTTAGCAACCAATAGAGGAAGATATTCTAACAGCTTGGCTTGCATTTCTTTTTAATGGGGGGGGGGGCACGTATTTCAAGCATACACGAAGGAAGTCCACGGAAGTATAATGTTAAATATTACAGAGTTGAATTTGCCTCATCTCTGTAGGTTTCAGCAGGTCCTCCCACTGAACTGAAACACAGTCATAAAAAAAGAAAATTAGCTGACTTGTTCCATACAGTGATGGGAAAAAGACGGACATGGGATATGATGCAGTTTGCTTTAATGGGAAGAAACAGAGCAGGAGCCTTGGAGGTTTGGAGACGGACAAAGTAAAGGACAGTCTGCTGGAACCCAGTAGATTTATAAAGCAGTACTTTGGGTGAGAACTGAGAGGAGGCGTTCTCCTCAATCAGGAGAAGGGCTGATGGATTCTCCCCAGCCAGGGCCTCCTAGACAGGGAAGTAGCCCTCCTACTGCATCCCCTGCCTTCCCTGTGAACCTGTCCGTGTAAGAACACTGGGCTTGCTGTGCAAACACACTCTGCTAGAGGCCTGCCTGGCCCAGTCCCACCCATGCAAACAGACAAGTTTCCCTGATCCTCCACAGAAATTCCAGAGCAGACCCCAGGGGGACAGTCAGGCATCTGCTCCACCTGCTACCGAAAATGCCTTGGGCAGAGTGATGTCACCTATGAGAACAGTAAGGTGGAAAGCAAGGGAAGGATCAGAGTGCAGAGAAGCCCCCCCTCTATGCCCCATTGCCCCCCCCAGAAGAAGAAACAGGAAGCATCTAAGCCTGCACTCCAGTTTGCTTAATCAGCCCTCTTTTCTCCCTGTCTCTTTTCAGTTTGCCTCTCAGATTGCCTGGGCCTCACTCCTGATAAGTTAAGCCTTCTCCCTGGCACCAAAGCACTGTTGGGCCAGTTGAAAGCTTCCATTCTAGCTGGCTTTGCCTCCTGAGCAGCTGTCCCCCTTGGCCTTGCTTCTGCCCTCCCCACAACCTCATCTCCAAGTCCCTCTAACACCCAGGATGGAGGACTGATTAGAATTTGAGATCATTTTCCCAGGGCATCACAGCACTTTCTTTCAAGAGGCATGAGAGTGAGAGGGATAAAGCTTAAATTTCAAGGAGCAAATACTTTTGAGACTGAAAGGGAAAATGGTTTAATTGCTTAAGTTCTTATTAGCCTCCAACAATATGGTGGGCGGGTGGGCAAGAAAAGAGCTTGGGGGTGCATTTAGCTTCCACAAACCTGTTTTGCCTGATGAGCTTGTGAGGCAGGAGGCCAGACTCACATCCTATGACTGCTGCTGGCCTCAGAACTCCACCTGCTGTGAATGGGCCTTCTCTCTCTGCAGCCAGGAGGCCTAGGGGATCCCCCCTTTGCTCTTCAAATACTTATTGACCATTCAGGAAACAGCAGTTGACAAGCAGAACACACACACACACACACACACACACACACACACACACACACACACACACACACCATGCATGCACACACATGTCCCTGCCATGTACAACCACCAAAGCTTGGGCATCCATGGCTTGTTGGCAGCAGTGATTTCCCATAGTTCATTGCATGATACATGCACCTCTGTCCTTGTCATCTATATTGCCCTAGGGGGAGGTATGTCTAGGTATTAGAAAGAAGCCAATGTCCCCGTAAGCTCTCCTATCTAAATCAGTTTTCCAAACAGATTCCTTCTTCTCTGATGTAGCCATTGCTTTAAAGGTCCTGGTGAAAGGAATGAACCAATTAACTCTCTTACCTTCCCACACCCTGCGTCCTGTCTTCTGGACTAGTTGGGTCCAATCTGTATTGTAGTAAAGCATCCATGATCCTCACTTACATTTCACAAGAGATCAGGAAATAATTTCATTTAAGAATATGCTCTGTAATTTTTATTTTAGGGTGGGAAGGGATCATGTGTGTGCCTCAGAGCTTATAGAACAATTTGCAGGAATTGGTCCTCGCCTTTTACCACGTGGGGCCCAGGGAATCAAACTCAGGTCATCAGTCTTGGAAGCAGAAATCTTTATCCTCTGAGCCACCTTTCCAGCCGATTTCATCCTCTTCAACACAGAAGGCTCTTACTACAAAATCTTTAGATATTCGTGCCCACCCCCTCCACCTCCATTTACTTTATGCTCACAGAAAATGCATCCCATCGAGGCCCAGTCCCCAGGGACCAACACTGCCCTTTCTGTAGAGGGCTCTGCGATGTCAGTCATTCTGGCCATCTCCAGGCCTGCAGTGCTAGCCCCGCTGGCTGAAGCCCTCAGTCTGGCTTGCTGCTGGGGAAGAGAAAAGCAGGTCCTGATACTGGCTGCTGCTTCCCAGGTCACACGCTTGCTAGCCGGTACAACAACATGGTTGCTCTGGCTAAACTTGGTGACACAGCACAAATGGGAGCCCCACCTAGAGATAGGGCCAGGCGGGAGTGCCTGTGAAAGAACATCTTGATTTTTCCAGAGCCATTTCCCAAGCTGAATCTTCCCAGTGCCCCAGTTGCTTCTGGAGGGGCGGGGCGGGGGGTGCAGCCGGCCAGAACAAAAGTTATCAATAAAAAGATACACTTAAACATCCCCCAAAGGGAGACTATTGTTAACTGGGAGATTGCGAGGGTGCAAAAGGAGATCTGGGGTAGGTGGGGGGGGTGCAGGGTTCGGGGGGGGGGGGTGCGGGTCACAAGAAACTGTCACTTCTGGTTTTCTCCCACCTTACGAGGGAAAAGCAAGACAAAGCCCTCTTTGGCATTTTGAAGAAGCTTTGCTGTTTATTTTGTCAAAATATCCCTCCCCAGTCCTTTCAGGGCCCCTCCCCCTCCCCCTTTCTACACTGGCTCTAAAGAAGGGACTGATTTGCACGGGGACTGGCCTCTCTTCCAGGCTCACATTCTCCGGCTCTAATTAGCAACTGCTTTTCTTTAATTTTTGTATGTGTGTTCAAAGACCAAGAGAATGAAAGGGGAAAGCAGAGGTCTGTGTGAAAGGGGAGAGCAGACGGCCTCTCCCTCGCCCCTCTGTGTGCCCAGGCGCCCATGTTGGCAAACAGCACACAATGTCTGTCTATAAAGCCTTTTGTGGCTCAGAAGGAGGGACCAGCACACAGTTGCAGGCAGGAAAGGAGACTGGGAGAGGAAGGCTTGAGGAGACCTGACACTGGACACACAGAAGACCTGGAGACAGTCACCAACACCTCCCTCTCCCAGGCCAGGAGGAAGTGGGTAGAGGAATGTCCATGTCAGTGTCCCTGGCCTGGGCACAGTTGCCGTCAGGCCTCTGTGTGGCAAATCTGCCACCTCCAGGCCCACAGCAAGTCAGAGGGAGGACTGCTGCTCTGCTTGGGCACCCATCACTCACTTGTAGATTATAATGGGCAAGAAGGGGCATTCTGATGGGAGGGTCACTCACGTCCGTTACCCCAGCACTCAGGAGGCGGAGGCAGGAGGGTTGAAAATTTAGCTACCCTGGGCTAAATAGCAGACCTTGTCTTGTGATAAAAAGAAAAAGGATCAGAGAAAAACAGCATCCCTTGATGGGAAAAAAAAAAGTGGGAGAAAACTGATAAGGCCAATCATTAAAGAGAAAACACTCCCAAATAATTGTTTTCATCAGAGAGAACACTTAGGCAAGCAGAGAGGCTGGGTTGGTGGACAGACATGCCATGGGAGAGTGGAACCATCAACCTGCAAGGTAGACCAGTGACTCCCAACCGTGTGGGCCACATCCAACAACCATCAACCTGCAAGGTAGATCAGTGACTCCCAACCATGTGGGCCACATCCAACAACCAACAGATGGGCTGCTGGTTCTTAACTTGTGGCTGGAATGAAAGATCTGAGAGAAGCAAGAAGAGAGGGATGAAAAGAATTCCTATCAATAAGACAAATCAAGGATGGGGTTAGAGAAGCCGAAAGAAACGACGTGCAAGGCGAGAAACTAAATGAGAGCAGAGCACCAGGGAATTCTACGGAGATGATTTCAAAGTTAGGATAACTTAATTAATGATATTATTATGAACATGTATGGCTATATATTAATTATTTTGATGACAAAATCACTCTTGTAATATTTGCAATTGATTTCGATGATAGACATTGATTTCCTATATTTTACTATGTAAGGAATTAATTTTGTAAATGGAAATTCAAATCTAAACAGTTTCCCAGAGGGGGAAGGAGCAGAGATAGAAACTGGTTTATTAAAACTCCACCAGTGAGCAGCTCCCGCTTTTCTCTCTCTGGAATCCATCTAGAAAGAAGACAGATGAGAGAACAGAGAAAATGAAGGGGATGAAGAGGAAGCACCGCAAACAAATTTGGCTCAAGACGGCGGCGCAGGAGTGTGTGTGGGGGGGGGGGGGGGGGGGCGGGGAGAGGCAAACAGCCAATCAGGAGAGAAGCGCTCCAAGTCCCAGGGGCCTCCACCCTGGGAGTAGTGTCGGCATGTGTGTGACAGACCCGGAAACCAAATGCAAGCCCCCAAATCACCTAGCTCCCAGAACAGGCGGATTTTGCCAAGCTCATGATTTGGCAGGGCTCTCGCATATTCCATACAATTCCACAAGACGCTCCATCCGTCTCGCACAGAGAGCAGATTGTCATTTTCCACTTGAAATACACACGCTGCTCTGACCTTATGTCCTCTGTCAAACGGGTATGTTGTCACCCCCTTCCGGGGAAAGGGGTTCAGAACGGATGGGTGTGCGGTCGGTCGCTCTGCTGGGTTTGTTTTGCGTGTTTGTGCGCAACGTGTCGCTGTATTGGACAACAGACAGACAAGGCCTCTGCCATTGCTGGTAACTGTCTCCATCTGGTTCTGCCATCTTCGACTCCAAAAGTGCCTGCCTTGAGCCCGTTCTGGGTTTTTCAGCAGTCCTCACTGCTCAGGCGAAGACGCTGTCTTAGGCATTCTCTCAATGGAGGGCCCCGCCCCCTCTGAGGCTCGCCCCCTCCTTTTACACATTTTGCTTTGGATGTGTTTTGTTTTCACTTGACAGATGGCACAGGCGTGGCCACTGTCTATTAGAGCTTTCAAGGAGGGGAAGAAACTGGGAGTTGGACCTAGGTAAATGGTAGTTCACTCTGAGCAGTGGCTATGTTATGGCCACTCTGTGGTCCTGCTGGTCCATTTCTGGCCCACAGGAAAAGAACATGACCGGTGAAATCCCCAGGTCCAGGTCAGATTCTGGGCAGCTCAGTGGAGGCTTCTAACTGAAGCCACCTCCCATAACAAACTGAAGTGAATCACAGTTCCTCTCTAGCTAGGAGGAGTAACAGGTAACAGAGACAGCAGTGCCTGGAGTCCTGTGCTATACATGACCTTGGGAAAGCTACTGAGCCTCTCTGTGCTTCAGTCTTCAGTGAAACATGACGGTACGCACCGCATGTCTCTCCTGGCAAAGACTGAAGAGATGAAGTCAAAAGGGAATCCGGTAAAGCACCTAGCTTATTATACTGGGTCCACAACCCAGCCATGCTATGGTAGCATTTCAGCACAAGACAACCCAGAAAAGCAGGCTGCATACTGAAGTCACAGTCACCAGAATCTGGCAATGGAATGGAAGGCAATACTAAAGTTTATATAACCATTCTCCTACATCCTTTCAAACATACACCATTAATGCATTAACCTTTATTCATTTTTATTGTGTGCAACACCGGAGCGCACTGGCCACAGTGCTTGTGGGAAGGTCAGGCGACAATTTCCCGGAGTCTGTTTCTCTCCTTCTACCATGGGATTAGAGGACTGAACTCAGGTCCTTCAGAGAGTGTTTTTACCTGCTGAGTCGTGTTGGTATTGCTGGCCCCATGCGGGAGCTTTGATTTGTTATTTTCATCTATTGTTTTTCTTTAAAACTTATAAAACAATGAATGCATTTACTTTTTTTAAAAAAAAAAAAAGGTGTGCTGAGAAAGGAAGGAAAGAGAGAGGGAGGGACAATAAAAGTAAGAAGAAAGGAGGGGAAGGCCGGGGAAGAAAGAGGGAGACTCAAACAAGTAAGGGAGGCAGGGAATTCCATGGTCCAGAGAGAAAGTAGTGCCACAGAGCTGGAGGAGAAAAACCAAAAGATGCTCACAGCCGCACTGAGCAGCATCCCAGGCTGAGACAGAGGCAGGACCAGGGCTTCAGCACAGCGGGAAGATGAACGCTGAGCCTAGGGCACCTGCTCAGAGGTGGAGGTGAACGGATTTGAAGTTGCCAGGGAAGGGAAAGGGGGTGTCAGGTCTAGAAAGGATGGGTTGGTGAAATGGGAGGGAACCTGGCAGAGGTGAGGGCTGAAGGCTGATTTAAGAAGAGTATGTCACCAGGGTAAGCAGAAGTGGAAGTGCCCTGAGGTAAGTTGAGATGGTAAAGGGAGTGGAGTGGAGGGGCTGAGCCAAGAGGGCCAGAGCTAGACGATCTGCAGAAAAGAGTAGAGAATCCCAGACCCAGTTCAGAGGCAGAAGGGGAAGAAAGGGAAGAATAAAGGGTGTTCCCACCAGACTGGGCATTGGCTTTCCTGAAACTAGACCACAAGAATGAATGACACAGGCCTCCAGCATCCGGTGCCTGCTCCTGCCCTGTCCTTCTGCAGACACCAGCTGTCTAGGAAATACCTGAATGGATGCGTGTAAGGCATGTGTAAAATGCAGGGAACATAGACGATGGGCAGAGAGCATTGCAGGAGGCCATGCAGAGCCAGAAGGATAGGACAGACGAAGATGAAGGAGACCAGAGGGAGAGGACTCCAGTCTGTGTACCATCCAAGCACACCCAGCTCCATGCTGCATTCGAATAGCAAGCCAGGGCCTCAGCAACTTACAGAACTTCCCAACACTCAACAGCCCTCACAGCAAGACAAATGCAAATTGAAACTGGAGTGGGATGCCATTTTTCACCTACCAGATTGGCAATGATAAAAATGATTGATATTTTATTATCTTGGCAGAGGTATGGGGAATAAGAACTCATACTGCAGGTGTGGGTAGGTGCAAAAAAAAAGTTTTTGGTAGAATATGCCTTTTTGAGGGAACACAATTTGGGAATATCTATCAAAGTTAAAAATGTATATGCTTTGACTCAGCAATTTTACTTTATAGATGCAGAGATCCACACCCAAACACCAGGCTAAGCTCCAGGAGTCCAGTTGAAGAGAGAGAGGAGAGATTCTATGAGCAAGGGGCATCAAGATCATGATGGGTAAACCTACAGAGACAACCAAACCAAACTAGTGGGAACTCATGAAATTTAGACCAACATCTGTGGAGCCTCCATGGGACTGGACATGCATAAGCAAGACAGCTATGTAGCTTGATCTGCTTAAGGGGCTCCCTGGCAGTAGGATCAGGATCCATCTCTGTTGCATGAGCAGGTTTTCTGGAGCCCACTACCTATGGTGGGACAACTTGCACAGCCTTGAGGCAGGGGGAGGGGCTTCAACCTGCCTCTACTGAATGGATCAGGCTCTGCTGACTCCCCATGGGAGGCCTTACCTTCTTATAGGAGGGAATGGGGGGTGAGTTGGTAGGGGTGGCTGGAGGGGTGGGAAGAGGGAAGAGGGGGATCTGTGATTGGTATTTAAAATGAATAAAAAAATTTCTTAATTAAAAAAAGTTTTTGGTAGAATATGCCTTTTTGAGGGAACACAATTTGGGAATATCTATCAAAATTAAAAATGTATATGCTTTGACTCAGCAATTTTACTTCAGAGAATTTGCTGCATTCTTAGCTCCTAGAAAAGTGCTTGGCACAAAGAAAGTCCTCAATAAATATTCATTGAGTAAATTAATTAATGAATTTATCTTGCCGATGTTCTCACATATTAATTCAAAGATTAATACGCAAGGGTATCTATCCCAGTATTGCTCAGAAATAGCAAGAGATAGGGGGAAAACTAAATGTATATAAATGAAGAGCCAGTAAAATAAATAAATAGAACACAATGAAATAACAATCAGCACAAAACATTTTTAACCTTCATTGCAAAGTAGGAACTGAGCTGGGGAGACCAGGTACAGGGCCTCGGTCAAGTCCCCAGTGGGGTGGGTCAAGCGTTTGTTTGTGTCCTGAGTGAACAAATCTCAGCTCTCCTCTGCAAGGGAAATTTTAAACTTTAACAGTAAGAAAGACTGGGGAGGGGGGTGGAAGGAGGCCAGCATGAAAGGAAATTTACATATCTGGAGTGTTTTCCAGATCTGCATAAAAGTTCTATCCCAAGAAAGAAAAACTCAAAGATGAACCAGACTCTCCTGGGGACTGTGAGTTCTACCCCTGGAGGAAATGAGATGGGATGGATAGGGGTGGTTAACCTTGGGGCCCTGATTTAGCCAGGAAAGATTCTGCTCTCTAGGTTTCTCCAGACTAACACTCCATATGTGGCTCCAACATCCTCTGGCTATGGAGGCTCTTCCTAAGAGTTAGAGTGCAACAAATGCTTGGAGTTAAACCAAGACCTGAGGATGTACGGAAAATCTACACATGAAAGGCCCAGCCACCACCACTGCCCAGTGAGTTTCTGGAAACGATATAGTTGTGAAGATGACCCAGGCTACTTGACTTCAAAGCTCCAAAGAGGAACAGGAAGGCCAGAAACATGCAGGCCTGCAGATAACAGAAGCAGGGCACGCACCTGAAGAGGGTGTGGCTTAGCTGTGACCAGAACACATGCTGCTGCTGCTGGAAGCCCTGGGTCAGTGAGCTACCCCAACAAACCAAGATCAACTGGAAACTAAAAAGCTGACTTCCTGTCCACCTAATGAAAGTTTCAGAACTGCACTGGGTCTTGAATGTCATTCCAAGAAGCTTCCTGAGGTGGTCTGTGGAACCTCCTACCTCTGGAGCCTGCTGCAGGTGACCTGATTTCCTCCTGTCCTCCCAGACCTGCATGCAGAGACAGGACTAGTCCACTTGCAGGTGCATGAACACAGCCTTCAGCAGGCTGAGTAAACACCTAGGAGGCAAATGCTCTCTGACACCTGGATGGTGTCTAGAACCCAAAGCAAACCCTGCCATATTCTGTATTAAATTACATCCCAGAAGGAACTGTCTGCCCTATATCACCACATGGCTGTTAAAATAAGATAGAGGTTCAACTGCTTTTATTAGCTAACTAATAGTTTAAGCAGCAAGGAGAGTATATACAGATCATCTGAAGGCCATGAGCTGTCTCTAGGGAAAGGTTGAGGTTACTTCTCTCAATATCCCTTTCAAAGCCCTAATAGTAAAGTAAGACTTGCTTTGGGTGGCTTTCCAGTGTCCTTTGCCACAGCCTTACCATGGCTTTTCAGTTGTCTCCATCTCACTGCACTGAGGAAGATCCAGGAGCATCAGGGCTCTGTCAACACTGTTGTCAATGGCAACAGGAAGTAAAACAATAAAGACTGAGCTCCCTCCTGGGGGCCTAGAACCAAAAGACACAGGATTCATAGTAGGTTTCTTCTCAGTGACTCCCCTTCTATTCAAGAAAGTGTGTGCTCAGAACCTGCAGCAAGGGACTTCCCAGCACCAGAGAACAACGGGGCAGAAAGCAAAGGATACTATTACATGAAAAATGTCCCTCCCAAATCCAAGTGTTACAAAGCAATAGTATTAAGAGGTGGGTCTTTAAGAAGGTGATTAAATTATGAGGTCCCTATCCTGTGAATGGGATTAAGGCACTCACAACACTAGAGTCCTCACAACGCTAGGATAGCTCCTCCACCTCTCTGCCATGGAGGGCACAGTGGCCCTCCTCTCCAGAAGATGGAATTCTTACTGTAGAACTGAATCTACCAAAGACTGGGACTTGGACTTCCTTAGCTCTAAACCTGTAGGAAGTGGATTTCAGCCCATTCTAAAGCACCCTATCTGTGGCATTCTGTTCTAGCAGCACCCACAGACCAGCATGCTTAGTGTGGCTGAGCTGCAACACAGCCCTTGAAGAGTTCTTGATGCAGATTAGAAAGTCACATCTGGACTCCACCATGTTCTCACCCCCCCCCCTTTCTCTGACACAAAGCCTTAGGTCAGGAAGCTGTGATTACCCTCCAGAAATGGCGCGCTACTTAGATGGTTTGTAAAACATTCTCATGTTCTCTGGAAAAAGGGGTTGAGTCCAGCCAACAAGATGACAACCAACAAAAAATCCTGGGCAGACACATGGTGCAGAACTGTGTAAGGACATCCAGGAACCGCAAGCAAAACCAAGGTTAATATTCCTGAAAACATATTTTTAAGGGTGGTTAACTTCAGCCTAGTCTAGTCTCACAACCAGAGGCAGAAGGTAGCATCTTAAGACCCAAGTTCCAATCCCAGGACTGACAAGAGTTGGCTTGTCTTCTCTATGGACAAATCCCACCCATGCCTCTCACTCATTCACTCAGTTTCAGACCTCATAGGTTTTCATGAGCAGATGACAGCGCAGTCAACAGCCGCCTTCAGGCACCTGCTAAACTCCCAGCCCGGAGATATTTCCACTACTCACATCAAAATGCATATTTATTAAGTCACGGATGGCCAGGCTTAATGCAAAATGCAGACTTCCTCCCAGACAGCTCTCCTGCCTGAAGGGTGTTATCACTCAGTGGTCATGGGGCTGCCCTGAGATGATCAAGACTGTTTAGTCAACAACAGTGGAGTGTGGGTCTTCTGGAGCAGGAAGGGGAGGTGCAGAACCTAGGAGGATTCGCACCCTGACACCTACATCCTAGGCTGCCTTTAGAGCCCAACACGTTGGTGGCTGTGCAGCACAGGGACATCCTTCCAGTTCCACTCACTGTTGTTCATGGGGTCACAGTCCATTACGTCCAGCCAATTACATATGACTCCTCTCTGGAGGACACTGGGCAGGGCCACTGCAGGAAGCAGAGGAGGCCCCGGGTGGTTTCTAAATGAAGTAGCCTGTTGGGAAATCCTATTATGAAGCTCATCTTACAGGGCTGCAGTGTTAATGACCTTGGCCTCCCTTGGCCCTGAGAATAGCTGGTCTCCCTGGGGCTGGAGGGGAGGCCATCTGGGCTGTGGACTTTCTCTCTCCAGCTGGCTGCTGGTGGGCCAGGGGGAGTGTAGTGCTCCTCAGTGCCCTTGAATATGACTGCCAGCGCAGTGGCCTGACTCATGTGCACATACATGGGAACACATATGCACAAATATACACCATTTCCCGGGGTCTTCCCTTTCTCCTGCAGAACTTCAACAGGAACTGTCAAGGAACCCAAAGCTGAGGCCAACAACCTTAAGGGGGATGGAAATAGGCCCTAGAAACCTCCTTTGAGCTAAATTAGACATATTTTTCTCCCCCTTCAAATCTTGCAGGTTTTTTCATCTCAACTCCCCTAGGCTTATAAAGTGGCTCATCTCAACTGTTCAAGTTGACAAAAGGCATTGAAATTGTTGAAAGGTTCAAAGTGTCCCTTGGGTTTCCATGCATGAAGGAATTTACATGCAGGTAGAAAACTACCAAAGAACAAGGTTCCCACTTGGTGTGCGTGGTGGGGGTAGAGATGCAGCCATTCTAGGAAAGGAGACCCTTGGAGGTATGTCAGGGTAGAGCCTGCACAGGTGGGGGTGCCAACCCCAGCCCACAGCTCACACGGGGAGGTGGGGAGCTGCAGAGCCATGGAACAATTTGGAACAGAGAATCGTTCTATTCTCCAGGACGTTCAAAGGCCCCGTCAGCATCCATGGCTGGACTGGTGATGGTTGGACTTGAGAATTCCCTGGGAAAGCTGCAAGGCTTCCCAGGTATGCTCAGCTGCAACACCAGTTTCAATCCTGAGTGGGAACTAGAAGTTTTAAAGGCGTGGCCCTGTCTGTTGCCAGGAAGGGTGCCATTTCTAGTATGCTTGGGGGTTCTGGTACCTACTAGCTAGTGCTGGCTCTCTACAGGAATAGCTATTCTCTTCTGTAACTTCTGGGCAGTCAACCTCCCAGCCCTCTCTCACCTACTCAGAACTCCTCTGGGGCTCCTGATCAGCTACAGCACCAAGTCAATTAGCCTTTGGCCTATAGTCCCATCTGCTAAAGTCAGAAGCCTTCTCTGGACACCATAGATCACTCCCTTCTGCCAGAGGTCAAGGCACCTGGGACAGGCAGGAACATGGGCAAAAGGGATGATAGACAGGACTGTGTACCCTATTATTTTCCGAGCCACAGCCCACCCCCTCTACTTAATGCCCCGTGACTGAAAAGAAGCCCATGACGCAGAACCTTCTGGAAGCTTTAAAGAGTGTTTGCAAAGTTAGCCCTTCAGGGAATACCCAAGGGTGGAACAGAACCCCAAGCTAGGGCCTGCTCTGGAAGCCCTGGGCACCCAGAAGGTACGTTACAGCCTGATGTTTTGACAGAAGAAGAAGGAGCCTGCTCCTAGTAGGCACCTAGGATTGTCAGTTCCAGCCCTGTGCCGGTTAGTTTTTTTGTCAACTTGGCACAAACCTGGACACGTCTGAGAAGGCAGAAGCTCAATGGAGTAACTGCTTCCATCAGATTGTCCTATAGGCAAGTCTGTATGGGCAGTTTCTTGATTAATGATTGATGTGGGAGAACCCAGCTCCCTCGGGGCTATACCACCCCTGTACAGGTGGTCCTGGGTTCTGTAAGAAACAGGCTGAGCAAGCCATGGGGAGCAAGCCAGTAAGCAACGCTCCTTCGTGGCCTCTGCTGCAGTTCTTGCCTCCATGTTTCTGCCCTGTTTGAGTTCCTTCCCTGACTTCCCTCCAATGATGGGCTGTAATTGGGGGTTATAAGCTGAAATACAAGGCCCCTACCCCAGCTGGTTTGGGTCATGTTGTTTTATCACAGCACCGGAAACCCTGACTAAGCCATAGCCCCACCATCTTCCCTTTAGGCTAACCTTAGCCAAAATATTTTAAAGTTTGCCCAGCACCAGCTCAGGGCTTGCCAGCACAGTGAGAGCTATGCCGCATGGGGCCCACACAAAGAATCACTTCACTGGGAACGCTAGCAGGAGGAATGTGGCAAAAAGATAGAAAGGAAGCTGTGTTTTCTTGTTAATCCCCTAAGCTATGAGCACATGACCAAAAGCTGAAATAGATGAGCCGTCTCCCAAGTAATTAATAATTTCATACTGACTGACACATGATGAGGTCAGAGTCGGTGGTAGGACCAACATGCCTGTGCGCTTCTGCCTGATGGGCCTAGCCTGTGTGTGTGCTACAGAAAGGATGAGTCAGAGGCAGGCCCTCAGCCACAGAACCCTCTAGAAAGTATGTGAGCCACATGCCAACACCTAAGTTCTACCACCCAGCCTCTGCCTGCTGTCCTCATTGTCCCTTCTCATATCCTCTCTCTCTGCAACAGGAACTGCTCCAGGCCAGGACTGCTCCTGGCTGCCTGGGCTGCCTAATTGGTCTCCAGGTGCCTCTGCACAACCCAATGACTGGTCACCAGGAATTTGACAGATACATAGGTTTAGCAGATGGGAAGTGAAAGCCAGAGAATATGGTTCCTTGCCCATCAGAACAGTAACTCCTTAAAAAATAGGGAACCAAAAAGCAGAAAGGATGCTGTTTCTACAGCCACTCTATAGATTCTCTATAGGCAAAGTCTCAGCTGCAAATATCCCAATGGGTGGGGGGATTGGCACACGGTGAGAACCACAACACTATCAGGCTCCCCACAGTGAGATTGTGGCAACAAGAATTTGCAGGCTATGTCAGGACATAGCAGCTGTTGGACCTCCGCTGCCTTTCACCTACAGTATCTGCTACTCACGGTTCTCCCCGATCCTGTTCTCATGAGGTGGCCACCCCAGAATCGTCATTAAGGACTGATCCCAATGCCTACCTGGCAACCCAGTAGGCAACCCAGTATGCGCATATCATGTGGCTGGAGGTCTCCCCTTGAAAATACAGCACTGGGACCAACCTCAGATTTCTACACGCACTGCCTATCCCAAGGGTAGGTACAACAGCCTTCCAAAGTCTCCATCTACACAGGGCTTGGGTCCCCTCTTTTCCCAAGCACTGCTCTGTGAATCCTCGACAGAGTGGTCTAGTTCAGCCATCAGAGTTCTCATACCAGCAATCGGGAGGATGTAAATATTGAGCTTCTGAGACAGAGGTGAAGGGCTTCTTTTGGTCTCCAAGGGAAATGGGCTTAGCCAGGCTATGGAGCCGAAAAAACCATGCTACTACCCAACTCGTCACGCTACACTCTCAAAAGTGCCACCAGAATGTAGCTGCCTGCTGGTGCAGTGAGGATGTCCTGCCCACCCCCCTCCACCCCCGCCTCCACCCTCCAATGAGTTTACAGTAAGTGGTTACATGTAAAGTTCAGCCATGTTCACAACAGTCAGAGATTGGCAACATCCAAGCAAGCCCATAAGAGCGGTTTGGGCCAAGAAGGAAGAATGAAAAGAAAGAACTTGCATTTACATATTTGTCCCCACAGGCCCTCCCCAGGACAACCATGAGAGGTGACTGACAAGCAGTGTGGACAGCAGAGTCCCCCAAAAGAGTAACGTTCCAATTAGTCCAAAGAAACGAGAGCCTGTTTCCCAGAGTCCCAATTAAATCACAACCAATCAATGCTTGCTCCCATCCCTGCCATTCTGCTCAGGAAATAATGAGAAAAATGAGAGGGGCCCCCGCCAGCAACTTCCGTGTGGCAGCCCTTTGAAGCCAGAGAAATGCACCCCAGCATGGTTTGCAAGCATGTCCAGTCGCCACTGCACCTGTGCCTTTAAGACAGCCTGGTGTCTTGGTCCCCACTCGGACCCTGAAGAATGCCAAAGAGGGTGCCCTCGCCCCACCCCCAACCTGTGGGACACAGAGAAGCTCTGTGGGACCAGACCCGGCTGGTCTTAAAACTGTCTGCATTGATTCATCACTGGATCTGGCGCGCTCGCCCCTCTGTTTCCACGCCATCCATCATGGGTCCCAGAACCAAGAAATCCAATAAAGACACAATGGCACAGCTCTGTGTTCCCAGCAGGCCCCAGAAAGGCTGTGCGAAGGCCCCAGCCCAGGCAATTAGCTGAATCCATGGGATCGCGTGCTGATGGGCTTTCAAAATCCCTTGCCAGGCATTTCACAGGCAGGTGTTTGGGGAAGGAGGGAAGGAAGCAGACAAGGGCTGGCTGGGTGCTCCAGCAGCACCAGAGGATGACCAGGAGGGTGCTTTCAGGAGACCTGCGATGGAGAAGGACCTAAATTCGCTCCTAAACTGCAAGAGACAGGGAGCAACCCTTGAATTACAATACCATGAAGATGATCATTTCCAGGCCTTTCTAAGCAATCCAAACTTCTGAAGATAATAAGCAAGATTTAATAACGGAACTCACCTTCTCTTCCCAGCATCACCCTATATCCAGCTCCAATGATGTAGACCAGACAAGAGATACAGGGTTTCTAGACCCTTCCATCCACTCTGGGGCCAAATGGAGCCAGTTCAGCATATTTATTACCACATATTGAACAACAACAGTAATGTAGGGTTCAGAGATCTACTGTGAGCGTGGAATACCTTAAGCCTCCAACCTGCAAAGTTTGCGTCAGTCTGCCCAACTCAGAAGCCAAGGTACCTCCACACATGGAACATTCCCATTCCTGTCCCAGTAGCTGCATCTCCCTCCAGGGCCTGGCACTGAGCCCCTGGAGAAAGACAGTCAAGCCAGAGGGCCTTGAGTTAATGAGCTCCATGGCTTCAGGACCAAGTTCAGTGCTGTGGGAGCTGGACTGAAATGAACTAAAATATTTTCCAAATTCAGTCACTTCTCAATTACCCTTGAGTGAACTGTCCATGACAACCCAAATACTCCATGCCCCCCAGAGCTTGAGGCTCATGAAAGATGCATAGAGTGATGTGTGTGTGTGTGTGTGTGTGTGTGTGTGTGTGAGAGAGAGAGAGAGAGAGAGAGAGAGATACAGAGATACAGAGACACACACACAGAGACAGAAAATGCATGTTCCCAAACTAACTATAAATAAGTGATTATTGAATAGTTTTCCACTCTTGAGAATTTTCCCCATCCCTTCCTCCACATATGCATACAGACACTTGGTCCACAACTGGGAAATCATGAGGCCTAGCGCTGGGGACAGAGGTTCTTCGGAGATTCATAATAAGCCACTAGGCTCTCTCTTTTCCTGAATGACCCCAAACTAGAAGCAGGAACATAATGAACTTGGACCTCCCCAGGCGGGATGGAAGCAGACACTCAAGAAGCCCCAAACTTACCCTTGCAGACCACGCTGTTCTCCGGCTCATAGCCAGGCTTACAGGTGCAGCGCCCAATGGGCACCATCCACTCTCCATCCCCATTGCAGTAGAGTTTTATGGGAACGTCCACTTCTTCTGCATTAGGGATGCATGTGCCCCGAGCAATCACCAGAGATGTGCTCTCTGCTCCTGTCATGGTTTCAGGGAACACTGCGAAGTTTTGCACAATGCTTGGACACTTTTTGAAGAAGACACGGACAGAAAGGAGAGACATACAGGCTCCATAATCCTGGAAAGCGAGGTAAAATCCATTCCGAGTAAGAGGCCCAAAGCTCCTGACTTCTGTGTTGACCTTCATCAATCTTCCCCCAAAATCCACCTGAGAGAAGCTCTCATCTGCAGCAATGGTATCAACTTTGAGGTAGGGGGCTTCAGACCAGAAGGCTGACTTCTTGGTGGCAATGACAGAGTCAGTCTCATAGTAGTACAAGTTGAAGGTCTCCTTGCAGGAGCCTGGGACATTTGGGAGGCTGCTGCAGTCCCTCACAGTGAAGCGCATCTCCGTGTAGATGCGATGGGCACCCCGTCTGTTGATAAAGGTGGTGAGCAGCCAGTTGTTCTGGTTGGGTTCAAAGACGTTGCACACTTGGTAAGTACGGATGGTGTTCAGGTTTTCATCATAGCCACTGACTTCTTCCCACTGTCTCAAGCGGGCCGCAGGCACACACATGCAAAATCAGAAAAGGAGAGAGTGATAAGATCAAAAGAGGCAATCCGGAAGAGAATCCCAGAGCTTTGGAGGGGCTTTAAGAGCCCACCAGTCTCACTGCTCCATTTAACAAAGGTGCTCATATAGCCATGTCTGTGTTTTAAAGACTGCCTGAGATTCAGCGTCTCAGTTCTCTACAAATACACCCCCCCAATACAACAGGTTTAATTATAGAAAGTATTCCCTCAGCCAGGGGGTGGTAGCGCACGCCTTATTTCCAAGCACTCAGAAGGCAGAGGCATGTGGTCTCTACAAGTTCCAGGCCAACCTGGTCTACAGAGTGAGTTCCAGGACAGCCAGAGCTGCAACACAGAGAAACCCTGTCTCAGAAAACCAAACCAAAAAAAAAGAAAGAAAGAGAGACAGAGAGTGGGGGAGGGAGGGAGGGAGGGAGAGAGCGGAAGGAAGGAAGGGAGGGAGGGAGAGAGAGAGGGAGGGAGGGAGGGAGGGAGGGAGGGAGGGAGGGAGGGAGGGAGGAAGGAAGGAAGGAAGGAAGGAAGGAAGGAAGGAAGGAAGGAAGGAAGGAAGGGAGGAAGGAAGGAAGGGAGGAAGGAAGGAAGCATTACCTCATCAAACTTGGAAATCTCATGCTGTGCGCATGTGTGTGTCCTTTATTGTAACTTATTGAGGGCAGGCACCGTACTCTTGGCTGCCAACAGCCTCTACTCTATAAATTAGAGATCTGGTTATAAAAGAACTCCACAACAGACATCCCCATCTGTGAACCTAATATCTTTATGGTGGCAAAACTCCTTTATATACCTCTGCAAAGCATATAAAGAGAAACTTTTTTTTAGTTTCTCAACAACCTTAGATTATCAGAACCATTTGTTTTAGAAGAGCAATCTCTTTGAAAGAGCTAGACTGTGAAACGATGGAGGCTGCTAAGAGACACTCTTAATGAAGTTAATTCAGCTCCTGTGTGAAACTGTCAAGCTGAGATGAGATGGAGGAGCAATGTAGGAGGACAGTACTTAGAAAGGAAGGGCCATTGCTTACCCCGGGAGAGACACCTGATTCATAGTGGAAAAGAGAACTCCTATTTCAGAATCTTTATGTAGCAGAGGAAGAGTGGCGAACAGCGCATTTACTCCACGCCCTACAAGAGTCTCATGGTTGTTTGGTTATCTCCAATTCATAGCTAATCAGACATCACGTAAGTCCTCCACGGTACACGGCTGTAAGAGAAGCTGTATAGGAGGGATGGTGCTTTGAATCACCTAAAAACTTCGAGAAGGGAATTTCTGCAGCAGGTAATGGGAGGAAGTTAATAACTGAAGGAATCTCTTCCCCTGGAGCTACAAAGGAAGACACATAGTGTCAAGGGCAGAGGGGACAACAGGGGGACATCTAGAGAGCTGACCTACATATCCAGGATTGCCGGGCTCTCTCAGCCCTCCTAGAGTACCACTTCCTGTTCCAGCCAGAGTCTCTGATGAGTTCCTTCCAGAAACCCTTGGGGACTGAAGGTCCATGTTGATTTGTTGCCTATATAAAATATCAGTTCTCCCAAAAAGCAACCAGTATCCCATCTGTCGTTTGATTTGTTACCCCCCCCCTTTCTCCTTCTCAAGGCATTCATAACATAGGCTGATCTTGAACTTGCTACATAGCTACACCTGCTGCTACCTTCCCAACGGTATTAACAGGACAGGACCACCACAGCTATCTATGTAGTGCTGGAGGTTGAACTCTGGGCTTTGTGCGTGCTAGGCAAGCACTCTGCTAACTGAACTACGTCCCCAGCTTCTTGCAGTCACTCTTCTGGCCCCCAGCACCACTCCTTGCTCAACTTGTAACACCAGGACTTTAATGTTGCCAAAGTTGCAAGTGGCTTCCACCTCCAAGCACCATCTTTAGGCATTTGACCTAGGATGCCTTTTCCATCTTTGCTAGAATAACTGCAACTCTGGAAAACCTCCCAGTTTCCAGCTCGTACTACCCAGGCTGGACACTTGATCTACCCTTTCTCCACCTGTAAGAATTTGGACACACGGACACTGAAGCATCCCGTCCCACCAGTGGTTGGTGGGACCCTAAAGGATCACAGCATAGGGATATTCAGCATCTGGACCCAGCACCGGAACAGATATTGTACACACATGAGGATATGCCTGTTCCCATGCTCAGTGGCAGGGCCACAAGCTGAGCAAAAGCCCTACTGCATAGCTCATGTGGAGTATAAATCCACACTGTCAAACCTCACCTTGGCTTTGCTTAATTTCTTATTGATCTCTGGATGTAGAGGAGCCACTTGTTTTTTTTTTTTCTTTCTTAAAGACTGTGTTATGTTCTATTTAAATGTGTTTGTGGAAGTTTTGTTCTGCTTGACTGGGTCTTGGAAACCAGAAAGCAAATAGATGAGGAGAAGTTGCTGACAGCATTTCAGATCGTTTTCAGGCCTCCCTCCCTTGAAACATTTTCCCTGCTGACCTGACATGACTTTGGAGGGAGGGCAGGCAGCTTTCTTTTAATGTTCTAGAATTGTTTAAACTCAGCAGGTCTCATGATCCATTGTTCCAGCAGAGTTTCAGCATAAATGCTGGGCCCTTTGGCTGATGCCCAGGTGAAGCATGGACCCCATTCAGGGCAGAGGTCTCCTCACAGCCAGAGCCTCTGGCCACCCAACACTAATGCAGCTCTCCCTGGGAAAGGAAGTACTAGCTACCAGGCTCACCTGAATGCCAAGGCCATTACCACTGAACGTCCTGAGATAAACAGAATGAGGATTTCACTCAGCAGAGTCGGGCTATTGAGAACATTCATCTTCGAAAATGACGCTGATTAACATTGTAAGACCCAACAGAGGTAATCGCTTCAGACATTAACCTCTCCGGGCCTCAGTTTCCTCGTCTGTAAAATGAGGAATCATACTGGGTGACCTCAAGTTGTAAAATTCTACAGATCTAATTGGTTCTGTGACAGCTCCTAAGGGAGCGCTCAAATCAAATTAGAGGGGATAGAGCTGCATGTTCAAAAGGAAAGAGTAGAAAGGAATGGAGAGAAAGGAAAATAGCCCCCTGTGGTGTGGGGGGAAAGGAGACCTCGACTACAGCGCTGCGCATTAATTTCTCTCCGGCTTCCATTCTTCTCCTGTCAGCTGGTGCTGTGAGGGTGGGAGAAGGAAGAGAGAAGACAGGGCGAGAGGAGAGATAAATGCCTCCCAGGGTAAGTAGCAATTATGATGGGGAGGGCCTTAAGAAAGAGAAGATCTCAGTTCATGGAGACAGACTAGGATGGGCTGGCATTCCCAGCAGGGAGGGACAAACATTGTTATTTGTTGATGTTACACCGCATCAGTCTCATTGCTTTATTGCAAAACCTCACTCATTCATCAGCGGAAAATGTTTTCTAAACGTCAGCTTTATGCCAGGCATTCCATTAGCCACTGGGGATACAGCAGTGTGAAGCTTAGGACTGAGGGACAGGGACAGAAATTAGAAAATTATCAGAATAACTACATAATTGCAGTTGTGTTAATTAATGGGAGGTTATGAGGTACCAAGAAAGGGAATGTACATGAAATGCAGGAAAGTCTTCCAAAAGAGTCTCCAAGTGGATAGGGTGGATGGAGAGGAGTTGTCTTGGAGAGGTGTGTATATCCTAGGGGCAAAAATGGGCAGAGCATCTGTGCCCCAGGCACACAAATACAAAAGCCCTGTGGTGGGAAAAAGCAAGCTGGTGTTATTCAGGGATGAAGTTCACGTGGCAGAGTCTTACAAAGTAGGCATGGTAGGGATAAAACCAAGGGATGGACATGATGAGAACTTCCGGTTTCAACCTGAGCACAGAAAACACAGACAGACGAATTCTAGAGAGGAAACACCCAGATGACCAAAGTTCAATGTTTAGAGGGTATCTCAAAGTAGGAACTAGGCTGGAAGAAGGCCTAAGAGCATGGGAGGAACAGCTGGAGATCACTGCCATCCAGCTGTGAAAGAAGATGGGATGGGGAGGAGACCTGTGGAGCTGGGAGAGGTATTTCAAGGGAGACTCTCACTGACAGTGAAGTGACAGACCCAAGGGTCCATGTGACCCATAAACATCTTTTCACACTATCTTTGAGTATCTCAGATCTTTAGAAATGCTGGTTTCCCTGCGCCTTTCCTTTAAAAAGCCAGAAGTTCCTATGGGCCTTGGATAGTCGGACTGAAGAGATTCCTTTTCAGCACCAATTTTGTTACCATTAGCCTGTACTGTCCAAGGGCAGACTTACAGCACTTCTCCATTCAGTGGCCACTTCCCAGCCTCCAGTTCTAAGTGCTATCCTCCCCCTCCCACTGTGTTTTTTACCTGCTGCCACTAAACAGCAGCAAAGTACCACGAGCGGCTTAGTAGACTGGCAAGACATCAAAGAGATAAAGTGCCAAGTCTTGGTAAGGAAGTGACTAAGAAGATACCAGGAATTGGAAATGGATAACATCATTTTGGTTTGGGTTTTAATTTAATGCAGTTGCTTCTCTCAACACTGAAAATGTTAACCTAAACTCAAATCAGTGGGAAAAGGTAAATGAATTTTTTTTCCAAATTTTGGATAACTGGGTAACCATCTGGAAAAAGCTAGCTCCCCTATCCTCCATCCATTATTCCAGAATAAATTCCCAATAAATCAGAGAGTTAAACATTAAAAACAAAACCATAAAAATACCAAAAGAGATCACAGGGACAATTTCTCTACATTAATCATAACACAAAACTCAAGAGGCCATAATTTGATAAATTCAACTTCACCAATTTTCTTCATTTTTTTAAATGGGCATGATGGAAATCTTTGTAAGCAAAGAGAAAAGAAATAGGGAAAGCTTGATGAAGAAAACCCTCAAAACTATTTATAATGTATCATGAGTAACACATTAATTTCCCCCTAATATATAGAGAGCTTATATATCAGTAATAAAATAGACATACAGGCAAAGAACATCAACAAATAGCTCACTGGGATGCAGACACACCTCTCAGTCATATGACAGGATGTGGAATGTCAGTCAGCATTGCAGAAATGGTCTAGGCCGTGTTTTGACCTTTTCTGTTGTTGGTGGTTAAAGAATAGACGTTTAAAGACACTGTATTTGAAAGGATATTGGAGATAAGAGTTATTGATACACAGGTATCAGGAGAAATGGCTCAACAGTTAAGAGCCCCTTCTCCCCTTCAGAAAACTGGGATTCAAGTCCCACAACCATGCATAATTCCAGTTCTAGGGGATCTGATGCCCCCTTCTGGCCTCCTTGTGCACTGACACACAAGTGGTGCACATACATACATGCAGGCAAACATGCAGACACATGAACTGAAACTAAATCTTTATAAAAGAATTCTGATACACAGCTGAATGGGAGGCAAATTCGTATCATTCCAATCAAAAATTACAGTCATTGACTCAGCAATTCTACTTGGAGGATCATTCGTCAGATAAATTTTCACATATAAAATATCTGATTCATATTCACATCTGTGTCATAGTTACTCACTCAAGCCATCATCACCTCCAGAGGCAGCCATGTCGCTGAGGATCACATTCAGTAAGCCTTCCCAGGATCTACTGACAGGGAGCTTTGCAGAGCCGTGATGGACTGAGGAGCCATTCACTGAGACCGAATTACTCGCCAACCATTATTAAAAATCTTAGTTGTGGAGTACGCTTCCTGTTTCACCGCACATCAATCTCTCTATACCCACCCCTCTTCCTGGATCTCTCAATTTAATTCTTTAATGTGACTGAAGAACTTTGTTAATATCCAATAAGTAGCAAGTTCATAAACAAAGTATAATGTTTCCATACAGTGGAATATTATTTGCAACAGAAAAGGAGTGAATTACTGATACATATTAAAACAGGGGTAAATCCAAAAAATGTTATGTCAAGTGAAGGAAAATATGTGCCTTGAAAGGCCACACATTATATGACTCTAGACACACAAAAAGTCAGAAGAGCCAAATAAACAAACAGAAAAGCATCTTTCCTGGGCCTGGGGAGTCTGGAAAATAACTGCAAATAGGTACAAGTGGATAAGAATCTTCTTTGGGGTTGGTGGGAATGTTCTGAAATGGGGGTATGATGATCACAAGCCTTGCAAATTTACTATAATAATTTAATTGCATGCCTAAAATGGGGATATCTACAAGAGATGAATAAATACATCACTATAGCTAACAAACTTCATTATTTTGGGCAGTTGATACCTCAGCCCCCCAACAATGCAGACTTGGCCTGTGTCATCCACAAACACCATGCCCACAGCAGCCCACACCTCTGTTCACCCTATCCCCTTACCCAGAATGCCCTTCTCATTCCTCTATCCTTCTGTACTTCAGCTTCTTAAGTAGTGGGTTACCACCCTGTATGGGATGACACAAGTGCATGTGGTGGTCTCTCTCTCACATACACAAAGGCACACACAGGCACACACAGGCACATATGTACCCACAAATTAACAATAGCACAAGGTTTCTGAGTATACAGGGAACAAAGATTAACACAAAATCAACATGTAATGAATCTCAAATCTCTCTGGCAATGCTCAACATCCTGTGGCACTCAGCTTCACTGCTGCCTTCATTCTGTACACACAATATGCACACTTCATTCCGCACATGTCACACCATTCAAGGCCAACAAATTCAAACACCTCAGCTCAGATTTGAGCCAACCGTATGCTCTAAACAGTGTTTTTATGGTACACAAGAGTATTCTATGCTGTATCATCTAAACTAGGGTGGTTGAATTACAGAAAACAAAGACAATGTTTTCCTACCATCACTACTCATCAAATCAGTACATCTTTGGGTTCTACTATTTTGTTAGGATGTTTAAATTTTAAAACTGTCATTTGAGTGGCTGACTTGAATTTCATTTTAAAAGAAAATCATTAAGTGAACTTGGTTTTGGGATTGGGACAGAATTTCAACAACTTCTGAAATGGCCCTAAACATTCTTCTGACATTTGATAGTCTGAATTTATGTGAACTAGTGTTCTCAGCATTGATGATCATAAGTGTACAATATTGATCAACCTTGAAATATTGAAGATGCTCCATGTCCTGCAGTATCAAGTATTTAGCCATGAGTTAATTTTCCATGTATAAAACATGCAAGCATACCTATCTCATTAGTGTGCAAATTTGTATCTGTCTTTAATAAATGCTAAGATTATATAAATGACAAAGAATCATTTTAAAATAAATTTCTTTGTGATCACTATCGGTAAAAGTTTGGTTTGCAAATCTAATTTATAGGCTATGTACCAGGTTTGCATAAACTTTTCTGGGTCAAGTGGTGTTGAAAGGAAGAAGTCTAAGAAATCTTCTTCTAAACCAAGTGCCAAATATTCCTTCAGTCTATCTTGTTTCTGGATGAACAAATGATGCTAAAATGGAGGCAAGACAGCATCTAGAAGTGGCCAAGGAGACATCCTTGTCACTGGGACCAGAGACCAGAGTAGTACCTAAAAGTGTCCCAAAGACCGGGTGAGACTCTTGGTTTCAGAATCCCATGCCATGCAACAACGGTGTCTGATCCGGGAATGTCTAGGACCAATGAAATCCACAGGTCTTCTTGGTACTCATCCCATTTTTATCCCAGATGATCTCATGTCAACAAGCAACACTGGAGACCTGTCCGGCAGACATCAGGCCAACCGTGTTCAGCAAGTCCAAGCACAATCGGCCATTCTTGCAGAACAGTATTTCTCCTAACTGGCCTCTCTCTTCCATTCCCAAAGCCACTGCCCTGGGGATGGTGCTTACACGGTCTGTCTTGTTTCTGTTTGGTTTTGCTGTTGTTGTGGTCGTTGCTGCTGCTGTTTTGTCAGAAAATAGTGGCAACACATAAAGGCAAGAGACGTCAAGGGCTCAAGCCAAGAGCACTTCCTCTCACATGGAGGCCCAGAAGCCATGCCCACTTCCTAGTACTGGTGCTGAGGTTCTGACAGACCCTAGCACCGCCCCCTAATCTGCCTTCTACAACCACCTGATCTCTACTGCACAGAGCCAAAGAATGGCAGGCCTGGCTGGACACATTCAAGAGGGATATGAACTGTTACCAAGCAGACAGACTGAGGACATCCTGCAATATCTACACACAAGTCACGTGGCAGACGCACAGCAGGACTGAGTTCTCTACAGTCCCTCCTTCAAGGAGTCTCGGGCCCCACTTCCTCTGTGATGATGTCCCCAGCTTAAATCTGGATGGAGATTAGTTTTCAGAAGGCTTCGTGCATGGGTGAGTCTATTCCACACAATTTAACATTTGGTAATGCACTCTTTCCAACGACTCTTTAATTGCTTTGTGTGTGTGACTTTGGTTTCTGCTACTGAGCTGTGAGCTCCTTGAGGACATGAAATTGTGTTTTGACTAATTCATTAGTTCATGTCAACAAGCAACATTATTCAATGCATGGAACTTCACACCACTGGGGCCATGCAACAACAGTGTTTTACCTGGGAATGTCTAGGACCAATGAAATCCACAGGTCTTCTTGGTACTCAGTTCATTTTTATCCTAGATGATCTCATCCATATACAAGGATTCCGTTGCTATGGAGTAGATCACCAGTTTCACTGCTCCCCAGTGATCAGCCTTGTATAACAGGCTGCCTGCTGGACATTACCTGCAGATACTTGGAACTCACCTTGCTCTCAGCAACACCATGTCCACACAGTGCCAAATGCCCTATGCCTAGGAGGAACTCTGTGCTTTTCTTTCTCCTTTGGTGTCATTTCTGTTTGTCACAGGGGATTAATTACCAAATCTTTCTTCTATTCTCTCCTCTGTGGTGCCTCTATCCAGCGTTCTCTTCCTTTCCCCTTTCTGCCATTGACTCTTCACTCCCCTCCCAATGACTCTTCCAGTCACTCTTTTTAATTCTTCTGACCCTAGGAATCTTCTAGAACACAAATCCATCTCCTCCATCACCGTACCTAAAGGGTTGGAACAGTGCTGAGTGCCTCATTATGCTCCTAGTGCTCAGCTCTCAAAAAAAAAAAAAAAAAATACTAGGTTGGTGCCATGAAAGCTACCAAAGGAAGCAACCAACAGTCCTATATGTAAAACCTGTGAACCACAACAATGACCAGCATGGCATGATAACCCTCAGGGTTCAGTAGTGGCATCCACACCTAGGTGGTAATCAACAGCTTTCTAATTGAACTTAAGGCCCTGCTCATCAAGAGGGAAATCATGCCTGGTATTAGAAACCTAGCCAACCACCCAGGGCAAATGAAGTCATAGATCTTGGAGGAAAGCCTACAACTACTACTAAACCAGTATAATCCCTAACGACATTCTAAATATTTATCTTTACACCCACAGATAAATGTAGCCCCAACCCCTCATTAAGGAAACTTCTTTTACAACGGGGGAGACCATTACAGAAAACCACAATCAATCCAAAATTCGGAGGTGTGGAGCCCAGTCCCAGCTGGCATATTTAGGACACAACTCCCCAAACTCAGTGATCACTGTAGAAGAGGAGGCAGAAAGACTGTAAGAGTGAGCCAAAAGAACAAGAAGCTTGCTTTGAGACTGTGTCTCCTAGAAATGTCAGAAATCACACCATTAAGTCTCACCATCGTGTCTGCCTAAACGTGACTTGAACAAGGAAGACACCACCAGTCACACTAATGTGGAAAGGGGATAGCTCATGGAGCCTCAGCCCTCGACAAAGAACTACAGTCAACTAAGAAATGCTGAGAGCAGGAGAGATTGTCTTCCCCACCGAAGAGCATGCCAATTGGTTATCCAACACCAAACGGTCAGTCCTGAAAAAACATGTACATACAAGTAACATTATATGGACTGAGTAGATCAACAAAGGAAAGGGGCATGACTCTGAAAGCAAGCAAGGGGGTAAGTACACAGGAGGGTTTGGAGGGAGAGATGATGTAATAATCTCAAACAATGAAAGAATTATTTTAAAAGATGCTAGAAGCCAGAGGCAATGAGTGAAGCTCTACTGTTTCTGCCTCCTTGGCCACTGATCCTGGACTGGGATTTACTACAGTGCTCTATAATGAGAAGAAGAAACAATCCACCTTGCACATCACACAGACAGACTAGCAACAGCCTTTCAAAGGGCACTATTATTGATGCAAATAGCCCATCTGTCCTTGAGATAAGCATAATAAAGAAAACAATGACACCCATTAGAAAATACTTGCTCAGGCTTTTGGACTATGACTTTGATGAATGGGAATGGCACCTTCAGGTACCTCCAAGCTCTAGGTTTGCTAGACCTACTTACTGGAAGTCAGAGCTGGTCTGTTGCTCTGGAGGGGCTTCCAGGTGTCTACAGACATTTGAACAGTGAACACTGACTACTCGCTGTCAGGCTGATCATGTAACTATGTGTGACTCTGTGTGTGTGTGTGTGTGTGTGTGTGTGTGTGTGTGTGTGTGTGTGTGTGTGTGTGTGTGTGTGAAGTGACATCAAAACTCATATATGTGTATGAACCTCTCCCCTTTCAAGAACACTATCATGAGCTCTTCCCACCAGGCTATCTATACTGTCTTTTACACCAGCCTCCAGACACTGATACATTCCTTATCTACAAGAGTGGCTTTGGGTTAGAAGCATGCAAAGGTCAATTATAGTCAGTTTTGATACATGAGGTTGATGACCAAACTAAGCAATAATATTTATTGGTCAAATATAAAGAAACCAGTGAAGTTCAGAGATCTGGGCCATTTCTACATGATCTCTGAAGACAATCACAACTTAAAAACCATGAGGAGCTCTACAAGGACTTGATAGTTAGCCCTTCCCTAGAGTATTATAACGCCTCTTCCTCACTCCCAGAATTCTCACTAACCATCAGGATGCCACAACCTAACGACATCCACAAGCCATGTTTGCAAGGCTTGCTGGCAAGGCTCACCTCCTCTGGACACTTTTACTTAAGATAGGGGCAGAAACAATTGAAATTTGGGCTGAAGAGATGGCTAGTTGTTAAAGTGCTTGCTGCACAGGCCAAGTACCTGAGTTCGGCTCCCCAGCAATCATAAAAAACCAAGTATGCCTATACACACCTGAAACCCAAAGCTGGGGAGGCAAAGGTGTGCAGACCCTTGGATCTCATTGGTTCCCAGGTTCATAAGAGACCCTGTCTCAAAACATAAGGTGACTTGGGATTGAGCAAGACACTTAATACTGGCCACTGGCTTCCACACACCTGTGCTCACACACATACTTGGGCACCTACATGCATACACATACATTCACATGATCTCTCTCTCTCTCTCTCTCTCTCTCTCTCTCTCTCTCTCTCTCTCTCTCTCTCTCTCACACACACACACACACACACACACACACACACACACACACACACACACACACAATTATTAGAATCAGCTTTTCTGCCTCTGTTAGCCTGACAAGATCCCAGCCATTCTAACCTGTCTCGTGCCCAACTCAATGAACTCATTTCTAAAAGTCATGAACGGAAAAGACTGAAGAATCTACTCATTCCCCCAAACAATGTTTGAGGTGTTGGTGACACGGCAGAAAACAGACAAATTCGCAGCCCCTGTGGACCTTACATTGTAACATAGTGAACCAGAAAGTGAACAAACAAGACAATTATGAAGTTACTTCCTCTAAATGGGAACTCTCCTTCCTGGAGAAAGGAAAACGTCTCCTAAGGCCCCGGATGCTAAGAAGCTTGGAACCCGGGGAGCCCAGAAAGCTCCAAGCCTCCTGAGGCTCCTTCCCAGGGTTATATAAGCAGTAGAGGCCTGCTGGGGGAGAAGTTAGGTGGGGCTGCCTGCTGTACGGAGCTCCAGAGGTAGAGCATGGGTGGGTTGTCCCCCATGGTGAGAGGGGCTTTAATGACACAGCTGCTATAGAATCACTCGCTCAGCTGCAACTCTGCATTCATTTTCTGGTAAGTAACCTCCATGGATTTATTAGTTCACCATGCTGGAACTGACTGGGTGGGATTGGCTTTGTTTGTTGTTGTTGCTGCTGTTGTTGTTGATTTTTTATTTTGTTTGTTTGTCTTGGGGTAGAGTCTGTCATTGGCGTCCGATCTGAGGTGAATAGATTTTTTTTTTCAAATCTTTCTGTGGGAAGTTATGCAACAAAGTCATATAGTATTTCAGGCTGTTAGAGAGTACAGAGCCCGTGGGGAGACAAGCCATGACAGCCAGTGAGTGGGGTGGCTGAGAAGGGCTTCTAAAATTTGAATGACACCTACCAGCCAGGCTGGGGGTCCATTCCAATCACAAGAACAAATGCCCAGGGTAAGTAGCCTGGTACATGCTATAAAAACCAGAATAGCAGTATAAGCAGTATAAGTAATAGCTATAAGAACACAGAGTCGGGAAGGACTAGAAGGAGATATGGCTGGGAGGTGGCCAGGTGGCCTCACCTCCGCTAACTGCTGTCTTGTGACCACAGACAACGTTCTGCCTCCAGTTTCTTCACCTGCAAAATACTATTTTCCTTGCAGGGTGTGGTGAGGCCTCAGAGGTCACGGAAGTAACTCTTGGAGAGTCTTCAGCAACTACCACTTACTGCCTACCAGCAATTACTGTTGCTGGTCCGATGTCCATCATTACTGTGTTAACCTCAAGACCTGCCTCTAGTTGAGTCAACAGGGTGCGGAAGCCATCTTGATCGTAGATAAACTATCCTACCCTGTGCCCAGCAGAATGTAAGGACTAAACGTCCAAACTGCCTCTCCACACAGACCCAGGGAGACGACCGGCAGCCCTTCTCTTCTCTGACAGTTTCCCAGGCTCCCTCCCAGTCTACTTCAGCATTGGCCATCTTCTTTCAGTCAGGCTTTCAGTGGGTCTCCGTCACCCACCAGCTCAGATCACAGAAGATAAAACTGGACACAGCTCACAGGCTCTGGGTCCACTCTGCAGTCTGTAATTGGGCATCACCTGCTGTTAGGGGAAGCTGCTATGTCACCAGAAACTGTTGCCACTGTGCCCTGTGGGACAATAATGGGAATGTGATGGCCTTGCCCAATCAGGGGAGATGGCTGCCTCTCTGACCATGGCTCCAGCAGTGTTCAACTTCATCAAGCACAGAGGAGCCCACAGATTCATTAGGGCAGCAGATGGGCCAGAGACACCACCATCAAGCTTCTCACCAATCAGTGTGGACTCCAAGAAAGAAGCTCCAGCATAGACAGTAGGTTAAGCCTGAAAGAGCTAGGAGATTAGACAAGCTAGAAGGCTAATGAAAATGTAAAAGGCGGTCCTTGGGGCATAAACTCCTACATGCCCAGAGGGACCTATCATTTAGCACACCAACCAACCAAGGCAACATTTCCCCAATGGCTCCCCTGCGGGCCTGAGCACCAGCTCACCTCCCAATATGCTTAATTTACCTCCCAGATGTGCTGGGCGGGAAGGATATGAATGCCCCCCCCACACACATCACCACAGCCCATGCAGTGTGCTGAAAAGAAGGGTGCCTCACAGAACATTGTTTCTTTATGGCCAGCATCTTGAAAGAACTTCATATTGCCTATTGTGGGACACAAAACAGAATTCTCTGAACCCCAGATTCGTAGCATGGATACATTCCCTGGAGTGCATAAGAGTTTCTAAGGAGTAAGGGGGCATAATTAGAATATGGAGAACATGTACATAATGCTACCCAATATAGTCTCTAAATTTTAGTCCAAAAGCAAAACTCCACAAGATCCATTGGAAGCACATGCCCCACCTCCACTCCCAGCTGCCTCTGCCTCTGTCTCCTCATGTCCTCTCTAACAGAATTTAATGCTACATAACTTCGCCATACGAGTTTTCCAGGGGGTGATATGAACAAATGTCTGTTCACTCCAGATGAGGCACTAACAATGAATCAGAGAAATGATTCTACCCAAGTCCAGCTTGAAGCAATGAGGAGTTGACTGGCTCACTTACAGACATATGAGTGCGGAGGTTAAAGGAACATGGATGTGTCACCCCACTATTGGATGGTGTAGAAATGGGGAGAGAGAAGGTCCCAAGTGAGTACACCTGATACCGAAAGGCAGCATCTGTGTTTACCAAACAAGCTTGGCGCTGAGGCACTGTCCAACAGGAAACAAAGGTAAATTCCCTACAGCAAGTACCTAGTACTTGCCTAGAAAACCAGGGTACCAGCGTGGCTCCAAGAGCAAAGAGTCAGGAAGACTGGAAGGAGATGAGGCTGAGAGGTGGCCAATTGAGACCTGCCTGCGGTCCTGCCCATCCCAGAACCAAATCATGAGGTGGTTAGCACAGCGGGGAAGTTCACCAGCTCTGGGCTCAGCCAGACCCAGCTGGTTGACCAGAGGCAACTCTTTAAACCTCTCCAAACCAGTTTCCTCCTTTGCAGCAGAGATAAGCTAAAAGTACCTAGTCTGCGAGATGACCTGAGGATTAAACAGGATTTATAGCTGGCTGGCGTGCTTAAAAACCCAAGTCACAGTCTTTGGGGACTCTGGTGAGACCGGCGTGGTGGGCTTGGTGCCCCTCAACAGTGTATGGTCTGCAGCCCTCTCCTGACTGCCTGGTTTTCTCTCCTCATGCGTCCCCTTTCACCGCCCTCATATGTGTATGGACACATGTGTGCATGTGTGTGGACCTAGGTGCACATAGAGCTAGGAGTGCTGGTCAGGGCCCTCCCTCACAGAGGGCAAGTGAGGACTGACTCCTTTTCCCTACTCTGGATTAGAGGGAGCTCCCTTCGCGGCTCAGGGACCCCATGCTATGGGAGCCACCACATTCCCAGAAGGCTTGAGGTCCAGCTGACAGGCCCCTTTATGTAGCCTGACACATTTCATACCCCGGGATCTGCCAGCACATCAGCAACAGCATTGACGCGGCAGGTCTGGGCCTTGGGAGGAGCATCTGGTCCACACACCCCCAGGCCACGGGAAGCTCCACCAGGCAGCAGCGTGGTGTACCAGGCCCTGCCTGGAGTGGGGTCCCTGGCCATTATGACAGCTGCTGCTGCTGTTGACACTGCCACAGTGACAAATTCATCCTTCTGACAGGATCCTTTTAAATAATTCACAGGGAGCTGGGGATTAAGACACTGTTTCTCTCTGTCTCTGTTGAGATTCAAAATACCTCCAACTGGGGGATTTAAAGAGAATATAATGGCCTGGCCCTCTAGGGTCTACCCTCCCCCTTTCCTCCCCTTTCCCATTTCCCAAACTCATCCCCCACCCCACCAGCTAGCCCCATAACAAGAAGGTCCAGAAAACAAGAAAGAAAGAAAAAAAAAAAAAAAGGGGGAGGGGAGCCAGTGCTTGGTTGGTCACTATGGCAACGGTGGCAGGGTATTCAGCTACTATTATCCCAGTACCTCACACATGTGATTATCTTAAGCTGTCTATTGAATGTGGTTCGCACTGCTGCCCAACACGGCCTTGTTCGACAAGGCAGGGGCGGGAGCTGCAGGCCCCAGGCCCCAGCTGCCTAATAGAGCTTGGCTCAGCCCCTGGTGCCACTGATGGAGGGCACAGGGTTAGCCCTAGAGAGACTAGTGGCATTTTCCTTCAGCTTGGGGGATCGCTGCTCAGAATGCCTAGCAGAGGCCAACCTGAAGCTGGTCCATCACACTGGGTCATAGGCTGAGAAAACGGGCTTCTCCTTCTGTGAGCTCACAGCACATGGGCCATGCTGGCTATAGCCAGCTGGAACCATCCTGGAGACAAGAGAGCCAGCCTTGGAAGGAAGGAGGGGCTCTTGGCTTCATTCCCATTCTCAGAGTCCAAGTGAACTAAGTCTGGCCTGGGAAGAAGGATGTCTCCCCTCCAGTCTGCTGCCCCCTCCCCCCAACGGGATGGGAATGTGGCCACCTCCTATAACCTGCTTTGGGGGAGTATGTTTTTCCTGTGGCTGCTGGAACTTGGTGCCAGGATGCCTGTGGAGGACTCTGATGCCTACTGAGAAAAATGACCTCATTCCTTTGCTTCCTGGACTTGGCTTTGGACCACTTCTAGACTAAGGTGCCTTGATCCACAAGCATTCCTTGAATGACAAGATCACTCATCCAAAACCACTGATGACATTCTACCTTTTCCAGGGTCTCTTTGAAAATTCAGATTCTAGGTTGAGCCCATTACTTCGGATATTCTCAGGCTAGTACCATGCAGTGCATAGTGGCACACCAGCATCATCCATGGCTTGCACTTAGGCCACTCTAAATGTCTAAGATCAGCCTGGCCTTTACTCCACCTGCAGCTCCATGCAGATGTGACTAGCCACAAACAAGTCCTAGAAACTTGAAGATTGCCCAGTGTGTCATCCCTGGCTCACTGTTGCACAATGAATTAATTGTCTATACCTAAATGCAAACACAATCCATTATCATTGGTCACGTAGGATTCACAGCAGAGCTCTCAGTCAGCAAGCTAAGTCTGAAACCTTCCTCTAACCTCACATCGACTGCTCTGTCCTTTGTGACACCAGGACATGGCTGAGACTTCCTTGTCCATCATGATGATTCAGGGCCAAGTGCACGGAGATGAAGATGTGCCAAACTGGGACACACACAAACACACACGCAGAGAGAGAGAGAGAGAGAGAGAGAGAGAGAGAGAGAGAGAGAGAGAGAGAGAGAGAGCTTGAAGGCAAGAGGAACTAATTGAACAGAACCAACACCAAAACCACCAGATAAAACAAAGTGGCTCACTGAGGTCCTCTCACAGTCTTCCTTTTCTGAATATCCTCACTTCTGAGTGATTACCAAGGCTTAGGGGATGGGAACAGACCCATGAAAGACCCTGTATCACTGCCTAGATCCCACCATCTCCAGACAACTCCTGTATCTTGGATTTCTGGCCAGGACTCACATCCATGATGAGTGAGGCTTCCCACTTCATGCTCCCCCTAGACTTACTATCTTCTGCCCCTAAACCTTCGTATCACAAATCACCTGCTCCAGCTGCCCCTTTCAAGTTTGAAAAAAAAAAAAAAGACTGACTCATTTGGCACTCCCCACAAGTACCATTCTCTGGGTGCACTTACAGTTGAAGCCAATCTCCTGTCTCCCTTCGTAGAGTGTCAGGAAACATTGGCCTCTGCTCAATGCCTACCTGCCCTCTGGTTCCTCAAGCATCTCTGGTCCCCTCTTCATACAGTGGAACACAGACAGTGGAACAAGAGTGAGCTCTGTGGTTAGATAGGCCTGGGGTCAGTCTCAGTGCTGTGACTTTGAGTAATGACTCTGATATTTAAGGACACCACTGAAGAATGGAAGAAATGTCACCTACCTTCAGGGTCCTGGTGAGAGTGAGGCGATACATGTCGTCCTGGAACCTGGTACACCAGGCCAGTGTTTAACTGAAGGTGACCAGTAGTGGTAGAAGTGAATAGAAACCCTGCTACCAATAGCAGGGTGTGTCCTCTGGCCTTCATTCAAGAGAAACGGCCTAGTAGAAAGGCTGAAGCGTTTCTCGTTCCCACCCAAGCTGAGCCCCTCTAAAGAGAGTCAGTGCTGCCAAGCACGCAGTATCACCCTCAGCTTTGTGGTTTACGAAAAAGGTAAACAAAATTAAATCCTCCCGTCACTCCGTAAATAAACTCTTATATCTCTCGTGCTACAAATGTAGAATATGGGCCCAGAGAAGTTAAAGACCTTAGCAGAAAACGATCCCAGAACATCCGCTTCCAAAATCCTGGGCTTGCTCCTTTATAAACACAGTGGGTGAATAGGAAAATCAAGCTTCATCGGGGAGCTACCCTGTTTCTGCGGAGACTCATCCTTCCTAGGGCTGGGCACAGAGTCTTCACTTCCTTCCAATGACCTTGACACTCCCTTCACCTGTTTCCTCCTGAGCAACTTCTCTGGGCATGCTCTCAAGCCATGTGTGGGGCAGGGGTGGGGGGAGTTACATATGCATATATGTGTGTGTGTACACATGCATATGCATGTGCATGTGTGTAGCGACCAGAGGTTGATACTGAGTGTCTTCCTCAATTGTTCTCCACCGTATCTATCAAGACAGGAGCCCTCTCAAAATCTGGAGCTCACTGATTGGGTGGGCCAGCAAGCTATGTCGGAATCTCTGTGGTATCCCTTGTGGCATCCCTTGTGGCATCCCTTGTGGGTATTCTTCTCAGCACTAGGATTACATGTGCATGGCAAGTCTAACTTTTGTTGTGGATGCTCCAAAGCTGAACTCACACCCTCCTGTTTGTGCCTCGGGGACTTTGCCAGCTGAGCTATCTTCCTGGCCTCTTTGACAACTTCCTAAATCAGTCTCACCTTCTTCGAACGTTCTGCCCTTCGCTCAGGATTCCTGTCTGAGTGGCTGTGAGATCAGGCTGGAAGAGCTGATCCAGTCTGCTCCATTTGGGTGCCAAGCTTCAGGAACCCTGCTTTCTGTCGCTGTCCCAAAAGCCCCTTAATGCAGGAAGAGCTGTCAATCCGCCCCCAGGCTAACATGCCATTTGCAGAAGAATTTCAGGGCTGGAACAACTTTCCTATGGAGGGGTTAAGAGAAGACAAGACTCCCATCTGTCCTAGTCAACATGGGTTAAACCAAGTAGGGTGCAAACGAGCCAGATGTGGCCTGGGAAAGGGACACACAGACCCACCTGCCTGTGTGCTCCAACCTGAGTTGGAACCTGACTGTCATGGGTGAGCCACTCAGGCGACTGCTTCTTTCTGGGGCCATGTCTTCTCCAAAAAGGGAGAGGTGGGTTTTTTAGGTGACCTCTGGAGTTTGGGAACAGACCTAATAGGCTGATGAATGAGTCTGTGAGTCATTTCTAAGGGACAGAAAGGAAATTAGTGTGACGTCAAGATTCTGGAAAGCACAACTCCCAACGTCCCTTAATCCAGTAAACTAGAAATAAGGCTCTCTCAACCCCCTTACCCCCACACACCCCCCACAAGACACACATACACACACACACACACACACACACACACACACACACACACACACACACACACACAAACACACACAGAGGAGAGTCAACCCAACTCTCCTCCCCTGAGGCTCCATCTAGTGCCCACCAACCTTCCTGCCTCACCAGGCCTCTTGGCCTCTTAGATTCGGAATCTCCTGGCCCACCCTCCTTCTCCTGCAGGAGGCCCCACCTCCTGACTCTAGTCCTGAGCCCCGCATGCCTTTGTCTATCACTGTCTCTGTCAGGCAGGTGATTTTAAACTTCCATTCCTAAAAGACGCATATTATATAAAAAATGTTTTAAGTGCCTTGGGTGTTTTGCTCCTCATTGCTTCATAAAAGTGACATTAATAGCCAGGGAAGAGCTCGGCTGAGTGCAATTAGGGAGGATGTTTCAGGTATGAAAGCTGTTTTGAGCCTGCTAATGTTTCCTAATTACAGGCCTTTTGGTAGAGAGAGAAAAAGATAAAGAGTGGGTGGGAGACCTGGGGTGGGGAACTCTGCCTCTGCTCAGTGGTTTACCTGAAGAGGGAAGGGGAGGGGGGAGGAGGAGGGAGAGATCAGAGGGTCAGAGGCCACCAGCAGGAGGGCTGGCTTCTCTTGGCCGAGAAAGCCATACTAATTCCTGGGTAACAGCTAAAGGAAGGATTCCATTCATGGCTCGTACTGTGAGAAAAATAAAACCTTTTACACACTGCGCCTGAATTCCTGGACCTCATGGGCAACTCGGCTTGAGCCTTCCACAATTCACATCTGCGGTCTGCCCTAAGCAGGCATCTCATTAGTTGTGCCAGAGAGGATCAGCCTACCGGAGGTTAAAGGGCAGAGGTAAAAGGGCAGCGGGGACACCTTTTAGCCATGTGATCTAAGGAAATGGATCAGCGTCTCCTCATTTTAGTTTCCTTGGCAGCAACATGGAGCCCGGGAAATCCCAGGGGTTGGTCCATGCAGCCTCTTCTCCAGTGTTGGGCTTGCTGTTTGTTTTTCCATTTTTATTTACCATCTAATACTTTCTGGAACTTATACCCTGCTTCCCCCAGTGGAGCTCTTCCTCCTTCCCTGCCGTCCCTGGGCTTCCACGGGGCCTAGTTCAACACCGAGCAGACACAGGCTGTATGTGAGCAACAAGCACTCTGAGGGAGGGTACAGAATCCAAACCCAGCCACCGAGGCCCAAGTAGAACAAAGGCCAGGGCTTCTGCTCGGGGATCCAGCAGCAGGTGTTTCCTCTTTCCTAGCAGAAAGATGGAAGACAATTCGAAAGGGCAGGAGCTGCTGCAGACACGTTGGGAGAAAGAGGAGCTGTAGCGCCAGACCAATACACAACACTGTGGGAGACGCAGCAAGAGAAAGAGTGGGGAGGAGATAGAAAAGAAAGAAAAAAGGGGACAGGTGTAGAGTGGGGTATCGAGGGAAGTCAGCTCACCCCAAAGATCTAGACTGGCCCAACCTATAACCTCATGCCACCTGGACCATGCAAGCCATGAGCCGGGCTGCTTCCTCAGAGACTAGCTTGGGCTTTTCTGTCGCTGGCCACCAAAAGTCCTGACTAAGGGAAAGTGCAGGTTGAGGGTAGCTACCAGTACCCAGCCAAAAGGCTACATGCTCTCAGACCAGCACACAGTCTGAGAAAGCACAGCAGGCCCCACCCTCGGCCCTCCTGCTCCTGGCAGGGTTCCAAAGTCAAATAGGGGAAGTTCCATTCACAAAACCCTTTCTCTCACCCGCAGTCAAATCTCACTTGAATCTACCCCTAACTCAGCTCAGGCGCTTCTGTCCTAATTAGCAGGATTGAGTCATCAAAGGAAGAGGAGAAAAAAACTCAGCCCTCCAGAGGGCTGATAATAGGCTAGTGCTTCCTAAGTAGGTGCCAAAGAAAACTTCTTTACCCACTCCCTGTCCTGTGTGATGCTGTTGCTCCACAGAGGGAGGGAGTCTAAAGAGCAGGCTCTGGTCTCCTGCATACGGGATCAGCCAAGTGGGAATGTGAGCAGGGATCTGATGTCATGGCCTGGGGCCTAGGCTGCTGCTCCACAGGCTTGTCACTCAACAGCCCACAAAAATCTGAATTGATTTTGTTTGGCCTCGGAAGAGACAGGCAGTTACTGGAGAGGCTTTCTCTCCTGGGTACACTTAACTCACTCCCAGGAGAGCCAGCTGGCAAGGGTACCTGGAGGACCTGAGGACAGAGACATAGCCAGGGCTGCTGAGGGGCCCAGACAGTCTACACCTGGACACCCAGAAAATCCCTACACCCGCCGGCAGCTTGTGCAGAGAGTTAATGGTCAGATATAGACTTTCAGATAGGATTCTTTCCCTCCTCAGCATCTGGCTCCAGATGTTTAGCACTTATCAGTTCAATAATCCTCCCAGCACACCACAGAACTGCCTAGAGAGGCCTGGGCAAAACACATTTAACTTCATCTGTCCATACATAGACACCTATACACCCAAGCACTTATATACACAGGCATATACATACACACATAAATATACATGTGTATTCAGATACACACACATACACTGATACATGTGTAGAAATGTAAAGGCATACAAATATACATACATACACACATAAATATGCACATATACACAGATATACACACATAGATATATACCCAGACACAAATATATACAAATATAAACATATGTATACACACATATACATATATACATATAAATTACATACCCCAAATAGGCACATATAGGTACACATATATACACATATATACAAACACACATATAAAATATGCATACAAGTGTGTATCTATATGTATATATGTATATGTATGTATACACACACACACACACACACACACACACACACACACACGCTGATTACATACAGAGAACACACAGGAGCCCCGTTCACTCAAACTGTGGGCTTGCCAGGCTTGATTATGGATTATTAAGCCTTGGTGAAGAATGGCTAGTATTAAAATAGTCAACTCCACATGCCACTGGCTGTGAAGGTGATTCCGAGAGGCAGTATAGATGCACATGGAGTCTGGAAGCCCACAAAGCAGTCTTTGAAGATGAGAACTTCATAGATATTCTTAGAGACTCACATCATAGACCCAGGAACTGACACTAAAGCGGTCATCCATGGCTCAGGTGCAATAGTAGGTGAGCTCTGCCCAAGGTCTTTGAGAGTAAAGGGAGTTTGGGTTTGGATTTCCAACAAGGAAACTGAATATGCCTGGCTCTCAGAGGGACCCAGACTTGCCTCTAACCCATTACAGTCAGAACTCGAAATGAAAGACACCTTCTGGGTGTCCATTCTCCTCCATCAGACTCATCTTAGAGGTAGTGCTATTTGCATTGCTAACTAGCTCTTTAATGACAGTTGGATACTGCAAGGCCTAGAACTAACTCTTTGTTGGGCTACAATGAACCTGCCCTGGGCATCTCTTAGTGTAGAACCCTGGGTTACAGATGCAAAGAGGTATCACTTACTCAGTTGACAGACATTCCTGGTGCCTGTGCCCTGCTAGGCTGGAACCAGGGACATGGAACTAGAGCAGACTCATCCTCTGGGCCTTGAAAATGTGAACACATTATTTTCCTTATGGCAGGCTGTGAGAGGCCAGTGTTGTGACCTCTGAGCCACAGTGGGAGGAGGACCCAGGAGGATCCCGGAGGGGATGGAGCAGAGCTGATACATGCAGGGCACAGGGTCGTGGAGGAAGATGAGAACGGAAAGGGCTGGGCAGCACCTACAAACAGGACTGCAGAGGAACGTGCATCCGTGAAGGCCACCATTTACAGTGTAGTGATTACCCCAGACTCTCTGAACTCACCACTGCCTGGAAATCCTACACTGTGCAGGGCTGACAGGACAAGGATGGACCCAGCCTAGGAAGGGGCTTCCTGGCGAACTACACTGGGATGTCCTCACATGGGAACTCAGCACCTCTCTGGCTCTGTCCATTTATGTGATTTTTACCCTTTGCCTCTGTTTACCAGGAAGCATGTGATTTTCATTAAACCAAGAGGCTTACATTAAAGGCGAGTGCTTAATTACCAAGTGGGAGTTTGAATTTTGGCATAAATATGTTCTAATTTTGACATGTAATTATTAGAGTCAGCTTTCTAACAACAGAGCTGAAAACGGCTTGTGGGCTATATACAGGTGCTTAGCCAAGCCCAAGGCTGTTCTTAAGTAGAACAGCAGAGGTACACAGATAGCCACATAAACCAAAGAGTCTCTCAGGCTCTCTCTGTGGAGCCCAACAAGCCAGCCATGTGCTGTGGACAGCATCCACCAAAATGCCAACTGCCTCCCTTCTTGGGGAGAACAAGTTTAAGGCAGAGCAAACCTAACTCAAAGTTCCCTCCAGGCTCACATAATGATACCACACAGTTGCCTTCTTCAGTTTGATTAACTAATGGCTTACTGACTATACAGAGATAATTCAAGGCCTGTGTCCGCTATATTTTCCACTGGGTCCTAAGTAGATATGAACTACCTACCATGTCTTTTTAGCTTCTCAAGTGACCTAAGCTCCTCTGGGTCTGAAGTTTATCTTCTGCTCCAGCCCTAAACTGGGACCTCTCATCACTTCTGAAGGCTGTGCCTTAAATCCTACCCCTGACATAAGGCTGCTGTGGGATTGTCTGTATGTCAAATGTGTTGCTCTGATTGGTCAATAAATAAAACACTGATTGGCCAGTAGCCAGGCAGGAAGTATAGGTGGGACTAACAGAGAGAAGAACTGAGAGAACAGGAAGGCGGAGGGAGACACTGCCAGCCGCCGCCATGACAAGCAGCACGTGAAGATGCCAGTAAGCCATGAGCCACGTGGCAAGGTATAGATTTATAGAAATGGATTAATTTAAGATGTAAGAACTAGATAGCTAGAAGCCTGAGCCATTAGGCCAAACAGTTTAAATAATATAAGCGTTTGTGTGTTTATTTTATAAGTGGGCTTGTCGGACTGCCGGGGCTTGGCGGACCCAGGCCAAGGACTGGCCTGAGCATCCCACTAGTTGGTCTAAGCCAGACAAACTCAGCAGGTTCTGGGAGCATCAGTTGACTACTTATCTGGTTGTAGGATCCCTATAAGAAATGTTGTGCTACGTTAGGAACCAGTGTGAAGGGCAGACTGTGAGCAGTCAGGCAGCTGTCATCTCTAAAGGGCATCACTTGACTTTGAATGTCTCCCTCAAGGAACAGCTTCCTTGGGAAAGATTGAAGGTTTAAGAAGACAGAAGTTATGTACAAGAAGAAAGGGAAAGAAAAACAAATCAAGGAGAATATCTACAAATCATATACGTTCCTTATAAAGACATGTAAGCTAGTCAACAATAATGAGATTGTGAAGGGAACAAGCTTAGAACATTCAGGCATCTCAGATTGATCATCTCATCAGCTTCCTGTGAAGTCCCAGGTAGAGTGGGCTGGTTTCCCCTGGTTGCCTACAGTATTTCTAGCAGTATTTGAACCTGTCCAGTTGGGTCCTTTGCTAGGTCCTAACTCGATGCTAACTTCATCCTGACCCAAGGCATGGTACTTACACTTGGTAATGCAACCTGCAAATGCAGGGGTTGGGGTGGGGGAGAGTGAGAGTCCTGGGGAGTACACACTGAGAGCACCATTGACCTACTACCTGAGGAGGCCTTAGGATAAGGTGAGGCCTTATTGTGCTAAAGATCCATTATGGAACACACATGTTACCAAACACAGAAACAAAGAAAGTCAAGGGCAGGTGAGGAAACCTAGGGCCACCCTGCTCTACCTGACTTCACTCCTTGAATGGGAAGAAGAGCCTACTCATCCCCCTGTACTCTCACTTTGTCATTAAGACCCAGAGCCAGCCAATCACTGTGCAGGACATGTGAGTATCTTCTCTATCCCCTTTATCTCACTGTGGTCCATCATTGCTGACTCCCCCTCCTTCACTCTTCTCAAAGGGCTCTGTGACTAGAGCATTTAAATCTGATTCTCCTGATGCACCCAAGGCAGCTGAAGGAGCCTCTTCCATGCCTTTCTTCCAGCAGTTCTCTACAGCCCTATCAGCAGGGTGACTCTTTTATTCTGTGGCCCAGATCTCTCCATCTCCTGGAAGATTAAAAACCCAAGGACCTTCTGACTGAGCTGTGCTCTAATCTGCCCCAACTCATCCTGACACTCTCCCCACACCTCCGTGTTCTACACACAGACTTGTGCCTCATGACTTTTCATGACTCACCATTTGACCAGCTGTCCCTCCTACCTGGAATGTCTTCCCCAACACTCCACGCCCTGCTTGTCAAACTCCCGCCCCCCCCCCCCCCCCCCCCCCCCCCGCAATCCAGCTGACATGAACCTTCTTTGGGAAGACTTCTTGCCCCCCTCTGGTTCCTCATTTCCAACTCTGTGTCATATGTGTCCATTGATCTCTCCAGTGTGACAATGAAGAGATGCACCCTAACTTACCCGTGAACATGGATGGCTTTCACAGGAGACCATGAGCATCACAAAGCTGTTCATCATATCTATAGCATCTGGCCAGGTACATGTACACTAACCAAATGAATTAAGAATGTGTCTCTAAGGCAAGCTCCAGGTACATGATAGCCTCAGCACTTCTGACCACCAGCCCCTTCCTCATGCTCTAGGCCTCTCTGCAGCCCTGTGGGAACTGCTGATCTCTGATGTGCAGTAAAGGCATTAGTGTTAAGGTCTCCATTCTGATACATCTATGGTCTGCATCGTCCAGGAGCTAGTTGTCTTGAAAGACTGGGTCATGAGATGCTCTACACCACACATAAAGGAGCAGCTCTGAGACCCTGTGGTGCTACTCTCTGGATAAGTAGTACACCCAACATCCCCTCTGTGTACTGCTCCCCACATGTATGCCTTTAGGAAAGCCCTGCACTTCCCAGCTACCCTATGGACTCAGGACCTCCCTGTAGGACTGAAGGATGCTGGTCTGATACTCACCCCAGAGGCAGGATTGGCTGTCCATCCCAGCTCTGCAGTGGCTGTCCTTGTGTCCATCAACGTTTCTGCAAATCAGAAAGAGAAGAGTGCATGAAGCTATGTGTGACAGTAGCTGGTGCCAGTGCTGGTGCTGTGGTGGTAGCCTTGGGTATCTTTGTACTCAGCCTCCTTTGTAACAACCAAGACACAGTGAGGGGACAGAGCTTGCTGAGACCCACTGCAGACCTCATGTTCTTCTCTCCAGAACTCCTCAGTTACCTGTGTGCCAGGACCCATCTTTGCACTCACATCTTAATCCCCTACATCCAGCATCTACCTACATCACATCACTACCCAAGGGCTTTCTCAGGGCCATACTGACCCAGTGCCCAAACTATATGCCTTCCTCTAGCCTTAATGGATCCTTTGTGTGTCCTCCTCTGTACCTAACTGCTTCTCCAGCCTCTCTTCTCTCCCCACAAATTCCCCTGCCTCCTCCCTGTTGATGCCCTGAGATGGCAATTCCCAGACACCAACTGCTCCCCGAAATCTCTTCCCACAAATCTCTTTGCCCCTGGACCAGACATATGCCCACTTTCTTCCCCAATAACCTGACAAGGGCTTAGAAAATTTGACAAGCAGCAAATCCAAAACAGGAATGTACTGTTTTAGCCTCAGCACAAGCACAGGTAAATATTTCTTTATCCCCTGTTGGTCTTCTTAACCTCTTGCTCATAACCCAGTCTATCCCTGTCCCTAGGCAATGGCTGATCCATAGTCATTATAAAGTAAAAGCCATTGTTTTTAATTTTCTAGAAGTTGAATTATATACTCTGTACAGCTTTTATCTGGCTGCTTTCAGGATCATAGTTTCAAGATGTACTCATATTTTGAGAATACTATAATTTTTCCTTTGTTATTATTTTTGTTGGTATTTGGGTGGGTGAAAACTTTTCTGAGCTAGGGTCTTGTGGTGTTGTCCAAGTTGGCCTTGAACTCACAATTCTCCACACTCCAGCTCTTGAGTGCTGGGAGAACAAGTGTGTATCACCACACTCAGCTTCATTGCTTTTTATTGCTAAATGGAATCTCATTTTATGAATGCACTTCAATTTGTTCATATATTTACTCTTTTCCAGATTGGAGCTATTGCATGAGAGTAGGAGTAATCTTTCCAAATCTTCATCAGCATTGCATACTGTGCCTTCTTTGTGGCTCAATAGTATTCTATCCCACATATGTGTGTGTGTGTGTGTGTGTGTGTGTGTGTGTGTGTGTGTGTGTATAACATCACATTTTTTTAACTCCATTCACCTATCAGTGGCTATGTTGGCTGATCCCACATTTTGCTATTGTGAATAATGCTGTAATAAAGACAAGCATGAGGTTTCTCTTTGACACAATGATTCCATTCCTTTTTGGATATATATTCAGACATGGACATGGGGTTTTTGAACAATATGGTGGCCATAGTTTAGTTTTTTGAGACCCATCCCCTTCTATTTTCCATAGTGACCTTGCTCAACTACATTCTCACTAGTGGGAATGAATAAGTTCGCCTTTCTCTCCTCCCTCGAAAAAAATTTTCCTGTATATGTTTATGCTGAGCACATGTGTGTATGAGTCTTCACATGTGCTTGAGTGCACATGTGTGCATGTGTGCGTGTGTGTGTGTGTGTGTGTGTGTGTGTGTGTGTGTGTGTGTGTGTGTAGGCCAAAGTTTGACATCAGGAATCTCCCTTGTTCTCTCGCCACTCTGAGAAGTGGGAATCTAGTTTCATTCTCCTGCATGTGTATATCTAACTTTGACAAATCCATTTATTGAAGAGACTGTCCTTTCTCCAATATATGCTCTTGAAGCCTTTGTCAATGACTAGCTGTCTTAGACTATGCTGTTTTGATTACTGTAGCTTTGTCACATGTTTTGAATCATGCATTATGATGTCTCCCACTTCATTCTTTTTGCATAACACTGCTTTAGGTATCCTGAATCTTGTCTATATCCATATGAATTTTGTGATCGTCTTTTCTAGCTCTGAAGAGGACGACATTGGTATTTTGATGGATTGAGTTTGTGAACTACTTTGAGTAGAACAGACATTCTGACAATGGTATTATATGCTCCCAATCTCTGAGCAGAAGTTTTCTTTCTGTTTTATATGATTCTATGATTTCTATAATATTCTTGGAAGGAGCAGTCTGGTGAGGCTGTGAATTCTATCAGTTTTTCTTGTCTGGAGACAACTTTTTTCTTTCTTTCACTTCCAAAGGTAGACATCGCTGGGTATAATATTCTTGGTTGGTAGATTTGTTTCTTTCTAAACTTTGAATGTACCATATCATTCCCTCTTAGCCTATAAAGTTTCTGCAAAGAAAACTCTGCTGTTAGTCTGCCCAGAGCAGGGGGTCTCTTAAAAAAATGATCTGGCAGTTCTCACTGTGTTTAGAATTTTCTGTCTTGTAATTTTCATAGTTTGCATCTAAGCATCATGGAGAAGACCTTTGTAGGTCAAGTCTTTTTGAGATCTTTGGGGCTGCCTGGGCCTGGATGTCTGTATCTCTCCCAAGGTTAGGGACATTTGCTACTATTATTGAACACTTTTTCTGTGTCTTTCCCCATCCCTTCACTTTCTTGAACACTGATAATTTGAAAATAATTTGTTCAATGGTGCTCCAAAAGTCCTAACCCTCAAGACACCCCTTCCCCCGCTTTTTATGACCTGGGATGTTTCAAAAGATTCAGCTTACAGTTCAGTAATCCTTTCTTCTTTCTGATGGAGTCTGTCAGTGAGGCTCTTAACTCTGTTTTATGTTTGATTTCCTGAGTTCTTCAGTCCAGCCTTTGCTTCTTTCCCACGGTCTCCATCCCTTTACTATATTCCTCATTCATGCTGTGAGTTGTTCTCTTAAAATCTCACTGACTCATCTGTTTGTATTCTCTTGATTCTCACTGAGTGTCCCTGGAATCATTATTTTGAATTGCATGTCAGGCATCTCATCATTTTCCTTTTCTTCGGGGTCTCTTGCTAGAGAGTAGTGTACTCCTTTGGAGGCATTGTATCTCTGTGCTTCTTCATATTTACTGTGTCTCCACATCGATGTTTGCACATCCCAAAGATTATGTGTCTCCTCCAATTGAAGGGCAGCCTTCATATGAACATCTTTCAGCTGAAGATGTTTCTTAGTGTAGTTGTCTGGTAGACTGAGTTGGATTTAGTGCCAGGTTAGTGCCACAGTACAGTCTCTATATAGATTCTTTGGCTAGAATCAATAGCTTTTAAGATGGTGCATGTGACAGCAGGGCCCATCTGATTTCAGATTGTGTGGGAGCAGGGACATTCTAGCAGCCAAGTGGGTGTAGTGACTGGTGCATAGAGCAGTGGTGGTAGGGTACCTATTACATAGACTCTTGTGACAAAAATAGCAAGGCCAGAGATACAGAATTTAGTAGCTAATGTCTTAAGATGAGCACCTCTGTCACTGATGGTCCCCTATAATGGCAGTGGTAGCACTGGGAACACGGAAGAGTATGGAGGATGTGTCCCTAAACCTCACTGTGGTGAGCATTGCTGGCAGCAGAGATCTAATAAGAGGCATGTCCTTGTGCCACTCAGTGGTGCACTCTGAAGGCACTAAAGGATGGGGGACCATAGGAGGAAGTAGTGATGTATGCTGGCAGCGGCAGTGAATGGCAGGGAGGCATGGGTGGGAGAGGCCCAGGTCCCAGAAAGCAAGCACTTTGTTTCTTTGGGTCTTGGGGGTTGCACCACATGCTGTGCTGAACCACCTGTCCCTGTTGTACAAGGCACTACACGGGTTTGTATACTGGAGTCACAGTTGTACTGGTAGATCTAGTTGAGTTCATGAAGCTTTCATGCATTGTGCAAGTTGGGGAGAATGTTTGCAGGGCACCCAGATTGGGCACAGGCAGAAGTTTATGTTCCCATTGGGGAGAGGCATATGAATCTCTGCAGTAGCTCTATCCTCAAAAGGACACTACTTGCATCATTCTAGTACTCAAAGGAAGAGGAGGAAGGAGACCATGTAGGTTCTCTCTCTCTGAAAAATGCTATGGTGCAAACTCCAGTCAGCAACCTCAACTTAGCCCTGGCCTGTCATGACTATGGAATTCTCTGACAGCTAGACTGCAGTTGTCCCTGGAAATTGGGCTCTTCCAGGACTGTTCTATTGACCATTTCCCCAAAAAAATGGTCATCTCCCCAACCAGGGGCTCAGGGTCCTGGTTCCTGCTGTTCTTTGCCCCTCTCTGGGCAGCTATCCCAGGTCTCCCTGTCTCACAGGGCTTCCATTACTCCCTCAGCAGTCCCCTCAGCATCCACTTCACTGTGTTGGTTCCTGGTTGGGGAGGCAAGCACCTCCCACCTCTATCCAGCCTTCCTGGGGTCTCCTCAGAGGTCTTTGTATCTTCTGGACCCTGGTCTTTTTTCAGATACACACTTTGTAAATATTTACTCTCATTCAGGTGCTTGCCTTTCATTTTCTTAGCAGTGTCTTTTCAAAAGCCCAAGTTTTTACTTTTGACAAAGCCCAATTCATCAAGTGATGGGTGATGTCATTCTGTATGCTGTGAATATGTGTTGCTCTGATTGGTTGATAAATAAAGCTGTTTGGCCAATGGTGAAGCAAAATAAGGTTAGGCAGGACATTCTAACTAGAGAGAGAGAAAGGAGAAAGACAATAGAGGAGACACTGTCAGCCGCCGCCAGGAGAAGCAAGATGTAAAGATACCAGTAAGTCACGAGCCATGTGGCAAGGTATAGATTTATAGATGGGTTAATTTAAGATGTAAGAGCTAGCTAGCAAGAAGCCTGAGCCATTAGGTGATACAGTTCATAATTAATATAAGCTTCTGTGTGTTCACTGGATCTGAGTGGCTGTAGGACCATGAGGCTGTGGGAGCTGGGCAGGACCAGGAAAACTTACAACTACAATCAAGCTTTTCTTTCATAGTCTACTACCGTATCTGAGAATTCTTTGCCCAGCCCAAAGGTAGCAAGTTTTTTTTTTCACCTAGTACTTTATGATTCATTTTGAGTTAAAAATTTTGGATATATCATAGAAGGTATAAGTCAGTATGGTCTTTTAGATGGTCATCAAATTGTTCCAGAGGTGCAATTTTTCCCTATGACATGAGGCCTTGCTTTGTTGCTCAGGCTGACCTAGAACTCCTGAGCTCAAGTGATCCTCATGCCTCAGCCTCCTGAGTAGCTGAGATGACAGCTGTGTGGTCCAGCACCCCACCAGAGTGACATCTTTGACAATCCACACACTCTGGTGGAGGTGTCTTACTCATTTAAACTCTCAACAGAGTAGTACAGCCCATCCCAGCTGCAGAAATGCAGAAAACACAGAGGTGGGTTATGGTGGTATTTTATTTGTACTGAAATGTGATTTTAATTGTATGTTAATAAATAAAGTTGCCCAGGGGTCAGAGCTATTAGAGCCATAGCAAAAGCTGGGTGGTAGTGGTGCACGCCTTTAATCCCAGAACTTGGTAGGCAGAGCTAGGTAGATCTCTGTGTGTTCAAGGATACAGCGAACAGACAGTGACTAGGCAGTCATGTGGTTGTTTTACAACCAATGAGAAGGCAGAACAGAAAGTCTATATAAAGACAAACACACAGGAAGTAGGTCTCTTTCGGAGATGTCTCTTGGCTTAAGAGGCTAGCTGCAGCAGGCAGGTAAGGCTCTTAGCTCTCATCTCTTGGCTTTCTTCTTTGCATTGGTTCTGTGTTTCTTATTTAATAAGATGGTTGGTTACATCTACAGTGGGTAGGTATAGATGAGCCTTTTTTCCCTCTGGTCTCCCACCACCTCCCCTACACCAGGTGAACAGCCATTCCATACTCACTTCTTCAGGAAAGAGATATGAAAGTGGAAAGCAGAGTTAAAATCTTTGGATTTGAAGGAAACAAGCCTCAAGGCAGAAAGTAAAGGTTTAAAGAGAAACTGGAGGTGAAGTGTGGGAATGAAATGAAGAGAGACAATGATGACTGGTATCATCACCAGAATGCTTCGATGGGTAAAGGACTTGCTACGCAAGCATGGTGAACTGAGTTCAGATTCTTAGCAGCCATATAAAAGGAGAGCACACATCTATAATCTCAGCACTGGGGAGGCATCAACTGGAGGATCCTGATGATTGGTTGGCCAGCCTGTCTAGCCAAAATGGTGAACTCCTGGTTCAGTAGGAGACCCTGTCTCAATAAAGTGGATAGCAATCAAAGACACCCAACATGGCAACATGGACCTCTGGCCTTAACACATGGGTGCATGTTTAACTACACACACACACACACACACACACACACACACACACACACACACATACACCACACACATCTCATACACCACACACATCTCATACACACACATGCACACATACCATATATGCCACACACGTATCACACACACACACACATCACACACACACATACCACACAGACAAACCACATACAACACACACACACACCACACACACACATACACATACATACCACATATACCACACAAACATCACACACACACACACACACACACACACACACCACAAACCACATACACTACACAGACACACCACATATACCACACACACATTTCTCTCTCTCTTACATACACACACATACCACACACAGACAAACCACATACAATACACACACACACCACACAGACAAACCACATACACCACACACACACAGAGGCACATGCACTCAACAAAGAAAAGAAGTCCTTGATGTATTCATTGGTCAGTGCTACTCCTGAAGGTTGTCTACCCCAGAGCCCAAGATGGAAGTCAGTTCCAGAAACGGGCCTGGACATCCACCGTCCCAGCAGGTGAAAACACAGCCCAGTGGCCTCACCAGCTAATGGCCACTAGAGGAGCTTCAAGGAGCCTGAGGGCCTGAGCAAGTCTAATTAATGAGGAACCACAAAGAAAGATCTGCATGGACCTCGAACAAGGGCCCAGCAGTCACCAGGAGCCTGTGTGGAATGCACGGCCCATGGATATCTGTAGGGCCAGGACCAACAGGACCACAGAAAGCCTCCCCTGCCACATGAGAACATGTACCATTGCCTGCAGCTAGCATCTCTGCCCTAGTGGAGTGATAGCGCACATTTGGAAGCTGCCTGGAAGAAGGAAAAGCTGCACTTTCTTGCCCTCTTTGGGCTTGGGTTAGAGTTGAGCCCAGAGCTATCACATGAAAAACACTAGAGCTGGCATCGTGAGTCTGTTTTCCCCTCCAACTGCCGACAGCAGTTGCGAAGAGCAAGCTTCCCTTCTCTCCTCATCTCCACTTCACAGCACTAATAATGATCATAATGACATACCACATTTACATAATACACTTCTCAGAAGGTACTCCAGGAGCCCCTGTAGAAGCTCATCTCAGTGATCATTAAAATATCTCTGCCAGGTGGGTCTGAAGCAGGAACAAAAGCACTCATATGACAGAACAGAAAACCAAGGCACAGAGAGGGACGCTGCTTTCTGAAAGGTCACACAGCTTCCCATCCTGGCACAGAAGGCCTCAGATCCCAGCTCAAGTCCCACCAGGCAGATCTGGAAGTTTCCTGCAGCTCTGGGATTGAGGAAGCAATGGGGGCACTTTCTGATTGGGCCATGAAGCCACAAAAGCTCTGGAATTCAACTCAGCACCAACCACAGAACCTCACGGAAGGGGCACTGAGTTGGTTGGAAGTGACAGTGGCAGAGGAAATGGAGTCCAGAATCAAAACTCAGAATGGGATTTCGTTTCCAAACCTTCCAAGGACTCCTTTGTTCTGTTAATTCCATAAATACAATCTCAGTCCCCATAACAGTCACAGGCACCTGCTTTAGAATGTAACTGAATCTGCTCATGAATAGTATTTTTCATGCAGTCTATTGGACAGAAGCTGTGGCAAGAGAAATCCATCTCCTTACATCCCAACCAGCATGGAGACAGAGGACCACAGACACGTGAGCCATCCACTCCACGTGATTAAGGTTAGTTGCTCTTCTGGCATGGGGCACTCCTGATTACAGCTTTCCACTCTGGTGGGGGCTGAATAAAAGTGATCTAGGGAGGTTTACCTCTCTCTGGAGAGGAAGCGACCACTCATTTGCATTTATAAAGCATATTGAGATTCTGGCAGAAAGTTATGGGGGAAGCACAATTCAATATTTACCGTCACTTCTGCTCTCAAACAGTGGCACGGGGACCAGACCAGCTGGAAGGGCATGTGTTGCTGTCAGATCCAAAGATGCCTGCAGGGGACAGGGCTCTGGGACTCATGCCCATCACCTCATAGGCTCTGCCCCTCTGGGAGCTCATGTATAGTATAGAAAAAAAGACTGGGTTTGGGAAGACAGATCCAGGACCCAGCGCTCAACACCTCCATCTCTCCCCTCTTCATCTGAAGAATGTGGTCTCATAGGGAAGATACTGGAGGAGGGGGAGGCAAAGCATGTGTTATCATTGCTGTAGTAACTCCGTCATTCCCAGCTCATGGTCCTGGTCTATGGGGAGAATCCAACGCACTGGTACCTACAGGATGCCCATAAGGTATCTCCAGAAAGGTAATGATACATTTCCAACCCATCACCTCTCCATGTCCTTGCATGGTCGGAAGAGGAGTTGATGATGTACATTGAAGATACGTTGAGGATACCGCGATGGGTGAGAACAGATGTGTGCCCTGGATGAGCTCATGGACAGGAAATAGAGCTACACCTGGCCTCCTGGTCTCCTGCGCCCACGAGAGGGTGACTAGAGAACTCAAGGCAATGTGCAAGGGTTTTCTGCACAGGGGTATCAGTGTGCCTGCCTCAGTGGGTCCTGCTGATCTCCTTGCCTAGGTGAAGTCAGCTTTCAAGAAGGAAAAATAAAGTAACTGTATACTGTCCTGCCCACCCTTTGGACAGGGACTGGGGGAGTGGCTTTCAGATCAACACTGGGAGGAGCAAAAGCAGGTTGAAGGGAATTGAGTGACAGTCCAAAGCAGGGACAGAAGCGGGCTCTGGCAGGAGCTAGGCTGACTGATGAAAGGAAGATGCAAAGAGGAGCCTGGCAAAATGAACTCTTTAACCCAGGGGACATTTTTCTTTAGAGACTTCAGCACAAGAACCTCATGACCCACCCAGCAACCTGTGGGGCCACACCTGGGGGCCTGGGGTGTAAGTCCTGGTCTACGCTTCCTCTAAGGGAAAGGAGGCAGCTGCTGCCGGGCTTTGATGGCAGTTTCTCTTTCTGTCTCCATTGGCATCTGTGGATGTATTGATATTTGAGGGAGAATTAGATACCTGTCGTGATAAAAGAGAAATAAATAAGCTCTCTTTGTTCGGTTCAGCCATTCTTTTTTTGGAGAGACATAGATTAGACATTCAGTTGATTTACAATGTCCTCCACGGTGGTAACAATATACACAGGCCCAGAAGAATGGAGGAACAGGGCTTCTGGTCATTTCTGAGGCAATGCCTGATGGGTACTTGACAAGACAAGCCCACCAAACATGGACCAGTGCCGCCATGCGGTCCTTTCTCGATAGCCCACAAGACTCTGGAACTGGGAGCCACAGCCCGGTGTGCTTCACAAACCAGGCTCCTGTCCCCTGGACACAAGAAGCTGAGAGTCTTGCCCCATGGCAGACATGGCTTAAGCAGCCCCAACTTCTTCCTTCGCAAGGAATCATGGGAGGGGACTGTGCAGTGGTGACAAAAAGGTGTTCGAGTAAACTTGTACAAAAGTTTTTGAGGAATATGTGGGGGTGGGGCACAGTGCAGACTCCAGAAATAAAATGAGAGCAGACAGACAAGGCAGCCCTCAGGGAGCTTGCAGCCAACCAGGAAATGGAAACTAACGCAATACTCATGCAAGTAAATCTGCAGTTCTATCCTCGGTGAGTGACAGGGAGGTGGCACGCAGGGACACTAATGAACAATGAATTTTACAAGAGTAGGGTGTTGAAGGATATTTGATCAACACTCTATCCTTGCTTGCCTGACTAAGACATCTTCTGATTGGTTTAATAAAGAGCCGAACTGCCAACAGCTAGGCAGGAAAGGATAGGCTGGACTTCCGGGCAGAGATAGGAACTCTGGGAAGAATCTGAGAGGCAGAGATTCCCCAGCCAGACATGGAGGAAGTAGATGCATGGTAATGAGCAGAGGTAACAAAGCACGTGTCAGAACATAGATTAATATAAATGGGTTATTTTAAGTTATAACAGCTAGTTGGGAACACGTCTAAGCTAAGTCCAAGCTTTCATAATTAATAAAAAGTCTCAGCATCATTATTTGGGAGCTGGTGGTCCAAAGAAAGTCTGACTACAGTGGGGTCATGGGTAAGCACATCTAAGCCCTGACAGGCAGCTGACACTTATTCCCTCCCTTTCCCAGTTCTTGGCTCTTGAAAGCACATGGACAGATTACTACTACTATTACTACTACACCCCAAGACCTCCAAACCCCCACACACCACAAACACATGAATGCACATGCACACATGCATACACGTACAGCCCTAAGACCTAGCCCATATTGGCAGGTATAAGGTGACTCTCCCCAACCCCAGCTGCAACTCCAGTGTGTGCTAGGGGCCATAAGTGAGCACAGCTAAGCTTTCTGCCTTTCCCAGGGACCCCCATGCTACCCCAGACCCAACCCTGCACACTGGGCAAGCCAGCCTCAGCCCTGCACATTGGGCAATCCACACCTGTTACAGCTCCTGAATGACACCTGCCTAGCCCTTCAGATGTTCTGTGGCCCTCTGGAGCCACAGCTCTTACAACAAGGGTCTCAGCACCAAAGGTGACCAAGTCCAATTTCCTAGCATGTCCAAGCCTCCTGTAGCAGTACAGACTGGCCACCTAGGATTTGGTCCCTGTCCCTCTCAATTGGCTCAAAATGAACCCAGGAAGAGGCTTTGCCAGCTCTGAGTTTGGGGATAGGGTTGGTTGACTGTCAACTGCTAAGTGTACCAGCCAAGCACTTAATAAGGGCTCATGTTCTGGCAAATCTGGAGCATGGGCCCAGTAAAGCTGCAGAAGGCTAAAGTGAGAACGTACTCCAAGTAGGTTTCCATACCCCACTTCCACCCATGGGCCCACCCCACCTAAATCTCTCTACATTCATTCTTTCTCCTCCTCTTTCTCCACACTAACTTCCCTCCAAATTTTCCTGCCACCTTCCCCTAGCACCTGTGTTTTTGTATGTGTGTAATACAGATGTACATGTTTGTGTATGGGGGTGTACACTCACATGTGTATACAGGTGCATATAGAGGTCAGAGGCTGACGTTTTATTCTTTGAGACAGGGTCTCTCAATGACTTGGCTAGGCTGTCTGGCCATCAAGCTTCAGAGATCCACTTGTCTCTGCTTCCCGGTAATAATCACAAATGTATGCCACTACATTGTCTAGATTTTTTTATGTGGGTGCCAGAGATCTTAACTCAGGTTCTTGTGCTTCTACAGCAAGCACTTTACCAACTGAGCTATTTCCCCAGCCACTGACATTTGGTTTTGATTTCCTTCTTTTCCTTAGTTTCCTATCAAAACATTTGCCAACTTCCATTGCTTCTTCCTTCAAGGCACCCATTTCCTATTGCCTGCACCCTGGGTCCAGACCCCATCCTGCACACTGGGACCCACCTCCCTAGTGATGTCTCACCAGAAGCCCCATCTGAACTGCCCTCTATGCCGCTGACATCCTCATCATCTGCTGCCAGTGCAACTCATTCAGCTTTGGAGGAGGCTGTATAACCACACCAAGGAAAGCTTTATCCAACATCAGGCCCTCTGACCACAGAATGACCTCACTCCATCACTCTCAAGAGTTCGTCCAGAGGAAACAATTGCCGAAGAACGGCGGAAGGAAGGCCCTGTTTCATGACGACGTTCATCACAGCACTGTCTACAGTTGAGGTTCTGACAGTAGCCCGTCCTCACACACATACCAGCAGTGTTGTGGAAGGGCGTGAATAAGAATATGAGCCCCCAGACATACATCAGGGAACAGTTGGGTGTGCCCCAAAGATGCCATTCAAGTGATGCTTCAACTGGGAGACCTACTTATGCAGGGACAGAGTAGCAAGAGGCAAGTTCTGCTGGGATAGACATGCCTCTTTACAGTTAAGAGTTCTATGTCATTACATCGTCTTACAATACCGAAGTTCAGAGACACAACTTTAACATTATCTTCTAGAAATGCCTCTTGCAGCACACCTTCCCTCCCTACTTTGTGACTCTCTACTGACTGGGGGATTGTTACTAATGTCTGCCCTTCCAAGACCGCTCTGACCCAGAGATACCTCCTCCAAAATATCCCTCAAAGTAAACCTCTCCCACTCCCTGGTTCTTGTGCTGTTCCTCCTTCCTGGAATGGCCTCTTCATTCTCTCCATCTGCTGAAATAGGAGGTCATAAAGCCTGCCCTAGCTCTACTCATGGAGGTCCACCTTGTTCTGAGTAACTCTCACTTCCTCAGTGTCTGGTTTGAGTTATTGCGTTTGAGCACCAAGAGAGGTTAGAGCTGTGGCTTTGGCTCTGAGTTTCACTGCACGCCTGCTCTCGCTACCATAACCATCAATAAACCCTAAAGACACATGTTCAATTCCCAGCAGTGAGTAAACCACAGCCCAGCTGTGCTGTGGAATAATCCTTTTGTACACTGTGAGTATGTATTACTCTCATTGGCTAATAAAGAACTGACTGGCCCATAGCTGGACAAGAAGAGATTGGGTGGGAAAGCCAAACTGAGAATGCTGGGAAGGAGAAGGGTGGAGTCTGGAGTCACCAGCAGACTCAAGGAGAAGCAAGATGGGCATGCTGTATTGAGAAAAGGTACCAAGCCACATGGCAAAACATAGATAAGAAATGTGGGTTAATTTAAATGTAAGAGTTAGCCAGTAATAAGCCTGAGCTATTGACTGAGCATTTGTAATTAATATTAAGCCTGTGTGGTTACTTGAAAGCAGCTTGCAGACAGAAACTTCCACCTACTCAGCTAGGTTTCAAAGGCCTTGTCCCTTAACAGCGAGCCTCCTCTCCTGCATCTCCCTCAGCCAATAGCATTGGCCCTGAAAGAAGCTCTGTATCAAGTACACTCATTTGACTAACACCTATTTACTAGCTTTGCCAAGTGTAAATCTTAGGCAAATGGAAGCTATTATTATGCATGTCTCCATTGATTGACGGGTGGTAATGGCCAGCAAGGAAGAGAAACAAGCTTGAGTAAACTGAATGAGCCAATCCAACCCATCTGTTGAATGACTGACTGATTGAATGAGTCTGAACAGGCATTCAAATTGGAAATACAAACTGTGAAATTTGCTCTTTTAAAGGACATACAGATCTGCACAGTCCTCCCTGCCACGCCTTTCTCCTTCTGCCTCTTTTATGTTTCAGGGTACAATTAATTATGGTAAATAAAAGGAGCCACAGCTTACATGGGTCACAGCACAGTGCCTCAAGGGGGTGGGATAGGCTCCAGATCTAGTACTGGTTCACACATGGGGCCTACCTTAAGAATGAGCAGGAAGCTAGATGTGGTTCCGATGCCCCTCCCGCCAAAAGCCCTTCTGAGCCAGGTTCTTAGAGAAACAGGCTCAGCTCGTGCCTGGGAACAAGATTGGGGTGGGGTACCAGGAAGTCCTGAAATGCCTTGGAAGGGCTCTGTTCTCTGACCAGCCCAGCCTTGAACTTGCTGTGTGACTTACAAGGATCCACTTCTTTTCTGGCTCAGAGGGTCTCTACGGCTCCTAGTTCTGATATATAAGAAACATAGCAAGCAATTAAAGGGAACCCCTGTCCTAGGGTGACCTCTGCATCCTCATCCCCATGCATGACTGGACCCCATGGTAGTGTGGGAATATGTAGACTTGTACTCTGCAGGAGCTCCACTAATAAGATATGGAGCTGACTAGAAGAGGTTTGCTAGAAAGGTTCCACCAAGGCACCACTACCCAATTGACTTAAAAACAACAGAAAGGTATTGTCTCCCTGTTCCTGAGGTCAGAATTCTTGAAGCAAGCTATCAGGAGGGCCATACTCCCTCTAAAATCTGTAGGGCAGAGGTATCCCTTGCTTTCTCTGGTAGTTGCCCAGTTAGTGGTGTTTTGTCTACCTTCAGCCTAGACATCTCTCCTTTCATTATCTACAGACATTTTATAAGTACACACCAGTCATGCTATAGAAGAATCTACCCAACTCTGGTATGAATCAATCTTAACTAATCCTGCAATAAACCTGTTCCCATCTGAGGTCACACTGCCGGGTATGGGAGGTTAGGACTTGGGCGTCTTTTTTTTCCCAGGGAACACAAACCAACTCATAAGAAGAAAGGGAAGACACTTGGAAACATGGTTGTGAGATGTCTCCCATCCAATAGCTGGGCTTCATGCAGATATAAATAAGACCAGATATCTTCAAAGTCCCCCATACTAGCAATCAAAGGATAGAGGCTCTCCATTTGGTCCTTCAGACCCTCTCAAATTGCTCTATCCTGGGAAGAACTTTGCAGGCTGCATCAGCAGGGTACTCTCTCACCAGCAGAAGCATGAGGGATGTGGGGATTGACAGCCCACATGAACATTTCCAGCTCTTCTTCCTTAACTGTAGAGGGTGGTGACCCTCTCCAACAGCTGTGGTCTGGTGGCATGGCTCCTTTCAAGTCTACAGATGGTGAAAGCCAGGGCTGTTGCTAACTTCCAAGGGCCACACCATCTTTGTTGTCTTCAACTCTAAGAAAACTCTTAAAAAAATTTGTTGTGGGACTACGTGGGGAAGAGATGAACAAGAAATAAATAGAAAAGAGAGATATATTTACCCCGATAGATCATAAACAATGATAAACCAAAGCAGTGATACTTTCAGCCACCTCACTGAAAAGCCGACCCCAACATGGGTGACAACTCAGGAAATCTGCATCCGTGGAGCTCCCTGCACAGCTTACAGGGAGCTCACATGGATTGAGTCTCTTCTCCCTACCAGTTGTTTCTGTTTCTATAACCCTGGGGAGCAGCTTGTCCATCTTGCGATTTTGTCAAGTTCCTGAGTCAGGTAAGCTGCATGACCACGGCTGTACCACCACTCCCAACGAGGAGGAAACACCTGTAGAGCATCATCATTAATCTCCTCTCAGTCGCCTCTTTAAACTGTACCATTTATTCCTTCCAAGTCCCTGATGACACTTGGAGTTAGGCAGCACCCCCATCTTGGGTCCCCTCTCCATCTAGCCCTATAGTTGTCTATACAAGAGGACAGCCACCATGACAACATGTTGACCATACTGGACGTGAAGTAGACAGACCTGAGTATGAGCCTTAGCTCTAACGCTGTCTACTTGTATGACCTCAAACAAGTTGCTTAGACCCTTAAAATTAATGTTCAGTCACCCTCTCAATGAGGACAACAACATCTGCTTTGCCAGGTAATTGAGGGGAGTCAGTGAAATATTCACCAACCACTTACTGTAGCTTCTGGGAAGTTTTATATGATCTGGAAAGAGCAGCTATGTTAGAGTGCATGACTGATAACGAGGAGCAGAGTCTCCTCATGGCCCAAGCTCTTTAGCTTTACCAGGGGAGACCTGGCCAGCTTCTAGCTATCTAATGCCAATGCTCATTGTGAAGGGTGGGCACTGCCTCTACCCAGCCCTGCCTCTAAACCAACCTCAGTAGCCACAGCTGACTGAGAAACCACACTCAGCCCTTCAGTCACACTTTTAAGTCCTCAGCACTCTTCAACTCAGACGTGGATATTGTAGCCTTCACCACGCCCATACATTGCATATGGCAGGGATCTGGGATGAGGTTGCAGTCACAGCAACAACCTTTCCTGATGGCCACTCTCAAAAGCAAGATGGAACCCGTGAGGCCTCACCTGGGTCTGAAGCAGTGGGAAGTCTACCAAGAGGGAACCCAAAGGGTCATAGAGTCTATACTCCAACCTATGACATGCAGTGAGGCTTAAGAATGGCACTGGGTCTTTTGGGCTCCAGACACTGGCTATGATCTAGAAGAATGACCATACTACCATTGCAGCAGCCCCGACACTGCCCTGCTCTGCACCCTGCCTCTTCCTCCTCCTTGAAGTGTGCTCCGAGAGCAATAGCTGTCTGTGGTCTCCCATAGCCAGACCTAAGAGACCACAGTTGTTTTCCAGGGCTGGTGGAAGAGGCTTACTGATCTAGCTGGAAATGAACATCCATGCAGGAGCCATGGACTGTGCAAAGTGGCATATATGTTTAATGGGTGCAGAAGGTAATGGATCTCCACACTACGCAGGACCCACAGCCTGTCTCGTCCACTGAGCAACAGGGCCAGCAGCCATAGCTACGTACAGCATGATTCCCCTGGGTCTGATGCTTCACACTGGAAAAAGAGGGTTGAAGATTCAGTAGTTTGGGAACAAGAGGGTCTGGGGAGCAGATTCCTGTCTTGCCTACTATCTCATGTACCCACAGTGTTCCCATATAGCAACTGAAATCAAGACTCTCCGTGCTTCCATAGAACTTGAGAAGGGGGTGAGAAAACAGAAAAATAGTTCCCAAGGACTTTCCAAGAGGCCAAAGTCAGGACAACGCTTCAGAACAAAGACAGCCTGGCACCCAGAGGTGTCTTTCCTGATACAAGCTGCCAATCTTCCTGCAGCTTGAGGCAATCAATACCATTCTCACAAGGAAATCAATCCAGGAGTATTCTTATCTGGCATTAGGTGGAATCCCAGTACAGAAGACTGCTCTCTTGAAAGCCTGAAACCCAGGACTCTACACAGCCTTCCATGCCCAGGCAGGGCCTGCATTCATCCTGGCACTCCCCTCCACTAAAGGTGCCTGGATCTCCCTCCTGTGGCCTGCCCACCCAGAGCATAACTTCCCACCTCCAGGAGATTTGTTGATGAAAGAGACACAGCCCTGCAAATCTAAGAATTGATAGCTTCTCTCCTACAACGAACGCCAGAGCAAATGCGAGAAAAGAAAATGGAAGGTAGCTGTTGGGAGCATAAATATCCCAAAGGGCCATGGTCCTGAGGCCCTTTTTTCTTTCTATCTTAGCTCCCTTTCCAATTTCTTCTCTGTATTCTCTTCTCTAAGATGACTCGACACCCTCTCAAGTTCAGGTCCATCTTTCTAATATCTGAAATATCTGATGTCACAGCCAGAGAACTCCATGATGGGTCTTTAGGGCTTTATAGCATCAAATATCTGCATCCAGAAGCCAAATTGGCCATAAGATGTCAATAGGTACAGACATGGTAGGTCTCAGAAGCCTGGTTATACATCCACACACAGTCCTAGAAGCCAAGCTTCTTCCCAGATCCCCCCTTACTCAAGTTACCACAGGTCATAACCCTTTGCCCAATCTAGTCACCCTGGGTAGAATGAGGAAAGAGAACCCCAGGGATTCAAGGCCAGGGAATATCATTTGGATGACTGTCCAGCAAGCCGACTGTGCAGACCTGGCCAAAAGCCTACTGCTGTTTGTTTACCTACTGACAGTTTTGTGAGGAGTGCCAAAGATCCATGAAAATGTAGGAGCCTGGTATTTCCCAGTCTTCCGGTCCCATGAGTCTAAGGGAGATGAAATCTGTTTACCCTAGCCACCCTGACAGAACCATGAGTTTGTGCTGAAGGACCATGCATAATCAGCTCACTGCTCCTGCTCCTCCTGTGTACAGTAAGGGAAGAGCTCCCACTCTGCACAGGATGCAGTCACCCAGTGGGCATCCATCACCTCAGAGAAAGGCAGGGAGGAGAGTCCACATGCCCATGCAAAATGACTCTCCGAGGCCCTAATGAAGGCCAGCGATGGATGGTGGACTGGGCTTGTTAATCAGCAGCAACACACTGCTGCTGTCTGCCTCTCCCTGCCAGGCCCTCCAGGGTTCTCCATCCTGAGTGATCTGTGGTTCAGTGGTTCTCAGATGGTACTGGCTCAGGGCTTCACCCCAGAGCCCCTGTTCACACTAGCAGCAGCAATAACGGCAGAGGGAGCCTTGAGCTGGGCTGTTGTGAATGTAGTAGCTGAATGGCATCCAGCCAGAGGAAACACAGGCTGGACACATCCCACACTCCACTGTGTAGCCAGAAGGTTTCTCCAGTTCTGCCCGGGCCCTGCAGTCGGGAAGAATCTCTCCTACCTGCATCCTGCAGCCACTTGGTCCCGAATAAACACACAGAGATTTATATTCTTTTCAAACTATACAGCCTAATGGCTCAGGCTTCTCACTAGCTAGCTCTTACATCTTAAATTAACCCATTTCTATGAATCTATACTTTGCCACATGGCTTGTGGCTTACCAGTACTTTTACATCTTGCTTCTCCTGGCGGTGGCTAGCAGTGTCTGCCCCACTCTCCTTTCTTCTCTCACTATCTCTCTTGGATTTTCCTGCCTGGCTCCATCCTGCCCTGCCATACGCCAATGCAGCTTTATTTATCAACCCATCATAGCAACCAACACATAGTCACAGAATACAGAAAGACAGTCCACAGCACCACTATGGAGATCCCAGGAGCCCTCAGAATTAGTGCAGCTCCTGCCAGGTGGCTGGCACTGGCCCTTGATGCTCCCTTGGTGTTGACCATTACCAAAACTGCCTCACCACCACTTTTACAGCACAGCACAGCTCTCCTTAATGACAGTGCTTGTGACCTGCTTCAACTGTCCCCCTCAACTTCAAAGCCTCAGCCCCGCACCTTCAGACTCCCAGGCTGGCCCAACACATCCTTCTAAGGCCAAGACATTGCTCCTCCCTTCCTCTGGGAAGCCTGCCTAAACACCCAGCCTTGGCCGTCTCTGCCCTGGAGATGTAACCCACACCACTCCAGCTCTGAGTTTGCTGTGCCCTGTGTCACACTCTGTGTGGTCTCTGGCTTGGGATGCAGAAAGACTTGGAGACAATGATGTCAGGGTCTGTAAGCACCCCACCGGCCCTGTACACCTTCACAGCCCTGTACCATCCAATAATAACCAGTCTGACAATAGGTCCCTGATGCAGGATCCACACCCATGGGCTCAAAAGTCCCAGGGTTTCAGAAGACCATCATTCTTCAAGGCGGTCTCTATGTGTCTCAAGCTACTAAGACATCCCATTCCAGCTCTCGATAGTCTTGCTGTTCACTGCAGGTGCCTATCCCTCTGCTGCTTCTCACAGTTCCCTGGGGCCTGGGGTTAGTTATGAATGGCTTGTAATGACCTATCTAAGTTCTAGCCCTGTTCTTTGTACAAACCACATGACCACTGTCATCAGTATGGGAGTTTGAGGGGAGGTGATGGGATCAATGAACTACTATCAGCAGATCCATGAGAGAAACCAACCGAGTGTGGCCCAGCTTGGGCTATGAGATTACAGTTCTGGCTTGCTATGCAATCCTAGGGCTCATGAGTTCCCGGGGGGGGGGGGGGGGGGGGGGTTACAACTGCCCTTTCTGAGTCTACAGTGCTCCCATCCTCAGGAAGGACCTTTGGCCAATCCAGCCCTCCTTGTCATGGAAAGTATGTCTAGTCCTTCCTGTCAATCATACTCGCAAAGCCTCTCTATTATCACTGAGATCTCGGCAGAAAAAAAGGCCTGAGAAGACTTGTGTTTGTTTCCTGATTGATGTCATTGACTTGCTCCTGGCATCCAGCATTTCCTGAGCTCCCAAATGATCACAGTGCCATAAATGTCCTCCCCATGAGCCTCACAAATCTCTCACAGTGCTCACTTTTGCACAAAAAGAAATGTTCCCAGATGGAATTTAAAGGTCCAGGCAAAACACCCTCCCTGGCCTTAGGATGTCCTATAGATTTCCATAGCTGGGCACAGGCAGGCCACAGAGTCCTCTTATCTTCTTGTTCTAGTCTAGCTGGGAACACCAGGTGTATCCCCCGGTGGGGGATAGGAGGGTCAGGTGAAGTCCCAGCCCAGAGCCTGCTGGGCACTAGCTACAGCACTCTTGCGGTGACTTGCAACTAGGGGCTGAACAAATCCTGTATCACAACCAGGATGCCCTGGGCATTAGAATGGCAGTCATGGTCCCAGAAGCTGGAGGAGGGCTGATGTCACTTTTGTTGTTGGATCCCAGGGCCACAGTAACTACCAAGGGATCCATCCCCATGGCATGATGCTCTTCATCTCCCTGTGTTTCCCTCGTGAATCTCACTGTGTGTACCACTCTCTAGGTGAAAGATGCATTCTCAGAACTGGTCCACAAGACCTGGAAGCCCCCACAGATCTGCCCTCTCCATTCTGTTGGTCCCATTATCTTACCCTGCCCCTCTTCTCTCCCCCTCCCTCTCCCTCCTCCTCCTCGTTTCCCACTCCTTCCTCTCTTCTCTCTCTCCCTCTTTATTCTGCTGTTGCTGCTTAACAGGGTGCTTCTGGAATGAATGGTGTTTTCAGGCCTGGCCAGGAATACATCCGGCCTTTCCCAGCCCCACCCCTATCCTCACCGTACTGGGGGCGGTCTGTGGAAAGCTGGGCCAGACAATGGGCCAGTGGGTTCACTTCAGAGCTCACAAAAGCCCCATTGCCCTCTGAGCAGCTCAGAGTGACAGGCATAGGGAACAAATCCCCTTCCTGTCAGGCTGCCTGCGTGGGATCCTACAGAGCCATGGGGCCTCTAGGCAGCTAGGCTGGAGCCCTGGGCACGAAGCCCAAGACAGCCAACAGAAAGAGGCAACCCCTCCGTCAGCCAGAGTCCTGGGAGATGCAGAGTGAAGCAACAGAGGCTTGGAAAAACCCACCCTGTATATTCACTGGTGGTGGTAGAGCCATCATGGCCAAAACCATGACTCTACATACAGAAGGTCCCACACTAAGGGTCTTACAGAACAAGTTTTCTGACAGGAGGAGGAGACTTGCAGCTCACTGCAGCACAGGCTTTCTAAGTCCAGGCACTGGACCTAGACAAGGGTCTGTCAGTGGGTAACTAAGTCAGACATGGAGTTAAGAGATCAAAGAAGGGGACCCCCACCTGGCCACAGCAGCTCAGCCACTAGCACTCCCACTATATACTTGGAAAGCTGTTGGCTGCTAGCCCTGTACCAAGGTTTAAGGACAGTACCATGTCAGAAGCTTGGAAAGACAGGCCACATTCTAGCAGTCTGGAGGGTACCATGCAGATGAGGAAGAGGCTTGTTCAATTAGACCTCACTCTCCTGGTCCAGTCTACTGGTGATGTCTACCGTGGACACGTCCTGGGATTCCCATGACTTTTTAAATTGAGGAAGACACACAAGCCCTCCCTTTTCTTGTAAAATGTCTGGTCTCTTCTTTTTTTAATTTCTATCAGCAGTACCAGCAGGCATTCCTGGGAGGGAAGGGCTAGCCTGCCCCATTCTTCCAGAGAGTTGCTCTGCTGTATACACTGTCATGCAATCACGACAAAGCAGAAAACAGCAAAGTAACTGTGTGTGTGTGTGTGTGTGTGTGTGTGTGTGTGTGTGTGTGTGTGTCTGTGTCTGTGTTGTCCCCGCCCGCCCCCCACGATCCCACCCTGTGGCAGGTGCTTGTGAGTTAAGTTCAAACCTCAACAAAACAATATGCCCCTTCACTCTCCAACACACAAAGCTTGGTGTTACATCTCGAAATTGCCAGCAACAACTGAGTTATGCTTTCTTTATGCTTCACCAAGCACCTTCTGCCTGCCTGGCCTTCCTTTAGAAAAAAATGATAAAAAGCGTTATGTACCAGCAGAGGAAAAACACACACACACACACACACACACACACACACACACACACACACACACACACCTGCCTCTTTTAGAAGCATGCTTAGCCAGCCATGGTTCAACTGAGACCCAGCTCTAGGGCTGGATGCAATAAACACAAGCTCTCATGTTGGTTCTGTGATCCTGGACTGCCCACACAACCTCCCTGAACCCCAGGCTTCTCATCTGAAACATGGATACAACATATGTGCTTCCCAAGGTTCTGTGAAGAGGGCCTGAGACACTTGGGGAAAAGATTTTTACTTCACTCCATCTCTGTGCTGTTTGCCAACGCTGTCCATTATCTTTATGTGGTTAAATAAAATTAAGACATGCTTTTTTGAAAAAGCTCCTGTCTAGCCCTTAGAGTTCACAATGCCTGTACAAGCATTAGCACATCTTCAGATGATTGCTAGGAGATAATCAGTGGCCTTACTGCTGCAGATGCCACCATATGACCTGGACAGAATGTTATTTATTGAATGGGGACTTGTCTAGACTGCTAGTGCTGCCATGTTGGTTTGAAGTGGCATGGTTCTAGAGGAGTCCATCAGGTCAGGAACACACACACATACACACACACGTGGCCTCACTCTACCATTGACCCACTGGGTGCTATGAATCACACTTATACTGTCTACACTGGTGGCTGACAAACTTTATATCTCGGGCTTTGTGAATCATAGCATCTCCCCTTTAACTAACTGAACTCTGTTACTGTTGTCACAGCTGGTACACAGGACAGCCTGTGGCTGAGGCTTGGATAAATGTGCTGAAAGAATATGATTGATGATATTTCATTTTTTCTTGTAATTTTTGATGAACTAATTCATTATTTTGTTGTACAATAATCCAATACCCTTACAGCTATCATCGTACCTATAAGCTTCCACAGAAGTCTCTGTGACCTCCAGAAAATCCCCAACCAGGACCCTAGGGATACTCAAAGAATAAAAACAGAATTAAATAAATTTCATATTCACAAGCTATCTGAGCAAAGTGTGCCCACAGAAGACGACTGGCCTAATTTTGGCCTATAATGTTGTCCTCTTGGGCTAACTGATTTCAGCTCAGTTCAAAAGGAGTTTGAGTCCTTCCTAACGGGTATAAAGGACAACAAGAGAAACACACCAAATACAAGCCTCATTTGCCACTAATGAACTTGCAGAGGAATGTGTGTAATTAGCGTGGGTATCAGCTGGGGGTCTGTAGACTTGACACATCAATGGAAATGCATCACCGTGGGAGAGCTCAGAAGGGCTGGGAGCCCGGGCTCTGATGTGATGGGAACCACCAATCAGAGGCATGATGAAGGAGATCTGTGGAGAGAAAAAGCAACATAGCAAAACCAGGTGGCCGAGGAGCGTAGCAGCAAATGGGCAAAGCCGGCTTCAGCAGGGGAAGCAGATGACAAGATGCACAGTCGAAAGAGGTCAAGGACTGCCCGGGAGTCACGGGGAAGTGCCAAGGCCCTGACTGGAGGGTGCAGTTCTGAAGGTCACTGAGGAGAAACGACTACAGCAAAACTGGTCACCGTAAAGGGGAGCTAAGTCCCCAGTTCCTTCAGTGCTGGGAATTAGTGGATAGAGAAAGCTTAGAAAACAGCTAGAGATGAAAACAAAAACCAAGACCGAGTCATCAGCACACACTAAGGTCATGACCAAGATTGAAGGCAGTTAGGAGGTAGACGGTCAGAACTTCCAAGTGAGACTACAATTAGAACTCCAGTGATGGGGAGCAAGAGCCAGTGAAATGGGCTGAATTGTGCCTTCAAAAGGACAGTTTCATGGCCAGGTGATGGTGGTTCATACCTTTAATCCCAGCACTACAGAGGTGGAGACAGGTGGATCCCTGTGAGTCTGCGGCTAGCCTAGTCTATAGAGTGAATTCAAGAAAAGCCAAGGTTACACAGAAAATCTGTCTTGAAAGACCAAAGGGGGGGAAAAAAGATACTTCCAAGAGTGTGACTTTATTCAGAAATAGGGTCTTGAGATATTATTAATGATCTTGAGAGATAATCTTAAGATTCAGGTGGGCCCAACATTTAGTACCTGGAGAGAAAGGTTTGATACAGAGGGGAAGACATGGGTGGACAAGGGCAGGGGTGATGGTTAATAGTCATTGTCAACTTGGTTATACTTAGAGTCACCATGGAAACACAACTCTGAGTGTGTCCATGAGGGTTTTCCAGAAAGGTTTCACTGGAGAAGGAAGACCTACCCCGAATGAGGGTAGCAACATCAGTGGTACAGGATAGCAGACTGAATGAAAAGGGGAGCACAAACCGATCGCCACCACAGATCACTCTCTACAGCCTGACTACCACAGTGGCTTCTCTGCCATGACGGGCTTCGCTCTCAAATAGTGCTCACAACAAACTCCTCCTTTTCTTTTAAAAAAAAAAATCTTTTAGATCTTATCCATTTTGCTTTTTACATGTATGGGTGTTTTGCCTGCACATATGTCTGTGCACCATGTGTGTGTAATGCTCACGCAGATGCTAAGAGGGCACTGGATCCCCTTGGACGTGAGTTACAGACAGTTGTGAGCTGCCATGTAGATACTGAGAATTGAACTCAAGCTTCTGGGAAAACAGCCAGTGCTCCTAACCACTGAGCCATCTCTCCAGCCCCCAACCCTTCCTTTTTAAATTGCTTTTTCTTGGCTGTTTTGTCACAGCAACAACAACAACAAAATAACAAATACACCAGGAATTAGAGTCACACATCTGCCAACCAAGGAATGCCAACTGCCAGGTGCCAAGGACAGCTCAGCAAGAGGCGTGGAATAGATTCTCCCAGAAGCCTCCAAAAAGAGCCCATTCTGCCAATGCCTCCATTTTGTACGTTTGACCTCCAGAATAGCAAAACAACAAAATTGAATTGTTTTAAGCTCCTAGGTCTGTGGTAATTTTTTAATGGCATCTCTTGAGAGGTCTTACAGCAGGAACAACACATCCTCACTGTGGTCACAGGTCAATCACTGCATTCACCACCCCCAAGCCAACCATGACTATTCACGATTTGTTCAGTGTCTAGAAAGCCACAGTTGCTGAGGTAACTGATTATGACAAGGCACTCAGGGACAGGCAGGCAGACATCTAAGCCACTGACTGGTTCTGAAGGCTATGGTGTTTGCTGGCTTGGCATGGAAGGCCCTGATTTTAGAAGCACCAGGGCAGTGGACTGAGGAAGTTCAGTGAGGAGTAAGTCTAGCTGGCTTCAGTGTCAAGGTTCTGGGAAAATTATAACCCCAGGGTTTCTATATGCCCTGAGAAAGTCCTTCATCACCTTAGACTTCACTTTTTGGAGCTAACTAGCACAGCCCACCAGGACCCTTAGGAGAAGAACAGAATAGGAAAGCCTGGGGTGGACACAGAATGCTTCTTGCAAGAAAGCTAAGGCATTCCCTAAATTATACAAAGGACTTGGGGGTGGGGGGAAGGAAGGATGGGAGGCTTGAAGACATGTCTCCCAAACAGTGATCTGTAGAAATGGGAAAGGAATGTGTTTAAGAGAATATCATTTGTGTGATCCCATTAGATAAGAGCTCATTAACACAGGTAAAGCAGTGTCTTAATGCACAATTCTTCAGAGAGCAGTGGGACATGGGAGCTGAGATGTGGGAACAAGAATAATCTTCAAGAGCTTCCACCAGGCAAATGTGCTGGCTGCCAAAGAAAGGGTGAGGCTTCAGACAGCATTGAGTGTGCTCACAGCAGGGCCAGGCTGCTATGTGCTGTTAGGACCCAGAAGCCAGCCGTGGGCCATTCTGACTTGTTCCCATGTTGCTTAAAAGATGGCTAGGAAAGAAGCACTTGATGTGTCCTCCGGCCACTCAATCACCCATGAAGCCACTTGAGCACCTGCTGCCTTTGATCTGCCCATCTCATTGGCCTTCCGGACCTCCATGCCTATGCACACACCTTTATCCAACAGGTATTCTCTACAGATGTGTCTGACTGATGGATGAATCTTGTCGTCTAGTAATATGGCCAGCGGCCGAGTGTGGAAGCGAGGCAAGCGGTGGTTGCAGTGGGCAGAATCCATGATCAGCCGGGCAGCTGAGGGGCTGTGCACTCACAGGCATGAGGTGTCCGCTTTGTGATGTCTCCTGGGGCCCCTTCATCCAGTACTCCTTACAGCTCAAGCAGAAACGTTAACAAAGACTGATGCACTGATGGCTGCCAACCTTTCTCCACCTGCAACTTCGATAAGAAAAAGAGGCCCTTACACTAACTGAGGGAGGCCGATGCAGCCATTGAAGGGAGGCAGGCCCTTCTAAAGGCTCAGTACCACCCACCCAGCTGCCATCTCCTTGCAGCCTGAGGGGCTGTGGTAAACTATGCTGGACTGGGGACATGCCCACTGTTTCTATTTTTCAGATTCTCTTTCCAAAGAGATCATTTGTCTCTCAAGATGCAGCCCTGCCTGGGACCTGGCACTCCACCACCTAGGGGAAGGGCTACATTCCCCCAAAGGCAGGGGATTAAAATAGAGAAGATAAAGAACTAGGCAAGACTGACCCAAACAAGAACATATTTGCCAAAACCAGACCTTTTCCACTAGAGGACCTTGAACAAATTGTATAAACACTATATTTAGATGTTTTGAAACAACCTTAAAAGCCGTTTTTTCCTAAATCACACTCGGATTTCTTCCTGAACTCTGTGGTCAGCTGCAGAATTCACATCCTCATTCACACTTACTTGGAATTGTAAGACCCTGTCTTTGGTTTGTCTGCAAAGCCTCTGCACCAATGTCCTGGTAGAATAGCTCTCACTCAGAAACTTACCCCCATTCAGAGCCGTCCAGCCCTAGCTCAGCAGATACAAAGGCCCAATAACTGCAGACCTTCCTCCTATCACCCTGGAGTTCACCTGCCACACCCCTCCCATCCTGTGGGCCACAGCAGCACTGGCCCAGGCTGACCCCCGCCCACAGCAGCCCCCACTACCGGTGCTGTGGTAGCAGCTGCTCTCTTTCACAAGCTGCCTCAGTGAGATGAAAGGGGCTATGTCCCTTAAACAGAAGAGAATATTTTAAACAGGGAATTAACAGCAAATTAAACTGGTTTCATTGTACTCATTCATGCGCAAAATGAGTGTGGGAGTTAAATGGAGAAAAACCAAACAGACCATGAGTTGCGATAATCAGAGGGCAGAATCCAGTTTCCAAAAGAAAATGATCCCTCAGAGGAGGAAAGCACTGCCTGGAATGGGCTCCCAATGTGTCAAGGGCACTGCCCTTTTGCCCACCCAAAGCCAACATCCTTGTAGAGCTGGATGGTACAAAGGACCAGAGCCATCCCTCTTGTGAAAACTGCTACTGTGTTCAGAAACAGCGGATTGCATTGCCTCCACATGTTCAGTCAAAACCACTAAAGCAACAACCAATTAGGCCTACAAGCCTCCTCAGCCTTTCCCTTCCCAGGCAGAGTCTGCCACAGGGGGCTCGCCAGGAAACTGCTCAGCCCATGAGTTAGAAGAGTGCCCATCAGTTTCCTAGGAGTTTGGGACCTGGGCTTAGCAGCAACAGAATAATAATCAGATTAAAGCATTGAGCAACTTTCAGGAATTCCGTAAGCCTCTTTCCTTCCAACTCTACCTGCTTCATTTATTATTTGATTCCCATCTCTGCAGGGCACCACAGAACACAAACGCAGCTGGATGGAAGAGGACTCGAAGCCCAGGACCTTTCAAGAGGTTGTTGGTTGCAAAGGGTGGGAATGTTCCCATGCTAATTCATGTGTGTGTGTGTGTGTGTGTGTGTGTGTATGTGTACGTGTGTGTGTGTGTGTGTGTGTGTGTGTGTGTGTGTGTGTGTGTGTATACACATGTGCAGGTGTATGTAAATGGACATGTGTGCATGTGGAAGCCACAGATCAATGTCTGGTGTTTTCCTCTCTTCCTCCTTACCTTATTTTTTATAACTTTTTTGTTTTTTGAGAATTTCATATGTAAATACACTGTGTTTACACCATTTCTACCTCTTCCTCTCCTATTTCAACTCCTCCTTATCCCCAATTCCCTCTCAGATTCACGACCTCTCCTTCCATGATTATTATTGCTACATATATCTACAATCTCCTGAGTCCATTTAAGTGTTGCTTGTGTGTACCTGTGTTCAGGGCTGACCACCTGCAACTGACAAACCAGTCAGGGTGATTGCCCCTGGAGAAAAGTGATTCTCCTTCCCTCAGCAGCCCGCCTGTGTTCTTCATCTAGGGATGGGGTCTTGTGAAATTTCCTCCATCTAGACTGGGATGTAAACTGGTCATTACGTAGGTGTTGGTTAACCAGCTATACAGTTGAGATTTGACGGAACCATCACCCCCATCATGTCTGGAAGACACTACTGTGTAACAGGCATCCTGATCCTCTGGCTCTTACCATCTTTCTAGTCCCTGTTCCACAATGTTTCCAGGGCCTTGAGTTCAGGGGCTGGGTTGTAAATGTATTAATTCGGGCTGGACACCTCCCTGCCGCTTATTCTCTGCATTTTGACCAATTGTGTATCTCTACAGGGACTTCCATGTGCCACAAAAAGAAGTTTCTTTAATGAAGGGTGAGTGCTGCACATCTGTGGGTATAAGAATAGGTGTTAGGAATATGGTTAGAACATAGGCTGATTCAGGGAAATGGCAGTAGTAGCCTTCGCTCTAACATCTACAACCTCTCAAGCCATGGGTAGTTGGCTAGGTTCACAGTACCTGGCATGAGTTCCTTCTTAGTGCCTTGGCCTAAAGTCCAACCATAAAGCTGTTAGTGACACCCAAGTTATAAGTGCCACTATTGTACCCTTGGAGATATCTTCTTGCTAAGCTAGTCATTGTTGTCATGGGCTTAACAGCTGGGAGGACTACTGATTGCTTTTCTTCCTCCTTGGCAGCTTGCACAGCACCATTATATATTATGAAAATTAGACCTCAGGAAGATGCCTTCCAGGTCAGTTTCAGCTCATTCCTCCAAGTCTTGTGTCTAACATGTGTGGTATCTTCAGCAATAGGGTCTTACCTTTGAGTCTAAGGGTGGGTAACCAACACAATGCCAATAACCTCTATCGTTTGCATGGTCTGTTGAAAGCCCTGACCAACAATTCAAAGGAAGGTTTCCTGTGACTATCACTAGGGTACTTGGTAGATAGTCTATGGCTCCTTGGCTGGTAGGGGGGCATTACCATCCCACATTGCATAAATCAATTTTATATACATATACACATTTAAGACAGGATCTCTCACTGAACCTGGGCTCAGCAATTGAGCTAGACTTAGCTGGCCGACAAACCCCAGGGCTTCTGACTCCCAGGCCTAAGATTCCAAACACAGCAGTCACATTCAGCTTTTGCATAGGTGCTGGGATCAAACTCAGCTGCAAGAGCTTTTCCAACTGAACCGTCCCCTTACCACCCCAGGCTACCTCGTCTTTGATAACTTAGGACGCGGCTAAATGGGCCCATGTGTGCTGTGCACGTCATCATAGCCCACGTATTGGGGCAAGCTTGGTCTTCTATATGAGGATGCCGGAGAGTTCTCCAGGGTGAATGTCAACTCTACCCTGTCCCTTGCCCTTGCACACACACACACACACACACACACACACACACACACACACACACACACACCCTGAATTGCAGAGGACTCTAGAGTGCAGGATCCTGGCAGCTTCTCAAAGCCCATCTTAGCACCCCCACCCACACATACACACACAATGCATTTTGTTAACTCTGGCTTGGTTCTGGCCAAAGCTCTCTGTGGAATGCCTACATTCCTGTTGATACTTCTTTTTTTTAAGATTGATATTTTAATATTTATTTATGTGGACATGTGTGTGTATGCACATATAGGTGTCCACAGAGGCCAGAAGTGAGTGTCAGATCCCCTGAATCCGGAGTCACAGAGGTTTGTGAGCCACCCTATGTAGGTGATGGGAACTGAACACCAGTAAAAGCAGCAAGCACTCTTAATCACTGAGCCATCTTGCCAGCTCCCCTACATCTTCTTACTTCATCAAAAATATGGAAGCACAAAAAATTAAACGTTAGTAGTACCGAAAGTACTGAATATACAAACGGACCCTGTTCTCTCACCTTGGATTGTGAACAAGGTGCCCTGAGAGAAGCCTGTGAGGGCCGCCTGATAAACAGTGACAGGATGACCTAAAGAGGTTCACTGTCAGAGTGACATAGGGAAGCCTACAGAGACTGAAGAGCATGTGTGAGCTCTTAGAACAGAGCTTAAAGGGGCTGGGGAGGTGTGGGCCCTGGCCCCCCACTGTGAGTGGCTGCCACTGGCTGGCCTTTACCTTAACAAGGAGGCAGCTCAGCGGAGCTACTGCCTGGTCTGCATGGTCTCTGGATTCAAGCTTCATCAACAACCCCCCCCCACACACACACACACACACTTTTAATGGCATAAACAACTTTCAGAGACTCCCACAAAAGTGGCACAAGTTGAATGACTTAAATATCACAAGTAAAAGCCACAAGCCCGAGACTGCTGACACTTGCCCTGCCCCGGGTAATAGCTCATCATCAGCTGCACGAAGAACTAAAGCCAGGAGAACCTAATCGCATCTGACAGGAAATTGGCAAAAAAAAAAATATCAAATAATCAAGAAGATTATTTGAAATATGGGTATACATCCACTGTCGTTAATGAGGAGCCGCTCCCTAAGCATGTATTTTGCCTCGCCATGCCAGCTAATGAAATTAAGAAGCCATTTTAATCATAGCAAGATACTTTAAAATATTGTTTATTTCATCTTTATCTGATTTTTAATTTTGTTTTACTGCACATATGGAAATGCACAGGGTATATTATAACATTTACATGCATATATTCACTAGATACATAAGGATGTAGGGATGTAGGTATTGGAGCTCAGGCCTGGTTTGGGGTCCTGGAGGCGGAGATTCGTCCTGCCTCCATGAGTAGCACCATCCTCATGCTAGCCTCCCAAACCCTATGTACCCCCGTGGACTCCAGGCTCCCCTCTATTGGGCTCTCTGTCATCTCTTCTCTCTGATCCTTCTCTGGCTCGCCCTAGTCCATCCTTCAGTTTGTGTGCGCATGGCATTGGCACTCTGCTCTCTCCTGACCCATGCCTTCCCCAGCCTCTACCTGCTGCCTCACCCTTATCCTTGGACCTTCCAAAGCCATTCTCCATCTTACAAACACGCCAGGCTCCCTAAGATGAAAATCAGATCCAATCTGTCTCTCACACAAAGGCTTCTGAAAGCTTCCTGTGCGACTGGAAGGAGGGGTGGGATGCTTCCTTCCCCTCCCGCTCTGCATCTCCACTGGTGTCAGTGTTACCAGCGACACCGATTGCTCCACCAGTATGGGACAGATGCTACTGCTAAATGTGTCTCTATCTCCCGGGTTCCCTTAAGAGGAAGTAACAAGGGCTGTGTCACTTTACAGACAGAATCTGAGCCCTGCCCAAGTTCCCACAGCACTTCTGTGCCTCCGCCTCTGCCCCTGCTTCCCAAGCAGCCTTAGCTCACTGTAGTGTTCTGTTTGTAGCACGGCTCCCTTTACTCGGGGTACCACCTTTGCCCTCCTCCTTTCTCTTCTCGCTTTCTTCCTCCCGAGTGGCTGTAGCTTAGGTGGCAAAACAAGGTGATCACCATACAGGCCACTGATGGCTGCCAATCTAGCAGGTGAGAGCCTGGTGGGGAAAATGAGCCAAGCCAAACCTGTTCAGACCTCCGAGTCTAATTCACAATGGGCAGGACCTCCATCTCTCACACCACCCTACCCACATGCCACCACCACGGACTTCTCCCTCAACCACCACTTTCATCCCGCTTCTTCCTGGCCCCAAGTCCGCCCCAGGGTATCATTTCTATTCAACTCTTTATAAGCATTGAGCAGCTAGTAAGCACTGGGCTAGACCCTGTGGGGGATTTGAAGATGTGCAAGGAAAATCTCTGCTCCCAGCAGCCTGCCTCAACTTCCCATCACCTCAAAAACTCAGCAAGCATAGACATGACTCTGAATTAGCCTCTGCTGCCTCCCACCTGGAGACTCCATTTCCTCAAAAAAGGTCTGCATCTAGGAGTGTGATCTGAGCGGTTAAAAGCAGGAAAGGGGCCAGTGAGGTAGGTGTCTTAGCTAGCAAAGAGGCTTGCTGCCAAGCCTGATGACCTGAGTTTGATTCTCAGGGTCCACGAGGTGGAATGAGAGAACTGATGGATGCAAGTTGTCCTCTGACCTCCACATGTTCATCACAGCATGTGTGCCCACATACATGCATGCATACATACATAAAATATATAATAAATAGATAAATGTATGTATATATGTAATTAAATTTTTAAAAAGGAGACGAAATCATCCTTAAGGTGTAACAAATGCCATCCTTCAAAAGATATTTATTTTACCTTGTGGGAAGGAGAGAAAAGATGGGGCAGCTTAACTAGGATTTAATACACGTGCCAGTCAAATGCGGAAGGGCTTTCCAGATAGAGCGAACAGTAACAGCAAATGATCCAAAGCACCAAGAGCTGGTGAACATGCTGCCCAGTAAAGAACTTGGAAAAAATTGACAGGGATGGAGGAGCATTGCAAGCTAGCCACAGTTGGACCAGACTCACACTGCCTAGAATACACTGTAAAAACATCCTATGATCCCTGGGCCCCAGTGGCTGAGGAAGACAAAGAGGAACTTCACGTGTCACAAATTGAAGATATTTTATTCCTCCTTCTAACACCGGGAAGTGCCCTGTAAGCCCCTTTGATGGTGTGAGGAGGTTTTGAAACCCTCTTCAATTCCTCTGTCCTACAGACTAGCACACAGAGAAATCAGGAAAGCTGCAGTGGTAAACAACAGTGTCTTCCTCAATGGTTAGACATCCCAGAGTTGGCACTCAGCCTTATCTAAATCATGTTGTTGGTACAGAGTCTCCCACCTACTCCCTACCCACATGCTGCCGGTGCCAGGAGCATCCAGGACTGTGCCCACTAGTCCCAAGCACTATGCTCACACATGGCACAGCTGGGACCACATAGCTTCCTCCCAACCAAGGAGGACATCAAGGTGTTTCTGGGCTCCTGGAGGCTGGCTTCATGTCCTCAGAAGCCCTGGAACTTTTCCTCTTGGAAACAAACTGACAAACAAGAGGGCGGGCGTCTCCACACGAGCAGCCGTGTTTTCCCCATAAGCAAATGGAGCCCGCACAGACATCGCTCTCCTCTCACAGATGGGTGCCTAGAAAACACAAGCTTGCTTCCAGACTACAGATCGTGACGAGGCCCACATCACCTGCTCATGGGCAGACTCTATAGTTGCTTGCCAGGGAGGGAGGGTATTCAGGGCTGGCCAACCACCAAGCACAGTGAGATGCTGAATCCTGTCATTACATGGGGCTCAGATTTTAGATGACATGGTCAGTAAGAAAAGGACCTGTGGAGACCAGCTGGAAATATACACAGTCCAGCCCAGCGCTGCTATCAGCACGTGGTGCTTTTGTGATCAAGCGATTCTTCTCATCTGAAAATGTGCTTGTTCGCGAAGCCCACTCCCAGGATAGTGCCTGGAATGGTGAAATGCTGAAAATTAAATGACTGGCCACAAGTGACTAGCCAGGACCACAAACCATTCTGGCCACATCTGGTCACTCCTCTCCCTCTTAGGCACAGTTAGCCACCCAGTTGTAATAATCTTCCACCCCAGTCCATCCCAGACGCAGAAGAGAAACAGTAACTTGCCTTTATAGGATCCATCTGAGTCCCTAAGCCCTGAACACTCCGGGGAGGGTGAGTGATTAGTGGGAAGCACAGTGTCCAGCTCTGGCTGTCTTGTCCAGTCCATGCTGTCTTGGCTGATACTAAGAAAAGAAACTTCCCCTGGAAGGGGCTTTGAAGACCCTCCATTGATCATGGCATGGACAGACAGCTCCAGCTGCCCGAGCGGAAAAATGTTCTTCCTTCTTGAGGGACTGCAGACAGTGATTTGAACCAGTGCCCCAAATCAGCCTCCACCTTCCCTTTGTAGCCAGTCCCAGGGTGTCCAAGCCAAGATGAAGGAGGGTTTGTGATGAGGAACAAAGGCCCCAAAGAGAGAAGTGACCATTCATCTATCATTCGTTCATGGCATCAATCAACACTACGGTAGAAATGTTGGGGACTGGTTACTTTACGGCAGGGTGCTCATGGGTGGCTGCCCACAGGAAATGCCACTTCAACCTCTGCATGAGCTTCAGAGAAAGCCTCCCAGCTCTGGAAATCCTGCTCACCTCAAATGACCTGTGTGACCCCGCTTCAAGGAAACAAAACAAAACAGACAAGACAACTCTCTAAAGTGCAGGTGTCTCACCGAAGGACCCATGGCTTTCTTCCATCACCCCGGGTAGCCTCAGGCTCCTACTCGGGCACAGCTGTACTGGTGACTATATGGATGCCACACATGACCTGATCTCCATGCTGCTGCAGGCCCTTAGCTCCACTCTGCACCCTGCAGAGGTCAGCTCAGGAACTTGGAATTGGGCTATACCTCTGATGGCTGAGCTTGCTTTCCATCTGTGGCTCCTCACTAGTCCCCACTGTTGGTGGACTAGGTTAGCATGCAGAACAATCACGGAGCCTTCCTTTTGGGCTAACTGAGGATCCCAACACACTGACGCTAGATGGTGCCATCAATAATAGCAGCTCTCATGATGGGGCATATACAGTTGTTGGGACTGTCACTATTTCCGCCCCCACTGGAGCGTCACTGATTGGGGGTCTTCTGTCAGAATGATGCAATGGTTTCCTGACAGCCCACTGAGCTTTAGGTCTTCCCTTTGGTTGTTCATGGACTGGAGCTCTCCACCCACCCCCATCTCCTATTCCCCAGAGACTTTGTTCACCAGTTCCGGAGGCGAGAGAGCAAGCCCACTTGGGCAGACTTGCTAGAAACTACTGCAGGTTTTGTGATCACAGCGATAGCAATCTGAATGCCCAGCTGTACGCTCAGTAGTCTTCAGGTCCAGGTCCCGCCGTTCCTACAAGATTCTCCTTGGTCTTGGACTCTACAGAGCTGAAGTTAGTGAGGGAACAGCTAGGGGCTTTTGGTCCCCAGCGGAGATGTTCAAGTGGGGAACGTCATGTTGATGGCATCTCTTAGCATGCCCCCTTCTCCTTGGCATCCTGAAGGACCTGACCTGCTACTCTACTGACAGGCTTGTGTCTTCCCATCTCCCCAGCGATCCCTGCTACAACCCTCTGCTATCAGACCCAGAAAAGTGTTGGTGGAGTCAGAGAATATCCCTGCTCCTCAACTGTCCCCCATACCTACCACAGGCGCCAACTTTCTGGTCAGCTGCAAAGATGATCGGCAAGAGCAGTATATGTTTGGATATATATTTTTTAAATTTATTTTCCTTTTAAAAATTATAATATATATTTATATGTATACAGGTGTGTGGGGGGGTACATGAGCACACATGAGCACATGTACCTCCAAAAACCAGAGAAGGTGTTGGATCCCCTGGAGCTGGAGTTCCAGGAGGTTATGGACTGCCTAACATGGGTCCTGGGAACAGAACTCAGGTCCTTTGCAAAAGCATATGTGCTCTTAACCACTGAGCTATCCCTCTAGCCCTGGGGATAGGATTTTATGACTACAGGAGGTGGGGCAGTCTTATGATGGGACTCATGCTCTTTACAATTTAGATTTGAATTGGACCAAATTCCCCATCCCTTGTAAGTGCTGACACTTTGCATGCGTCTCTATTATCAGCCCACCTTCTCTGGCAATTTAAACTTGAATAGAAACTTGGGCTGACCTGCTTAACATTCTTGGCTTTTCCTCTTGGAACATATAAATGGAGGATTCACTCTTGCTTACATGAGTACTGGAGAGATCTTTGAGCATGTTTAATGGAGAAAGTGCATGTTTCCAGGTCTTGTATCTACACACAAAAGGTCCTAGCACCACATTTTACCTTTCAGCTCCATCCAAGCCTGGAAAATTTCCACTTCAAAGCCTGAGTATTTTCATTTTCTTTGTGGGAAAAAAATGCATTGGTAACAGTTGGAGCGTATTCTCCTCCAAGCTAGGCTCTCTCCAGTGATGCCAGAGGGACAGACACATGCTCTTCTCCCTCTTCTATGCTGAGCACCCTTGTGAGCCTCTGGACTCTGAGATTCTCTGTGCCTGGACAAGATGTTCCACTCACAGGCATCTAGCCAGCCAAGAAATGGAGAGGAAACACAGTCAGTTGAATTGGGAAGAGCCTGTAGCCATTAACCTCCAGTGCACAAGGAGAAAGCAAGTGGTGGTGGTGGGAGGGGGGGCGGAGGCTGTCTCTGGTGCTGACAGACTTAGATTTATTTTGCTGAGGTTTTTGTTTTGTTTTGTTTTTGTAAGACAGGGTTGCACTGTGTAGAACTTGCTATGTAGACCAGTTGGGCCTTGAACTCACAGAGATTTGCCTACCTCTGTCTCCCTAGTGCTAGAATTAAAGGTATCACCATCACACCCAGTTGTGCATTAATTTCATTTCAATAACATAGTTTATACATTCATTATAAAAAAACAGGTTTCATTATGACATTTTATTTATTTAATTGTATGTGTGTATTTGTGTGTGTGTGTGTGTGTGTGTGTGTGTGTGAGAGAGAGAGAGAGAGAGAGAGGTGGTATATGATGAACACATGTCTGAGCACCACACGTATGCACCTGTAGTTGCGCGCAGAGACCAGAGGGGAAAATTGGATGTCCTGCTCTAATCTACCTTGTTCCTTTGATACGAGTCTCTCACTAAACCTGGAGCTAGGCTGGTAGCCAGCAGACCCCCACTATCCTCCTGTCTCCGCTCCCTACAGTGTTGGGGTTACAGGCATGCACAACCATGGCCAGATTTAATTTGAACTAAGAACCTTATGCTTGCAAAGAAAGTGCTCTTCTCGCTGGCTGAGCCATCTTCCTGCCTCCCTGTGACATTTTCATATATGTACATAATGGATTTAATCATATTCACTTCCTATTACTCTCTTCTTTTCCTCCTGCTTCTGCTGCTCCCCTTCCTCCCAGTGAGTCCTTCTTCTGCTTTTCTTTGTTATGACCCAATGAGGACTATTAGGGTTGCTTACAGGAGCACGGGCTATAAGGCTATGAAAATGCTCCCCCTCCCAACAGCCTTTAGACTATAAGCCTCCAAAAGAGATTGGGAGGGGTTATCAAAGGGGAAGATGTGGCTGAGCACAGAACCCTTTCCCCGCAGAGGCTGGAGGCTGGAGACTGTCGTCCACCTTCACATGCTGAAGCTTTAGTGAACTCAGACAAGAAGAGATGAGGTCCAAGTGTAATAGCCACCATTCTTCCTTCCCAGGAAAGAAAAGAAAATGAGAAACTAGAGAGAGAGATGCCAGCTGGGGGAAGAAAACCATCAAAAGGAGACATTTCCCAGGAACAAAAGCAGCCAGCTCTTCACTGTTCCTCTGCAGATCAGAGGTGACCACAGTGAGATGCGGAGGCAAGCCCACCCTCTGTCACTATGGTAGTCACGACACACTGGACTAAGGAGTGAGGGTTGAAAAGCCTACTGCGGAGAGTTTGGGACCAGTCAAAAGCTGGTATTCCACACCAGAGCCCATGCTCCAAACAGAGCTCTCAATTGTTTGCCCGGAACACGCTTCTCATTTGTCAGAACCCAGGGAAAGAACCAACCCCAAATCCAGGCATTATCAACAGCCATTAGAGAGGGAAATCAGGACTTTGAAGGACGCGAGCATCAGAGACATGCACACAGCAGTGCTGCTTCTCCTGGAGTCTGGCATGGTGGAGATGACCCTTCAGAAGATCTCTAAGCTAGGAAGTTTCAGGCTCTGCTCTTCAGCTTCAGCAACTTCAAAGCATATTATCAGAAGGGGCTTCAGATGAGGAGAGGGAGGCCCAAAAGAGAAATAGCAATCTCAAGATACTAAAGCTTCAGGGCTGGTCCAACTCCTCTTTCCAAAGCTGTGCTTGTGGAATGCTGCAGTGCAGACACGGGGATCCTCTGAGTATCAAAGCACTTCGGGAGGAAGCCCCTCACTCAGTGCACTGGATGCCTAGGAAACCACATCACAATCTGAAAGAAACCCATCCTTTCTCACACCTCCTGCTCAGGTGGGAAGAAACCCCACGTCCTGCTTAACCAGCAATGCAGAGGAAGGGAAGAACAGATCGTGCTTACAGGATCGAGGGAGGCATGCATCAATGATGGGAGAGAGGAGGCAAAGGAAAGAATACTCCCCCTACACCTAACTGAAGAAGGACTCAGTTGCCTTCTTAGTCCGTGGTGTGTGCTATTCTATAAGGTTCTGTGACAGAATTTAGTAGGTAGGAGTTCACACCTCACTCATCTGACAGTCTGGAGGGACAGACTGGCCAAAAGAGGGCCAGATTCACCCACTGTCACAGGAAAGTCCATGAGCATGTGAATGAAGTGGGCAGGGAGAGCTGTCACTACACACAGACACAGGGGAGGACTTCATCTAGAACAGTCTTAAGGCTGAGACTGGAGAGAGAAGTAGAAAAGGGCTGATGTAGGAAAGGGAGCTGGTATTAGGAAGACAAGAGGCAAAGTGTGTTCCTAAAAGTCCAGATGACCCCAGGGACCTGACACTTCCCAACAAGAGGGATGCTTTGAGGGTAGGTACTTGAGAGGGATGAGGAGAGGGAGAGTCTTGGCTTGCGCTGAGGAGACCAAGCATGCAGGGCCTTTCAGGCCACTTTAGGTGGCTCTTCAGTTGTGCTTATGGCACACCGGCTCATTTTCCTACTTTCTTCCCAGTGCAAAGATGCGTTTGAGGCAGAATGGGCTGAAAAACAGACTGGTTCATGCAGTTAACACAGTCTAGATTTAGACTCTTCCCTCGAATCCTGGATGCAAATGAAAACCAGGTTTCAGTAGTCGACACTCGCTAATCATACACAACTAATTAAGTCTGTAATCAAGGCAATCTCTACGCCCCTGAGACCATCAGCCCCCAGGCCTGCACTATGGGGAGGTGGCCCGTCCTGAGGCCAGCTCTTCCTGTGTCGTTCTTATAACTTAATTGGTTCTCAGATGGATGACATGAGATTTTTCATTATATTTGGCTGGGAGATGCAGGAGGCTGATAGGGTGTGCGTGAGCAAGTGCTTTTGTGCAGGCTACCCACATCTTCTGTTTGCAAGGGGCCTGACCCAGTCTGAGCAAATGGTGTTGAACTAGCGAGGGCTCAGCAAAGCAATCCATTTATTATAATTCTGCAGAGAAGAGGTCCAGTAAATCAAAAAGACAACCTGACTGCAAACAAATTACACACCAAGAGATAGCACAGAGGGAGGAGGGGGATGAGAGGAGACAAAAGAAGGGGACAGAAAAAGCAGAGAATAGAGACTTACGGAGATGCTGAGAGCCAGAAAAAGGGGGGGCGAGGGAGAACAGAATCCTAATTTGTCCATCAAGAAGAAAAAGAAAATGAAAAGCCTCCTACCAAGAGAGATGCCATGTACTGGAAACCAGGAACTCACAAACCCTGGACTTAAAAAACCAACTTCCCTTTGTTCTCTGGAGAGGTCACCCAGGGAGTGATTGATGGGCAGTTACTTTCTCCTGTACAAACGTCCATGCTTCTCCTTTTTCATGCAAATGGACTTGGGGACCTCTTCTTAACACAGAGTTAACCTGTTACTGGCATCCCTTGTACAAATATGTAGCCGGCCTAAGGATCCCAGGAATATGCTGCCCCTTTGCGGAGCCAAGGTCAGCCAAGATGGGTTTCTGGGAAGGAACTCAAGAGCTATGACAGCTGGTGGGTGGCTGTGATGGAAACTGTCACATCCACAGCCCTCACAAGGACACTAAGCTGCACTTAGCCTTCAAGGACATGGTGAGGAATAGTTGAGCTACCACTGGAGTCCCCCTTTGTCTGGAAACGCACGTTCAGAGATCCAAATATCTCCTTTACAAAAGCAACCTCGAAAAAGAACCTGGTTAGAAACAGGAAAGCTGCAAAAAGAGCAGGGTAAGGTAGAAAGGGGACCTGGCTAGACAGTGACAGTCACACCACAGCTCTTCCAGTCACACCCATTATACTCACAAAAGCCCAGCTAAAGAGGAAATGGTACGAGCTACAAAAAGAGGCTGTGTCCACACTCATTTCCCAGGACCCTGAACAGACTCACCCAGACGGCTTATTACTTCATGGCAGGACAGTGAAGAAATGTGGCTAAGTGTACATGATGAAGCTGTAAGGACTCCAGGCAGACTTGGGCCCTGCCTTATGCTTTTTTTTTAGCACAAATACAAAAGTCCTGAATAATTAATGGCGGAAAAAAAAATCCAACAACACCCTGAAATACAAAATTGGGTTTGTTTTAAGGCAAGGATGGTTCAATATTTGATAACCATCTATATTTTTTTATTTTTATTTTGCAATACAATTCAGTTCTACATATCAGCCACGGATTTCCTTGTTCTCCCCACTCCGGCCCCCTCACCTTCCCCCCAGCCCACCCCCCATTCCCACCTCCTCCAGGGCAAAGCCTCCCCCCGCGGACTGAGATCAACCTGGTAGACTCAGTCCAGGTAGGTCCATTCCCCTCCTCCCAGGCCGAGCCAAGCGATCCTGCATAGGCCCCAGGGATAACCATCTATATTAACTAACAAATGCAAAGTTTTATACCTGGGTGGATACTGGAAGGCAATTAATGGGCTAGTGAGATGCCTCAGAGAGTAAAGGGCCTTACCATGACCATCTAGAAAGCTGAATTCAGTCCCTGGAACCCACATAAAGGTGGAAAGAGAGAACCAACTCCACCAAGCTATCCTCTGACATGTTCACATGTGCACTTGCACAGACACACATACACACACACACATTTTTTTAAAAAAGAAAAAGCTACTAATAATGTTAAAAATTCCATTCTTAAAAAGAATTTACAATAAAATAAAAATAGCTGCATACATTCTGCCTTGAAGAGATACATCTTTTCCTATTCAAAATGTATGATGGAAAGACACTAGAATGTATCCCATAAAAATTAGGAGCAAGGCAAAACTGTCACATTTACCTTGGTTGCTGAACATTGTGGAGGGGCAGCAGGCAAAGCAATTAGCCTCGGAAATTAGGCGTATGGGTTGGAAAGCAGGAAACAAACACAGTCAACATTAGTAGCTAATATAATCATACACCTGGCAAACCCAAGGTAATCAACTGGCAATCTGCTCTAAACAGTAAAAGGACAGGTTATTAAAGGAGCACATAGAAAGCAATGCTTACTATAATTACAAAAGAGACAAACAATTGGAAGATATGAAAGAGGGAAATGCCGTTTATAACAGCAATGAAAGACAGAACACTTGAAGGTATATATACCTTGAAAGAAAAGGATGTGGTCCAGAGTCTCAGCAAAGAATCATGAGTATCACCAACATGCTCATTCTTTCTTAGTGAGTCTACAGTTTGAGATCACTAAAAGTAGGAGGCTGAAGTTTAAACAGAAAAGCTAGCGGGGGCACCCACTTTTCAGCATCCTTGGGCTCTAGCCAGGGGTCTGTACCAGCACTTATCCTATGGACTAGTAATTCTGTTTCTAGGAACAAGCTCAAGAGCCAGAGGAATCCCGAGACAGCTCTGCTCAAAAGAGGCATACACAAGAACGTCAGTGGAAGTGTTCTTCTTAATGGTAGGAAACTGGGTACAAGCTAAATGCTTATCAACAGGAGAATTAGCAAATTGCGATGTTTTTATTCAACAAATGCCACACAGCTGTGGCAATAATGGACTAGAGCAGCATATCTCAGCCTGGATGAGTCTCTCAAGCATAATATTGAAGAGTGGGGTTGGGGAGGCTGAGAGGGGTAAGCACAAATCAGAAGAACACACAAAATATAATACTACTTTCAGAAACATTTAGAGACATTTGGCTTTGTTTGGTCCGCACACACAAGCTTTAGATGGGCATAAAAATCTGTGGAAATACAAAACACAAAATCTCATGACTAACCCTGTGGGAGAACAGGGCTAAGGAGAATTGGTGGGACTCCCCTACATTAGTAAAGGGCTCTGGGGATATTTGGGGAGCCGGGGAGGGGGCTGATAGATCAATGCTTCTAACTCATTTTCATTCTTTTCCAAATGCTGTTATTTATATTTTTAGAGGTCTAAGACATAGTTAAGTCATTTTAGCAAAAATTCAAATAAGCAAAAATAACCATGAAAACAAAAAGAAAAATAAACATCTTGTTTTACCACATATTATGGGCTGGGGATTGCTCAGTGGGTAAAAACACTTGCCATGTAAACATAAGGACTGGTGTTCAGATCTCCAGAACCCACATAAAAACTGGGCAGATGTGGAGGTCTGCTTGTAATCCCAATAGTGAGGGAGGCAGAGATAGTTAGAGACTGGAGAATGCTGGCTGAACTCATGACCTTTGCATGAGTGTCACTTTAAGAATGTGGAAAAAACCCGAAAAATGAAAAACAAATATCATGCCCAGAGGGGAGCAGTGAGTGTCTCACTCCGAAGCTGATGTGAAGTGGCAAGATTCACCAGGACCGTTCTGAGAACTATCTGCTACTATGTTTGGGATGAAGGACAGCCGTTAAGGGAATGCCATTTGTATGGGAGGGAATGGGGGTGTGTAAAGGAAAGCAACTTGCTGCAAATTTGCATAATGGGAAGGAGTTGTTTGGGGAGGGGTGAGAAGGGAACCCCAGCTTTTGTGGTTTTAACTCTGCAGGGTGACACATTTTGTAAGTTCATAAAAAGCTGAAGATTAATGAGCCCAAATCCAGGAAGTCTTTAAAGCTCCTCCAGAGGAGAGAATGCTATCAATATTAGAGTACTCACCGAACAAAAACTCAAGTGCCTTTAAAAGAAGACAGGTCGTATTCTCCATCTGGAAGAATGACATTCCGATTTTGGGGGGAATTCTCGATAAGAAGCCCAGTCAAGTCTCCACTAGGAAATAAGAGGCCACATGGAGGAGAGCCAAGACCTCCAGCCAACAGCCAGCTCCGCTGTCAAATGGGGATCAGGTTAGTGCAGAGCCTGCAACCTTCCAGCTAAGTGTATCGAGTACGTGGTCCAGGTAGAATCAGAAAAGGAGCTACTTAGCTCCAAACTAGACAGCAAACATGCATGGTGCTTGTTTCAGTGGTTTTTGAGACAGGGTCTCACTATGTAGTTCTGGCTGTCCTGGAACTCACTCTGTAGACTAGACTGGCCTCAACTCACGGAGATCCTCCTGTCTCTGCCTCCTGAGTGCTGGGAATAAAGGTGTGTGCACCACCACGCCTGGCTTTGAGCTATCACACTGGAGGAAAGTTCGCTGTGCAGCAGTGGACAGCCACTGTTCCTTGTGTGTTCCACACCTTTCTGCATCTGTAGTGCTCTGTTTACGTTGTTCTCAACTCCCGGCCAGGCAATCTCACTGTTTGGAAGGAATAAAACCTCCCTGCCTTAAGTTCCTTTCACTGAGTATCTTGTCAGGGCTGTGAGAAAAATAACTAATATATGAAGTCTCTCCTAGGGCTGCTTCAACTATTAACTGTGTGACGTTGGGCACACAAGTCACCTGAAAACACAGATCATCACAGTGACACCTCCCCACCACAAAGCTGTGATAGAATGTGTGACAGTGTCGTCGCCGGGGAGATGACTCTGCCAGTTAGGGCTTGCCTTGCAAGCATGAGGACCTGTGTTCAATCCCACCACATAAAAAGGGTAGCATGCCCTTCCACGCCCAGAGCTGAGGAGGCAGAGGCAGGAGGTCCCCCTGAGATCCCCTGGCCAGCCAACCTAGCATAATGGGTGAACGCCAGGCCAATGACAGACCCTGTCTCAGTGGAAGAGTTTAACATCTGAGGAACAGCATTAGATACTGACTTCTGGCCCCCACACATGTGAATACATATCCTTGCAGGTTCACCCACATACAGAGGCACACACAGGCACACACACACACACACACACACACACACACACACACACACACACACACCTGCACATACACACAAACAAGTACAAAAGTTTTGTATATCTCCCAGTATATATAAAATGCTCAAGAAATATGGATTGCTATTAATACTGTAAAGTATTTATTCAAGAAATATCTGTTATTATTTATAGGAGGGAAAATGCTTAATATTTTAATTGGTCCCTTGGCTTTGCCATGGGTCCTCTTTTTTTCTTATTTTATTATTTTTTTTTAATCTTTTCAATATGGCAAGTGGGTATGGCATAAAAGAGCGTTTCACTCTTGTTTCTGCCCCTGACAGGCTGTGTGGCCTGGGGCAAATGACTTCACCTCTCTGTGCTTCCCCTTTGTCAACTGTGAAATGCGAGGACAAAATGCATACTTAATTTCTGGAATTGTTTTGAGAAGTAAATTAGTTAATTCCTTTCAAGCATGCAGAGCAACACACGGAGTGCTCAATAAATATTAGTAACAGGGTCTATCCCCTGGGGCCAGATGCTGCCGCTTGGAATGTGAACCACACAGGAAATAAACCACGGAGCTTTCTGACCCAATGACTTCTGCACTTGAGGGGATGGACCTCCGAGCCTTCCTGTTTTTCCGGAACCCCAGGGGTAGATCCTACTTCTTCGTGATCCACGTTTCATTTTTCTCTACGTTAACTGCGGCTTAGTCACCTCCTCCCTCTGGGATCCTTTAGTTTTAATTAACTAACTCTTTAACCATGCCTGAAGCACCAGGCGCTTCCATACCTATGCAGACTGAGCCTCCCAGCGTTACCCAAGTAGGGGCCTTCCTCAGCATCCCCCACCCCCACCCCCACACCTCGGCAGGCATGGCCGGGCTTCCCTCTACCACCCTGACCAGTGAACTTTAGCTAATATCTCCCAAAGGATCACTTGCAGGGGACGAGGGCGGATACCACCCTTAGGGAGTCTCCCTGGCTTTTCTTCACCAGAATCAGATCTGAGGTGACATCAGAAACAAAGCCCACATGGTTTCTCCGTCCCCAGGATTTCCCAGACTTCCTGAGCCACGGGGACCTTTCTTTCTCATAGTATCAGTTACGTTTCGCTCCTGGGGAAGGAAACTCAGGTAGGGAGCCCCAGAGTTGAGACTATGGAAAAGGACCTGCAGTGTCCTCTCCTGGGGAGCTGTGCCTGAGCTTGGGGCTACCTCTCACAGCAGGGGCTACCAGTTTTCTAAAAGGAAACAGGGAAGGTGGCACCAGCCAAAACCACTGGGGGAAGAAAAGTGAAGACAGGCCCAGGAAGGAGCTGGGCGCCTCCTCGGATGCACTGCTCTCACCTAAAATCCTTAATGTTACTCTCCAACTGCTCGCTGGCTGTTGTTTTTGAATGTCACATATTGTCTGCTGTTTGAACTCCCTCCTACCACACTCAGGCTTGTTTTTAATGTCAACAGTTCGCTGATGCTCTGTCCATTGCTCTGCCGCCTCACACACACCTCTGTGTTCTCCCGGGGTTGTTTGACTGTGGTGTCTTCAAGCTCCTTCAGCTCTGCATCGATGCCTTGTTGATCCTGACTAGGTAGGGTGTTTCTCGTGTCCATTTCTGGATGTTCTGTTTAGATATTGTTTGTGGATCTGCTGCGTCTTCTTCACATGTTCATATTTCACCCTCTAGGAAAACTGAAGTAATCTCTTGACACCACCAGGATCCAAAGCTTTATGTTCCAATTCCCTGAGAACCTAAGCAGTGCCACCCTCTGGGACCCACAGTAAGGCGTGGGAGTCACTGTGTGTCCCATTGTGTTCCCTCTCTGGGGGGCGCTGATGTCGGCTTCATCATGCCTCAGTTCACATAAAGCTTCCATAATTGCTTGCCAATTTGGCTGACCACAGGTGTTCAGACTGGGTCTAACCAGGTAAATTTTGCTCAATTTTGATTCATTCGTGGGGTGCCTCCATGGTGCCCACATGTGCCAGGTGTGAGTAGGGAGATAATCAAGCCATGTAAGGGAGCAAACAGAGTTTTCCCACAGCTTTTCCACAGTGCTCTGAACCCTAGCCTTTTCAAACGCAAGCACTCAGATTAGCCCAAGGAAATACGATCTGGACCATTAAGGTCTTTTGAAAGGAAATGGTATTATTCCATTATATTCTGTTGTTGTTTCTGCTGATTTTGGGTATTTCACTGAACTAACAGAACCGGGACTGGTGCTCCTCAGTCTGAACTCTGACTAATTAGAACCCAGCGTTCTCTCCAATAAGAACACACCACCTTCTGATTAAATGAACTCCTCAGTCCCGAGAACGGCAGTCAGGCAGCTTTGGCTTCAAGCAGATATTTTCAAAGAGTTAAAAGGAAGCCTGAGCTCATTTATGTATAACAAGCATATGGACATAAAAAGGCTTCTTGGAGGATTAATGAAGTAATGGAATTGTGATCCTTCATGGACTCAGAATTCTTCCAGCTGTTTGTTACTCAACAGGGAACTTGGCAATCCCCACCTCCCTCCACAACATGGCTGCTCTCTGAATATGCAAAGTGGTCGATGCCACAGCCCACACTGGAACTGGGCCCTGGAGTTTTAGCATCTCCACCTGGCAGTCTGCCTGAAGGATGGAGGGTGAGATGTGGGGTGGCCTAGGGCAGTGTCGCCAGCTCCAGAATGGATGGACCTGTATTCACATAGCATTCTCCCTGCCGCTTGTCCAGCAGCGTGACTACATTTCTGCACTTTTCCAAATCAGAGATATAGCTCACGATTCATAAAGTTGCACAAAGCGATGCAGAAAATGCACTTAGTACTGAGCCCAGCACCAGGAGGGTCCCTGCAGGACTCTCCTTGACCATCCCTCCATCTCTCCCTCCTGAGGCAGGTGACACTTATTCTCCAACTCTCTCATTGCTGGGAGCTGCTCCATGGGCTTCACAGTAACCACAGGCTACACAGGAAAGCCCAACCTCCAAAGACGCAATGAGCCTTTGGCTAGCACCCCACACACTCCCCACTGCCTCTCTTTCTGAATTCTGATTGCTGAAGTACAACCCATGAAGGACAATTTTTAAAAAGCTAGCTCCTCCTCCAAAAAAAATTTTAAATACATTACTTCATTCTTTCTGGAAAGGATTACATTTGATCAGGCTTGCAATCTCAGAATTATCAAAATATAAGGATTAAACAGGATGTTTCAAATGCTTTAATCATCTTCAACATTTCTTCTTGGAGACCACATGATCTCTTCCTGGATGGAACATTCACTACCCATCATGGCTGGATGTCACATTTCCAGACAGCCTGCATCCAAAAGTGAGACACAGAACAAACTCTGCACTTGGGAGCACTCTTTCTTAGGAAGATCACACCTGCCTCTGCCTCTAACACAGTGATTCTTTTTTTTTTTTTTTTTTTTTTTTGGTTTTTTGAGACAGGGTTTCTCTGAGTAGCTTTGCGCCTTTCCTGGGACTCACTTGGTAGCCCAGGCTGGCCTCGAACTCGCAGAGATCCGCCTGGCTCTGCCTCCCGAGTGCTGGGATTAAAGGCGTGCGCCACCACCGCCCGGCTTTAACAAAGTGATTCTTAACCTGTGGGTTGTGACCCTTTTGTTAAAAGTTATGAAGTAGCAACGAAAATGATTTTATGGTTGGGGGTCAGCACAAAATGAGAAACTGTACAAAAGGCTCACAGCATTAGGAAGGTTGAGAACCACTGCTCTAAGATCTCAGGTCTACAGCCTACCTTCATTTCTTCTGCTATGTTCCTGGGATGTTAGCCCAGCTTCTCCTCTGAGTAAATTGTGGTTTGGCTGGTGGAGGTGGAGTGCCAGCACACTGGGACAAGTAAAGTAGGGGAGCTTGCAAGGCTCCTTCCCATTCTAAGAACTCTAGCTGCAGGAGGGAAGATGGGTCCTTCCAGCACGAGTCTCCATCTCAGTCATTTCAGAGCAGATTTTCCCCCAATCCCAAGTTGATTCTCCATGGCAAATCTGTGGTATAGCCATTTGAACTCTGGAGTTTGATAATTGGGAATTTTTTATAGCTTTAATTATTTCCTATGTTCTCTTTTTTATATACAATGAATCATTCTGGTCCTGAGAGAGGAAAAAATAAAAAATCTTTTGAAAGTTATGGCTGTAATTTCAACAGGAGGCGATCGGGCTTTGAGAACCATGTGTGTATTTTGTTACATTTTCCAAGTCTATTTTTCATCCCCACTGGTTAATGAAAATGTTATTTCTATCTTACATTTTGGGTGTTAATTTCTGACAAGTGTTTTTGGTTTGTTAGTTATGGCTGGTTATTGCCTCTGGGTCCCTCCCTCTTTTGTGTATTTCTAGAAATACTCAACTCTTGGTCGGATGAGGTCTGATTCACCCCTGGCTGTGATTAACTGTGTCAGTATTGGGGGATCTAATTTATGTTTGTGTGATTCCTCTAGTGTTTCCATTTTCTTTTCTAATTATCCATTTTTCTCCATCTTTTTTCCTGGAATTAGGACTGAATTAGCTTGCCACTGATTACAGTCTTGGACACATCCCAAAGAATATTGTTGGACAGCTCCCCGTTATCATTTCATTCCATAAATTCTTTGTTTGGTTTTTGCAATAAAGCTTTATTAACCCTCCGTGAACCCTTATTTCCATTCACTCAGCCATCTCCGATTGGAAAGCGCGCCAAGCCATGGTCAGATGTAACAGCAGTCACTCACACATTTTCTCCTGTTGCCTGCCAAGTCGAACTCTCTTTACAAAGTCAAAATTCAACGAACTGAAAGGAAGATCCATGGTTTCACTGAGACCCTGGCTTGCCTTTGCAGTTACTTCCTACTTCCAATAATATACTTGTTTGTCATGCTGGTGAGGATGTCAGTCGAAGCAAGCTGGGCAGCTTTGCTGAAGGACACAAGTCAGTCAAGAACTCTTTGGCTAGGACTCTCTCTCTTACAGGTCCCTTCAGAACAGAACCCTTCCTGACCCAGCTCCATACATAATGAAGCATCAGTCATTGCTCCTCATGGCTCAGCCTGAGACAGGTAGGGTGCCTGTAAAACTCCCCTGTAATGAGGTTCAGCTCACCTGGCATCAGCCTAGATCCCTGTCCTGGTTACTTTTCTCATGGCTATGACAAAATCCCTGATGGAAGCAGTTTAAAGGAAAAGGGATTTCAGGGGTGGGGAGAGGGGCGGGCGGCTCACAGTCTGAAGGTACAGTCACCAAGGTGGGGAAGGCAGTGACAGGAGTGGCTGGAGGCAGAGGTGGTCGGAGTTTACTAGTAACTGGACTGACCAGACAGCAAAGACAGAGGGATGCTGGCACCTCCCTAGCTTTCTCTTCTCCCCCTCTGTGTACGTGCGTATGTGTGTGAGCGGATGTGTGGGTGGATGTGTGCAAGTGTGTGTGCACACAGGTACATGCATGCATGTTTGTATAAAAGGCCAGAGATCAGGAGCAATTCACTTTGTCTTTTGGGAATGGATCTTTCACTAAGACCTGGGGCTCATCAATTTGGCTACAAAGGTGGTTGGCCAGTGAGTCCCAGGGACTGTCCTGTGTCTGCCTCCCTAACACAAGTGTATTACAAGTATATACTTCCACAGTGAGCTCGCTCTCTCTCTCTCTCTCTCTCTCTCTCTCTCTCTCTCTCTCTCTCTCTCTCTCTCTCTCTGGGTGTGTGTCTGTGTGTGTGTGTCTGTGTGTGTGTGTGTTTCTGTGTCTGTATGTCTGTGCATGTGTGTTAGGGATCTAACTCAGGCCCTCATGCTGAGCTATATGCCTAGCCCTCTTTTTCACCTTTTTAACCCATTGGATTGTACTACCACATTCAATTAAACTCTGTAAACACCCTTGAAGTCACCCCAAAGTGTGACTCCTCAGGGACTCCAAATCCAGTCTCATGACAGTGAAGATTAAGCATCACAGGACCTTTTTATGTCAAGTGACCCCTGCGATGACTCCAGCTTCTGGGTAAATTCTCATTTCTGCTAGTCCCCTGATTCTGTTTGCATATACATGCTTCATGCCCATCTCATCAAGCATGTATCTCCCATAGCACTCTACTCCATATATCCTGCACAGTCGGTGAGTGTATTCACACATATCTTTCTCTCCTGTTGAGTTCTTGGATCTACTGCTATGCTGGGAGATGATTCTTCCTGATTTTGCAACATTAATTCTAAGGCTAGGGGTCATTATTTATAGATGGTTTTACCACAGCTAGCAAGGCTTGTCTACGCAGAATCTAACTAGAACAGAGGCTCAGTGATCTTGAACAAGGCCCCTCCATTATCCTTGATCTGTCAGGATGAGTGTGGAAGTGGCACTGCTTCCCCTGAGAAGAAATATTGTCCCCAGAATGCTTAGCCATGTAATTCTCACACCATACCTTCCTCTCACAGACAGCAACCAGCCCCTTCCCTCTTGAAGGGAGGATCCAGCAGCCCAACTCCAGGTTACCTAGTCTTGTATAATTACACTGCTGGGATTCTCATCAGTGTTCATCTAGCCAAATCTAGACAGCTTGTAGGCCCTCAGCACAGTTCTGCTCTGTGACCAATGTGCCCAGCGGAAGCCTTTCTGAGCCTGAGCATTGGCTGAGTGCTCCAAGAAGAGCCTTGAAGATGAATCTTGGTCCTGTGGTGATTGAAACTCTGTCCCCATGTCTCTAGTCTCAGTGCCAAGCCTTTAGAACCATCTGGGGACATCTCTAGGCTTTATGGAGGATTATAACCATCTCAAGGAAGAGACTCCAAGCCATCACCATCAATCTTGCCCTAAAGAACATCTCAGGCCAGTGATAAGGGCCCTGCATAAAAGAAGAAAGTCCCTCCTGTCGGTCCCTCAACTAGAGAGCAGCATCCTTCTTGTCATCCTTTGACTCCATATGGCTATATGTCAGCTGCATTCCGGCCAGTTCAGACTAGTGCAGATGTGCCCTATCCCCACCCCAAGCCTCTGAGCAAAAGGCAGTTGCTAAGGAAAAAAGTAGCGAGCATGGGATTGGGGAGGTCCTCGAAGTGCAGAACTGAGGCAGAGATCTGAGGCAATGAGACCCCGGAAGCCCCAGAGCACCACATCCTTAGTTTTTCTATTCTGGAGCACCCTCTAGAGTGTACTGTGCTAATTTTTCTGGCTTCCTTTACAGACGTTCTCTGGCTTTCTTAGAAATTTCTTTAAGACTGGTCCAACCAACACCCTTTTTAAGGTTCCTGTTTCGATGACATCATGTTAATTTAGATATAGAGCCTTCTATAGCAACTATGCCGACTCATCTCCTCTCTGTATGAACTTTGCCAAACTAAATTCTCTTCTAAAGCTTACAGAGCTGCACCACTCCCACTGGCCCCTGGATCTCTGTTCTTTAATTTCTTGGAGAAATCTTTGGCAAATAATTCTAGCTATGATTTAAAATGAATGTTGGTTTTTCCAGGCTGGGCAGCGATTCCTTGATTTCAGTCCCTCAGGCATGCCTGAGACCTGGCCTTGACTCTATCACCCTAACCATCACTGAGCACAGTTCATGTGATCTAGGCATGAGCCTCACTCAGCCATATTTTCTACAAAGGAGAAATAGAAGTTGGTAGGCATGAGGTTTCCCGGATGTGAGGCAGAGAGGTGAGCACCAGTAGCTAAGCTGCATGCCGCACTATGTTCTACCAAGTGTTGGGGAGAAATGCATTCCCCTCTCAACTCCTTCTCCACCCTCTGGTTACCCCAAGGCAGAAGTCTTGGGGGCATGGAGTTTCTCTAGCATCTCAAACACATAATTAAAAAAAATAGCTGTTTTTAGGTTTTGCTGAAGCTTACCATTTTCACTAATGACTCGGCTCAACAGTTGTCCTCAATCATATGCATCTGGTTTTCTCTACACTACTGTGACAAACTTTTACAATGGAATACATTTTTAAAGTACTGAAATGAATAAACACTAGTACAGACAGCAAACCCACATAGTAAAAATTTATCAAAGTGGTTGGTATGGGAATCATGGGAGTCCACCAAACGCTGGGTTCCATGACCTGAAGTACCCTTCAGGACTAAGCCTCTGGATTCCTGCCTATCGCTATAATCCAAGCTGTAATAAGCAGAAATGAGCAGATCAACTCTTCCCACCTACCAGCTCCATGGAAGCCCTGAAATCACAGTAGAGGGACTTCCTCCCAGGAGGAAGCAGGCAGACTCACCGGGTGCTAAGCACGGAGCTTCCTCTCTCCAGCCCTGGGAGCAGGCAGCCAGCCAGCCTCTGTGCCCAGTTCTCTCCAGCCACATAGTGAGCAAGAAGCATTATCTATTCCTGGGGTTTACAGCCTCACCTTGCTCTTTAAAAGCTTTAAAACACTCTGCCATCTACCGCTGCCCCACATCTGGTTCCTCCACTAAGGGAGGGGAAAAAAATTAAGTTGAAAAAAGGCAATTGAATTATTCAGAGTAGTTCGTCTTATTTTTTAAATAATCAGAAAAATTCTTGATTCTATATAGATATTTAACCTATTGAAAGCTCAATGAAGACTGGCTAAGAGAACTCTCCAAGAAGTTCCAAACTGGCCACCCAGAGCTGACACCGAATCGATCCAGAATGAAATTGTACACGGGACACCTGCCGCTGGCAGCCTTGCTGGCAAAGGGCACTCTCAAGAAAGGAGTCCAGGCCGGGCGGTGGTGGCGCACACCTTTAATCCCAGCACTCGGGAGGCAGAGCCAGGCGGATCTCTGTGAGTTCGAGGCCAGCCTGGACTACCAAGTGAGTTCCAGGAAAGGCGCAAAGCTACACAGAGAACCCTGTCTCGAAAAAAAAAAGAAGGGAGTCCAGGCAGAGCAGGAGCAGGAGCAGCCCCCCTTTGCAGCCCCTCTCCGGGGCTGCAGAAGAGTCACTTCAACTTTGCCTAGAAGTCAGCCAGACAGACAGCACTGTTGGGATTGAGGACTCAGGGAGACTCCCACGGCTGAAGGTCAAGAACAACAACATGTCCTGCCTTACCCTACCTGGGTGAGCCATGCAGAGAGGCCTAGCACAGCCTCTCCAGGACATGAAAAGCTGCACCACGGACATGAAAAGCTCCATTTAACAACACTGCCCTCATCTCACTATCTGGAGCCATCTTCTGCTTTCTCCCCGAGGAAAGCACATGCCCGTGACTAGAGGAGACACTGTTTCAAGCAGTAACTCAGAAGCTTTATCATTTGTCAAAACAGTAAGTGATCCACAGCCTGTGTTATGTGCCGGCAATAGCAATCTTGTTGGGATCAGCCTCCCAACTAATGGTAACCTTGTTTCTGTAGTCTGACTCTGTGACGGTTGGTGTCATAGTGCTAAGCAGATCAGTAAGGGTGGTGTGGTGCTGGCTCAGTGTGGAGCCTGAGGGTCACAGGAGGACAGGGAGAGATGTCGGACATGGGAAGAACACAGCTTTAGGGATAACCATGCCATAGAGACCATGTGACTGGCTTCTGAGTTGATTTTTCTTCCATAACACAAGGAGCAGCCCCTACAGTGTTGGACTAGTCGTTGCTATCCTCGCTGGGCTATAATTCCCAAACAACACTCTAGTCATTCAGACATACTGTCTATGGTACTGGCTTCTCAGTCCATGAAGAGTAGCCCAAGACAGTAGGTCTTCTAAGACCCCAAGATCCATGGGAGATCCGGGCTTGTAAATTCAGTCACAGTACATGCCTGTCACAGGGACCACAACCCTGTGTCTGCCACATAGCCCCAGCCTCTGCTCAGTGTGGTTGCATCTGCCTGAGGCTGAGGCTGGACTTGTGTTTGGTGGGTTCATGGGTCTGAACTCCATGAGACACAAGCCAGGGTCAGGAGGTGGGGATTCCGACAAAAGCGCAAGAGCAAAAATGCATTCCTTTGTACTACAAATGGCAAGTCGTGCAGGAAACGCATAACCTCCTTGGGATGGTAGGAAAGCTGGGAAGGTGGTGTGGACTACGTAATTCCTTCCAACTGGGCATTGCTGGCTCCTCTCTTCAGTAAAAACACCTTGACTCAGTTCTTGTAAGATACTACCCCACATTGAGACTGTGTCAATCATGCTCATACTCTTCCCATCCTCCTCCATCTTACTCTATTACCCTCAGCCACAACCACTGGCCACATAACCCAAGACGACCTACTGAGCTTCTGCCTGAAGCCTTGTCCAGTCTTGTTATAGGGTATGTGAATGGTCTGCATATCAAGTCTGAGCTTCTCAGCGGGTGTCTTTGCCATCATGTCTAAGAAAGAAGCTTACAGATGAGGGTAAGAGGCAAGAAATAAGAGTTCCCAGGATTCTGTGCTGCCTGAGCACCTGGGTCAAGCAGTATCAGAAAGCATGTTTCTTTTCAGCTTTGTGAATCAATAAATTCCCCCCTTTTTAAAGAAAAATAGTGTGTGTGTGTGTGTGTGTGTGTGTGTGTGTGTGTGTGTGTGTGTGTGTGTACATGCACAAAGAAGTCAGAAGTTGGTTCCCACTTTCCACCATGTGGGTACAGGTGCCAGGGATCAAGCTCAGGTCGTCACACTAGGTGGCAAGCATCTTACCTGCTGAGCCACATCGCCTGCCCAGTTCCTCTTTCCTATGAGGTAATCGGAGTTGCCTTTTAATCACTCACAAGTTCACAAAGGCTGAATGGTAATGGCTGGGCACCAAGTTGGCAAATAAAGAGGGATGCAGGGAGAAGAAAGGCCATTGGTCACCTGGAAGCAGTGTAGGTAGAGAGAGAGGGCAAAGAAAGTCCAGACAGAGACAGGTGAGGAGACAAGAGATTCTGTACCTGTGAGAGCTGAGGAGGCCAAAGCCACATGCCTGAGAACAGGACTACACTCCACCACTTTCTCAGTCTTCTCTCAGAGCTGAGTGTCTATCTCCTCAGTTAAAGCTGAGTCTGGTATGAAGTTTAGGAAATCCCCTCTGGAGTGTGTGTGGAGAAATGGTTTGGGAATAAGCAGGGGTGTGGAGGAACGGGACTGAGTATTGCCTTAGGGCAGAGGTCCTGGCCAAGATGTCAGAGGCTCAAAGGAGGCCCCGCAACTACTTCCCTGGTTTGTCCCATTTGGTCTATCTTTTTAAAAAGTGGCTTTTAAAAACTGGAAGGAAAACAGATGCTTGAGAGGTGGAGTAAAAATGGGTAAAACATAATCACTTCACTTAGGTAGAGATCTACGGTATTTCTAGCCTGCTCATAAACATTAGCCCACCACTGCCTTAGGCAGTTATTATCCACATTTTATAGATGTGGAAACTGCAGCTAGAGGCACTGAGTGACTTGCCTGAAACTCTGACCACTAATGCCAAGGCAGTGCCTTTGCTGTCCCAGCTCCGAGAGTCCCCAAAGCTATCAGCCTCTCCTCCTTTCTCTGCAATTCTGTACGTGTTCCTGCCTTCAGCAGGAGACCCTGGCTTCATCTTCTCCACACTGCCCACGTGCACTTGTCTCCATTGCCAACCGTGCCTCCATCTGCCCGAACTCTCCCTCCCAGCTGGTCTTCTGCTCCCTCTACTCGCCAACACAAAGCCCTGGTGAGAGGCAGGCGGGCAGGTCAGCTGTTCTTGGCTGGTTCAAATGGGAAGAGATCAGAACAACATTGCATCCACCGAAGATGACTTCCTAAGGGAGCCAGGAGCCCAGCTCTGGGCAGTGCCCCACAAGTGTGAAAAGGATTGCCTACTGTCTACCCACATCAACAACCATGAAGAAGGAGATGAGCAGACTGCCTCAGACAATACAAGGGAGCCTGAGTGTGGAAGGAGACTATAGGTATCAATGCAAGTGCCTACTACACAGACAAGGGGAAAGCTCAACAGTGGGACCCCGTACTATATATAAGCCATCGGGCAGCTCCTGTCATGAACTCAGTTCTACCCTTAAACTGTTCCTTCTGAAAATTCTCACGTAAGAGAAAAAGAGAAACATGTCTGAACAGTAAATGTGACTTCCACACCTTCGGATGAAGAATGGAGAATCACAGTGCATCTACACAGGAGTCTCTCCTTAGGTTATCCACACCAGCCTGCTGCCTCCTGGACCCAAGTGACCCATGGTTCTAATGCTGCCCACACACTGGGGGTGAGAAGTGTATAATGCTTTAAAAAAACATTGCTAATATTTAATTATATATTGTTTATTCAGACTTTCACAGGAAATCCAGGACTTCCAGGTCATATTAAAGAGTGAGTATGACCTGGCCACATTTGGTCCTAAAGTCACTGAGCCACAGGCATGCCCACAGTCCCTGGTCAAAAGATCCTGAGCAACCGAGCTAATAACTGAGTTCTGCACAAGGGCCAACCCAAGGAAACCTCTCCTCTCAAAGTTCTGCTGCTCAGAGGAGTCCCCCACGCTCCTCTCTGCCTCCTCTGTCTAGCCTGGTGGGCAAAACCTCCTCATGAGACTTACTCCACCAATTCCTGGAGACCATCTCCTTGTTCACATTGAGTTTAGCTCTCCAATCTACACTGCCACGAGACACACGCCTGCCGGCTCAGAACCCGAGCTGGGGCCATCCAGTTAATTGCACCACTGTGCAAGTCTGGCTGCTCCAGAAGGACAGCAACTGGGGTTTGGGGATAAATCAAATTAAAGGGAAGACCATCTCTGAGGAACATAACAGCTCAGAGCAGCAGTTCATAAATGGACAGCAGCATGTATCAAGTCCCCACAGCTGTATTTCCTCAATAAATAACCTACACTAATATTGCTGAGATGTAGACTCCCTAAAAGGATTGTTGCTGGGTATTAGAAATCAAATCAATTCAGGATGAATCTCCAAACCTTCTGGGTACTTCGAATGTGTCCATTATACTCTAGAAGAGTCTTCTCTTACTCGAGAGAAGGATGTAAATTTGCTTCTAAGCCCATCTAAATTACAAACCCTAACTTGTATTCAGAAAACAAAGGGTTTGGGGCTGTGGAGGGCCACAGTGGAATCAATAAAAGAATTTGGTGCCCATCCCACTCTGGAACATGTTTTCTCTCCCCTCTTCCTCTCCTTTCCCTTTTCTCCTCCTTCTGCTCTCCCCTGTCCTTATTCTTTGTGCATGATCTTCTCAATCTATCACAGCATGGGCAGAGCTGTGCAGCAATTTCCTCTGAGACAAAACATTCCATCTTGGATGGAAGCTCGTTTAGATTCAGAATGTTCTAAAGGGATGTAAAATATCACTACAGGGAAGCTAGTTAAAACTAGGAAGTAAACAACACAACAACTTCAGGAAGTTCCTAAAATTGACCAGATACACTAGGACGCCTCTTTCCCTGAGCTTGCATCAGCAATAAGGACTGCTGAGAGACATTTGGGGACCAGCTGAACTTCCCGGAAGCAGATCAGTCAAGCTGACCAGCAAAGCTGCCTGAAAGAGGCAGAGAGCAGCCTAGATGCCTAAAGAGGCTCAGAGCCACTGAACTGCCTGGAAGAGATACTCTCCAACCTATCGAAATGCCTGCAGGTGGTGCAGTAAGCTACAGGTTCCAGTTTTCGTGAGCCATCATCCATGATGTCTCTGAGCCATCTACTCCTATAAGTAATCACTCACCCATATTCCTATAAGTAACTCCAATCAAACTCTGGTTCACCAAGTTGGACTTTGGTGGTGTGGTGGTTTGAATGAAAATTAGCTCCCAGGGACTGGCACTATTTGGAAGTGTGGCCTTGTTAGAAAGAAGTGTTTCACTAAGGGTGGGCTTTGAGGCTTCAGAAGTTCAAGCCAAGCCCAGGGCCACTCTCTCTTCCTGCTGCCTGCTGATCCAGATGTAGAACTCTCAGCTCCTTCTCCAGCACCATGTCTGCCTGAGTGTCCCCATGCTTCCCAACATGGTGATGATGGACTAAACGTCTGAAACTGTAACCAGCTCCAATTAAACATTTCCTTATAAGAGTTGCCATGGTTATGATGTTTCTTCATAGCAATAAAACCCTAACTAAGACAGGTGACTGTAATTTAGTGACCGGCTCTACTTTAAGAGTTTATGCTGAGAAGTTCACTCCAGATAGTGTGTCAAATATCTAGAAATGTCCACTGGTGAATTATGACTAAAACATGAGCTGTATCAGATTCATGAGCTCTCCAGTTCATCCTTACTTACCACAGTATCATAAATTAATCATGCAGTTGTTCATTCTGTTTGTGCTGCATACTCTTGGGGTGCCAGACCTTGTACTAAACAAGGGATAGATGGGTGTGGTCCCTGCCTCACAGAATGCCCGGCCTAGTACAGAAATAATATTCTCTTACTGTACCTTGTGATAAGGGTATAATGGTGGCAGAGGTATCAAGCACTCACTCTGTATTTTAATTTATGGAAAGGTGTAGAAGGAGCCTAAGCAGAGAGTGACATGATTACTCATGTAATTGAGTAAATTAGATGTCAAGAAAGCACTGTTCTAGCCATGGTGTTGTTACTTGGATTGTCACTCAACTGGCAGCACCCAGTCTCGATTTGCTTTATTTATTGGGAATCTGTGGTGTGTAATGTGATAGGTTGGCCATAAAAATGTCTAATGGTTACATGTGAAATGGCCATGTCTTTCAGCTTTGCATGAAAATGGCAAATTCTGCTTAATGTTCCCAGACTCTTGTGCAGTCTGATTAATTGTACTGGATCCAAATTATAAGAAATAGAAGCAGCCATGGAAGAAAGGACTAAGACATTGTTAGCCAAAGGCTTTTCCCCCACATGGTAATTTACTTTCAAGCGTTCTTAGGAAAGTCTGGGACAACCATTCCAAGTTACTATGGAGAGAGCGGGGAAGCCCTGAGTGTGGGATCATTAATTCACGCGTAGATAGGCAGATCTGTTTTACTGAACCCACCCTTGACCCTGTTGATTTGTTGTGACAGATCAAGCCTTAATCACAGGCATCAGGGGAGGCTCAGAACAGAGTGGACCAAAGCAAAAACAGCAAAGTGGGATAAGACCAGAGAGCCACAGATTATGTGAAAAGGGGTCCTCCTCCACAGAACAGATGCAGGTAGCAGGAGTACAAGAAAGGTAATTTGGCCCCCCCTGTGTTACCACATGGACACATCATTCAACGCCTCCAGACTTTTCTGCTCTCAAACATTGCCTTTGGATGTGTTAAATATTGGTGGATTAACTCCTCTAAGTGGGCCAGCTGCTCACCATCACAGTCACACCTACAGGGCATGGTTTCTATGAAGAGAAGCCAGACTCTAGGCTAGCCATATTTGGCTACCCACAACCCCGTTTGCCACCCCCAGCCACATGCAAACACTTGCCACATCACCTGTAACAACCGAGATGGTGACGGTTATGATTACTGCACCCCCTGGGGTCTACACACAAGGACTCCAGGGGGGAATGGCCATGAGCCAATGAAGTAGACTTTCCCAAAGGACCCTCTCACTCAGCTTTCAGGGGCAGGTTCCAGTGGGTCTGTCTTGAGAAAGCAACACAGTTGGGGTCAAAAAGAGTTTTGGAATAAGACAAAAGTGAGCGAACTTCAAGTCTGCTGAACACAAGCTTGGATGACCTTAGGTAAGGTCCTGAGATCTTTAAACCTCAGTCTTGACTAAAAAGGCAAATGGCTCCCACTTGTTCAAAATGGGGGTGGGGGGTAAATGTGACCATGAATTCACTCAATAAGTACTTGCTGAGTGCATACTATATCCCAGGTGTAGCGCTTGGCCCTAATTAGAGCAGATGCCAGTGAAGCTAGCCCTGGGTGCATACAGACTGTGGATTAGGGAAAAAAAGACAGGCGATGGGATTTATCACAATGTGATCTATGAAAACATAGCAAGACAAAAGGATGGTGAGCAGCAAGGGCTCTCACCCCATCTACAAGACAACAGGAGACATCTCTGTTCAGCTGGTATTAACAGGGCCTGACTGATGAGGGCCCTGTCCCAGGAAGACCCAACAAAAAGAGCAACTCTAAGCCTAGGAGTAATGATTGCCACAGCAGAGTATAGCAAGAAGCCAGTAAAGCAGCCACCAAGGCCTGGAGAGCCCTGAGAACAGAGGGTGGGGTGGCTAAGGTTGCAGAGGTATCAAGGATCAGAGCACACTGGGACCTGAGGGTATTGAGAACAAATTTGAGCATTCTTGAAAGGTACTAAGAAAGTGGGAAATGAAAAGAGGATTTGATTTCAGTCCAACCTGAGTGAGAAGGATCCTGGAGATGGGATACCTATTATTTTTGCCTCTTGACAAAAGATGCTGGGGTATGGGACTTGGCGGATGCAGTAGGGAGCAAACAGGTGCAGGAGGCACCTAGAATCAATAGTGTCTGTAAGTGGACTAGACGAGGGCCTGAGAAAAAGAGAGGTGTTAAAGGTGACCTGTGTTTTACAGCTAGGACAATGTGGTAGGTCATACTCCCAGGTAGAGTCATGTGAAGGCTGAAGAAGAAACAGATCCATAGGTTTTGGTTTTTTGTTTCTTGTTTTTTTGTTTTGGTTTTTGTTTTTGTTTTGAGACAGGGTTTCTCTGTGTAGCTTTGGCACCTTTCCTGGAACTCACTCTGTAGCCCAGGCTGGCCTCGAACTCACAGAGATCTGCCTGCCTCTGCCTCCCACGTGCTGGGATTAAAAGCATGCACCACCACCGCCCAGCTGAAACAGATCCACCTTACATAGGCTTTGGCTAAAGAGGATATCTAATGAGATGTGCCAGTAGCTACACAAAATCCAGGTGGAAACGGCAGCCTGCTTGTAATCCCAGTGCTCAGAAGGTGGAGGCAGAGGGTCTCCAGGGTAAGCTGGCCAGCTATATTAACTGGCAAACTCTGAGTTCAGTGAGAGGCACTACCTTAGTAAACAAAGTGGACAGTAACCAAGAACGATACCCAACCAGCCTCTGACCTCAACATACTCATGCATATGCACATGCGCTATACACATGTACACCCACATACATACAGATGGACATGCACACATAAGAAAAGGCCCTAGTAGTCATCACAAACAGTAACAACCATGGTCATCATTACATATGGCATCATTATAATGGCATGTGGCACGTTAGCAACCAGCATCTGCTTCAAATCTGGATCCACCCTGACAAAGGGTTCTCAGAGCCTCAGAACTTGCTATCTGTTCCCCACCTCTACTGCCAGCATCTGGGACCACACCTGCCCAAGTCCCCACTCCCTAATCCCAGCCATTCCTCCAGCCCACAGAATTAGCTCAATTGACTCATTTATTGCTCAGATTATGGAAGGTACCCACCTGCCTAGACACAGTGGCACATGTGCAATATAGGAAAGATGGCAGCAATGTTATAAATAAGTGATGCCCTCCTCGTTAGGCCCTGAGCTGTAATCATTATCCAGCTCCACACAGCTTCCCTGAGCTGCAGCTGGTTTAAAAGGTCATTATCTGATATTGTTTTAGCAACTAGGTATTTCTATGGCCTCCCTCTGGCCTGCACTTTTCTAATCTCTGCTACATTATTAAACAGGGGCCTTTCTCGCCATGCAGTAACCCATGGTGAAGAGCTCACAGGCTGCCTGTCCCAGGGATCCCAAGCTATTAGAGGAGCCAGCAAGCCTGTCTGGTGTGATGACTCCAGTTGGAGTCAGGAAGAAAGGAGGAAGTGTGGGGTGTCTGCTCTGCTAGTTCTGGGCTGTATAAACAAGGCAAGCTGCTTAATCACTAGACGTCTCCTCTTCCACCACTAAAAATTAGAGAGACGTGGGTAAGAGGGTGCTGATGGTGGATACTTCCTCTGGAGCTCAGTGTTTCATACTTCATTTATTCCTTACAACTTCATGTGTGTTGGACAGCTCTGTCCTGGTTTGACTTATTCTTTTGAGTCCTAGTCTGCCTGTGCCTGGGGCTTTCTGAGGCTACACTGGCCTAGCACATTGCTACAGATGGCACAGCCTTTGGCAATGCCAGACTCGGTTCAAGATCCAGAAGGAGCTAGAATGTTGTGTCTTCCTGGATCCCTGAGAAAAGGGTCGGTGCCCTTCTGGTCTATGGACAGACCTTTCAGAATACTCCTTAGCTAGCCCCTGGTGCTTTGCCTACTACCTGGGACCAGGCAGTGACATCCTTTTCCCACCTGGGATCAGGCAGTGACCTGCATCCTAATGAAATACACTTTGAGTGGGCTGCCAAGGAGCCATGCTTTCCTATAACTCTACCCTGACCCCGTGGACTCTGTCCTGAGTGTCTTCCTTTCCCATACCAGTTGTCCACAGACTCTGCTCATCACTAAAGTGCTTCTGCCTATCTGCACTCTTGTTTCTCCCCAGAGAGGCCAGAGTTCACTCTTTTCTCTCTCATACAGACCCAGGTCATTCCTGACATCTACTGCCATGTCCCACCTAGTAAGAGCAAATCGAAGCAGCAGAAATTCTCTTATATGAACTTAGCTGGTGGATATGCTTTATTCTTCTAACGCAATCTATAAAATGTTCAGACCCTATGTCATGGCCCCAGGATCGCTTGCACTCACGCCCAATCAGTTAGGCAGAATGCTCACCCAGAGTGCGCTGTGTTTCTGCTCACACCTGTTTGCCAGCTGTGTTTATTAGACATGCTTAGTTAAATATTAATAAGCCGTAGAAGTATGCATGAGAAAGGCAAGAGCTATTGTTCCTGTTACAATGAGATGAATGCTTTGAAAAGATACAATATTTGAAAGTTGCTAAAAACAAAATCGGTGTCCCTTTTTGGATAGGGTAAGACAAAGCCAAAAGAGCAGGAACAAAAGGTCATTAAAATCCAGCATATTTTTCACTCAAACAGCTTTAGAGTCTTCAAGGTCTTGCTCTATTATATGTAGTGGTAGTGGGTGGGTGTTTTAGAAGCCAAGAGTAGCATCTCTCCAAGCTCTTGGAAAACCAAGGTGACACATCCATTTGACCTCAGGCAGTGGTTCATGGTTTGGCCTAAGGTTCACCCTCTCTAAAACCATTCAAAGGCTGTCCCTGGGCATGCAGAAACAAAAACTTGCTAATATTTTCTACTGAAAGATCACCGGAAAGTTGTGGTCCCAGGAACCACAAGCTGCCATCTTAGTGGGGTCATGTAGAATGACTTTGAGGAGTGGCATCAGTCCAGAAAGAGTGGCCAGCGTAGGAGGAGAGAGAGTCCATGACAGTGTTTGGTCTTCCTGGTCTATCGTCAACAATTCTGTTTGTTTAAGTCAGGCTGGATCTGCATTTCCACACCCACCTGGCTTTTTCACCTCTAAGAGCTCCCTGTTAGTCCTGCCTTCCAGATGATCATCTTCTCCTCCTCTTTCTCCTCCTACTCTTCATTCCCCTTCATCATCATCATCATCATCATCATCATCATCATCATCATCGGCACTATACTATCTAATCCATGTCAGCAACCCTGTAAGGCAAGTTCCACTGAGAGAAAACCCTGGAACCAGGAACGCAGGTAAAAGTATTAAATGACTTGCTTAAGGCTGCCCAATTTATTAGAGGCAGGGGCAGGATTTGAACCCAGCTTCTTATCCCTGGGGTGAGCATTTATCACACCATGCAGACTCACAGTCCAAGTATACAGATAGGCTTCTCAGTAGCACAAGATACCTGTGGGCACCGCATGACAGCAAGGCACACTCCATGGAATCATTATTTTCCCACCAGGAAGTCCCTTTTGTGCCTTGTACAAACATCGACTGTTACATAAGCCACTAGTGTGTCGCATCCGAGCATTTACCAGCCTCGGTTTGGAGCTATTTAGAAAACAACACGAAACTGAAAATGTGTTTTACTCCCATTTGTAGTCCCAGAAGTTGACACACAGTACATGCTCAATAAATAGCTACAAGGCTGAATAAAGCAAGCTAGAGCCATGCTCGGGATTTTACTCCTCAGGCCTCCTGGAACTCTCCCAGTTTCTCACAGAAACTCTCCCCGTGAGGTGTCTGGAGATTGAGGCACCCCCCACCCCAACATAGCTTCTTCTTCTCACCTCACCTTCTCCAGCTTTCCCCCGGCAGCCTTCCTTGTATGTTACAGCTTCAGCACTAGAAGGCGGCTTACTTACCCAACTACTCCACTGGTAACCAGGGCAACATTCATTTGATGGGCATGTCTGCCCCTGCTTAGGATCCAAACAGCTGAGCCCTACGCACCAGCAATTAACTGATGAAAGATGGTAAGTCCCCCCTCAGTTATGCTTCTTAAGTTAAAATATAACTCTTCGTTAAAGCAGCCAAGACTGAGATCCTAAGTGGGATTAATCATGTCCACATTCAAAACTCTGATACATAATTTAAGAACAAGAGGCCAAGAAAGATAAGAACTTAAGGACAATTGGGTATCTTTTCATTAAACCTTAACCCATCCATCAATGACTCATCTAATTCCTGTCTCTTGCTCTGACTGCAGCCCAAACTGCCTTTAAATTCCCCTGAACTCTTTCTCAGAGGCAAGGGCTGCACTTGGGGTCTGGGGAATACATTCTCTACTGGCTCTAATTCTTGCCCATTTACCTTTCCAGAGCAAGCTGAAGTCCCTCTTGGAGGCAGTACCTGAGAGAAAAGTGTTCCAACCCTCAGAAGCCAGACCTGCCCTCCCCTCCTATCCATGTCACTCTCAGCACAGGACAGATGTGACAAAGCAGGCCCCCAGTGAACATTCCCAAAAGAGTTAGACTTTAAGTCACCAACATCTTCAGCTTTCTCTATAGAATGGTCCCACGTGCTCCTTCATACCAGTGAGTAACTATTTTTCATCTATGAAATTTAAAGCTTGGATTTCAAAGTCTTGAAGGCAGAGCTAAGCTTGAGTATAACTGCTGGGGGAGGAGAGGAATGGGGTTCTGAAGGAGACATAGAAGAATCACATGGCAATCAATGAGTCTTATATGAATGAGCGATCTTGATCTCATTAGACAGGTTCCCCGAGATTCCTTCCACCATACTTCCTACCACTACAGAATTGAATTTCCCTGCACAAATAACAAGATGCACAGCTCCAACAGACATTAATCAACAAGGCGTATTTGGGGAAGGGAACTAAGATCTATGGTCACTAATTAAAGGTTATTTGTTTAGAAGGCTAATAAAAGGAATGTGCTCCACAGAAGATCTGGTCCATATCTAAAGAATAAGAAGCAACATCTCAGAGGTCCGTGGCTGTGTGTCCCTCTCCACAATGCTTATAATTCAACAACATCCACTATTCTCCATGGGAAGGGTCAGTCTGGGAAACGAGTGATACAGTGGATCTGGGCCCTACAGTGGATCACAGGCTGACCATTTAGGAGTAGAACTTGGGAGTGTGTTAGGAATAGAGGCAGAGGTAGGATCAGGCATGTTCACAGCAGTGCTCAGATTCCTGTTAGCTAAATGCCTTCTGATGCTTGTCTTCTAATGGGGTTGTCTGAAGGAGAGAAGCTGCTGCCAGAGGACCTGGACCTCTGCTGCTTTGGGCCATTCTGCTCCTAATGTAGGAACAAATATGGCTGAGTATATGAATGATTGTCTGCTACAGGGACAGGCAGGTATAGTTGGAATTTTCTTTGGGCCCCAGCCAGCTCCCAAATAAAGACACGGAGACTTATTGTTAATTATGAATGCTCAACCTTAGCTTAGGCTTATTGCACTAGCTCTTTTAACTTGTTTTAACCTGTTTCTATTCATCTACATTTTGCCTTGGGGCTTCTTACCTTTCTTTTATTCTGTATATCCTACTTTCCTGCTTCCTCCATGTCTGGCTGGCTGGACCCTGGTGTCTACCTGGTGTCTCTTTTTCTTTCTCTCTCGAGCCTAAATTCCTCCTCCCACTTACCCTCTCTGCCTGGAAGTTCCACCTATACTTCTTCCCTCACTATTGGCTATTTAACTTTTTATTAGACTAATCAGGTACCTTAGGCAGGCAAGGTAAAACAGCAAGACATCTTTACATAATTAAACAAATATTCCACAACATAAGCAAATGCAACACACCTTTACATAGTTAAAAAAAGTAACACATCTTTGCATAGTTAAACAAGTATTCTGCAACAGGCAGGTCTATCCTTTACACACTGACGTACGTAAGTCTCCTAGGTTGGGCCACTAACACTGGTAAAAGACCCAGAAAATGCAATCCTGTGAGGACTTAAGGAGCTCCCTGCTAGCTGCTTAGGAGATAACTCTGTAATTAGGAAGCTAAAAAAAAAATTAACACATGCATTAGTGTGGAGTGACCAGACCTCACCTCTATGCCCAACTCATTCCTAAGCCCCACTTTTGCCCAGTGACTCCTTGACTTTCTCAGAGGATCTAGAACCCTAGGAACTGCATAGGTTTTGACCATCATACATAGGCAGCAGACAACAGGTACTGGACAAGAAAGAAGTGGGCCTTGGATATGGGCAGTGTTCCTGAGCCATGCATTCCCATAAAAAAACCTGAGACATACATAGTCCCACCTAGAGCAGCTCCAGCAGTCAACGCCCCTCCAGTAATGCTTTTTTTTTTTTTTTTGCCATAAGCAACTGCAGATAAAACCCAGAAGTTGTGAAAATAGTTAAATGAGTACTCATTGTCAGGTTAACATACCACATCTAGCAACAGAGACAGGCAGGGAGCCAGAGGCAGATTCTAGCTGCTGCTCCAACCTAGTCCAGTCTCTTAGTCATTGTCTGGGGCTGGTATCCCCTGGAACCTGGGTGTGAGGACATAAGAACACATTCTCTGCTCACCCTGCATGCAGATTTGAGGCTGCCCTTAGGTCTTCCTTAGTTCGAGGATGAACTCCACTTGTCTCCCATATACTACCTGCTCAGAGACAGGTCCCCATGAGAAGTCTCTTCTCACCCTTTCTCAGATAACCTGGTTAATCTCATTATCTTGATTTAATTGAAAAATGCCTAGGAGATGATTAAAGCACACCTCTGGGTGTGTCTGTGATGAAGTTTTCAAAGATTGGGTTTTAAGGGCTCTGACCTGATGGGTGGATTAATCCCTGGATGGATTCGTAATCAGGTGGCATTGTGGGGAGAGGTGGTAAAAGCTTTAAAAAATGGGGCCTTTTGGGATGAATTGGTTACTGCAGGTGTGTCCCCAGGAGGCTATTTTTTTCCTTGGCCCATGCCTGTAGCCTCCTTTTCCTAATTCATGGCCACCATGGTGCAAGATGCTCGGTATCACCGCCTGGTCCACACTGTGATGGACTGACTCTCTGGAACTGTGAGCCAAATTAAACCACCTGTTTTTACATTATGTCAATCATTCCACCAGAGCCATGAGAAAAGCAGCTAAGAAACCCTTCCTTGGCATGCTCAGCAGTGGGATTGCCAATAGTCAACCATTCTGACCTTTAAAAAGAGCAACTTTCTTTGGCTAAACCCAAAACAAGAAAATACAAGCCCTGAGTCTAATTACTTTTCTTTAATATCCAAAAGGGAGCAGAGTTAAGACTCCATTTTGCATCTTATTTATTTGACTTACTACATTTTGGCAATCTTTCCAAATCAGGTCACCAAGACCATCTTTTATTTTTTTTAACAGCTCCAGAGTACTCTTCCATTGTATGGATGTTCCATTGGCTTCTAAAATAGTTTCATAGGGTTAGACATTTGGTCTCTTGCCAATTTTTTGCCACCACAAACAATGCCGGGAAGAACTGTCTTGAACAATCTTTTGCATAGGTGTTAGATTTTTGTAAGATAAATTCCTATGAATGGAACATCAGGGCCAATGGGCAGATGTTTTTGTAAATTTGGTCTGCTTTTTTTGCCAAAAAGTTCTCATTAAGAACTGAGCTGATTTACACCCCACTGGTGACAGATGAGAATCCCCAGGATGTTGGTTTGTACATGTTCCTCCAGATCCACACTTTCCGCAGTAGTGACTCATGGCTGGCCATGCAATCAAAGTTGTGAGTTGCAATTAGTATTTTTAATGAAATAGGAAAATTTAAACAAGAATAAAAGTAGAAAAAATTTTAAAGATCACACTGATCTGCATATAAAAGTGTAAGTATTATTTGGAGATGCTTTGTTTTAGAAGTTTGATATTCAGAAAACTCTCTCTCTCTCACACACACACAAAGTACAGTATTTATTACATTGTATGAACTATTCATTTTATTATAGCATGGCCTTTGAGTGAGACAATTTGGCCTACTGTAGCTAATGTAAGTGTTTTAAGACCACCAAAGGTAAACTGAACTAAACCATGATGTTTAGTGGGCCAGGCATATGAAAGGCAGGTGTTTCCTGGCTGGTATGTTTGTTGGATTGTTTGTTTATTTGACAGGGTTCAGGTTGGATTCAAACTCATTATGGAGTCTAGGTTAAGAATTCCTTATCCTCCTGCTTCAGCCTCCTGCATACTGAGATGAGAGGTGTGCCCATGCCCAGGGTTAAATGCACTTTTATCAGTATTTACAAGCTTATCACAGGCTTTCCGGGTCACAGCCCATCCAGTGTAAGTGAAGGAGCATTTAGTGTTTTACTATAGAGTCACTGTCAGTGATTTGTGTGTGGATGCATGTGCACTCGTGTGTATACATGTAGAGGCCAGAGGGCAACCTAAGGTATCATTCTTCAGAACTGCCCACCTTGATTTCTGAGCTGGAGTCTCTCACTAGGACTTTCAAATATTAGTCTAGGCTAGCTGGCTAACAAGCCTGGGATTATAAGCATGTACCATGCCCAGCATTTTATATGGGCTCCAAAGATCGAACTCAGGTACTTATGCTTGGAAAGCAAGATGTTTTCCAAAGTCATGATCAAAGAATTTTGAACAACAGTCTTAGCTCTTAAGCCCCTTCGAGAATCTAATGAAAGCCATGGAAACCCGAGAGAGTTCAGTCACAACTCAGTTCTCTGGCCTCCCAGAGGCCCATCCAGAGACCCTGGTTTGGGATGAAAGCTGAGCCGTGGTGTCAGCCACTTGGGGGCTGGTCTGTGGGCTCATTTCCAGCCCTCCTGACCAGAAAACTGGCAGAGAAGGTGCCAAACAAAGAAGCAGGCCACCTTTGCTCCCAACATATCTCCTGCCACCTTCTGTAGCCCTGGGAGTCTGGGTCCTCCTGCTGATGCAGCCCTTCCTCTGGTAAGAGGCCAGGGAACAGTTTGACAGAGAGTAAAGAATCCTCTCCTTCTAGTTCATTGGTCTCTATTTCCTTTAAGTCTGTGACTTCGCAGAGAAATGAAATTGAAAGAGACAGGAGGAAGGGAGAGGAAGGGAGTGGGAGGGAGAAAGGAGGGGAGGGGGTGGAAAGAGACAGGTAGAGCAGAGAAAAACAGGAGGAGAGACAGACAAGCAGGGGGGTGAGGAGAGGGAAAGAGGGGAGGGAACAAGGGAGAGGGAGGTTAGAACAAAGGGCCTTTCCAAGGTCTGCTCCAGCAGCCAACAGTGACAGCTGCCCAGAACCTGCTGCAGCGGACCACTGGGCCCCTGAAACCCCACCACCAAGCTCCCCTTTACTTTCTTCTCCTTCTGTCTCTTCCTGGTGGTTCTTGTAGCCGCTTAGGAACACGGTGTTGAAAAGACAAAGGCGCACACAAACCCAGTGATTTTCTCCTAAGAACTCAGTTTTTATACAGTAAGCTCAAACCAGGTAGGCTGAAGCCCTGGTCCCAGCCTCCCTGGGTGGGGAAGTGCTAATGGGCCGCCACAGGGGCTCTTCCACACACTGACCCTTTTCCCTGTCCAGACAAAACTCATCCCTAGAGGAGTGAAATATATCATTTTAAAGTTGACGAGTTGATGGTGAGTTTTGAAAATGTTTTGAGGTAGGTGTAAAAAGAAGAAAAGGTCAATTGCTACTCTTGAAAAACAGGAAGTTTACAAAGAGACACAGCTGGAAATCAGTCCTGCTTATTAACTGAAATCCTCCTCTGGCCACAGAAGCTCGGGTGGGTGGCTGTGTAGGTATGTAAGTGGATGCATTTTGCTTTGAAGCAGGCCACCTGAAGGCAGCAGACAGACTGGAGAGAAGAGACAGGAAACTGGCCTAAAGGGGCCTCGGGTAGAGGAATGGCAAGAGTCGGCTTGAAAGCAACGTCTTTATACTTCCGGCTATTTAAGTGAGCTGGGAGACAGCTGTGACAGGACAGGGGTGGTGTACATGGGGGAAGGCTGGGAGACGAGAGAAGACAGGTGGATGGCTCAGGTGGCATGAGGCTTTGGATGCCAGGCCAGAGGATCTAAGGGTCCTGCCCGGGGGCCCTTGGGCCTGGAATGGTCCTCAAATAAACCACATCCCCAGTAACAGCCCCAAGTTCTATCCAGCCAAAGGGAAGGAAAACAGCACCCACAAACACTCATGTGGCTTTGGGTTGAGGGGACTCTGTCAAGAAGACACGTGTGGGATCCACTACAGTGCTCCCAACCTGTCCCTCAGGAGCAGGCCCTGCAAGTCACCTGCTGCTGGGGGCTCCTTTTAGTTCCAGGATTGTGAGCCTCAACTGCACCATGAGGCTAAAGACACGGCAAGAAGGGTGTCCTATTCTCAGAGCTGAAAGCCAGCTTCCAGCCTTGATCATCAACCCCTCAAAGGGTTCATCACGTCAAAGCAGCGGATCCCACCAGCACTCCAAGCCACCCTATGACCAAGGCTGGTGCCTTTTGCCCCTGGGCCATATTGGCTACAGCTTGTCGGGAGCACTTTAATTAGTGCTTTATTTTAATTGATGATATATTGTAATTGGTGTTTCGATTTAATTAAAGTTTTATTCTAATTGAGTGGAGTTTTTTTTTCCTTGCAAGGTTTGAAGAAACAGAAAGAATAATAGCTTGTCCAAAAATAAATCTATGACCAAATAGACCAGAATCCCAAGGGGTAGGGAGAAAAAACATGGTTGAAACAGTCTAATCCAGGGTCTCCTGAAGACAGACTAACGACAGCTCTGGACAACCCCTGACCTCTTCAAGCACAAGTCAAGTGGACCCTTTGGGGGCTCCAAGGCTGCAACATTGCTTCTGTTCCCATGAAACCAGGCTGGGCTTCCCCATGCCCTCACCCAGTACTGGAGGCCCAGGATTGTACCCATGGACCTCACTCCATCCTCAGTGCCAGGCCATATGCTCCCCAGGAGAAGGGAAGGCCAAGGCCAGGTTCTATGGCTCTGTGATTTACACACAGCCCCAGTGATCCCCAATGTGCCCCAGGAGGTAGGAGGATCTAAAAGGTAACTGAGTACAGGGACACAGTGAGGTTAAGACAGACATTCTTGCAAAGCAGAAGCCAGACCCAGGCCTGCCTGGAGCCTGCTAAGTTCATGTGTTTCCCCCTTCCAAAATGAACACCCAGGTTAGACTCAAGACAGAAGTTCAAGGGGGTCTAACACCCAGGCTATCTTTGTATCCCTGCTTTGCCAGTCATGCCCTGCCCTTTCATCACCCCAACCCGTCCCTTTTTTTTTATACACACTATCCCCAAGTCAGCCTCCTTTTCTAGAAGCTCTGGTGCTCTCATACTGAGACCCATTTGCCTCCTCCAACAAGGGCTCTAACTGGAGTTACAGTATGCCTTGGCCAAATGGTCCTGACCTGGAGGCTCTGGGTCTTTCTACCCGCCCCTGGCCTAAATGGGAATTCTACCTCACCAAATCAGCAGGCAAGGTGGCCAGGGTGTGTTTGAGTCACTGGTCTTCCCGTTTCTTTCCTTGGTTGTCTGTGCCATAGTAGTTGCACCCAATTGTTTTCTTCTGTTATATTTTGACTCCAGAACAAGTCTAGAGTGATTTTTAACACCTTTCTGGTCAACTGTTTCATTTCTCCTGACCCTGAGCTTGTCCCTTTGAAGTCACTTTCCTCCTGTCTATACTCACTTCCTTTTACCCTAAGATTCTGGCGTCTGGAGACCCAGCCCCACCCTCTCGCGGGCCTTCCAGTACACCCGACTTCACCCACCTGTCCATCCTTCTCTGAGCTCCTTCACGTGCAGGATCTTCCATCACTAGGCAATTACCAAAGCTTCCCAGGGAAGCACAAATGGCCACATAAGCTATGCATCAAGTGCATTCCAATTCAACAGTGAGCCTTGGGACACCACCTTCCACCTATGGAATCTGGGATCGAGCCTAGGCGTCCAGGAGGGCTGATGACGGACAAGAATGGCAGTACTGAGCAACCTGTTTGGAAAACGTGAGGAGGGGCTGTGTCTTCTGACAAAGTCTGAAGATTCACATAGTCCAAATGTCCCTTGAAATCCTGAGGAAGGGACCATGCTGAAGACCAACATGTCATCTTCCCATGTGTCTGACCAGCCAGGAACAGATGGCCTCTTTCTTTGGCTGGGGACCAATGAAGCAGTTGGTGAATGCTGAGGTGCCAGAGAACACAAAACTATACATCTTTAACACCAGTATGGATCACACTGGGTGTGGTGAAAGGCTCCCAGAATGGAGTGGGGGGTGAAAAAGGCTGGCTGAGAGGTTGCTGGGCCCCTTTCCCGGTGTGTGTGTGTGTGTGTGTGTGTGTGTGTGTGTGTGTGTATGTGTGTGTGTGTGTGTGTGTGTGTGTGTGTTGGTAGAGAAATCTGGTCACTTAAATATGATTATTTTCAACATATAAAAAATCCTCTAAAAAAATCCATTTCTGCCAGGCGGTGGTGGCGCACGTCTTTAATCCCAGCACTCGAGAGGCAGAGCCAGGCAGATCTCTGTGAGTTCGAGGCCAGCCTGGTCTACAGAGCAAGATCCAGGACAGGCACCAAAACTACACAGAGAAACCCTGTCTCAAAAAACCAAAAGAAAAAAGAAAAACAAAGAAAAAATCCATTTCTTCAGAGTTTACCAAAGAAAGCAATGAAGTATACTTTTTAAAAAGCTAACTAGATGATATATTTTCAGTTTCACACAATGGGAGTACAGTTAAATACTATACAGCCACTTGATGGACTATTACAAAGCCATTAAAAATGGAAATCATAGAGATTATGTAAAGCACGGAAATATTAATAGTAAAGCGATGAGTGAGGAGGAAAAAGAAGGACACTAAACTATGAATGCAGATCTGGAAAGCTACAGGCACAGCGGAATCTATACACCTAATGGAGGGGAGCTCACGAAAAGTGAATTTAGTGATTGTATAACCAAAATCATTAGTTTAAAAAGAAAAAGAATTAGAAAATAAATGCTTGCTAATTGGGTAGATGATTGCTCTTAGGCAGGAGGAATTCTGAGCCCTAATGGTGCGGCTGGCAGGCTCGTCGGGACAGAAGGCGAGGTCTCCAGGCTCCAAGTGAAGATGCTATTTCCGTCACCCTGCGACTGGCCATGGCAGGCTCCAACAGACAGCTCAGTGAGCCCCAGCCAGAACCAGGACCCTCTAGGGAGCCCAAGTCTAGATCCACTGGACTCAGATCAGGGTCCAGATCTGCTACACCATCTTGACCAGGCTAGGAAAATGCCATCCCCTCCCAAGGTGAGATCCCTGAAGCCTTCTAGTTAGCAGCACCCTGAGGCTGTGTTAGGGAAGAACTCTTCTGGCTGGTTGGTGACTGGTCACATACGGAGACCTAACAGTGAGCAACCACAGAAAGAGGGAGAAGAGAAGACATGGTACCACGGGACCCCAGGTCAAAGTCTAATTCAGTTAGCTACTAGCAACTGCCAAATGTTGGTGAGAAGACCGGCACAAGGAATGGGGGAGAAAGTCAGGGTTTCTTCATTCCAAGGTGGTAGGACAAGCAAAAGGCATTCCACACTAATCTCACTAATTCCTCTTGCCGCTCACCCCTCTCTTTCAGCTCACATCAGCCACCCTGTGGGGAATGAGACCTCTGTCTGAGCAGGTCTCTCATAACTGGCTGTGGGGCAGAATCAATCCCACCACAGGGACCCCCATTACCCAAGCAGAAGGGACTCTGACAAAGGAATCTGAGCTTTGAGAACCAGCTGCAGGGCTGTCCTGGATGTTAAGAGTCTGCCCCCACTGACCCTGGCTCCACTCCGTGGTCACTACCTCTCCCAGTCATGCCTCAGTTTCCTCAAAGTGAGCGGGTGGATCACACTGGTTCTTGGGGCTCCTGACTCTTACCAGACTCTCACCCCTTGCTGTTATTCCAGAGCAGACAGGTTTTTCTGTGTCTTTTCCTGAAAGTGGCTTTTGGTTCTTGCTACATCTGCTCCAGGCTCTTTTATCGGCTTGAGGACCTTGTTGTGGGCTGCTGATAGGAACAGATTTTAAATCATCCCTTGCCATGTCGAGTGCAAACACACCATCACTCCCGTGCCTAACAACACCCGCCATCAATGGAAGGCCATATTTAGCAGATGTTCAGCAGTAATTACCTGGACATCAGACACTTTCTCCAAGTTTAATTACTCAGTGATGGCAGCCTCATACACCCTCCTACGTGCAACCTCCAGCTCTTAAACGGACACACACAAAGGACCACAATGAGAATCTCACTAGCATGGGTTTCTGGAATAGGGTCATCCTGAAGGTGACAGTCACCTACCTGATAATACTGATAAGGTCACAAGGCTTGACAGAACTTCCAGGAAAGTGCCATGTTAGTATCCTTCATGAAATCACTTTAGGCGAGGTCAGACCCACAATTTGGTGCACATTAGCAGCCCTCAGAAAGAGTGATATATAGAACAAGTTGCCAGCATTGCTTATAAATCCTATGCTGGATTGTGGCATGCTTCTCATCCTAGCAGACCAGCTGTACATAGATTCCCATTATGTAACAGGTACAAGGTACCAGTGGAATTCCAATACTCAATAGCATAAGGCTTTCTTGGACTCTGGTGTCACCTCCACCCTGGGGATGTAACAGCTTTCAGTTTCAGGTAGGTGTGTGAACAGTGGCTCCCTGTGTGGTGCTGGAGTGGACATTGCAAGCCTTTGCTTCTGCCTCATGGCCAGCCAACCCCACTCCTGATCGGCCCCTGTACAGAGGCACACACCAAATAGGAAGCTTCACAAGATAGCCAATGGGTAGACAGAAGTAGTCACTCACCCTGGGCCGACATCCTTAACCAGTCAGTGGTCCATGGGCGGTCTGGGATGAAAAGGTGAATCACACCAACAAAAATGCCTGCACCAGGGGTGTGAACCAGTTCCTGGGTGTATGTACTGCTAACAGGAGTCTAGGCATCAACGAAGACTCTGGGCAGAACTAGGAGACACTGAGAAGAACCAGGACTCGGAGGGAATAGAAAGCTACTGAGACAGGAGATAGTAGAGAGAGCTGCCTAGAGGAGCAGGCATAGAATGTGGAAGATCTGAAGTGACGTGGGCTGCAGGGCCTGCCCTGCATCCAAACCCACCTTAGCAGAGATGACCTCCCTCTGCCTTTTGGAGATGCCTCACTCAGATTCCCCTGGCTACCTGCCATCCTTACTATAGCTCCCCAGTCATGTGAGAGGGTCTCAATCCCCAAGATGACAAGAAGCTGCCTGAATGACACCTCTCCAGAGGATATGTTCCTTCTATGCGTGTGTTTTATAGAAATTCTCATAGTTTAATGAGTACAGAAAAAGCACAGCCTTCCTTCTTGGTTTTTATAACCCTCTTGCTCATCAAAAACAGTGTTGTCCCACAGAAGCAGCAGGCAGGCCACCTGGGTAATTACAGTCTTTAGCCACTCCATTATTACAGGTTTGGGTTTTGTTTTGTTTCTGTTTGTTTGAGTTTTGAGACAAGATCTCAGTATGTAAACCTGGCTGGCCTGCAACTCTCTATGTAGACCAGGCTGGCCTCACAGAGTTCCATTTCTTTCTGACTCCAGAGTGCTGAGACTAAAGGTGTGTACTACCAGGCCCGGCAATGATGGAATTTTTTAAAAGTGAAAACAATTTAAATGATTTATTTTCTTTATCATAGTATGTCTAAAGTATCACAGCTTAAACGTGATCTGTATCAAGTTGACGGGATATTTTATTCTTTTTCCGTATTAAATCATCAGTGGATTTTACACTACCAGCACCTCTGAGCAGGCTCAGTGTGTTTTCAGTGCTGGATGACCAAGTGTGGTGGGAGGCTGCACTACTCAATAAAGCAGGCCTCAAATTAGATCACTTTCTCATCAGTCTCCGAGACTACTGATAGCAGACAAAAACAACCTGTGTGGTTAAAGGCAATTTCACTTCTTCCAGGCTACAGGAAGCTCTTTGCAGATTTACTCAGGCTCATTTGCCCCAGTCACCAGCCTTGAGGTGAAGCCGGGGTGCCAGAAAGCTGAGCCATCTGCTAGTAGGGACATGAGGAGTGCTATCTGTTTTTATCCTAACCCACATGGTGCACGGCCCACCCAAGGAGAGTCCTCTGGTCCAGGCTGAGAGGCAGATTGTAATGCCTGCCCTCTACACCACACCCATCCCTGATATAGTCTACTCCAGACCAGTCCCTGTGCCTTGCCTTCCAAGTTTCCACATTTGCAGCCTGTCCAGTGTCTCAAAGCTCTTCACATCCCTCTTGTCTAAGGGAGTGAGTCACAACCAGAATGCCTGTATCAGGACTGGGAACCAGTCCCTCATAGTATGAAGAAACTAGCTGGTACCTGGGTTACAAGGAGAATGCAAGACAGATCCCAGACAAGCCGAGAGAAGCAGACGCTCTGAGAGGAGGGGAAGCTACCATGCAAACAGGCAAAGCCTCAGTAACTCGGACAGGAAAGTGGAACACAGGAAAGGAGTGAGCACCTTGGACCTCGATTCATACATCACTCTTCTGAAGTTGTCAGTGTGAGGCAGCCATTGTCCCTCGCCTCCCTTCCCTCCCTGCCTTTGGCCATCCTCCAGGAACCAGAAGAGCTTCCATATCCATCTTCTCATGGGGGTCCTGGTGCCCCTTGAGATGAGGGAGCTGTCTACAGGCAAGCTGGTGTCTTGGGAGCCTTCTTTTCAGCCATTAGTAGCTATATGACCTGAATAACTCACTTGGCTTTTCATCATCTGGAACACAGGCATACTACTATTACCATCCCATAGGGTTATTTTGGGGATACTTGGTACTAGCTTGGGGCTCTGGAATAGAAGTTCTTTGGAGAAGTAGACACGTCTCTAATTCCGGCTTTTGTTGTTCCTGCTCTTCAGTATATGTCATCTCCCTTTCTGTGACACCGCTGGTGGGAGTGTCACGGGGAAAGAAACCAGCACACAGATAGAAGGATATGTGGGGGGAAGGTCTCTAAGATACCTCCCAGCACGAAGACAGGAGGATGTATGGGGGGAAAGTCTCTAAGATACCTCCCAGCACGAAGACAGAAGGATGTATGGGGGGAAAGTCTCTAAGATACCTCCCAGCACAAAGACAGAAGGATGTATGGGGGGAAAGTCTCTAAGATACCTCCCAGCACACAGACAGAAGGATATATGGGAGGGAAGGTCTCTAAGATACCTCCCATTATACTTAGTGTGCTCACTCAAGCTGCAGCCACATCTGTCACCCAGTAACTATCTGGTTGCATCGAGGTGACTTCTGATATCTCTTCAGATGAGTGGTGATAATTCACAAGACACACAGTCCTACAACCTTGCTACCTTATAGCTCCTCATCCACTCTTCTACAGGCTTGGTGGGCAAGTCCCTTCCAGTCTCTCTGAAAAAAAACCTTTGCCCTCCCAATGTCTCTGAAATCTCTTCACAGATCTGGGGGAAGCCATCTTAAGGAATGTTCCATTGCCTCACTCCAGAACTTCGGAGTCTACGCTAAATGTTGCCACAGGAATTGCCCCAATCTGCATTCCCAGTGCTGCCAGGAAGCCTCTGTCATAAACCTCACATTTTATTTATAATTCATTCTATTCTAGAAGATTTAGAATGGATTATAAGATTTATGAAAAATACTGTAAGCTATATTAAGTAAACAGGTAAATATGTATATTGCTAAATTTGAAGATAAAGTCATTGACCACTACATATAATGTGTTCAATTTTTCTGAATATGTGTATTTTCATGTGTACACATGTGTGCCCCCGGGCGTGTGTTGAACATTCATGTATTATAAGAGAAACAAGCTGTACAAAATTTAACAGGTTGTCAAAGGGAACAGGTGGGGAATTATAATTAACTTCATTTTTTTCTTTACATTTTTCTATATTTTCTTAACTTTTTATAGGGAATCTATATATGTTTTATAATAAGAAAAAGGCAATGAAAATATCTCTAAAGAAAAATAGTTGAGACAGAAAAAGCTCAACCAAGAGTAAAGACATAAATTGTAAGCCCATGGTGAAGCTAAAACAACTCATTTTCCATGGCCAAACCACACACTTGGAGCTCGATTTTCTAGCAGTCAATAGATAAAGAAAATCTGATCAGTTACACGGGTCACAGGGTGCACAGGACATAAACAGAATGATTGCTCACAAAAGCCTGGCTGTTCCTGGTATCAAAGCCTAATGCAACGCCTCCCCTGTGTCCCCACAGAGAGCTTGCTGTATAATGCAGTGAACACTGCCAGCAACACCCTCACAGTCAACACCACCAGGAGCATTGTGGAGGCTGCTTCCTGAAGCTCTTCAGCATGGAGTGAGGGCATCTCGCCCAGGATCAGTGCAGTGAAAAGCAATTTGTCATGGACTGGAAACCACATGGCCAGGTTTACCATGGTTCCAACTTAGTCCACTGAGAGACTTTAGACCATCAAGACAGGGACATAGATTTCCCTCTAGGGAACCTCCCTCTCCCACACCGCTCTGTGCATCTCATCCCCTAAGTTATCAAGCAAGATCCTAAACCTCTAAGAGGCTGCAGACACTGCCTCATCTACTCACTTGTTTATCTCACACATATTCACACACACACACACACACACACACACACACACACACACACACACGGCACAATGTACCCCTTTCATACAATGACACCCATACATCTAGAAGCCCCCAATAGCTCCACTAGCACTATCCCACCACCATCATCCCAGGGCTCATGAAAGAGCCAACACCATTTTCTTTATGTGGCAGGCCTGGTTAATTCCCAGGGTAGGAGAGGGATGTGTGAGCCTTGTCACATACCAAGGTGCCTTGTCACACACCAAGGTGCACAGTTAGTAATAGCCATCTGGAATGGAGGATGCTGAGGCTGAGAATGGGCTCATGGTGAGGACCTTATGAGGGATGGTCTCTGGCCCTCGGCTGAAGAGGAAAGGCTGCTCCAGGATGTGGTGTCCTCCCTTATGAGCCAGGAAGCTTTGGATACTAGGCCAGCTTTCCATGTGACTTCAGACCCCACACATACACACATTGCAAGCCTCCTACCACTTGGGAGTCTCATGGGCATCTGACTCAGCGCAGTCAAGACCCGAACATGGTGCACTAGCAACTTTTCCTCTTTCTGTGACCAAATGGCTGGCAAAGGCAACCCCAGGGAAAGGGGTTTGTTGAGCTTATAGTTCTAGGATACAGGCAATCGTGGAGAAAGAATCACAGCCAGTGAGCGCAACTTTTCCTCTTTCTGTGACCAAATGGCTGGCAAAGGCAACCCCAGGGAAAGGGGTTTGTTGAGCTTATAGTTCTAGGATACAGGCAATTGTGGAGAAAGAATCACAGCCAGTGAGCGCCGCAGGCTTCGCATCCACGGTCAGGAAGCAGTGATGAAGGTTAGTGCTCAGTTTGCTTTCTCCTACTTACTCAGTCCGTGGGATGGAGGCACCCAAAGTTAACCTGCGTCTTCCCACCTCAGTTTACTTCAGCTAGATCTTCCCTCACAGACATTCTGGAGGCTTGTCTCTTAGGGAGTTCTAGATCCAATCGAGCTGACCATCAACAATAGCCATCCCACAGGGTGATCTTCCAAACCATCCCCATCTCAAGTAGGGGCATATATCACCCGTAAATACTAGAAATCTGGAGGCCATTCTTGACATCTCCCTCTATCCCATGCTCAATTCATTACCAAGGTCTATTGATGGTATCATGAAAGCATGTCTGCCATTTTCCTCCATTCCCAGGTCCATAATGAGAGGCATGCCTTGTCATGCCCTGGACAGTTTCATAAGCACTGTGACTGCCTCTCAACTTACCTTGCTAGCCCAAGGAGGGATGGATGTCACAGGTCACACTGGAACACCAGCACCTCCACTTCCAGGAGCATGGCTCCATCCTACACGTTCCCTCCTTTACCTTGCACTGACACCAGCAATCTCCAGGAAAGTGTCAGCATACCTGCCAACCCCCTTTTCTCCTTTCCCTCCACACTCGTTTTCATTTCCAATCTGTCCCTGCCCTGTGTTCTAGTTTGCTTCCTATTGCTGTCACAAACACCATGCTCAAGGGGAACCTAGGGGAGGAAAGAGTGCATTTCAGCTTACACTTTCTACTCCAGTGCTGAGGAAAGCCAGGGCAGGAACTCAAGGCAGGAACCTGGAGGCAGGAACTGGAGCAGAGACCAAGAGGAGCACTTCTTACTGGTTTGTTCCTTGTGGCTTTCTCAGTCTCCTTTCTTATACAACCCAGGGCCACTTGCCCAGCAGTGACACCACCTATAGAGGGCTGGACCCTTCCATATCAACATTAATCAAGCAAATGTACTACAGACTTGCCTACAGGCCAATCTGATGGGGGTGGTTTTCTCAACTGAGGCTTCCTAAGTGACTCTAGCTTGTATCAATTTGACATAAAACCACCCAGCAACTCCTTTTTGGTTCTTCGGCTTGTTCCTGTGTTCTCTACCTACCTACCTACCTACCTACCTACCTACCTATCTATCTACCTACCTACCTACCTACCTATCTATCTACATATATATCCCTCCTTCCCTCATTGTCTTCCCCACTGCCCTCCTTCTTCTCTTCCCTCCCGCCTCCCTAGCCCAGTTCCACTTCCTCCTTCCTCTTGTACGACAGTCAAAGGCATTCAGTGTTGACAGAGACCTCACCTGCCCTCTGACCATGCAGAAGGGGGTTGTGACTGACACTCAGAACTAAAGCAACTCAGAACAGCTGACAGCAGGATCAGGCCTTGGTCTCATGACCTAGTCCAGCATCCTCTTCCACTCACAGTTCTGTGTCTCTACTTTTCTTTGTCCCATGACTCTTATGACAGTGGCCCTCTGTTAGCTAAAGACAGGGATAGTCATTCTTTGTGCAATGCCAATAAATAATTTGAGTGACAGGGTATGCATCTGCCTAGATAAAACTCTCTGTCTCTCTTTGTTTGTCTCTCTGTGTGTTATTCTCTCTGTGTGTCCTCTCTTTTCTCTCTCTCTCTCTCTCTCTCTCTCTCTCTCTCTCTCTCTCTCTCTCTTTCAACCTCTATCTATATATCTCTCTGTCTCTGTGTATGTGTCTCTCTTTGTGTGTGATTCTCTCTCTGTATGTTATTCTCTCTGTGTGTGTCTTCTCTCTTTCTCTGTCTCTCTCTCTTTCGACCTCTATCTATATATCTCTCTGTCTCTCTGTGTGTCTCTGTGTGTGTGTTTCTCTCTGTATCTCTCTCTGTATGTGATTCTCTGTGTGTGTGTGTCCTCTCTCTTTCTCTGTCTCTCTCTCTCGACCTCTATCTATATATCTGTCTCTTTCAATATCTTCCTAATTCTTTATTTCTATCACTCCTTCCCTTTGCTTTCTGTCTTTGCCTCTTTTTTCTACTCTACATTTTTCTCCTCTTTTCCCCCTCTCACAATTATAACACCCACTGACACCTGTCCTAGGCACCTCACAGCAAGCAGAGCTTCTCAAGGAGAGGCTTCCTAGGGAAATCCTCACCTGCACAGAGGAAAATGGGGCCTGCAAACATGGGTGGGGCTGGAAGAGGAAATAGGAAGTGTTGAGAGCACTTGGCCATAGGGCTTCCCCCTCTCTCTCAATGTTACTCCTGGGGCCCCAGGTCTCATCCTGGTGAGACTGATGTTCCTGCCCTACTGGAACACATCTACAAAATTTCTCTTTACAGACCCATCACCTCACTACAATGGACTCACCAAAATACCATGCAAAAGATCCCAAAGGAAACAGGGGTGGGCAGGAGGGAATGGCTGATCCTCTGCCCTCTTCTCCTCAGCCCCATATGGTCTTGGCACAAGAGGGCTGTAGAAATCCAATAACATCTTCGGAGCCCATCCAGATTTAACAGAACCATCTGTGAAAACACAGCTTGCCAGGGTGGGAGTGGTGGGGTATACTGTGGCTACAGATTGAGGGTCAAGGCACAGTGCCAGAATGTAGAACAGTAGAAAAGAGGGTACCAATGAGGTGGACAGAGGCATGAGGAGCAGCCAGCAAATAGCACAACAGTGGCATTGTCTTTCCTGTGGTGACCACTTAAACCATGCAGGAATACACTCCCGAGGTAGGTCAAGTACACAGTGACTATCAAGAGAGAGGCGGGAACATGTAATTTGAACTTGGACAGATTCTGTGGTCCTAAGGTCCTGCTGCTAATCCACTTTTGGGTGAAATTCAAAACAGACCTGGAGCAAAAGATGCTTTAAGATCCAGAGTTCATCTGCAGGTCCAAGGAAACCCGCCAGACCTCTAAAGGCTAGCAAATGACCACAGTGTAGTGGGAGCATGGGCAGGGCTACAGTAAGGCAAACATATTACAGTATGTTTTCCAGACTGTCATGATTTGCAATTTCTTTTATTATTTTTGGTCAATGTAAATGTCTAACAAAGGAAACTTGATATTGATGCCTTCTTTTAAAGACTTATATTTAAAAAAAAAAGAAAGAAATGCCTCTTCTTCGTTATACAGGGAGAAGTTAGGATATGTAAAGCTTTTGCCCCATGGTAAACTAGCAGAAGGTGGACCAAGCCTGTAGAGGCCAAGACAGACAGACACATGTGCCTCCCACGCAAGTAAATCCAAGTGTATCAGGGACACTGTATTAAAAGAGGAGTGACAGGAGGGAACAGGCAGGGGAAGCCAGGGAGAGAGGAAGGGACAGGAAGGGAAGATGCCAAAGGGCAGCTGACAGAAGCCACAGAGAGGAAATCACAGGGGAGTGGAGATGAGAGGGCAGAAAGAGGGCCTGGGACCACGGGAGGAAAAGCACAGGACAGCTCAGCAGTGGAGGAAACCCCAGAGGAAACCCACAGAATGAGACCTAAGCACCTGGGACACTTGTCCCCAAGGGAGTATCACAAGAAACAAACACAGACAGACACCCTTCTTTTCTGTCTCCCTGAAGACCAAATTCATTCTCTCCTCCAAACATGGCCTATAGGCCTCCGAGACCCTAAGCCTCCTTTCTCTCTTTGATGGGCTCCGGCACTAGAGGGACCCAGAATCTGCACTCCCTGCTCCCCAAACACGCTCAGATCTCAAGCCTGGAGGAAACAAGGCAATGGCCTAACTGGGAAGAGGAGGGAAAGCCTGCTCCTGGTCCAGGCTGGTGGCCAAGGCCCATCCTCCCATTGTGAGGCCGTTTCCCTTCCAGCAGCCTCTGTGGTGCTGGCCCCAAGGGCAAGCAGATAAACACTCTCCTGGCTGTGCCCCAACAGGCAGAGCAGCAGCTGATTCTGCTCTTTGGAGACCCTATCTACACTCCCTCGTGCCCTCTGAGTAGCTACTAGGTTCCCAGGAAATGAGAATGGAGTGGGTTACAACAAGGAGTCAACAGCCATAGCCACTGTGACAGCAGTACTGCCACTGTTCCCCATTCCTCCAGCACGGAACCCCAAAGCTCTCTCTCTAGGGCTTTGGGAGGAAAAGTCCAGGAAGGCTGGCATTGTTGCCTGCACCCGGGGTTTCTAAGTCAGTCCCTGAGCCATCTATGGCCCCTCTCACTGTATGCCTGGGACACTGGCCTCTTCCGGTCCACTCTTCCCTAGCCCCACTAGTACTTCAGTGGACAGAGTTGTGAAGACAAGCCCCATCCCTAACCCCTCTCAGCCTCCAGTAAAGATGGAGCCCATCTTCCCAGGGGCAAAGCTGGTGGTCACCTTCAGTTCCCCAAGGCGTTGGCATGCAGCAGTGCCCTCAGGCTTGCTCACAGTGCAGTGCCGAGAAGGACCGAGGCAGGCTCCTCTGGGGAGCTCCCAGCTGTTCTGATGTGGAACACAGAAGACAGTGGCGGTGAGTGGTGGGGAAGGAGCTTTAACGCTGCCACCGTTTTAAATGACAGCCATTGTTCCTTGGCAATTTTATGATCAAAGAGAAGAAAGAGGCCTTTTTAAGAAACCATGTCGCACATTTATGGAGCCCCAGAGGATTGGGGAAGAGGCTCCAAAGAGGGGAAGAAAGAATGGAGGGTGAAACTGCAACAAAGAGGAGGCGGATCCAGGCTGGAGTCTGCAAGCCTGCCTCTCCCTGGGGTCCCAAAGCACAGTCCACAGAAGCAGCTTCCCAGCACAGCCACCAGACACTGGAGCTCTGCTGCTAAGTGACCCCAAAACTGGGCCCAGCAGAAGTAACAAGGGATGGGTGATGGCCCTTTCTCCCACTATAGAGGCTTCTTGAACCAGACCCAGAGGACACATAGCCACGTCCTTCCCTGTCCTTCCCTGTCCTCCCCTGCCTTGACTTACCTCCCTACGTCCACCCTCCCCAGCAAAGGCAACAATTCAGGCAGCTAATCCTGAGGGTAAGGATGGGGAGATGGGCCCCAGAACAGGTCTTTACAGTGTCCAGGCTGAGCTGAATCTCAGAAGGCAGCCCACATGAGCCCGCTGGCATGAAGAACTTCTGACCCCATAGCTATACTTCTGATTCAAGATCCTCACTATATCAGCAGCAGCTTTCCCTGAGCCAGTAACTCTCCCCAGAGATAGCGCAAAAGAGCCACACATCCATCTCCCAGCTCCAGATGCTGGCCGAACACCTCTCTACCCATGGCCAGACACACTCCCATTTCTCACCCCAGCCCCACCCACTTCCAGGACCCATGTCCTGTGTGGATGAGATTCCCCTTCTGGAAGGACTGGAAAGCCTCTTCTCTGGAAGTCCTGTCTTGCTCTTAGCAGCCTCCCTTGGCCATACTCACAGCGGAGTCTCTGCACAGGCGGCAGCAGAATCTGGGAACTTGCTCAAAATTCTGCCCTTTTGGCTCCACGCAGAGCTACAGCCCACCCAATCCATGTAAGCAAGTCCATCGGGTGGTTTTGAGGCTGATGTCTGAGAATCATTTGTCAAGGTTAGAGACTCTCAACATCCATGCATATGCTGATACTGTGAGCATGACACTCTGAGGGGCGTGCCCAAAATTTCTGGCATGTTGCGGTCCCTACTGCTGAACTTTCACATCACACCTTTGCACAAGTAGGGTTTCCACAACACACTCGGATATCACCCTTGTCAGCATCCATATAATACCTTGCAGATATTCAGTCTATATCCTTGAAATAGAGGTCCACAGACTCTGAACACTGTTCCACCATTGAAGAAACAGCTTCGAGCCACCAAAGGCCTGTTGTACAAGGGCTGGAGAGATGACTTAATCAGTAAGTGTTCGCTGTTCAAGTACGAGTAACTGTGTTTGGATCCCTGGCACATACACAAAAGGTTGAATGTGTCAGTGTTTTTTTGTAATCCCAGCACTGGGAAGATAAAGACAGATGGATCACTGGGGTTTCCTGGCTAGTCAGTCAAGGCAAACCACTGAGCTTCAAGTTCAGTGAGAGACTGTGTCTCAAAAACATAAAGTGGAAAAAAAATAGAGGAAGATATCTGATATCAACCTCTGGCCACTCTATGCATATATGCACACATACCTGCACATATGTGCGCATACATGTAAACACATATACCATACACAGATATACACATGCACACAAAGAACACAGGAGACTATATTATTATATTATAGAATGAGATGTCATAGAGAAGCCTCCTAACAGAGTCCCCTCCGACTGGGTATGTGGAGGACTGGGCCCACCACAGCAAGGCACAAGCTTGCTGGCTGAACGGCTTCCTCAAGCTTTGTAGCACCATTATTGTGCCAGCACCACAATAGCAAGAAGTTACTTCTAGTTTAAATTGTCAATATTAATCTAATGCCTGCAATGAATGGAGTGGTGATGATAAACGGGGTGTTGAATAAAGATGAAGGCTCCAACAGCCTGGGAGAAAATTCCCTCTGACTTAAAGTTACCGTCCTGATTAAAATTTCCATTTTATTATCCTAATCAGCAATCTTTGTTCAACGTGCTACAATTTCTATTTTCTCCACTTAGAGAGATAATTAACAAAACTATAAACATATTAAAAGTAAAATGTTTATTAAAATTACTCTGTTATCGGTATTTAACTTCTTTTTCAGAGATGCGGTGCTTCATTAAGACACACCCATGCCTCCAGAAAGACTTCCTCATTCTCAAATGAATCATCCTCTCCCTGCTGGGAGCCTCATCCTGTCCCCAAAGTCCCTGGAAGCAGACAACCCCAATCCTGGTCACAATGCTCGTATGTTCTTTCAACTTAATCCTGCTTAATTGCATCTTGTTCCAACTGAAAATATCTTTGAGCATAAAAGATTCATTTTCACCATTATTAATGAGTGGCTGGGGTGGAAAAGACACAATTGGGAAACTGAGGCCTAGGAGAACACAAAAAGGCCTCCACATAAGGCACATTCACAACTCTCTAGAATAGAATAGTTCATAAATAAACAGTTATAATGAACCTGGTTTATACCAGGCTGGGGGCAGACTCCATACCACCACACTCCCAGAAGCTGACTCCAGGTGGGACACCAGATGCACGTTTTGAGCCACAGTGAGAAAATTGTCTGTGTCTGAACACTGACCCCTTATTCAAACATGGAATCTGATGCCCCTTGTGGGCTGTCTGTCCATGAAGTATGGAAGCCTGGACCCAGGTGCGAAGGGCCATCACAGGTCCCAGGGAAGCATCCTAAGATCTTGTGGTTTCTTTCTTCCTTCTTGAATTCATCATCTCAGGATAGACTAGTACTACTCCATGTCACCTGGTTGCATTCTTAAAACATGACTGACTGAACTATGGAAATAGTTCTGTTAGTAAAGGACTTGCCTTATCAGCATGAGGGCCTGAACTCAGTTCCAAGAACCCACCTTAAAAAAAAAAAAAAAAAGCCAGGAGTGATGTCATGTGCATGTAATGCCTGTGCTGGGGAAGTGGAGACAGCCAGGTACCTGGGGTCACCAGCCTAGTCTCTGGTGAGTTCTAAGCTAGTGAGAGATCTTATCTCAAAAATGACAGACGGTGGCTGAGGGACAACACCTAAGGTTGCCACTGGCCTCCACATGCATATTTACACATGTGCATGTACAACCAAACACAGACACATGCATTCATACACATGAGAGCACACACACATATTCACATGTAAGTGTACGCATGGCACACAAAAACAAGGCTGACTGGGCACCAGAAATCGTAGAAATCATCCTCCCTGTAACTACCAGGAGTCTAGAGGGGCCATGGGACTGCCGCCATGCCCACAGAAAGCTTGGCTTGAAGCTGTTTGGTGCAGAGCCTCATAAATTAGGGAGAGTCTCAGCATTTACAGACTGGAAAACTGAAGTTTGGTGTAGTTAAGGACCCCGAGTAAGTCGCAAGGCCAACAGGCTGGTGGCAGCCCTAATACTCGCTGCCTTCTACACTAGCACAGGCTCAGATCACAGGTAAGGCCCTCCTTCTAAAACAGGAAGTCAGCCAGGCCTCTCTGCTGCTGTTGCAGGCCCCAGAGACCCCATGTCGGCCTGTCTGGGTGGGATGGTGTTTTCCAGGACTTGTGCTTTAACCTGGGGCATCTCCAGGTATCCTGGAGCCTCCAAGGGCAAGATCATACTCCATTAGTCAGTGTGACCGGGTGCCCAGCCTCTGACCCCACTGGAAGCAACTGGCGTGGAAGCTGACCACACTTGGGAAAATGGAGGAAGCAGTTCAGCACACAGGCCCAGGGGTGAGGGCCATTCATCTCATGCCACCAAAGGAAATGAAATCATTATGTCTGCAGCTACAGAATCCAAAGAACAAATTTCCTGCCAGGATAATAAATGGATTCTTTTGTTTTTCCCTTGGCTCCCATCACATGACCCTCCTTCCTCATTCAGGTGACTCTGTGGATAAATACCCAGAGGTTTCAGTTTCAACCTGGGAAATTGACTGGGGCGGGGGTGGGACTCATCAGCACCCACCATTGCCCCACTCTTTCCCTTGTCTTTCCTTCCTAAAATACCTCCTGCCAAGGTGAGTGGGCTCCCCTGCTCTCTCGCCCTCTCTTCACAGACTTTTTGTAAAAAGAACCCCTCTCCACCCCCAGATAAGAGGTTTTGTGGTCATTCTGTGGAGAAGAGTGGGGAGAAGCCATTTTACCACTTAAGAGATGTCACACAAGATGTACTCTGGAAACAATAATGAATAGTAAATATGAGCTATAAAGATCTCAGGGCTGGCAGAGGAGCGCCAGGGCTATGCTCCAGCTGATGTGCATGGAGGGAGCAATGCAGGACTTGGGAGGTATGGCGAAGGCAGCGTTATGGGCAACCTGGGTTCCACGGGGCTGCACTAACATTCTCCCAAATGGGGCCTCGGAGCCCTGCCCTGGCAGATGGCAATGTGAAGCAATGAACCACTTCATAATGGGCTTCTGCTCAGCCACAACACAGAGCACTCAACTTCTGAAATGGGTCTGTATTTGCAAAGAAAAATTGCTTCTGGCTTAACATCCAGCCAGAGCCTGGTGCATGGCGAACTAGACCAGGAAAATCTATGGGCTGCCCCTTGCTCTTCTGCCTCTTGGCCTCTGAGATGGATAAAGGCCAAAAAGTGACACACTTCTCCGATGGGTTGAAAAGGCAACTCCAAAGGACAGGGTGACAGCCCATTTTCTCAAGGGTGTGGCACACATTAGGACACCCTCTGCAGAGCAGAAATAACCACAGAAGGACTTCTTCTCTTTGGCCTGGACACAAATTCCTCTACCACTAGCATGATTGGGGTGGGGCATGGAGGGAGTAGCTCTAGTTACCCATCAGAGGAAGGAGTGCTTCCTTTGTGAAAAACACAATAGGACCTTGCAAGGCAACTCCAGACTACACTAAAAAACTGTGACATAGGAGCGCTTCTAGGCAAACAGTGGATAAAAGGTGATCTGGGAACCATTAAATTGTGCCTCCTAAGAAGAGAGTGTGATCTTGTGTGTGACTGCCATAATCTGAGGTCAACTGCACAGTCTCTCAGACAAGAAGTCCAGCCTGCAGGAGGTGAGTAAGTGACCCTGTGGCTTATGTCCCACTACCCTTGACTAGAGTAGAGTCCCAAGGCTACAGCAAAGAATCATGGATGTCAGATCTCCAACACTAATTGTCACACCGTCCAACCTCTTTCTGTACCTGAGCCTCTCCATTTGTGCCTGTCACGGCTCTTGACTATAACTTCGTAAACTATTGTTTATGGTTTTGTCTTTCCCACTAAGCATTTCTCCAGAGTATCCAGGTTGTCTCATTTATTTTAGCTTCTTTAGCAAAATGGATGGATGGATGGATGGATGGATGGATGGATGGATGGATGGATGGATGGGCCAGATTACCCAAAGCATATTATCTTGATCAACAACACATCTTATGGAAGAGATGAAATTAAAAATCACAAAGGGCTACTCCACACTGGGTATTGTTCTAGATACAGCAACACCCTATTTAACCTACACAACTATTTCAAGGAGCCTTATTTGGACATTTGACAAAAGGGAAAGCCCTGGGTTTGTATCCCAAGACCAGGTCTATGAAGGACTTAACATCCAGTGTTCAGGTGGCTTACACTGTCCATCTTCAGGAAATGAGTACAGCAAATATTTGCTGGGTACCTGGTGGGCATGATCCACACACTGGAGAGTTAAAGGTAAACCTTCAGTAGAATCAGATGGCATACTTCCTCACTGTATAATTCGAAGAGGAACACAAGTTCCCCAGTGACCACATACAGGCAAAAGATGATCACATCAAAACACAGGCAGGCTGGAAGAGATTATGGCTAGCACAGAAAAAGGAGACAGACAGATGATCCTATTTTTAAAATAACAACAACCATAGAGCTGCACAAAAGTAACAGAATTGCATCTCAGCATCCTGGGGACAGACCAAAGACAACCAACAGTCTGAGAAGCATGTGTGCTTCAAAGACTGAACTTTGCATGAAAACAGTGGGCATCTGTGGCATCCTTGCCTAGGCCTGAACCACCACCCTACCCTGAGCTCTTCTAACACGGAAGAACAAAGAACAAGGAGGTCATGAGAGATGTGACACCAAAGGTGACTCACTGTATGTGGAATGACTGAGATGCTTGTGCCAGCATCAGCAGCAGACTTGACAGTCTCATCAGAGGAGACTGTGGCATGGATGGAGCAAGCATCTTCTCATCTGTGGGTAGACACATAACAGATGAAGGCCAGAGAGTGTGGGGCATACTTGGGCTGCAAAGAGGGTGCTAAGAGAAATTTAGATAAATAGAGCTTAAGCTTTAAGCTGTTTATGCAGAGAATGGATACAAATGGTACCAGAAGAAGTTAGTTTAAGCTGTTTGTACAGAGAATAGATACAAAGGATGGCTAAGAGGAAGTTAGCTTGGATTGTTTGTATGGAGAATAAAGACGAATAGTAAAAAAGAAAGTTAGCTCAAGTTATTTATGCTAAGATAAGATACTAAAAACAAAAGATGATGTCAAGATATAAACAACTTGTAAATAGGGTGACCTTTAAAATGATTGGTTGGTTCCTTCACCCCCTCCTAGGGTTCTGAGGTTTTCTGGTATAAAAGAGACTTACTGCCTATCAATAAAGGAGTTCTTGCTTGACTTGACTCCCCGCTGCGTCTGATTGTCTCCGGGTAAGAGGGAGGCTGGGGGGCGCAAGGTGGCTGGGTGGTTCCAGGCCACCTCTTCACAGGTGACCTAAGTTCCCGGTGGGGCAGGTCCCCACAAGAGAGGACCAAGGTGCCCACCTCATTCTCACAGCTTTTAGCCTGCGCTTCCTCATAAGAGATCTTTAAGGTCCTGCTGGAAATTCAAAGCCAGAGTAGATCCCGAAGAGGCCTGATCTTGATGTGTATCCACCTACCAACCCATAGTTGGCTAAGTGTCTTGAGAAGCAAGAGCCTAGTCTTTGTCTAATCACAGGGAGACCTCTAGCCTACACACACAAGCTACTATGTGCTGTAGTATGCACAAAGAATGCCCTTTCATTAGTCTATGTGTTAATAACAGTCAGCAGGGTGCTGTTGGAGAGCTGATGAACCATTAAGAGATCGCCTAGTGGAAGATCTTCCAGGCACTGGAGATGACTTTGAAGGGGACATCTGGAAGCCCACTCCTTTCCCTCCTTCTCTGTTAGTCCCAGCCAGAGGTGAGCATTTTTTGCTAAGCCATGCACTCCTACTATAATATGCTACCCCACACGACAGGCCTATAAAGCAATAGAGCCAACCAATCATGGACTGAAACCTCCAAAACTGTGAGCGCCCCCAAAAGCCCATTTTTCTTTATAAGTTAAGCTAACATGCTGGCAATCTAACAAATACTAACAGTAACACCAAGAGTTGAATGTAGAAACAAAGATGAAAACATCACTGCCCACATACCGCCGGGCAGCTGCATATCACTGATTAGCCCAGGTAAGTTACTGTACAAAAGACTAGCAAAATCCTCTGGGGATAGGAAAATCAGAACCTCTTGCGCCAGGCAGTGGTGGTACACACCTTCAATCCCAGCACTCGGGAGGCAGAAGCAGGCAGATCTCTGTGAGTTCAAGGCCAGCCTGGTCTACAGAGTGAGATCCAGGACAGGCTCCAAAGCTACACAGAAAAACCAAGAAAAAAAAAAAGAACCTCTTGCATCTGGATCCCCAGCAACCATGTAAAGGCTGTGTGCAGCAACAGTACACATTGGTAACCCCAGCACTGGCGTCTAAGAGACTCATGGATCCAGCCTTCTGGCTTAGCCAACCAATGAGCTCCAGGTTCAGTGAAGAGAATGATCCTGGGGCTTGTTGGATACCAGCCACACCAAATCAGTCAGAACCAGGTTCAGTTAGAGATGCTGTCTTAAAAACTAAAGTGGGTGTGATTGAGGAAAACATATAAAATCTACCTCTGGTTTCCACCAGCACACTTACACACACAGACACACACACACACACACACACACACACACACACACACACACACACACCAACATATAGACAAGGAAAGAGGAGACTCCAGAGGCGATACAGTATATGGTTTAAGGTATCTCATTTTCAACAACAACCACAACAAAAATATGATACAGCCGAAGAAACAGAAAAGTATGAGCCTGGGGCCTATGCTGGGACACTTTGCTCAGCCTTGGTGTAGGGAGGAGGGGACTGGACCTGCCTTGGCCGAGTCTACCAGGCTGGGTTGACTCCCCAGGGGAGACCTTGCCTTGGAGGAGGTGGGAATGGGGGGTGGAATGGGGGGGGGAGAGTTGGGTGGTGGGAGGAGGGAGGACAGGGGAATCCGTGGCTGATATGTGAAATTAAGTTAATTATAAAATAAAAATATTTAATAAAAAAAAGAGAAGTATGGCCCATGCTCAAGAAAGATAGCCGTCAGTAGAAACTGCCTCTGAGTCGCTGAATTCAGCATTCTTCAAAGTGGCACTGTGAATATGTTGAAAACGTACAGGAAACCATGTGGAAATAATCAAGGAAAATACAACAACGATGGACAAACAAATCTTCACAGAGCTAGGAACATTCAAAACTGAAGTTCTAGAGTTGAAAAATACATCAACTGACTTGAAAAACTCACTGGAGGAGCTCATCAGACAATTTACCACAGGAAAAGAAGGGAGAGCCAGTTAACCTGAAGACAGAGCAAGGGGAATCATCACGTCTCAAGAAGAAAGTTAAAGAGCAAGATAAACATAGAAATCCACTGGCTGACATCACACAGGTTCCCAGAAATATGACAAAAACTATCAAAGGAGAAAAGGGACAAAGGAAAACTTTTTAAACATCAAGGATCAAATTTGATGGGAAGCAACAATCTATATACACTTAGCAGCTCAAAAACACTGTGAGATAAACCTAAGAAGAGTCACACTTGTGCATACCACAGCCAAGCCAGAACATTTGAAGGAGGCAAGAAGAGCAATCAACACATGCAGGCACATGGAGGCAGTCAACATCTGACTGCTGAAGCAAGGGAGACCCAAAGGCAACAGGACAGTACTCCAAGTACAGAAGACAAATCTACCAGTCATGAATTATACATCCAGCAAAGTATTCCACACACACACACAAAAAAAAAAAAAAAAAATGAGGACAAAATAAAGACATTCCTGGATAACAAGACTAAGAGACTATTATTGCTATCAAGCCTGCTTACAATATAAAAATACTTAAAAAAAATAGCATTTAGGATAAAAATACATGGGACCAGAAGGTAACTAGGAAGCACAAGAAATAAATTAAAGAACCAGAAATGGTAAATATAGGAATTTTACCTGAGAATTAACATTTTCTCTTAACTGCATTAAAAGGCTCAAAAATAAAATAACAACACTGTGTTGGTGAGTTTCCGGCACAGAACTCAGAGGAGGGCCCAGGCACACCTCACAGAAGAGAAGCCACTGGAACCAGGTCATGAAGATACATTACAAGATGGCGAGAAAGGCGCTCCAGGCAGAGAGAAAGAACGGGCTGAAGGTGTAGACCCAGGAAGGCATGCTTGAGGAGAGGCTGGTGTAGACCCAGGAAGGCAGGCTTGTGGAGAGGCTGGTGTAGACCCAGGTAGGTACGCTTGTGGAGAAGTTGGTGTAGACCCTGGAAGGCATTCTTGCAGAGAAGCTGGTGTAGTCTCTGGTAGGCATGCTTGCAGAGAAGCTGGTGTAGACCCTGGTAGGCATGCTTGCGGAGAGGCTGGTGTAGACCCAGGAAGGCATGCTTGCGGAGAAGCTGGTGTAGACCCAGGAAGGCAGGCTTGCGGAAAGGCTGAGAGGTGTGAGAGGTGAGGCCCTGGGCTTAGGGTTGGAAGAGTCAGCTGGAAGCAACTGAAGCTTGTGGAAAACTGACCTAAGGGGATGAGACCACTTTCTGCCCAATCAAAGAGAAGAGAACAGAGCATGCAGGTAACAGAATTGGACTTATGAATAATGTACTTTCCCTCCTTGCTCTGAAATATGGAAGTTTAAGATCAAGGTTCCAACAGATTCAGAGTCTGGCGAGTACCTGCTTTCTGGTTCTTCGATGGGACCTTCTCATTGTATCTTCACATGCTGGACAAGGCAAAGGAGCTCGCTAGAGTCTCTTTTACAAGGTTCTACCCCATAGCCAAGTCACCTATCAGAAGTCTCACTTGCTAACATCATCTCTTTTGGGGGGCTAAGATATAAATTTATTAACTCAGGTGGACCACTAACCGTCAGACCATAGTATGGCTGTAATCTCCAGGAGTGATGTCCGTAAAGTTCTCTTCTTTTCTGTGCAGATCTCAAAGTCCCCATGGATGAACCCAAACAGATATAAAGCACTGAGGAAGACCATAAGTGGCAGAGTACTCAGAGACAGAGAAATATGGTCATTTAAGTTAATTCACATAATACCGGCTACTCGGATATGCCTGCATGCCAAGCCCCCTCACTTCAGCTTGAGTGCCAAGCAAGGTTTCCAAGCTCACAGGCAGATTCTACACCCCTCCTCCTGCCACAGCTCCAGCTAGCAGTTTGGGTATGAGGGTGTCCCCTTTAGAGCAGGGGGTGACATCAACACAACAGGAAAATAAGCAGAGGACCTCGGGAGCTCTAGCCCACCCTCACCTTCTGTCAAGAAGGGCCATTCCACTGTCCCAGACCCAGGAAGGTTCCCTAGAAGGAAAAGTACCTGGACTCGGTTCTCCTCAGTGGTAACCAATCTCAGCACCTCCTATGCTGCTGCTGTGACATGCCTCAGGGACAAATGTTGGGGCAGGTGGGACAGGCTCTCGGTACCCAAAGCCCTGCTCCTCTAGAGCTGAGCAGACAAAGCATCTAATGTGAAAATGTCTCAGCCAGTGCCGGTCACCCACATCAGAGCCCTCCTAAACACCATGAAAAGCCCTGACAGGCAAAGGACACAAGCTGCCAGCCACATAGCTACACAGTCAGCTCCAGGCTTCTTAAAGGTAGGGGTGCAGGGAGAGGAAGCCAGAAAAGGAAGGACTGAGGGGGTAGCAGGCTCAGGTTGGAGCCATGGTTTTAAAGGGTCCCCAAGATGGGACAGTACCTCTCAGTGCAAAAGCTACCTTTCTTAAGGCCATGTGCATTCACGGCAGTGTGGGGGCACAGATCTGACTGTAATTCCTGTTCCTGAGAGGCAGAGGCATGAGGATGGTGAGTTCAAGGTCAGCCTGAACTACATATAGAGACCTGTCTCAAAAGAAACAAATGAACATTTGTATTGAAAGAAAGAGAAACAATGAGTAGCTGATTGCCACCGGAATAGCAAGCCATTCTGGAAGGAAGCAGTTGGCAATTCCCAGCCAGGGTCACTAAATCTTACCCTATGCTACAAGCTGCACAGGGGACCCTTAAAGGGAAGGGTTGCCACATCTGTCACTTAGGGACAGGCCGAGCGGCAGTCAGGGACCTTGCATTTATAGCATGCACCACTGCCGCACACTATAAAACGGCACCCAGATTGCAGCGTCCACACCAACTTCATAAAATACTTTTTATTGGTATTGTTATGGTTCTGACTCAAACAACTTCATAAAATTTTCCTTCCTATGAAGTGGGTGCTCATATTCACCCACTCCTTGGAAAGCCAGGAGCTCTGTTGTTATTGCCAGGGCCTATTTAACTAAGGGTGAGCATGGAGACACTATTCACATGGTATGTGCGTGTGTGTGTGTGTGTGTGTGTGTGTGTGTGTGTGTGTGTGTACGTGTGTGTACGTGTGTGCATGTGAACGTTTGTGTGTGCACATGTTTGTGTGCTCGCACTCACACTCGCACATGTAGGTACACATGTGTATGTGGCTGTGCATGGAAACCAAAGGACAACTTCAAGTAGCCTTCCTAAGACCATCAACCTTTCCCTCGAGACAGCTTCTCTCACTCGCCTGCAGCTCTACAAGAAGGTTAGGCTGGCCAGCCAGTGAGCCCTCACCTGTCTGCCTCCTCGGCACTGGAATTACAGGTGCATCAGCACACTCAGATTTTTACATGGATGCTGGACATCAAACTCAGGTCCTCTGAACACACTTCACTCACGGAGCCATCTCTTCAGCCCATCTGAAAAACTTTTTTGAAGATTGGGGCATAACAAGCTATTTGAGATGCCAGTTTTGTCAATGTTTTAAAATTGGGGGTTTTCAGTTGGGCGGTGGTAGCACATGCCTTTAATCCCAACACTACAAAGCTACACAGAGAAACCCTGTCTCGAAAAACCAAAATAAATAAATAAAATGGGGGTTTTCAGCAGGGTAAATCTACAATATTAGGCAATGCCCACATAGCTAAACTGGTCTGTGACACCTGATTCAGATCAACCACAAACTGGGACACAGTCTGCTCCAAACAACACTCTGTACTGGGCCCCATGAGAAGGTGGGTGAGGTCTGATGCCTCACCTCAGTGGCACATGCTTCCTGCGAAAATCAAAGGCTGAAATTTAGACACTAAAGTAGTAGAATGTAGAGAAAGAGATTTCTTACAAAGAGGGAAGTATGTAGTCTGACAACAAAATGTCACCTCTCTGCTCCTGCCCCTGAATCTGATAATGGGATGCCCCAGGGGGTCCAGTCCTTGTCTATCCTGTGCACATTGAACTAGTAACTTGTTACATCCCCAAGACTTACAGCAGAATCACATGAAGTGGTTTCCACCTTTCCACCCCGCCCCCTTACACACACACACCCAACAGGTCACACCATCTGTGGAATTGGGACTTCTTTTGAGGGGAGTTCCAGGGGATGGGACTTGAAACACAGTCAGCAGGTGTGGCTCTGAGCTCAGTTCCCCAGTGCTCACCAGCCCTGCCTTATGCCAGCCCCTCTCTCAGGACAATGCCATTCTCTCTTCCTACTCAGCAACCTGCTGGAAGGCAGGGACCAGTTTGGATGCTCTGGGCCTTAGAATGAGTTCCAGCATAGCAGGGTCTTCTGGATGCCCAAGAGCAGAGGTAGTTACAGACAGTCCTCCTAACCCAGATAACTGGCCCACCACCTGTGCTTTTACCTAAGATCCACTCTCTTCCTACCAGCAACACAGCCAGAGTCAAAGACAACAAATGAACCAGCCAGAAAACCAGGCGATGCTCAGATTACACGCTGTGAGCTTCGCAGAGCTAGGCACTATCCAATGGCAAGCATGGTAAAGCCAGGGATGTGTTTGCAGAGCACTGGTACCATCACCAGAAACAGGAAGGAGTGTGACAAGAGAGTCAAGTCATTTGCACATCCTAGCTTCAGGTTGGCCTCTTAGCCTCCCTGCGTCTGTCAATAGGAGTGATACTGTTGGGTTGCACACTGAGAGTCAAATGAAACAACACATACAAAATACTTAATACACAATACTTGGCATACAGTGGTAGGCACTACAAAAATACTAGTGTTCTTCCACCTGATTGTTATTAATTGATAAATATATATGTATCAACCTAGAGTAGAAAAGAAATCATTTACTTAGGCATGTCCTGGACGACCCCTATATGTTTTGTTTCTGGTGATCCTACTCATATTTTCCTAGGAGTAGAAAATGCACCTTTGTTTCTAGCTTAAACGTTTCATATAGAGGAGCTGCCTTGCCCTTTCCATGCATGTCATTAAGCTGCCTCCGCATGGCCGTGGCTGCTTTGGGCTCATCATCAAACTGGGAGGCATGATTTGTCTTAGATCCAGCCACAACCATGAATTTTCCAGATATTAATTTTCAGAGAGTAAGAAAGGCTCCGTGTGATTGATTTTATAGTTCTATTAAGTGAAGGATCTTTGAAAGGAGGGTGCTGAGCAATTACTCTCCGTGACTTCTGAACATAGCACAAGGGGCTGAGGGTTTAAATTTGTGCATCACAGCTGACAGATGGGAGGAAGGACTGGTTCACCAACAGACTGGCAAAACTTTAGTATAAACTGCTAAGAAGCAGTAGAGAAGACATCTGGAAGATGTCCCCAAGAGTCAACAGGCTTGGGAAGGGTAGGCAATTAGGAAGCCAGGGCTCTCTCTTGATGTTACTTCTGACCCAACAGGAGACTCCAGCTACATTAGCATACATTGCAGGACCTCAGAGTCATCATTTCTAAAGGAGAGGAGGGGCCAAAATACCCATTTACAGCTACCCTGGAAGAATGTGGCCACCATCAATCTTTCACACTTTTTCTATTACATCTCCTTGATCCTGGCTTCCATCTTCTATGTGGAGCCCAGACCAGCATCTCAGAAGACTTATGTCATCCCTATACTACAAAAAAAAATATTGACTATGGGGCAAAAGGCTTCTGGAGGGCAGGGCCAAAGATCCCTAAAGCCTCCCAAGTAATCTTGAAGCCATATCCATCCAGGGAACACCCCTGTCCCTGATCTCCATACTCCAGGCTCCATCTAGGCTTAAAGTCCATCCATGTACAATTTTTTCTCTTTATACAGCTCTGAAAGGGGGCCAAGGACACAAGATACAGATGTTTATCTGGTACAGCATACATCTTCAAAAGAGAATCTGTATGAACAAGGCTACCATGTTCCTCACTTTATTTTTAAATTTTCCTTGCATGGGAACTATTGAAAATTTCACCAAACAGTCTAACCACCTTACCTAAATTCTTAGTCTTTGGGGGCCAAAGTAAACTTTCTTTGAGACTCAGTTCCCCAACAAACTTTGCTTTTATTCATATGTACCAGCTACCACAGCATCAAGAAGTCCCAGGCTAAGCATGGCTTTCTCCTCTGAGCCAGCATCCAGTGCTGCAGGCATCCCATCTCACCAGCCAGACCCTCCCCTGCTGCATCTTGGTGTCATTGTCCCTCTCTTCCCATTTCTGGGGACAGAAAAGGTGAGTACACAAAGCATCTTGATCTCCATGGGAACCATCAGATGGTCATTCCACAACTTGCATAAACAACCTCTGTGTTCATGTGAATCAAGAGCAACACGGCCGAGGAGATAGATGGTCGGTCCTGAAAACTGCACATGAGCAACGTTATACTGAGCAGATAATATTTAGGAATACACATACATACACATGTGTGTGTGTATATATATATAAAATATTGCATGTAATGGCAATTCATGAAAAAGAAGTCATGAATTTAAAAGACAGAGCAAGGAGGGATATATGGGAGAGTTTGGAGGAAAGAAAGGGAAGAAAAAATGATGTAATTATATTGTAATCTCAGAAATAAAAATCGAGTTCTTAGGGCCAGTGAGATGGCTCAGCAGGTAAAGGTACCTTCCTCCATCCTGAAACCTGAGTTTGATCTCCAGGACCCACATAGTAGAGGGAGAAAATTGATACCCACAAGTTATCCTCTGCCTTCCACACATGCACCATGGCAGATGGGCCCACACACATACAAATGAACAAGTAGATAAATAGATGTAAACAAAAAGTAATATAGTTTTTAATTAACTCCATTTTTAAAATATCACTTTGATTTTTTTTTAACCAAATATGAACTAAAGGTCAAAGCAAGATCCTAGAACACAAACAACTCCTTCTGACCATGGGGTGTTTGAGTGAAGCCACTGTTTCCACTGCACTCCAGAGCTGGGCCAGGGGCGTGTCTTTCACTGCAGAGCACAGACACTTCAGAACCAGCCACACCAATACCTAGCCATCATCCTTTTTCAGTATCAATTCTGCTTGTCAAAGCTCCGGGTGAACACATCAGAGACAGGTATTTGCTGACATGTAATTTTCAATATATCATCCAAGCCAATTAAAGTCACTTTTTCAAACTTATCAGAATGGTAAAATGATCGACCAAGCTCCTAATGATTGTGGCCTTTTCTGTGGGTGGAGAAACAGCATCTTCTTTCTCTAGACAAAGTCATTTCAGATTAATCACCCGAGAACTGGAAGAGCTGGAGACCTTCTATTTTGCTTCTGGCCAATGAGTTAACTGGAGAAGATGGTAAATATGAGGCTCCACCATGAAAGATCGTACGTTTCTTCTCTTGATTATAGTCATGCTGGTTTATATTTGTTGGGTTTTAAAGCCTTTCATCATTTTTATAACTGAAATACTAACGGAGCACGTATAGGCTCTTGCTTAGATCTTTGTCTCTTGAATGTAAAGACTCATGACACATAAATATGTGGTTCCTCTAAAATTATCTGAATGTCTCTTTCTGTTGTACTTTATTTGCCTAATAGAACAGTCTTTAAACTTCTGCCAAATTATCTTTCATGTATCTGTTAGACAGGAGATGACTTAGCTCTTAAGTTGCAAGTATCTACTTCAATTTGTATTAATAACTGAAGTTCCTAAAGGGTTGTTATTTTTTAGATGCAAAATTAAAACAAGAATAATGAGGTAATTCTTCTAAACGCACTTTTTAAAACCCAATGCGTCTCTGATTTATGAAAAACAAGGTGATAAAATCCATTATTAAAATTTACTTTTTAATTGAGAAAGCTGAGCATAATAGGTGTTTAAATCATACCTTGCATCCACTATTGTGTCAAATCAATCTGAGAGTAAAGGACTCAAACTGTGTCTTAGATATCTGCTCAGTGTATCCCCTGAGCACAGGGAACTGGCAGGCTGTGCCCAACAGGTACCCAGGGACAGCTCTCCAAGATGAAGGCCCAACCCCTTCTATGTCCAGATGTCCTTTGTCTAACTTCAAAGCAAGTGTCCAAGGAAGGTTCAAACTGCTGGTTGAAACATTCTTTTACAAACACCTCATTATGAGGAGCCTTGGTGCCGGTTGATAGAGCTCACTCATATCACATCTGTGTTAGGACCAAAGCAGCCCTTGTGCCTGGAACCTCCAACTTGTGGCCAAAAGAATCCAAAGGGGAGAGAAATAGGTGTCTGAGTTCCAACATAGGAGTGATGTCATGGGGCTCTGGAGAACCCAGGAAGTCTTGATTCCCATTTCCTGCTTCCCCTCTCTTCCCTCCTTCCTTAGTCAGGACCTTCCCTTCACAGAGGTACCCACAAAGCAAAGAACAGAGGTTGGTCACCTCACACCAACCCGTATCTGTCCCACCTGGCTTAATGAAGCAGGTATTGGAGCAAAAAGAACGCAGGCTTTGATTCCTGGTTGATATGGGTACAACCTTGGTTTCTGGCATTTCCACTGACCTTAGGTAATTCATCTGGCATCTCTGGGCTTCAGGGTCTTAATCTATGAACTAGCAAGTGGGCTTGTGGTCATGATTGTAGACTGCAGGTAAAGTTACTATCACAGTAACTGACTGAAATATGTGCACCAATAAAGGCCATGCTCACTCAGGTATTGGTGTATTACTCAATTCCAAACCCTCCATAGGACTGAAAACTGGTTATTACACAGGCTGGAATCCAGAATACACCACCACTAACTGCGTCCCACTGAGGAAGGGGTAGAAGTCTCCCACATTTTGACCCCAATCGCACTAGGATGGACCTCGTTTCTCTAGGGTATCTATCATCTCCAACTCTGCAAGGCACCCACTCTCACCCCAGGCCACCACTCAACTGAGGCACTTCCATCAGGGACATCACACCTGCTCCAATGTTAACACTGCTTCTCCCACCTGGTTGCCGACAGCCCTGGGAACCTAAATCCTAGACACCCTATGGAAGCCAAGAAAGAGAGGCTGCCAACCTATGGCACCACAGGGCAGCCAACCGTGATAGCATGCCTCTAAATTACCCCCTGTTCACATCACTGGGGAAGTAGCATTTGTTTTTATTTTCTAGGACAGACAGTCAATCACTCGTATGTGACAGAAATAAAGATAAATACCACCCGTTGAACTTTAAATCAAAATGCTAATCCCAGGCTGACTTCTCTGTCAAGGTCTGACACTGAAATAATTCAGCACGCTTTGATTATGCCTGAAATTAATGCTCTGGTGGCGATTATGTCTATTAATCACAGATTTTGATAGGATAGTTGCACATGCTCCTGTACTAGGGACATCCAGTGATGCTCTGATGGCCAGAAGACCTGTGCCTGGGTATCCTCAACTCACACATCACAAGACAATCTCCGACTGACGTCTGAAATGACTACCTGGTACTTCTGTGGTGACAAGGCTCACAGGATCACTCCTGAGAAGCATTTATGAGGTGATGCATTTTGAATACCTGCAAAAGGCAAAGAACCATCCTGTCTGTGAAGGGCCAAGCAAGATGAAGTTGAGCTGGCCAGCATGAGGTACCAGAAAAGACCTGAGAGTTACCCCCAAGGATGACAACACTTTGGACTGTTGGTCCAAAGAACCAACAGTCACATTCCCAAAGCCCACTGGGAGTTTGTTTTCTCTGGCAAGGGGTTGGGGGCATGGTTCTTTGCCCTGGAGATTTACTAGAGGGGACAGACCGAAAAACCAAATATGCATTCCATCTCTACAAGACTCTACTCCACCCCACATCTGCCCTCTTATGCAGCAAAGGACAGTGCACTCCTTATCAAGGTCTACCTGAAGGTCTCCCCAAGGCATCTGAGATGTGTCTGAGCAAAGCAAATGAAGAGCACTATTGCCACTAGACTTATATTCTAGGGAATTTAATAAGGCCTATAGTTTAGGCCTTCTCATCCTCTGCCTCTGGAATAATCCAGCAGCCTTTTACTCACTCTTCTTCCCCATCTTGGTGACTGTTAAGATGTGGATGTAGTTTGCCTCTGTCGAACTCATGTTGAAATGTAGTTTCTGATGTAACATTACTGAGAGGTGAGAACTTTAGGAGGCAATCAGGCCATAGGAGTCCCTCTCTCATAAAGCCACAAATGTAGCTCCCATGAAACTGAGTTAATTATCACAAGACTGGGTTGTTATAAAGAGAATCGGCTCTTTGGTTCCCTCTCCTCTCCAGATGCTCACACCATGCTTCCAAAGTGAGATCCTCAACCATAAGCAAAACTGGTACCAATCTCAGGCTCTCAGACCTCCAAAACTGTGAGCTACATAAACCTCTTTATGAATTTCCCAACCTCAGTTTATAAAGCAGTGAAAAACAGTCTGAGATAAAGACCTTCTAGCCACCACCCACGAAATGCCAACAAAGCTTTCTTTTTGTTGTTATTGTTGGTGGTGATGGGGTATGTTAGATGCACATGTATACCATATACGGATGCATTCAGGTACACGTGCAAATGTGTTCACATGTGTGTGAAGAGCAGATGTCAATGCCAAGTGTCTTTCCTCAATCACTCTCCATCTTTATTTGTTGAGACAGGGATTCTCACTAAGCCTGAAGCTCACTGATTCTGCTAGACTGGCTGGCCAATGAACTTCAAAGATCTACCTGTCCCTCCTTCCCCAGCACTGGGATTACAGATGCAATCTGCCACACCCAGATTTTTTATACAGGTTCTGAGGATCTGAATGCAAGTCCTCACGCTTGTGTGACAGCAACTTTAGTCACTGAAACATCTCCCTAGCCCCACAACAAGTTTCTTAAATGTAAATGAGACTAAAACCCTTCAGTGGACACCAGTTAAAAGTTGAGAGCCCATATCTCTTATAGTGCTTTCCCCTCCCTGGCCCATCAGCCCCACTCCCTTTAGAGCACATGATGCCTTAGCAAAAGAGTAGTCAACAGAATTTCAGCACATGCATCAAGAGCCAACCCTCCATGCTGTTATTAGTCATGCATCTTAGGTTCTAGACCAATGGTTCTCAACCTGTGGGTCACAACTCTTTTGGGGATCAAAGGACTCTTTCATAGGGGTCATCTAAGAGCATCAGAAAATGCAGATGCTTACATTACAATTCATAACAATAGAAAAATTGGTTATGAAGTAGCAACAAAAATAATGTTATGGTTGGGGATCACTACAACATGAGGAACTGTATTAAAGGGTCACAGCACTAGGAAGGTTGAGAACCACTGCTCTAGAGCCTACCTTTTCTCTCCTCCTACTTCAACGCTCAGCTTCCTAGGCAGCTGCTCAAGAGATACTGGGCCCTTAGCTGGTCTGTCCTTTTACATGAAACAGTCACTGTCCTATCATTCCCTCTCTGCCCACCTCTCCCATGAGAATGAACTTGGTTTAGCCTGAAATAGTGCTTTGTGCATCTCTTAGTCCCAGCCCAATCTTTGGACATATTAGGTATTCAATGAAAGTTTACTGCCCTGAACCAATCGTGCCGTAAAAATCTAACCATCCTTTAGTGCACCATTTCCATGGGGGGAAAATGTGTTCCAAGTTCTTCCTAGCCTACTGGAAACACAGGTCACCTGAGTCACTGTCACAATGACATGAATGTCAGTTCATCTAACATGTTCTATTTTAGGCAGGCTTTTTCACTGAATTGGAGGACCTGCAGGATCATAGGTCAGTGTGAGGGCCCTGGCAGTTCAAAAAAGGGGAGTTCAGGTGAGTTTGCCTCTGTACTCATGCATGGGAGTGGGGGATGAGAGTCCCATAAGACCACAAGATGACTCATGGTATTCAACTAAGGATGAACCATAAGACTGGGATTCAAGCCTCAAGGCTAGAGAGTAGGCTAGGCATGCACTGTATGTAATACCACAGTTGCTGTGTGGCTAAACAGCAAACCACAGCAGTGATACTCATATGGCTGGAGCTGGAACACAGAAGAGGATCTCTTTTGAGCACATCTCAGTGGAGTGCTATGATGAGGGATGAAGGCTTGGGGTCTGCACTGTTTCAACATCTATCCCAGCTTTCTTCTTAGTTCTGCCCTGAACGTAGCTTTGCCCATTTGGACATTTAATTGGTCTCACTATTGCCCTGGTTCAGCTCTGATGAAAGTCTATGCAACAAACCCAACCTTATCTTGCACATTACTGTTGGATCATAAGGTTCAGCAAAGCAACAAACATGATACCAGTTACATCTGAATTCCTGACAAACAACACATGATACTTGTAGTATAAGCCTGTGCTGAATATCACACACATGCAGTTTGTCAGTGAATGCCCCATGCAGCATTTTGGACATACTTAAGAACTGCTTCTTCTCTGGAATTCAGGTATAATTGGGTAGCCAATCTTTTATCTGGCAACTCTACCTTGCCATGACTCTTACCAATGCTGTTCCCATAAGACATTAGAATGTTTAGATAGTTTCTAAAAACTTCAGTTGATATGTTTTCAGATTAATAGCCCCAAATTCTCTCGGGCATATCATAGCAGCATTCAAGCAGGTCAATTCTCCCTCCATAAGCTGGACCAAGAAAGAATACAGAATCTCTTCTTTGGGAAATCAGAGAAATCTCAGAAGCATCTCTCTGCCATCAGAGAGGAACAAGTTAAACGTCATGAAGTCGGGGAAGGCTCCGGGCCACACAATGCCCTGGTGGCAGAGGAAGCTGATGTTCCCCATTTATACAGAAATGACACTTGGGAAAACAAGAGGCTTGAGAGCCAGTGCAACGGTCAAAAGAGCCTTTAAGAAAGTACAGGTAGAGAGTGGGAACCAACATGGAGATGGATCGTGGGAAGGCAGAGGCATCAGCAGCATGTCCCGGGTGAAAGCAAGCTTCTGATGCTCGTCTTCTTTCAGTCAAGTGGGGGACGAAGAACTTGAGCAAGTTTGTGATCTTGGGAAAAGGAAGCTAGAGAAAGCAGGGATGAGAAAGTGTAAGAGGTACACACTCCCCAAGTCCACCCAGCTATGGGGTCAAGGAGCTAGCCTATAACGGTGGGATCAGGGTCCAGCTGGCCTCCAGTCACCCTAGTCAGCTCTTAGGAAGATTTAAGAGACTCCTGCTGCCAAGAGAGTCCTGGGGAGCCAGGGCCCTCAGAAGGATAGTGGATTCTAACTACCCTCACTGAGGTGATCTCAAGTTCACGCAAGTATAGAAAACCACTGTCTACTTCAAGAGAGAGGAAAAGGCAATGGAGTGAGGTGAGAAATTCTGAAGGACTTACACACACACACACACACACACACACACACATACACACACACACACACACACACACACACACACACACACACACACACACACACACACCAGCTCCTCCAAAGCATCCACTCTATCTTAACTGGACTTTAGCACTTGTCCCAACCAGGACACCCTTGTTCTTTATGGAAAGAGGGAAATCCAAGGAAGATCTCGGTGGCTTAGTAGAAGAGACCCTTCAAAGTCCAGTGGTCCACCAGATACCTGCTCAGAGGGAAGGGATGTGTCAGAGGCCCAAAGTCAGGTGAGGAAGAGGCCCTAAGGATGCTCATCCCTGCCAAGGGCTCTCAGAACTTTTTCTTACACATTCTTCTTGAGGAAGGGACCATAAATACACCTAAGCAGCAAGGCACATAGTGGCTTCAGCCAGACTGCCTTTATCCCTGCTCTTAGCCCACGTACCACTTCACTGGGCCCTTACGCCCATCCCATTCTGGATAGGTCAAACTCCCTCAAAGCCTTCCATAAAGCTGCTCCTTCCCCCAAGACAATGTGCATTTATGTAGATAAAAATTTAAAGTTGGTACAGAGCTTGCCTAGCATGCACAAAGGCCCTAAGTTTCATACCTAGCACTGCATAAGCAGAGCTAGTCCAGCACTTAGGAGGTAGAAACTGGGGGGACAGAAGCTCGAGATCATCATACATATTGAGTTCAAGGCCAGCATGGAATACATGAAGCCCTGCCTCATAAATAAATAAATAAATAAATAAATAAATAAATAAATAAATGAAATTTCTCTTAGAAATACTTTTAAAAGAGAAAGGGGATTTGGAAAAAAATGTTCTTTTGCAATAAAAGGGAATAGTAGGAAAATGATGAAAAGTGTGAAGTTGTCTAGACTGGACTCAAAACTGCAAAAATACTGCAGCCATGTTCAGGAGACATACCAGGTTTCTTCTGAGACTGGTGACAGCCTGCTCCGGGTCTCACTCTCCTCGTTTCTGGTGGTTTTTTTGGCAATCCCTGATGTATTTTGGCAGGAAAACACATGGCCCAGATCCCTGCCTTCATGCCCACATGCTATGCTCCTAGAGCAAGCACCTACGTCCTTTTCATAGGGACACCAGTCATGCTGGATAGGGGGCCCACTCTATTCTGATATGATCTCATCTTTTCTTACACTCACAGGGATAATGCTTCAAAACAGGGCCACGTGCTCAGGTTCCCAATGTAAGGACTTTCAGCTCTTTGCTTAGAGTCCACAATCCAGCCCCTAACCAGGGTATAATGCAGTTCTTTGCAATTTACTATAAGTCCTGTAAGCCTAAAATTATTTCAAATTTAAGAAGTTTATTTTTTCAAGATAATAATATGAAGGTCCAAGATGAATCGAGGGAAGGGTGTGCCAGGGAGAAAAGGCGTTGCTGAGAAGGGAGGTCCCTCTTAGAGTTTTAGAGGTCCACCAGCAAGCGTCTTTTGGTAGATATCTGAGAAAGGTGACTTTGCCCAAGTGCTCATGGCCCCAGGACAAACAGAGCCCCCAGACCAATGCCATGCTCATGGCCCCAGGACAAACAGAGCCCCCAGCCCAATGCCATGCTCATGGCCCCAGTACAAACAGAGCCCCCAGACCAATGTCAAGCTCATGACCCCAGTACAAACGGAGCCCCCAGCCTAATGCCACTATCTCGAGGGACTTCCCTTGGAGGGAAGATGCTCATGACCTTGTTGAGAATATGAATATTTTCCCTTCTCAGACAAGCTTGCAGCAGGCTGTACTTGCCCAGCATCTCAATAGATGCTTGCGGTAGTTAATTAGAAGAATGTTGCTAAACAAAGACAGCTAAATAATTGTGTGTTTCACAGAATTTTATTTCTTAACTAGTATCTCTTAAAAATAGCCCACTCCATATGAGAGTTTTTCTTTTATTCAAATCGTGTTTGAGAAATTGTGTGTTTAAACAGCAGTTCTTTCACATACAGGAAGAAGAGGCCATGGGGGTTAGCAGATGCCCCCCAAAGAGGGCAGACAGAAGGCTCCACCAGCCCTGGCTCCATACAGCTCTGACTTCTCAGGGTTGGACACTGAGAATACAGGAATGTGGGTGCCATCTTCCTAGCTAGAAATGTTCTACATTTGGGACATATCAGCAAGCCAATCCAGTGTCATGTCCTGATTCAGTACCCATGTGGGTCCAAAGCCGTGCTGAACACGCTCCAGGAAACACTGCCAGACCTCTTCCATAGCCTTCAGCCTCCTTTGGGCTAGAGACAACTTTTTATCCCCCACATCTTTCATGGAGTAATTCTCCATGCAGCCTGGACCGTCTGGACAACCACAGAAAGGGGAAACAGCAGTGGACAGGATGCCAGGTCATGCCTGCTGCTGGCTGCACCCCTTCACCCACACAGATCCCAGGGGGAAGTAATCAGCCTCTTAGGCTCTCTCAGTCCAGATCTGTAACATGACTAAATTGAGTCAGACACTGGAAATTAACACAGATTTTTAACTACAGCAGCCCAAACCAGAAACTAGTGTGATCTAGAAAGGTTCTAGCTAACCAGGAACAGAACCAGAGGACATTTCAGCCTAAAATGCTCCGTTTGTTTTAATTCCACTTGGGCAACTGTGAGGACCCACTGCCATCTCGTTATGGCACTGTATTCAGAGTTGACTCATCACGGGAGGTTTTCAGTTCCCTCTCATTTCCCTTTGGTTTTATCTCCTTTGCTGTGATGATTTTCACTGACCCCTCACCAGAACCCCCACATCTCCAACATGTGATTTTCACATTTATTCCAACTTGAACATAAGCTCTTTTCCTGGAAGTTGTCCTGTGTGCCAAGCAGATGCCTTTTCTCAATGGGGGAACCACAGAAGGGAAAACGGGCATCCATTCCACGGGCTCTTGAGGAAGACAGGCTTTCTTCTTGATCCCCTGGGTTTTGATGGAGACCAGAGGGTATGAGAGAGGATTCAGACAGAAAGTGTGAACAGCAAGCATGGGGGAAAGAAAGGCAATCCGAGAGATGCCGGAAGAGAGGGGCAGTTAGTGTGAGAGAGGATGCTGGACAGGATACAGATGAAGGGCTGTGAAAACCATTGCTTTCTCCCAGCCAGAACCCACTCAGCCTTACTACCCAAACTGTCCTTGTGGTCTGTCTTTCATATTTCATTCACCTTTTCCCACTCTCAGTCTTCGTCTTTCGAGACACCCAATCTGAGCTCCCCAGGGAGAAGAAATCTAGACTAATCAATGAACCCAGCCTCTGAGCATGGTGATGAGTTCAAGTGGGCTAGAGGCCAATCAGAATGATCTTCAGGACTGCTGGAAACTACCAGTAAGTAATGTCCTTGTTTCTGTTGGAGTCAACCCAAAAGGCCTGCTGAAGCATCGGGGGCAAGATGCTACTCAGGAGGTAGTGCTGAAGTCCAAGGAACTGAATCCTAACAGCATCCTGATGCCACCCATGTATGGAATCAGCATCTCGCTATATTCCACCTACACAGGCCAACAACACATGTACGTATTCACACATGTGTGTCTGTTTGGTTTATCATCACTCAAAATCAAAATAATGCTAACAGACAGCTCAGGTTAGAGAAAAAAAAGCACCCAATGAGATGGTCTCAGTTTCTGGCTCACCCACAGAACAGCTATGTGAGTTGGATGACGCCACTTATCATCCACAGGCCTGCATTTCCTCATCTATGAACTGTATGTAAGGATCTGTGAGCTGAAGTTTATGGAGGCTCAGGCTCTTTCAATCCTGGCAGAATCTGCTGCCTGGTGCTGGATGCAGTGGGAAACTGGGGAAACTGCAGCATCCCAAACAGAGAATGCACACCCAAGAAAACATGGTCCAGATTCTCTAGTCCAGGCCCCACATGGGCTGGACAGGGCATAGACCCCTGGCCAGGAATCCACTGCAGTGTGCTCTCTAGGTAGGTGGAATATCTATGGGCCGGCATCAGAGGAGTAGAAAGTGAAGACTTTCACACCAGAGACTACTGTGCTCACAGAGAGGGGAGTGAAAAGGAAGTCACTTGCTGTGGGATGTTCTGTATGTCAAATGTGTTGTTGATTGGTCAATAAATAAATCATTGATTGGCCCGTGGTCAGGCAAAAAGTATAGGCGGGACAAGGAGGAGAATAAAGCTGGGAAGTGAAAGACTGAGGCAGAGAGACATTGCCAGCCGCCATGATGACAAGCCACATGTGAAGATGCCGGTAAGCCACGAGCCATGTGGCAAGGTATAGATTAATGGAAATGGATTAATTTAAGCTGTAAGAACAGTTAACAAGAAGCCTGTCACGGCCATACAGTTTGTAACCAATATAAGTCTCCGTGTTTACTTGGTCGGGTCTGACGGCTGTGGGACTGGCAGGTGATAGAGATTTGTCCTGACTGTGGGCCAGGCAGGAAAACTCTAGCTACAGTCACTTACACCTCCTGGCCATTTGTGCCTGCTACGCAAATGAATGACCCCACCTTCTCCCTCCAGGAATGGGAGAATTCACTCTGAGTTCTGTGAGCTACTTTGTACTCCCAATGGGAAAGCTGCTATATAGCTATAAGGGGGTGATTAATTTTATCTCTCTAAATGCCTCAGTATCATTTGCCAAAATGATGATTTATTATTTAGACAACCTTTATATTTCCAAGGGGCTTTAACATCATTTATAGTGAATGAAATAAAACTGATGAGGACTTTGAAAACCAGGCATGGCGAAGAGACGTGTGAGAAGCTGGAGTTATTTATCTACAACCAGAGAAGGCAGATGAAGGACATAGCAAGAGCCATCCATTCTATGCAGAGCAGCCCTACAGAAGGGCCATCCTGCCTCCAGACAATTAGGGGAGGAAAAAATGGGACAGTCCACTGGGAGGGAGATATTTTCCTCAGTAGTGTAGCCACTGTTGCGTTCTCTGTGCTCCTGTTAAGTGACCCTAATTAAATTCATTGTTTCATTTAAAAAAAAAAAGACATAAAAGTAGAAATGGAATTAGTTGGGAAAAGGAAAGAAATCAGTAAGAATGGGAGGGTAATGGGGTAACTCTGTGTGTGTGTGTGGTTTTTTTTTGTGTGTGTGTGTTTGTGTGTGTGTGTGTGTGTGTGTGTGTGTGTGTGTGTGTGTACACAGATAATGAAAACTATTGTTATATGCAATTTGTATATACTAAGAAAACATTTCTTTAAGTAATGGGATAGATGACATTGTAGCTAGGCTGACCTAGGCTGGACATGTGGTGGATGATAGAAATCACTGCTTGAACATATATTGGTTCTTAGCACATCTAAAAGCTAATTTCACCTTTTATACAGCACAGGAAGTTGAAGAAACACATCTTCAGGAATGACAGAGGATAACTAAGGGGCAAGCCTGAACTTTCAGAAGGAAAAGCATATTAATACAGCAAACACCCCCTACTATGAGCCAAGCCCTGGTGGGAGCTGGAGACTGGAGTATATTACTGTGTAGAGGAAGCAGATCTGAAGACCCGTGAGTAGAGGAGGAACCTTGCCAATCAGAGTCCCTCCACTTCTTGAAAAACCCCTAGGTCTCTAGGTCATGTTGCATCTGGCACACACAGAAGCACTTGATGGGATGACAGACCAGATGGAGATCTGTGGGCCAGGACAAGTACAAATTGATGGATTCATAGCTGGCACAATTGTGGTACCCAAAGAGGGGCCACCAGAAGCAGCATCTTCCGTGGGATATCACAGGCTCTGCCTTCTTTGGCATCTTTATCAAGGCTTAAATAAAACCATGAAAGCAATGCTTATTCGATCTCAACTACCAGGATACTTGGCCAAAACCAAGCAGCTGAAATGAACAGTTTTGCACGCTTAGGTTCAAAGCCATCCCATCAGAGCTACAGTAGATCTGTGCGCTGGCCATGATGCTGCCAGACTGCACATCAGCAGCCAAGCATCTGGGTATGATGGACACACCATCCCAGTGTCACCAGTGCGCCTTCATTTGAGACAGAGTCTCAACAGGAAGACTTGTCCTGGCCACCTCTTCCTGGTTATGATGGCCCTCAGGCACATGCCAGAATTGTGGCCACCAACGTTGCACCTTTCTAGTCTTGTCTTATATGACAAATTCAATTGATTGTTTGTATAACCTCTGTTTATTGAGTGTAACAAATTGCCCTCAAAATTTAGTGGTTTGAGGCAATAATGTTTTATTATCTCTGAAAATTCTGCAGGTTGGATGGACTCAGCTGGGCAGTTCTCACTTGGGCAACTCAGGAGGTGGCAGTCAGATGTTGGCAGGGCCTGTGATCATCTGAAGCCTTCACTAAGCTCGATGACAACATGGCTCACTCACATGGCTGGCAATGGCTGGACTTGCAGCCAGGATCTCACCTGGGGCTGTCAACTGAAGCATCTACAGTAGCAGTCACTCCATGTGGCGTAGACAGCTTACAGGTGGCAACCAGGTTTCCAGATCACGCTCAAAGCTAGAGTCTCCAGAGATGAAAGTACAAACCAATAGTGAACACGTTCTGACTTTAGAATTCCCGGAACATCAATGCCTTTGCCACACATTACCCATCAGGCCAGTCATTGGGACAGTCCAGTTGCAAAGGGAAGAAAATTGGACTCCACACTGGCTACGTCGAACTGCAGAGAGCATGCTGAATGGGAACATTGCTTTAGCTATCTACAAGGGACCTGACAGACCACGTATTTAACAATGTGGAACAATGATAAGAAAGATTCCAACTGACAAGAGCACCACCATCAGTGTGTCCCCTCCCAGGAACTCTAGACCCAGATCTTTAAAAGTCATTGTACACCAAATACAACCATTTCCCCATCTACCCTTCTGCCCTACACTCTCTTTCCAGGAACTTACTCCCACATCTCCCAACACCTGACCCTCACCTGGCCTTGCCTCTTTCTCATCTCCATGCTGACATTCATGTCAACAGGAATCAACAGCCTTGCCTTATTGGATACACAAGAAGCCACCAGTGCTTAGTCACTTGTAAAAGCCAGGATTCAAAAAGATAGACGTGTGAACCCTTCTGTAAATATTCAACGAAAACTCACAGGGAAATCATATTTGTTTTTATTATCTTGCAAGTCTGCAAAGAGCAGCTGCTCACAAAGCCCACTGTTCCAGATTGCAGTGAGCTGTCCTCTGAGACCTGCAGAAGATGGCAGGGAGACGCTAACCAGAGACCTTCAGCATCTAATAGACAGATCACATTTTAAAGTCCCCCACCTTGGTTCTCCATGTCTCTCCTTGTCACTTTGTCACCTCAGGCATGTCTTTATAATGCCATAGACTTTTGCCATGGACATAGATGCTATCACAGATACCCAACTTAGGGCAGTTAAAAAGTCTTTGTATTTATAGTTTCCTAAGAGAACATCAGCATGGATCCTCATGTGTATGAAACTCAATGAAAGCCATACTAGTTTCCTGAATATCTATTGAGTTCCCTCTCATAAATTGTCGAATATGAATAATAGAAATAATTCTGACTGGGGCCCAGAAGAGTTCTGACATGACCTTGGTCAAGCTGGGCCTTTGTTTCCCCATTTGTAAAATGGGGATGATGATGTTTAGCTTTTAATGCTCTAGTGAGAGGCACACAAGTATTTCCTCTGTTGTAGAGCCCGACAAGACCCACCATGCTCAACAGGCAGGCCTCCTTCCTCCTGCATTTCCAGAACCTAAAGAGACTGCGTGGCCCATTCCAGTAAACAGAAAACTCCAGAGGCCTTTAGAGATGGTAACGAGAGCTGGGCTACCAAGAGGACCTTGATGGCATCAGCTCTGCCACACGTTGATGTCCCCTTCTCTCCCCACCTTTCTCTGTCCTCATCCTCCACTTCTGGGATCTGCCAGGCCGCTCTGCCTGGGGAGGGCTTCTCTCTGAACTGACTCCTTCCCAGGAAGAGACAAGTACATCTCTGCTCCAATCCAAACATTCTTCAGACCAACTTTTCATCCAAAGCAATTGTCTGAGGAGCTACAGGTGCAGAGGGAAGGGGGGGGGGGCTGATCTCAGTGCCTTGGGAGGGAATGGGGAAGGTGAGTGGTCCTAGTTTGGCTGGCTGTGGCTGCTTTCCTGGAGCCTAGATCTGAGGCAAGGGTACAGATGTTGATGGGAAACCGTCAAGAGTACGACCCCTACAGGACTCTTGTTTCTGTCCATCTCCAGCAACCATCTGCTACTCAAACTCCCATGAACCACCCCAGCACTTCTGAGAAGGACACAAACCTCCTGTGAGGTAACTGGCCATAAATTTCTTAAGAGCAAAAGCAGGCTATTTTAAAATTGAAAGGTCTCCGCTGTAACTTAGATCTGTGTCTCTGCTGAATGAGGCAAGATGGAAACAGAAAGCATTTTGGTGAACGCAAGCCTCTCCAAGGAGAGGCTGGAGTGGTCCTGCTCACAAATGGCATAAGATTATACTCTACCACTTTAAATGTCAAATTGAATAAAATCACAGGCATTCCTGGAAAGTGTGCAGGCAACTTCCTAGCCTTAGGGAGCAAACTCCTTTGCAAAGGAAATGAAAGAAAAGTATGTATATATTGCTCAGTGCCCACCACCACTCCACACACCCCATCAACTTAGCTCAGCTCACCACACCAACAATAATTGACCATGGAAACTGGAAGAGACCAGGAACCTGCGTCCTGGGTGTGTAGCGTCTACCCTATATCTGATTGTACCTACTGTGTTGAGTTATTCCTCATGCATAAAAACACAGAGAGCAGCCTGGAGCCTACAGTGTCGTGATAGGGTTTATAGGGACTCATACTGAGTTACGGCTCATTCATAGCAACACAGAGGCAACCTGGAGCCTACAGTGTGGTAACATGGTAGATGAAGACCAGGAGTCACAGATCATAAAGACTGGCTACCGTTCAGAAGGATGAAATCAGAAGTGGGGTGTTTGTCAATTGAGGTACACTTTGTGCCCCAGACAAATCCTCAACTCTGGGAAGAAGGCAGAGAGAATTTAAGGGGGTCCCTCTACTTCATTCCCATCATCCTCAATTTCAACACTGCCTTCTACTTTCTATAATTAGTCAACATTATGGACAACAGTCTAGGTTTTTATAGCCTCTTAGTGTTTAGGGCCAAGCACTGACTTCCTTACTTGCTTTTGCCCATGACTGTGACAAACTAAGGTTAGGAAAAGTATAGTTGAGAAAGACCACTCCCAGGCACACTGACATTAGCATGGGAACTTTCCCCACCCAGGAATCCACAGAGAACAAGACACTATAATCTTCCAACTTCAAACCCGACTTCCACCCTGTGGCACAGAAGTAATCCTCCTTTACACAGGAGAAGATCCACTTCATTACTTTCTCCAGGTCTTCAACCTGCTAGATGAGGGCAATGCCCAGAGCTGACCTTCCAGCCCTGGTTCCCAGGCCTTTGGAAGCAGCCTGGACTGCACCTTCAGCCCTCCTGAGGTTAGTTCTGCAATCCACTCTGAGGACCTCCAGACTTCTCTTGCCTCTGTTATCCCATGAGTCTATCTATCACAGTAAACCTTCTAACAAGCAATCGGATAACCCCAGTCTCTCTGGAACAGCCTGCCCAATGCAAATCTTCCTTCTTTCATAAAGCTCGTCTGATTTCTGTTGTTGTTGTTGTTGCTGTTATTGTTGTTGTTGTTACACAGAAGTGGGAATGGAGGTGCAAATACTCTGAGTCAGGAGGAAGCTTGGAAGTTTCCAGGAAAAGAAGAGGCAGCTGAGGCTGATGGGGACCTACTGCAGGTATCTCTGACAAACATAAATAAATAAACCAAGAACTTGCTGTTAGAGTCACTTGGGTGCTAGTCTTTCTGGCTGCTTGATTTTGCATGGAATAATATTTTGCCTGCAATTAAGGACCCAGACTCCATCCCTGAACTGTAACTTCTAAGCATGTCCTGCCCTATTCACATTAAAGCAGTCAGCTTCTGGTCCAAAGGGACAGTCTTTAAATGTTGGAAGGTAAGGAAGAAAAGGAACGGAGGGAGGGAGAGAGGGAAAGAGAAAAAGAGAGGAAGAGAAAAAGAAGAGAGGGAGGGAAGGATATAGGTGCTTCACATATGTGTGCAATAAATTAATTAATAACAGAGAAATACTAATCAATCCCACAAAAGAAAGTGTACCCAAACAGACCACCCAAGGTCTCCTATCTACAGAGGAAAGATCTGGAACCAACCTTTCTAGAGGAGGCAGCTGGCATTCTGTCCAACATGAAAAGCAATACCTAGGACTGCCAGTCATAGCAGTCAGTAGGAGTATAAACTGAGGCAGTAACCGAATGCCAAAGCAATCTGCAATGAGGCCCACAGGGGATCTGAACTTGGGTCTGTCTGTCTCCCACACTCTGCCAAAGTGTGTGTGTGAGAGAAGAGACATCCTGTTCTCCCCACTGAGGAAGCAGAACACAGAGCCAGGAACACAGGCTGTGACTCCATCACTTACCTTCGACACTTACATAACCTTCCTGTGACTCAATTTCCACCCGCATGTGTGCTGATGAATGGATGTGACACAAGCGTCCGTGGATCAGAGCGGTAGGCTCTGCCGTTCACTCTACTACACTGCTGACTTTTTTTTTTTTCACTTTGGGAAATATTCATAATAAATTGGGAAACAGCAAAATGTCCTGAGGTCAAAGCTGATATATGACCCCATCAAAAAAAGAAAAGAAAAAAAAAAGTCCCTGGCATCAAAATAGCAGAATAAAAATAGCTACATCAAACAGCTGTGCCAACCTTCTCATCGTGTCAGGGGAATATAAATTGGTTTAGCCTTTTTGGAGGGCAGCTGGCAACATCCATCAGACTTTTAAACAAGCCAAGTTTTCCCTTAAACTTTCTATTTTAAAATGATATTGATCACACAGGAAAGTTACAAGACTCAATCTCCCAAATGCCTTCTACCCTGATTCCACTAATTCCCAACATTATTTTTCACATCCATTTGTCCGTTCTTCCTCTTTCCACATACTTTAGCAAATACAATATATCATAATATATACGATTTTTTGCATTATGCATAGTGTATATTACACACACATTTGCTTTCCTTCATGACTCCTCCAAGAGCTGGTTGAGTACATCATGGTCTTTTGCTGACTAATTCTTAAATATTGCTTTCCTAAGAAAAAGAATATTCTCCCATTTGACCACAATGCTATCACCAAATTTGGAGAATTGAATATTTTTGTTATAATTATTTCATCTAATTAGATGCTCTTTTAATTTTAGAAGCTCAGATTCCAAATCTGTCAGTTGTCCAAGTGTGTACTAGAATAAAATTTTCCTAGCTCAAGATCACATATTTATAATGTATTACAGTCACTTGTCATATCACTTTGGTCATCTTTAATCTGGACCATTTCTTGAAAAATATTTTTTTTTTTTTGGTTTTTCAAGACAAGGTTTCTCTGTGTAGTTTTGCGACTTTTCCTGGAACTCACTCTGAAGCCCAGGCTGTCCTCGAACTCACAGAGATCCACCTGCCTCTGCCTCCCGAGTGCTGGGATCAAAGGTGTGCTCCATCACCACCCAGCTAATAATATTTTTTTTTTAAGTTTGACCTGAGTTCGACAAACTGCTAAAAGCATTTCTCTGGTCTTTGCCCTGAAGCATCTCAGCCAGGCACCTGGAATTCCAGTTGTTATGAGGTGGGAGGAGCTTGAGTCTGAATTTCTACCACACTCCCAAGGGAATGCCACACCCTGTTTTCCCAGCACACACTTGTGTGGCAGCCAAGGAAGAACTTTGTGCAAAGTTGACCTAGACCCTTACAAGAAACCTCTTGCTTTCCCTTGGATGAAGCCTGAAGGCCATGGCATCTGGAAGTCAGGATGCGTCAAGCATGCTGAGCTGTACCTCACAAGAACACCCCTCAGACTCTCCGTTGCCAGAAGTCCAAGACAGAGGGAGAACTGTCACTGAAGTGGGCTTCTCTGCCGACTCCGCCTCCCAGATGATCTCTGCTTCAGACAGCGAAACCCTTCAAGAAGGAAGTTTCTGTGCCCTGCCTCTTCTATTGGCACAAACCCACTGTCTCTTCCAAGAAGCTGTCTGGTTACCCTCGCCCACTCCAACATCTCTGCCCTCAAACATCCGGCATGACTAAGCACCAGGCCTCACCACCAGGAGATCACTTGAACCATTGCTTTCCCACACAGCTGCCCCTTCCCTGTGCCACTGTTCCTGCTCTTCCTCACTCCTCTTACCCACAGGCTCCCCCTCATAAGAGGTCTCCTCAATGGTCAGTCCCTGATCTGATCCACCTCCAGGTCTTTCATACTCGGTCACGTGGCTGTCCATCTAATCTCCACAACCAGCTCTCCGAGGTCCCTTGCTGGCCCTGTTTTTGATGGCTGAGTCCCCTGTTCTATCACCATAGAAACACTAGCGTCAGCCTTTGCCTGTGGGATCCTGGGCAATGTGACAGGGACCCAATTCACCCACCAATATTTTACCAGACACCTGTCTATGCCAAGTCCCAGGCTTGATTTGGGGGGGACTCAAAAAATACCAGACACCGGGGACTAGGCAGATGGTTCGGCAGTTAAAGTCTTGCCAGGTGAACAAGAGGAGCAGGGTTCAGATTCCCAGAACCAGTGTAAATGCCAGGTGGGCATGGCAGCTAGCCCAAATGTTCCAGTCTTGGAGGGAGGAGAATGCATTCCTGGAACAAACTGTCTAGAGAGGTGAAGAGCTACCAGCAAGGTCTGAGTTCAACTGACAGACGCTGCTCTCAATGAATAAAGTGGAAAGTAATCAAGATTCTAGACATCTGCCTCGGGCCTCCACCCACCCCCCCAACACACACACACACACACACACACACACACACACACACACACACACACACACACGACCGTAATATATACATATGAAAATAAGAAAGCAAAAATAAATACATAAATTTCAGACAGCAGAGGCTTCTGTCATGCTCAAAGCCAGGAGTGTCACAGCCCCAGCCACATATTTATAAGTGGTGACAAAAGGCCCAGGTAAGCATACAGTCTTTGCTAACACATATTACTTCTGCATCCCTACTACATGTCCCCTCCACTACAATTGCCATGATCACCAAACATCATCCAAGTAACAGCAGACATGGGCGAAGCCTCTTCTTCACTGCTGGTGAGTGTGGAGCCCTGTGTCCATCTTGTGAAACTCAGGAGTTAACCAAGGGTGACACCATGACTCTAGTGCATGGCAAGCCAGAACAGCTGGCAGTGCCCAGGAGGCCAAAAGGCCAAGAGAAAGGTGTTGGTTATCCTGGGGCATCCAATGCCCTGACAAATGGGCCCAGTGGCGAGAGAGTCTGGGGGTGTGCCCCGGGGGCGGGGGTGCTTCAGGTGCAGCATCTGATCTCCCTTCACAGGACACCCTGTGAAGAGAAACCGTGCCTTTCTCCACTAAAAGGAAACCTCTCGAGGGGCAGGGAACATGGCTCAGTCAATGAAGTATCTGCAGCATAAACATGAACAGCCGAGTATAGATCTTTGACATCTACGTAAAGAGCCTGGGGCGGTCACATGCGTCTGTAACTCTTGCACTGCGGGTGGGGATGGGGAGACAGTCAGATGCATGGAGCTCACTGGCCAGCTAGTCTAGGCATTTGGTGAACTCAGGGTTCAGTGAGAGATCCCATCTCAAAAATATAAAGTGGGGAGTTATAATGAGAGGTTCCCAATGTCAAGCCCCAGCTTCCACACATACCTTCACACAACTGCATGCACACCTGCACACACACATACACACCACACAAAGAAAGAAGGAAGGAAGGAAGGGAGGGAGGGAGAGAGGGAGGGAGGGAGGGAGGAGGGAGGGAAGGGAGGGAGGGAGGGAAGGAAGGAAGGAAGGAAGGAAGGAAGGAAGGAAGGAAGGAAGGAAGGAAGAAAGGAAGGAAGGAAGGAAGGAAGACAAGCCCCAAATCAAAACCAGCTGAAATAGAAAGGCCCTGGTGAAGAAATCTATGGAGCTCTCCAGCCTCCTCCTGCACCCACCACCATGCAGGTGGAGTTACCCTGCAGTGTGCCTGTTTCACACACCCAGGAATACAGTAGAGAAAAGGTTGAAACTGGGGGTGACACGTGACACAGGGGCATAAGCAGAGAAATACAATCCCAGGTAATCTGCACTGTGGACTCCTGCTGAGCATCACACACTCCCATGACAGAAGCCCACTTCTTAAGTCCTGACTGTCCTCCTCAACCTGGGTATGTACGTCTTCCCCAATAACTGACAGCCCATCCCAAACTCACTCCTAGGAATGAAACCCAGAAGGTATAGTACATAGTCTATAGAGACAACTTATAGTCTCCTAAGTCCATGGAGCAATGGTACTCCACATACAGTGGGTGGGTGGAGTCATTCTGATGCCTCCAAAAACAGTCATCCATGTGGAAAAGGTACCCATGATGGACATCTGAACTAAAGAGCGTGAGCAAAAGATCTGAACATCTATCTCACCAAATAATGTCTATGAATAGAGATAAGCACACAACAACCCCATCACCAGCCACTAGGCAAATGAGACTGGAAACCAACAATGTCACACCATCACACACCCACCCGAGTGACTACATTTCAAAAGATTGACAATAGTAATTGTTTGGGGGGATGAGGAGCAACAGGAGTCTCACACACTGCTGGTGTGTGCACAATGGCACAGTCACTGTGGGACACAGATTGACAGTCTCTTACAAAGTTAAACATACATTTGCCATAGTATTCAACATTTCTACTTTCCAGTATTTATGCAAGAGAAATGAACACATAGTTTCCATTCTGTATCTCATAGGCATGTACTTGTTCATGGCAGCTTTACTGAAAAGCAGCTAAAAACCAGGAACTAGAAACAAATATCTCTCCACCGACAAGTAGATGAAGCAGTTAGATACATGTCTTCAATGGAATAGTACTCAGCAATACAAAGGATTGATGCAGCAACATAAAAGAATCTCAGATATATTTGCTAAGTGAAAAAAGCCAAACAAAACCAAAAGAGTACCATGTTATATGAGTTTCTGGAAAAAACAGAACAACAGAGTGAGAAACCAGATCAGTGGTTGACAGAGGCCAATAATGAAGAAGAGAAAATGATAATAACAAAACTGAGTGGCTGTGGGCATGTCCTATCCAGTGTTTATATGGTGGTGACACGTCAACCGTGGAATGGCACAGTGAAAACTTCACTGCCTGTGAATCACACCTGAAGAAAGCTTCTATTTTCAAAGGCTAGACCTGGACTCAAGAAACTATTTTCACATCCTTAGTATCAGGACTGACATTCAGCATGTACATGCCCGTGTGATCAAGTGTGTTAAAACACAGGACCACTTGCACCTAGCCATCAGTTCCCACTGCCTGAGCCTCTGAGTTAGCCCCATGGTCCAGCTCTTCTCTGGGCCCTGGTACCTCTCAGATAGCTAAAGGGCTAATATCTGTTCAACAGAAACCTTCTGAGCCAGTTAGACTTGGCTCCACACCAAGTGATAGGAAAAGAAATGGTTTATAGCCCACTCTAACTCAGTTGAAGACAGGCTAAGCTACCCTCAGGCCCACTTCATTAGACAGTACATTCTCTGTGGGGAAGGAGCAGGATTCTCCACTGGGAAGAAAAGTAAAAACAGCTTGAGTTTCAGAATGGTTCTTGGCCTGCCAAAGGCCTCAGTGTGAAAATCGGTGTCCTGGCTATCTGTGGCATTAGCATTTCACAGCATGGAACACAAGAAAAACAGAGCTTTGAGGGATCAGAAGGGATGGGAAAAAATCAATCAGAACAAGGCTGAGGAACACTGGTTTATGTGCAAGAATCACAGAATAAAAAGTGATGCACAGTCCCAGCCCAGACGGTATTCCCACTGGGGGCATCCACTTAGGCAACGGTCACCACTGCCCACATGGTGAGATGGGCAACAGGAAGCTCAGTGTGATGTGAAAGAATTACAGCCACACAGGTTCACAAGACCCTCCCTCACAGGCTATCCCTCCAGAGAAAGCCAGCTCCTCTCTCTCTTAGTTAAGCAGGGACATGAGTTTATCTGGTCTTGTGGTTAGTGTCATCAACTTGACAGGATCCAGAATCCTAAAGGATGGACCTCTTGGCATGCCCAAGTGGGGACTATCTTGATTACATTCATTGGGGTGGGAAGACTCATCCACAGTAGGTGGGACCATTCCTGGCTGGGATGCTAGACATATAAATAAGGTAAGTGAGCTGAGCAGCTGTATGTATACACTGCTCTCTACTTCTGAGGACATGTGACCAGATGTTTCAGGCTTCTGCCACATTGACTTCCACCTCATGATGGACTGTATCTTGAACTCTGAGCTAAAATAAACCATTGCTTCCTGATACTGCTTTTGTAAGGCAAGTATTTTGTCACAGCAACAGAAAAGTAGCTGAGATGCAGGGCATCAGCGCCTTCACTAACTGAGGACTATGCATGAATGAAGAAGGCTTCAACCAGGCCAGCACACTGGTGTCCACAGGGGGACTAAAGGAAGCCCAGGCTGTCACCTCCCCTCCCCAGCATTGTATCTCTCTGTCCTTGTCTGGAGCCTGTGGTGGCAGAGGCACACACAGCATATCCGGTCGTTGTTTCAGTGGGTGTTAAGTAATGAAGACAACTTCCAAATGAGAAGAAATTAAGCGCTGGAGCTGAGTCCCCGCTTTGTCAAGCTCAGCCGAGCCAGCGCCTCCTCGGAACGCTTGCTTTGTGCCTGATACATTATGACAAAGCCGTAATTGTTCTTTCAGTCTTTCCCCGATATTTCATAACAACATGAAGTGGGAGTCGCAAAGGTCAGTCGCGCTGTAGAGCGAGCGTTGTTCTTATTGTCCTTTTCTGAATAGTGGCTTCCATTTGCCAGGCTGCTCCATGCCCATGAGCCTCGGCAGCCAGGCCTGCTGGTGTTTGAAAGATGCTGCACCACCTACTCAGGGCAGAATATGCTAATTTGCTGAGTGGTCTTGTACCACTGTCTAGCCACATCATCTGCATAAATACAGACACGTACAAGCACGTGAGTACATGCACAGGAATGTACATACCCACAGACAGACACACACAGGCACATGTATATATGCATAGACATACATACACACATTCTCTCTCTCTCTCTCTCTCTCTCTCTCTCTCTCTCTCTCTCTCTCTCCTCCCAAACAACCCACTCCAAAACCAGGAATGGAAATAATAGCAACTGCCAGGTCCACAGGAACCACGAAACAGATACATCTCTCTTATTCCTGGGACAACACTCTTGTCTGGTAGGTAGTAAAGAAATCCTAAGACTTTCAGTGAAGAGCATCTCAGACTTAGGCTAAAACCTGACTCTGGGAGATGGGGTGATGAATTAGTGGGTAAAAGTGCCTGCTGTGCAAGTGTGGGGACCTGAGTTCAAATCCCCAGCACTCATGTAAAAATCCTAGCATGGCTGCGAGTACCAACTTCAACCTCAGTGCTTGGGGGCTGGGAACAAAAACAGAAGAGTTGTTGGGGCAGACTAGCCACCAGCCTAGCTGCAGGGTCAGTGAGAGACCCCTGTCTCAAGGGAATGAGGTAGAGAATGATAGAGCAGAGCAGCCAACATCCTCCTCTGACCTCCTCCATACGCTCACAGGTTCATGTGCCTGCACAACACAGACACACCTATCACACACAATACCACATACACACATTCTACTTGGAATTTATTCTGATAGTACTCCATAGTTGGCAGTGGAGGCTTACCATCTGTAAGAACTTCGTAGCCACATCCAAAGCCCAAGGAGACTCCCTCCGGCATGTTTCAGGTATACACACCTCTTGAGCCTCCGCTGACAGATCTGTATAATGGACTCAATTCCTGTCAACCCATTGACAGGATTCTCTTACTGTAGACATACCTTAGAGAACAGATTTTGGGAACCAGTGGATTATCTGGGTGTATCTGGATGGGCAAGTTTTATAGGACTCTGCATGTGCAAATAAGGTTGGGGGTGAAGCCTGAGATGCTCTGGGGAGATGTACCTGGAGTCTGGGCAGGGCTCTGTTTGAGGAACTTGGGTACCACAAAAGAGAGCAGAAGAGCCCTGGCAGGCTGTGTCAGAGAGCAGCTTTGTGCCTGACCCCTGGGGCATCATGGTTGCTAAGGAATCTTTGAGATGCGAATAAATTGGTAAATACTGTCCACAAGATCCCAAAACAAGGAGAGGAGGGGATGCTCTCAACTAGTCAGGTGAGTGAAAGCAAAAGTACTTTCTCCCGATTGGGAAAGAAACCCACTGGTTTTCATGTGGAGAAGCAGCATTGTGCTACTGTGTTTTCAAAAAGAAAAAAAAAAAAAAACTTCTTTTCCACTTGGCTGGGAGTAGAGGAAATTTGGAACCAGGAGCAGGAGCCTGGAAAGTACAAAGATTCTCCCCTGATCGGCTCTAGGCAGATTTTAAATACTCTTGTTTTTCCATTGAGAAAGTACCATTTAAGTAAGGCATGAAAGACGTGGTCTGGACTGTGTGTAAGAGCACTTTTCTGTGCAAGCATGAGGACCTGAGCTCAAGTCTCCAGGATCCGCCGCATGTTTTAAAGGGCACGGCTATGTGTGTAAAGACAGAAGGATCGCTGAAGCTCACCAGCCACCAACCTTGCTCCAGGATCAGTAGGGGATCCTGTCTCAGTGGAATAAGGTGGATCATTAACAGAGCAAGAGAACACCCAAGATCTTTAGCTGGCCTCTGTGCTACAGAGGTGCACACAGCTGCCACCACACATGCATGTACACACACACACACACACACACACACACACACACACACACACACACACAGATGTGTTCTGCTAAGGACACTAAAGGCTTGCCATGTTGTACAAGTTTCAAAACCTAGAGAGAAGAGTTTAAAAAATATGTTGAAAACTATGACTCACTACTCTGCTGGTGGGAACTGGGTGTAACTAAGCCATGATTGTCAGTGGCTGGAAAGAGGAGAAATGACCATCTCAGTGATCTATGTGTGTGTTTCCTTCATCTTGCTTTCCACTGAGCACTCAACTTCCATGGGAGGTTAAGTTTAGGTGCACCTGTGTCTGCACTGGGACCCAGAGTGCTGCAGCAGGAAGAGAGTCGTGGCTCCTCCCCAAGGCTTTTACAAACAGCTCTACAGTAATGTGGTGGTATTTTACTTGTACTGAAATGTGATTTTAATTGTATGTTAATAAATAAAGTCGTCTGGGGGTCAGAGCTATTAGAGCCATAGCAAGTGCGTGGCGGCGGTGGCGCACGCCTTTAAGGACCTGGAGGGCAGTACATTCAGGCAGTGACGAGGCAGTCACATGTTTGGGTTTACAACCAATGAGAAGGCAGAACAGTTAGAGTATATAAAGACATACACACAGGAAGTAGGCCCTTTTTTTTCGGAGAGCTCTCTTGGCTGAAGAGGATCCCTGAATCAGGAAGGGTGAGGCTCTTAGCTCTGACCTCTTGGCTTTCTTCTCTGAATCTGCTCTGTGTTTCTTATTTAATAAGACCGTTGGTTACATCTACACAGTAAGGACACTCTTCCCTTAGAGTCAAGGGGGGATCGGTCACCAGAGTCTTAAAACCGCTTTGCCATTAGCCCAGTGCCAATGCGCTCTACCCACTCACTGCTGAGTTTGATCAGTGTCCAGGAACAGAGAGAGCATCCTCACCAAGATAGACACTGCCTGCCCAGCTGCCTCCAGCCTTGCACTCCTGGGTGTTTACGTTTCTATCACTTTCTACCTCCTTAGCTTTTGCAACATAGCCAACCAGGCTATCTCAGCCCTAGCCAACACTTTCTGGACTCCACAGTACATATCCCTTCTCTTAGTGTGCATATGATGGCTCTTGCTCCATTATCCAGTCACCCAGGAACACAGGATGAGTGTGGCAAATGGCTGCCAGTCTTACACTCATTTCTGCTTCTACTAGTAACTGTATGCTGACATTTTTGTGAGGAACCTGCCCTTTTGTGCCTCAAGCCAAGCAGCTGAGGTGAATCCAGAGCTAATTGCCCTACCGTGACTCGCTCTAGGTCATGTGGCCTAAGCCTGGCCAGTGACAGTGTTTCATCCTCCTGTAACAAAGCCTGGTTCACTGAGAGACTTGGGCCCTCATGGAAGCCGACGGGACAAAAAATCAGGGGGTGTTTCGCAGATCTTCTAGGGGCAGGAGGTTACGAATCTATATTTCTGTTGATAGTTCAAGAGGCCAAGAGTTTGAGAGTGCCAACAGCCACATGACCATCACAAGGGACAGCAGCCAAAGGATGGCGTCAACAAAAAATGACTGCAATTTTTCTCTGTTAGCTCCACTATATCCACTCCACACTTTTCTATGTCTTAGACGATCAACCTCCATGGACTAAATCAACCAGACTCCAATATCCTCTGCCCTAGTGTGCGTGTGTGCCTGTGTGTGTGTGTGTATGTGTGCGTGTATGTGTGTGTAAGGCAGAGAACATTAGGTGTCTTACTAAACTGCTCTCCTCTTTAATCTTTGAGACGAAGATGAGGTCTCTCACTGAACCTGGAGTTCACTGATTGGCTGTACTAGCTAGCCAGGAGGACCCACGTATCCATCTATCTCCACCTCTCCAGCTCTGGGGTACAGATGTGTGCTGCTGCGGCTGTCTCTTACACAGTGCTGGGTTTCTGAACTCAGGTCCTTGCGCTGTGCAGTGAGCACTTTACCAAGTGAGGCATCTGCCCATACTTCTCCTGCCTTCTTGTCCACTGATCAGAATGAGGGGCTGGTAGAGACGGGGTGGAGAAAGAATGGAAAGAAGACAGCCCGAGACCCTCTCGGAGCAGTCTGGGCAACAGCTACATTCCTAGCTGGTCTGGCCGTTCTCAGGAGTTCCTTCCATGGAACACTCTGGTCAGGTCCCAAGAGCCCTGGGGTACACAATGACCTGCCACTGCTGTGATCTGGCTCCGCCCCATCCTCCCTGGGTCCCTGTACTCTCTGCCTATCTCTGTAAAGAGCTTCCTAAGTTGACCCTTTGACACTACTGTCTGTTTAATGTCAGGACTCTGGCTTATAAAGTCAAGAGCCAAGGAATAAAGGCAGCCTGGGTCCAGAGAGCATGTTGTCCCTGAGAACAGTCATGACTTCAATCTCAAATGATCTAGCAATGACAAGTGTCCCTGTTTGTTTTTCTGCAGCCTGAGTGGAGCATCTGTCACTACAAAGAAAACATACAGCTGATAGGTAAAGCCTAAAGCCTTTGGTGGGAAAATCTGGATGGCCACCTTCATGAGAAAGGGGATTGGAACAGCCTGGACCTCTCACTGTACCCACCCCCACCCCTGACAACATCCTGCCCCCCCTCCAAGAAAACTCATTCCCCCAACGCACATGGCCTGTCTCTATCTCACACATAAAGAGGCTTCCCCCACCTCTCTCTCTCTCTCTCTCTCTCTCTCTCTCTCTCTCTCTCTCTCTCTCTCTCTCTCTCACACACACACACACACACACACACACACACACACACACACACACACAGTCGTTCTCTCTTTCACACACACACAGTCTCTCTCTCACACTCACAGTCTCTCTCACACGCACAGTCTCTCTCTCTCTCTCTCTCTCTCTCTCTCTCTCTCTCTCTCTCTCTCTCTCAACCTGTTTCTCTTATCTCACTCTCACATATTCTCTCACACATATGAACACATACTATCTCTGTCTCTCTGACTCTCTCTTTCTCTCTCAACTTTCCTATCTCACATGCACCTATACTGCCTATACTTTTTATTCTCTCTATATATATATCTCTATCTCTCTCTCTCTCTCTCTCTCTCTCTCTCTCTCTCTCTCTCTCTCACACACACACACACACACACACACACACACACACACTCCTTCCTCAACGCTTTCTGGTTTGAAGCATGTCCCTCTCCTCGTCTCCCGGTGACAGGTGTGGAACTATCCCCACATCCCCTGCATCCCTCCAGTGTCCTCTAAGAAGCAGTCTGTAGTTTTCGAGCCTCTGTCTCCCCCAGCAGTCCGCTGTTCAGTGAGCTCCTGGAAGGGAAGGCTGTGTTCTCGATCTCCGTATGTTTGGTTCTCAGTACAGTGTTTCTCACACTGATGCTCAACAGATGTGCTCTGGGCAAACATTGATGAGTCTGGTGACTGCTGGACCGACGCTTGCCCTGCATCTCACCCCCAAGTTGCCCCTTATAGAATATGGACTCTCCAATCTGGGATGGCTCAGCTCTTATGTGATGCTCAGAGGACAGTCTGCTTCACCTACCACGCAAAGCAGCCTCTTCCACGTTGGTTCAGCTGGACCAGACAGAATTCCAGTCAAATCAAAGCTTATCTCCCATGCATAGCATGCCTGCTTGTTATGGCTGCCCTTCAAACAGAAAGAAAGAGGGCCTCCTGCCTCCAACCTTAAGCTGACCAAGCCTGCCCCCAGTACTCACAATCACATCCTATCTGTCCCCTTTATCTCTGTCCTGAAATTATGCTGTGTGCTGTTCATCTTCCTGGTGACCGACTGTGCCCCAGTAGCCTGGAGATGGAACACCCTCATTCTGCCCAATGCCAGGTACACCATGGGAGGTTAGCAGATTGTTGTTAAATGTTGCATGAATGAAACACAGTAACTCCCCGACCACCCCAGCCTTCTCCTGCATCTCTCTCTAATTTTCTCTACCATTTTTCTTCTAGGGCTTCTAAGAAATTCCATTTACCAATTGTCACACAAGTCAATTCAAACTCAGCGTTTTTTAAGCAATGGTGACAATCATTTCATTCCTGAACCTGAAATTCACACGAAGCTCATGAAGCAGGTCTGTCCCTCTCCACTCAGGGAAAGCAGTGGTGGCCCAAAAGATGGAGGGGCTGCCATCTGAAGACTCATTTGTATCTAGCATCTGCAGCTGGTCACGGGCAGGACCCTAAGCCGGGGGTGTGCCTAGGACATCCCTGTGACTTCTCCCTGCCACCTAGGTTTCCTTACAACATGGCAGATGAGATGTGTGTGTGTGTGAGAGAGAGGGGGGGAGGAGAGAGGGAGGGAGAGAGAGCTCTTTATGATCTTTTATGACCACAGCAGATGAATACAATATTCATGATTCAGTTTTAAACATTCGGTTGGCCTTTTCTTTCTTTCTCTTCATGAAACCAACTCTCATTATTTACCCACCTATGTGGCTTACACTACAGCTATGAAGATAGCTGAGAGACAGTGCCTCCATCCTCAAGGCTTCATAGAGCTGTGTGGGATGGGCAGAGGGAGGCAGAGGGGGCTGCAACAGGACCCTGGGGCAAGGGATACTTTCAAGGAGAGGGGTCCACCAGGGTGAATCCAGAAGAACAGCTTAGGTTTAGCCTGGAAGAGATCAGTGAGGAACTCAACAAACACTCTGAAGCCCCAGAGGCACACCCCAGCACGGGGTCAGATGATCTCTCAGTGTGTGCGGTGGGGGAAGAGCAGCAGGTATTCAAAGCCTGTAATGCCTGTGTATCCATGTGAGCCTGCCTGTATGGGAGCTGGAGAGGGCAGTACTGGGGGACAGTGGGTGGTAAGGAAAGGAAGAGTCTGGATGGTGAAGAGTCTTTCTTGGGTCCTGAAAGCACCAGGGAACCAACAAGGGACTCACACATGTGGCATGACTATGTTGACACCAATTAGCAAGTCATGGTCTGAGACACCCAGAGTATGTTCTCAGCAGTGACCTCTTGGTACTTCCTACAAACTTAATGAATTTTCTGGTGATGCTGACACCCCATTCTTTTCCTCCAAGCTTACTGATTACCCCTGTCTCTGTAGTGCACTCATCCTCAGAGATGGAGAAACCCTGGAGGGGCTTCTAGTCCTGTGGCCAGAAGAGCAGACAGCCTAGTTCAGGAGCAGAAACAGGTTCAAGAGCACCTGGAACGAGGCCCCTCCCCTCTCCCCCAGCTCCCCTCCCAGCTCCGGCCTCCCTCAGCGTCAGTGAGAGGGACAAAGGCCAAGGCCTTATGCTGATGTGCTGGAGAAACGCAGAGGGGAAGCTAAGAACAATTAACTGCAGCGCCCAGCTGTGGCTCTCAGATAAGGCAGCCTCTCTGCTGCCACTGCCCATCTTCCTGCTGGTCCTGTTCGCAGCCATGACCCTCAGAGGACAAGCCACTGCCCAGAGAGTGAGATGCTGAGGGATTCCCACATCCAGAGCTGAGGTTCTCCGTCCAGTGCCTCCCTTTGAAGTCTGCAGCTCGCCAGCGGAAAGGGAGTGGTTGGGCAGTCAGGGAACCGCAAGGCCTAGGCTAAGACAGGTAGGGCAGGGCCCTCGGGAAGAAACAGGGGCACCCATCTACCTCAGGCCCTGCTTTTGTTGGTGAGACCGTGGACAGAGCCCCAGGAAACCTGCACAGTGCCCCCGCCCCCCGCCGCCGCCGCCACACACACACCACCACCACCACCACCACCACCACCACCCCTGACTACTGGATTCCACGCTGCCTTTGAGCTCCTGAACTCAACGAAGACAAGACCCAGAGGACCTGTGGCAAAAGAAACCAATCTGTGACCCCAGGGGTAAGGTGAGGTTCTTGGAAAGAGCATGCAAACGGGAGACATAAACTCTGAGGTTGTTCTCCAGCCTACAGAACAGCTGGGGCTGCTCTCCACATCGAGAAGAGACCCAATAGCAGACACAGAAAGAGTGGCCATCCGGAACCTTAAATGGCATCGGGCAGGACAAGGGGCCAAAGGTTCATGGTTTTGAAGTAAAAGCTCCCGATTTTAATCCACACAAAAGCAATGATAAGTAGAAAGGGTGCCACGTTGAGAATTTAGCAAATCAGTTGGGCTCTTAGCTGAAGGCAGTTAACCTGTGCAGGCCTTAGCTCCCTCACCTGTACCCCAGAACAGACGCCCAGATGCTGAGGGCATATACATCCACACATGTGTTCTGTGTTCTGTGAGTGGGTGCAAGCACAGTCCAGTTCTGCCTCTAGCACCACCAGGCTGGGTGGCTCCAGGACAGTCTGTCTCCTGCCTAAATCTTGTCTCTTCTTCTGTCTCCATTGTGTGGAGACCACAGAGGAGGCGCACCTGCCGCACGCTCTCTCGAGCTTTAGTAACCCCTTAAGCAACCGATGGAGTGTGTCTGTCTTTCCAGTGCAGAGACCTTGGAAGCTAGTGTTAAGGACCCTGCTCTCCTCTGCTTGCCCACGCCCCTCCTGACCACCCACCTCTGCCCATTTCTCTGCTCATTATCACCTCCACCAGGGGACAGAGAAGCAGAGCAAAGAGGTTAAATTCAAATCAGTCATTTTGTCACTTGCTGCCAGAAAGCAGGAGGGGAGAGATGAGAGACACAAGGCCTCAGGTGCAATCTGTGGGCAGAAATGAGTCCTGGTAATTCTCGGGAAATCTCCTAGATGTTTTCACATTGGCCCAGTTCTGCCACAGAGAACGCTGGGGGAGCCTTCTACCAGCGGCCTCCTTAAGCAGTTGTTAATGGTGTTGTCTGCAGCTGCAGAGATTTCACCTGACCTGGGGAAACATCTGTGCGGGCGACAGAGAGAGAAGCAGGGCCTGCTCCTCCATCCCTTCTGTCCCCTTTAGCGAGTATGCCACCCTGTTGCTCGAGTCACCAGCAGGGTCATTAGAGTCTAGTGAAGGTCCCCTGGTCGTCAGCTGAGGGCATCTTTCCCTAACACTCCCATCCACACTTGCTAGAAAGTAAGAGAACAGCTGAAGAAGGTGCTCGGGGTGGGAGTGGACCGCTACGGCAGAATGAGATGTGCCCGTGAGGGTGAATGCATGGCCAACCTGATTAGATTTGCTAAGGGGTTGATGAGACAATGGAGTGTGTCTGCTTCTCCAGAGAATATTAACTGATGGGGGAGCATCCACCCTGACTGTGGGTGGTGCTCTGGGCTGAGGGCACTGACCTGGGGAAAGGAGGGGAGAGAGGAGAGGACAAGGCTAGCCCTCCTCAGAGCATCCTCTCCCTCCATCATGATATGGACCCCTCCACAAGCCTCCCTTCCCCTGAAGGTGAATGAGTCCTCCAAAACCATGAGAAAAATAAGTGTTTCCTGCTTTACATCATCTGTGTCAGCTGTTTTTGTCACAGCATCACAGAAAGTAACAACAGACCCATTTGCTGGGCTGAGATGGAGATGAAAACTCACTAAAGAAATCAGAGACAAACACATCTAAGGTACCTGAGAGGCACCTGGCAGATCATTCCCCCATGGTGCCGGTGGGGACCATGACACCATATTGCCTGCACTGCCTAAACTTGCAGCTGAGGTTCCTTGAGGATAGGGTCCCTATGGGAGTGCTGGGCCAAGGCCCTTCTTGACCCTGACCAAGTTCCTTTTCCTTATTAGTCTAGGATACCCAGACACAGAATTCTCAAATGCCTGTGAGGATCCATGGATCCTAGGATTTTGTTTGAAGTTATCAATCTGCCTACCACTGCTTCAGCTGAGGCCAGCTCTGTGTTTCTGCTCTTCTCTCTACATGGCCCTCCCTCAGTCTGACTCAACATTGAAGAAACCAAGGCATGAGGAAGGGGAGTGAGATCATGCATCTGACTGATTCCTCAGCCTTGGTTTCAACGGAAAGTAGATTTCCATACACAAAGGACCCATTCACTGTCCTCTAGGCCTCCCTGGAAGATGTGTCCTTTACAATTTAACCTTCAGAGATGTGACCAACAACTCAGCAAGATGATCCCAAACATCAGGGGTTTGGATGGTGCAGAAGTCCCCGAGCCAGCCTCTCAGTGCCCCTTTCAGTGCAGTTGAACAGGAAGCCAAAGGCCCCACCTAGGACTGCAATTGAAGCGGAATCTGCAGACAGAGGGAGGCATTTCACATGCAAAATTTTTCTTTTAAATATGAAATCTCTCCCAAGGCATTACTTTATTATTATAGTAATTTCCTCAGAAGGGCAGACATCCAATGCTCTGTTTCTCCACCATCTTTGGAGACAGGAAAATTTAATAGAAATATTCAGGTTCCTTAAGTGGCTAGTGCAGAAGAGGGAGAGATAAAAGGAGTTTCTCCAAGGATATCGACTCCTGGAATCCAGGTGAGAGGTGTGCTCCAGACGGTCATGTGGTGACAGGTAAGGGCCTGGGCCATCTCCTTTGAGACACTGGTCTCTGTGTGTCCAGAGGAGAGGCACAGGGGAGCTTTGTGGGGGCTAGTTCTTTATCTTCAGTGTTGAATCATGTCACTCATCTCTTCTCTTCTGTGGAAACCTGGAATCCCCACTGGTCAGTGAAGACCCCAACAGCCACTGGCTGAGCTGGCACCAAGCTTGTCCCACCCATGAAGGCAGGCTGAACCTCCTACATGCACACTCTATGCTCTGAGGTGGAGTGAGGCAGTGTGGGTAAGAGTACAGACCCTACAACCTGACTGCCTCGCTCAACCACTTACCAGGCACGTATCTTTATTGAATTGTGTCTCAGGCTTCTCATCTATAAAATGGGACAGGTCTTGATAGTAAAAATAAGACCTATTTGGTAGGGTTGGTAAAAACTGAGGGAGGGGTTGGGGGGTATCAGAATACTTCTCACCAGCAGTTTCGAAATCTACTGGCATCGGGCTGCCTGTCTCTCAACCACCGAGCATTTTGCTAAAACTGCAGATACCCAAGCCATTCCAACTCAGTCAGTGCAGACTGAAGTAAAATCTGCCCAAATTTTAGATTGCACTCTGATGTGGACCTGCGTTTTCAGGAGGCATGTGCACCGGCATCTTCTAGGAAACCTACACAAAGTCCAAATGTTCAGAACTCATCCAAACCTTCTGAACTTGGAGCCAAGAACTTTCAGGAAGTTGCTCGGGCATACACAGGCTTCCAGACATCTTAGAAGCCCTGCCTGCAATGGCTGTGCCTCTTGGGAGTTTCAAAAATTGTCTCTCTTTCCCATGCTAGAATAACATGATTTTCTTGAGTCTTCATGCTGCAGAGAACTCTTTCAGACTAGCTATAGATGGCTTTTTTCAACTTCATATACAAGTGTCTTTTTAATCTCAGTAGTATCTCTTTTTAACACAGTACAGAATATGTTCTCAGAATGGATACCACTGGTCCCAGCATCTAAGGCTGGAGTGGGTAGGCCTGAAATCTACTGGATAGTGCAGGGCACTGAAGCCAGGTGGTCTGGGTGACAGTCTCCAAGTGACAGAGTTAGGGACAAAAAGCCAGAGGCCATGCTCTGGCTTCATGGGTCCTGACTAGGATGAAAAGGCAGAGGCTGGGAGAAGCAAGGGTTTGTCAGGGTCCAGAAGCCCAGAGGGTGTCAGCAGCTTTTCCCCATCTATCTCACTCCCCTCTGAAAGCCAAGGCAGGAAGCCCAGCAAGCCTTTGCCCTGGGCTGCTTGTATCCTCCCCCACCTCACAGAGCACACTGGCTGCAGGGAGACAGGCAGGAGGGAGGAGGGAGGAGGGAGGAGGGAGGAGGGAGGGATGGCTCTCCTTCAGTCTGCTTTTCCCACAGAAGGGCCAACCAGCTTCCTGCCTGGTGGCATGTAAATGAGAACCCCTCCACCCCCACCCAGTCCATGCCCCCCTGTTAGACAAGGTGGAGAAGAGCCTGGAACACACTAGCTATTTCCCCCTCCCTCCCTCCCTCCCTCCCTTCTTTCTCTCCTGCCTTCCTTCCTTCACCCAGCCATAGGTCACATAAGGACCTGCCTTCCTTGGCCCACATCTCCCCATCTGGACCACACATGACAGACGCGGCTCTTTTGCGCCTGCCCCAGCTTAAACTGAGAACCTGCCCGAAATCCAGCCCAGAGCTCCCAGGAAGAAGACAGACACACAAGTGGCTGAGATCACCAAGAACACTGCCTTCCCCCGGAGCAGAGTTTGGGGAGGGCCTGCGGTCTGGGTAGGCAGCTCATTGATCCACTCCTCTGAGAATTATTCTGTACTCATCACAAACCAAATGAGGCTGGCCCCAACCCAGGCAGGCAGGCAGGCAGGCGGGAAGGCGGCTCTGTGTGTGGAGAGGAGAAAAGGAACCTGCCCGTTGTCATTGGAGAAAAAGAGGAAGCGAATGGTGTGTTCTACCCCTGCACGCTTAGCAGGGACAAGGCGCCGCTTGAATATTCTGCTGAATGTGGTATTTCTTTTAACCCTTACAGAGATTTTCAAACCACAGAATAAGGCTTTCCTGTCAAGCAACTGGTAAAGTCCCCCCAACCCTACACCGAGAGGAGGCCACAGCTCTGAAGTGGCTCCTGCCACCAGGCCTGGGTGACACAGCCCTGTACACCAGGCTGAACGGACACAATGGCACCCGTGCGTAGCTCCATCGCGAAGGCAAAGGGGCTAGTGGGGGGGGGGGTGTTTGGGGAGGAATGTGTCCTGGTGCCCGACTTGTTCCATACACTGCTTTGCAAACTATTTCACCTATATATACGTCCCCTCCATCTATTGAGACTCAAAGCCAAGAGCAGACTTCCTAAAGTGGACATCCATCTGAGACCGAATCCTCGACCCTGCAGAGACGCTAAGAGTGGTAGACCTGAGCAGCCCCAGACCGACGTGTCGCCAGCCACCCCAGCCCACACAGTCCTGTAGGCCACCCCGCCTTGCAGTTGCTCTCGCCTGGCTTTGTTGCGGGGTTGTTATCTATCCCTTTCTATTTCAACTGCTTCTGCACGTGTCTCCCGATGAGTCAACCTCAGGCCCACGCTGGGGCGCTGACCACACTCCATGCCAGTCTAAACCCTGCACAATCCAAAAGTCACACCACACACACACACACACACACACACACACACACACACACACACACACACACACACACACACGAAGACCGGCAGCCTGGCAGGGCAGCAGGAAGCCGAGGGCAAACAAAAAGCCACCTTGGGGAAAGCGAGAGAAAGCTTTCTACATACATTAGTCCCTGCTCCTCTCGTCACCATAACCACAGGTACCGGGCAGTGGCGGTAGTCTTTGCCATGGCTAAGACATCTTCGCTGCTGTGACCCGGTGGGGCGTGGGGGTATGCCCGCTTCTCTTGGAAAGGAGCAGTGCTTTCTGGAAGGGTCAGGGACACTGGACCAATATTGGTATGGAGTTTCAACTGAGCGGGTCAGTTCACCTGGAACCCGCTACCCGGCGGAGTCAGCCTGGCAAGCGACCTCTCAGATGGAAACGCAGCAGGGGAAACCGGGAGCTGCGACCCTTCCACCCCGTGTGTCCAGGTGGAGTCCGCCTGGCAAGCGACCTCCATCCATCGGAGAGTGGAGCAGAAGTGACGGAACCTCACCCCCGAGTTGCTCCCTTCCAGCTAACTAACTCTGCTCCCCTGCCGAGATGCCCCCCCAGGAGGTGGCGGGCACCGCAGCTCAGCTGGGAAGATTGGGGGCGGGGAAGGGGGCGGGAGGCGGGGAGGCGAGCAGGGATTTCCCACAGGGATTCGCGAGCGCCTTGAGTGCCTGAGCTCCCGGGTGCGCCCCGCAAGGGGTCCGCTGAGCGGGTTTGGCTGGACACCAGCCGGAGGCACAACCACGCTGAGCCAGCAGGGATGGTGTCGCTGCTAGTGGGCTCGCAACCACGCAGTCTCTTCTCCTGGAGATGAGTTTAGGCAGGATCGGCACTCACCCCAGCCCACCCCTGCTCCAAAGCTCAGAAGGCGAGAAATGTGTCCATCTCGCTCTTGCTGCCTCTGGAAGATTGTAGCCCCGCAGGTTCTCAGACTGATCCCCCTAGGGTGCGGTCAATGGACTTGGCCCCCCCTTGCTTGCCAGCCACTTGCAGGGTACCGGCTCAAAGCTTCTCTGATCCCCCGCGCGCAGCTCTAGCCTGCCGAGCCCAGAGTCCCGAGCATCAGACTGCGAGCGAGCTGGGAAAGGGAGGCGGCGCGCCACCGCTCGCCAGCGCATCCAGGCCCGGCAATGAAAGAGCCCAAGGTGCCCACTCTAGGAGCCCCGTGGCCCGAGGTATCCCTTCCCAGACCAGCTTCTCCCGGAGCTAAGGAGCTTGCACCGCAGTGCAGCGGGCTCCGAGCTCTCCGAGTCGGAGATGTCCGGGGATCGTGGTGTCTGGGAGCACCGGGGCGCGGAGCATGGAGACTCTGCGAACCAGCGGCGGGTGCCCAGGGTCGGCCGGGGGCATACCTGTGGGTACCGCCCTAGCCCGGTGCCCCGTCTCCTCCCAGGCTCTGGGACATCCTTGCCCTCAGGCACCAGGATGCCTGACTACGCCGAGCAACCAAAGGAGCCCCGAGAAGCGTGCGACACCCGGGAACTGGCAGCTGGCAGCCACCAAGTTGCGCCACGAAGGGTACGTTACCTTCCATCGCGGCCACTGCAGATGCCAGGAGGAGCAGCAGCAGGCAATCCAGGGCCATCGCCGGCCAGCGGCCCCCAGGCCGAGCCCCAGCCGAGACGCGCCGCGTCCCGGGGCGCCGCTGCGCTCCCGGCGGGTGGCTTCTCCGTGTCCTTTCTCGCTCTGGCCGGGACCGGACTCCCCGGAGCGCGGCGTGGGCGTGGGCGGGAGTGTGCGCGCGTGGGGCGGTGCGGGCGCGCGTGGATGTGGGTGTGCATGTGTGTGTGTGTGTTTATGGGAGAGGTGGGTGTGTGCGTGCGTGTGTGAGAGAGGGTGAGGGAGAGCGAGCCTGGGAGAGCGCGCGAGAGCGTGTGCGTCCTGGTGTCACATTGCGAGCTACAGCGGAGCCTACGGGAGGATAGAGCGGGCCAGACTGACGGGGGAGGGAGCGGGATCCCCCACCATCAGCTCTCTCTCCACCCCTAACACCTCCTGTCCAATCAAGGAATCAAACCTGCAAAATTCCCTCATCCAATCAGGCGCGAGCACCTCCTTACACTGGCATTGTTAGTTTAAGAAAAACTTTTGCTTGCAAGGCTGTGCGGGAGGGTTGGGAAGGCGCTAGGAGGGGACCGCGCTCCCCCTCGTGGTGATATTGAAGAACTGCATCCTCGCACCCTAGCTCCCCAGGCCGGAAAGGAGGGGGCTCAGCCAAGAAGTCAATTGAGGTCCCTTAACTTTTACAGCCACCGCAGAGCTACTCCTGACTACTCCTATGCAGCGTGCCTCCTCTCAATAGCATTTTGCTGATCAGTTTTGTTTATTGTTGAGTTTTGTCTGGTTTTGTTCACTCAGAATTCCCGGTGCTGTTTTAATAGTTCACTCTTGGCGTGCTTCTGTGGAGTGAGTGAGTGAATGTGTTTTCCAGCCTTTGTAGGTGCCACTCAGGGGTAGCCAGGACGCCTGGTGGGCTTCCTATCATATCCCTACCTGCATGTCTCCAGAAGGCTCTTCCCAGATGGGTCTCTGAGCATCGAGTCTTCCCAAAAGAGTCTTGGTGGGAAGACCTGGGGTTACAGGGCTATCTATGAAGAAACAGCAGGCAGTCTGACAACTCAAGGGTCCCCAGAGTACGGAGCCAGAGAAAGACATCTTGTAGACCAGGACTGGAGGTGGGTGGGAAGGACTGGGTTCTGCAGCCACAGGAGACCAGGGTTCTGGGAATGGGAGTGATTCTCTCACGGTCAGCCCTCAGGATAGTGCTCTGTTCTGCTGTCTGGTGATAGGGTTAGACTGTTTCAGAGAAGACACTGGCCTTGAGGCTTGCCAAAGGTTGTGTGGTAGAAGGTCCTTGCCTCCTCCCTCACCCTCAGACTTCCTACAGAGTTAGGGATGCCCCTGGATGTTGTTCGAATCTTAGATGGTCTTTTAATAAAAATAAAATAAATAAAAAACCAAAGCCAGATATCAGGGTGAAAGCTGAAAGATCCAAGAAGCAGAACACCCAGCCACTAGTTCTTACCTCTACAAAATCCTCGGCCTAATGAGAGTGAGTTCCTGTTTCCTCACGCCTTATATACCCTTCTCTGCCCTGCCATATTACTTCCTGGGATTAAAGGTATGTGTACTTTCCAAGCAAAGGCATGAGATCTCAAGTGCTGAGATGAAAGGTGTGTGCCACCACTGCCTGACTCTGTGTCTAATCTAATAGCTGGCTCTGTCCTCTGATCCTCAGGCAAGTTTATTGGGGTACACAATATATCACCACATCTGGATGACTCACCTGGGAAGGGCTTCAGATGTCTCCCCAAACCTTTTTCAGGAATTGTTAAGAGGTTAACAATTTGGCAACTCTCTTTTAGGGACCTTTTGGGAATATCAGTTTCCCACTCTGTCTTTTTACAGAGACTGCTTCCCCTTCCCCTCAAACTCAGCCACACTCATGTCTCCTGATTCTGACAGTTCGGTTCTTTGTGTTCCAGGCTGCCTGTGTCTTCACCTACCCTCCAGCCAGCCAGCCTCAGAACCTGAAAGATGCCAGTGACCCCCACTTCTTCATCCTCCCTAATGCTACCTCAGTTGCCCTCTGTTCCTCCACAGCACCAACTGTGTCTTGAAGTCTCTGAAGCAAGGGAAGTCCCCTCTGGCATGGGTGGCAATGCATCTTCTTCAGCTTTGGCAACACTTTCCACAGTCCAGTTTCACTGCCTGTCTGTCTTATTGCTTCTTGCTCTTCCTCCTTTACCTCTTCATCTCCTAAGAGCAGGATTTCTCTAAAGTTCTTTCCTTGAAGCCTCCCCTCTTTACACCCATGACCAACTCCTTAGCAGCTTCTTCTGCTCTTCCACTTGCAGCCATTCCTATGGATGGATAATGGGTGGATCATAGATGGATGGATGGGTGGATGACAGATGGAGGGATGGATGGATGGATGGATGACAGATGGATGGATGGATGGATGAGTGGATGACAGATGGAGGGATGGATGGATGGATGGATGGATGGGTGGGTGACAGATGGAGGGATGGATGGATGGGTGGGTGGATGACAGATGGAGGGATGGATGGATGGATGGATGGGTGGGTGGATGATGGATGGATGGGTGGATCACAGATAGATGGATGGATGGATGGATGGGTGGATGACAGATGGATGGATGGATGGATTGGTGAGTGGATCACAGATAAATGGATGGATGGATGGATGGATTGGTGGATGACCGATGGATGGATGGATGGATGGATGGATAGGATGGATCACAAATAGATGGATGGATAGATGAATGGATGCATGATGGATGGATCACAGATGGATGGATGAATGGATGGATGTATCACAGATGGATGGATGGATGGATGGATAGGATGGATCACAAATAGATGGATGGATAGATGAATGGATGCATGATGGATGGATCACAGATGGATGGATGAATGGATGGATGTATCACAGATGGATGGATGAATGGATGGATGTATCACAGATGGATGGATGAATGGATGGATGTATCACAGATGGATGGATGGATCACAGATGGATGGATGGATGGATGGATGTATCACAGATGGATGGATGAATGGATGGATGTATCACAGATGGATGGATGGATCACAGATGGATGGATGGATGGATGGATGAATGGATGGATGGGTGGATAAATGGATGGGTGAATAGATAATAGCAGATGGATGATGGATGCATGGATGAGTTGTTTCAGGCTCTCTTCTCCCCTTCACTCCTCCAAGCACACCCAGCAAAACCACCTTTCCCACTACCTCTTCCCAAGGAGCCTTTGTCCCAAGTCCATAAGTCTGTTTCAGTTCCATGTCACACTGCCTTCCTCTGGACGACGGAAGAATCTCTAAAAGGCCACCAGGCTTCTGTCCCCTGTAACCCTGCTGAGTGCTGCTGCCACCTTAGCTTCCCTAAGCTAATCTTGATCTTATCTCTTTGTATCTTATCAATCCAGAAGCTCCCCCACTGTCTCTGGAAGAAAGACAGGACACTCTGGCATGACCTCCAGATTTTAGTACACGATCCATGTAACTCCATTCTTCTCCCAGTTTCTGCTCGGCCCTCTCATGGCCTACAATGCTTGACTCTTCACTGCCTCCATACCAGACCTCAGCTAGTCTCACATTCATCCACCTACTCAGGAAATATTTACTGAGTATTTATGATGCACCAGGCATACCCTGGCAGACTGGGGACGTGATGGACAGGGAACTTATTAAACGGCAGAGGAATGACAAAAAAAAAAAAAAATAGGCATTGGCATGCCAAGCTGCCAGAGGACTCGAGGATAACACAACAGTGAAGCTGCTGTGGGGTGATCAGGATAGAAACATCATGGGTTTGTTGAGCACCATGTAGGATGTTTATTTACAAAACCGAAGTGAGCTGAGTTGAATTTCCAGCCCTCTATTTCTACTCAAGCCCCACCTGTCAAGGAGCCTCTTCTCGATCCCTCTCATTAACTCTTCCAGCTGCATCTCTGTGTGTACTCAGTGCCTCTCCCTGATCTGGCTGTAGATAGAACTGGGCATTACCCACCCATGAAATGGCATACCTTGGAGGTCCCTTGGAGCAGGTCAAGTACAGGCATCAGAAAAGAACACTGCTATGTCTTTCAGCCTGTTCCCCAAATCAGCAGCTGAGCTCCCTGAAAACACCAGTTTCCCTGCCCTCACTCCTGTGGATTTTAAAACTGTGGGGAACAGGAGGATCCACAGACCCTCCAGTGGGATCTCATAGCCCTGCCTCCCTCTACACAGTAGGGCTTGGGCCAAGAGCTTCAAATTGTGCCGGAGCCTCCTCTGGAGACAGCTTGGAGGTGATACACCAGAGTAGCCCAGGGACAGGGCTTCCATCCGCATCACTTTGGTTTTATGTGGCACCTGCGTTGGAAATTCCTTCCTGTTAGAAGGAAATGTTCTACAGCTGGAAGGCGGAGGGTGGGGGCAGGTAATAAGAGAGGGTTGCATTGCTAGGGGTGGTAATATCAACGCAGAGGACTATGGGAACAGTTTCTGTGACTTCTAGAACCTGCTGATGCTTTTGGTGAGAAGAACCTCAGTTTGTGGCTGCCTGCTAATTTCCCTTATAACTCAAGAAACTTGACTTTCCTGATCATGTTAATCACTGTTATCTGTTTGTTTGTTGTTTTGTTTTTGTTGTTGTTTATTTTCCTGTAGAGTGCATTGGTTTTTCTCTTGCAATGAGTTATACCTCAAACAGCATGGCTGGCGTGAAAGTCCACATCTGGGGACATGTTTTACCCCTGTGTCACACCTTGGCTGTGTTTTCCTTCTCTCCTGTCAAATGCTCACTTGTTCTCTTGATTAATATCTGGGCTATTTGATATCACTAAATCACTCCTTCAGAGTGACAGATGTGTACTACCAAGGCCAGGAGCTAAGGGCTCTCAGGTACCCAAAAAGGGACTGAACCCTTTCAGTGAGACTCAGAGGCCCTTCTGGCTAGAAGGCTTGGAAGAACCCAACCGGTTCACTGCTTACAACTAAACAGTTTGGGGTCTCATGGTTGTAAAGTGCTTTCTAGTGAAAGCAATTGCATAATCTTCGTCACAAAACTCCCTTGTTAGAAAGTGCCCGATCTGGCCCCAATTTACACACTTTCCCTAACATACTCAACCACGTCTTCAAGCCATCTGTTAGCTTAGAGAAAGACAAAGCTAACTACCTGAGAAGACCACCTGTGTGCTTATATGTGAGAAGGTACTGTTGCTTGCATATCCTGTCTTTTTCCTTTTAAAATATATTCTCCTCATAAATTAATGCTTTTGTTACATACTCTGTGACCTGGGCTACCTTTAATTAGATTCTTAAGCTGCAAGACACATTCTTCATTAATTCTTTTCAGAGAGGCATGTGGACTCTTCAAGATTCATTTGAGTGGATGATAGACAAATAATGAAAAACTTCCTCTGCCCTCTTTGTCCATTCCGCACTCACTCAGCAGCAATGCTACACCAGTGTCTTGTAGAGTGCTGGGGAGACCCAGTGATGCCTGGAATCCAGTCTCTTTCTTTAGGATCCCTAGGACCCTCCATCTTCCTGGAAAGAGAGGTAAAGGACCAAAGTGTGCCCTGCTTCCTACCCACATGGCCTCTGGATAATGGCTTTCAGCCATCTGCTTCTTCTGTCTCAGGGCAAATTTCCCAGCAGATACAGATGCATGTGAGGAATTTACATAACAAGGTAACAAACACTGACAGGCAACCACATTGCCAGGATGTGGAAGGGACTGACAACACTTTCAAGGTAGATGAAGTGGGATTGAGGGAAAAAAATGATCAAGCGCATGTATGCCGTATGTCAAATTCTCTTCCTTAAAAACAAGCTGCTTTAAAGATGTGTGTGTGTGTGTGTGTGTGTGTGTGTGTGTGTGTGTGTGTGTGTGTTCTTTGAGAATTTCGTACAATATGTTCTGATCATGTTTATCCACCTTCCCCTAATTCCTTCCAGACCTACTCCTCACTTCCCTACCCACCAACTTTGTGTTCCTGTTTATTTAGTTAGTTTTATTTTTTTATTAACCCATCAAGCCCAGTTTGCGCTACCCACATGGTCTTGTGTATGTGACCTTCAACTGGAGCATGGTCAACTTATCAAGGGCTACACTCTCCGATAAGAGGACATAAACTGACTCCCTCTCTCCCAGCAGCTGTTAAAATTATCTTCAGCTAAGGGTGAGTGAGACTTTGTGCCCACTTTCCTTGTCCATGCTAGGATTTGGTCTGGCTTGGGCTTGCACAGGTCTTGAGAATGCTCTCATAACTGCTGTGAGTTCATGGACATGCAGCTACCTTGCTGTGTCATTGTTTTCTTGTAGTCGTCCACCACCCCACTGTGTAGTAGTGGCATAAGCATCATGGGTGTAACTAATAACACTCTGCTTCTGATTGGATCTAAGTCCCACCCCACATGATAAAACCTATGCTTGGCACCATTACCCAACCAAGAACCTACAACTAGACAGGTTATAAGCCCCAGGAGAAAATATTATATTCTATATATTACTATTATTTGGTAAATGGACATAGTATTTAAACTTATAACTCATTGTTATATCCATAGATTAACACTCAGTGTCTTCTTATTCCAAAGAAAACCTTTAAAATGAGAGAGGCAACTGGGCAGGTGGACTAGCTCAGAAAGACACAGTTCATTTCTGAATCAAATAACAGTCAATTGACTGGAGTAGACACAGTAGTAATGATTATGCATCTTATTAAATAGCTTTATCCTGTGACACACATTAGGTCAGAGTACCAGAGGGGTAGGATGGAGGGTGGAGGAAGCTCAGTAGAGCACACTCGCCTCTGTGAAGTAGCTGACAGGTGAACACTACTGGCCCTCCAACCATAGGCCTACATCAAGCCAGTAGGCAGGCTGAGGAATAGAGGTCAACCCACTCATCCTGCCTCACAGAATCCACTCCAAAGTAGTGACTTCCTCCTTGAGGAAAGGAAGAGGGCTGAGGATGGCCTGAGGAAGGATGAGAGAACAAGAGCAGTACCTTAAGACCCAAGTTTGGGGGGTACCCACTGAAGTAGATGTTCTGTGAACTCTAGAGAAACTTCCAGGGAACTTCTTGACACTCAGAAGACATAAACTCCAAAGGCAAGAGAGTGAGATAACAGGAAAGGGTAACAACATAGCCAGCGAGGGAGCTCCCTTGGTCATGAAATAGATCAAGAGACAGAGAAGGGTTTTAAGGAAACAGAATTCATTTCCATATGGATATCTCAGTAAGAGCAGATGTGTTTCTGCTGAGCATTGACTGGATGACGTGGAAAAGTCTTCCTAGGAAGGCCCACAAAGAAAGTAGAGAATACAAAACACACTGGGAACAGAAAAGGGAGAACCAACATATGTAAAATTGAACTAGCTGCTTGCAAGAAGATGGAGAGTTTCAGGGGTCCTGGAACAATCCCCAGAACAGTCAGAAGTTCCTAAAAGAGGCACCTATGCAAACACCATGAAAACTGACACAACTATGAAAGAATATAACTTTTCTTTGCTGAGTAGCAATGTGATAGTCACACCTAGGTGTTTTTGAACCACGTTAAGTACTTAGAAAAAATTTCATTACATATGTTTATTTATTTAGGGGAGGGGATACATGTCACAGCATGCATATGGAGATCAGAGAACAACTTGCCTTAGACAGTTCTCTCCTCCCATCATGTAGGTCCTGGGGACAGAAGTCAGGTTGTCAAGCTTGGTGGCCAGTGTCTTTACTCTCTGAACCAGCATTTCAGATTCCACACAGCTATAAAGAAATCTTACACCTACCCAAGGACAAACACACACACAAACACAATCACAATCAGACAGACTGTTTAGAAAATGAAGGAAAGCATGTCTGTTACTTACAGTAGCATAAATACTAGTTTCAGAACGGTAAATTCAAAGAAAATAAGAGCATTTGTGTGATTGGGGCTATGTTGTTTTGTTTTAGGAGTGAAAATTGGTGTTACAGAAAGAGTGTGCCCAGCTAACTGAAGGCAACAAACACTTTTTAGTTATGTTTCAGGTGTCAGAAAATGTGTAAGTGTTTAGAAAAAATAAATGCCTGAAGATTTATTTCAGTTGATAAAGAGAGGAAGTTTGGTGTTGTACATTAGAAATCTGCTTGTACACTAGTTTTAGCTTTTCATTCATCCTATGGAACTGCAATGTTACACTCTTTGAGATGAGTCTCTTTCCCTCTTGCTCCAACAGCATCCGCCATTTTAACTGTTCTATGTATTTTTTTTAACTTTCTATTCCATATACAAGCAAGATCATGCAATAGTCTCCCTCCCCTACATGTGTTTTTTTTTTTCACTTAATATCCTCTGGGTTTATTTATTCTGTAACAAGTAGCAAAATCTCCTTTTTCAAGGCTGAACAATAATTCATTATATATAAACATAATTTCATTATTATCAGTTGATGGACATGAGTTGTTTTAATGTCTTTCCTATTACGAATAATGCTGTGTGAGCACCAGAGTGCAGACATCTCTGTAAGGTGCAGCTTTCATTTCCCCTGAGTATAAAACCAGAAGAGGGATTCTAGCTGATGTTGTGGCTTTATTTTTAGACATTTGAGGAACCTCTTTTCTGCTGCTCCTACCATCGCTTGCTGTCTCTTGTCCTTCTTTTGGACAGCTCCCATTACTGCGTGAGGTGATACCTCATTGTCCCATCATGGATTTGATTCTCATCTCCTTACTGGTAACTTGAGTATCTTTTCACTCACTGACCCTTTGAGGGTGGGGAATAAGTGAACCTGCGTGGAGGCATGCTCCACTTTCTCTTTTGGTGTATATGAGAGACACAGGGTTCCTCACAGAACCTAGTGCTCACTGAATCATCTTTACTAACTGGCCAGGGAGCCCCCAGGATCCGCTTCTCTCTGCCTCTCCAGTGCTGGGATTACAGGTACGTACCACTGGACTCTGTTTTGTTGTTTTGGTTTGGTTTGGTTTGGTTTGGTTGGTTGGTTGGTTGGTTGGTTGGTTGGTTGGTTTGTCTGTTTAATGGAGGTTCTGTGGCTCAAACTCAACATACTTTTATAACAAGTATTTCACCAACTGAACCATCTTCCCAGTCCTTGCTGGCCATTCTTACGTCTTCCTTGAAGAAAATGACTACTCAACTCATGCCCCCTTGTTTAGTTGAGGGGTATCTTTTGGTTCTGTTTTCTTGCCACAGAGTTGGGTAAGCCCCTTGCCTACTGTGGAAATTAACCATTTTATTAACACTCAGTTTGTGAATCTTTCTTCCAGTCTCTGGGCCACCTCCTCACTGTGTTCTTTTCTTTTCTGTACAAAACTCTTTAGTTTGTTCTCATTCCAGATATTTGTTTTTACTTCAGTTGACTGAGGAATTCATTGCCAAGATCATCACTGCCAAGGAGTTGTTTTTTACCCTGTTTTCTTTAGAGTTCCAGGTCTACATTTGGGATGGTAATTCATTTCAAGCTAAATTTTATGTGGTGTAAAAAAAGGTTCCCGATTCATGTACTTGCATGTGTAGAACCCATTTTCTCAGCACTACTTGTTAAAGAAATCCCATAGTTGCTTTCTTAGTGTGTCTGTCCACACTGAGAAGCCCATACTCACACGAGCTTATGTCTAAATGTCCTGCTCTGTTTTGTCGGTCTCTGTGCATGTGTTGATAACACTAAACCACAAGCAAGTCCTAAGCCATACTGTTTCAATCACTATAAATTGTCAGGCAATTTGAAACCAGGAAATATGGTGCTTCTGACTTCCTTCTGTTTTGCTAAAGATTGCCTCAGATATCTTGGGCCTTTTGTGGTTCCATGCACATTTAAGAATCTTTTTTCTCTCCTATTTCCATGATGAATTTGGGGTGGAATCTTGACAGAGCGTATGCTGGAGCTATATATTACTTTGGATATTATGTATATTGCAACATTATTCATTCTTTCAATCTGTGAATATAGGCTATTTCTCCATATATTTGTGTCTTCTTTGGTTTCTTTTATTAGCATTTATAGTCTTTAGTGCATAGATCTTTCATCTCTAGAGTTGAATTGATTCCCAAGTGTTTTATTCTTAATTGTTAATGGGAGTCTTTTCTCTATTTATTTTCCAGGTTGGTTGTTATTGATGTGAAGAAAGACCAGTTGTGTTGATTTTGTGTCCTCTTAAACTGAAATAAAATGTCTCAAATCAAAAAAGAATATATATATTCTTAAAATTCTAATTACTGAAACCTAACTCTGTGTGTTCAGATTTTTTGAAATCAAGACCAGAGAGCAAAGGAAGGGGGTGTTGACCAAGCAACCTGAGGTCCCTGCTACACTCAGGGAGGACTCAGAAATGTTTCCATTTGAGCATCTGGCAAACACTGTAATTGCTTTAAAAGGTAAATATTGTTTAAAATTTAAACGTGGTTTTCAAAAGGTTTCTACAAATATACCGTAAAGAGGTAGAGAAACACTTTTGAAAATATTGGAGACAATAAAAGCAAAATGTCACCCTTTTGTTAAAAGGAGAATTGGGAAAAAAGCATAAATAAACCAAGAGAAAGTTTCCATTTGAGCAATAAAATTTTATAAGAAATTCAGAAATACTTCCAATAACAAATGTGAATGAATCGAATCTTGACTAAAAGATATGCAGAAATGACAGGCTTCCAGCAGCAAAATGTAAATGCAGAAAGAAAATAAAATTATATATATATATATATATATATATATATATATATATAATTTTATGCTTTAATATGTATGCCCTAAAATCCTAGATCTGTCTGAATTTTGATTTCCAACTAAGAGTAAAAAGAAGACTTTTCAAACAAGACTGAAGAAATGTACCACCAAGTTACTGTCTGGAAGAGGTCCAGCAAGTCAACTATTCAAGGAATGAGAAAACAAATGACGGGCTGGAGAGATGGCTCAGCAGTTAAGAGCTCTGGCTGCTCTTCCAGAGGACCCCAGTTCTGTTCCCAGCACTCACATGGCAGCTCACAACATCCATAACTCCCAGGGGATCCAACACCCTCTTCTGTCCTCTGTGGGCACTGCATGCACATGGTACACACACACACACGCACACGCACACGCACACACACACATATGCAGGAAAACATCCACATATAAATCATAAGTCATGTTTTTTAAAAAAATAAAGTAAATGAAGAATAACAAAGTCAGAGGAGAGAGAAACTTGAGTAAAGGAACTGTTGAGTGGATAAAGGATTGGGATTGGCAACAGTAAGATGTCACTAAAATGCAGAAGAAAAATAGAGCAGTTTGATATGAGAGTTAAAGAGCCAGAATTTTGTACACAGTAGAACCATTCTGAGATGATGCAGAAATATTGAATACTTTTATATGTTATAAACCAGCCATGCCTGAAGTATTAATGGTGTCCACTTCCAAATAAACAGTGGGAGCAAAGAGGGATAATGAAAGTTAATCAATACTGTGGAAAGGAGGAAAGTGGGGGTTGGGTAATGTAGACATAAAACATGAGAGAAGATAATGGAATTAAGTCCAAACACACTAGCGATGAGAACAAATACTGTGTGGTAAGCTCATCATTCTAAAGGACGAACATCAGATGGACTACAAAGAAATCCATTATCTACCGTTTAAAAGAAAACATATCTAAAGCCATAATGACTCACATGTATTCAAAGTAAATGGATAAGAGAAAAATACAATAGGCAAATATTATTTTTAAAAAGCTGGCACCACTGGATTAATACCAAACAGAATAAATATTATGGAAAAGGCATCATGAATAATGAAGAAGGTCACTACATAATAATAAAGAGCTAATTGTTTGAGAAAGACACACGAATCTGAATTTCTGTGTAGCTAAGGTATAGCCTAAAAACGGGCAGATTTTCAAGGAGGAGCTGATAGATCTGTCAATAGAGAGAGTAATTTTACCAGGCCTCCTCTTGTTATTGATACATTGTGAAGACTGACTGCTTATGAGGCCACAAATTGCAATAAAGACCAAATGGCTTGCCACCTGGTGAGTGTCGCTTGACCTCAAAGCCATCCAATTAAAAATCAATAACAGAAGAAACTGGAGAGGAGTTATGATGGGAACAGGAAGGATATAGAAGGCGACGACGACAGAAACATTTCATACCATGCACTGGAACATCTGGAAAACCAACCGGAAGGCTCAAAGCAGCTCACTGGGAGCTCAGAAAAGGCAAGAGGGCTGCAATTAACTGTGTGGAAATAAGCAACAGGAGGATAAATACACACAATTACAGGAATAGGGAATGAATTATTAACAAGATCCTCATATTTCAAAGTTCACGCTAAGGAAGAGAAGCTATTTTTTTTTTTAAGTCTTCCAAGCTGGACACTGCTGTGTACTACTCTGTGGCTTCAATCCCAGCACTCAGGATAGAGAATAGAAGATTTGGGGTCCCAGGCCATGCTGGGCTACATGGCAAAACTCTGTTTCTCACTGTCAACCCCTTTTATTTTATTTTATCTTATTTTATTTTTGAGATAAGACTTTTCTAATAAGATTGAGCTAGTTTGCCAGAAATAGGGTATGTAATAAGACACAACAAAAATCAATATTAGGGATGAAAGGGGCATATGCATGCAAAGTAAACTTTGAAATACTATGCCACTTGAATGAAATAGTAATGTTTCTTGAGAAGAAAATACAGTGTATAAAATCTGATTCACACCAAAAAAAAAATGAAAATAGTTGAGTAGAGTGATTACCATGAAAGGATTTGAATCAGCAATTTAAATCTACTAGGCTCCAAAAAAGGAAACAACATTAAGTCTAAACGTTTTGCTAGTGAATTCTACTACAAACATTGAACAGTGTGACTCCCAAACCTTGTCAGGAGGTGGAGATACAGTGCCGTTGGGCTTGTCCCAGGACAGAAAGAATGGTCCAATTTTAGAGAAATATATTCACTTCACTGACTGACTAAAAGACAAAACACATATGGTCATCTCAAGAGCCTGAGACCAAACTTTGATAAAAATGCAGAATGAACTTTAAAAATATTGAATAAAAGAGCTGGGAATATAACTCAGAAGTAGGGCACTTGCCTAGTGTGTATGAGAGACTGAGTTCAATTCATAGCATCTCAATAAATGAGTGGAGAAGAACAGAAACTTTATTGGGATAGAACACATACAAAACTCCAGATCGAATGTCCTGTTATCCAAGGAATCCTCAGTGTCCCCTCTATGGGTAGGAAAGAATGATGCTTCCTCTCCTGACCACTACTCAGCACTCTACTGCAGGCGTCTGCTAGCCATTTGACCATATGGAAAAGCAATGGATGATGTAGGGGAGGGAAGATGTCCACCTTGGGTGACAGTTAGTTGATACATCGAAAACTCACGTGGCTGGACAGATAAATCATCAGACCACACAAGGCATCGCCAAAGCTGCTGGTTACAAAGTTAATATATTTTTAAAAACAGCTTTTTTTCAGCATCAAAATCAAGTCATTTTAACAATATAGCATTTTAGTATCAATTTGTAAAGCTCAGACATTTCTTGACATGAATCTAAAGCATATTTAGAAGAACACTTTCTTTAGAAAGCTTCAGGAAGCCTACGTGGACACATTGTAAAAGCTTTATTAATATATTTAGAAGAACCAAGGAGCCAAACTAGGCTCAAAAGGAGAGAACTTGTAGCCACTTTCCCCAACATTAGCTGGAAATTTAGCTCAAGTGTAGAATATACCCATTGTATTTTTTGAGGAATTTGGCAATTTAATCATAAACTTCAAAGGCAAAAGATAGGACTAAGCAGAACAAACTGGAATAAACCAGAGTGGGAGGCTTCTGCCAGGTTTTGAAACTTACAATGCCCATAATTAAAAAAATACAGAATTCACATGGTGATTTAGCACCAATGCATATATAGAAAACTCACCCTCCAGGGAAGCGTAATAAATATCAAGGCTAGATAAGCCACCAATAAATGTTGCTGAGAGCATTTAGAAACTGTGATTGAGTTTCTGTCCCACACCAAATGTAATCAACTTCAGGCATATTGAAAACAAATGTTTAAATGTGAAATGTTAAAATATTTTTGAAGAAAATATTCTAGAATACTTAATGAGGCAAGGATAATGAGGGAGATTTCCTAAAGGTACCGAAAATAGAGACTGAAGGAAAGTACAGCTGTGCTTAGCCAGAAAAAGGGAAAGTGGTTGAAAAACAGCAGAAACAGTCAAGTCTCACAGTGGGAGAAAAGATTTAGACCCTACTTTTAAAAAAAAGAAGGTACTATCATCCACAATATATAAAGAATTTCTATGAACCAATAAGAAATATCTGTTTAAAACCATCCAAGCGTTCACTTGGCAGTTCACTCACTAAAATTTGAACCATGTAGAGATTAGAATGGTTCCCATGCTAAGATGTCATGCAAATTTGTGGCACCTTCCATATTTTTAAGCCACATCCAAAAGAACAAATATTGTATGATTCCACAGATAAGAAATATTTCAAGTTGGCAAACTCATAGACACTGTGAACAGATGAGAGCTTGCCAGGGACTTGCAGTGCAGGGGGTGGGGGGAGGGTGATGATCGGGGGATGATCAGGAGGTACAGCTTAGTGAACAAACAGTGTCTATGCAGGGTGACAAAAGAGTTTCGGAAATAGATGGTGGTGATGCCTGCACAACACTGTGCATGTAATTAATGGTGCTGAATTTTACACTTAGAAAGATTTCAATTCAAATTCTGTATGATGATAATGTGTGACCACAATAAAAGAAGATATTAAAAAGGGGAGCAAGAAATTCAGACAGACACTTCAGATAAAATACAAATGCCCTAACAATATCTGCAGAGATGTCTAGATGAAAACAACACCACAATGATACTTCTCACCTACTGCCAGGCAGAAATCATCAAGTAGGAATAAGGAGAACTGGTAGGACATGCAGCAATGGGAGCTGTCACGAGGTGCCCGTGGGAGTGTTAGTCAGTTCAAATGCTTTGGAAAGGAGGAGGCCATCACTCCCCGGAGCTTTGGAAACGCGTGCTTCCCATTGCCTTAATTACAGTGAGGTGCTGGCTGGAAGAAGAACAAGACGTGGCTTCGAGGGAAAAAAGTTTCTTTTTCTCACACATCTCACTTCTGACTCTCACAGTCTGGGCTACTTGGGTAACTCTGATTCTCCCAGCTTTGGGGGGGATGCAGTTCTTTCCTAGGCTTTTTTCTGCAAAGTTGAAGGTGGACCACTGAGCACCATTGGGTTTTGACTAATGAGGAGGGAGCGTGGAGGAAGCACACTGTCTGTCATGGGCTCTGATTGAGCAGCAGCAGAATGGGAAGCTGTTAAAGGTCCTCAGCAGAAAGGGAGCCTAGGAAACGTGGGAAGAAGCAGGAAGACATTCTGATGGAGAACTAGGAGTCTGTTGTACCCTGATGACATTTTGATTGATACCTGGAGCTCTCAGCTGTATCCTAAGCCTCAGCAATCTCATGACTACATGTACCTTGCAACTCTCCTGTGCATGGCCACCAGGAGACATATACAAGAAAGATAATAGGCACACCGTGGCATTATGCAAAAGAAAGAAACCACCCAAATGCTCATCACTGTGGTGATAATAAAATAAAATCATGAAAAAAAAATGAAGGAATAAAAATAAAAATCAAGAAAAATAAATCATGGCATACTCATTTACTGGAGTGAAAATGAACAGACTACTGGGACACAACTGGGAAAGGCCACAGACAATGCTCCTAAGAGAATATTAATATGCAACTCAGTACTAGGTACTGGGGTATTGTTTAATAATTTGTATTCAAATGATGTGTATAGATGCATATAATATTCACTATTTTGCATATATTTACAATAATAATTTATTATGTTTACCTCTCCAAAATAAAATAAATCTAATTTTCACTCAATAGTCTGATAAGAGCAAATGTTCGTTAATATTCGATGTAGGCAAGGCTATGGACAGATGGGTAGTAGGTGTGAACTGTGACTTTACTTTATCAAGTGTTTTGGCAATGTTAAAGAGAACTTCAATTGGACAGTTCTATCAGCTTCAAACTCACTGCTCAACATCAAATTAGAGAAACAGCAATGAAGTTCTGAGGCAGCAGGCAGAGGTACACCTTACATCACATCTCAGAACAGCTAAGCCTTTATGTGGTTACAGCACTGACTAGCTCCATAATGACCCAGCCTCATCACCAACCAGGAAGTAATAGTACAAAAGGGTGATGTGGATTATGTGTGCCTGAATAGATCTCTGAAACATACAGAGACAATGGCAGAAGATGTGGGGGGGGGATTTGCATTTGTTTTGAATTTTCTCCAAAATAACTCGTTATTTAGGAATGCCTAATATGAGAAATAATTTTGAATATTAAACTTAAAAACATTTTTTTGGGGGGGGGTTTCAAGACAGAGTTTTTCTGTGTAGCTTTGGAGCCTGTCATGGAACTTGCTCTGTAGCCCAGGCTGGCCTTGAACTCACAGAGATCCACCTGCCTCTGCCTCCTGAGTACCGGGATTAAAAGCACACACTACCACTGCCCAGATAAGCTTAAAAGCATTTTAACCCCCAAAAGCAATTTCACATCTAAATAAAACTAAATGATAAGATGATGCAACTTATCCCTTCATTCAAAAGTCGTTCTAGGTCTAGGGATGTCACTCAGCAGTAGAGTACTTGCCTAGTGTGTGCAAGGCCCTAGGACTGATCCCCAGTGTGGTAAAATAATAACAACAACAATAATGGATAGTAGTAATGGTAGTAGTTCTTGAGTACTATGATGCTTGCTCTTTATGATTAATTTGATTGGATTGAGAAGAAAGTGCATTTTGGGTGATTCTCTGAGGAGCTCGGCAAAGATTCGCTAATGGGGGAAAGACAGGCCCTAAATCTGGCAGCACCATCCTGAGGGCTGTGGGCCAAGATGGAATAGAAGGGGGGAAGGGAGAAAGTGAGCTTGAGCTGACATTCTCTGTCTCTGTGTGTCTATCTCTGTCTCTCTATCTCATCTTTCTCTCCTCCTCTCTCTCTCTCTCTCTCTCTCTCTCTCTCTCTCTCTCTCTCTCTCTCTCTCTCTCTCTGATTCCTGATGCCATGAGATGAGCAGCCTTGGCCACACACTACCATCATGATACTCTGCCTTACTGTGGGTCCAGAAGCAACAGAACCAAGGGCTATGGACCAAACCCTCTGAAACAGTAAGGCAAAAGAAATAACCCTTCCCTTTTATTTTGTTAATATCAGATATTTTGTCATATCAATGAAAATTAGAACACAAGTGCATACAACATTTCAGAATACAGAATAGTTGTGACTTCAAAGTGAAGTGTCTTCCTTACAAAATTTGCACATTTCATAGACTTAATCTCATCACAAATGAATTTTAGCAACCACAGTACTCAACAGAACAATATATTTTCATTAGGAAAAAAATCCCCGTTGTTGTTTTTTTTTTTTTAATTTTAATGAGTCAACTGGAGAAGTTCAGTAATTGTTCAAGTCCTTGGTTTCCCCATCAGAGAAGCAAGTGAGTAATGACATTTTGTTCAAAAGTCAGGAACTAGGCATCTATAAGTAAAAACTCTGATCATTTTGTTTGCAGAGCCTGTGTGTAACTGATCAACGGGGAGAAAAATAGAGGTAATTTATCTTACTTTTCACAAAGAGTCGAAGGTACAAAATGCTTGTCATTAAAACCAAAAATACAGTCCAGATCAAAACACTGTTAGGTGATCACACAGCTAATTGGAGCATGAGAAGCAAAAGGGGAGGAAGACAGAAAATCCACAAGTGCTCTTCAAAGAGGTCGCTGGGAAACGTGTGCCTTTCTTCACACTCTTGCTGAGGACTCAGAAACGCTAGAAGATGCACATGCAGAATTGTGTTTATCGCTTCTTAATTTTTGAAATCTTCATGTTGAAAAGTTGGAATTAAAAAATAATTAGCTTCTCTAATCATTAAGAAGTGAGTCACAGATGGGCACCACTGGCTATGATGGAAGGGGACCTGGCTCCCCAGAGAACTCCAGCCTGGGTCTCGAAGCTTGCCCATCCACTCCAATACCTGCCAGTATCAAAGATGGTTTAGAAGACATTAAAAGCACTCAATCAGGACCTCCATGGCTTCCAACACCCCTACCCGTCTTTACCCTCCAGCGTCATCAGAAATCTTTGTCCTCAGCCCCAACCCAACTGCCTCACACCACCAAGAATAGCAGGTGCTCTTGGCTTTACTTGGTCCCTAACAAAACCTGGACCTCATGGTCAAGCCATTGCCACAAAACCAGGTTTATTAACAGAGACTCTAGAACTGAGTTGCTTGGTATGGTAGCCATCAACTACACATGGCTTCCAACCATAGAATATGCAGGTAGTTAATACAGCATGTATCATTAGTGTAGAATACACACTGGCTTTAAAGGATTTAAAATATCCATAAAATATAATCAAGCATTAGCAATATGGAAAGCTCTGAGGGATATAGTTAGCTGATTTCACTGTTTCCGAAAATGAGAGTGTACTTACACCTAACATGGCCATGACATCATTAGAAAAGATAATCTTATGAGACCACCATCATATACACAATTGCTCTTCCATCAAAACATCATTTTGCAATGTATAACTATATGTTACTGGTAATTTTATGTTGACAACATGTTGAAATGATGACATTGCAGTACAGAGTTAAATTATATTGTGAAAATATCCCCTTCTTCACCATTTCAGTGTAGTTACTAATAATCTTTGCCTTGTATTTCTATTGAACAAGAACTGCCATGGGAATCAGCTATGGGGACAATGGGGAATGGCATAGGGTTGTCTGAGAGCAGGGAGTGGCAAGAATTAGGCATGTGTCATGGCCCCACACATTTAAGTTATGGCACAAGGCCTCCCCAGAGAAGAGGAGATGAATCAATATCCTACACTACTGCAAATACCTGCCTTGAGTTAAGAATCGGGTTTTAAGCCTGTGTGCTACATTGAAGAGTAAGTTGTTTCTTGGTTATGTGACTTCACACAACATGATCTGAGCTATCTGAACTCAGAAGAATTCTGTGGAAGGGAACAAGAGCCAAATGACAACATCCTCCTCAAGGAGGTAGTCAACTAAATGATGCCCCAAGGCATCAATAGGAGCTGTTTCCTTCTCTTTCACTGAGAAAGACCTGCTTATCATCCTTAGCAAAGCATTTGCAGGTGAGTTAAGGCTGTCCCTGCTGTTAGACACGGATTTCTTTGGCATATGTTTATTGAGTAACTGTCACATGCTGGACACTGGGGAAATAGTGTCAAGCTAAACAGACAGGTTTTCTGTTCTTGTGGTGTTAAATTCTAGTGGAAGAGACAGCCTCTCCCTGCAAAAACCTAGGCAAACACACACAGTTAGATCAGTTCAGACCATCCCAAGAAAGTCTCCAATAAAAGAATGGCAGTTGGTGGGATGGGACCCAATGTTACCCACTTGGAGGCATTAGAGTTCCACTGGGAGTTGTAAATAAATGTTGAAGTGGAGGAGGGCAGTGGAGCCGAAGACTAAGTGGAAGGATAGGATATGGGGGTTGAGAAACAGCCAGGATCAGTCATGGGAAATTCTCCTTACTCTGAGTTCTGATTCAAGGACCATGTTCATGGAGATTGTCTGCCCTCAGGGATATACCTAGGATGGGCCTAACAAGGCAGCATGCATTTGATCCTTCTCCTATGGTCAGGCAACAGCAGTGCCTGGAACTTAAGAGTCCAGAGAGACTTGACCTTTCTGGGTACCATTTTGCCTATGCTATGGGACTGGCTTCAGTGACTGTCCAAGGTCCTTCCCAGGCAAGCTTTGAAAAATGGGTTTAGTCTTCTCCAAGAGGAATTACTTCTCCAGGGTGGGAGCCCACAGAGTGAACACTGGTAAGTGAGCTCCAGACCCGGATTCAAGCAAACTCATGGTAGCAAAGAGACGCAGGATCTTGGAGAGGTTGGAGAGCCAGGAAGCAGGTGTAGTTGTTCTTTGTCCAGCCAGCTTTTGATGCCTTCCCACACTGCTGCCTCTGCGAGTCCACAGGCAGCTGATGTGGGCCTGGGGCCGGCCAGCAGAGTTGTAGGGCTATAGAAGATGCTATGGCTTCCCTGCTACATGGTTTAGTGGAAACCCCCCCCAGGAGGAGTTCCCTGACAAAGTGCCTTGCCACACCAGCCTAGAGGCCTGCTCTACCTACCGGAAGCCAAGTTCCCTGCCTGTCACCCAGAAAGGCTACAAAAGTATAAATGGCATCCCAGGTAAACCAAGCTTTTGGGAGTCACGCTTCCACTCTTGTGTTAGCCAAGCTCTCTGCCTTCTCTTGGAAGTAGACAAACTCCATAAGGAGAATCTGTGACCTTCTGTAAATCATCTTGGGAGGTAATTAGAGAAATATTGGAAACCCCACCCCCACCCCATGGTGCTTCAGGGACTCCGCTCGTGTGTGCCACTGACAGAGTCAGCAGAGAGCATTTTGGAAAGAGTCTCCACATCCCAAACCAGCAGTCTTCCTACAAAGCATGCTAGAGTAAAGGAGAGGTAACAGAGACTAGGAAATGAAACAATGGAGATGTAAAGAGAAATGAAGTGTAAAGTATGGAGCTTTGCCTGCCCGCCTTGCCCCACCAACTGCCGCCCACACAAGGTGTCCACAAGCCAGGAGTCTCCCTTGTAGTCTCATTCTAGTCTCCCATCATGGCCAGCAAAGAGACACCGATCTTCTCAATGTTGTGGTGAACAGAGGGGAAGGCCACTCAAGTCTGGCAAGAGGATCCAGCCCTACATCACTGTGCAGGGTGTCAGGCATTAAAGGTCAGGTTTCTCCCATCCACCACCTGTCCTGGAACCAAGTGAGACCAGGCCCACAGTGTCTCCAGAGGAAAGGCTGGTGGGGCAGCCAAGGCTGTTGTTTCAGACATGCCTAGCTGGGATACTCCTGCTCAGGGCACCTGTGTCAATTTTAACCCCCTCCACCATACAAGGCTGGATCCTCTGTACAGTGTGAAGGTCTGTCTGCAGCTTGAACATGCAAGAATGTTGGCAGGTAACATCACACCGGGAAATGCGCCCTCTAAGTCCAGGATCCAGAATGCATGAAGTGTTACAATTTCTGTTTAGAACAGTCTAGTAATTCTCAAGAATCAATAAACTGCAGCTAGAAGTCTTCTGATGGAGTTAGTGCTCTCTTCAGGTAGAGATGGGCATGGATTTCTTTTTACTAGTCCTCTGTCTGGTCCTTCACACTGGAAAAGGGACAGCAAAGGTTCTTAGTTGATGGAGTGGAAACAGAAGGCTGGGTTGTCCTGCCCTGAGAATTTTACCCCAGAGAGCGGCTCAGTGCCAGGAATGGAAGAGAGGATGCTGCCTGGCCTTGATATATCTGTTCAGATAGATTCTTCAAGTTTACCTTCTGGCCAACATGGACTGAAATTTGGGATCAAATTTAGAGATGGTTGCTAAGGGAATTGGGGTGAGTATTTGGTATATAAATCTTATCATTGTTTTCCAAATTAGCATCAACACAAGCTGTAACTTTGAGAGACTTTGAAGCTAATTAGCATGTGCACTTGTGAGTCAGGCAAAACCGGCAAAGACCCGGAAATGGGCCTTGTGATGTCTCATGACTCACATGTTTGTTTATAGTGTTCCTTCACCACTTGAGAATGAGATGGGGCCTAAGATGGGAAATCGAGAAGATGCTGAGTAAGGGAGATTGATTTGCAATATGTCACTCCTCGTGAACTGGGGTGCAGTCAACCAATGGCTGTGACTAGGAACTGAAGAGAAAGAAGAGCAGTTTGAATAGTATTTGGTAACAAACTAGATGAATGTCTCAAACCCATGAGAGGAAAGGAGGTGAATTATGAAATCAGTGACTGAAGATAACAGAAACAGCTGAAATTTGAGAATAGTCAAGTTAGTAGGAGAGAAATGGGAATAGGCTTGTAACTGTTACGAAGTGTTTCCATTTCAGGGGTTTGCTTGTTTGTTTGGTTTTTGCTCTCAATAATGCTGCATTGTTGATATGATCTTTTTGCTAATAGTTGTTGGAGTCTAACAACTTCTAGACATGTCTTCTTCTTCTGGAAATAGAATTACTTTATAAAAACAGTATGTTAGGGTGCAGTGACTTCCACAGTCCTGTGCACTGGCTCCACTCATGAGCACCCAGTTAGTGGGTCTACATAGAAACCCCAGTGGAATAAATTGTTGCCAGTCCCTTCCAGAGCATCTCAGTGGGCATCCAGATCTGAGAACTGCCTTCTGGATCTTCATATAAGTCAGAAAAGAGATGAACAAGAACAGATTTGATGGAAAGGAGCTGGCACAAAAGTACCTTTTAGAACAAGCTTTATTAGGAGAGAGGGCCTCCTGCTCATGGGGGTGGGGTCATGATCAGGAGTGGGAGAACAGTTAGGAGAGATATAACATCTGTCCCAGAGTTACAATTACTGTAATAAAATGCCATGACCAAAAAGAATTGGGAAAGAAAGGGTTAACTCAACCTACACTTCCACATCACTGTTCATCATTGAAGGAAGTCAGAACTCAAAACAGGGCAGGAACCTGGAGGCAGGAGCTGGGGCAGGAACCTGGAGGCAGGAGCTGATGCAGAGACTGTGGAGGGGTGCTGATGCAGAGACTGTGGAGGGGTGCTGCTCACTGGCCTGCTCCTCATGGCTTGCTCAGCCTACTTTCTCATAGCACCCAGGACTACCAGCCATGAGGTGGCACCACCCACAATGGGCTGGACCTTCCCCTATTAATCACTAATGAAGAAAATGCTCTATTGTGTTGCCTGCAGCCCTCTTATGGAGGCAATCTCAATTAAGGTTCCCTCCACTAAGATAACTTCAGCTTGTGCCAACTAGCCTGCACAACTGACCCCGTGTCAAGTTGACTTACAAACACATCACTGTTAGCCCACAATCTTCCCTTTCTTGTTCATCCCCCAAGATCACACATTAATAAAGACATTACTGGAAGTGGATCCAGAGGAGGAGTAGATAAAGGGGAAACTATTGTCAGGATATAGTGTATGAGGAAAGAATCTATTTTCAATTAAAGGGGAAAATAATAAAGACATCACAATATAAAACATTTTATAAACTTAAAAAATCCCACACTAGCCAGGCGGTGGTGGCGCACGCCTTTAATCCCAGCACTCGGGAGGCAGAGCCAGGTGGATCTCTGTGAGTTCGAGGCCAGCCTGGGCTACCAAGCGAGTCCCAGGAAAGGCGCAAAGCTACACAGAGAAACCCTGTCTCGAAAAACAAAAACAAAAAAAACAAAAAAAAAAAAAAAAAAAAAAAAATCCCACACCATTACAAATCCAAACAGTTTAAAAGTTGTCTCTTTAAAAATATCCAGTTTCTTTTAAAATCTAAAATCCCTTTTAAGAGTTTAAAATCTCTCAACAACAGGCTCCTATAAAATCAAAAATAAATTAAGTATTTCCTTATTTCAGGAGGGAAGAACCAGGGCAGTCACAAAGCAAATCAGAACAAAGCAAAACCAAACCCCAACTGTGTAAATAATTCAATGTTCAGTATCTGGGGCTCACTCACAATCTTCTGGGTTCCTCCAAAGGGCTTCGGTCACTTTTGCTCCATACTCTAGAGCACACACAGCTTGTCTTCTAAGCTCTGCCTGGCTCCACTCCACTGATGATACTGTTCTTGGTAATGGTCCCATGGTATTGGCATCTCCAAGATTCTGGAGTCTTCTACTGTAACTAAGCTGCACTTTTACCAATAGCCTCTTTTGGGCTCTCTTCAGGGTGCCAAGTCTCAGCTTCTCTACATGACCCATTTAAACCTGGGCCTTCAGCTGCTACTGAGCCTGCACCTTCACCAGTGGCCTCTTCTGGCCTCTCATAGTGCCAAGCCTCAGCTGTTCTCTATGATCCCTTTGTGTCTTCCGTTACCAATTGGGTAACTCTTATACTACCAAGTCAGCTGCCAGCAAGAGGTACGACCTTGCCGGGCAGTGGTGGCACATGCCTTTAATCCCAGCACTCAGGAGGCAGAGCCAGGCAGATCTCTGTAAGTTCTAGACCAGCCTGGTCTACAGAGTGAGATCCAGGAAGGCCCCAAAACTACATGGAGAAACTCTGTCTCAAAAAAACAAAACAAACAAACAAAAGGACCTCTTTTCAAAACACAAGAGGAGTTGCATTATGACACATGCAAGTGGAGACCACCAGGAGAGACAGCCACCCTGTACAGCATGACAGGGATCCTGGAAGTAGAAGCAGGCCCTTCAACTCCTGAGAAACAGAGCAAGTCCTTATGCACATAGGTTTTCAGAGGGTGGTGGCAAGTTCCACACCATGTTATTTAGCCTGACCTGGTCCACCTGCCAAGGGCACAGAGCATAAACCTTTCTTGAAACTGTAAGGGGGAGACACCAGGCTTGCTGGCTTCCTTTTCCCACTGAGCCCTGTATGTTCTAACAAGCCTCTGAAGGGGCCTGTCAGTTAAGTGAGAGACTGGGAGAGGGGACACGGCCTGACTTGGGAGTGGGGCAGCTGAAGGTTTGTGATTTAACATGTGTCTCTGTTATTCATCTCATGAAGAAGCCCGGCTGTTTGTATTTGAAAAGCAAGAACCTATCACACAGTGGCTGTCAGCTTACCTGGATGCAGAAAGCATCCCTAAGAGAAGACAAGTAGCCTGGACGGATGTGCCAGCTCTGCCCAGCCTGGGAATGATTCGGAGAAAGTTCTGCAGTGTGAAAAAGGAGCTGGCAGGATGTAGTTCTTACATCTCAGAAAGGATCCCCTTCCCTTCCACAAGTGGGGACTGAAAGCACAGGTGTCAGATGGAATTGGAATTGTTATTAATGTACATTCTTATTCTTGAATTTCATCTCTGACCCTTTCCAATAAACATAAGTAGGCCAGACTAGAGGTTTGTTTGTTTGTTTTCAAATTCTTGGAGAAAGAATGGTAACCAGGACCAAAGATGACATCTCTCAAAAGTCTGCAAACTGGCTGGGGAGATAGCCCGGCTGGTAAAGTGCTTGCCATGCAGACATCAGGGCCTGAGTTCAGATCTGAGCACCCATGTAAAACACCAGCTGTGGCAATCCATGTTCCAATTCTTAGGAGGGAGAAACAGATCCCTAGAGCTCACATCCAGACAAACTATCCACATCAGTGAGGGAAAAAAAGACACAAACCAAATGAGAAGACATTGTTATGCCACATGCAGTCTCAATCCCCCGATACCCCTAAACACACAGAATCCTCTGAGACCTCATAGGGCTGGGCTTTGGGGTCATTGTGATAGGGGAGTGATAACTAAAATCAAGGATTCTTCTGGAAGTCCTAGTGACCATCACCTAGTAAGAAGTGCTCATCAAGCTTCATAGATGTGCCAGGCTTTTCTGTAGCAATTCTCTGTGTACAGCCCAGGCACAGAGAACACTGAATATTACTAACTTCCCAGAAATGTTAAGCTAGTTACATGTATGATCTTGACAGCTATAACTTTAAGAGCTTTCCAGTGTTCCTAAGGTCAAAAGTCACAATGATGATTGAGGTCCACCAGTGACTGGGCATCAGAATCACTTGGAGAACTTATCAAAACTTAGCTTCTGCCTCCCCTATCCCCTACTCCCTCCCACTTTCCTATTTACCAGAAATCAGAGATGGGGCTCAAGGACTCACTTGGCTATCTATTCCCAGGTGGTGTGTATCCTGCTGGTTCACACTCAGAGCCACTGAGCAGCTGCAGCTTACATCTTAGGAAACTTCCAGCTGGTTAGGAGTACAGGCTCTTGCCTATCCCTTATGGGCATCAGTACTCATCATCCCTCCCTCATACGAACAACAAGAATACCCTAATTTGTAAGGTGTTGGCTGGGTGTGTTTAGGGATATCAGGGGGATTGAGACTGCATGTGAGCACAACAATGTCTTCTCATTTGCTTTGTGTCTTTTTTCTCACTGATGTCTGGATGTGAGCTCTAGGAATATGTTCCTCCATCCTAAGAATTAGAACATGAATTGTCACATCTGGTTTTTTACCTGGGTCCTCAGATCTGAACTCAGGCCCTGATGCCCACATGGCAAGCACTTTACCAGCCGGGCTATCTCCCCAGCCAGTTTGCAGACTTTTGAGAGATGTCATCTTTGGTCCTGGCTACCATTATTCAGGCTGTTGACTTCAGGTTATGCAGCTGAGGTTTCCCGTTTCTTACTAAGAGTTGGGGTGCTCTTCACTTCTTTCTGGTCCTTGTTTGTGGCTGGTAAAAGCACATCAAACCTTTCTGCTTGCAATCTCTTCTGCCCCAGCCTTTTTCACTTGGCACACCTGAACAACCCGGGCTCATCTCCCTACGTAGGCGTCAGCTAATTAGCATCTTTAATTGCATCTTCAGAGTACCATCGCAGCAGTACCTTGATTAGCCTTTGATTGAATAACTGTGGACAGAGCTCTGAGGGACATCGCTGGCTATCTACCTAACACCACACTCTTCGGACAGAGCTCTGAGGGACATCGTTAGCTATCTACCTAACACAGCGCTCTTCCTGGGTAGCAGCACTTCCAGAGAAGCACACATTTGAAGAAGATACTCTAGCTTATGTCAGCCACAGGCACCTGGACATCTGCAATCACAGGTCTTCCCATACCTGCGCCAGCCAAGTGTTAGGAAGGGATGCCAATGCCTACCAGAAGCGAGAAAGGTTCCTGGGGTCTTTCCTCTGCTCACTGTTAAAGTCTTTTGTTGTCTTAATTGGAGCTCCAGGAATTGCCCTTAATTAGAGCATCTACCTTGTAGCCTGTAGTGGCCCTGGCTTGACTCCACTGAAACAAACTCACTGAAAGATGCATGCAGTGGTTTAGGGTGGGTGACACAGAATAGAGTGGAGGAGCTTGCCTGCTTTCCCTTTAAGGGATAGCAGCTCAGGTGACCAGTCAATAAAATAACTTCAGGAGACTGACAGGCCTGTGATTGCCTTCAACAGCAGAGAAATCCAAATTGGCAAGCAAGGTCTGCAGAATTTTTCAATGTTGCTGGTAAGTTCTAGTTCTCAGCTAAAGATAATACTCAACAATGGGGTTCATGGGTACTGCTACAGGTACCATGCAGACCCGTTTGCCCCTAATCCGTTGCCTAGAGCCACCACCCAAGGAAAACGCAAATCTTTTCTGAGGCTCCGAGAGTTCCCCATGGGACGTGTGTGTATTAGTTACAGTTCCCTATTTGCTATGCCAGAATGTCTGACAAGAGAATCTTAAGGAGGGAAAGGGATGTTCTGGTTCATCGTTTAAGAGGGCTACAGTGCACCAGGATGGAAAGGTACGGAGGCAGGAGCATGAGACAGCTGTTCACATCACACCAGCAGTCAGTAAGCAGAAAGAGATGAATGCTGGTGTTCAGCTCACCATCTCCAGTCCAAGTGCCATCCACATTTGAGGTGGCTCTTCCCTCCTTGGTTAGACCTTTTGGGAAACACCCTCATAGACACAACCAGAGGTGTGTCTCCTAGATGATCCTAAACTTTATATATATCAAGATTAACTACCACAATGCCTAAGATTCTAAGAACCTATGGTCCCAGACTCCACAGTCCCTTCAGCTTCATCTCCAGTCAGTCTAGTCTCATCCATCCTCCCCAAGTGCCTCTAGGTCCCTGAACACATGGTGATACTCAGTGACATCAGCTCTTAACTCTGGCTGTCCTCTGCCCAGAATACTTTCTCTAGTCTTTACTCAGTTAATCTGCCATTATTTGCTATCCCACTCAGGTGTCCCTTTCAGGAAGGTCCTTCTCCACAGCTAAGCCCCAGTAGGCACCCCCACATGTGGAGGAATGAGTTCTGTAGCTAGAGTTTTCCTGCTTGGTCCACAGTCAGGACAAATCTCTCTCACCTGCCAGTCCCACAGCCGCTCAGACCCGACCAAGTAAACACAGAGACTTATATTGGTTACAAACTGTATGGCCGTGGCAGGCTTCTTGCTAACTGTTCTTACAGCTTAAATTAATCCATTTCTATAAATCTATACCTTGCCACATGGCTCGTGGCTTACTGGCATCTTCACATGCTGTTTCTCATCATGGCGGCTGGCAGTGTCTCTCAGCCTTCCACTTCCCAGCTTTATTCTCCTCCTTATCCCGCCTATACTTCCTGCCTAGCCAATGGCCAATCAGTGTTTTATTTATTGACCAATCAGAGCAACACATTTGCCATACAGAACATCCCACAGCAGGGTTCCGTGCCGGTCTTTCCTGTCCTCATTGAAGGGCTTTCTGACTCACAGCATGGACACTCAGAAACATTCACTTATGAATAATGACAAATCCTTGGGCAAGAAATTAGACTGACCAGGAAGAGGCAGGATTAGAAGCAAGGGGCGCATTCTGGCTTATCTGTGACTCTCAATCAAAACATCCAGAAACCAGTTCTCAGCAAAGTCTGTGGCTGGAGAAATGTATTGAAGTTCAATACTGGACAAACAGAGATGGAGTGACCCAAAGATGCAGGTTATTGGAACAGAAGGCAGAGAAATCGTGCTGTGCCAACACCAGCTTCATGGTGCAGCAGAGGGATGGGCTCACAGGGAAAGAGGGAGAGGCATACCTGGGAAACTTACTGCTGAACTATGAAGAGGAAAGGCAGGAGCTTAGGTGACCTGAGAGGCACACAGCCTGAGAAGACAGAAACATGTCCAGACTGGCAGAGGTCCGGACTATGCCCTCTTGCGAGTGATGACACAACACTTTCTTTGTTGTGCTGCTGTTATTTTCTATTAAGATCTTATGGTCCTTTATAAAAATTTGCTGACTGCTTCTAGCCCTTATTTCTTGCCTATTTAAGTATGTATTACTGTTGGTACTCTTTCTTTTAGTCAAATTATCTGATTAGTTTCTACTCTCTCTGTCTGTCTCCTTGGGTTAGAACCTTCATTTCCCATACCACTTTCACGTCTTCAAATAGTCTTTTCTCTTTACAGTAATAGTTCTAATTTTCTTCTCTCTACATTTTTTCTTACATTCATTTATTTCTGTGTGGAAGTCAGAGGACAACTTTCGGGAGTCGGTTCCCTCCTTCCACTGTGTGAGTCTTGGAGTTGAACCCAGGTCCTCATGCTTGGCAGCGAGCATTCTTCTCTCCCTTTGCTTGTATTTTAGACTTTTTTGTCTCTGTTGTTCGTGTCCTACCATTCCTGTCGTCATCAGAGTTATGGATGTTATACTCTGGGCGTGGTTTGCATTTTCTTTCCATGTGTGTTCACTCCTGTGTGTTAAAGCCACTGCCGTCTGTTTTCTCCTTTCTTCCTGTTGCTGGGGATCAAGCTCGACTTCAAGTATGCTGTGTGGATGGTCTGCTCTGAGATTTGTTTCAGCCCATACAAAGATTATTAGATGCTCTATACACAGCCCACCCGTGGTGATATTTTGTGTACCCTAATAAAATTTGCTGAAAGATTAGAGAGGCAAAGGAACAAGCCACTGCCACATCTCACCTCACCATCTCCATGAATCCTCTGACTGAAACCCTCTGAGTCCTCACCCGAAAGGCTCCAGCTGAAAAAGCCTTTCGTTCCTATCTCCTCACACCTTATGTGCCTTTCTCTGCCCAGTCACTAAAGATGTGTGTGCTTCCCAAGTACTAGGATTAAAGGTGTGTGCCACCACTGCCTGGCTCTGTTTCTCTCCTAGACTGAATCATCTCATGTGGTCCAGGGTGGCTTTGAACTCACAGAGATCCAGACAGATCTCTGCCTCCCTAAGTGCTAGGATTAAAAGTGTGTGCCACCACTGCCTGGCATCTGTGTTTAATCTAGTGGCTGTTCTCTCATCTTCAGGAAAATTTTATTAGGGTACACAATATACCACCACACCCACCTTACTCAAACTTCAGTAGTACCTGAACTCAATGAACAGGAGAGACTTTTAGAAAACAGCCAACAATCAGGATCCAAGTAGGACTAGCTGGGAATGGTGATGTTGAAGACCTATTCCTGCACATTCACCCATAGAGCCACAGCAGAGAGAAACAACAAAAGGACTGTGGATACCACACCTGTGAGAGACTACAGCACGGATCACTCCCATGCCCTCCAAGACAGTACACTGTCAGCAAGGTTTGATGAGGGAGCACAGGGCATCCTCCATGTATTCCACTGTCTATTACACGTCTGCCTGATTGCTTAGAAGTACCCCACTTTTGTGACCCCCAGGCTCCAACACAGGATGTACTGTGACTGTGTCCAAATACACAAACTGCCATCAATAAAACACACACACAACAGGGAAACTTTATAACAAAACCCAATTGGAATGCATTCAACACTTCCAAACAACCTGACATCCCAGAACACACTGACAAGAGATGGCTGGTTCCTAAAACAGCTCAGACATAAAAGTGGAAGAGCTATGAATCCAAACAGATGCTCGAATATCAACATAGAAACACAAGAAACATGGAAGAATGAAACCATGTGGCACCTCTGAAAGTTCACGTTCTCAATAGCTAACCTCGAGTATACGGAAATGGATCAGCCACCAAACAAACAGCTCAAGAGATTGCCTTTCATGCGATATGAATTACAAGAGAATACAGAGAATAACTGAGTAGAGATAAAAAGGATACCAGCGAGAAGTCCAATGGAGACGTACACTTTCTGAAAAAGAACCACAGATATCTTGGCAATGAAAAGAATCAAATAAAAAACTCAGTTTGAAGTATCACAAACAGACCATGTGGGAAAGGGAATTCTGAGGCTTGAGGATAAGATTCACTAATTAGAACACCCACAAAACAATAAAAAAATAAGAAATTGTGTACAGAATATGTGAGTCTCTGGGACAAATATATTTACTTTGGGTACAGAAGAAGATATCAAGGCCCAAATTAAAGACTTAGAAAGTCTATTCAGTGAAATAATAGTAGAAAAGTCCCCAAATCTTGGATCAATGTTGGACATCCAAGTGCAGGAGGCATTTAGAATCCCAATCGGGCATGCCCAGAAATTCACATCAAATTAAGTTAAAATGCCAAGAAGACAAAACAAAGAAATTTGTTGAGAACCACCAGAGAGAAGTGCCAACTCACTTAAAATGGCAAATCCATTAGAATAATAGATTTCTCAACAGAGACCCTGAAAGCAGGGAGGTCATAGAATGATGTATCGCAAGTCCTGGAAGAAAACAGCAGCCGACTTAAATTACAGCAGTTATCCTTCTGAACTGAAGGAAAAATAAAGAGCTTCCAAGAAAAGCACAGACCAAGGGATTTTCTGACCATCAAGACAGTAATGCAAATGCTACATAAAGTGCCCTACACACAGAAAAGGAAGGTAAGCAAAACCATGAGAATGCACGAGAGAGAGAGTCCACCAGAACAGAAGAACAAATGGGAATTAGAAAGGAAAAAAAACTAGCATTACTATAACAAAATGAAGAAATGGTTTCATGTCTTTCAGTTATGGCCTTGGATGTAATCAACCTAATTCTCTAGTTAAAAGGTGCAAACAGGCTGGTCTATTTAAACGCAATATCTAACAATTTACTGCCTGCAAGAAACACAGCTCTCAGGCAAAGATATACACAAACTGGAAGTGAAATGGATAGAAAAGCATAGTCTAAGCAAGTGGAAGCCATACTCATATCTGACAAGACTGACTTCAAGTCTAAGCTACACATGAGACAATCCCCAAGGTTTGGTGGTCTATGACTGGGCCAGTGAATGTTTGTTGAAAGAATGAACAGCATGAACACAGTTGTCTATTTTAATGGGATGTTAGCCTACAATCCAATTAGGCAGACTATTAATGCTCTATGCTTACATTGTCACAGTGTTTCTAAAAATGTGAGTTCCAGGAAAGGCGCAAAGCTACACAGAGAAACCCTGTCTCGAAAAACCAAAAAAAAAAAAATGTGATTCTTGGGACAGCAGCATCAGCACCACCTACAACATTCCCAGAAATTCAAAGGTCTCGTACTCACAAGTCTGTGGTCACAGCCTATTGAGTCAGAAACTCTTAAGAGTGGAGCCAGTAGTTTAGTTTTAATAAACTTTCCAGGTGGGTCTGTTGTCCTGGACATTTGAGGACCACTGCACAGCCAAACAATGCATCCCCATAGAGGAAAAATATTAGAGTATTCTGGAAGTGGCAAGGGCTCGCCAGTGTTGGCAGAGTCAACGGTCTGTGAGCACCATGAGGGCTGACTGGAGGCTCAGGGGTGATGTATCTTCCTGGAGACCTCAGCCCTGAGAGTCGCTCAGCCAAGTTTGTTCCCCAAACTATAATATATACACAGCCATAGCTTTAAGGATGGGGGTGTTGCTGCTGGCCAACACAGTCAGGAAGGAAGACAGCTGGAATAATTTGAAGGCTAAATTGAAAAGCGACAGTGAGAACTAGGTGAGTTGAAGGCCAGTTTGAGGACTTGAGTTAGAGGAGATATTCTGATCTCTAATCAAGCTCCTTGGAGCATGCCCCATCCTGATTCCTTGGATTCCTTTGTGGTCAACTCAAATACAGTCTTGAGAGTGAGAGCAAAATGTCTACACAGGTCTCCCAGGTCTGCACAGGAAGGTCCGACACAGGAGTGGAGCCACAGCAGGGTTTGGGCAGTGAAGCAAGGATTAACTAACTGTTGTCAGGACAGAAGCACAAGGGGTTGCAGCCCAGGTTAGAGAAAGCAAGAGCTCCCACAGGCTTTTAGAAAGCTCAACTTCAACTTGAACTTGGAGGCAGGTGGGGGTTATTTCTGAACTTCCAACAAGAAGGGCTTAGCAGAGATAGGATACCTGGGGCTGACTGGCAAGCCAGCCCAGCTGAATTGGTGAGCAACAGGTTCAGTGAGAAATGGTGTGTCCAAACATAAGGATGGAGAGTGATTGAGGAAGACACCCAACCTGTGACCTCACATGTATGTACACACATGTGTACATACATACAGACATGCATATGTACAGTACACATACACAAGCGCATAAACACTATCAATCCCCACAAATTTAAAAGGCATCTACTAGGCAGGATTTGGAAAATTAGAGAAAAATAAGTTATCCTTCACAGACAATAAGTGCTAGAGGGTCCTGGGTTTTCATGCCTTGTGGATTATGCACTCTTAGCCTGTCTGAATCTTTCTCACATCAGGAAGGCAGGCACAGGACTCCAGAAGACGCCCCTGAACTACACAGGTTTTAATGACAAGACACAGGTTTTAATGAGCCTTGGAGATTACTTTTAAAAATTAATGGGAAAAACTCTTCTCGTCTTCTAATTGAGTTTGGCAAACTATCTTTGCTGTCTGCATGTGAAAAAAAGGTCAGTGGGAAAGGTCACCAGCATGCGCCCAAACAGCTTTGCAGAGCTTTCTGGAAAGTCTTGTTTATTCTCCAAGGCCTGAAAATTTTTTTTCTGCCTGCATTTTTGTGTGGTTGGGGGCATGGCGTTGGTATTTTTCTTCCTGTTTTTGTTTGGGTTTAGTTCACTTTTGTTGTTTGTGGGATTGTTTTGTTTTATTTTGTCTTTTTTGGTTTTTCGAGACAGGGTTTCTCTGTGTAGCTTTGCGCCTTTCCTGGAACTCACTTGGTAGCCCAGGCTGGCCTCGAACTCACAGAGATCCGCCTGGCTCTGCCTCCTGAGTGCTGGGATTAAAGGCGTGCGCCACCACCGCCCGGCTTGTTTTATTTTGTCTTAAGAAATCCTCTCTATTAGTTTGGAAGAATGAGGTCCCAAACTATCTTTCTTAGTTAGGGTTGCTATTGTTGTGATAAAATACCATGACCAGAGGCAACTTGGGGAGGAAAGAGTTTATTTCAACTTATACTTCTAGTTACAGTCCATCTCTCAGGGAAGTCAGGGCAGGAACCTAGAGTCAGGAACGGAAGCAGAAGCTATGGAAGAGTGCTGCTTACTGGCTTGCTCACTTCTGCTGGCTTGCTCAGCCTGCTTTCTTATACATCCCAGGACTAGCAACCCAGGGGTGGCACCATCCGCAGGGGGGTGGGTGCTCCTGCATCAACCATTAATCAAGAAAGCACGCCACAGGCTTGTTCTAAAGCCAATCTGGTAGGGACATTTCCTCTATTGAGGTTTCCCTCTTCTCAAATGACTCTAACTTGTGTTAACTTGACAAAATGCTAACCAGGACGCCATCTCAGAGTGTGGCCAGCTTGCTTCTCCTGGGGGCTGCGAGGAAGGGGTCTACCATGCCATGGCTTACAATGTCTGCTTCTCCCTATGCGGTCATGTAGTCTTTCCTTTGCCATGTCTATGTCTATACCTCCCCCCTCGTGTGTGTGTGTGTGTGTGTGTGTGTGTGTGTGTGTGTGTGTGTGTGTTCATTCATGAGTAGGTAGGTACACATGTGTAAGTGTGCATATAGAGGCAGAAGTCAACCTTGAATGTCATCACTCTGGTGCTATCCACCTCGTTTCTTCAGTCAGGGTCTCTTAGTTGGCCTAGAACATTCTAGGCAGGCTAGCAAGAAAGCCCCAAGGATCTTCCTGTCTCTGCCACCTCAGTGCTAGGATGATAGGTGTGTGCCACCGTTTTCACAGGGGTTCTGGGGATCAAAAGCAGGTCCCAATGGCTTTAATGCAAGCACACTATTGACTGAGCCATTTCCCCGACCTCATACTTTCTCTTCTTACACAAACACCAGCCAGCTTGGATTAGCATCCTCTCCAATGACATCATTTTAACTTGTTACCATTGTAAAGACCCTATCTGTGAATACGGTCATAGTCTAGATTGCTGGGAGGTGGGTCTTCAGCATGTAAACTGTGAGGGTGGGTACAATTCAACCCCAAACACCCCTCAATCTCATTCATATACGTTCTTGCAAACTAGAAGCAAGAAAGCAGTATTTAGTTGGCACACCTCTGTTAGAAAACGGCCCAGTTCCACCTAGGACATAAGAAGTTCCCAGTTTTCATATAGCATCTGCCCTTGATGAAGCCTACCCCACGGAAGTGCCCTGGGAAGGAATACATGATTCCTCTCTTAGGCTGCTTGTCTTTTGTTGGCAATAGATTAAAGATCTGGACCCACAGGCAGGCCTGTCTTCATGAACTGACTACTCATCAGATAGGCAGGGTCCCCCTCCTCGTGCTGAAGGTGACACTGGTGTGTCCTTTTCACACTGGACACTATATATAACCCAAGACTCTGGTAAGGTTTCTCACCTCTCACTGTGCCCAGCAAGCTGTAAAAGTCTCAGAACTGCTCAGTCTCAGGCTAAGAACTGCTGGAAGGCTTTGCTCCTAAGCAAGGAGAAACAGCAGGCAGGGAGTTAAACAAAGCTCAGTGTTTTGAGTACAACGCAAAGGGAAAAATCCCTCCCCCTAGGCTCCTCTTGCCCTGGGTTAAATACCTGGAACTTTAAAGAGCCCGCCCAGCAGCTTCTTTGCCTTGGAGACAGATAAAGAAGCTCTCCTCCTTGGAGATCAAATGGAGGAAAGGCAGAGGCATCTCTTTGCCAATTCTGTTCTGAGTCTCTATGTATACACATTGGAGCTGGTCGCCAGTGCTGTGCGGGTGCCAGAGTTCCTGTGCATTCTTACTCCTCATTGCCCAGAGCGGACGAACTGCCTGCTGTGGTGCCTGCCTTAGCCAAAGCAAGAGGTTTCCCTTGGTCTTTTGGATAAAGTAAGTTTTTCTTAGCTCAATTTTAAAATCAACTAGGGAACCCCTTCTCAGGCCACCCTCCCTGATGGCTCAACCCAAGAGCTGTGTAATGCCATTGGCTTGAGTTTCAGGGGCCCCAGGGCTGTGCCTTTGCCTTGGAGGAAGTCCAAGGCCTGACCTTCCCTTCTAGCTACAGCTGGTCCTCTCCCAGCCTTCTTCATGTTCCAGTCCATGTTTGTGATAATTAAGGGCCCTGAAGATTTAATTAGGAGATCGTGTTGGGAGAACCAATGGGCAGAGATTGGTAGCTGGCCAAGGGAGGTTTGTGGGTTGGGACGGATGTGTGTGAGTGGGGAAGTGGAGAACATAGGTGTTCAGAAGAGTCACCTAGCAATGTTAGGAGCTGTCCCAGGCCTTCCACAGCACAGAGCTGAAACATATTCCCACAGAAACTACCATCTCACTGCAAAAAGACTCCTCGGCTACTGATGCTGCTGCTGCTCCTTCTTCTGACAACTGCTCTTTGAGCATTTAGTTTATTTATTCTAGACAATTAAAACATCCAATACTTAGGAGGGTCCTGGCATGAGAATTCAGTGGACGATGCAGAGCAAGTGTCCTGCAGACACTGGGATGCTGTGGATATCACTCTATATAAATAAAACACTGATTGGCCAGTGGCCAGGCAGGAAGTATAGGTGGAACAAGCAGAGAAGAGAATTCTGGGAAGTGGAAGGCTGAGAGAGAGAGACACTGCCAGCCGCCAGCCACCGCCATGACAAGCAGCATGTGAAGATGCCGGTAAGCCATGAGCCACGTGGCAAAGTATAGATTAATAGAAATGGGCTGAATATAAGAGTAAGAGCTAGACAATGATAGGCCTGAGCTAATGGTCAAGCAGTTTAAATAATGTAAGAGTCTGTGTGTTTATTTTATAAGTGGGCTCTGGGACTGGCGGGACTTGGTGGGAGCTGCAGAGAAACTCTCCAGCTACACTGGGACACTAAGTAGAGAGTCGCTTCAAGCCAGAAGCCCTAGCACAGCTTCACCTCACGGACCCCTACAGGGAGTGGCAAGGAGGCTAGGTGCATGACATTCTGAGACCCTCTCAGACCTAGAGAAGGAAACACTCTTGCCCTGGCACAGCCGCCCACTCTAACAAGATGTGGGACCCGAAACAAGCTCATAGCCTCTCCAGGGTCACTTTATGTCATTGTGATACGGAGGAAGCAAGGAAGCAAATCATCATGTATTAACACCCTCCCGGGAGGGCACATAGTCACTACTCCACACATACGGTTCCTCTTTATTACCACATTGATTCCCCCACAACACTCGGCTAGGACTGTGCCTGTGGTTTGATCACGCATGGGCATTTAACAGGGATGTCTGGCTTTTTCTTGAGTCTTCTGACTTCATCTTCCTCACCTGAGCCATAGAAGTGAGGATTCTCCCTGCTGTGAACCCTAATAACACAAATCGAAATGCTTACAATTGATTAAAGAGCATACTCTCATGTCAGCCTTGTCGGATCGTGGGTTCTAACTCTGTGTTTCAAACAATATTTGAGCTCCTTGTGCTCCAGAACAGGGATAAGCAAAACCGACTCCTTACAGGCTCCTATAAAGACTTAAAAGAATCTACAAAAGGATAGCATGTGTGGTATATCATCAACACAACAGATATTTCCAGATGTTCTCCTTTAATTAGTACAGGTGTTGTTACCATTACTACCCACAGCAGCGCACATGGTGATCCCCTCCAGTTCTGCCAGGCAAGCTTAAATGTGGGTGTCTCCTTCCTGTTCAACGAATTCTCCATTCCAGTATCTCCCATTGGTAACACAAGGTGATGGTATTGTTTTCCTTGCCAGGAAAATCCAGCGAGTGATGGCGCCAGAGGCAAAGACATGTGCCCTGCACGGGACTGGTTCCTACGACAGCTCCAGTGAGCTGGTGTGTGAGGGAACTTCCTGGGAAGACACAGGTCCCAGCCTTAAAGGACCACTCTTAAGAAGCAACAGATTACCACAGATTTAGCTAGCAAAAACAACACAACTACGTCATCTCCTCACATTGGAGGTCAGAAGCTGTTGTGACTCGGGTGAGAAATATCCCCGATAGGTTCGTGGATTTGCACACTTAGTTCCCAGTTGGTGGCTGTACTGCTTAGTTTCATGTCAACTTGATACAACCTAGAGTCATTGGGAAGATGGACTCTCAGTTGAGAAAATGCCTCCATGAGACTGGTCTGCTGTGCATTTTCTTAGTGATTGATGGGAGAGGGCCCAGCCCATTGTGGATGGTGCCATCCTTGGGCTGGTGGTCTGGGGTTCTAGAAGAAAGCAGGCTGAGCAAACCATGACGAGCAAGGCAGTAAACATGGCCTCTGTATCAGTTCCTGCCTCCAGGTTCCTGCCTTGAGTTCCGATGGTGATAGACTGAAAAGTGGAACTATAAGCTAAAATGGACTCTTTGCTTTCCAAGTTGCTTTCTGTCATGGTGTTTTGTTATAGCAATAAAAACCCTTAGACAGTGGAGCTATTTGGGGAGGTTCTGGAATCTTTACGAGGTGTGGCCTTACTGGAGGAAGATCATCGCTGGGGAAGACCTTTGACATTAGCCTGGATCCCTCCTCTTTGCTCTCTACTTCCCTGTGCAGATGAGTGTGATTAGTCTGTCCTGACTATCAAGTTGGCCTCCTGCTGCCATGATTTCCCTGCCATGTGGGACAGGGAGCCAGAATAGGCCCTTTCTTCCCTAACTTCCTTCTTGTCAGGGTATTGTATCATGGAAACAGAAAAGTAACTAATACAGAAAGAAGCCTAGCATTGGGATGGAGGCAAGTCCACATTCCTCATGGAGTTTCTAGGAGAGAATCGTGTCCTTGCCACTTGCAGCTTCTGAGGGCCACCTTACTCACCTTGGCTTTGCCCTCTTCTTGCACTTTCGAAGCCAACATCTGACTTCCTTCCATTTCTCTCCCAAGACCCCTGTAGTCACAGTGAACTAACTGGAATAATCTAGTTCAATCTCCCCATTTCAAGATCATTAATTATCACACCTGCAAAGTCCCTCCCAACCAGAAGGTAGCACATTCACACCTGCATCAGGACATGAGGTCTTAAAGGAGCCATTATCCAGCCCACCAACACAGAATAATTTGGAGTGCCACAGATCTCATCCAAAATTGCCTAGGACAATCTGTGAACACCAAGGTGGGATCCTGAGGTGTCGCTTTGAGATATTACATACTTATATCAGGTCCAACATGTGGGACTTTGAAAATGTCCCTGAACTCAGGTTCAGCAGCCCCAGAGTGTGGCATATTCAATAAATATTGCAAAACCTTAAATGACTGATGGCCTTGACTGCTCCACTTGGTTTTTGAATTAGCTCGTTTCCTCGTTGCTGTAATGAATTACCCAACAGAAATCAATTGAATGGAGCAGGGATTTATTTTTGGCTTATGGGTTGGCAGCACACAGTCCATCAAAGCAGGGAAGGTATGGCAATGGGAACGTGAGGCTGCCTGCTCACATCCAGGTAGACAGGAAAGTGGGAGAGGTGAGTGTTGGAGCTCACGTGGTTTTCTTTTTCCCAGTTTCTGTTCATTCAGGCTCATGGGAGAGCACCGCAACCCTTACCCCCTCCAGTGATCATCTCTGGAAATGCCCTCACAGACACACTCAACTGTGTGCCTCAACTTCCTGATCTAGTCACGCTGTCCATTGAAATTAACTATCTCAGGTCTCTCGGGTGTGAATTAGAGACCCCCATTTCCCACCCACCCACCCACCCCCGTGTACCTTCCATGGTTTTCAGAACTGTCTTGTGATGGGAACACAGTGACAGCACTATATAAACCACTAAGCTCTCATCCAGATCCATTTGCTGCTACTTCTGAAATCAGGACAGTGCATTCGAGTGCCCAGAGTTGATCATCACCATGCCTGCCGTATGCCTCTGTTGCTTTTGCAGCAGATTTGACGTAAGACTTGTGAACTCATGATCATACACCCCCTAATCTAATTACCATGACCACATCAACTCTAGCTGTAAGCACTAGAAACGCCAGGCACCTGATCTGTCTTACTCAGTCCTCTGTCCCTATGGCATGCAGGAGAAGTGCCGGGAAGTCTTTACTGAACAGAGGAAATGACTCCTCTTGGAGTAACCTGTCAACTCTGAACTCCTCCGTGGCAGAGACATCTTGATTCAGCAGCAGCAGTACGATGCCTAACCAACGGCAGCCCTCGGGGAGTTGTGCTCGTTTCTTGTAGCTGTCGTAATAAACTACCACAAACTCAGTTGTGAAAGAAAGTGTTCTCTCACAGTTCTTCAGCCTAGAAGTCTAAATCCAAAGTGTGAACAGGCTGAACTTCTTCCACACACTCTAAGAGAGCATCCTTCCTCGCCATTTCCAGCTGTGGATGCTGTGGGTCTTTGGCCTGTAGCAACAGAACTCCAACTTCTGCTTCCATCTCCCCGTGGCTTTCTCCTCTCCTTCCTGTGAACCTTCCTTGCCTCAAAATCCTTGAAATGAATGGTTAGGGAGATGGCTCAGTAGGTAAGAGTACTTTCTGTTTGAGCATGAGGACCTGAATTTGGATTCCCAGCACCCACATAACCAAAAGCCAGGCATGGCTGCCCATACCTATGACCCTAGAATTGGGGGGTAGGTAAAGCTAGATGAATCCTAGAAGCTTGCTGGCCTAGCTGGTTCAGTAAGAAGTCCTGTCTCAAGGAAATAAGGCAGAGAGAGAGAAAAAAACAAAACATCCAACACCGTACTCTAGTCTCTTCATACATGTTCACAGGCACCCCATCAATACTCTCACATACATGCATAACACACGTACACACACATACAGACATATATATACCCTAATGTGGTTGCTTCTGTGGGGGAGCAACCTTTATAGCAAATAAGGTAACATTAAATAGGTACCAGAGGTTAGGACCTGGATATATGGGGGCCACTTTCCAACTCACTATAGAAGTTCAGATTGAGCATCCCTAACTCTAAAATACAAAATTCAAAATGCTCTGAAATCTGAAACATTCTAAAAAGCTGACATAGTACTCAAAACTTTTCAATTTCTGGAACATTGCAGATTCTCATCCCTCATATTGCCCTAGCAATAGAATCTAGGCAATTCTTCCAAAACATGAAACACTCTGCAATCTGTAACACTTTTGATCCCAGATATTCCAGATAACAGATAGTATGTTTGTAGTTGTTGAATATACAAGTTAGCTTCTTAGGCACAAAAGTATAGCCTTGAGTTTGTCACCTAGAAGGCCTCAGAGTTCCTGAGTCCTACAGCTGAACCTGAGCCCCATTAGAAGGAACAATTCTTGGGTGTCCAGACAATATGTATCCCAGAGGTCACAGGGCATGGGTGTAAGTGGTTCCTCCAGGGAAATGGAGATGCATGCCTTTGATTAGGGAAGCCCATGGTTTGAGAGACATACAACAAAGTGAAAATATTCACACTTACATTGGAAGGGCAAGATGCCCTACAATGGTAGAAAGCCCCAGTAGGGCCGTATGTATGAAACCAAGGTATGGTTACAAAGGAATTAGCCAGGCAAAGCCAAATAGAATAAGTGTGACCTGGATAAGTGAGGTCACTGCCCTCTGCAGAGTGGTTAATGAGGCTAGTTCAGCACCTGGGATGTCCATAGCCAGGCTCTTCAGTGTGGAACCAGCCAACAATCAGGACTCACTAACCAAGCTCACCTTAAAGATGAGGAATTTAAGGCCCGCAAAGAAGTCTCAGTCTCAGTCTCTCTCTCTCTGTCTCTCTCTCTGTCTCTGTCTCTGTCTCTGTCTCTCTCTCTCTCTCTCACACACACACACACACACACACACACACACACACACACACACACACAAATACACACAGAGACACACACCTAGTGTACAGCTGGCCAATAATACATCAACAACTGCAGACCCACTCCTCCTCCTGGTCCAGCACTTTTCCTCTGCACAAGAAGCACCACTGTCGCCTCTGTGTGGGCACCACACTCATGTGACCATGTTACCCAGAGTCACCCAGGCCCCATGAGTGGTAGAGAAGGTGACAGATGTGATCAGAGTTCAGTGCAGAACTCAAGCGCTGCTTAAAATAAAGTTAACCCAGGGCATGAATAATAAGTGGTTGCTGAAAAATTGATTCACTGAAATTCTTCTGGTAGAACATGCTATCCTTTTTTGGAAGAAATTTTTGATACATGTCACCAGGAGCCATGACTTCATGGGAAGGGGGAACCTGCCCAGAAGACTAAGTAAGACACCAAGAGGAGAAAGCGGGGAGCAGAGAGAGAAGTAAGCTGGGGAGGAGACAGAGGTGGAGCAGGCCAGAAAATGTTGAGCAGTCTGTGGGTTTTAGAAGAGAAGAGGTCACAACAGCACCTGGGGTCATTGCCTTGCTTCTGTAAACAATCCTCCACTGTCCTTCTGCTTCTGCACCCCAAACTCCACCCTCTAGTGCCTCCCTGAAGGCCCTCCATTCTGTTGTGTTTTCCCCAGCCCTGCACAGAGGTCCATCCAACACCCACATGGCCATCCTTCCATTCACTGTCACAGGGGCCAACTTCATGTCAGCATCCATTCCCATGTCACACCACAGACTGCTTGTGATGTCTTGCAGAGTCACCTCCCCTCAAAAGGGTGACAACAGCTTAGGGCTAGCCCAATACCTTCCTCTTGCTGACACGCTTGTCCACGGAAGCATCCCAGGCTTGTTTCAAGAACTCTCCCGCTGTCCCAATTCCCATCTTTCTTCCCTGCTGTTCCCTCTCTGTGTTCTTACCTCCTCTCCCCCCACGGAGAGTCACAGAAGGCTCAGTGCTTGCCCTGGTTTCTCTCCAGCTCTGTGCTCCATAGACCCAGTAACTCCCATGGCACGAGAATTGCTGTTGAGTCCTGGAGCTGTGTTCTGTGCGTGCTTGTGTGTTAGGCTGTCGTTTTCCTTGTACCACTTCAGGGTCCCTTGGCCCCACATTCCCAGCATGTCTCCCCATAATCTACAGCACACACACACACACACACACACACACACACACACACACACACACAGAGAGAGAGAGAGAGAGAGAGAGAGAGAGAGAGAGAGAGAGAGAGACAGACAGACAGACAGACAGAGACAGAGACAGAGAGACAGAGGCAGAGACAGAGGCACACATGCCTACATACACAGAGGCACATATGCATACAGAGGAAGGGAGTTTTACACACACATGCACACACATATGCATACACTCAGCTTAAACCTAGTCACTAATATGTACATTCTCCTTTTCTTTAGGACTGCAAACTTCAGAATAATTCTTGATTCTTCCTTCTTACCCTCCCCTAGTATTCCGACAGACATCAGGTCCTATGCACAATCCACAAATACTCCTAAAGTACTCATCCTAAAAATATGCCTGGTCCCGAGTTTCCAGAACTCTGAGTCCGGGCTGTAAGTCCAGCACGGCTTAGCTGAGTAGCTCAGTACAGCGCTGTCCGCTCAGCTGCCAGGTGGGCTTTGTATAGGCAAGCTGTACCTGGCAAACCCAGCCAGCTCCTACCATTTTCCATCCTGCTTTTATTCTCTAACCAAAACCTGAGGGTATGACTTCCCTAAGCATCTATATGTTCAGCCATAAAGCCGGTTACTTCTAGATAGCCAGCTCTGTCCTAAGAGTGACAGACACTGTTGCATCCAACTGGTCCTCCTGGTCCCAAGATGTTAGCTGCCTAGGGCACCCAGCTGGTCCTCAATGCAGAAGATGTGCCAGGAAAGTATGAGTGGCCCGTGCTCAGCACAGAGAAGACAGACCCAGGTGCCTACTGGGTCCTGATTCCTGTGTGATTCCGAGACAGGGACACAGCCCAGGCCTGTGAAGTGCTACCCAGACTCTCTGCTGAGAAGTTAACACCCGGTACCTGTCCCAGTGCCTGTATGCACATTTGTCCCACCAGCCCTGGTCTCCTCTCCTTAGCTGGAAGGTCAAGGTATGAGACAGGCCTTCAGACAGATGTGTGCCCTCTTCCCCGATGTTTCCTTTCCTGGACGCAGCTAGACCTTCAGATGTCAGGTCTCCAGTCCCCAAATTCATCTCTGAAATGCATCATGGGCACAGTCCTCCATCCCTGCCCACAGTAAAACCTGGCTCCCCCAATACACGCTCAGATAAAGATGCTCTTCCTACTTGTAGGGTCCCTCTGACCCATTGCCAAGGTTTAGTGCTAGATTGAGAATCCCTTGGCTGTCGGTGGAAGGCTCCCATGGGGATGCTTTCATGGTCTCCTGGGACCTGAAGCTGCGTTCAGGGAGGCTGCCCTGTTCAGGGAGGCTGCCATGTACAGGTCAGGAAGCTCAGGCCTGGAGAGATGGCTCAGCTGGTAAAGAGCTTGCTGTGCAGGTCATTGTGCCTGCCCAGCAAGTCATCCCCAGCCCAAAGTGTAAAAGCTGCCGTAGTATTGTATGTCTGTAATCGCAGCACCAGGGAGAGGTGGGACAGAGACAGACAGACGTCTGAAGCTCAGTGGCCAGCCAGTCTAACTGAATTGGTGAGTTCCAGGGTTAGTGAGAGACGCTTTCTCAAAAATAGTGATGGGGTTGGGGATTTAGCTCAGTGGTAGAGCACTTGCCTAGTAAGCGCAAGGCCCTGGGTTCGGTCCTCAGCTCTGAAAAAAAAAAAAATAGAGAGTGACTAAGAATGACAATGGGTCTCTCTCTCTCCTCCCTCCCTCCCTCCCTCCCCTCTCTCTCTCCTCCCTCCCTCCCTCCCCTCTCTCTCTCTCTCACACACACACTCAAAGCTCATTATGAGCTGCCATTCAAACAAAGAATACTTGAGCTTCCAAAGAAGTGTCAAGCAAAGAACAGCCCACTGGGGCTGGACAAGTTCCCAAAAGTGCCCAGTCAGTGACTATCCCAAGCTCCTCTGCCCACCTAACTTCAGTCACACTGGCTCATGCTTCCCAAGTGGGAGCTAAACTCTGGGTGGGGCACAGATCACCCCCCAAGAGCCAGAGGTGGGAGCCTTTCTCCAAACTAGGGCAAAGTCTCTCAGGGACCATCCAGCACTCTGACTGTTATCAAAACCCAGAAGACTCCTTGAGCATTCAACTCACGCTTCCCCAGCAGCAGGTACCCTGGCTGGGAAGCTGCAAAACTGTGGCTTCCCTCGGGATCTTCTCCTCCACACCTAGCAGCCAGGATGAAAGAGAGCAGGAGGAAAGATGCTGAGCTGAATGAAGTCATGGCCACAGAGCAGGGCTGTGGAGAGCCCCTGCTGGGCAGAGAGGCCCCAGCCCCAGGTAGCTGGCAGAGAAGCCCAGACTGAGCAGGAGTCAATCCCGTTCAGAGGCCAAGTTGCGAGGAGTGCAGCCTTCCTGCTGTCCTCAGCCAAATGCTACCCCATGTCTTCAGCTGAACTGAAAAATGCAGACCACCTGAAGGGAGGGTGCCATTCACAGACACTCCACTAGAGGTCAGCCCTGAGAGAGGGCAGAGCTCAGCAAGTCCTCCTGGGAGCTACCCAAGGAGCTCACTCAGTCTTCCTGAGCTACACAAATGTCAGGTGTGGAGCTCAGAGATCCAGAATGAGCACGTAGAAGATGGCACTCTCCCACCGCCTGACCCTCGTCGCCCACCGGGTCCTCCATAACCAGCTCTCAGAGGCAACATGACACACCTGTCACCCTTCCTCTGAGGTCAGAAGCAGCTGACCTTACACTGCCCAGGAGTCCCTTGTCCTGACTAAGACTCCCACATAGAGGGAGGGATCCCAGAACGCAGCTGAGATCTGGAGGTCATTTGAGAGTTGCTCGCGTGCCCTTGAGCATTGCTCTCAGCCCTCTCAAGGGAAGCATTGGAGGAGCTGGATGGTCGCCTGTCCGCATCTAAGAGTCTCTGACAACGTGGCAGAGAGCTGGGCCCTTTCAATGAACGCTAACAAAAATGCAAGATATTTCTGTTTACTTTTCTCATCACTGTGACCAGATTATCTGATGGAAGTTGCTTAAAGAGGAGAAGCTTATCCCATTCTCAGGGGATGTAAGTCCGTTGTGGTATTATGGCATGCACAGACGCAGGTTTACAGTAGGCCACCTGCGTATCCCAGTGAGTCAAGCAGAAGGCTCAGGCAGGAACTAGAAGCAAAGCTCACTTTCAATGTCACCACCAATGACCCTCTCTGCTAGCTAGGCCATACACCCCAAAGTTCCACCACCTCACAAAACAGTGCCACTGGCTGTGGACTGAGTCTTCACATACGTGAGCCTACATTAGACATTCTGCACTCGAACTATAACAAAGCAAAGTCAGCGTAACCGAGCTCTCACAACTTCAGCATGTGGAGCACGTGAAATTAGGATGCCTTGGTGGGGGGCGGGGGGACAGACTCTCATCCTCTGAATCACCCATACCTGCTCACCTTCTCCACCTCCAGGGATGGTAACTGAGGTCCCCCTGGGACAGACTAGAATCTCCAAGATAAAATTTGAAAGCTGGAGGGCTCAGCATCTTATAGCCTTGATCATCTCAAACCCCAGGCTGCCTCCATCAACATATGGAGTGGGGGGAGAGAGGAACTCATGGGCTATGAAGTGGAAGGCATTCCTCACACCAAGGCCAGTCAGTGACAAGATAAAACATGTCCCCCTCTAAAACACTGGAGACTGCAGCCAGGACTCGAGAATATCTGATAATGCACCCCACTGCTATCCTGGGTGGAGGGTACAGTCAGAAATCTCAGGGCACAAGAGGACAAGAAAGGAAGTTCAGGGGCCAAGACCTATCTTGCCCGTGTGTCCCAGATCATTGCAAGCTCCCCCGTGTGTGTGTGTGTGTGTGTGTGTGTGTGTGTGTGCTTGTTAGACCTGGCAGATGGAGATATGTACCCTACCAGACCTTATTTTACACTTAGCAGGTCCTTTGGGCTCAAGGACACTATTTTGTCACATGCTCAGGATTTAACAGTAGCACTTCATGTTACCTAAAGGGATTCCCTAAAAAGAAAAGCCAGATCTTAAAACCCTGCAGCAACACAAATGCCTAGACCCCCACACACAACTGCGCACACACACACACACACACACACACACACACACACACACACACACACGTCTCACAGATGCCCACAAGATGCACATACACACCAATGTGTGACTTGCACATATTTGTGTCACGTACAGCAACACCCCAAGGCAGCACTGCAATAGAGCCAGGAAGGCCAGCCCAAGCATGTTCCTGTATCCAGCCTTGTGTCCTCAGGAAGTCACCCTCCCTCTCTGAGCCTTTATTTGCTTATTCATGAAAGTTCGTGTGTAGGAACTATTAATATTCAGGGCACTTTATGAGGATGGACTGAGAAAGGCCCACCATCTGTGCCTGACCCTTGAGCACCACTGCAAGCAGATCCCCAGGAAGAGCTGAGTGGCAAGGGGTGCTAAGAACCAGGAGGTACTGACTCATGCGCTCAGTGATAGGCCCTGGCTGCTATGTCTTTAGGTTACTTTTCTGATTCTATGGCTCCATGTGAAGTGAGGGTCCATAGCCCACTGAGTGTCAAGGGATGGGGCATGTGGACTGTCAAAGGGACAGTTTAGGCACTATAAGCCTATCTGCTGCTTGCCCAGGAAGGGCCAAGAGTCAGTGATAGATTCCAGGGGAGGCAGACACTACCACATCAGACAATGAGAGGGAGAGAGCTGGGATAAATATAGAGGAAGAAAACTCTAAATAGAGTGCTGACAGATGGAGAGAGAATGCGCAGAGATGGTCTGTATATAGTCAACTTAGCAAGACCGTGAGGGGCCAGCCAGGGACTACAGACAGGCGGTGGGCAGGGAGTAACCATCTCCCAGAGGGAGGGCCTGACTGATGATTGTGCATGTACAGACACCCACAGCTGAGGACAGAGGTAAGGGAGTGCTGACAGAGACGCCTGTCTGCCTATGACCTTTGTGCTCACTGCATGCCTGGACCCTGCTGAGGCCCTTCCCTACAAGCAGCTGCATCTCTGCCAGGCTGCCGACCACCACACCCACATTGTGCCCAAGCAGCCACAGAGCACGAGTGGAGGAGAGTGGCAAAGCAGGTCATCAGCGTGCAGAGGCAGGAGGAGGGAACATGGCTGCTTCAAAGGCTGATTCCCCAGCACAGCCACAATCAATTACCAAGCAGCCCTCACTTGTCAGCCCTGAATCTTAATGGTATTAATGAGACCTCAAGTCATTTTCTCCCTGGATCAGGTGCTTTTCTTCTATAATGTCTGTGCCCAGGGAATCAGGAACTCTCTCTGGCCCTGGCTTGGCCCACTCTGTTGGAGGAGGGTGCTCCCCAAAGCTCTTCGTGTCCTCTTTACGTGAATGTAATTAATTCTTTCTAAGGGGAATAAATGAACGCGATGTCTTCGTGGATAATCATGCGCATCCCTGGGCCTTTCACCTGTGGGAGGAAATGGCTGCCATCCATCACGGTGGTGCATGGATGGAGGAAGGAAGAGGGAAGTGATGAAGCAGGACTCAGGCTAGGAGATGCCCAGCCAATCAACCCTCTTGCCAGCTGCCCTCCTGAATGGGAAACCATTCATGTCTCATATATTCAGTTTGTATGTGCTACACACACTGTCCTTAGGCACAGGCTGGCAAAAGTGATGGACACATCTGATATGGCCTCTACCACCCCACAGATTTTCACCCAAATGTCCACATACAGGGAGGCTGACACCCCTGAAAGGACTTCCTCTTGATCCTCAGACCTCCTCCTACCTCTCTGGGCATCTCTCTTGATCTTTAAATTATCATTCTTTAAATGTCAGGGCCCCTTGGTTGTCACTTTCATCCAGTGTCTCTGCCTACCCTATAGTAATAACTCAGGAAGGTCATTCTGTGTACCCACTGAACATGCATGCCAGCCCTCGTGGAAAGATGAAGAGCAGAGTCTCCTGGGAACACACACAGACACACAGAGATGATAACAATTCATGACCTCCCTGTTTGAGAAATACTTGAAGGACTAAAGAAGCCTGGAACCTTCTTTCATAATGTGGTACAGTCATTGGAATGATTCAGTCGTGGAATTTGCTGGAACCAGTGCCTGAGCTATACTCAGTCTCGGTACATTTAGACAATAAGTGACAGTCAAGGAGGCTGAGACTGTCCTTGGTCTCCAGCCCAGGCCTTTCCTGTGGCTGCAAACAAGCACAGCCAACCCTCCGCAGCCTCATGGGCATATAGCAGGCACCTCAGCTCCAACAGACGCACCCCTGGCCCACAGCAACTGCACCAGCCTTCACCCTTTGCCCCACTGTTTGAGCTATCACCCAGAGCCATCTCTCTCCCACACTTAGACAACTATGGTATCCTGAATACCCCAGCAGGTCAAGCAGAGGTGTAAAAACCCCAGCAAACTACAAGTATGCAGGTCCCTCAAAAAGCTGAGCAGTCAGCTCATGGGTGGGGAGATGGTTCATTGGACAGGACCTAGGGAAAGAGCCTCTGAGGGTGCCTGTGAGGGATCTCCTTGATGGAGTTAATTTAGCTAGACTCACACTAAATGTGGACACACCGTTTCATGGGTGGGTGTGGGGGCCCACAGAGGTTTCCTAGTGAGATCTGAGCTTGCTTTACCCAGCAGGGCTGCATAAGGGGATGATTTGACCAGGGCGTGGTTACCAGGTGTTTGGGAGGGTCTACACTTGACTGTGCAGTGTGCTTTGATCTAGCAAGGGGCAGGCATTCTGCCCCACCCCTTGGCATTGTTATATAAAAAAAAATCCTTTTGAATAAAGTTCTGGGCTGTTGGGTATGGATCCAGGCCCTCCCGAAGCTATCCTGTGTTTCTTTCTTTCTCCTCATTGCTATCTTTCTATCTAATATTTCTTATCCCTCTCTCCTCATCATAGGAACCCTTTAAAAGGCGGGAGCTGGCCTCGCATAGGTGGGTTGTGAACTGAATAAGCAGGAGACAGGGAGCTGAATAGTAGCATTCATCTCCTTCTACTTCCTGGTGTGGACACAATGTGACCAACTGCCACATGCTCCCCCTGCCATGCCTTCCCTGCCATGATGGACTATGCCATGGAATCACAAGCCAAAATGAACCCTTTCTCACTCCCAAGTTACATTGGGAAGGCGTTTTTTTTTTTAAATCATAGCAACAGGAAAGTAACAAAGACAGGTATGTACCCCAGATAACAGCGGAGGGTACTCAAACAAGTTTGCATGCAAATACAGTAGTAAGCAGCAGTGGTCACACTAGCAGAAAGGTAGCAAGTATCCAATGTCCATGAGTGGACACACGGATGCATGAAAAGCAGTGTGTGTGTGTGTGTGTGTGGGTGTGTGTGTGTGTGTGTGTGTGTGTACATATATGATTGTTATTTATCCATAAAAGGAACAGAATGCATGCTACTCCCTGTAACTTGAAATCATTTACACTGAAAGGAATCAGGACAAAAATGGCACATATGATACAGTTCCATTTATATGAAATCTCCAAAGTAGGGAACTGCATACTGAAAATATGTTGGTGGTAGTCATGCAATGGAGAGGGGCGAATGAGAAGGGGCCATTAATGGACATGGAATTTTATTTTACAGCGATGGAAATGTTTCAGAATTCAGAAGAGGTGGTGATGGCACAATTGTTTGAATTGAAACAGCTCCTTCTCGGGGAACCTGTCAGTCTCGGATGTGGAGCCCTTTGTGTTACCAGCTTTGAAACACTCAGTACATCAAGGCAGAGACACACAGTGTGGATGGGGTTGTGGGAACCAGAGAAGGTGAGTGCACAGCTGGTAGGAAGCCCCTTGTTCCCTCAGGTCCTTCTGCAGAGGAGCTGGCTTCCTCCTGCCTCCCTGGGGAGGCTTCAGCCCTCTAGCATGAGCTCAGGTTCAGGGAGAGAGGGTTTTTCCCTGCATGGTGTCCAGGCACGAACACTGATGTGGACCCAGCTACCCAGAGGCTCAGAGCAGTAGATCATAGCTGATTCTCAAATCCAGAGGAAGCTCTGGCCTATCCTGTGGATTGCTGAGAGAGAATATTCAGGAATGCTGCTGTGCTGGGCTTGGTTCATCCATGCAGACGTCTGGAGCAACCCTCCTCTGGCTGCTCTTGAGGTGAGGAGCTAGAGATGGCCTCTATGGGGCCGCTCCTCCAGAAGGTGCCTACAGGGACACTGATCAGCAGGTCAAAGAGCCCAGTGAGAGACTTCCTTCCCATGACAGCTGACAGCCCTGGTTCAACATCTGGCCTGGTCTTGGATAAAACAGCTTTCTAAAGGAAGCAGCCCTGAAGAGCTCACACTAGGGATGCTGGTGAGGGGATACTACTGGTGATTCAACCTGGAGTGCTACAGGCTGTAGGATGCAGGGGAGTGTGGGATGCAGGGGGCGCGATGAAGTGCCGTTCACCTCAGGGAGCTCAGGCTTATTAGCATCCCATCTCTCTAACACCAGGCTCAAGTCCTGTGGGTGCTGGTAGGAAGAGCACAGGTAACACTAGAAGACTAGACCTTACCACAGTTATTGCAACCTATGAGGGTCTCGGGGCACCCTTCCCTCCAGCACAGTACCATGGCTCCGGGAGCTCTGGTTCCTTTAGTCTCTCCTCTATCTGTCCTTCTGTCTGCCCAGACCACTTAGTCTCTAACTTCCAGCTGGTGACCAGTTATCTGCTTGTCTCTTACTATCTTGTCATTCTACTCTATGTTCCTACAACTTCCCCTCACCCACAGGCACGTGGAGGCCAGAGGCCAGTGTCTGGTGTCTTCCTCAGTTGTTCTCTGTTTTTTGAGACAGTCTCCCATTGAACCTGGAGCGCGCTGATTGGCAACGAGCTCCAGGGATCCACTGTCTCTGTGTCCCCAGCACCGGGATTACAGACTTGCTGCCATGTCTGGCTTTTTACATGCATGCCTGGGATCTGGACTCAGGTCCTCGTGCCTGAGTAGCAAACACTGATTGACTGAGGCATTTCCCCTGCTCTGTCTCCCTTAAAACAAAACCAAACTTAACCCTCTTCTGGCATAGGGAATGAAGTGAAGAGGTCCAAGGAGCAGGGAGGGTCTGTGTGTCTTCATGCAGTTCCTTTGGCTACACATACTAGACTCCCGTCTTGAGATTCAGAAATGGAACAAGACCCTCTTATACGGTATTTCCTGACTCAGGCCCTTTCAGCTCTTTAAAACACTGTGCTGGCACCAAGACTCTATCCCAGCTGATCCTCCATGGTCCCCTCCAACAAAAACTTTATCAGGGTCTTTCTCTAGTTCTGTGGCTCGCAAGATCTGGCCCCTGGATCATGGCATCAGCATCCAGTGGCCAGAGACTAGACATGGAAATTCTCAGAAATTCTGGGGGAGAGTTCCAATAGCCAGTTTTAACCAGCTCTCTGGTGTTCTCTGGTCTGTTTTCCTGTTTCTGTCATTAATGCCACATCCAAAAGCAACTTGAGGAGGAGGAGGAGGTTTAGTTTAGGTTACAGTTCACCATTGAAGGAAGCCAGGGCGGGAGCTCATAGCAGGCTTCAGGAGGCAGGAAGCGAAGCAGAACCATGGAGGAACACTGCTTGCTAGCTTACTTTCCCTGGCTTGCTCAGCTACCTTTCTTACACAAGCCAGGCCCACCTGCCTAGGGATGGTGCCTCCCACAGTGGATTAGGCTTCCCTACATCAATTAGCAATCAAGAAAACATCCCACAGACATGCCCACAGGTTAATCTGCTGGAGAAAATTCCTCAACTGAGGTTCCCTCTTCCCAGGTAACTCTAGCTTGTGTCAAGTTGACAAGAAAAACTAAGCAGTATAGCAGTAGACAATAGTGACTGAAACCCAAAGACCTCTTACGTGCTTAAAGGCCTTGCCACACAAACAGGAGGACCTGAGTTCAGATCCCCAGCGCCCATGTGACAACAACAAAAGCCAGGTGCCTACAATCCCACTGGCAAGGACTTGGAGACAGGAGAATCCCTGGAGCTCAATGGCCGGTCAGTCTAGCTGAGTTCATGAGCTCTAGGTTCTATGAGAGACCCTGCCTCAAAAATAAAGAGCATGGTTGAGGAAGACACTTGTCAACTGACTTCAGGCCTCTGAGTGCACGCACACAAGCACACATACATACAAACATATGCATATAACACACACACATGTTCACACAGAGTGAATGAGGACTTGGTAATTCTGCCAAGGAGACAGGATAATCTATATTAGGAGAGCTCATGCAGTGTTGAGCAAAGAACATATATAGAAGCATTACTTCCTGGCAGTGAGACCCTCATCTTCCACTCTCTGATAAATGATCTTTGACATTTGGATACTATTTTCTGTGGGGATTCAAGATTTTGACAGCAGCATCTAAACATACTGTGGGTTCTACATGAATCACTCACCCATCCACAGTCACAGGAGGCCACACATTCAGCTTTTATTTCTCTAGTAGTCTCCGCCATGTTCCCATGCTCCAGCACCTCCATCTGAGAACCTGAGAGGTTCCTTCCTGCACCTTCTCTGATATCCCAGGGTCATGGCAACCACCATTCACAGATCTCTGGCCTTTGATGCAATGTCTACTACCCTGCTCATGGAGTGCTGGGGCTACCCACCTGGATGCAGTGAGTGGCACCTACCTCTCCACTGGCCATTCTCTCCCTTGTGTGTACCCTGGGAAGGGAAAAAAGAAGACTACAGAGCTACTGGGGTCCCTAGTGCAATGGTTCTTCCAATTTACCACCCATTTCTCTAGCAGAATTAAAGTCCTTAGGTTCATTCATTTCACTTTCAGTGATATAAAACACCGAATCTCCACTGTAGGCTGGACTTCGGTTGTTTCCTTTTGGGATTCTGAGCTTGGTGAATCAGCATGCCTGGTAATTCAGCACACATATATACTGGGTTAGGCTAGAGAGAACCTCTCACTCCGGAGACCCACAGGTCAGATTAGCAGATCAGTGTGGCCACAGAGATCTCTGAAGATGGCTATGAAGATCTATGGCTTCCTGGCTCTGTCTCTTTCACCAGTGTGTTCCTTCTGGGGATGGGTGCTACAAGAGGCAAAATGGAAGGTGCTAGAAAGGGGAACTTTCTATTCTAGGTTGGAATGCTAATGGAACAGAATCAGGATGAAAAGAGAGCTTGGGAAGACATTGTTCTAGTGGCAAAGTGGCCTTAACCAGGCTTCTTTTAATCTAGGCTTCAGAAGTGGGTAAAGGAAGATGGCTGGTTTGATGTCATAGCCAGAAGTCTGCAGGAGACTGCTACAGCTGTGATAGTCTAGGTGTGATATGGACTCCAGCTAAGCCTTGGCTTCCACACAGTGGCTCCATGAAGTAGGTTCCAAAGTACCCTGTGCTTATTCATGATGCGAGAGTCCCAAAGATCCCCTATCTCTTCTCACTGACCAGCCTAACCCCCATCTCCAACCTGAGTCTCAAGAGCAAGGCTTCTGCCTCCGGTTGGAGCTTCCCAGCCAGACTTTCAGCTCTGCTATCAAAGAAAGTTTTCTAGAACAATGGTAGCCACATCCTCCAACTCTGATAGCCCTGCTGCTCCCCTGCTGTCTGGTAGAGAAAACGCACAGTCTCAGCTCTGTCTGTCTCTCTTATCTCCTGCCATTCCAGCCCCTACTGAATTACTTTCTCTGTCTCTGTCTCTATCTCTGTCTCTGTCTCTGTCTCTTCCTCTCTCTCTCTCTCTCTCTCTCTCTCTCTCTCTCTCTCTCTCTCTCTCTCTCGTGTGTGTGTGTGTGTGTGTGTGTGTGTGAATTTTCTGCCACATTCTCAATTCCTCAGTGTTAGTTCCTATTCAACATCCCAAACCTAAATCTTAGATACAGCATTCCCACAAGTCAAGTTTACAATCAGTTAACAAAGCAGTACTTCTACCCTGCTTTTAAATTTGATTTTGCTCAGGAGACTGAGGTAGGAAAATCATAAATTCCAGTTCTGCCTAGGCTGCAGAGTGACTTCAAAGGCAGCCTGGGCAACTTAGTGAGACCCTTTTTTAAAAATAAAATTGTAAGCCGGGCGGTGGTGGCGCACGCCTTTAATCCCAGCACTCGGGAGGCAGAGCCAGGCGGATCTCTGTGAGTTCGAGGCCAGCCTGGTCTCCAAAGCGAGTTCCAGGAAAGGCGCAAAGCTACACAGAGAAACCCTGTCTCGAAAAAAAAAAAAAAAAAAACCAAAAAAAAAATAAATAAATAAATAAAATTGTAAAGAAAAGGTCTGAAGATGTAGCTCTGAGATAGAAGAGTATTTGCTTAGCATTTGTGGGGTCCTGGGTTCAGCCCCCACTGTGTCAAGCAACATGATAGTAGTAACTGTAACAACAACAGTAATAATAATGGTAGGATGATGTAAACCTATGTGCTGCAATTTGCTCTCTTTACTCAACCTTATGTTTGGAGACTTATTCCTGTTGATATGTGTAACTAGTTTATCAGGTTTTATCATTTTTCAGTTAATATACATACAAATTATTTCCAGTGTCAATAATGCTACTGTGAACGTTTCTAGCCTCCTGCTATGATAGGGGTTTCTGGAGTGTTCTGTGTTCTGAATAGATGGATCACAGAGCACACACCACTCTGACATAGACATGCCTGCCAAAGTATCTAAAGCAAGCCACACTCACAGAAATGACGCTTCAGGTTCCATGAGTCCACACCCTCACTAATTCCTGGTGTTCTTTTTCATTTTTGCCAACCTGAGGGGTATGAATTTCATCGTAGTGTTGTGTTGAATTTCTTCTACGCGCTATGCTGTTAGCTTGGTATCCTTCAGTGAGTCATACATGTCAGCACTTTGGCCCTTCTATCAACTCCTCTTCCTAAGTCTGGACTCTCCCTGTGAACTGCTTTTGTCCAACAGAATTCCGCAGCAGTAAAGCAGGGCCAGAGCTGGTCAGAAACCTCAAAAGTTATCAGTATATGGGACAGTCTGGAGTCGACATGCACGGTTTCCACGTACAGTGTTACACGACCATGCAGAGACACAGCGAGAGGTCACATGGAGAAAGGGTGGCCCTAAGAACAGAAGGGTCAGGCCCAAGAGTTGCATAACCTCCAAGTCATTCCAGCTGGCACCCCACTGCTAGCCACGAGAGCCAAAGGCCAGGGTGGGGACTGAGGAAGCCATACTGCACCTCCAGATCCAGCAGGCACCACGTGGAACTGAGATAAGCTGTCCTCACTAGGTCCCTTCCAGCTTTCTAAGCTACTGAACAGTGAAACACAGTTCAGTATTTTAGCATCTGTTTTTGAAGCCATCAAGTTTCATGTAGTTTATTAGGCAATGAGGTGACTGAATAACTTAATTACTAAGGTTGAACATCTTTTCATAGGCTTACTGACTATTCGATTTTCTCTTTGGGAAATTATTTATATCTTTTACTTATTTTTTATCGGATTGTCCTTCTGGTTTTGTTTTACTGAAGTTATTTATACAGTATGGACACAAATCCATTATTGGTTGAGTGTATCGTAATTTATCATCTCTGGCTTTCTGTTCAACTTTCTATAATCTTGTGATAGTTGCAAGATTTTAATTATGATACAGTTGAATTCACCAATATTTCCTGTTTCATGCTTTTTGTGCTCCTTGTGTTTTGTTTCAGAAATCCCTCCCTATCCTGAAGCCACAAGCATTTATCTCTGTCTTCTTCTGGAATATTTAATGCTGTGCTTTTTCATTTTTATTTTAAATCCATCTGAAATAGCCTTTGCTTATACTAGCAGGCAAGAATTTAATTTAATTTTGTCTCCATGAAAACAACAGTTGGCCCAAGATTATAATTCTTTCCTTCTCCATTGATAATAAGTTCACCTCTGTCATAAAGCAAACTTCGTATCTATGTAGATATAGTAGTTATATATATATATATATAGTGTATACATAAATACACACATATGGTTCTCTTTCTGGGCTCTGGGCTCCACAAGTTTCTTTCCTCAGCCCTGTATTAATGGCAGATCATTTCTATTATTACCACATTTCCAGAAACTCTGTTATCCAATCATGTGTCATCACTGTTTGCTCTTTTTTAAAAATTAATCTGACCATTTCAGCTTAGTCTTCTTTTATTATCTGGGATAAAGATTCTTCCACGTAAATTTTAGGATCAGGTTGGAAAATTCCAGAGTAAACCCTATAAAGAATTTGACTTATAGGATACTGCAGAGAAATTTCATATTTATAGTATCGAGCTTTCTTGTCTGTGGATGTGATCTATCACTCCATTTGTTTAGGCTCTCTCAACAGCTCTCGGTGAAGTTTAATAACTTCTTCAGAAAGGTCATGAGCATTTGGTCTTAGATTTATTCTTTTGTGCCTTACATTTTTGTTGTTGCTAATGCAAATAGTATTTTTAATTGTATTTTCTGAGTATTCACTGACGGTTAATAGGAATGAATTTCATTTTTGTATATTGACCTTCTGTCTAAGAATCATATTGATTTTAATGTTTCTGTGTAGATGATCCCATTACTGCCAGATGGTAATTTTCATTTCTTCCTTTACAATTATTTAATCTTTTGTTTCTTTTTCTGAGTCTTGTCGTGTGAGCCAAGAACTTCTTGGTGGCTGGGAGACTTGCTCTTTCTTCTAATTTTAAATGCATCACTTCTGAAAATCTCACCAAACTACACAGCGTTTCCAATAGGAGCTCTGAACATCCATACAAATTCTTTGATTTTTTGTGGGTTTTAAAAACACATTCATGGTAATAATATGCTTTTCTCCTTTCATCTGTAACCACAGTGTGTTTCAGTTTTATTCCACTAAGTTAGCCCTGCAGTGCTGAGACAAAGTTAATTTGATCGTGTTGTGTTTTTTCCTACTGACTATTACATTCAAAGCGCTAGTTTTTTGATTAAATTTTTTGAATTGATTTTCTCTTCTTGCATTATCCTTATCTTTTCTAGTATCAGGGAAATACCAGTCTTATAGAATTGGTAGCACTGTGTTGGAGTGTGCTCTCCCTGGTCTCTGGTGCAGCTGATACTATACAAAAGAGATTGGTTATGCGCTTTGATTTTTTTTTTTTAGAATGTTTTAGTTGACAGAATCTAAATTACTGATCCAATTACAATTGAACCTCATTATTTGTGAATTCTGTCTCTGCAGATTTGCCTACTCATGAAAAAGAATAAAATCCCCAAGTCAAATACCTGTGGTTCACGTGTGGTTGTGTGTGGACATGCACACAATGGTGAAAGAAGTCTACATCACTCAACACACATGTCCCATGTCACACAAGGCAATACTCTGCCTTCTCACTTTGATGTGTATATTGTGAACTGTGATCTTTTTCATACTCTATTCAGTGCCACATCTTTCACATCGGGGATGGGAACTTATGTTAGTGAATTTTCTGTTTAAAATGCCCCCAAGCATATTCTTGGAGTGCTACACAGAGTTCCCGAGTATAGCCAAACTGTCATGTGCTTTCTAGAGGAACTGTATCCGTCAGATCAACTTAATTCAGGCCTGAGTTATATTGCGGTTGGCTGTGAGCTCAACGTTAATGAATCAATAATTCAGTACCTTCAGGAAAAAAGAAGAGGAAATCACTGATCTGTAGGTGGGACTTCTCCAGAAAATGCTGAGGAATGTCTACCACAAAAGATGAACTTACAGAAAAGACCAAAAGCAGCTGAATTTGTGGAATCATGAGATGAAAGGGAGGTGTTTAAAGATATGGCTGACAGCAATGTTAGGGGGCTGAAAGCCAAAGAAAATGTTCATTTCATTCAGGGCAGCAAAATGTTAAACCCTTTTCAGCTAGAGCTCGCTACAAGTGTGAGGTGAAACTGAATGCATAAGGAATTCCAGGCAACCCAGGGCAACAGAAGGAAGCCCTGTCTCCAAAAAATCATAAATAGGGGCTGGAGAGATGGATCAATGGTTAAGAACACTTGGTGCTCTTCCAGAGGACCTGGGTTTGGCTCCCAGCACTCACATGGCAGCTCACAAACAGCTGTAACTCCAGTTCCAGAGCACCTGACACCCTTTTCTAGGCTCCAAAGGCACCTCACACATGTGATGCACTGATGTAGTTGTAGGCAGAACATTCATACACAAAATAAATAAAACCAAAAAATAAATATGTGAGCTAGTGTATGCACACACACAATCAATTGTGCAGTATCTGACCTCTCAAAATTGGCTTTCTTACCCAAAAAAACACCATTGAGGTACCGTTATAGTCCATTCAAGTTGCTTAACATATCAATAGCTTATTTTTGTTGTAAAGAGTAGCCACCGAGCTATAGAAGTATGTCTCGGTGGCCTCAGTATGCCTTAGAGTATTATAAACAATGCTGCCATTGACATCCAACTGCAGGTTTGTGTGTAAGTTTACATTTCTCTGGCATAAATGCCCAGTTATGGGATTGCTGGGTCTTAGGATAAGTGTCCATAGAGTTACTTAAGTCTTGTGTTTTTCCCTGCTTAACTCTTCTGGCTCTAAATGTTCATTCATATCTAATTACATTGGCCAGAACATCAAGAATGATGCTTAGTCATAGTAAAGACCATGGCACCTTTGCCTTGGTGGGAAGACCTCCAAAATTTCCCTATCCAGTAAGATTCTAGCCTTCGGGTTTAAGGATTACAAATGTTAGCATGCTGAGGATCTGTCTATCCAAATTAGTCTCCTAAGGCTGACCTAAGTACTACAAACTACGGCTTTGAGAAACAGAATGTTCCTGATGGCTGGAAGCAGGAACCCAAGTTGCAGGCATAACCGTCCTCCCCTGAAGCCTTCGTGAGCGAGTCATGGTCTCTCCCTACCTCCCAGCGCCTTGTTGGTGCTCCTTAACATTACTTAACCAGCTGCTTCGTTTCTTCAGTTCCTGGACCCTGTGTCACATGGTGTCCTTGGTCATGTCCTGCTTTGCTCTTTGTGGCTCTGATAAAACACTGACCAAAACCAATGTGGGGAGGAAAGGGTTTATTTCCACTTACAGGTTAGAGTCCATGGAGGAAGCCAGGACAGGAGACCAAGGCAAGCACCTGATTGAAGGAACTGAAGGAGAAGCCATGGAGGAATCTACCTACTAGCTTGCTCTCTTGGCTTGCTCCACCCTGCTTTCTTACACAATCCAGCACCACCTGCCCAGGGGTGGCACCACCCACAGTAAGCTGGGCCCTCCCAGTAACCATCAATCAAGAAAACACCCCACAGACAAGCCCACAGGCCCCCCTTGGATGGTAATTTCTCGGTTGAGGTTCTTCTTCCCAGGTGTCAAGGTGACAACTGATGCTCACGATGACATCTCCTGTGTCTTCTCTCCTAAGCACACTGGTCATATTGGATTAAGGGTTCAACCTGCTCCAGAATGACCTCATCTTACAATATCTGCAACGATCCATCCCCAAATAAAACCATCCCTGTGCCGCCTGCCTTCCTATCTTTCTCTACAGGAGACTGACAAAAGCTTAATTTCTTAAACATTTAAGTAATTTGAGAGTTTTGCCTGGAAGCCCTGAGGATTTTTCTTTGTCTGTAATGCCTGCAGTTTTATTAATATAGATTTTATATTTGAGATTTAATCATTCTGGAACAATCTTCCAAGTACATGTGTAAGAAGAGAGTCCTCCATGGGGTGCTCATGTTCCCCTGCATACTGCAGCAAGATGTTAGAATGCCATTCCATCAATCAGCCCCTGAGTGAGCCAGGGTCTCCCTCCAGAGCAAAAGTAAGACATGCTTGCTGCCCAGAATAATGGAATAAGAAAAGGGTGTCTTTCTGTCTGATCTAAAAGACCCAAGACCCCTAAGCACAGGTTTGTTTTCTGGAATGCTCTGGGTATAAATGTCACCTGACACTCTTTACATCACCCTATGTTCACCGAGATTCAAAGCAGCAGTATAAAATGGCAATAATTTGGACACTGCCTTTGTTCTAATAATTTTGCTCTCTGTAGCCCAGTGTTCTTGTGTTTTATGTTGTTGTGTGTAAAACTGTGGTGAACTAAGTGAGTGACTTCTAACTAGGAAACCACATAAGGCCCCTCACAGTTCTTGATGTGTGGCCCCTTTTAGTAGCATTAATTTCCGCATACATAAGGAAGGCTTTCTTGGGTAGAAATATTCATTGTGGTTTTTTTTCTTTTCTTTTCTTTCACTCATAGGTAGGTGGACTCTTCTTGACTCATCTTCTATGTCAATCATTTTCTTTCAGGACAATTCTGCTTCCTTATTTTGCTTTCATTATTTTGACTGTTTTTGTTTTGTTTTTGGTAGATTTTCTGGCTTTCTTCAGCCCTCTCTTTAAAATTTCATCTCAATATATTTCTTCTTCAGCATCTTGTAATGTGTTCTTCATTTCAAATGCTGTTGCTTCTTTGCATCCTTTTCCGAGTTTGTTCGGCTCTCGTTAGATTTGGTCCCCCATTTTATCTATTTCTGGGTTTAGTTTTTTTTTTTTTTTAATTTCTGGGTCTAGTTGTTTTCCTTTGTTTGTCTGTTTGTTTTTTGTAATCTCCAAATGCTTTCTAATGTGGATCAGAACATGGCATTGTAAGTTTCTTGTCCTTTGAGTGTTGGTTAGAGGACGACTATTGTGGCTAACAGTGTTGTGGACTTAGCTTAGCTTGCTTACACCTTTCCCTAGTCCTGTACATCGTGTGTAGGAGACCACGGCTGAAGACTTCCTTCTTTCTGTAAATTTGGCGTCGTGCGCTTTCTCTGTGGGTAGTGCTAAGGGGGTGAGAAACGCTGGTGTATCATAAACCTGTTTCACCCTAGGTCAGTATCTCCCCTCTCTCATCAGCACTTTCACCTTTCCACTGTCACATCTGTAAGGGACATTATTTATTCCTGTCCTGCTTGGACATTCTGTCAATTTGAAACACGCCAGAGTCATTTTGGAAGAGGGAACTTCAATTGAGAATGTGCCCCAACAAGATTAGCCCATAGGCAGGCCTGTGGGGGTACTTTTTTTATTAATTAATGACTGATATGGGAGGGCCCAGCTCACTGAACGGTGCCAGCCCAGGGCAGGTGATTCTCAGTTATATAAGACACCAAGGTGAGCAAGCCCATAAGCAGTGCTCTGCTGTGTTCTCTGCTTCAGTTCCTGCCTCCAGGTTCCTGCCTGGAGCTCCTGCCATAAATTCCCTTCGTGATGGACCACAAGCCATAGAACGTAATAAACTCTTTCTTCTGTGCATTGCTTTGGTCATAGTGTTTTATCACTGTAGTCGAGAGCAAACTAAGAGAGTCTCAACCTATTTTCTTGTCCCCTGGAGTCCCTGCTTCTCTGGAGCTGTTAGTTGAGTCTTAATTGCTTCAAAGCCGCTTTACCTTCAGCTGGAGCCATGACCAACCTCTGTTCAGTACTTTGACATTTCCTGTCAGACCTTCTTTCCTGGGAGTGATTGTGCCTGGTTTATTCCTGCTGTCATCTCTTCTTTCATAGAGTCTCTCAAGCTTCTCTACGACCCACACCCACGCCCCGCCAGAGCAGGCGCTTATCAGCTTAGACTCAGTTACAGTGATGCTGCTCTTTCTCCTCAAAGTGTGAAGATGTGGATTGGGGCAGTTTTATTTCCTCACCCGTCTGACTTAATTGAGTTTAGAGATAGTGTACAGACCAGAACAGATTCAAGAGGCTCTCTTTATTCTCCAGATGTGCTAGTGTTCCTTTATTCTAAGAATCGTATGCATCCATTTTGATTTTGGTTTTGACCAGTGAGTTACTTAGGTTTTGTTTCTAAATGTCAGAATACAGGAAGGTTTTTTTTTTTTTTTAAGTTGTTTTTATTTTCCAGTTTCTCACTTACTGCACGGGGATGGATTCAACATCTCCAAGTTGCTGATTGTCTTAGGGTTCCATTGCTGTGATAAAACATCATGACCAAAAACAGCTTGGGGAGGAAAGGGTTTGTTTCCTCTTACAGCTTAGAGTCTTAAGCAGAGGAGGAACCTAGAGGCAGGAACTGAAGCAGAGTCCATGGAGGAATGATGCTTACTGCCTTTCCCCTCACAGCTTCCTTAGCCTGCCTTCTCAAAGCATCCAGGACCAGCAGCCCACAGGTGGCACCTCCCACACTGAGCTTGACTCTCTCACATCAATTATCCATCCAGAAAATGTATCACAGACTTGCTCACAGGCCAGTCTGGTGGGGTCACTTTCTCAATTGAGGTTCCCTCCTCCCATGACTCTAGCTTGTATCAAATTGACATAAAACTAGGCAGCATACTGATCCTGTAGAGAGAGCTCATCTGTGGCCCTGTTGAAACATTTTCATGCATGATCCCTGTGTGCCTGCGAGGAATGTGTGTGGTCCAGTTCTTGATACAAGATTCTACACAGAAACACATTGGATCTACTTTGTTATATTATTGAAATACCCTTCAGAAGTTGTCTTCTTGAGATTTTAATTCCTGAAAGAAGTGTATTTAGAACCTCCCAGTGTGAGGCGTTTTTTTGTCAGCTTACACTTGTCCCACTGTCTCATCTTGTTTTAGATACTTTGAAACCATGTTACAAGATGTGTTGAAGTTTATGATGACTGTTTCATCCTAGCAAAGACTTCGTCATTGCATTCTGACCTGCAGTTTTAAAAACTGGTAATAGTGCTGGGCAGCAGTGACGCACACCTTTAATCCCAGCACTCGGGAAGCAGAGCCAGGCGGATCTCTGTGAGTTCGAGGCCAGCCTGTCTACAGAGCGAGATCCAGGACAGGCACCAAAACTACACAGAGAAACTCTGTCTCAAAAAAACAAAACAAAACAAAACAAAAAACAACCTGGTAATAGTATTCCAAGCTCGTTTGTTTGGGTTACCCTACAAACACCTTTTTCTACCACTTTATTTCCAGTCTTGTTTAATACCCTTTAGCGTTAGAGTGCTGCTCGTGAGCACCATATGTATGGATTGCCCTCAAAACTGTGTTAAGACATAGTCAGCCAATAGTGTATTTTTCCATTTAACCTGATAGTTCCGTATTTTAGCTAGAGTTTTGATACATTTATATTACTTCATAGATGTATTTCTGTGGGATTCTTTTCTGTGCTATTTTGTGCTTTTTTTTATTCTGATCTTACTAGTCTTTTAAGTCTGGATTTTTTTTTTAAAGAAACTGATTTCTTAGGGATGGAAAGATGGTTGCTCAATGGTTAGAGCACGTGTTGCTCTTGCAGAGGACCTGGGTTGATTCCCAGCACCCATGTGGTGGCTCACAATCACTCAGAACTCCAGTCCCAAGGGGTCTGATGCCCTCTTCTGACTTCTGCAGGGTACCAGGTGTGCACAGAGTGCGCAAACACATGCAGACAAGACATTCGTGTGCATAAAATAAACAAATAAAACTTTAAAAAATTGTAATTGATTTCTCTGGTTGTGAACAAAAACACTTGTCTGCAGTCTGATAGCTCCCTCAGTTACACATCAATATTTTTCTCTGTCAAAACCAAGTAAAATTAAATGTATTGTTACATCTGTGTGTGTCTAACACACACACACACACACACACACACACACACACACACACACACACACATACACACATATATATATACACACGTTCTTTCCATAGTGAGCACATTTTACTTTTATAATTTAAAATTATTTGGAGACAGGAATTTTAAAATATAGATGAATAAATAAATAAGGTCTATGTAGGAATCGGGTTGTTACAATTAGAGAAAGAACCCACAGACACATAATGGAGTGGCCAGAGCCTGTTAGGAGCCACCTCTACCCATCTTCCTTAAATATTTCTACCCGTGATGAGTAAATAGTTACAGAAAAAGAATTCATGCTGGCAGGGAGGCCTGATCCGAGCCCCTGTGGTAGCCCAGGTTAGCAAATTAAAACATTGTACGATACACTAAAGTCACATGTCAGTTATATAAGCTTTGAGTGTCTGGACTTTATCTATTAGCACTGTCTGGTGGGCCAGCCTCCCACACCCACTATGGTGGTAAGGGGTAGGAGTTTCTAAGCTCCTGACCTCTCTCAGCTACGTGAATCTGTGATGTCAGCATATATGCTTCATCTGGACACACACTCACATCTCTAACTTCATCTCAAGGGCTCCTTAGCACTCACTGAGGAGAATCCAGATGTTATTGCAGTATGGCTTATGGGCTTATAGAACCAACACTGTAGAATCTCCCCAAACGCTTCCCAGCAACTCCAGTGCAACCCATCCCTGACTTACCAAACATTTTACCAGGGTTAGACCTCAGAAGCTGGAGTAGACTAGGAAAAACCCACAGAAGGATCATGGGGAGGCACTACCTTCTTCATGAGTTAAACAAAAAGCTGCTAACTTGTTCAAATTCCTGACTCCCACGGATGTGGATCATTGCTGAGGTCCCCTGGGACTTTGATCATCCCCATCTCTAATCCTTAGCCATGAGTCTTCCTGCTCACAATTATCCAGAGGCCTCCAATGCTTCCTCTTCAATCCCAGATTAATTAGAACAAGCTAACAATTCCCCGTGTTGAGCAAATTCTAAGTTCTTTGTTCATGCTTCATTAAAGCTGAGATGCTTATCTTTCACTACAACACTAACGGAGAAAGAATGGCCCTGACCCTGTCAAGCTTGGCTTGAAGGTCTAGTCCAGTCTTTGCAAGCTCTGTAACACCGGCCAACCCAGAATTTCTCTGAGATTTCTTGCCTTCATTTATAAAACATGGTGAATATCAGTGCTTCTTTCAACCATACATTATTCCACTAGGGATCATCTGAACTAATAGGGAAAAAACTGCAAGGTACATATTTGAGGCAGATCTTGTCTTTTTAGAGCACGATAGATTCACAGAAAAAAATTGCAAACCTCATCTGCAACAGAACTAATCGTGGCACCTGTATTGAATATTATGCAGGTATGAAAAATGAGCAGACACACTAATCCACACAACTATAAGCGACAGAGTATACTTTAGTGAGGAAAGGACGGTGTTAAAGTATTCATAAGGTATTGCCTTTGGCACACATGAAAAAATAACTGTAGGACTATATTTTGTTTCTTTATCTTAAATAATTCTCAAGGAATTTAGTGACAGAGGCTAAAAGAGGATGGACAAAGATGGTGGAGGAGGTTCAAGGCAGGGGTGGGGACAGGATTTTTCATCACATACCATTTTATACTGTTTGGATTTTAGAACCACTTGAAGAAATAAAAATTAAAAGTTGGACATCTTTTCAAAGTAAATATGAAACCAGGCATGGTGGAAGATGCCTTTAATTCCAGCACTCCATAGTAGAGTAGAGGCAAGCAGATCTCGGTCTGTGAGTTCAAGGTCAGCCTAGTCTACATAGTGAGTTCCAGGCCAGCAAGGGCTCCATAGAGAGACCTGTCTCAAAATTAAAATGTGTGTGCATGTGTGTGTGTGTGTGTGTGTGTGTGTGTGTAAATTAAAATGGTAGCCTTCTTTGTACTGTTGTGAGATAAATAAGCCTGTGTGCATAGTATGTGTGTTATGAGCATCAGTAATAACAAATCTCCATGAAATGTACAATAAGCACTGATTAAATGAAGCTTGGTTCTCTTTTTATGGCTATCTTCTCTAATTATGAAATTGTGTCTTTTGATTAGAGAAAATTTCAAAGTAAGAGAAAAACCCTCAAGGGATCATGATCACTTGTTAGCCCATCAATCAGAGATATCTATGCATAGTTTGCATTTTTTGTTTATTAATCACTCAAGTTTTTACATATACACTTTATATAAGGCAATATGTTCAGTGTTCTACCCTGTGTACACCTTAATGCAAAGCGACCCCTTACAGCTGCTTCTTTTAACCTCTGCATTATACGCCACCATATAAATAGCCTTTGTCACGAATAGCAGTTATTCGTCCGTGTCCCCACACCCTGCCAACTCCTTGAGGTTAGGGACATTGTCTGATGCATCTCTGTGTCCCCTACGGCTGGCATACAGAGGGCTCTTGACAGATGACTGTGGAATGAACAGGCTAATTATCTGACCGTTACATAACCAGTAGCTTTTGGTTGGCATCTGGGTCATCTCCAGCAGCTCGGTCCTCTAAATAGTGTCAGCAAAGTCATCGTCCACATAAATCACCGATCACTGAGCCCGTCTTCACTGGTTTTCTTAAGCAAAATTCCTAGATGTGGAATCACTGGCTCCCTGGATAGGAAAAAATCTCCAGGTTGTTGAAATCACATTGCTAATTTGCCTTCCAGAAAGTTGTCCCAATCTGCACTCTTAGCAACCAACCCAAGGACCGAGGTACCAACACTCCTTGACAGGAGCTCTAGTCTTGACTGAGAAAATAGCAGGACCCAAGAAAGCAGACTGAGGAAGACAAGCATGCTATGATCTCACTCATGCGTACCACCCAAACTAGCTGATCTCATTCAAGCTGAGAGAAAGGTAGTCACCAGAGGTGAGGCAAGCAGAGGGAGGATCGGGAAGTGGGCCATCAACAGGCAGCAAATGGCAGTTACGCAGGAGAGATAAGTTCTGGTGTTTTCTGGCACAAGAGAGTCACTAGAGACAGAAAATATCTACTGTGTGCTCAAAAAAGCAGGAGAAAATAATTTTTTTATTTTTTGGTTTTTCGAGACAGAATTTCTCTGTATAGCCCTGGCTGTCTTGGAACTCACTCTGTAAACCAGGCTGGCCTTGGACTCAGAGATCCACTTGCCTCTGTCTCCCAAGTGGCAGGGATTTTTGAATATCTCTTTTTGTTTTTCTTGTTTCTTTGTTTGTTTGTTTGATGAGCATTTGGGGAGACAGATATGTTCAATCTCATTTAAGCGTTCAGCCATGTATACATGAATCAAATATCATACAGCACCCCATATGTATAAATGGTTGGTTCGATTTTTAAGAAAAAGGGGGGAATCCAAATGCTTTCACTTAATTAAGGAGGTTCAAGATGTTTTCTTTTGAACACATTTTTAAGAAATGTGGCTCTTTTTTTTTTTTTGTCCTTTTTACTAGAAACTTAACTATTCATTTGTCTGTTTCCTCAGGTTTGATGTTTTCCTTCTCAAATCCTGTCTTGTTTTAAGTCTCATGACTGTCTTTTACTTCACCGCTTACCTAATTGTCTCCATGGAACTGTTTTAAATTGTTCGAAAAAGTTTATATTGTGGATTTTTCCAACACGAACAACAGAAAGCCACCTCTGTTGCCGGACTTGGACATTCCTAAGGACTAGAAATCTGACTGTGGTTTTGGTGTGGTGGTGTTTGTTGTGTGGTGGGTGATAGAAGTGCAGGGGTGGTACTGGGGATTGAACCCGTGGCCCTGCACATGTGAGGCAAGCTTGTTATCATTAAGCTAAACCCCCAAACCTTTTAAAAGTTTTGCCATGAGACAGAGTCTTGCCAAGGTGCTTAACCTGACCTGGAACTCCCTGTGTAACCCAGGAAGTCCTTGAACTTCCTGCTTTTACAGGCCTGCACCACCAGGCCTGGCTTCTAATCTTGTTTTATCCCTTTCTTCCTTACCACACACATACAGATACGATTGTCATTGGGTTTGTTTTGTTTTGTTTGTTTGTTTGTTTTGTTTTGCTCTTTGTTAGAATAGTTTAGAAGATTCTTAGACACTGTAGCATTTGTGGACAGCCAAGGAATATTGAAGTTGTTTCCTAAGCCTGTCTCTAAGAAACCCGCGCTAACGTCACTGGCAGGTTTTGTTTACAACTTTTCAGAGCCCTCCCCTGCATCATGCCTTCACACTTTATTTCTTCTTTCTTGATGTAAAATGTGATTTTGTCCTTTTTCAGCCCACCTGCACACGATCCCTGGGTCACTGGTAAAATACTGCAGCTATACATCTGGGACACCGAACGGCCAAGGCCTTGTCAAAATCACCCAGATCCACAGGAGAGAAGAATAGTCAGTTTGCATTTGCTGAGAGGTAAACAGCGAATGTCCCAGGCCTGTGTTTGCTAACTGATCAGCCACTTTAATCAAACCCATAATTCAACAGCATTAACACTGTTAAATCTTAATTCATCTTCATTACATGGTCGCTTGTGTTGAGAGCGGAAACTAGGTTTATTCTCTTCCTCTCTCCAGTGGGATCCCTTTGTCATCCTGGAGCTACAGACTCTTCTGCCCACCCCACCCCCCTTCACAGCCTGGGCCTCCTCTTGGGGGATCTCCAATATGGCGGCAATGCCTTTATCTCTTCAAAGCCCAATAGAAGGCTGCTTTCTTTGCGCATGCAGACTGCTGGCAGGCAGAACAGAGAAAGAGAAGGGGGGGGCGGAGCGAGGGGAGCAAGGCATGTCTGCAAGACAGCAAGAGCAGTTTTTAAAAAGTAAGTGCTTGCAAAGACATAACTGCAGCCAGGCTGCAAGAGGAGAAGGCCACTCCAACCCACCGCTCCAGCAGGCCGGTCCCTGTGCTAATCCCAGTGAGAGCAATAGGAGCCGCAGGAATCTGAGCCGCCTGCCTGACTTCAGCATCTGGCTAAGTTGCAGGGCCCTGGATATGGGGAAGCTCTGTCTTGCGGGTGAAGAAATACCATCTTGTCAAGGCCCAGGAACAGCTATGGCCCCCATCCTAAGCTTTCTCCAAAACCAGTTCAATGCCCTTTATGAAGCAGTATTTGCATTCAAGTCAAGCTTTTACTCCCTGCCAATGCCTCAGTAAATCCTGGCCTGAGTGTATGAGAAAGGAAGAGGGGGAAGAAAGGGGAGGAGGGGCAGCCTTCCCCCATAATACCGGGGTATACTCTGGCCGCCTGTACATGCATACACACATGTGCACCTATGTGCATCCAGAGTGATTTGTTCAAAAATGAAACCAGCTGTCAAGTGGTAAACAAAGAGGATTCTGGGGGATTAAAATGTTGAGGCCAACCCAGAGCTGGGCCTTTGCTAATACTCACAGTGGCCAGGTGGTGCCCGGAAAGGTTTTAAAAGGCTCGAGGCCGGCACGAGGTGTGTGAAACCAGAGCTCGGCCTTTCCGTGGAAAAAGCCAGGGGGGGACAAGAAGGAGACAGGCTCTCTAGCCATGAAACGTGTTTCCAGAAGAATCTTTTGAATTAAAATAGATGCACTCCCAAAATAATCTTGTTTTGAAACATCAGAAATCTTAGGAAGAGGAAAGGGCTATCAACACACTTACCCTTTGAATCTGCTGTGGCCCTTGCTATTTATAATATATTTTTCCTTCATGTGTCTTAAAATAATCAACAGATATTCTCACATTAACTCTTGCAATCCCCCTTGTCCTTCCTCAGACTCCTGCCCTTCAAGGCCACAGAGGACACAGTCTGGGCTCTGGTGGCTACACCTTCTGATGCTCTTTCCCTTGTGAGTCCCCACGACTCCCTTGGCCTGGAATAGCCTCCTGACAACATGTCCAGCCTTTGGGCATCTGCACAAATGCCAGGGAGGAGGAATCCTGCAGGAGGGAGCTGCTGGAGGAGCACCAAGCTGGCAAGATCCCAGCAGCTTTCTAGATCTGGATTTCTGCTTCAGGGGCTCAGCTGACCGGAGTCACCATGAGGCCCAGGGCAAGGAACTGAGTTCCAGTGCTTCTAGACTACTTTCTATTTCAAAAGGTGAGTGAAGAAAAGCTATCTCCAGAGAAGGCACCAAATAACAGCCCACATGATTCATATGCACTGATTTTTAAAGCTTAAGAGTAGGCACACATAAGTCAAAGGTCACTTTAATAACCTGGGCTGCTGAGAGGGCTCAGAATAAAGTGACTTGCCTTGAACCCTCATTAAAAAAAAAAAAAATGTGATGTCATGCCATATGTAATCCTCCCAGAACCCAGGAGGCAGAGACATGGGGATTTCTGGGGCTCACTATCCAGCCTTCTCAGCAAGCACCAGACCAATGAAAGACCTTAACTGAAAAAAAGCAATGTGGGATGGCTTCGCCAAGGTTGCCCTCTGACCTCTGCGTGCATGGTCACATGCACTCACAGGTACATTTGAACACACATGAACACATACATGCAGACACACTCCCACCTCCCTCTAGTAATCTGAAAACCCAGGACAAGTACCTACCTGTTATCTCTCAATGAGAGCCAGGTGAGTCTGCCCTAACATGGAGAAGGCTCTTGGGATGACATTGGGAGTTCCCTGGAGAAGGTACTACCTGTCTCCCAAACCTACACAACTGGGAGGGGCCACATTTACAAATACTTCTCCGTAAATATATACATACATGTGTAAAGTGTCTTATTCTGTTTTCTATTGCTATAACAAAATATCATGGGCCAGGTAATTTAATTTTTAAAGAAATTTGCTTTTTATACTTTCTGAGGCTGAGAGGCCACATCTAGTGAACATGCTCTTCCTGGTGGGGCTGCCAGAGAGTCCAGAAGCATTGAAGGACATTGCAGGGTAAGAGGCCAGGTACGGGATCTGAGCCAAACTGACTGTTACAACAAGCCCCCTCTCAAGACGATCAAGTCACCTCTGATTCCAGAAATACATGAAGGGATCAGCATATTGATAGAGGCAGGCCATCCATGACCTAATTGCCTCTTAAGGGCCCCACTCCTTACTACTTCACCACGGCAATGAAGTGTTGGTGTGAGCTTTGGTGAAGACAGTTAAACCATAGGAGCAAGTCAGGAGCAAAATGAATATTGATTTACAAGGAGAAAACAATCTATAGAAAATTGGAGCTGGGGAGATCGCTTAGCAGGTTAAAGCAGAGCTATGCAAGCCTCGAAAGTGAACTGGGTTCAGTTCCAGGAATCCATACAAAACTCCGTGTATGTGGTGTGCATCTACACTCTTGGCATGTACACAGTGAGCCGGGAGGCACAGACAGGAGAATCACCTCTACAGCATGGCAGAAACAATGAGAGACCCTGGTCAAAAAGGCAGGAGGAGAGAACTGACTCATAAGAGTTCACACACACACACACACACACACACACACACACACAATTAATTTTTGAAAGAAACTTGAGAAAATTACAACTTGGTAGTCCAACACACCTTCATGATAAAAAGTCCTAGAGAGAGCAAGACTAGAGTGGATATACGTCAGCATAATAAAGTATACATGGCAAACCCACACCCAACACCATCCTAAATACAGACAACTTGAAGCAACCCCACTGAAATCAGGAACATGACAGACCTATCCACTACCCCTGCTCCTTTTCAATATTGTGCCTGAAGCACTCACTGGAGCGGTAAGGCAGGAGAAGGACACCATGCACCTCAGACTCAGGACTCAGAGCCGGATCTGGCCTGAAAGCCTCCTCTCTGAGGTGCTATGCAAATTGCCCAAGGAAGAGAGGCAGCCGGTACACCTACCCAGCCGTGACACCTATGAACCACAACAACGACCAGCATGGCAAAACATCTGAAGGGCACAACAACGGCACACATACCTTGTCGGTAATCTAATGGGACTTCAGGTCTGTTCAACAGGAGGGAAATCATGCCTGGTACTGGAAACCTAGACAAGCGTTTGTGCTGTGGATGGTTGATTGATAAATAAAACACTGATTGGCCAGTAGCCAGGCAAGAAGTATATGCGGGACTAGCAGAGAGGAGAATTGAGAAAACGGAAAGGCCGGGAGAGGAGACGCCAGCCTGCCGTCCAGAAAGGTAAAGGTAGCAGGTAAAGCCACAGAACATGTGGTGACATATAGATTAACAGAAATGGGTTGAGTATAAGAGTAAGAGCTAGACAATGGTAGGCCTGAGCTAATGGCTGAGCAGTTTAAATACTATAAGTGTCTGTATGTTTATTTTATAAGTGGGCTACAGAACTGCCGGGGCTTGGCGGGATCCAGAGAGAAAAACTCTAGCTACAAGTTTGTGAGGCCATGGATCTTGGAAAAGAACCAATTCTGCCATTTTATTAACTGGCACAACTTCTAATTGCATTCTAAACAGTTACCCTGTACCCACAGAGAAGTCTGACTCACCCCTCATCTAAGAAGCTGCTCTTTGCAGCAGATGGAGACCATCACAGGAAACCACAGCTGGTCAAAACCACTGATAATGGTGTGCTCTGCCCTAGGGAATGCATCTACACCACAACTCTTGTACCTAAGGCTCGGAAACACCATGAAAGACAGAGGGCGGGTGTAATAGGAGCCAGAGAACCAGAAAACCTGCTGTGAGATTGTCTCTGAGAAATGACAAGGAAGCTTCATCCATGACACCTCAACAACATAGCTACCTAAAGAGGATCTGAACAACTACAACAGCAGTAGACAAGCTAATGTGAAAGGGGAAACTCTCACAGGGCCCACTCTGAAACAAAACTACAGCAGCTAAGAGATGCTGAGCAATGGGTTAAAAAGTCATCCTCAAGAAAGGACCCCCAATGGGTTATCCAGTACTAAATGGTCATCTCTGAAGTCAGATACGTACAAGTAACGGCAAATGGACCGAGCAGGCTCTATGTATATATTTATGTGTGTGTGTGTGTGTGTGTGTGTGTGTGTAATGATAACAAAAAAAAAATGCCACAAATCTAAGAGTGAGCAAGGGAGGAGGGACATGGGAGCATTTGGAGAGAGAAAAAGGAAGGGAGAAATGATATAATTATATTTTAGTTTCAAAAATTAAAAACAAATTTGCAATTTAAATGACAAATATCAATAATATTACAAATTACAATAAGATAAATCCATACGTATCTCCAAATCCAAAACCTAACATCATTTAGAATAGTAATGCCTCACTACACAACATGCTTCTTAATGTTTTTTTCCCTTTATTTGGGGTTATATTTGATTAAATCTCCATAGGCAAATGATTTTATAATATGTTCTCTGAAGAAAATAGATGAAAACTCATTTTTCCCTCTAGATGTCTGGTTGGAGTTGGTTTTAAATTATTGATAGTTTAGAAAAGTTTCTTTTAGCTTCACTGCTCACTATTGGCAATATCACATTCATTTTTAGGATTGTCGTCAGATTTAGGGATGATTATCAAGTTTCCTTCATGTCTGAGCAGTTGCGATGGTACTTGTGGTTTGAAGTACTGAAGTACTGTTGGGGGCCATGTCTGTGGCATCAGTATTCTAATGAACTCTGCTTTCCACTCATCTCATCAAAAAAGAAAAAGAGGACTATGCCACAATTACACCTGTGTGCTCTATGTAATTGAGAACATCCCTCTGTGAATGAACTTCTGTTTTGATGAGGCATTCATAAGGACAAAATCCATCACTTATAAGTTTATCTCACAGAACACCTTGGGCCCTGCACCTTCCAGAGCTGGGGACCATAGATGTGTTTATGTTGTGAGTTTGCAGGCAGGACAGAACTAGTCTCTCTAGAAACCATCCTTACACCTGTAAAGGCCAGCAGTGGTTTGTACTGGAGAGTAATGGATCATAGTAATATATACCACTAACACCAGACTATACACATCCCAGCCCAGACCCCTTTGTAGATGCCAGGAAAGCCCTTGATTTCTCCAACTTTGACACAAAGAGCAGCTAGACAGCCAGGCAGTGTGTTAACGTAAGTAGTGTTAGGCAGTCACCTTTGCACATTTTTTAGGAGTTAAGCAGACACGGTGCTGAGCCCCCTCCTGACATCTCAAAGGTGATCTGGCACTGGAGGGGTCTGACGTTCATGCTCCACCGGTCCCTCACTTGTCAACCTCTGGATGTGGAAACAAGCTCTTCCTGGCTTTCTTGAATAAGAAAATAAGGAGGCTGAGAACATAAGGAATGCAGGTTTGTCCCATCCAGGTAGGCCTTGGGACCTGTGCCAACTTGTTGGAGCACCCTTTGTGGCAGCTTCGCTAACCAGTTGGGGTACTTGCAAATTATTATAGGGCCTTACTTATCCAAGGTAATCTTTTGAAGTTTTGCTCATGTAAAAATGTTACAGACCTAAAATAATCAAAACAGTCTTTAAAAATAACAGAATAAGAAATCTCATATTCTTGGTTTCAAATGTTTCTACGGTGATGAAATACAAAAATAAAGCAAAGGTGTAGAGATCAGTTGGGTACAATTGGGAGTCCAGAATTAAGCCTTACATTTGTGGTCATGACTGTGTTGATAGTCTACCTGGCGGAGGGGTGGGGGACGCTCAATGTACCTCAGACTGAATAGAATAGGAAACCCAGAAACGCATACTAGAAAGGGCATATGAGTCTCTGTGTGCCCTTCTCAGAAACTAACACCTCCTCTAAAAACGTGACCTCTGCTTCCCAGGAGGACTTGTGGGGGATTCCCTTGGAAATGAGTCAAACCTACAAACTGAGGGATCCAGAAAGGCCAGCACAGAGTGGTGTGGCTTCCTGTGCAGTGCCAGCCTGACCCAAAGACACCACGCCTGTGGAAATACACAGCCACGGAGGAAATGCTAGGGGAGGCGCTGCTTCCAGGCACTGCGAGAGAACCAGACATGGTAATTAATGGAATCTTATAAAACAAATTCCAATTGATCAGTCGGTAAGTTAGAGGATTGCCACCCAGTTGGAAACCGATTTAAAGGACATAAATTGAGTCAATAATAAATGTGGAAAGAGATGGGATTTGGGAGAAAGTGCGTGATGTAGCATTGCAGAAGTCTATGTTATTTATTACGGGGGATTAACAGTAATAAAAAAGGCTCCCACGACAAAGCCTTTGAAAGAAACTACTTAGATCTATAAGAAAGATCTGGTTTTAGGAGCTTAATTGAAAATATTAAACAGAAGACAGCAATTTAATTAAATATAACGATGGTGATAAATTGGTGGGTCATATCTAGTCACGGGAAGACAGGTCTCGAACAAAGGGGCTCTAGTGTGATCAGAGAGCTCAAGAACTGATGTCCTCATAAAGGGAGAATACCAGTATCAAGCTTTCTTCTATCCCTCCCTTAATGAAAGACTCAGCCCAGCACTGTTCATACACTCTCAGGAGAATGCATTGGGGTTGTGATGCTCCGCTTGTCATAAGACCCCCTGTCTGCTTGCCTGCCACCTCACTGGACAGAGAGAAAAGCCTTTCCCTGGTTGCAAAGTCCTCCTGGCACCAACTCCATCCCCAAATGGGTGTCTGTACACTGCCATGTTCATTGGACACAAAACAGGCTAGCCCAGAGTCACCCCGGTTTTGTGCATAAAGCAAGAGAAGAGCAAATTGTCGCTCAGATAGACGGTGAGGGGAACAGATACACCTCAGGAGTTGATACGGAGTGTCAATGATCATCCTGCTTGGGCATCTCTCCATACAGTTGGACCTCAGTGAAGGATGATGTCTCTTGTTGTGCTCATACTAGAGAGGCAGAGCACATGTGTCAGAGGCATGACTTTGATTTGGATATCAAGGGCCAATATGAAACACAATCAAGTGTGATCTCACACTCATTATAAAGAGGTAAGAGAAACTTTTACAGGTGGTGTAGCATATCTTTTTTAAATTATTAGTCAATTAATTTTGTGTCAGTGTGGTGTACGCATGTGAGTATGCAGATGCGCACAAAACCAGATATACCCAGGAATATGCCAGAAATGAGAATTTGCAAGTCCATCCCAACCTACTGAATCAGAAAATTTGGGATGAATGGGGCCAGAAAGCTCTGCTTGGTGTGCCCTCCAGGTTGTGACACACCCACAAGCTGAGGGTGCTAGTCCAGAGTTCTAATCTGCATGACTTCCACGGAACTTCCAGTTTGTTGAAAATCCTTTCCCCACTTCTGTTGGGAAAATGTATTTTCTTTCTAATTGGCGTCTGCTTGGCCTCATCTCAGCTCTGGGACTCGTCTGAGATCAGAAGTTCAAGGAAGATCAGCAAGTTCAAGGTCAGCTTGGACCATGTGGAACCTTGTCTCAAAAATAAATCATGAATGCTTAAATGAGTAAATATTTCATTCTCAAATAAAAAATGTCATTTTTTTTAAAAAAGGGATATTGGTTTGTGGAATTTACAAAAATAATTCTAAACTTGGAAATTGAATAAAATGAAAATAGAAATTTTTAAGCATGAAAATTCAAAACATGTTAAAAAAATAAAATTATCAATTCAGGAGGTCTAAATTTTAACACCAGGAGTTTGAGAAATTATAAAAAGGATGGAAAAAGAGTGATCATCAAGGAAAGAATATGAGGATATTTTAGGACTGAGGGTGAGTTTTCAGATGGAGATGGCTCATCAAGAGCCCATCAGAGCAGATGGATAAAAAGACCAATCAAACAGCAACAAAAACCTATCTCCACTGAAGAAGACGATTATGAAGTTTACAACCAGGGATATCGACACACAAAACACAGCTCTCACCTCCCAGTGAATAAGAGATAACTTATTCTGGTCACCCGAAATACCGTGTTCCAACATGCTACCAGGGAGGGTTAGTGACAGAGACATTAAGCAAATGAACAATGGGGCAATTATCCCCACTCCCCACCCTCCCAGAAAACTATAACCCATAGATGTTAAAGAAAGGAAATATAATCAGCAAACAATAGGTTGTTCACTTGGCAACTCTATTTACAATCACTCTCTTGTGAACACTGATGCTTCTTTAATCAAATCTTGTGAGATCAACAGACTGAGAGGAGAGAGCAGAAGTAGAGTCTCCCCCCCCTCGTGTGTGTGTGTGTGTGTGTGTGTGTGTGTGTGTGTGTGTGTGTGTGTGTATGGATGTGTGTGTGTGTGGATGGATGTGTGTGTGTGTGGATGTCAATGTGGATGTATGGACTATGTTTGTATACATATGTGTGGATATATGAATGTGGATCTGTGTGTGTGAATGTGTTTGTGTGGATGTGTGTTTGTGGATGAATGTGTGTGTGTATGTGTGTGTAAGTGGAGGATGTGGGGGGATATGTATGTGTATGTGTGTGCAAATGTTAAATCCAAATCTTGAAATAAAACTTCAATAGATCATACCTAAAAGTGGAAAATTAGGAAATTGAAGTACAATTGTGTAATTAAGAAATGGAGCCCAGGCCAGGGAAGTGGGTGGTAGGCTCCCTAGTGAATGGTACCATGAGTGGGAGGGAGTAGGGTGTAGGGGAGGGTGACAGTTCCTGGCTGTCATAAGCCCAAACCAAATTATACTCTTTGAATTATTAAACTAGATTCATGTTATTTTTGAAGCTGGAAATTACTTCCACTTGGCCCAAGAGATTGCACTGTGAGTCTGTGGATCCCCCTCCCCTTGGAAATAGCACCCGGGTCTCCCCTCAGTTACTGCAGAATTCTTCATTTCAGCACAGAACCCAGCTAGAGCTTTTCCGTTCCCTCGGGGAGAGACCAGCAAGCCATGCCCCTGGTTGGCCTCAAAGCTTCAAGTTGACATCCCTGTGCCTCTGAGACCAACAAAGCCCATGCTTTCTGCTCTGAGTCGAGAAGCTGAGGGCGATCCTGGTACTTAGACACAGTACCCCGACCCTGGAACCACGCTGGCCTTCAGAATGTTAGCCCAGACCAGGTGCCAGGCTCACTGGGGACAGAATCAAGGGTTCCCACACTCCGTCCAGCCCCAGGTCCTCTCACGGCCACTTGCCACAATCATTTGCCAGTGGTCCCTGCTTCTTGCCAATCTCTCAGGATCATAGGGAGGCCAGTACAGTATAGGGAAGAAAAACTGAATTCCAAGGCTAGGGATGTGGCTTGGAGGGTAGTGTGCTTGCCTAACGTGCCTGAGGTCCCAGGTTCAGTCTCCAGCACTGAATAAGCCAGGTGTGGAGGACACCCCAGCACTCAGGAGGTGGACCCAGGGGAAATCACAAGCTCAATGTCATCTTCAGCTACATAGTAGTTTGAAGCCAGCATGGAAAACAAAACAGACAAACAAACAAAAAACTTTATTCACACTAGAAAGGCCTTGCCTTCAATCCCATGGCCAGTCCTCACTAGCCATGTAATCACAGGTTATTGCTTTCTGCTGCCTCTTGGTCTCCACAGAGGCCAGGAGGCATTTGCCTTCTGAGTGCCTTATCTTAAGACATCAAGTGGTTCCACTTCAGCAGCATAGGTAAAAGCTGCTAGCTCAGCCCTGTGGGCCTGAAGTCTGGGTTCTTTCCAGACCACCTCTATAAATGTAGAGGGATGTACCTTATTCCCAGGAGGCTGCAAAGTTTTGCCAAGAGGCATTTATGAATAAGTATTGCGCCGCACAAAGGTTTATTTGGTAACTCAGGATTTTATGCAGTACCTATGCTGAGGTAAGTCCCTGTCCTCAAAAAGGGAAGCTTGTATGTTAGAGGAAGGCACCAGAATAAATCAATATCACTCTCTTATAAGTGTGACTGAGCCTCTGCTTTCACCCAGCTATTTCCCAGGGTCCTCCAGTGTCTCTCGAATGTTTGTGAGCATGCTCCATGACTGGTCATATAGCAGCCATCATTGGCATCCTCCTTCACTCCATCTTCCCAGATCAGTGTGCTTGGCTCTCTCCATACATCCCAGTGTCCAGTTAATCCCCTCCTATACATACCACCTCCAGCCCCATAGTGGTGCTCAGTGCTCTAGAGTCCCAAAGTCTCCAAAATAGAGTACTAGCACCTGGGTCCCTGGTAGGCTGAAGGCACACTGCTATGAACTTCATTTGTTCCCTTCCTCCTACGAAATCTCTGTCACCTGGGGTCAAAGCAAGATTCCTCCTATATCCAAGACTAACAAGGTCTACACTAAAAAATCTCCTTGGCCTTACACATGTCCATAGGACATAAGCTGAAGCAAGTCCTAGTGATGGGGGTTTTGTTCCTGAACCTTCTGCCTGACTACTTCTCCCCAACACCTCAAGAAACAATCTCTCCCACCCCCGGTAGTCTCTCTAATACATACTGACATGGCCCATGTCACCCAACACATGGACATGTGTGTACACACAAAGAGAGAAACACACACACAGGGCTGTCTCCACCCCATCCTGGAGCATCCTGCCTGGCCTTCCTTCTGTGGTCAAGATGCAGCCCAGTCAAAATTTCTCATCAGAGATCAAATGGGGCAGGAAGCCAACTGCCTCCCCTGAACCACTTCCGGTTACATCATAGAGAAAGGCCCTGAAACTTCAAGAGCTACAACTATCTAATAATCGCTAACTATGTAACAGAACATGAAATGTATGTAACATGGACAGGAAACAGACTATAGGATGAATATGCAGAACTATGTATGTGCCATGATGGCAGGAAAAAAAAGGTAAAAAACACCCTTCAACCAGCTGGATGCACACAGAGGGAAAGTAAGATGGCCATTCCCAGCCCAGAGAGGCCAGACAGACAGGCCCTCCATGACCAGTTCTGTTCCATGGAGCCTGTAAATTTCCAGGCTTCTTGCTCATTCCCTCAATGACCCATCAAGATAATGAAACCCTCCCCACTCTACAGGACATTCCCTTGAGACTCTGGTCTCTGCCAGGCAAAGCTTTATTGTTGTTGGAGATCCTTGACTAATCGGACAAATTAATCTCTGATAAAAGTTTAATGCAAAGATGCCAACTGGATTTCATTTTGGCTTCCAACAGTGATTGATTGGCTGTGGCTGCCTAAAGTGCTCATTTAGGAAGAACTATGGCTGGAGCTTAGCTCAGCAAGCAAGAGCACCAGGATTGATTTGCAATGTCTGAACTCCAAGCCATTAGGGGCAATGGCATCAAAGGTGCTCCTGGGTTCACCTCTCTCCCTCACTGGGTGCATACTTGCATTTTGACATGGCCACATCTCGATCAACAAATCTTGAGCTCCTAAAGATACACATGGAGCCCTTTGGAGAACAGCCCTTTCCAAGTGCCAGGAAGACTAGACCTCAGTAGCAGCATAGCATAGGGCCCTCAGAGTTCCAGCTCCAAATGAGAAGAGGACCGAGCAGGCATCATTCCCAGGCCACATCAAGATGGATCATTTATCTGCATTCTTCAAGAAAAGGCAAAGAGCAGAAGCACACAGAAACATGTCCTTGACGTGCTGTATTTATTCTGCCACAGAGGATCATGTTCTGCTGAGCTCCTCTTGAAGGTTCAGTCTGCACCTAACAGTTTGTCTAAACTTTACCCTCCCCCTGAGCAAAGAAGGGCAAGAGGGAACAGCGGTAGGGTCGAACTGACTGGGAGAAGACATTCACCCACAAAGGACACGTTAAGGCCAGGAAGGCCAGGCAAAGGTCTCTTAAGTTTGAAGTGTACAGCTCTCTGGTCCCAAGGCCCTTGGGCACTTGGTAGCTTTGCAGGCCTTCCTGCTTGCCTGCATTTGGGCAGCTGTCCTGCCTCTGAAGTCCTGAGCAAACCTCTCCACATCTCCACCATGGCACGTACACTGTCGTCACCATCAGCCCAGAAACTGAGTGAATCGGAGCCCGGGGTAGGTCCTGGCATACTGTAAGAAGATTATTTTATTGTTGTTGCATGAATAATGGAATTTGAATAAAATGTTGAGCAGTGTCCCCAAAAAGACATATCCAAGTCCTGGCTTCCAGCTCCTACAAATGGGGCTTTATTTGGAGATAGAGTCTCTGCAGATGTAAGTAAATTAGGATCTCAGGGTGAGGTCATCTTTGAGGTAGGTGGCCCCTAAACCCAGTGTTTTCATAAAAGAAAGGAAAGAGCTGACATACAGAATAGCTGTGTGGACTGACACAATGTGTCTCCAGCTGAGGAATACCAGGGGTTGCTAGAACACCCAGAAGTAAGGAGGGTGGGGGAACAGTCTCCCTCAGCACTTCTAGAAGGATCCACCTCTGCCACACTGATATCTGCATTCTCACCTCCAGGTCTGTGTGAGAATAAATTTCTGTTGTTTCAAGCCAAGCCTGTGGCACCTTATTATAGCAGGCCCCGGAAACAACACAGACTGAGAAGTGACTTCCCAGAGGTCTAGGGAGATGTCTCCCCGCTGAGGTAAAGTGTTCGCTGCACAAGCATAAGGGCCTGAGTTTGGATCCCTAAAGTCCAGGTAAAAGCAGGAGCCATAGCATGTATCAGTGTTCCCAGCACTCCAACAGTGAGATGGCGGGCAGACAGGAGAGTCCTTAGAAGCGTGAAGGCCAGCTCGCCTGGCACACGCAAAGTAGTGAACAAGAGACTGTCTCAAACAAGGCAGGTGAGGACCAGCACCTCCACACGTGTGCCTGCGTTCACATACACATGCAAAGACACACACACATACACACACACACACACACACACACACACACACACACACACACACACAAAGCACTCCCTCTTCCGGCCTCTTTGGGCACTGCCTGAATGTGGTGAACAGGCACACATGCAGGCAAAACACCCATGCACATAAAATAAATAAATAACTCCTTTTCAAAACAAAAAGGCACTAATCTCAGAGCTCTGTAGCTGCCTCCCACACCACAGGAACGCTCGTAGCCCACTTAGAAACATCCCTTCTCTCTAGTCTCACAGCTAAAGGGCCTCTAAGCTCAAACTCATCCATTCTGTAAGGGGAGAAACTGAGACCTGTGTACGTAAAATGACTTGCCCTAAATAATAAACCAGTTGAATATCTGAGACTATAGTTTATCTTCGGCTTATAGCTATAGAAAGAAACTCAGAGTGCAAACAGCCTCCCTTAGTTCCTAATCAACCAACCTTTAGCTTGCCTATGGCCTCCATGACCACATCCAGTTTTTTTAAGATATGGTAGGAGTAAGTGAACTTAGAAACATTAGGAGACTTTTAGTAGGGTCTCTGAAATGCCCCCCACCTAGGCTTACTCTCACTCATTTCCTTTGCCCTGACTCCCTCACCTCCCTGGACTTACATCCCCAGCCTGCCATACTAAGAGCCCTGTGGGGTGACGGCAACTATCTGTGTGTGGCTAGAGAGGTTGCCTTCAGGCCCAGGTGTAGGTGACCAGCCACCAGAATCTGACCAGGTGCCCTCAAGGAGAAGAGAAAGGGTGTCAACCTTGAAAATCAGCTGGGGCTGTTTAGAGTCCCTGCACATCTCAATCTCAAAGCAGTCACGAAAGGGTCTATGCAGTCCTGAGCCTCCTGCCCGCTACTTGGGTTTGGCTTCATTTGCTCTTCCAGGGCTGCAGATGTGCTTGTGAAGCATTCTGGAAGCAGCGTTCTAAACGGAAAGGCAGACGCCGCGGGTGCTTTTGGAACTTGGAACCTGGATATGAGACCTAGGATGTTAAAGGCGAGCCGAGCTTATTCTACTGTGCTTCGGGGAGCCTGGCAAGCTTCGAGTGCCCCGCCCCCTCCACCGAGCGCTCATAAACGTCTGCCAGGCCCCGCCCTTGCAGCAAGGCATGACCCTTCCATTCTGGGATCCACACACTATTTGCAGAAGTTTCCAGAGTGTGAGCAAGTCCAAGCTTGCCCAGAATCCAAATAAAGCACATGGGGGCCGTGTGGGTTTGTTGGTTTAAGGAAGAGGGACAGTGTTCTGTGTCTGAAACAGACTCCTTCTGTAAACAGCAGGCGCAAGCTGGCCCTGGCTTCAGGAGAAGGATTGCTGCTATGGTGTCTCCTCATGGGGCAACCTGGGGTTGGAACTGTTCCTAATCACAGCCACTCCTGGATCCAAGCAGGATGCACTTTTAAGATGCTTTCCTTTCTCCCGCTTTCCTTTTTTATATAAGGCTTTTGCATGTCTTCCCTCTTCTTGCTTTCTTTTTCTGTCTTCTTCCAAGTATAGATCTCCACTGGATACAGGTATGGTCCTGGGTACCAGAGAAGAGACATGAATGAGGTCCCACTGTCTCCTGGGGCTGTGAGAAGGGAGATGAAGAGCACAAGTTTGCATCTTCAAGAGATAGAGAGATCCACATATATACCACACAGTAAATAAGTAGATAAGTAAATAAAATTAGAGATAAAAATCGGCCAGATCTGAGAGAACATGCTGAGTTTGGAGAGTTGGCAATGACTGCCTAGGGTGGGGTGTGGGTTCTAAAGTGCAGTGGGTGGGTAAGCACCACTGGAAGCCATGAGGGACAAGATAGATCAGTCCAGACACAGTGGAAACTACCATTTGAACAAGAGAGTGACTTTGAGCACATCTACCTTCTGTGTCCAGGAAGCAACAGAGGGTTGAGGCAGGCCAGCGCTCATGCTGCCACAACTAGACATGAAAGGATAAACTAGGGGTGAGACAGGCTGGAGAGAATGCATCAGCAGATAAGAGTACTGGCTGCTCTTCTAGAGGTTCCATTCCCAGCACCCATAAGTTGGCACACAACTGACTGTAACTCCAGTTCCAAGGGATCTGATGCCCTCTTCTGGCCTCCCTGGGTATCAGACAAGTGGTGCACAGATATACATACAGGCGAAACACCCAACACATTAAGTAAAATTAGCAAGAATCATAATTTTTTTTAAATAGGAGAGCTGTTGTCATGGTTTGAGTCTGGACTGTCTCCCACAGACTCCAGTCTTGGATGTTTAGTCGTGAGCTGGTGGCACTATTCTGAAGGTGGTAAAGATCTAAGGGTTTTGATCTGGCTGGCCAAAGCAGCTCACTAGGGCTAAGACTTTGAAGGTTCTGCCTGCCTCTGGTTCTGACTGCACTCTCTGGTCCTGTTCACACCATGTGACAAATATCCATCATATGCTCTATGCCCTCCCTGCTGCAAAGTATGGAAAGCTCTTTAAAACCATGAGCTAAAATAAAGATGCCCTCCCTTAAGTTGTTGTCGATTATTTGGGTCTCAGCAACACAAAAGTAACGAGTGTGTCGTGGAAGCAATGGCATCAGAGTGACCTAAATGTCCAGGGAAGGGACAGCATCGCCTGGGTGAGCTGATGACTGTGCCTCTGTCTCTCCTTGGGAGCTCTTGCTAATTCAGGACACAGGCTTGACCTAGGCAGAGGGCACTACTGGCTGGGGAAAGAGAGCAAGAATGTTCTTCAAGACCTCGGGGGGGGGGGGGGGGGGGGGGGGGCTGGCTTCACAATCAAGAGACCAAGAAAACCATGAAGACAACACTGACTTGTCCCTGGGGGCAACACTGGAAGCTGGCCATCAGAACTGAAGGAAGACATCTCTGTCTTCATCAGAGGGAGGCTTGGGGCAAACACATGCTGGTGTCGCTCAGTGTAGTTGACATATTTGAGATCATAACCATAGGAAAATGGAGATCTAAACTCAAAAGAGCAGTGACATTCATGGGTTACTGTTGCTAACTTTTAAGTATCTTTCTTAGACTTCCCTTCCCTGCTTGGTTGAGAGTGGTCACGAGATAAATTTGCATGAGGCTTGGAAAATACATTCAGGTACCAGTTACTTGAACAATCTACAGTGACCTCAGCCCTACCAGTTGATACCAGCACAACATGCTTGCCCAGATGCCCCCTTCAGACATGCAGATGGTCTAATTCCAGTGAATCCCTTAGTCTTGACCAGGAGTTCTGATGCCCTGATCAGAACATGTCTGTTACAACAGATGTCAGGAAGCTTCATAGGGAAAGAGTCAGGTAAATGTGTTGGTTACTTTGATTGTCAGTTTGATAGGATCAAGAATCACCAACAAGATGAACAGCAGGCTACACCCGAGAGAGCTTATCTAGATTTGGTTAGTTTCTGGGGATGCCTGTGAGGGGTCATCTTGAAAGACCCATCCTGAAAGTGCATGGCATCATTCCCTGGCCATGGATCCTGAGCTACATAGAAAGGAGAAATCTAGCTGAGTTCTAGCATTCATAAGACTTTGTTTTCCTGGTTGTGGCTGCAATGTGAGCATCTGCCTCCTACTCCTGCTACAGGCACTCCCCCTCTGTGCTGGACTTTATCACCCGGAGCTATGAGCCAAAATAAAACCTTTCTCTGATAGGTTTCTTTTGTCAGGAGATTTTTGAAATGTTTAAATAAGGTTTTAATTACATTTGCTTATTGTGTGTATAGGTATAAACAGGTGTGCATGCACAGGCTTGCCATAGCATTTGTCGAGGTTAGAGGAAGTCATGGGATTTTCCCCTCTCCTACCATGGGAGTCCCAGGAGTTGAACCCAGGTCAGAGGCTTTGTGAAAACTGCCTTCAGCTACTGAGCCATCTCACTGACTCAGTCAGAGTACTTTATCACAGTAACAGGAAAAAGCAATAATTTTTCTGGGCTTTATAAGCTAACAAGGAAAATAGAATATTATAAAGGAGCTTAACAAAAGATAGAATAAATTCCCACAGGTATTTTGTACTAAATTTAAAATACAACATTAGTTGAATAAGTTTTTTGTGATGCAGGTCTACTTAGGAGAAAAAGCATTTGGGAACAAGACAACATTTTGAGTAATATGAATCCAGTTATTATTTACTACCAAAAAATTGATTACAAATATTCATTTATCAAAACCATTCTTAACTGTGAGCCATACAAAAAGCAGGCAATGGGCTTATTTTGGGCTATAGTTGATACCCGACAGACTGAGAATGTTCACAGATGAAGAAAAAGAGCCATCAGACTCTTAACCAGAACCTTAGGAAGAGTTTGCCCAATGAACAAGAACAAACTAAAGGTGTAGGGGATCTTAGTAGAACTTCAACTCATCAAAGAGTTCACCTCTGAGGGGAATTAGCTGGCATCTTTTTACACTGTCTAATGCCCCTTGGCAGGCTCTTCTTTGAACAGGAAGCAAGAGACCCCAGACTGCTGAGGCCTATTGGGTTCTTGTCTGTGACTGGTCCTGAAAGCCTTGGCAAGGGCCCTCCTCCTCCAGTAACCCTTTCCAGGAAGTCACTGGCTTCCAGCTCAGCAGAAGTTCTGAGATTCAGCTCATCTTCATTTGGGCAGTTCACCTTAAAGACAAACAGGGACCTAGAAGTAGAAGTGGGAGTGGGCAGGAGAACCCCCATGTGCAGAGGAGGCTCTATGTGATAGTCATTTGTACAGCAACCTAGACCCTCTTACGTGTGCCAGACACCATCCTAGGCCTCAGAACATCTCAGTAAACAAGATGGACAAGGAACTGCTCACAGAGTGACAGCCTCCTAAAGCAGTTCAGATATGTCTGCAGGTTTATACATAGCAAATACACATAAAATAAAACATCCTTTTGAGGGAAATACTGTAAGGACATCAAAGCAAGATGGTGTGGCAGAAGCTGGAGATATGCAGCCAGTGAGTCTTCTGGAGCTGGTAGCATTTAAGCCAAGACCTTGGGAAGAAGGAGGTAGCCATGCAGAAGCTGGAGACAGAGTATTTCAGGCAGAGGGAAGAGCTGGGCAAATATCCCAATCAGGGAACAAATTTAGCAGGAGGCTAGTGTGTCTGCAGCAGTGGGTGCTGGGAGATTGTTAGACAACTGGAGGGAAGGGTGGGCAGAAGCCAGGTTATGCAATTTCTCCTTTATGCTGTGGACTCACTCCTGCCTTTAGTGGCAGATTCTCTCCCACTTTCGGCAGAAGACTCTTCAGCAGGAGAATCACTCTTATTCTTTGGCGACAAACCAGCTCTCATCCATCTGAGTCCAGGGCTCTGGCGGGAGAGATGGCTCTGTGGGCCAAGTGCTTGCCCCACAAGCACGAGAACCTGAATTTGGATGCTTCACACATGTAAAGGCTGGGTGTGGTGGCACACATCTGTAACCCTTGTGCTTGGAGGAAGGTCAGAGATGGGCAGATCACTGGAGCTTGAAAGCCTGCTGGTCTAGCCAATGATGAGCTCTGGATTTTGTGAGAGACTCCGTTTCAAAATAAGGTGGGGATTCAAGATAAACTCCTCATGTTGGCCTCTGATCTAACACATGCACACACACACACACACACACACACACACACACACACACACACACACACACACACACAATAACTCAAAGCTCCATATCATATATATCATAATGGAGAACTTGCATGATGTGGCTTCTACCCACCCTTCCCACCTGTTGCCTGGCAGTCTCCCAGCACCCACTGCTCCAGACACACCAGCCTTCTGCTAAGTTTGTTTGCTGCTTGGGATATTTGCCCAGTTCTTCCCTGTGCCTGAAATGTTCTGCATCCACAGTGCCATTGGGGATTTCAACCAGAAAGACAGTCCCTCTGTTTCCTGCTACCTTTGACCTTGATTTCATGCCATCCTTCCTCTGGTTATTCATGAATCCTTCTCATCCTTTGCCAAGCTTCAAAAATTACCATAGCCTTTATTAAAAGGCTCAGGTCAAAACATTGGGACCATCCTAAATTCCTCTTCTTCTCTTGTGCTGTTCTTGGGTCTTCTGAGATTCTCTGGGGTCTTCCTTGGGTATATGCTCAGTGTTCAACCACGTTTCACCAACTGCACAGCTGTCACTGTCTTCTGAGTCATTGCCAGCTCACACCTGTGCACTACACATGTTCTTTCTTCCCTCCCCCTCTCTGATCTGTTTGGTACGTGGAGAGAGGCTCCTAGCTGATCACGTTAGCCTCCACCATTCTTCTGCACCCATCTGTCCTCTGGACTCACCGCTTGGAGAAAAAGTCAAGTTCTAAAGGAGTTTGAAAGGCCTCGAGGCACAGGCCTCTCACTGTTTCCTACTGTCTTCTCCTAATTCCAGTTCCACAACAGTGACTTCTCTGCTTCCCGTGTGCTGCAGTGGGGCCCTCGCATGAGTGATTTCCTTCCTTCTAAAAGGCTCTCCCTCCACATAGCTCATGGCTCTCTCCCCATCCTTTAGAGGATCTCTGCTCACAGGCCGTCTCCCAATGAAGACTTCCCTGTTCACCTACTGAGTGATATAAACTTCTGACATCTGTATCCTCCTTAACCTGCCTTACTTTTTTATCTCTTTCATAAAATTATCAGTTTCTAACATGTTTTATAACTCACCACTTGCTAGGACATTGTTTACCAAGTGGCCACCCAGCAAGAAGATTGGAGCCTCGTGAAAATTGACATCTTGTCTATTTTGTGCCCTTTATGCCAAGTACCTAAAGAACTAGTCAGCACATAATCAGTACCTAAAGAACTAGTCAGCACACAATCAGTACTCTATTAATATCTTTGAATAGACAGTTTTAGATCTTTGTCATTTTTTTTCAAAACTTGGATGTTCCAGGGGTGGTTGAGAACTGGCCCAACAAGCACAAAACTCAAGGTTCAATGCCCAGTAGCACATTAGAAAGGATGATTATAACATTGGTATTGTATGTCTACAGTCACAATGATACAGCCAGATTTTCTTCTTTCTGGAAGATCCTGGTCTCACCACTCTAGGAAAATAAAATGGATGGACACCCAAGAGTGAGTGCAGCAGGGAGTCTATTTACATGAAAGTGACTGCTTTAAGCACTAGGTGGCCAAGGGATGAAAACCTAAAGGTTGCCAGGTGGTACACGCCTGTAATCCCAGCACCCAGGAAGCAGAGACAGAAGGATCTCTGAGTTCTAGGTCAGCCTGGCCTCCAGAGCGAGTTCTAGGAAAGCCAGGATTACAGAGAAACCCTGCCTTGAAAAACCAAAAGAAAAAAGAAAAGAAAAATAGGAAGAATGGAAGGGAGGGAGGGAGGGAGGAGGAGAAGAGGGGGAGAGAGAAAAGGAAGGAAGAAGGAAAAAACAAGAGGGCACAAAGGTACAAGTGACAATTCTAAATTCTCAGTGGCCATGAGATTCCCACTAAGAACTGGTCCATCAGTGAAGAACAGGAGTGAGTCACCTTCTGAAGAGTCTGTCCTCTAAGGGCAGGAGAACCTGCCACTGAAGACAGAGTCGTCTTCCTCAGAAAATCAGGAGGCTCTCCAGATAATGAGTCTTCCTCCAAGGAGCTTGTCTCCTGCTGGGGACTGGGAGAATCGACTGCTCAAGAGTCTGCCTCTACACAGCAGGAGCATCTGGGAAGTGGGCCCCCAGTTAAGAGTCAGGCTCAGGATGAGAGCCAAATGGGACTAAGAAAAGGCTGTGCCCAGAGGTTCACACAGACTCAGGCAAACTCTGACTGTCTCTGTGTATGCAAATGAAGTGAAGATTAAGGACCAATCAGTAGATAAATGGAAAGTCTACCGAAACAGGGGAGGGCTCCCAAATAGGCCTGCTGCTCTATCCCCTCTTAATCCCTCTTTTGTTCTTTCAACAGAAGCAGGGAAAGTGAACAAGGAAAGTGGGGTTAAACCCCACCCCTGTGTTTTTAACATTTGTTCCTAGTTTCAGGTACCAATGCCCATCACATCCCAGGCCTTCTCCAGTTCCTATCACCAGCATCACCACCACTACCACCACCACCCTCCAGGAAAAAGTCCTATACCATCAGGACAGGGGTGACAATCACTCTGGCTGATTTAGGCTGAAAAGAGGTGTCATTAAGGAACAGAAGTCAGAGTTCCTTTAGAGGCTTATTGAGGGGTCCCTGGCAAAAAAAGGGGGGGCGTCTACACATGATTGAATCTGCATGACCTTCTGGTGTTTGAGCAATTCTAGGTGAGAAGAAACAAGTTTGTTAGTAAATTCAGTAAACAAGGCTCAAATAACAGGACCCAGATGGGCATTAGTAAAGACCTGTAAAGGGAGGCAACCGGGATGCCCAGGGCCACATTTTAGACCCAGAGCCCCATGTCTCTGCTAGCTGTTGGTGGATCTTAGAAACATGCTGGGTTCATTTTTTGCATTGAATCTCTGACTTTCCTTGATTAGTTGGTATAAGAACAACATTCATTCCTTCTTAGAAAGAAGCATAGTCCCCGCCACCTCTTTCAGCAGTCAGAAGATCAACTCCCTTTCAATTCTGGAAGGTCATGGCTGCCAGAGAATCTATCTGGCCCTGGAGTGCAACAATATGCCATGCAATCTTGTCTGGGCTATCAGAAAGAGCCCTTAGACATGCTCTGATACTGGGCAAGAGGTAATAAGTCCTCCCACACCAATGCTTAATCCTGTGGCCACTCCCAACGCCAAGGAAGAGAAATGACTTGCACAGCCTGCTTGGCCCTGACAGCTGCTGATAAAGGAATCACCAAAGGTTGGCTACTAGGAGTTATGTGAGGGTTGGAGAATAGATAAATGAGTATGCAAGGCTTTGGCCAATCGACCAGGAGCTTTGGTAGAAAACAGGTCCAGATAAGAAGAAATTGTTCTTAATTTTATTACTGTCTATTTTCCCAGGTCAAGTTTGCCCTCTCAGCAATATTCAGAAGATGGGAACAGGAAGTTTGGAAGTTCAAGGGTGTATTATTACAGAGACAAAAATAACCAAGGAAGACAGCAGTGGATGAGATGCAACCAAGTGTGATATAGAAAGTAGATAGACAAAGGATAGCCGTGCTGGCAGATCAGCCAGTAAAGAACAATGTGCTTTTAAGGGGAGAGGAGCCAGGAAGGAATCTGGATTCGATTGCAGAACCTGGAACCATAACAGTGGGAGACTGTAGGTGCAGGTCCAGGGCACAGTGAAGTAGGAGAAGAAGTGAAGGCCAGATTTAGACCCACACCCTTCCTGGCCCCAAGTCTGTTATATAACTTTTCCTTGGAAGATTTAAATAAACATATATTCACCCCAGATAAGACCCCAATGGCAGACCAAAGAAATGATTCTACTTAAAACTACCTTAGTGACTGCCTCAGTCAGGGTTTCTATTGCTGTGAAGAGACACCACAACCATGGCAACTTCTACAAAGAAAAGATTTAGTTGAGGTGGCAGCCTACAGTTTCAGTGGTTCAGTCCATTATCATCATGATGGGACATGGCAAGGGATACATGCAGGCAGACATGGTGCTGGAGAAGTAGCTGAGAGTTCTACATCTTACAGGCAACAGGAAGTAGACTCAGACACTGGGCGGTATCTTAAGCATAGGAAACCTCAAAGCCTACCCCCACAGTGACACACTTCCTCCGACAAGGCCACACCTGCTCCAACAAAGCAACACCTCCTAATAGTGCCACTGCCTATGAGCTTATGGGGCCAATTACATTCAAACTACCAAAGTGACCCAGAGAGTAAGCGACAGGGGTATGATGGAGAGTTTAGTTACAGTAGTACAAATGACTCCAAAGGCAAGCGTGTCACCAAAGGGGCCACCAAGCATTGAGGAGACTGCTCACAGCAGCCACATCCCTGGACTACTTTCAGGAAGCTAGACAGGTCAGAAAGTCTCCTCTTCCCCAGCTACTATTGCCTCTTCTCTGACCTTGAGGAAGAGTCTTGCGAATCACAAAACATTCCTTTTGTTTAGTTCCTGAGTCTTCAACCTCCCTCCACGAAGGAGGTTTCAGCTCTGAGGCCCTCCCATGCCACACCACCTCACGACTGACCCAGAACGGGTGGCTTATTCTGACTTCGGCCTGACCGTATTGAAGAGATGTTAGTGGGAGACGTCTGGGTAGTGGCATGTTGACAAGAGAATAAATCTCAGCCTGTGGTTGCAATTCAGTAGAAAATACCCCAGAACCTAAGAATCAAATGTTAGCAGTGTAAGGACAGTGGAAATTGCCCAAGTGTTGAATGTGCTCACCTCTGGGAAGTGTGAATTGCGACTGAGGAGGGATGGGACCGGAGCCTGCTGCTTTCATTATAAGCTGTATAGAACCATTTGTCTTTTTAAACTATGTCCGTGTGTTCCTTTTATAAAAATAAAAATTGAATTTCTGGCTGCTGTGTGGAGAATAGGTTGGAGGAGGGCAGGAATGGCACCAGGGCAGCCCATTGAGTGGTCCAGGGGACGGATGATGGAGGAACGGTAGTGGAGAGGAATGGATGTGATTGCAAAGTTTGGGGGACAGATTCAACATGACTTCCTGAAGGATTGCAGACCAAAAAAATGGGAGAAATAAAATACACTTTTAAGGCACTTTGCTGGGGCAGCCTAGTAAATGTGGAAGAGATTAGCTAGCCACCAGAGCATGGAATCTAAGGAGACTATTGTTCTTGATGTCACACAGGTGAAGGGAGGGTACTCACAAGTGAGCAGCTCTTGTATGTTAGGCCATCGCTCTACCCTCTGAGCTACATCCACAGCACTAGGGGCTAGATCTCCATGTGGGATGCCCTTGGCAGCTCACAGCCTCTTGATTCCCCAGCCTTGACTTAACAGAGTTTTGTGTTGTTTTCTGAGATAGGAAAGTAGTGAAAAAACTGAGGCATCATGGGTAGGACTAAAAGGGAAGATGTTTTCTATTAGCTAAATCACAGTGGAACTGTCTATTTTTTAATCCACAGGAAATCACCCACATTACTGATCAGCAGCTCGTGGATACAGTCAAGATCAAGGTTAGCAACACACTCAGAGCTCTCAAACAGAGCTGATGCCTAGAGTCACAGATGGAGATGGGCTCACTCTGAGAGAATGATTATAAAGGGGACAGGAGGGGACAGGTCAGAAACATTCTGACATTGAATAGTCAGGAGAACCTTCAGGGAAGGTGGACGGATACTAGAACAACAAGGGAGAAGCCAGGAAGGGCTGTTGTTTCAGAAGCTATGATGAAAACATTCACAAGCGAGATACCATCCTGACTCCTTCATCCCCACCACTGAGTCCAGAAATTGCGCAGTGAGTAAAAGTCAACTGTGTTTGCGTGTCTGTCCTGTCCATGCCTGTCTGCCCAGGGCTTGGATGTCTCACTGTCCTTTCTACCTTCCTCACTGTCAATCCTGCCCCATTTCAACCTCTAGGCCAGGTCACTTCCCCTTTCTGCAGTTGTCCTTTCCCCAGGACCTCCCAGTCCAGTTCAGCAACCCCTGCTGTCTTCTTAGGATTGGGCTTTAGAGATCCTTTTTATTGAGTACCTACTAAGCCAGGAGTGGAACTAGTCCTGGTGGATATAGACTTGATTAAGATAGATATTGCTTTTCAGAGGGGCTCAACGTGCCTTTGGGACACTTCCTGCTTTGAGCCCATTCAGATAGGTCAAGTCACCTGCCCACATCTGAATTCCAGCTCGATCCTAGTGGTCAGAGCCCCAGGTAAGTCTCCTCAGTCTGAGTGTGGAGGAAGTAAAAATGGTAACACTTCCTCACAGGCCACGAGAACCACCTGCCTTAGGAAAGGGTATACTAGGGATGGCTAAAGAAAAGCTAGCTAGAGCCTGGTATCATGATGCCTAGGATGATGCATAAAAAAAGGAAATGTTTGTCCTATTTTAGAATACAGGTGATCTCTAGCAACCAAACTAAAGACATGAGGAATGTGTTTGTAGGGGATCTGAGGCACAGGGGGTCATAATCATCCACCTAGAGACCAGGTACAGATGAGGACAGCCCGAGATCTGCCATCCCACCCCCTGAGACTCGGTCAGCCCAGGCAGAAGCCACTTACCCCCTTTCTTCTGCACTTACAGTCTAACCCTGCTTAGGCTCCATCCTGGAGCTATCCCAGCACACCATTCTCCCCAGCCCATGGCCTTAGTAGCAATTTGGAGTCAAGAACTGCAGCTAGTAGCAGCTGCAAAAGGCCCAGCTAAAGATCATGTTCTTGATAGGTCATCCTTGGCCTCCTGATTCCATCTCCATGGAAACTGGCCCTAGATGTAGGGAAACGGGGCATTCCATATACTCAGAGGCAGCCTTGGCTTTCACTCAAATCCTACTCCCCTCACTAAGGATGCCAGAGAAGCAAGCAGAATGTACCCTTACTAGACTGACACAGTGGGGGGAGGCTCTACCTGGTGCTTATCCCTCCCAGCCCTGGAGAACTTTCTGGACTTAGCTGTAGGCACCCATATCCCACCAAGGTTGAGAACTGGTCTCCAAGACTCAGTGATCTGGAGTGGAGGTGGTGAGAGCCCTAACATGACCTCTCCCTCAAGCTACATTTGTACTGAAGACCTTAACATGTTGCTTCCCTGACCTGACTTCCATAATCCCAATCTCTGCACATGGCAACACACGTACACAGCTTTCTGGCTTTAAAACAAATGCTACTAGGGCTGCTAACGATGAGAGCACCGGGAAGTATGCCGTGCCATGTCAGATTGGTGGGGCATCTGCCTGTGTGCTCACATTCCAGCACACAGCCTGTACAGGACAACACACCCATGCAGACGATGCCCTGTGTCTGAACACCAGTCCGTACCAACACGGCCTACATCTGCTCTGTGGCCCCACCCACCAGCCCTCCTCAGGTGCTCCATTCTCAAGCCAGCCAACTCCATCAAATGATTCCCTCAAGCACTTGAAGAGTTAGTTTGTTGTAGGATTCTCTTACTGCTTTATAAAAATGCTGAAGATGTGAGAAGAAAAATCAGATTGCTAACACTGGGAAGTATCATAGAACTCACAAGCTCAACCCAGGGTGCATGAATGTGGAATTCTGTAAGCATTATTAAAATAAGCAAATGGGAATCTTTAAACTGAGACTCGGTAGACTTAGGTTCAGGAAGGAGGGAGGGAAAGAGAGCATGTGTGTATGCGTGTGTTTGTGTGTGCATACATGTGTGTGAATTGTGAAGGAAAACAGATTAAAGAGCATAAGTGCTAGAAAATACATTTTCAAAGCAATTATTTAATAAATACATGCTGTGTTTAGCATCCTAGGATACTTCTCTTTCACAGACCTTGAACTTGATTGTGTTTTTATTGTTGTGGGCATATATGTGCATGCACGTATGAATGCATGGTCACATATGTGTGAACACACATGCATGGAGAGGTCAGCAGTTGACACTGTCTTCCTCAGTCGCTCCTCACTCTATTTAAGTTAAGTGACGCAGGGTCTCTCACTTAACCCAGAGATAGCCCCTTGCTCAGGGAATCTAAAGATCTGGAATAACAGGCAGGTCACCACACCTACCACCTACTCAGCTTTTTTTTTTTTTTTAATGTAGAAATTCCTGTCATCACAGCTTCACGGCAAATACTTTATCCATTGATCCATCTCCTCAGCCCTTTTTCTTATGTAAGATTCCATTATATGACTTGTACACACACCAACTACATGCATATTTTAGTAAAGCACTTACCCCTAAATGATATGCTCTATAAATACCATATATTCCTTTCTATCCAAACAACTGAGAATTTCATCATGAAATGCTGGGACAAATCCTCTGTCCCACACTAAAGTTGGTTTTCTTTTTGCACACACACACACACACACACACACACACACACACACACACACACAAGAAAAGAAAAAACTGTTCCTCTGTTAAGTTAGACTCTACTCTGCATCAGAATTAGCATCTCCCCACTCTCCCAAGTGCCCTTTCACCGTATGGAGGAATCTGTAAAAATTCCACTCTCTTCCTCACGAGAGAGTTCTTCAGACAGGAAGACAGCTGCTCTGCTCACAGGCCCTCCTTTTCAGATGAAAGAGCTCCCACTCTCAACAGTTCCTCAACGGAATGGTTATCCGGACCTGCCGCTCACCCTGGATGTGTACTACTGCAGCAAAGCCTCTTGAAGCCCGGCTGGTGCTTCAACAATGCATGTTGAGGAGATAAGTGGAGGCCTTAGCTTTTATTTCCAGAACTTGACTTCCAAACATCCGTCTTAAGGAAATCATCACACACGGGGACAATATAATAGAAAGCAAGTGGATAAAGCATGTTATATCCTCATAAGATTGGGCATTGTACAACCACTGAACACTGTTGTTTGGAGAACAAATGTCACACATTTCCCATGTGTAACACTCTCATGTACACACCCACGTATATGCATGTGCACACACACAGACATGCACAGACATTTATAGAAGAAGAAACACATCATTGGTGGTATTATATGATAATTCTTTTATATGTATGTATTCCTGTATGCATTTCTCAAATATTCTATACAGAGCAGGCAGTACTCTTAATTCACAAGAAGCAAGGTAACGGGTGGGGTGAAGTAGGCCAATAATCCCAGTATTCAGGAGGCAGAGGCAAGAGGTTCGGGAGCTCAGGGCCAATCTCTGCCATAGAGTCTGAGGTCACCTTGGGCTACAAGAGGCCTAGTCTCAAATTTTCAAAAAAATTTTAATTTAAATATATTAATATATTTGCATATTAATTAATATATTAAATATATTTAAAACCAAAATATATTTTTAATTTAAATACATTTAAAATAAAATGAAACAAAAAATATTTTAAAACAAAAACATGGTGCTAGGAATTGGACCCCCCACCCCCACCCCGTGCCTTCTGTAGTCTGGAATAACACAGGAAGTTGGTCTGGTCCCAAAGCCTGACATGTGACTGTGGTTTCCTGTTATAGACACTTTCAAACAACAGCCCTGAGACACTGCACTCCTGGAGCTCCCCTGAGCCAACACTGCGTGCTGGTGGCACCATGAGGGTGGTGACTTTTGCCACAATCAGGAAAAACACAAGCATCTGCCGCAGAAGGTGCCCAGGGCTGAGGGACGCTGCCACAGCAGCAAGCCCACATGCCCTGCTCAGAGACACACTTTCCCAGGCATTTTCTTACATTCAGGATATCCCAGTGGACAAATTTCACCTACACCATGGGACCTCCTGGGTCTCTAAAACAGCCTGTCCAGGTGGTTGTCTTAGACTAGATGTGTGCAGCCTTTTGACATTGCAACATGACTCATGCTCATAGCTATCCTAGGAGGTGTATGGTCTCGAAGCCATCGGTTAGACAAGGCTAACACAAGTAGAAAGCGGTGTGTGGTTGCCATAAGAGGTGACAAAAGCTTGGGGGCCCTGACTAGCCATGACTTACCCACCCTGTCTGAGCCTCAGTCTCCACCAGTGGAAGATGAAGACTTTACTAGACCCACATCTCTGGGTTGTAGTGGGGATTCTTAGAATTAGTACACACAAGTGTTTAGAGCTCTTGACTACCAACCACCAGTGGTCACAAGCGACATGTGACAAGCCAGAGAAGAGACGTACACTGCCTGCTCCTTTGTGGAGTGCTTAAATGGTTGTCCCTGCAACCTTCTTCGTCTGCTGAGAAATTTCCCATGTGTGGAAGACCTGTAGACACAAGTGTTCGTACTCTGGCCTTACGCTCTTCTCTGAGAGTGATCTAGAGAAGCCCTTTCCTTCCCTCAGGCACTCCCTGGACCCTTCTGCAAGCCCCTGCTACTCAATGTCTCTACCCGACTTTCTCACTACAGTCAGAACAAATGACAGGGTTTTCGCCAGCCAGGACCCATATCCGTCTGCTCACAAAGACCAGATGGACCACATGTTCTCTTTGTGAGCCCAGTGTGTCTGCTCCAAGGGAGCATGAAAGGTCATTGCTGTGTATGGGCAGATCCTCCTCTCAGCAAAGCCATCTCTCAGTAAATGAGTGTTGCCACCTCTCGCTGGAGGAGTCAGAACAATGTATACTCTGTCTTTCCAATCAGCGTTGTTTCCACAGGCTTTGGCTTCTGTGAGGAACATTTGGTTTAAAAGGAAATGGGATTTCCCCCTCAATATTCTTCTTGGATGACAGGTCTGTGATTGGAATCAGGGCATGAAAAATCATGCCCTGGTGGTTATTTCCATTAGTGGCTTTTGACTCTGCAGGGACACCTGGAGCACAGCACCCAGAGCCTTCCACCTCCCACCTCTTACAGTTCAGGCAGGTCCCAGCAGGCTGACCCAGAGCCTTTTGCTGTATCTGGACCTGTGATATCTGCAGCATCTTTGAAAGAGCCTGCTAAACCATCCTTACCTACATCATTGTCCTGTATGTCTCTGCTCTCATCCACCCTTCTTCCTCCCCCTCAGATGTGCCCATGAACATACAAGCATACATATACATGTGCCTGAATGTGCACACACACCTACATAGAAGATTCTTGGCTCTTTACAAGTGACGAACCTTGAGAAGTACTAATTTATCACATATGAAGAGAGAGAAAAAATGTTTTCTTGCATGAGTTTCAGGGTACCAGAACCCAGTAGGGCCCTGGAGGAAAAAAATGAAAGTGGGCATGGATATTCAAAAGGAGAGTAAAATAAGACCACACTCCAGGAGCTCTTAAAAGAGGATTCTGGAAGAAAGAGAGCCGCAGAAGTAGTAGACATATAAGAGCTGACTCAAGAGTCTGGCTGGCCCTGGAGCACTGGAGGACAGCAGCACAGCTCCATGGCCCTCCACTGCAGCATACATCCATGCATGGACAAGCTCTCGGGAGTTCTTGACAATGGTGGACAATAAGAAGTCAGAAGCGTGGGTAGACCCCTCTGCTTTTCCCTGGTCTCTGGCCAGGGCTCAGAGAACAGTGGTGAGTGTGCAGAGCAGGCTGTGATCTCAGAGAGCTTGCCTCTGCAGTCAGGATATTGTTGATGAGGAAATGCCTCCTTCCACATCCCCTCCAATCCCGACCCCGGAAGCCACCTCTGTTCTTGTGTTCCTGGTGGAGAAGAATTCACACCAGGCACAGGCAGAGCAAGCAAATGGTCAAGGTTTGTTCTAGCAGGTGAGAATGCAAATGCAAAGTGCACTCGAGAGTGGAGGGCTGACCCAGCCGGCCTCTGCGATCTGGACGTAAGGGACTTAGTCTACCATTCCCTTTGCCCACCCTTGGGGTCATCACCTTCCTGGAATAGGCAGCGGCTTTCTTGAAAGCCTTCTTTACCCACAGTTAATCTGCTACTACCAAATACTTTAGATGCAAGCATTTGCATCACAGTGTAACTACTACATGTGGAGTTGACAAGTTTACTAAGGGAAATGGTGCCTGGTGTGTGCTCCTCCAGAGCTTTCTGAGAGCCCATCCGAGTCTGTGGAGACCAGGTTGTCGTTTTCCCCAGACTCTCTTCCTATCTAGTCATCTTGGCTATCCCTTTCTAAGTTGAAAGCCCTCTCACAACCTTTCTCATTGTTCCCAACCTCGCTGTTTTAACGTTAATGTAATTTTAATCCTATTATTTGTTTTCACTGTAGCGAAGAGGAAACTGGACTAAGGCCTGAAAGGAGAGGGTGTCCACACAGCAGTTCACAGCAGATTCCTGATCGAGCAAGGCAGCATGTGGGTGTAGGGTGGTGGGTGTCCAGAAGTGACATCCTTGTCCATCTGTAGAGCTGTGATCAGCACAGTGAACTCCCTACCCAATGAAATCTTGTAGTAACATAAAAGCCCACTCAGAGGCCTGGAGACTAGAAGACTTACTTTCTGTAGTTGGCTGAGAAGACAATGGGACCAGTGGTCAAGACTAGCCTCTGGGTGAAGACAGTTGCCTGTGTGCCAATGGATCTGCCAACACTCCCGCAAAATGCCCTTGCCTTCTACCCTAGAGGCTGAGCACTAGCCACCGGCACATCTGCAGTGAGTAGCAATCTATGGGGGGGCCACTTCGGACATGCTGCTAAGAGAGAATGGGCTCTGACCTCACCTCCAGACCCCTTGATGTCAGTCCAGGTGTCTGGGCAACGAAGTGAAAATTCACAGAAAGCATATGGAAGGCAGCTTTCCCTGCAGGTCTCTTATGCTGTTTCTCTGAGTTCTTTAGTGATGACAGTTCTAAGAGTGTGGGCAGAGATGGGCAGTCACTTAATCCAGCCCATGGTGAAAGAATCATTCCTCTGCAGAGGCTCCTGCCTCCTGGGAATGTATGAGTCCCTAGTGCAGCTAGACAACAGCCATAAATGAACCCATGTTTGTTTATGCCCTGTCATCTTCTCTACATCAACTTTCTATGGAGTAAAGCAACACATTTTCCATTGATCGTGAATGATACTTGCCAACAAAAGTCTGGAAAGCAGCGCATAACGGAGATTTTTTTAAACTCTATTTCCAACCATTTCCTTAGGGAAGAAATCTAGAAATCATTTACTCCAGGCTTTTTGAGTAGCCCTGCTAAGCCACAGGGAGCCAGTACCCTTCTGACCTCAGCCTTGCCTATTTCCCTGCAGGTCTAGCTCCGGTCTTCACGTCTATATGACTGTGAAAATCCATCTGTCCCAGGTGAACTCCAGACAGCAAAGCAGGAAAGAGCAAAGGGCAAAACACCTGTGTGCTGTGGACCCACTAAAGCTTGTTTGATTGTTTGTTTGTTTGTTTGTTGTGGTCCAGGGATTGAACCCACAGCATCCTGCATGCTGTATGGCAAGCACTCTACCACTGAGATAAATTGTTACTCCTACACATTGTTATTTTATTTCTCTCTCTCTCTCTCTCTCTCTCTCTCTCTCTCTCTCTCTCTCTCTCTCTCTGTCTCTCTGTGTGTGTGTGTGTGTGTGTGTGTGTGTGTCTGTGTGTGTGTGTGTGTGTGTGTGTGTGTGTGTGTGTGTGTGTGTGTTATGCTAGCTAATTTTAACTGTCAATTTGACACAACCTGGAATCACGTGGGAATAGAATCTGTAGCAGGAATCTTAAAAGTTCTTATTAATAAAATCAAACCTGAGCCAGGTATTGGGGTGAACTGGAAGGTCAGAGAACCAGAACAAGCCGCAGCTACCTCACCTTGCCTCGCTGGATCCTCAGCTGGTCTTGTTTCCTCAGACTGGAGGCCTCTGAGTCCTCATCCAGAATGGGTCTCAGCTGAACTGTGCTGCTCGAAAGCCTGAATGCTTAACCAGTCAAATGCTTCTAGTTTCTGGTCTTCACGCCTTATATACCTTTCTGCTTTCTACCATCACTCCCTGGGATTAAAGGCTCGCTTTCTGGGATTAAAGGCATGAGTCTCCATGCTTGGCTGTATCCTTGAACATATGGATTTCTGCCTCTGGAATGCTAGGATTAAAGGTGTGTGCTACCACTGCCTATCCTCTAAGTTTAATATTGTGGCTGTTCTGTCTCTGACCCCAGGCAATTTTATTAGGGTGCACAATATTTTGGGGAACACAATACCACCACAAGAATCTTAACGAGACATTGTCTAGCTCTCAGGTCGGCCTGTGGACATGTCTTAATTATACATTCATGTGGGAAGATCCACCTTGAATGTGAATGGCACCGTTTCACGGACTGAGCCCTGAACTGTATAAGAGTGATGAAAGCTAAAGGCATGTAAGCAGGCAGCATGGGAACACTTGTCTCTATCGCTGTTCTTGACTATGAATGTGACACGCTCCTCCCTCGACCTCCCTTAACAACGGACTGTAACCTAGGGTTGTAAATCAGGCAAGCCCTTCTGCCCTCAGAAGCTTTTTAGTGAGAGTGCTTTATCATAGCAATAGAAGGAGATTAGAACAAGTGGGGTGTGTCTGTGGGGGGTGCATGCACCTGTGCAAGCTCAGAGGCCAGAGAAGGATGAGGGGTATCTTGCTCTATCACTCCATACATTGTTTCTCTAGTACTGAGTCTCTCATTGAACCTAGAGTTAATCTCATGGCCAGCAAGCCTCAGTGATCCTCCTGTCTCAGTCATCCTCAGAATTGGGAGTTCAGGCACACACAGCCACACACAGCTTTTTACATGGGTGTTGGAATCCAAACTCTGACCCTTCATTCTCATACAGCAAGCACTGATACCCACTGAGTAACCTCCCCAGCCCCTTCTTATCCGGTTTGAAATGAGTGTTCCTTAAAATCCCCACTCAACAAATTTCTCCAGCATCTTATTGCTCAAAACTGTGTCATATGACCCTCTAATTTGCATGAGGCCTGGAAATGTTGTCTTTCCAGGACACATTTCTGAGGCAGCGAAATGAGAGTTCTGTTTGTTTTCAAGAAGAAGAGAAAGGACACAGTGGGCAGCTGGCTGTCTCCACCAGGGGCCTCCACAACTGCACTTGCCTCAACCCATGCTCTTTGAAAGGGTCTGGAAAATAGATTAAAAGAACAAAAGAAATGAGGAACAGATGTAGAGGAGAAGGGAGGGGTTAGCATCAGGATGCCCAGCTCAGATGAAAACTTGTCTGCCTGCATTGGGATAACCAGCAGTCAGTTTGCTGAGGATGCAGGATGCTCAGTGTTAAAACTCAGACAGGAGCTGGGATGTGGCTCAGTGGTAGAGGGCTTGCCTGGTGTGTGAGGCCTCAGGTTCAGTCCTCAGTACTGCAAGAAAACTGAGAAAGTTCCAAACACATGGGGAGGCAGTCACCCTAAATGTTTATATGCCAGCATGAGGAGCCCATGACCAGTGCTCCCCAAAGCCCTCCACAGATCTCCAAAGCCTATTCTAGGGTCTACACAGTCACTATTTTTCTAATGATCTGATTTATTCATGCATTTCACACTCTTCTCTCACACTGTTACACAAAAGAGTTCCCCAGAGGTTATATGACCTGTGAGCATTCAGTAGACAGGGTATGCATGTGGAAATAGGATCCAGGTGCCTTGAGTTCCTCAAGAGAAAGGAAGTGCTTTATTCAACCGAAAGAGGAGGGTTTATATGAGCGAGAATTGTTGAGACCAAGGTTGGATAAAGCACAGGGACAAATAGCCAAACAAATGGAAACACATGAACTATGAACCAATGGCTGAGGGGTCCCCAACTGGATCAGGCCCTCTGAATGGGTGAGACAGTTGATTGGCTTGATCTGTTTTTTGAGGCATCCAGGCAGTGGGACCAGGTCCTGTGCTCATTGCATGAGTTGGCTGTTTGAAACCTGGGGCCTATGCAGGATCACTTGGCTCGGCCTGGGAGGAGGGGACTGGACCTGCCTGGACTGAGTCTACCAGGTTGATCTCAGTCCGTGGGCGAGGCTTTGCCCTGGAGGAGGTGAGAATAGGGGGTGGGCTGGGGGGAAGGTAAGGGGGGAGAACAAGGGAATCTGTGGCTGATATATAGAACTGAACTGTATTGCAAAAGAAAAAAAAAAAGAAAAGAAAAGAAAAAAAGGAAGTGGAAATATATATACTAAAGGAGAGACATCAAACACCAAAGAGGTGTTTTTTGGTGTTGGTTTTGTTTTGTTTTTTAACTTTTTTTTTTTTGAGACAGAGTTTCTCTGTATAACCCTGGCCATCCTGGAACTCATTCTGTAAACCAGGCTGGCCTCAAGCTCAGAGATCTGTCTGCCTCTGCCTTCCGAATGCTGAGATTAAGGCGTGTGCCACCACTGTCTACCAGAGAGGTTTAAAGACATGTAAAATAATGTCACTCTTCTTACTATTGATTATGATTTAGAAAATAGTTATTTTCATTAAAAATATGTTAATTGTAATTATTTATTAGTTATTTTTAAATGAAATTATAAGTCAATTTACAATATTTTCTTGCCCTTCATTTCTAATATGATAAATATTAGTAGTTATACATAACTTTTTTTTCATTTTATTTGTTTTGCCTGCATGCATGTCTGTTCCCCATGTGCATACAATGCAGGTCAAAAGAGGGTAACAGGTCCCTGGAACTGCAGTTACAGACAGATGTGAACCACCATATACTGGTGCTGGAAATCAGCCCTGGTCCTCTAGAAGACCAGCCACTGTTAATAAGCTATTTTTCCAGTGCCTATAGATTGAATTTTTTTTAAGTCCTTTGGAATTCTCAATAAATTACAAGAGTTTAAAAGGAAGCTGAGAACAGAGATCCACTGTCCTGCATGAGACTGGGGATGAGAGGGTTGGGGATTAGAGTACAAAATCTTCTGGAAGCTAAAGAATAGAACGAAGACTGGGAGTAATACATAGAGCCAGACATCAGGAAGTTGAATTTCCAGGACCTTCCATGTGTGTGCACATGCACGCTCGTGTGTGTAAGTGCATTGGTGAGGACGGGGGAGGGGGGTTGTGTGCCTGTGTGTGTGCCTATGTGTGTTCCTGTGTGCATCAGTGCCTTGCTACTGTACAAATCAAAGTGTGGCTCACAGACCAGCTCCCATCAGGGAACTTTTCATCCTCAGTTACAGTGGAGGTAAATACAGAAATAAGAACAGCTTTAGAAACTTCTACAGCAATTGGACAAAGCAGCTTGGTATTTGTCAAGCTGATGACAAGAATCTAGGCTTGTATATTGTTTATCTTTAGTCATTTGTTATAGCACTGTATTTCATAGAAGTATTCCATGATGCTTTGGGAAGCTTAGAAAATATGGTCATTTCATGCTTGAGATGAGCCATAAAGGGTACATACTAATTATCCAGACAAAGAGGGGGACATAGAATGGATTTCATGGAAAATGTGTGTTTTGGGGGAAATTCTGCATGGTTTATGATACACCCCCTCCTGATTACCTGATCTCAGGCTTTTATTGAGCTAGTTTATAATTTTATGGATTATATATAATTAATAGCAATGTGAAATAATTTCTGTCCATACACATGCAAAAACTCTGCCAAGCAGCTGACTTCCTTCCTTTCTGTGGAAAAGGCCAGTTCTGCCTCCATCTGTTTCTTATGTCAATATTCCTGGTCTTGAAATACATATGATTTGAATTCTCCTTGGACCTAGTTACAACATCTTACAAATTTCTTCATCCACAGATTTTACTTAAAAATTATTTATATGCATTCATTTAAAATAATACATTATTTTGCATTATTGGGAAATTGTTACCCGGTTTAGGAAGTGCTCCTCTTGGATCCTACCATTGATATACCTTAGTTGCTCTCTGGATTTCTTTTCCATTATCTTTCTGTTGACATCTATACACTCTACTCCATATATTTTTTTCTTCTATATCAGCTTCCCTTGCATTCTAGTCTTGGTGTCCTTATCATCTTAGCTGTGGGATAGAAAAGAGAATACAAGTAGTCATAATAATCCAAAAAAATATTTGGGGTTGGGGGAAGAAAGATAGAAGAAGGGAGACAAAGAGAAAGAGAGTGAAGAGGGAGGGGTATTGAAGGGAACATGGGATCATTCCATGTGGTCTCTCATATGTGAACTACAGATACCTGTCATCCACAACTATTACTAAACACCTTTTGGTTTTCTGAGTGAGTCCACACCTCTATGAGCTCAAAGGCTCAATGCTTGGAAGTGAGTGCTAATGTCTCCAAGCAGAAGAAGACCTTTGTCATGAGGTCTAGATATTGGAAAGGTTACTATGAAGCATGAAGCATCTATGGAAGATTATGACTTGGTAGCCAGGGTGATGGCCCCAGCCACCTGTGATCCTGCTGTCACTCACAGCTGGATGGGGTGCTGTCTGCTTTATGCAGACACAAACAATAGACAAGCAAAGGCTAAGGGGCTACATTAGCATTGACCACCCTGAGTTTCAGAGATTCACCAGCTGGGCTTCCACACCCCGCACCCAGGTGCGCTAGAGGTGTCTGGCTCTAAGCTTTCATAAAAGTTTATTGTTCTAGGTGCTCAAGACAGAGGCTAATTGTACTGGGCTTAGAGCACTGGGGGCTAGCAGCTAGAGTTACTGTCCCTGAGCTGTGGTGTCAGGATCCTCGGCTCTCCAACTCTTGGCAGCTCTCTCGGGCTCGTCTTGTGTCCAGAGCTTTTCAGTCCTTGGAGCTTGGGCTCCCACCCTTGGCTTTTGACAGCCACTCATCTTCCACAATCTCAGCTTCTCTGCCATCCTGCACAGTCTTAGCACCTCAGATTCTGCCCTGGGCTGCTCTCTGGAACTCTTTGGCTACCTACTAATGTTACAGCTCAGAGCTTTGGGTACTAGGGTTCTTAGCTTTAGTGGCTTTTTCGAACTCTTAGCTACCTCACTACCACCACTGTCACTGCCAAGCTGAAAGCCTTAGGTCTTGTCTACTTGGTGCAATAAGCCCAGCCTGCTCTACCCATAATAAAGACCATAACTAGGCAAAAGATCCTGGGGGGGAGCTTTTATTGGGGCTTACTGTCATAACACTAAAGCATAGTACCCAGGAAAGATGTCTCTCAGATTAATCTAAAAAGGAGGGGCAAACAGCCACCTCATACAGCCAGGAGGATGTGGCATGCTTGTAGTTAGATTATAATTCTACCAGTCATAGCCATTTGTGTGCATGGTTTCCAGTTTTGCCAATTGTAAACTTTACATAAAGAACAATTACAAGCCAAGGACCAATTACAGACTTTTTGTTGAGTCATGGAAGAGGTGCTCTTCTTTTTTGTGTGTGAATATAGCTGCAAGGGAAGCAAGGTCGTCTTGAGTCCACAGAGATTTGTCTTGTCCAAAGTAGAGTCTTTCAAAGCAAATGCAAGCTTCCTGGAGCTTTCATGCTTGGAGAAGGGCCTCCTAAAGCAGGAGTCATAGCTTCAGCAGCAGTTATAGTTCCAGTGATCTACAACTGGCATGCAGTTTCTTCAGATTAAATGTGGAGTGTTGCCAAAGAGGGCTTTCTTGTCTTACAGCTCACCACTCAAGGCTATTAGACACAAGTTAAGGGTTTGTCAGCTATCATTCAAGAGCTTAACAGGTGGTCCTAACAGCTTAGCTTATTTTAGAGATGGACATTAAAAGATGCTTGCAGTAAAGGCCTATCACAGAATTCTCAACAATACCTAGCAGTGCTTAATATCTAGCCATCTAGCCACAGATCCTGTCTTAGGGTTTCTATTGCTATCAAGAGACACCATAAAACCACATTTAATGGGGTGGTGGCTTACAGTTTCAGAGGTTTAGTCCATTATCATCATGATGGGAAGCATGGCAGCATGCTGGCAGATATGGTGCTGGAGAGGTAACTGAGAGTTCTACATCTTGCAGGCACGGGAAGTGGTCTGTCTCACTGGGTGTGGCTTGAACATATATGAGACCTCAAAGCTTGCCTCCAAGTGACACACTTCCTCCAACAAGACCACACCTACTCCAACAAGGCCACACCTCCTAATAGTGCCACTCCCTTTGGGGGCCATTTTCTTTCAAACCACCACAGACTCTTAAAGAGAATTGGATTCACCCTTATCTGTCTTACTAAGGGCATGTGCGGTTGGGATGTTTGAGGCCTGCTGATGACTGCATCTTTTATTCCTCTCACTCTCAAATTCTATAACACTTTCCCTGTGGCTGGTCGGGGTTCATTGTCTTCTCAATACAGATTTCCTCTTCATTTCTTCAACTCTTCTGTAGCCTCCTTAGCTTGAATTCATCCTGAAACTCACATAGATATATACAAAGAGATATTCACTGTTGAGATGAGAGTTAATATTAGTAATTAAGATCGGAATAGAAGATTCTACATTTGCCCCAGCCAGATTACCAAGGTACCTGGCAATGTGTTGCTCCTGAAAATGTATCACCTTATGAATTTATTGTTATTCAATAAATTCTGACACTGTGGAAAGACACAAATGTGTTTGTCTGTGTTTCTGGCATAGTGTGCTACTGCAGTTGCTGTGGTACTCAGTTACTACAAACACATTCCCAAGCTCAGAGAAGTTGACACACACAAGCATGAAGCATCATGGAAATCAGGATTTGCTCTTTCAGAGACAAGCACATGAGAAAACCCTTCTGCAATGAGGAGGACTGTGACAGCCCTTCAGGCAGAGGGTGGCCTGGTGAACGCACATAGTTCACTTCTCGGCTGAGGTGAGTTTAAGTTAGAGTTTGTCCACATGTTTTCTAGAGAGTCACAGAAAGTGGTGAGAGTTTTTGAGCATTTGGGTGGATAAAGAGACACATTTACAGAGAATCAGCAAATGTGTTCCCCTACGATTTCTGAGAATTTATTTATGCTGCATTTTTCATTAAACTTGTGCAACAGAAGCACAAAGAGCTATGTGACCTGGGGTAAACCACTTGACCTCTCTGAGCTATAGCTCACAGTGAGGTATGATGGAAGGCAAGGGAAATTTAAGGAGAGCCCCTCATCCTGAAATCCAGTTAAAGCGTTTACCATCAGAGAAGGAAGAATCCTACACAATGAATAACTGCTTAAGACCTTTCTCCACAGCTGTACACTGACAACATTCTAAGAATCTCACCAGAAAACCCAGTTACAGCGAAGGGCGTCAATATATTTAGTCCCTTGTGGAACCCTAGTGGTCCCTGGTTTGATTTACCAAATTATAATCCCATCTAAAGCACTTCTGGACCCAAAAAATAATTCCACTCCTCAAAGGAGGAAGAAAAGGAAGTGGGGTTGCTCAGCAACGTTTTGAGACCTGACTTGAGAGCCACCAAAACAGTGTATATGGCCAATGCTACAGCAATTATTACGACTTGCCCTTGAGGAGCCTGTGCCCATGCCTGGTCTATCGTGACTTCCTCGACTTTCCCTCGGGGAGCACACACTCCTACCTACCCTCTGGGTTGTGACTTACTTTCTTCTCAGCACCTCTTTGTCTCTTAAGCCTCATGTCTAAACCTATGCTAAAGTATCTTTAATAATGGGGTGGAGAGATGGTTCATTGGTTAGCAGCATTCACAGCTTGCAGAAAACCCAGGTTCAGTTCTCAGCACCCACACAGTGGCAGACAATCATCTGTAACTCCAGGTCCCAGAATCTCACTCATTCTTCTGGCCTCTGCAGGTTCCTGCATGCATGTGGTACACATACATGCAGGCAACACATCCATACATATAAAATAAAACTAAGTACCATCTTCAAAAATATATATTCAATTAAATCTCCAACTCTCTCATTGTACCAGTTGTTCTGAAATTCCTTCCGGTATCAAAGCCAGAAACCCCAGTTTGGCCTGAGTCAGGGTCCCTAAAAATCTAAGCACCCTCTTCAGGCTGCGTGGGTGATAGTGTGGAACTGTGTCTCTGTCCCCGCTTTGCTGACAACAGAACTGTTATAAAGCTTGGAGGTGAGGAGAGGAACAGCATGGTGACACCTTTCCCACCATGTGTCGTTGTGCTTAAGTCTGCTGAAGGGACGCTAGATGAGTGCCTCCTCCCTCCATGACTGACACTGGAGGAGGCACTGCAGCAGCAGCATGGCTGAATGAACTAACTTGCTCTTGAGGTGTGTTTCGCACAAATGATACCATGCTTGCTGTGTGTTGTCAGGCAAGTTATCCGCTCTCTTTCACTCCATTTCTCCACTTCTAACATGGTGTCTCTGATGATGTTGCTTCACTCCATAGGGGTGTGACGAGGTTCACATGAGACCATCGCCAGAGAGCGGTTCCAGTGTTATACCTAAGAAACCCTTGGTATCATCTGCTGCTCTCATAGCTGCTGCTGTTTGCTCGGGCCAGAAGCTGTCCTCATGATTGCCGCAGAGCTGGCTAGGTAAGTAAAGCACTGTGCGCAGTGTGCCGTGGACATTGATGGAGTCGGGGTGAGATAAGGGGATCTTGAAGGCCCAGAACAGACCCACATCCCCTGCCAGCTAGAAGCTCTTGGCGGATTAAGACCTGGGCCTGCCAAGGACACTGCTGACCCCAGCCCAGGTCAGAAGTGTGCTCGCTTGAGCTTCAGAGCTTTCCAGCCTGTCCGACACAGAACATTGGGTGTATGAATGTGCTCAGTAACTTGAGCCTACCTTCAGAGGCTTCAGAAATTGAGAGAGGACAGAAAGCTCTTTCTTCAGACAACCACAACACCAATAAACAAGTTTTCAGGGAGATCGGGGCCAACTCCAGACTCAGCAGGGCTGGCTGTCCTTTTAGGGAGTCCTGAACCTATTTTCGGTAGAGGCAGCGGTGAGTGACAGCAGTGTTACCACCATTCCTGGCTGGCCAATGAGCCAGCTCCTTCCCGTTTCTCACTCTCACAGGAGCAGACTGGTTGTTCAAAGTTCCAACACTGAGGTCAGATGTGCCCAGGCTGGGGCCTTGGCCCCACCACAGGCTTCTTGCTGACCTTGAGTGAGCTGGCTAATCCGGGCCTTTTGAGAAGTAAGTGGTGGATCTATGGTAATATTAGCAACCCAGAGCTTGGCACAGAGTAAGTCTCAGCGTGTGACAGAGCACTGTCCCTCTCTGACCCACGAGGACACTGCATCCCACTCTGGCCAAAATCACACTCTAATCCATCACCCCGCCACCATCACAACCCTGCACTGCTCTCCTGTCCCTCTGTGGAAGCCCTAGAGCAGTGGTCCTCAACCTTCCTAATGCTGTGGCCCCTTAATACAGTTTCTCATGTTGTGGTGACCCCCAACAATAAAATTATTTCATTACTACTTCATAACCATAATTTTACCAATGCTATGAATTATAATGTAAATATCTGATGTGCAATCAGTGTGGGGGTTGTGACACACAGGTTGAGAACTGCTGTCCTAACGTGAGACACATATGTCACTCTCTTTGTTCAACTGCCTATCCAAGCAATGCGCCTCAAAGAGTAAAAATTTCCCCTCAGGAATCCCGTGCTGAGAGCAAGGAAGGGCTGAAATCTTGCCATTTGTCTCCCAGGAAGAGATTTCACACAGCTCTGGAAGCTTCTCTCATAGTTAGATTAATATATGCACATTCACTGGCTTTTGTTTTGTCTACTCTACCAAAGTATAATACTGCTACCAAAAAAAAAATCCAAAAGAAAACTAGATAATATTGTGTCCGGTTTAGCCAACCTGTAAATAAATCCATTTTCCTACTGATTTCCGTTCCCTAATGTCTATGCTGCAGGTTTCCAAGCCCAAGTGCCCTGTAACAGAAAAGTCCGTTGTAGAAACTGGAGTAACCCTCTGCTCCAAGGATCCAGCCAAGACAAGGAAGGCACCAGCTATGACAGGGCAACAATGTCTGTCAGGCAAGCTCTTCCCTTTGGCCCATCAAACCAGAACATTCTCTCTGCATAGCCAAGGATGACCTTGAGTTTCTGATCCTCCTTCCTATACCTCCAGAGTTCTGGGATTACAGAAGCATGCCACCATACTTGTTTTTCACAGTGTTGTGATCAATCCCAGAGCTTTGTACATGCTAAGCAAGTATTCTACCAACTGAACTGCATTCTCAGCCCAAGAACATTCTTCGGAAAGGGCTAAAGATCTAAAGATGAGCCTGGAGAGATGCACCCTCATGTTATCTTATTCTAAACACAGACCAGAATCAATAGTCAGAGCCAGAGATCACATGTCTGTGCCCAGACTCTGAGATAAAGAGTAAAGGTTAAAAAATAAATGAGGGGAGGGAGGAGGAACAGTGGGTGATATGTAAAATGAAAAAAATAAACAAGTAAAACTTAAAAAAGATAAGCAAAAGGAAGAAATAAAAAATTCATGTTTTTACAGTTTAAAAAAAAAAAATAAAAAAAATAAAAAATAAAAAAAAAATAATAAATGAGAATACACACACGGGATGTGATGAGCACCCTACAGAGGCCGCTCAGCAATGGGTACTCTCTGGGATGTTGTGCACTAATATGGTGCTACCCACAGCTATGTGTGTGTTCCGATGATCACAGTTCCCCAGACAAAACCTTAATGATGTCACTCACCACTTTTTCTCAGCATAGTTTAAATTGGTATAAACACATTTATAAATAAACTGTTTGGCATGAAGCTATGAATTTACTCCATTCAGGCGAGTTTATACATAATGTTTACAGTATGATTTTGATTCACAAGGGTCTACTTAACCCACAATATGTTGGCAAGTCTGTCTTTTAGGGGAAAACATTTGTATTAGAACACATTACAACCCAAATAAACATAGTCTAAGGTCTGCCCAGCATCTGATCCCTCTTTCCTCCTCCATTCAGGCCATGAGACTGCAGGGACCAGTCCTAGAAGGTTGTGATTAGTAGGGCCATCATGATAAGCACATCTCTCAACAGTGTCATGCTCAGGGATAACATTGTCACCTGGTGTCACTCTGAACTCTTGAGGTCCAGGAACAGATGAGACCTAAGTTGGTTCAGTTAGACAGAGGAACATCCCTTCATCCTGTGAATATAAGAAAGATCTGCTTACTGTCTCGCTGAAAATTAATATAGAAACATGCTGTCCCTTTTGCTGCCAGAGGCCATCTTACATGCACAGCTGAGATCTGCCTGAAGATAAAGTATTATAAGTGATCAAAAGGCCAGGCAAGCCAATGGTGGCTGCACTGAACCACGCCCTGCTCATTTCACCTCTGGACTTCCTGTTTTACAACACGATTAATCTGTGTTCAATGTGGAAGAGTTTTCTATTGTTCTAGGAAGAAGAAATCTGTTTTTCTGGCAGGACTTAAGCCTATAGAGGAACGGAAGAGAAATGACCCCTGAGGTAACAGCCAGACACAGCACTGCAGGATATAATCCCAGCACTGAATCGAGGCAGGGGAATGGTTAAGTTGGTGGCTATCATGGACCTACACAGTAAAAACCTATCTCAAAAAAAAAAAAAAAAAGAAATTGAGTAGGTAATGGAAGAAGGTAGTAATTAAGGAGCCTATGCTTAAACAATAAGGTCATTTGCCTACAGAAATCATGAAAGAGAAAGCCTGTTGAAACAGAGATCCTGGCTGCTGAACCACACACTCAGCCCATAGCATCATGGTCCTCGTTGTTCAGAAACAGAGTCAGAAGGGGTCAAGACAAGTGAGCTATGGGATAAGATGCCCAGGGGACTGCAGTGAGCTGACCATGAGTACAGAGAGCTCATGAACCCAAAGCTCTCTAGAGTGTGAAAGAACTGCCTGGAGTCCCTAGAAATGTGTCATTTTTGGAACTAAAGCCCTCTTGGGCAGCTTGCTTCCTCTCCCAGAAACTTCCTTCCAACCTCGGATGCACACTGATCTTCTTACTTTCTCCTCAAGCTAATAGATGTTCTTAGTACTTCCTCCTGGTCTCAACTAGTGTGGATCCCCTTCCACAACAAAATCCAAATGAGAAGGGAAAATGTCAAGATCGTCTGTGATCATGAAACCTCATCATAGCACACATCTGTTGCCATCCATTCCTGCTTCTGGTAACAGCACCCATTATGCCTGAGGCAATGTGGACTACAATGGTTCTGACTCTACCCATGATCCACAGTGGCACGTAGCTCAAGTCTAACTAGTGTCGTTCCCTCATTATTTTAGATATTGTTACATCTAGCTCGTTATGTACCATGAGGAAGGAGAGAGACAACACTTATGGGTTCCAAAGATTTTAATAATTCACTACATAAGTGGGTCACTAATCGATCAGGGCTGCAGGAGAAAGTCTCAGGAGCCTTGTTTCTCCTGGCAGCCCTGAGCAGGAACAGAAAGCGGGGTTTATAAGCATAAAATTCACAAATATTTGTTGCCAAGTTACAGTTATAATTTTCGCCAATCAGGATTTAGAGATTAGGGGCTGTCTTGTGTGTTCCATCACTGTCAACTGACATACAATAGAAGCCTTTCAGTCCAACCAATCAGATTCATTTGTTCCTTCTGTGGTTAGGAACAGCCGTAATGTTTCTAGAGAGCCAAAGACGCATAATGACTATTTCTATGGTTTAGGGAGGAGGTGGATCAGCCATTGGAAAGTTCTCGGCTCCCCTAGGACTTGGGAACCTGAACTTTATTTCACCCTACGAGTAAAATAGAGTGTGAAGTCTAAATGGCAGAACTTAGGCCAAGGTGCTTTTTACCTACTCTCTTCAATATAGAATATAGGCAGATGAACCCCAATTAAGTCTTACAAAGTCAATGAATTGGTGTTGGGGGTAGGGGACTAGATCTGCCAAAAGCAGGAAGATGTGAGCCTTTGGGTAGTTACTGGGACCATGTTGGTAGTTTATGAGAAGAGCCTTTCTAACAATGAAGCAAAGTTAGAAAGAGGCAGGCAGAGTGAGAGAAAGACTGTGTCCTGCTCACATCATTTGAGCCCCATTCCCTTGTCTGAATCCAGCACCCTGCATTTTTCACTTAGATGAACTGATGTATATATAATATAATTTTGACTTAACTGCTATGGTTGATTTTTCTATCACTTGTAACTGATGGAGTCTGGGTTAATAACAATTCTCAATCTTATAAAAAAAAATGACATTCCCTCTCTTACTATTCTTGGTTTTATGTAAGAGACCTAGGTTGTTCCTAATGGACATAATTGTCTGACCTTGAACAAGCCACAACCAAGTGTTCTCAACAGCAAATGGGGATGCTCAATCTCCCAGGTTTTTTTTCTGTCCTGAAATTGTGTACATCTGTGAATAGTCTCTTAGCAACCTTCACCTTCACAGAATTAGATGCAAAATGACTTTCTTCAAATAAATGGATTCACAATATTAAAATACAATTTTGGTAGTTTAATTATATGCCAGATTTGTAAACTATTGAAGGCCTTTTTGCTTTAGCAAGACACATAATAACTCCACGCTCATGTCACACATATGTCATCTCTAATTTCTTATTCTTTGAAAGATTTTGTTTTTATTTTTAATTGTGGGGAGAAGGGCTGTGCACATGAGTGTGTGTACCCATGGAGGCCAAAAGAGACTGTCAAATTCCCAGGAACTGGAGTTACAAGCTATTGTGGGCCACCTGATATGGGTGCTGGGAGCTGAACTCCGGTCTTCTGCAAGAGCAAGCTGTACTCTTAACCAGTGGAGCATTTCTCCTGGCCCTTGTCTCTCATTTCCGGTACCTGAAAACTTCCACTACCCCTGCCTGCTTCTGATGTGCTCAGCTTTCTTATGGTTAACCTGTACACTTCCATAAGATATAGGTTGTCAGTAAACACCAAAAGTGTCCCAGATAGAAAGTGAACGAGTTATAAGAGACAGCCTTCAGACCTAGCTCACCTTCCTGCATCCCTGCCTACTTCTTAGTCCAATACTTATCCCTTCTTTTGGGAGACTTTGCTATTATCCAACAGGGCGGGGGACATCTAGGTCATGTTATTTGCAGCTCTTGGTGTGAGTTTGCTCTTCTGGGCGTTTAATGTGAACTTCTCTCAATACAACCACAGATTCATTTCTCAATACTCTATGTTTTAGACAAAAAACACCAGGAGCGACCCAGGTGACTCAGAACTCAAGTCTCTGGGGCACTCAGAAGTAGCAGGATTGGGGAGCTGATTTTTCTGGCCTGCTCTTAAATGAAACCAATTGATGCCTGGCCTGGCCCATTCATCAGATGTAATGGGTGATAACTGGGATGAAACATGCTCTGTAGCATCACTCCAGGGACTTTTTCACAGAGGCCAGTCCACTTGGTCCATGCCCTCAGAGCACAGGATGCTCTCCAGCTGCAGAACAGGAGCAAGGGGCCCCGTGAACATCTACATGCCTTGAAGAGTATGACCCTGGTAGCTGTGTGCTCCAGCATGGCAGGACGCTGCTCCTGGAAGATCTCTGTGTGTGCTAGTTGGCTCTATACACCTTTCTAATTTCAAGTCTCAATGTCTTCTAATGTAAAGTGGGGCCAGGAAACCTGTTGGAGTAACTAACTATGAGACCCAGCTGAGGTTATGGGCGTAAAACACCTGCCACATAGTCAAATTTTGGCAACTATACCAGTTTGAGTGTCTTCTAGCCTTGAGAGACGGTGCTGTGCTGGTCAGAGACCACACCAGTCCCAGCTGCCTCGCTCTCCCAGCCTACCCATGGGATAAATAAACTCCATGGAATTTTCACGATAGCCCCCGCTGCCTCCCACCACAGCCTTTTCATCGTTCCACCTCTGGAGAACTGGGAAGCAATCTCTCCTTGACTATTTTACCTCAGATTATGGCTTCCTTACATTCTTGGGGTCAGATTTATTTAAGAATCTAATGACAGCTGTCTCTCAACCTTATAAAAAAAAAAAAGGAGTCACATGTTCCTTACAATTTTTCATGGGGCTCATGGATTCCCTGATTAAGATGTCGTCTGCCTTAGCTGACCTTCAGCAGCTCCTGGCCATCCCATTTGTCCTCAGGCCAGTGTTCCTGTGGCTCACATGTTCATGGATCACCTGAAGGCACAGGGTAACAGTCCCTCACTTCACAGTTTACAAAGTGCCACAGAGCAAAGTGGCACACTCTTTCTTCAGCAGCAGCCAAAGCCAGTTCTAGCCCCATCAGCCCCCCTTTCCTGGCACCTTCTCAAAAGACATGGTCTCTGGGCTCTCTCAAAATTGGTGACCCCTCACAGAACAAGGGGTCCTGAAGAGGGTCTACTCCCCTACCTTCCCTTTGGGTTCCTTCCAGCCCTTGAGACATGTCCTGCTCCCAGGCCCGCCCCTCCGTGTCCTGAGTGCCACCTGTCCTGTGGCTTCACTAACAAGTGCCACTCTCCTGTAAAGCTCCTCTGGGCTCAACCTCCAGGGCGAGAGGGGAGAATTAAGACACCAGAGTTGAAAGATGCTGGGCTCCAGAAGCGAGCACTAAGTAGACTTGAATAGCAGAGTATTTCAAAGGCACCGTGGAAGTCCATGTCCAGCCTCTCTGGAGCCCTTTCAGCATCCTGCTCACAGGGACACTAGCTTTTGATCCTACAAATGAATCAGGGCCTTTATACTTCCACATTTCAATGGGAAAATGTTGCTGGGGACTTTGGGCCTGTCAAGCATACAGAGGTGTCTCCCCAAATCATGAAGCCAGAGATTTCCCCTTGGGAAATGATGGCAATTTTGAGCTGGAAGATTAAAGTCATGTGATGCTGAGGGAACTGAGGCTTGGTAACGTCTACTGCTTTTCCCAGACCCCATGCCAGTGTGAAAGCCAAGCTTTTACACCAAATATCCAGATAAACAGTCTCTTAACAGAAACACTCAGACTGTCCAGAGCTCTTCCTCCTTCGTACATCTTACAAGAATGCACACAGGTCCCAAAGGCTGACTCCAGTTCACAATGACACACCCATTTCCTCAACGGCTGTTTCTTGCATGGACTTGACAATGCTAAATGGCCCTCCCTCATGACCTCACATTGGCTTAATTCTATAAAGATTATTTCCAAATAAAGTCATATTCTGAGATAGTAGAGGTTTAAGACTTCAAAACATGAACTTGGTGGAGGGGATACATCCCAGCTCCCAACAGTTTGTATATTCATAAAAGAGAAAAATCATAACTCTCTTGGTGAGATAGCATGGGAGGATGGCCTGGTGAATAATTTTTCATAACCGTGTGGGACCAGCCCATCACGCCATGGTGAGGACAGCAGTCCTGCTATGGAGCACAAAGGCTGCTTCTGTTACCTGTCAGCTGAATGGGGTTCTGCTGGGGTCTGTCCTGTGGCCACATGGTGTTTAAACACATCAAGCCAATACAGGAAAACCTCAGATAAGCCTAGGTCCTAATGAGCTGAGGGTAACTTACTGATGTCAACGTTCAGTTCTCTTGTGCATAAAATGGGGCTAACCTATTCCAACACTTTCCAGGAAAATAGGGACTGGAATATAAGACAAGTAATTGCCATTACGTGAACAGTAATTATGCCTAATAAATTAAAGATAGTTAAACGTTGCCTTTTCCTTTAAACAACCATGCCCCCATCTGCATGCACACATATGCACACAAATACAAGCATGCATACACACAGCATGCCTACATATACACAAACACACAAGTACACACATACAAACATGCATACACACATATGAACACAAACATGCATGTACATACACACATAAATGCAAGCATGTGTACATATATGTGCATGCATACACACACACACACACACACACACACACACACACACACACACATACACACACCATTTCCAAAGAAAGGTATTAATAGCGATGTTTCAGAGTGGCCCATTGATGTGGGCCACTAACTCTGTTTAGTTGAAATCTGAATGACCTTTGAATACCATACTCTTAATTCTGATGAACGGCACATGGAGAGGACTCACTTGCCGCTGCCAGGAGGCTCTGTGGGTCTTATACGGAGGAAGGACCTGAGTGGGGTCCTGAACAAGGTAGAGGCAGTGGCTGGCCATTGGGTAAAAAGGATACTTGCGTGTGACAGATCTGCAGAAGCACTGCAGTGTGGTGGTTGTGGGCCAGGCTCCTAGAGCTGGGCTTGAATCCAGAGGCACAAACTTGAGGGAGTTACTTAGACTCATTGTACTGGTATCCTCGCCTGCAAAATGGAGCCAATTATGGTGCCAACTTCACAAATTCTGTTGTGGAGTTTATGTGGATTAATTTTTTAAGAGGTCTTAGAATGATGTCTGGCATGTAGCAAGTTGCCTGAGGCTGTTAACCACTGTGGCTCACCCTATTCACTTATGAACATGAACTGATTAGCTGGTATATGCTGAACTCCATGCTAGTTGCACACACAGACCCTTGTCCCCACAGAAGCACATAGCAGAGGTACAAAGCCCAGCCTCCCTAGTGCTTTAAGAAGAATTACAAAGACCAGCCCAGAAAATCATGGAAAGCAGATGACTAGCCCGTGACGTGACCTGGATGGAGACCATGGACACAGAGGCAGGTGTCCAGAAAAGCACACCACTAGCTGGTTCAGTCTTAAAGTGAGAACAGGCGTGTTTGGGGGAGAAGGTAGAAGAGATGTGTATGCCTACAGAGGCTCCATGGCAACCAACAAGCCACCCTGGCTTGGAGGAACACAGCATGAGCAGTGGGCATAGGAAATACATCTGAGAAGCAGGTGGAAGAGAGCACCTGGTGGCCCCATGGTTTCTGCTAAGAACTTCAGCTGAATCCCTTATTGTCATAATCAGAGAGGAGTATACTCAAATTTGTGTTTGAAGCCCAAGTGTGGTAACAGTTGTGAAGGGAGGGTAGAGGAGAACACTGGAGATGAGGTACTGATCCATTAAGCTGACTGGCATGGGTGGCAATATGAAAGGGTTGCAGAGAGAGAAGTGGTGTTAGGGATGCTGAAGAAGGAGAAGAGCATGACTAGGTGGCAGGATAACCATATGAAGAGCAAGAGGTGTTGCAAATGTGAGTGACAGTGTCCACAGGTGCTTCTAAAAGAAAAGGGGGCGGAGGGTGCAACCTAACGTTCCAGCCATAGGAGTCGGGCCACAAGTCCTGAGCAGCCCAAGGTGAGGGAATAGGGAAGAGGAGGGCAGAGCCTGGAGCCAGAGGACAAGTGTCCAGGGGTGACTAGTTACAAGGCCCACTGGGGAAGCCAAGGGACACCCAAAGAACTCAGCCACATGGAGTTAGGAATTAACCCTGTCTCCTACCTCAGAGGACCAGGAACATGGAGCCCATGCATGCCATCTGGATTTAGCCACCAGGGGGCAATAGAGGGTCCGGGGACGATGGGGCAAGAACATAGGGGAGGGTTAAGAGGGAGAGGGATGTCATGGAAACAGACACAGTGGGCAAGGGCGGGCATCCTTAGCCACTCTTTAGGAAATTGGAGTAACAAGGGGAAGGGAAGACGCATGAAGAAGGAGCCAATAGGCAGAGATGGAAATGCAAAAGGAAACAGTGCTGTCCCCAGGGGCAAGTAACAGAATGTCTGCTCCTCTCCTCCCTAATCTAAGAAGCTAAGCTGTCAGATTGCTTAACTGAAACATTTTTATGTAGCTTGACTTTCAGTAGAACCGGATACAGAGGCTCAGGAAGTAACGGAAGAGCCTCCATCTCATTCCACAAGTCCTGTCCCGATGCCTCACTGGAGACCTTGTTCTCAGAGAGACTCAGCAGTTTTCAGTATATTTCCAAAACGTGATGTGTTTATCATCTTAATGGGTGACTTTTTTTCACAGTTTTTAAAAAACTATGTTTTTAAGGTCATGCATCTAGCACAACTAACTCAAAATATTTTCAGCATCTCTCCAAAAACTTGCATATAGTAACAGTCACGTCCTCATTTTTCTAATCCCAAACTCTAATCTAACATTTGATTTTGCACATTTTCAGTGTTTTATAGGAATCCTGCAATGTGTTTTGTAACTAAATTCTTTCCACTCAGGATAATGCTTTCAATGTTCATGCATGTTGCAGCACCAGACCTCTGTTCCATTTTCCGCCGGCATAATAACCCATTGCATGGATATGCTGAGTTCTGCTTACTCCTGCATTAATGGACATTTGGGGTCACTCTTAATCAAGACAACTACGAATAATGCTGCTACCCATATGTGCATTTTCATGCAAAGATATATTTTCAGTTCGTTTGGAATTGTGGAGTTCCATGGTAGTTATATGTTTAACTTTTAAAGAAAAAAATTTCAAAGAAATTGTTTTCCCAAGTGGCTCTGCCCTTTTCCATTCCCACCTTCCACGAGTAGGGTTACAATTTCTTTACAATCTTGAAAGAACTTGTTATTGTGTACCTTTAATTAGAGCCAAGTATTATGGTTTGGGTTTCCATTCCTCTAATGACCAATGTTGCTGAGCAACTTTTAATGTACTTACTGTTCATTGGCAGCACTTTTGAAGATGTGTGTATTCCAGCCCTTTTGCCTATTGTTTAATTGGACTGATCTTTCATTCTTGAGTTGTGTGAGTTCTTTACAGAGTCTACCCAGACATTCCTTAAGAAACAGATGATTTAAAATATTTTACTCCATTCTGTGAGTTGTCTTTTCACTTTCTTGATGGTGTCTTCAGCCACACAGACATTTTTATCTTGAAAAAGCCCAGCTTATGCACTTTTCTTTGGTTGTCTGGGAAATAATAGCAAACTCTGTGTCCTGGAGATTTATACCTGTGTTTTTTCTTCTAGAGATTTTGTAGTTTGGTTTCTCACATTGACTTCTATCATCCGTTTTAAGTTAATGTTTTGTTTACAGTGTGATATAGGAATCCAAATTTATGTTTTCCATGTGGTTTTCCAGTGAGCCCAGTATCATTTTTAGAAAACAATCTCTTTCCCTACCTTATTGTTTTGATGCTTGTCAAAGACCAAGTAACCATAGATTTATGAGTTTATTTCTAGATACTCAGTTCTACTCCACTGAAATCTGTGTCTATCTTTATCCCAAACCACAAAATATTGATAACTGCAGCAATACACTAAGTTTTTAATTTGGAAAGTATGAGTTCTCCAACTTGATTTTTTTTTCCAAGATCATTTAGAGTTCCTGGGATTTTTTACTACCATGTTAATTTTAGTCTCAGGTTATCAATTTCCACTCAAAAAGGCAACTGGAATTTTTATATGGATTGTGTTAAGTATGGAGAACAATTTGAAGAACTTAATATTAAATCTTCTAATGGATGCAGGGTGTCTCTCCATTTTAAGGCCTTTGATTTCTTCAGTGTTTGTGGTTTTCATTGTCAAACTTTATTCTTAAGCATTTTACTCATCTTGATGCTGTTATAAATAGGATCATTTTCTTATTTCATTTTTGGAACATTCACTGCAAGGCTATGGAAATGTGCTTGATTTTATGTTTTGATCATTATCTTGTTATCTTACTAACTCATCTATCAGATTAAATAGTTTTCTCAGAGATTGCTTGGGATTTTGCATACCTAGGGTCCTGTCACCTTCCAATAATTATTTTTTGCTCTGGATGCCTTTTATTACTTTTTCTTGGCCAGTTTTCCTGAAGACTACTTCCAGTACAGTCGTGATAAGTGGGGAAGAGTAGATATTCTTTTCTTGTTCTAGACCAGTGATTCTTAACCTGTGTGTCACAACCCCTTGGGGTCAAATGACATTTTCACAGGTGTCACATATCAGATACCCTGCATATCAGATATTTACATTAAGATTCATAACAGTAGCAAAATTAGTTATGAAATAGCAACAAAAACAATTTTATGGTTGGAGGTCACCACAACATGAGGAACTGTATTAAAGAGCTATAGTATTAGGAAGTGAGAACCGCTGGTCTAGACCTGAGGGTTAACTTTCTGTCTATAGCCCTAACTTTATATTAACTGTCACATTTTCATGGATGTGCTTAATCATCAAGCCGGAAAAGCTTCCTTGTGTTTCTCATCCGTTGTGTATTTGTTGTTATTTAGTGTTGGATTTTTACCTAATTTTTCTTAATATATCAAGATCATCTTTGATTTTTGCCTTTCTAGTAGGTCTTTGTCCTATTGATACAATGTGTGATACTAGTCGCTTCCCTTGTATTGAACTAACCTGGCATTCCTAGACTAAACCTCACTTGGTCATGTTTCATCCTTTCTCTCTATGGCTAGATTTGATTTGTCTGGTTTTGTTGTTATGTGTTTGCTTTAATTTTGCTAACATAAGCTATCTATAACAAACAAGGTTTTTCCAGTGAGAAAGAAAAAATATTTTATCCTAACATTATAGCAAAAGTCAGAACCTGACTCATACTGACCCTAAATAACTTATGTATCTCACCATCAACCAATTAATGTGGCCAATGAAATGAGGTTTGCTGATTAGTTTGGACCTGGACATAGGATCAGTCCCCATAAAAGCTTGATCAGAGTGAGAGGTGGAATACTATCCCCCAGAAAAAAAAATGTTAGGGCTTTAGTTTGCCAAAATGATGACTGATAGATGTTGGATGGCAGAAAGTAATCTGTGTCCACCACAGAAGGAAACTAGCCAGTTGAAACAAAATGTTGGGTCTGTGCAAAAGTCTATGAGTGATAGAAGAAATGGGAGATGATGACCCTGCTGGAGGGATAATGAGGAAAAGTTAAATGGAAAACACAGAAGGAAAGAAAAGATGTAGCTAGAAGGACACAGAAGGTGGAGAGGTGATCTCAAAAGGTCCTGGACCCAAACGTAGGTACTGGACCGTGCCTTGCTGTATCCCCCAGACTGGCTGCAACACTGGGTCTCCTGGGGATGGTGAAAGAGGAGTTTTAATGAATCCTGTGAGCTAGTAGAATAGCCAGTCAAATAGGCCAGGAGACATTTTGTAGCTACCAGAAAGCAGAAGCTACACAGGGCTGATTGACAGGCAGAGGGTGGGACTTTGGGAGTAGAAGTCTTCGGAAAGTCCAGGAGCATCATATGAGGTCAGGAGACAAACATGGATGTTGAACTGTGCTGGAGACCTCAGAAGGAGGCTGTTCTAAGGAAGAGTGAATGGAAACCACTGCAACTGACAGGGGCCAAGAATAATATAGAACACAATATATTAATAACAATTGCTTAATGTTGCAGTCTTCAGGTATGGGCAAAGGTAGTGATCTTGCTCCCAAAGACCTCTTGAAGAGTTATGGAGAAACGTGGTCAACCTCACCGAGCACAGCTTAATCCAAGCACTGGGACAGGGCCTGGAAGGTCATGCCAAGGATTACAGCACCATCTTAAGAGTAAAGGGAAACTATTAGGCCCATATAAGCCAGGACAAGGCAGATTAGAGCGCATTGCTAAAACATCCCTCCCTCCTAGGAGAATGCATTGGGGAGGAAGCTGCTACATTGTCCTGGCAATGGTCAGTTGGAGACTTGAGCCAAATAAAGTATGAAACGCAGCCACAGAGGGCTTGAATGGGTAGGGAGCCAACACAGGAAAGGATACAGCAAGAAGAAGACTGAAAGCCGGTATGGGAGAAGTCAGGGGAAGGGTGATGTAATGGCTAGCGTTGACTGTCGATATAATGAGACTTAGAATCATCCAGAAAACAAACCTCGAGGCCTGTCTGTGAGGGCATTTACAGAGGGGTTGAAATGAGGAGAGATGATCTACCCTGAATATAGGCAGCACCTTCTCATAGGCTGAGGTCTCTGACTGAACAAAAGGGTAAAGCAAACAGAATATCAATACTCTCTCTCTCTCTCTGCTTCCGGACTGTGGATAGAATGTAACCAGCTGCCTCATATTCCTACTGTCATGCCTCCCCACCTCGATGGACCAAACTGCCCCTACATACAGTGCAATGGCAATGGACTGCACCCCCCCACCATGATGGACTACACCCCCCACCACAATGGACTGCACCCCCCACCGTGATGGACTGCACCCCCCACCGTGATGGACTACACCCTCTAACCATGAGCCACAGTCAACCCTTCCTTCCTTGTGTTACTTTCATTGCGTATTTGATCACAGCCGTATGGAAAACAGCTAATCCAAGAAGAAAGAAAAGTATCTTAGGCAGCTCCCAAAATAAGGATGATTCAGCCGGGCGGTGGTGGTGCACGCCTTTAATCCCAGCACTTGGGAGGCAGAGCCAGGCGGATCTCTGTGAGTTCGAGGCCAGCCTGGGCTACCAAGTGAGTCCTAGGAAAGGCCCAAAGCTACACAGAGAAACCCTGTCTCGAAAAACCAAAAAAAAAAAAAAAAAATAAGGATGATTCAAAGAAGAGGGGTCTGGCAGTGTGGACAGCCATATTTTAGCAGATTTCTGGTGGTCTGCTTTACCATCTTCTTCAAAGGCACAATTCAAAGAGTTAGTACATATCTAACTAGGAAAAAGTTGACATAATCATAATTTGGAATTTAGCAGCCACATCCCCCTTGGCCCTAATTTCAAGTCATACCTGTCATAAGATCTGAGCAACCAAAGGTTCCCTGTCACTCAGAGGTAACAGTGTTCACAGTCACAGTCAGGCAGCCAGAGAAGGCTTGCCCTGCATCAGAGATGTGCTAAACATTCCCTATGTGAAGTCTCAGGTGTCCCTCAGAAGGGGGGAAGAAAAGAAAGTCACTCTTACCATTACATGATTTTAGAGGCAGGAAGAACTCAGAGGTGACACTGTAGACAGATGGTAGCAAGTGAGTGACAGTATAGACTGAACCTGACTCTAGTACGCAACAATTTAGTCCCTTGATTATACAGTAGGCTTAGGGCCTTAAGGGAGTAGAGGAATCATTTTCAAAAAACACCTTCTCTTTTTCCAATAAACTGCAGTGAAGGCAGAGCCTTACAGCTGCACAAGTTTCTGAGAAGTGACAGTTGCATGCTCCGGAAATATTGCTGAAGTTGAGAGGTGGGGACATTGTTAGAACTGCAAGGTGGGGAGAAGGGCTGCAAGATGCTTCCTTCTGCACTGGTCACAGCCTTCGTGATGAACTCTCAACAGCTGCAGGTGCCTGCACTGGACTGCATGAGAATGGGCCATTAGCAACCAGGCTAAGATGGAGAAGAAGCGCTGAGGCCCTATCCCTTATTGCTGAATTATTTCCTAAGTCTAGAGTCACAGAGAGAGAGGGAGTCTTTGCCTTCACCTCAGTACCCACTGGTGACCCCAGCAGGCTCCAATAGATAATCCCAGTCCAACTGTTTCACAGAAGGCCTTGGTTAAACTACAAGGACTTCACAACAAAACCAAAAGTCATGAATCTGGGGAAAGACAGGAAGAGAGAAGGGAGGGTGGTAGAGGCAGAAGGGAGATGGGAGAGTGGGGAAAGAAAGTAACAAGAATGCAGTGTGTGTGTGTGTGTGTGTGTGTGTGTGTGTGTGTGTGTGTGTGTGTGTGTAATTGTCGAACAACTTACTTAATATAAAACAAAACCACTTCAGTGGTCCACCTACAGTTTTACTCACTTGACAAGCTGTCTGTCCTTGGAAGTATCTAGGGACATGTCTGTCCAGCCAGGTTAGTACTCACCTGAGCATGTCTGCATTCACAACAACTTTCCCCAGAGGACAACAGTTCATTCCTCAGATTGCTGCAGATGGTAAATTACAACATGAGGGAACAAGGGCCATCCATATCCACAAGAACCAAGGCAAAGGCTCTCAACTCCATTCCGGAAGCATCTGCAGGCTCACTGTACACAGGAGACCCATGCTCAGCTTCTGTCTAAACACTCCCATGGAGGCAGGAGTCTAGATTTTCTTTTTCCTTTGCACACTTACCATTTCCATTATAAAATATTTCAAACACACCGAGAAGTACACTTGATAATATCACAAATACCCAAGTGCCCACTGCTGGCATTGAACAAAGGTTAACCTTTTTTTCAATATTTGCTTCAGATCGTTTTTGGAGAAAGTAAAATATTACAGATGTATCGATGATCTCTATGAATCTCTTTCCAATTCCTCCCCTCTAGCTCTCCCCAGAGGAATCACTACTTTGAAGTTGTTGCAGGAGATTTGTTTGTGTTGTCGCACCGAGACCACCAATGGAGTGGACCATAGAGTTTTCTGGAGGACTCAGAGGAAGATAGAGGGACACAGAGATAATAAGGAGGGGCTTAAGGATGCGAGGTCTTTTTTGATAGGGGAAGGTGGAGAAGAAGATCAGGTGATCATTTCTCCTTTGATCTATGGATCAATCAGGTTTATTCCCTAATATTTGACTCCTGGTTTTTATTTATTAATAAAGCAATAAAGGAAGCCACAATATGAAGTAGCACATTCCACTTATTTGTTTAAACTATTCTACAGATATAAATATCTGTAGACCACATATAGTATTGTTTTACATATTTTGAAATGTTTTCTAAGTAATATAACACTCCAACATGCTTTTAACCCTAATTTATTCATTCAGTGTTATATGTTTACAAATACGGGTTCTGTGGATCTGGACCATCCATGGTAAGTGCTTTATAGTATTCCCATATGGAAAGACACCATGACTTACATAATCACACACTGTAATAGCTGCTGTACTGTTTGGGTTTTTTTTAACAACTTGTCACAAGTAGAGTTATCTGGGAAAAGGAACCTCAATTGAGAAAATGTCTCCATCAGATTGCCTATAGGTGAGTCCAGAGGGCGTATTCTTGACTAATGATTGATGTGGGAGAGCTGAGCCAGCTGGAGGTGATGTCACCCCTGGGCAGATGATCCCAGGGTATATAAGAAGGCTGAGCAAACCCTGGGGAGCAAGCCAATGTGCAGCACTCCTCCATGCCTTTGCTTCAGTTTCTGAATCCATGTTCCTATGTCCAGTCTTGGCCTCCTTCCACGGTGGACTGTGAAATGTAAGCCAAACAAACGCTTCCTTCCCAAGCTGGACTTGCTCAGTGCCTTATCTCAGCAATGGAAAGCAAACTAAGACAGTTGTTTTCTAGTTTGTAATCTTCTCAGTTCCAACTTGGTACATGATCTGAGCTAGTAATGGGGTATGAGTATCTCAACTTTGTTAAAGTTTACCAAATTGCTTTCTAAACTGTTGGTAATGTTCTTGTGTTAGTTACTTTTCTCATTGCTTTGACCATATGCCTGACAAAGGCAACTTCAGGAAGGAAGGGTTCATGTTGGCCCGTGGTCTGAAAGTGTGGTCCATCACTGCCAGGGTCCAGCGGCAGGAGCAGGAGGTGACTGTTCACTTTGCACCCAGAGTCAGGAAGCAGATAGAGACTGGTGCTGGTACTTCATCCACTTTCTCCTTTTCTATCCAGTCCAGGGCCAAAGCTATGGGATGGGTGTAGCTGGAGTTTTCTCCAGTCCTGCTCAGACCCAAGTAAACACACAGAGACTTATATTACTTATAAACTGTATGGCCATGGTAGGCTTCTTGCTAGCTAGATCTTACATCTTAAATTAACTCATTTCTATTAATCTATAAGTTGCCACACGGCTTGTGGCTTACCGGTACTTGACATCTTACTTCTCATGGCGGCAGCTGGCAGCGTCTCCTGACTCAGCCTTCCACTTCCCAGCATTCTCCTCTCTCTTTGCCCTGCCTGGCTACTGGCCAATCAGCACTTTACTTATTAACCAATCAGAGCAACACATTCACAGCATACAGATATCCACAGCAGATGGGGATAGTGCCAACTACATTCATGGGTTTTCCTCCTCCATTAAACTCTATGGAAATGCCCTCACAGACACACCCAGGTTTCCTAGATGATTGCAAACACTGAAGTTAGCCAAAACGACCATCTACTCCCATCAGTCAGATATAGGCAGTCCATTCACCGGTAACAAGCCAAAGTTCACTATCCTGTGAGCTGTGGGAACTTGCTTGTTTCCAACAGCCCCAGCTCTGGTTCCAGAGCCAGGAGTGTCAGGAGCTTTCCTGCACAGGTGAACACTGCCTTGCTCTCCCCACTTATCCACACTCTGCTTTCTTCACATCGGGGGCACAGAAGTGACCATCTAAGATTGGATTTGGGGAAGAGCATGTACATATTAGAAGAAAACAAACCCTAAGATTGTCAGTGCAAATAGCTCCAAGAGCCTGAAAAATCATATTTGATTAAGATTTTTTTCATCTCAGTTTAGGCTACCATAATACATAACTGTAGACTGGGTGGTTTATAAACAACAGAGGTTTATTTCTCACAGTTCTGAAGGAAGGAAATCCACAGTTTGACCAATGAGAAATCCAAGACCCAACCTATCTGTGCTCTGATGAGGGCTTCCTTCCAGACTGCAGGCTGCCAGCTTTTCACTATATTCCTACACAGCTGAAGGAGGCAAGAGATCTTGGGGTTCATTTTTATAAGAGCACTAAGCTCATTGATGACAAATTGCCTCCTAAAGCCCCCCACGTCTCTCATGCTTTATGACTGTAACGTAGGAGTGTTACAGGAACGTGATCGGTCTGTCTATAGCAATCATCTTGTTGGTGATTGTTGAAAACCTTTTCTTGTGTTCAGAAATAATTCTCCAGATCCCAAATCCCACCTTTTTAACAAACACTGGTTCTATTTTTAGCATAGAGTGTTTTTTTTTTCATTCAACTCTCCAGGCAATTTAACCCCCAGAAGCCACAGAACAATGACTAAGGAGCCTTAGCCTTACTGAAATCATCAGCCTCATCAATAAGTAACACAAACCGAGTCACAGTTCACCTGGCATAGCTTTGGTGTTATGAGAAATATTTAATAGTCCACATTACACAGAAGCTGATCAATCAGAACAGCACCTGTCAACAGCCTAGGACAGCTAAACCATGGCAATCTGATGAAATGCTACCTGGCCGGAGGGCCTGCTGGTTATTGCCACACTGTCAGAGATTAGGATTGTGTGACCTCAGTGTCGGGGCTGGAGCAAGTAGAATGTTCAGTTAGGATATTGCCCCAATATAGCGTTTGACCAGAGCCCCAAAAACAGACTTACAAAGAAGAGAGAAGAGGACTTCATCAAACCTCTGACCCCTGTTCTTTTGCCCACACCACTCTGCATCATTTTTTTCTGACTGTTTGGGTATGGAGGACAGATTGTTTTGGTGGGCAGGTGGTAGGGGTGAGGTGAAGATGACAGAGATGGTACAGGTGGAGGTGATGAAGGTGTTGGTGGTGACAGCAATGGAAGCAGTGGAGATGAGTGTCCTGGATAGTTTTATGTCACCTTGACACAAGCTAGAGTCATCTGAATTGCCTCCATAAAACATAGGCAAGCCTGGAGGGTATTTTCTTAATTGGTTGATGGGGGAGGGCTCAGCCCATTGTGGGTGGTGCCATCCCTGGGCTGGTGGTCCTGGATTCTATAAGAAAGCAGACTGAGCAAGCCATGGGGAGCAAGCCAGTAAGCAGCACCTCTATATGGTCTCTGCATCAGTTCCTGCCTCCAGGTGCCTGCCCTGTGTGAGCTCCTGTCCTGACTTCCCTTGACGATGAACTGTGATTTAGAAGTATAAGCTAAATAAACCCTTTCCTCCCCAAGTTGCTTTGGTCATGGTACTCTGTCACAGCAATAGAAACAATGCTTCATAAGTTGTTGTTGTTTTTTTCTGGAAACCATCACATGTAGAGGAAACAGCCTTCACCCTTAAAGCTGTGGTGAACTTTAGCTCAGTGCTGTGTCTCCTGCCATCTACTTAGTGCCTCATGTCCACTGAAAGACAGTCTGTCTGTCTGTCTGTCTCTGTCTGTCTGTCTCTCTCTGTATCTCTCTGTCTGTCTCTGTCTCTCTCTGTCTCTCTCTCTGTCTCTCTCTGCCTCTCTCTGTCTCTGTCTCTGTCTCTGTCTCTGTCTCTGTCTCTCTTCCAGAAGACAGCATCCATCCCTCCATTTCTCTCAGAAAGTTAATCATAGGAATCTGCCTCAGGCCCTAATAAGAAGGATACCTACAATGTCTAACATCCAGCAGCTCACAGAACAACTTTAGCTGGGGATTAACAGGTGACTGCCTGGTCACGATAGCTGGGATTTGATTCCTAGCCTGGGGTTCAACAGAGCCACTTTCAGAGACAGAGAAAGGGGAGGGAGCACAGACGTTAGGGTGAGGCGGACCTGAATGCTGCTATTCACTTTCTATGCAATCTTGGACATGTTGCTGGTGATCTCTGGACATCATTGTTTCACCTCTAAGGTTGGATCAATAACCATCCTTGATCTGCTCAAGAGAATGAAGCAAAACAACGTTCAGCAGAGCCAGCAAACGTGCTATCACTGACGTACTCTGTTCATTGAGGGAGGCCCCTCAACTGCACATAGTACTGGACTGGGTCAAGCCCTCGAAGGTGCTGCCCCATCTGCCTGTCTAAGGGCAGAGAAAGCACCCCCAACCCATTCTGGTGGTTTCAGGCTAATGGAACAAATGATATAGGAAGCTTCCCAGTGCACAGAGGAAGTGTGGTCAGAGGCCTCATTGCCCTGGCTCCAGCCTGACCCCTCACTACCCAGGGGCCTCACAGAATGGGATGAGAAGGCTAGAGGGAGGAAGAGCCACTGCTGGTGAGCCAGTGAAGAGCTTCTGTGACTGGCGCTACCCCTCCTATAGAACCTGCTAGGAACATGTCAGGCATGCAGGATCCTGGCCTTGGCCTGACTCGAGAGCTGGGTTCTAGAACACAGCGTGGACACTAGGATTGCCCCACAGTGCTGCTGCTGCCCACTGACACCTGACAGCCACTGCCTGGAAGCTGGAGCCACAGGCAGAGGAGCCCATGTGACATCTTCCCTCAGGGTCAGGCGGAAGGGATTAGGTTCAGGATCATCCTTTCCACCAGGGGGCATGCTGAGAGCAGGACTTTTACCCAGCCCACCCCAGAATACAGCCCACTGTCTGGCCACCTGTCTCAGAGGTTTCTTGGCCTCTCGGTCCTCACTGCCTCTGCCTCTCATTTTTAAGACTCTCTCCTAGCTCCATCACTCTGTCTCCATGTCTCTCATTCTCTGATTCTCTTTCCTTACTCCTGTCTCAGGGACACTATCTCTTCCTTCTCCTCCTGTCTGTTCTCTCTCTCTCTCTCTCTCTCTCTCTCTCTCTCTCTCTCTCTCTCTCTCTCTCTCTCGTCTTCCTGACCCTATCCATGGACCTGTCTCTCTGCTCTGTGTCTGGCTCTCTCCCTGTGTCCCTGCATCTGCCTCTCTGTCCCTTCCCTGTCTCCTTCCCTGAAGGTTTCCAGGCTGGTGGCTAGGAACAGATGGCTATTAAGCTTTGGCCAGAGGCCCATGTCATCACTGAGGCTCCTCCCTCAGTGGCAGCTTGTCAGAGACCACCTGGGGAGTGCAAACTGTCCTGCCACAAACAAGTCACTGTCACCAGTGATTCAGGGCCTGGCCCTGTCTAATCTGGACCTGCCTCGGGTCACCCTGGGAGCGGCCAGCTCCCTGCCTTGCTTGCGCAATGGCTGCTTCTGGGGCCAGAAGCCAGGAGTGGGCTAAAGAAGGCCAGTGGGGAGACTTGCACCCAGTAGGCCTTGCCAGGCCCAGAGGGAGCACCTGGAGGCACTGGTCATCGGTGACCCATGGTCACAGTCATTGAGAGGTCCTGGGCCTATATTCTAATGCCAACCTCCCATATCAGAAGATAGAAGTTGAAACCAGGCTGCTCAAAGTACCCTGAGCCCCTGCCTGACTTCTCCTGGACCTGCATGGTGGAGCCAGAGTGGTTTTGTTTAGGTGCCCTAAGGACAAGCCCAAAAGAGCATTCCAGTGTTCAGTGAGAAGCAGATATTCCCACAACCCATGGCCCCACCATTCACCTTCCTTTCCTCCCTCCTTTTCAGGGTCATACCTCAGGCAGCCTGAGGGCATCTCTGCAGTGGGTGAGGAAAAGGATGAGATATCTCAGCATCCTTTATTTACTATGTGGGCCACAATCCGCATCAGGCCAGAATGAATGTATCGACTTTTCCACAAGGAAATGTGGGTCCAGAGAAGTAAAATGACTCTTCCAACATTTCAAGCACTCGAAGGACCCTGAAGTTCAGATAGCCTAACTACACCCATGTAGGTACACACATACACACACACACACACACACACACACACACACACACACACACGCACGTGTGCATGCATGCATATACATACTCCACAGATGAATGTCCATAAAGCAATACCTAATACATATCAGAAAGTTTTTCTCTAAGACAGAAACAAACAGACAGGATAACCTCCAGAAAGCTCCTTGCACAAATACCTGGCACACACTCCTGCACCCTAGTACGCCTGAGATACCAATGTGAGATGCTTGTGTGTGGCCTACTTTCATCCCTGCTCTTCCCATATGGACGCAATAGATGCTCTGAGGGTGAGATGAGCAGCTGTAGCTACATACCTGCAGCCTGCCCCGAGTTCAGGGATCATCTGATGCTGCCTGTGCCCTATGCAGTACAGAGCAGATGCTCCGTGACCTCCTCTGCCGACTGTCTAGGCAGAGGGTAAGATGGGGATGCTGAGGCTGAGCCTGGAAGTGCAGGCTCTTCCATCTTGTCATTCCTGGATCATCTTTTAGGTTACAAAGCAAAAAACCCCTACCGCGAGCCCACCTGATACAGATGACAAACGGCTTAGTCATGAGAACTGGGATGACCCAGCCTCGCAAGTGTGAGTTGCAGGAGGCCAAGCAGGCCAGCATGCAGGCTCCGGAGGGAAGGCTTGAGTCCCACAGCTGCCATGCACCCACACCCTACAGGCTGCCTGCTCTACAGCAACCAGAGGCAGTTGGTCCCGGGAGCTCTTCCCAAGCCCTGTCCTCCCCTGTCCCCACCCCAGCCCGCACCCCACCCCCGCCCCCTCCTGCTTGGAGGAAGGACAGGATGGCAGGATGCAGTGGGTGCAAGCCCGGGCTCATGTTTCCCTCCTCTCTTCCTGGCAGGGATTACATGGTGAGCAAGGAGGACAGCTGAGCTGGCAGGTGGGTGGCCGGCCATGCTGAGGGGCAAGCTGGGGAGGAAGGGCAGGACGGCTGAGGTAACTCAGGCCTGAAGCAGCTTCTCTCCCCGTTCCCACATCTCCCCTCCTGGCTACCCAGAGGGTATGTACATCAGGGGTGAGTCCAAAGATCAAGCACCTGCTTGTGCGCAGGCACGTCTCTTGCTTTACCCTGAATTCTGCTCCCTGAATGGGGAAACACAAACTACATGGGTGTTTTTTGTTTTTTTTTTTTCAACAGACAGAAGGACTGACCTCAGAGAATTGGAGATCCATGAGTTGGAGATGGGTAATAGCAGGCCTGGAGTGGGTGAGAGGTATGAAATTCTAGAATCTCTAGTTAGCATTGACCCTCCTACCTCTTCTAGCCTCTACCATCTGTGCAGCTGTCGGAAGACATCTGTCTGTACAAATGCAGCTGTGCCTCATCCCAGCATGGCCTTCCCCCTGCTGTGGTCCCAATGCCTGGAGTTTCTCAGGCCACCTACCTGACCATTTGGAAGTACTCAGCTTCAGGACAGAGGTTGTCAACCAATGACCCTTAGGTACTCCCTACAGAATGACTGGGAACAGTGTGGTGGGATCAAGCAATGAAAAATCGGTGTGGACCTAGCAAATACAGGAATGGTGTGTCAGCAGAAAGCAGGGACCTGGGCTCAGGTCTGGGTGGAGCCCTGAGCGAAGGCTGAGTGGGTGGGAGGTAGGAGGTGAACCTGCCCTTCTCGTTCCCACCTCACCCACAGGAGCACATCCTAGCAAGGCTGGATATCAAAGCTGTTGGGTGGACGCCCCCAGGTCTGCCCCAACATCAGCTGGAAAATTCCAGCCAGGGAGAGTCTAGCTGATCCCTGGGGCTGATGCAACCACCAAGGGGTGCTCCAACTCTGGTCAACAGGTACGATCCGGCACCAGCCTCCAACTGCTACATGTGCCCTCTAACTTCCCTCTCACATGGTGGTGCCTGACGCTGGGGTTCCTTTCTACATCTACCTCTGGGCAGCACAGTCCAGATGTCCCTGTCAGGTAGCATTGTTCCATCTGCCCTAGATCCATTTGTTTCAAGCCCTCATTCTGGTACCCTGTATTAGCAAGCCTGTTCAACCCAGTGCTGTTCTTCATACTTGTGTGTGTGTGTTCCGCAGGTGGCTTCTCTGACCCCCGGCTCCGTAAGTGCATGAAGGTAGCTACATGGAAAGTTTGTTGAAATGATCAACACCAATAAAAGCACCTAGCACAGGGCCCAGCGTAGAGTGAGCCCTGGGACATATTTCTCGTCTTCTATGTTAGTCCATTCTGGCAGCTATAATAAAATACCATTAACTGGGTAGTTTATACATTGGAAGAAAATTCTCATAGTTCTAGAAACTGAGAAGTCAAAGATCAAGACCCCAGAAGATTTAGTGTCTGGAAGGCCTACTTCTTAGTTCGGAGCTGGTACTTTCTTCCTGTGTCCTTATACAGTCATCTGAGATAGTTTTATAGGGATGCTAATACCACCATTCATAACCTAATTACCTCCCAAAGACCCACTTCCTGTTACTGTCACAATGAAGATTAGGATGTCAATATATGACTAGGGGTGGGAGGAACACAAATGACCAGGCCATAACTGACATTCTTCCCAAGCCTGCCTGCCTGCCTGCCTGCCTTTCTCCCCGCATCTCAATCCTTCCAGAGAGTCCCAAGCATCCTAATTGATCTTCACTCATCTCCCTTGTTCCACTCTGTCCAGATCTCAGTGAGCCTCTGAGGTTACCCTAAACTCTGTGGCCTTCCTCAGTGGGTCTGCACACGATTTTCTAGGTCAACTACAGAGAGGGACTCACTCATCTTTGTGCTCCCACAGCATCCAACACAGGCCTAGAACATGGAGTCTGGCTCCAGATGGAGTAAAGGGGTTATGATTGGATGGGGATGGAGGACAGATGGATGGATGATGAATGGGTGGGTGAATGAACCGTGTTCGAGAGAATGGATCGAAGAGTGGGACTGGCAGATGGGTTGAGGATCAATGTCTATGTAGAGATGCAGGGATGGGTGGATAAACAGCTAAGTGAAATGGATAGCTGTGAATATGTGGTACTCAAGTACTGAAGAGGATGGATAGGCGGATGCACAAACAGATGGCTGCAGTCACATGCCAAGTTGGCTTGGGACCAAGGCAAGAAGGTTGTAAGGAACTCTCTTCAGTACTTTCACCCCAAGTATTGTTCCCATCCTGTCTGCCATTGCTGTCAAACCACAAACACGGGTGGTGGTGACCGGTGGTCATGAGGGTTGAACGCTGCCTCCATTGGCAGTTGCGCCCAAGCCCCAGGCTCATGCACCACCAAGCTCAGAGTGAAGGCATGGGTAGAGAGCACACTTGCCCTTCCCTGGCCACCTGCCCAGCCTCGCCCTCAGGAGTTGCCACGGAGAAGGAGAACTGACCGTACCAGCAGAGATTTTGCTGTCCTCACGCTCGACACCAAAGTCTGGATGCCAGCCAAGCACTCTCCTCCCAGGGCAAGCTTGCGTTCCAGTCACATGGAGGTTCAGCTGGGCTGACACCTCTATGCGGCCCTCAGCAAATCCAGAGCTCCTTGACAGCAGGAGTGGAATCATCCTCACTGCCCAGTCCAATCATACAGCCCTTGACACCAATTTGGCAGAGGAGATGTTTGTAGGCTAGAGGAAAGGAACAGGCATCCTAGACACAGCTGGCTGTTGCTATGAGAAAGCAGTGGTAGGCGCCCATCCACACTGAGAAGGTGCACACTAGCTCTGCCTCTGCCCAGATGGGTGACCTTACCCAGTCCCTGGACCTCTTTTGACCCCATCTCTTCGTCTGTAAATTCACAATAATGGATGATACCACTCAGTTATTGCCTGTGCTTGTTGGAATCTCGCCGGGAACTTCTGATATTGGCCCTTGGAAGGATCCTAGCCTGAACCAATGACCCCCAATAGTTCCTACCCCAGCTCTTCCCAACCAGGGCAGAGCAGGGCTGGTCGGTTGCAGGCAGTGAGCATGCCCGGTTTCCAGGTTTCTGCAGCCAGGGCTAGCTATCATCACCCTGACCCCAATCTTTCCATGTGAATTATGTAAAGAGAGTTCTCTAAAACACAAGGCCTATGAAGAGTTCCAGTATTCCCTTTCCACCCCTCATGTCAGCTTTCCCAACTTAATAAGGACCATGGCTTATTAGCTGTTCCCATCCAGTTCCTCCTGTCCTGCGCCTGCACACGTGAGACTAAAAATACCCAGGGCTCCTATTAGACACTCTGCCCCAGGGACAGGCCAAGCCTGAGTCTGCACGGACACCGAAAGCTGGCTCTCTCACAGCCCTGGGATCCAGGCCACTGGGCTGTTTTCTCCAGTAGCACCCTCCTGACGGGCCCCTGGGGGTCGGCAGAATTGATCCAAAGGCTGCTGTGGGTTTGTTTGTAGCTCTGTGTGGACTCTCCAAAGCCTTTTCCTCTGCCTGACTCATCTTCCTGTTAGACAACTTCACCCTGTCCAGAAAATGGTTCTTTCTCAAGGAACTGTTGTTACGCTCGGCATTCCCCCAGGCCCTACAGATGTCAGTCCAAACCTCAGCCTTCCCCTGGAAAAGACACAGGGCCCTCTTTTCACTAACAGCATGCAGTAGCATGCGTGTTTGGCTTAATGGGAAAACCAGGCTTCCCCAGAATCCATGGAGGAGACCCAAGCCCGCCCCCCCCCTCTCTGTGTGTGTGGGGGGAATATGTTGTTACATGTTGGTGAATGTGTCTACATGTGCATTCAGGTGCACACGCATGTTGTGTGCACATGATTTCTGGAGGTCAGGGGTCAACTCCAGTTGTCTTCCTCATGCTCGTACAGCAAAAACTTTACTGACTGAGCCATCTCCCCAGTCCCCTGAACCAATCTCTTCATCCTTCATTTTCCTGGCAATAAAATGGACACAAATCCATCAGTCCAAGCGAGACAGACAGGATGGATCCACGGAAATAAGAGCACAAGATCTGAGCTCTAACACAGACCTGACACAGGAACAAAGGGTGGATGAGGTCCCTTCGTCGCAAGGGACATGCAAGGGACATGTCAATAACTTGGTGATGCATGCTTGGCAAGGCTGAAGAGGTAATCTCTTCTCCGGCTTTCATGTGCTACTGGATCTCTCTCTTGGCATCGACCAAGATATTTTGGAAATGGTGGTGAGAGACAAATTGATTTTCATCGTCTCCATCCCCGGGAAAAGGCCAAGACTTCACAGAACAGGACTCCAGCAGTCAAAGTACTTGAAGTTTGGACCAGAGTGCTTCCCGCATTTGCCCACGAATGTGTGCAACAAGATAGGGCTTTCAAGAGCTATGGACAGAAAAATACAGAAAGCCAATTAAGGGGTCACGAAAAGCTAGGCTGACAGGAGAAGTGGCATGCAGTCCCATTGCAGGCTGGGGAGGCAGAAACCAGAAAGGGCCAGAGTGGAAACTGTAAAAAAAAAAAAAAAAAAAAAAAATCTTGCTTGGCTCTTGGCTGCAGCAAGGTGAGGGTGTCTGCACAGGACTCAGCAGTTCTCTGAATGAAGCTCTCCTCAATCTGTGCTCCAGAAGGTTCTGCCAGCAGCCAAGGAAGGCACCTTTAGAGTCACCCGTCCTCATTTAACCTCCTTCCCTGTGCCCTGAAGGTCTGTGAGAACGATGCGGAGCAGCAACTGCTCTGGGAGGCTCGGTGACATCTCCAAGCTGAAGGAGATGGGTCAACTTGTTGGAAGCCCTCGTTCTGTCCAATTTGACTCAAACATTTACTGAGCACCGCCTGTGTGGGGAAAGCAGAAGGCTGAGGGGTGAGTGAAGCAATGACCTGGTCCTCAGAGAGTTTAAAGGGCTCAGAGGTTTGGCAAGGGCTTCACCAGAGAGTTCACTGTAAAAAAAGAAAGAGCTTGTGTAGAAGGAAGAGTGTTCTTCCTTCCAACTAGTGTTTAAATGTCCGTGTCGTTACAGTAGAAAATAGAAAGGAAGAAGATAAGCCTTGAAGTCAATCACACACACACACACACACACACACACACACACACACACACACACACATACACACACACACACATAAAGTTGGGCTGGGGAGATGGCTCACCTGGGAAACCTTGCAACAGAGGACTTGAGTTCAACCCTCTGATCTATGTAAAAAGGCTGAGCAAGGTGGCTCAGGTTTGTCAGCGCTGCCCTGAAGAGGCAGAGATGGGTTTGCCCGCTAGCCAGCCTGCCTGCCTGCTGAGTTCCAGGCCAATGGAAGATTCTATCTCAAAAATGGAAAAGAAAAAATTGTCATCCTCTGGCCTCCACATGCATACCCATAGTCAAGGGTGCACTCACATGTATGCACATATACAAAGTTTGTTCCTAGAGGTAATAAAGCTTCAATTAAAATCTATAACATGCATTAGTTACCCTAATGTTAAAGGCTTATGTAATGACAGCATCCAATGCGTGTGACAGGTGACAGGAGGTTGACATGCACGGCTAGTGAGTTTGTAAGTAGACACAATCTCTTTGGAAAGTCATTTGACATTGTATATATCTCAAGCCTTAAAATAGTCATAACCTTTTGAGTCAGTCATCCCACTTCCTGGACTCTATTCTAAGGAAGTAGCCAGCTATGTGGCCAGAGGTGTAGGCACACAGACATTCACCATGGCATCCCTCGGGGGCTAATGTGAAACAAACCAAACTCTTAACACTGGGCCAAGCAGAAACAGTCATAGTCACTGATTAGCCTTTTAATCGGTTTTGAGGAGGTTCATTGTGTGTACTGAGAGAGGAAAAATCAAGATACCAAACTACATGATACCAGCTTGCTGTTACTTTTAAGGGGTTTATACTCAACTTATTTTACGTTGCCACAATAGCAGAGGAAACACTAAATTACAGAACACATAAAAGTAATCATGCCTAAATGGCAGTATTAGGTGATGTGGTCTCTTTCTTGTCTGGTCTTCTGAATTTTCCATCCATGTCATGAGTTTGGCAGAACTCATGGGCTTTCTGTTGCTGGAAGAAGGGTCGCCTTGTTCTAAGAACTTGGCCTGGTCACCTTGCCTGCACCCTCTCACTTCCTGTTGCCCTTCCCTGATACATCTATGGAAACAAGCATGCTGTACTCGCAGGTTCCCTGCTAAAAGCCTACGCTGTACCAACTTGTGCCTGAGATCTCTGGGGAAGAGAGAAGTTTTCCTCTTGGAAACCCCAAGAGAAGTAAAGGGGTTCAAACTGGAAGACCTAAAGAGCTCCTCTTTCTAAGGACAAACAGCAGCAGTGTGAGGCAGGACACAAGGAACCACTCATCTCAGGCTGTGTGAGAATCTATGGCCAGGAGTAAGCCCCCACCCCGACTCCCTCTCCAAGGCAGCAGCCCTAGCTCGGAGCCTGGAACTCAGCAGACAACTGACAAATCCACCTTCAAGCAAAGGGGTGGAGGCAGTGTGGGTGACAGCTGGCCATGCCTGCGTGCCAAACTGGGGAAATAAAGTTGACAACAAGGCTACAGTCATGCATTGTTTGTCACGAGCGCCGTGGTCCGAGAAATAGATTATTAAGTGATTTCATCATTGTATGAACATCATGCCACGTATTTAACAAACCTAGGCTTCTAAACACTTCTCTCTTGTGACCCCTTTTCATCCAAAAAAAAGTTTTATGCAATTGCAGATATATAAGTATATAAAATAATACAAATCAAGCATTTACTGATAATAAACCATAAAGAAATTTACTTTAAAACAGTTCATTGCTATATGTATGATTTTGCCATTTGTTGAAGATGAAGGCAAATTTGCATACTAACAACATGATTGTTATTTATTTTCACATAAAAAATTAAATTGTGTCTGAGTATTTGATAGTGTAGGGCACAGGCCATCTTCAGTGTTTTTCAGAGATGACCAGTGTTTGGGTTTTATAATCATAAATGCTGAGATCACAGCTTTGTTTAAACAGGAAGGACCAAAGAGCAGAAGAACATTTAGGGTTAATTCAGAAAATTTATCCTAATCCCAAAACAAAATTCATTGAGTCATTGTTTAAATAAAATTCATGTCAGCAACCCAAGCAGCAATTTTTAGAATCAAATATTCTGACACAATGCAGTAGAAAGGTAAACTAATTTGATGCTTATATCCTGGGAGAGAATAGTAAGAAAATATTTTAAAGTTTTTATTTTCCATAAATAAACTGTTATGTTTCTACATGGGCTGAAGTTTTTGTACGTACAGTGAAATACTGCAGTTTATAAAGTACAATGTAGTCTTGGATCTGAGCCAAGGTATCTAGGACAGCACTGGTGGTGTCTCGTGGTGTGTGACAGCATGCACAGTGCTAAGTGTGCATGTCGTGTGTCCAGAACCAAGGCTGCAGTGGAGTCCCACAATGCTTTAAGGGTGAGCACTGCCAGAAATAGTTCAGACTAATTACATTTGATTTTGAGTTAATTTGGGGTCATTGTGCATTTAGAAACGTTTTCTTGTTGCCAAATTTTTTACAACTCACACATTTGTGGCTCACTGCCCACTTAAGAAGCTTCGGTGCAGTCTGCTACCTATTTCAGCTAGATGCTATCAATAAACAGATCTGTAAATGCAGGAGACTTAGAAAGGTAGAGATATAGGTACACATACAGAGTAGCCTGCTGCCTCTAGGGTCGTGGTGAACAAATAAACACAAGGTTGAATCAAACACAGAAAGAAAAAAATGGTACAATCAGAAAACACGGTAACGGAGCAAGAATGTTTTGCTTTTTAAAAAAGTATTTACATTAGCATATATAAGATAGTATTACGGCATTTTCAAACAAAGTCAGATTTTTTTTATAGCAAACTCTTTTATATAAATAAGAGTACAGCCTAACAAGAAAAGTATAGTGTAGGGAAGAAAGAGGGTAAGTATAGTGTAAATACATGAATGAGTAAAATGGTTGCCTACTATCATCAAGTATGTACTTTGCATAAGTATATTGCTATGGTTACTGGCAGATAATAGGTTTGTCTACAGCAGCATCAATAGGAACACGTGTGTGCTGTGTTGTGTCACAGTTGTTATAATAGTGATCATGTCCCTAGGGCAGTGGGAGTTTTTCAGCTCCATCATAATCTCATGAAACCTCCCTCACACATGTGGTTCATCATTCTACAGAAACATTGCTTATTCAATGCGTACTGAATTCTGACTGCTCTGTGCCATTCGAATTCTGAAATTTCCAATTCACTGTAATTGAAATAATTAAGGATTTACCAAAAAAAACGGAAGTAATCTCTATTTTGCCAGACCTAAGACAAGAGCATGGATTCATTACTTAGATTGGTATAAAAATCTCCGGAGCCCATAATTCAATATGGTATCTGGATGGATGGAATACCTTATGGAGGAAAACCTAATAGCAGAAAGGCTAGAAGTGTTTGAGCCTTGTCGGCAATGGTCTGGGCTGCAGTGCAGGTGTATATGGCAAGGGGCTGGTCCAAGGTGTGAATTGCAGGCCGGCTTCTTTTGTCTCGAAGGTTCAACTGGGGTCGGGATTGGAGCAGATGGAGTAGAACCCCTGCCTAAGTACTATGTTGGTAGCTTCAGTCCTTCTCTTCCACTCTCCTCACCCCGTACCCCTTCCCTGATTGATACATCCCAGTGTCTCAGCCACCTCAACTTCTCTATGTGTCCTCCCTCTCTGTCCAAGAACAGGTCACCAGAAAAGGGAACACAACTGAATCAACCCAGGCCAAGGGATGGGATTCAAGCAGGGAGAGAAAAGAACACTTCAGTCCTTCCTCCAAGCTCCAGGCAGGGAGCAGCTTTGCAGGCTACAGGAGCTGGGTCTTGGCACTAAGAACCATGAGGATAGGTCCAAGTGCCTGGCAGCATTGGGATCCAGAGTCAAGGTGACCCTATTTCAGGAGTTCGCTCTAAAGCAAGACTCTCACTGTGGTTCTGGAAACATTTGTTGATATCTAGATACATTGTAGGCCATCAAGATTGGGGAGGAGATGCTACTGGCATCTCGTCGGATGCCTGGAAGTATCCTACAATACATAGGATGGCTTCCTACAGCAAAAAAGTATATGGCCCAAATCTCTAGTCATGAGGGTGAAAGGCAAGCCCTGCTCCAAAGACTTGGATTTCACACACTGACAGCAGAAACACACACACACACACACACACACACACACACACACACACACACACACGTGCATGCACGCACTGCCTGGACCTCTGGCTGGTATACTTCAGCCAACCATTCTCCCCAGAAACGGCTCTGGAAGGAGTCATTAAGCTGTGTCCTTAAGAGTAACACTTTGCAGCTTGACAGTGAGGATGTGGTGTGAAAATGTAACCCTAAGCAAAGGGACTTCAGCATCTCTATGTCACCCCACTAAACCCCTCTAGCAACGAGGGGAGCTGCTTTGAGGGTCTGCTCTCAGACAGCACACCTGCAGTAGCTGCTCTTCTCATCTCTGGGACAAAATACCTGACAGAGGCAGTCTAGGGGAAGGACTTGTTTTTGCTCAGTTTCCTGGTGGGGAAAGCATAGCAGAGTTCCCCGTGGTAGGAGTGGCTTCCACCCCTCGTGTTTAGAGTATGGCAGCTTGCTCACATCTCAGGGGCCAACCAGGACGCAGAGAACTCAGACTGGAAGCAGAGCTGGTTCTAGCTAGAGACGTAATTCCTCCGACTAGGCCCCACCTCCGGAAGGTTCCACAACCTCCTCAAACAGCATCAACTGAGGACCCAGTCTCTCAATGAGCAGGTGGAAGAAGGGGGTGAGTACAGATCTTCAGGTCCTCGTGTCTGCCTGAACAACTTCCAAGACCCAGACGGTTTGCATAATTCAGTCCTTTCTTCTTCTCCAACGTGCTCGCTCTCTCTCTCTCTCTCTCTCTCTCTCTCTCTCTCTCTCTCTCTCTCTCTCCCTCCCTGCTCTGTGTGTTTGTGTGTGTGTGTGTGTGTGTGTGTGTGTGTGTGTGTGTGTGTGTGTGTTGACACACATATAATCAGGAACAGGACTCACTTTCGCAGAATGAAACCTGCCTTGAGCATCATCTATCTCCCCTGTCCATCAAGAGACTCAGCTGTCTACCACACCAGTTCAGCATTGTTGGGAGCTGATGACAGACACCCAGTTGAAGAGGGGCCAGCGGTGACCCAGTGGGGCATCAGCCTTCATACACACCAAACTGTGAGCCACAGACGTTGGGGAAAGACCTTCAAAATCTAAGGGTGTGACTGTACGCTCCCCACAGCACTCCACCTGTATTTTTTCCCTCCCTTTAGAAGGAGATAAGGATGACAGCTTTCATTTGCAGACCACTTACTGTGTGCCAGGAACCTTCCAGGAATGTCATTCTCACAGAAGCCCCGTGAGGCTTTTAATTACCCCAAAGATACCCTGGTGGCGAGAAAATGGAGGGAAATGGCTGGTCTAAGGTCACATAGCTAGCAAGAAGAGGCACTACAGCTGGAACAGGGCTTGTATGATAGTGGCCGTTGCAAGGACAAGGTGAAGAGCTCTCAGGAGCCATGTACTAAGGCAGGGTTACAGAGCAAGACCTTCCAGCAGAGGTGGCATCTATCACCTGTAGAAACACAAATTAGGGAATTCTCTCCCACCTGGTTGACGCACAGTTCCAAAGGCTTCCAGGCAGAAGCCCATGTAAACACTCCTCAGACCTCCAGCCAAACACCCTGTCGCTGTTGGCTGGGCAGGGCAGGCCTGGCTAAAAATAGAAGAGGTTCTCAGGTCCAATTCCCTAACAACCGCAGGCAGCTCCCAGTTCCCTGGCCTCTTCTCTCTCTTTCTCTCTCTCTCTCTTCCTCCTCCTCTTCTTCCTCCTCCTCCTTTCTTCCCCTCAGGCAAGAGCTAGTCTTCCTGAAGGAACTGAAATTTTTAAGACCTCCATCTCAGGCAAAATATGATTGTTAGTTTGATGCCCAGTGGACATGACCCATGAAACAGCCATCAGTGGGAGATGGGGGCCTCATCATAGCACCTCAGCCTATGAAAAGAACTATCAACGTCCATAGCCCACCCAAGGGAACAAAGGGGTCAAGGCTAAAAGCGTGGCCAGCATCTACACACCCTGTGATTCAGCCTTCAGCTCCTTGTCTTCCTTTTCCAAAACTAAACCAGCTCTGATTTGAAGTTTCAGGGTTGGCCAGTGGCTTCTCTTGGATGGCGGAGATGAAGCAGCACCCAGCCCAGCTGAAGGGAGAACGTTGCTGGAGTCCAGGGCCTGCACTGCCTCTGCACGGGGAGGGAGGGTCAGAAAGCCTGCAAAGTGTGGCCTGGGTGCAGTTCAGGGCCCAGCCCGGGGATTTCCTTTCAAAGGTGACTTAGAGGCACTTCAGGAGGGTAGCGCCCTCCCGGGCGGGTCCTAATGGTAAATTTGGCAGAGTCAGCGAAACGCGGCTCCGGGCGGACCTGGCGGCGGCGGGGCAGCGCCCTCTCCCGCGCCCTCGCCCTCTCCCGCTCCAGGCAGCGGCGAGCACGGGGCCATTTGCAGCGCAGGCAGCCTCGCGAGCAGCCGCGGCGCCGACAGGGCCGGGAGGGAGGCGGCACCATGGAGCTGAAGAAGGACAGCAATGCCGTGGCCATCGACATGCTGCTCATCGTGCACTCCGAGAAGCGGCGCGCGGCCCAAGCCACGCACTTGGACTCTCAGGCGGACCCGGGCGCGCTGCTGCAAAACCGAGGAGGTAAAGCGCGCCTGGCCCAGGTCCTCGGGATCCCGGGACACCTCAGGCACCAAGCCCCGGGGTCTGCCCGCCGGGGGGCGCCCCGAACGAGACCAGCCCAACCCTCTCCCCCACCGCTGCTTGTGCCTGGGCGCCACAGCACCGGTGTCCCTTGGCAACGCGCAGCTCAGTAGTTGTCCCAGGTTGACTCCCCATGCAGGCCTATGGGTGCTCTGTCATTTCGGAAGCCCGATTCCTCCCGTTATTCCCTGAGGGATGCAAAACACGTTGGAAAACGCTCTGCAGGAAGAAGTCAGGGCTTTAGACTGATCACATGTAGCAGAGGCCTAGTTCCCACGCAGCATGCTGCACTCCATAGAGCACCAGGGACCCCCCAGGATCTTTGTATTGAGTCAGACTTTGAGATAACCCAGAGCCTCAGTTTCCCTTCTTGCGCCTCTCTTCCAGCCTCCAACAAATATAAGACATGAATGGGTAAAGGGAACATGGGCTGGGGTGTGGTGAAGTAGGGTTTGAAGTCTCCTGACCACGCTTGAATTTAGCTTCAATTTTACTTGTTCTGCAGACTTGATGGGAAAAATGAAAACCTCCAAATGAATGCTTACAGGGTGATTGCGGAAGGCCGGGTCCGCCTCTATTCACCATAGACACAGCTTCAATAAGAGTATAAATGGTGACAAATGGAGGTTCAGGAAATCCCTGATAAGTGTGGGGGCCTCATGGTGCTGGTCTTGGAGGAAGCTCCGACGCTGATTTAAGGGTCTCCGAGGCTAACCCTTCCTTAGGAGAAATGCATGATATCAATGCAGAGAAAGATGGCCGCTGCCTCCGACTCTCCCTGCAGTCCTGGAGTTCCTTGGGACCCCTCCTGCTGCTCTGTCTTGGCTTTTCTGCCCACAAAGCCACACCACCCACTGTCCATCCACCTGCCCTCCTAGGAGAGTGGCTCTGTGGACACCCTCGACCCACCAGCCCCACAGGCTGGAGCAGTGGCATGGCTCCTGGAGAGCTGGAGAAGAGGCGCTTAGGGGGAGAAGGGCTGGAGAGTTGAGAGTGTCCTTAGCAGCTGGTGTTTAGTAGACTAGACTATGGGGACAGGAGCTGTTTAGGGTAATTGAGTCTCTAGTTCTTTGTGCTGCTCCTGGGAGAAAGGGGTAAAACCCACTTAGGGTCCTTAGAGGAGAAAGAAAATGTCCTAGGCTTCTTGATGGAAATGAGATGGCTGCTGTCGCATGTAACACAATCCAAAAGACCGCTCCCCGTGTGCAGCGAGTGAGGCCCAGTTCCAAGTCAGGGTAGTCCCCACTGCCCAGTAGAGTCCCTTTGCATCATATCTGTCCTAAAGTCACCAGAGAGTATAGAGAGAAGCCCTGAAGTGTTGGGTATCAAAACTGCCCTGCAGGTACCCAAAGCCTATGAAAAACGCCCTTGACTCCAGATCAGTATACTTACTTTGGCCCTGACTCGGGAGTGAAGCGCCCCTACTTGAAAGGCATTGGTATTTTTCAACAAACATTTTCCCAGTTAAGGTTTCTTGAAGATGCTGTACAGTGGAGAGAGCCTCGTCCCCTATTCCACACCAAAGTGGGAAGGGGGGACCGTGTATAGTCTTCAAGGTCTGCGCCCATGGAAACCCTAGGCTGTACTGACCAGTGTGCATCCACACTTTGGGACACAGCCCGAGGAAGAAAAGTACTAAGTCACACTACTTGTTCGGAAGCCTTGCACAAATGTACAAGAACACGAAAGGGCCCTGCGTCAGAAGAGATGTCTTTCAGGTGTCTCTTCCTATCCCCAGCAAGCTAGTTCCCCTCTGAGGAGCAGCTGAAGGAAGGCCTGAGCCCTGCATCAGAAGAGAACAAAGCTCAATTATTGTCACAAGGCAGACACGGTGGCCTTGTGGCAGAGAAGAGTCAGAGGGATGCAAAGGCGAGGAGAGTCCCTGGGGATTTAGACTGCAAGGCTGGCAGAGTCTCTCTTCTTTTCTCTGGGATTCCAGAATTTTCCCACCTATTTCCTTAAAACAGTACTTTGCGCGAAGCAGACTGTGGGGAGACTGTTGTGGAAAAGATCAGGGGAGGGGGGAGACTGAGGAAGACTTGGGGGCTTCTGAGTGGGTGAAAGGTTAGAGAGCCAGACTGGAGACCGAGCTTCTGGGAACCCTGCCATCAAGTGTGCCACAGAGCTGGTCTTGTAATGCCACCTCTGCAGCCACCGAGGTACATCAGACACTCTTCCCACACCAGAAATTTGTTTTTATGGCAGTGGTCCCCACTGCCTGGACATATATCACTTCTGTGTCAGGAACTCGGCCTCCCAACTAGCATTTCCAGGCACTGCCAGGGAAAGTGCTTCCCTTCCCTTCTGACTGCATCATCACCAGAGCGGAGCACAGGTGCATCGGACGGGCCATGGCTAGACCATCCAGGCCCAAACTCTAGCAGCGAGGGAGGCTGGGAAAGTAGGCAGCTGTCCCTTTCCACTTCCACAGGGACAGGCAGTCTTTGTTCCATGCTCTCTCGCCGCACTTCAAGACTCCTCACATACAGAAATGGGCAGGCCAAACAGAAAACAATGCTTTCGTATTTATGTGTTGGAGATATGGGAATGGGTATTGGGCATCTGTAGAGCAAAAATTCCTTCTGGGAAATCCTGATAGCCAATCCCATCATCACTAATAACTGTCATTCTAACATTTTAAAAATATTTTTAGTTTAGGAGTTGCATCCATTTCCTCAAATGTGTCACATTCAAGGGCAGCCTATCTTAGATCCTGAGAGAACAGGTTCCCAGCAGCCTTGTTTAAGACAGATGGGTCTGTAAGTGATACGGTGGTGCATGGCACTCGCCCTAGGGCTCCCTGCACAAAGAGCCTCATGCCAGTCCTTATCTCACAGGATTCCAAGGTGTCAGAAACGGAATCCGGAAATGGCAAGAACTGGAAAGAAACGGCTTTCAGGGTAAATCTCTTTTCCTTTCTATTGTCTGTTCAGTCTCTATAGTTCAATTCCTTGACAAATAACTGCAAGAGTTGGGTTGTGTTCATTGGGAAATTGGCCCGAACATCTAATCAGTGAGCAAACATGGCTGCTTGTGGCTCAGCCAGGCCTTTAGGCCACTGTGAGCCTGGGAAGCGGTCCCTGGCATCAGGGATCCTGCTTTTCTGGAGGCTGAAGCCGGGGAACAATGCAGTGAACTTCGGCACCCATTTGTTTGCTGGCTGGGCTATCAGAGAGAACTTAGCTTCGCTTGGGGTAGTGAGGGTTGTGTGTGTTCCCACCAGAGGCTGGGTTGTGTGTGTGTTCCCACCAGAGGCAGGGGTGTGTGTGTGTTCCCACCAAAGGCAGGGTTGTGTGTGTGTGTTCCCACCAGAGACAGGGTTGTGTGTGTTCCCACCAGAGGCAGGGTTGTGTGTGTGTTCCCACCAGAGGCAGGGTTGTGTGTGTTCCCACCAGAGGCAGGGTTGTTCATGTCACAAAGACTACCCAGCTTTAAAATGTTTTTTGTTTGTTTGTTTTTGTTTTTTCTTAACAGACTAGGATAGTGGTCTGCCTATCAAGTAATAACTTGAGGCCTGGGCAGAGCCAGTCAAGGGTGCTATAGACCCCTACTGCCCTGGGCTCTAGAACACAATAAAAAGTTCATTTCCAAGGCCTCTTCTCTCTGGGTCCAGACTGTGCTCTTTCCTGATGGCCCAGAACCTCTCTGGAACATGAAGGATGGGTCAAATATAGTGGGCCTTGTTTTGTGTTCCTCTGAGATTGATTACCCCGGCTTTGAGGTCAGGGGCGAGGAGGACCATCAATGGTGATGTGCATGATGGGAACACAGAACTCTAACAGGACTCAGAGCTCCACTCCAGACCGTGGCTAGGGAGCTCCATCAGACCCCAGCCATGTGAACCATGGAATCAAACGTGTGAGCCTCTACAAATGGGGAAACAAGAGTACAACTAAGAGGGAATACTCTGCTTTGCCAGGCCTCAGACAATGGCAAAAAGGAAAGTCAAAAACCAAACACTCCACTCACCCACGTTTATTCCTTCAACAACTATCTTTAGCATTTACTTTGTGCCAGGCACAAGTTTAAGTGCTGGAGATTAAACAGTTAACAAGCAGGTCAAGAACCCTGTCCTTGTGGGACTGTGTTCAAATGATTGCAATTTCCCTGTGTCCCTTGCCTTGTTCATGGGAGGCAGTCATCTTCGAGATGCATACACACCCACTAAGGAACTCATCCTTCTGTGTCCTGGCTAATGGATCCATGCAAAGGTTTATTTCCTTAACTCAAGCCGCACTGTAGGGAATGACTACACTTGGGGCGGTGAAGGTCAACATCATATCTAGCAAAATTAGGCTGTGGGCCAATGAGAAGCCTAAGAGTGAGACTCCAGAAGCTTTCAGCCATAGGAATGACCACTCAGAGCATGTGCGTACGCAGGCTGGGCCCGTGTGTGAGTACGGGAGTGAGCAGTGAACCATCGGTGGGTGCAAAGAGTGTACGTATCCTTGTGTGTTGCAGCTCTCTCTTTCTCTCTTGCCTGGCATGAGTCATCTGGCAACCGTTTTAGGGCCTTTCAGGAAACACTGAAGTCATTTCGCTTTGAGCATCTCACAGTCGGATGGGAGGTTAGTGACAAGACACAACAAAATAGAAAGCAATGTAGTAACTCTCAAGACAGTCACAAAAGACTCTGGGGTTCTTAGTATTAGTCCACAGAGGGTGATTTAAATAGTCTTTGCAAAAAAAAAAAAAAACCTGAGGATTGAATATTTGGTATAAATACAGAGCTGCTGAGAGTGTTTATGGAAGTCCTAAATCCAGGAAACATAATGGTTTCGCCATCCCACCAATATGTGTAGTTTTAGTGGAACACTTCATCTACTTTTTAAATGGCGTGCATGCATGGGGGAAATAGACCTGCTTCTTTCCATGTTTTTGGATGCCAGGAGTCAGGACACTAGCGTCGAAACTGACCTTGCTTCATGTGTGCCTTGTTGGTACCCCAGTCACCCAGTCCTGGTAACCAACAGGCCGTCCAGCCCTGGCAGCTGGAGGAACTTCATCTCAGAAGGAAGTGGCCCAGTGGCATGTGCTGACAGAGTGTGCACAAATGTGAGCGAGCATGGTGTTGATCCAAAAGGGCACATTTGTCCTCTTGTTGCTACTCTGCATACGCCTTTGGGCTTGGGTGTTGGTGAGAGGAAGGGTGGGGACCCTGGAACACTCCAAACTTTTGGAAGCAGCAGGTGTTTGGGCTGAGCCACCTGTCTCCATAGCTTGCCCAGCAACGGGCTTCCCCTGCTGTGATTGGCTGCTCTCCTTGGTCCTGGCTGAAGTCTGCCTAGCAGCACAGTGTCTGGTGCCCCACAGCAAGAGAGAAACCACTTGTGCAGCCCTGACTATAAATACCCCCACGGGAGCTGTGCCAGCCAATCACCCTCCTTGAGGATTCCCTTCCCAGCTCCTGTTTCCTCATGGAGGTACAGCCAGCTGTGCCCACAGAAGGCAGCCTGCCTGTCCTCGCCTAAGTGGCCTGGAGCTCTAGCCCAGCAATGCCACATCATCCCATGTTGGCATACAATGACAGTGGGTCTGGCCTCAGCTAGTCAACCATATTCCGGAAGCCTTGGGGACCTGGTTCAACCTGTTCATAGGAGAAGGCAGGAGAATGAGGGGTCTCCGAGGCAAGTCCCTACTGTGTGGGTCCCAAATCTAGCCCAGCTCAGTGCCTCACCTACCCACATTGGCCAGCTTCTGCTAGGAACAGGCATGGGAAGCACTGAGTGGCCTAAATGACTGGCTACACTGTGGAGGACAGCAACCCTAGAGATATGCTAGTTCCCAGGCTAAGCCACTGGTTCCCCTGAATGAGGCTCACAGTAGGCCACATGGAGATGATGAAGGGTAAGGGGAATGGTGGTGCAGGAGCTTCCTTCTGCCATAATCCTGGCCCTTCCACAGATTCTCCCTACATCCATGAAGAGGAGGTTCAGGGGCTGCCTCAGTAAGGACAGTCCACAGCCACAGAGCAGCCATAAAGCGGAAATGAATGCATGCCTACAAGAGGCAGAAAAGACCACGGGTCCTCATGATGGCCTGTAACAAGAACTAGGCCTCTCTCTCCAGCAATCTAACCCTACTGGGCTCTAAGGACATGTAAATAACCCCAGTTTGTACAGAGAACTCACACGTGTTGAGTGTCCTATAATATTGGTGAAACTAAAGCAAAGTGAGTTTCCTCCCATCTTCAAGGCTAGAGACAGACTGCTGCCTTTGCTCCTCAGGAGGAAGAAGGAAGATGAGCTAGGAGTTGGGAAACTTAGAGTCCAAGTACCACGCTGGAACCTCCCAGCCCACTCCACAGAAAGGTGTGGCGATCAGTCAGGCAGCCAGCTGTGTGTGAGAAAGTGTTTTGGAAATTGTGTCCAAAAGTCTGGCGTGGTGGTTTCATAGACCACTGGAGTGAATCCCAGCCTGGGCAGGCTTCTGCTGCAGGGGTGTGCACTTGTGGACTCCCAGGAATATGGTTGTGCTAGCTCACAGATGTGCACACCATGGCAGTATGCGTGAGTGTGCACCATTGGATCGGGCTTGTAGATATGTTCATACAATTATCTCAGGTGCAACCAGTTCCCTCTGTCCCCTGACCAGGGAACATTTTACCATGGTCACGGTGGTCACTGACACCTTCTTTGTCTTTCTTAAATAGGAAACTTGCCAGAGAAGCAGTGTCTTCAGCCGCCACAGGTCATCACTTCCTATGACAACCAAGGTAAGAGATGCATTGCTAACTGCCATGTCTCCTGTGGCTGTGTGCCTGGCTCTGCTGCTCCAGCCAGAGAGCACAGGGTATGGAGATCAGGCTATAGGGAGCAGCATCCTTTCATCTCCCAGCATCCCAGAGGAAGAACTGAGAAGCAGTGTGGTCCAAGTCTGCCTTTCCCCCATGAGCCCCTGGGTCATGGAACCCCATCATTACCAATATCATTGTCACTGCTACAGCTAACACTCACTGAGTGCAAAGTATGTGCCTGGGACTCTGCCAACCCATATACACACTGAACTATCAAAGCAATCCTAACCGGGTGGTAGTCTCACTGCTTTACAGATGAGGAGAGCAAGGCTTAGGATGGTTATCCAGCAAGAGTCCAGGCCAGCTCTCTGGTACCCTACCCTCCAACCCCAGCAAGGTCTCAGCCGTTACCCTTCACCCGGCTGGAAACTGATCTCCCACTGGCTCACAGTATCCAAGTCCTCCCATGTCCTGAGTCACAAAGGTTCCATGACCTCTGCTGAAGCCGAGCCTACTTCAGCATGAAGTAGAAACATGCCCCTTAGTGCTGAGTCTGCTGCAGCAAGGTGAAGCACCCTGGTCCTTCCTTGAGAGTCCTCGCTTTTCCAGTACCGCTCTAGGTGCTTGAAAATGGCAGGCAAGGGCACCACTGGCCAGGCTGAGTCTGCAGTTGTCTGGATCTGAGAAGAACAGGAAATGGAAGTGAGGGTTCCAAAACTATGGCTGGAAGAGAGTCTAATTAGAGGACTCCGCCATGGCTCTTCACCAGATGCCGGGGGGGGGGGGGGGGGGGGGGGGGGGGGGGTGTTCGGGCTCCGCCTAAAGAATTGACTGCCATTGCTGATGCCATAACATAAAAGGTAACTATGCTGTGAGTTCGAGGCCAGCCTGGTCTCCAAAGTGAGTACCAGGAAAGGTGCAAAGCTACACAGAGAAACCCTGTCTTGAAAAAACCAAAAAAAAAAAAAAAGGAAGCTATGCCATGCTACCCAAGGGACGCAGACATGCCTCCTCCTGAAGCATAAGTACCAATGCAGGCCATGCTTTATCTCTGAAGCTGACTTGGCTGCACAAGGCTCGTGATGGCGACACCTTGCAAAAAGATCATGAATGGGTGGCCATTCTCTCACATGCGGAACAAAACCAAGGCTCCTGCCTGCAGAGCTGAGTCCTTGTGAGAGGGAAAGACTGAAGGAAAAATTAAGGCAGGAGAGATGGTGGGGGCAGGGCCGTCGATCAGTCTCCTGTAGCCCATTGGCTAAGAACAGCAAGAAGATTTTTGCCTTAAGCTTCTGGGAGTCCAAAGTCCGAAGTCAGCTCCCCTGGGTAAAAGGCAGGTGTCAGCAGGCTGGAGCCTTTGAAGCTCTGGGAGGGAATCCATTCCTTGGCTCCTGCTCCGACAGGCTGCCAGCATTCCTTAGCTTTATGACTGTGTCGTTCCAGTCTCTGCTTCCATTATCACATCAACTTCTCTCCTTATAAGTAGGCAGTTCTCCCTCTTATAAAGTTTTATGTGGTCACATTTAAGGCCCAACCAGAGAGCCCAGAATAATCACTCTGAGATCTATAGTCAAGGCGCATCTGCAAAATCTCCCTTGCAGTCAGAGATCCTGCATGGATATCCTGAAAATGCATGATAAGAACCAATTGTAAACAGAATAGATGGGGCTGGGGGCATAGCTTAGTGCTTCGACTAGCATGCATGAGGATTTTTGGTCTGATCTCCAGCATCTCCCCACACACACACCCTGAGGAAAAAAGAACAGGTACGCCATAACTGAGACATCTCATCTGAATGAGAGAAGAGGGAGTGGGGCAAACGCAGGGGCATCGGGGTTGGGGGAGAGCTTTTAGCCGGGAGCCATGGCACGAAGGCACCACCAGGCCAGCATGTGTCTGGTGGGTGTGGAGAGTGAGTGGCTGTGGCCAAGGGAAAGAGGAAAACGCCATTCAGGGGAAGGCCCTGTCAGCCCCACAACAGCTTTCTTGGCAAGTACAATCACAGCACGGACCCGAGGCAGAACACGAGGTGTGCGCCCGATGTGAAGCTAGGTGCCTTTCATGGCTCCTCATTTCTTCCCCTCAGCCACAATCTGTGGAAAGTTACCATCTCTCAAAAGTGAGATCCACTTTATGGACGGAAAACTAGAGAAACTGAGGCACAGAGACATCCAAACATCTTGCCTCAAGTTATGCAACTAGATAGAACGAGTCAGACACAGGAGTTGGACATGTCTGTCTACCTCTCAAAGCCAAGAGGGCATAACTTCTGTACCACACTGCCCCCCAAAGGACAGGGACCTCTCTAGTAGGTTGAATACAACTTCCCTGTCCCACCCCAGTAAGAAATCCAAGGCTCTGGTTCAGAATGGTCCAGCTTTTCCCCTCCTCAGCAACTTGTTCAGTGGTAGATTGTTTACAGTGGGTGGTACAAAGCACCTTGGAAACATGGATCTTAGTACAAAGGGGCTCTGGAAGATGGCTCCACAGTGGGCATGTGAGTTGAATGACAGGAAGGAGATTGCTAGGAGACACTGTGACTTCAGGCCCTCAGGGCTGTGGCTGAGGAGTCGGTTTTGAAATCACACCCATTATGCTTATTCCCAGCTTGCATAGCTGACTGATCACCAGCTACTACATCCTGGATGCATACAGCATGTGTCTTTTAAGATGTAGCTGTGCATGGTTCGTTTGAGAGTGCCTTTAAGATGATGAATGCTTTAACTAAGATAAAACTGTATGTCCACGCTGTAAGTGTATCAGCATGTATAAAAAGACTCTTTAAGTCAATGGTGCCGAGTGTCTAACATAAGTCCTGAGATGACTCCACACATCTGTCTACCACCGTGTGCGTGCATACTCACACCCATGCACACATGCTCGCCTGGCAGTATTTGTTAATTGATTGATGCTCCAGGCAACCACTTCCAATCAGTCAGAGTTAATGAACAACACAAAACCCACTTGCCATGCCCACATTAGGTATTCTGAGTAAATTAAGCCTTTAGACAAATACCGATTGAAACCAGGAGCCATTAGGAGAGGTGTCATGTGGGAAATGTCACCTGACTGGGTAAATGGCAGGCCCAGGACAGTGCCCACATAGACTTGGTACCCTGTATGCATCTCTGCTTTTAAGAGAGAAAGGAAGGAGACTCAGCAGTGTTTAGAAAAGGACCAGCCGGGAAGCCACTTCATTGGGCTAGCAAGAAATAATCCCTAAAATGCTTTCACTAAATGATCAAGTTTGCAGTTTCAGAAGATTATTTGGATGGCAAATGAATTGCTAGGGAAGGGTGCATTGAGGGAGGCTAGCCAGGCCACCTGAAGTCCCAGGAAGGATCTTGTCAGTTGTTTGGGGTTTAAGGTCGGTTGTTTGGTGGTCAAGGTCAGTGTGACTGGCATCTGCTTGTGATTTAGCTGACTTGAATTTTATCCTAGACCATGCCTCTCTATGATGAGAGTTGAGACAGGTTAATGCTTTTTATTAAAATCTGAGTTTTATTTGATCTGAAAGTGAGGTTGGTGCACTGTCTTCCTCTCTAGTAAGTGCTGTCCATCTAGACACAGGGTGAGGACCCCAGGTCATTTCTAGGGTATCCAAGGATGTCTCTCAATCTCTGGAGGAGCACATGACTCCAGAATGGGGGTGAAACTTGACTGCATTTGGAATAAAACAGCAGCATAGCCTGGGGACGGCCAGGTCCTGGACAGGACATAGAGTGAAGATTTGCAGGGAGGAGAGAGGGGGTCGAAATGGTGACAGAAATTGCTGCTGGGCTACAGCTCCCCCATCAATATGAGGCCACCTCCCTGTCAGCCCCAGGAGGGCCACAACAGTGGTTTCTTTCTCAGCCTCATCATTCTTAACAAAGAAACATGGCTGGGTGGGGAGTGGCTGGATGTACCTAAATTAGGAGAAATATGAGGGAGGGGGCTCATTGTTGAGACCCAGGCCAATGAGCTGTTCACCTTCACAGCTCCTTTAAGGTTGCAGAGGTCATTTCAGCCCAGCAATCTCCAAACTGGGTTTGGGAAAAAAAAAAAAAACCCACACTGGTCAGAAAGACCCATTTACTGTGGGGCTGAAAGCATTTTGGGTTACACCCCACAAAAGAAAGAGCGTGTGGGGGAGCGGTTCACACTTCATCTTTCCCAAAGCATCTTGTGGCCACACATCACTTTGGAAAACACTTCAGAAAGAGTTGCAGGAGAAAGTGAAGAGGCCACATTGACCAGGCCTGCAAGGGGACTACGCTGTGGATGATAGTGGCACCAGTCCTCTGATCAGAATGGACTGGTGCCCTGAATTCTGAAATGCCCAACGTCTTCACCACAAGCTCACAGGGCTGGCGTTCACCGGCAGTGAATGTGCTAGATACTACCCTTGAAGATGAATGTGGGGCTAGAGATGGCGTGGCGGTCAAGAGCGTTTGTTCCACAATCATGAGGGCTAGAGTTCAGGTCACGGCACCCACTGTAACAAGCAGGCATCCCCTCAAATGCCTGTAACCCAGCTCCGAGACTAGCAGAGACCAGAGGCTCTCTGGGACTTGCTGTCTTCCAGCCTAGCTGAAACACAAGCCCCAGGTTCAGAGAGAGGCCCTGCCTCAAAGAAATAGGTGGAGAGAGATAAAGGACATCTGATATCCTCTTTAGACCTTTGTACACACACACATACATGCACATACACATACACACACACAGATACGCACATTAGCTAATTGATTAGTTAATTAATAATTAAATATTTTAAGTGAATATTAAGCTTTGTTGGTCTAGGGAGAACACATTCTATTTTTTGTCTCTTTGGCATGCAAAACAGGTTTTAAGAGCACATAAGAAAATCAATATTGTTTTTTTACAAAAGAAAATAATTGCAATATATTTAACAAAGGATTAATAAAAGGAACTCTTTCTTACAAAATCATTGAGGCAAACATAGTATATATATATATATATATATATATATATATATATATATATATATATATATAGTCAGCACACAAAATACAAATTTACATAGCAAATAAAATATAAAAAACCCTCTACACTAAAAATTAAAGAAATACATAAAATAATAAGGTACCCTTCGTTAATACAAATTTAAAGGATTTATGAAAGCAGGTGCCAGTGAGCTTAGCAGACAAGTTTGTGTTATCCACCACCACGGGGCTCAGCTGCTAGCAGCATTGGTACCTTCCAAGCCTGCAGCTCTGCCGGACGATCACTGTCCACGCCATCCCCAGCTGATCTGGGCTCTTGGCTGGGCTGGAGCATGTGCTGGCTGTCAGCTGGTGGGCTGGCTGGAGACCAGCTGGTTTCAGATAGCCTCACCTGAGCAGCCCTGCTCTGCTCCCTGTGGTCTCTCACCCACAGTCTTGTGCACACGCAGCACTCTGGCAGGGATGCCGAGAGTGCAAGCAAGCATTGCAAAGCCTCTCCAGGGCTAAACTCAAACCTCGAATCGCAGCACGGCTTCTGCCACAGGCTAATCGGCCGTGCTAACTCTTGAGGTCCGCCCATATTCAAGGGGTAAAACAAAACACTTCTCATTGGGAAAATGACGAGTATGAGCAATTTTGCAATCAACCACAGCAAGAATGCAGGGGTGGATAAAGCATCACCCCCCAACACACCTCATTGGTGGAGTCATAAACCAAGGAACCATTTGTGGGAAAGTTGGCCAGTGTCAAATAAAAGCCTTACAAAATCCCCATTCTCTTCAAGTATTGAAGAATTCACTCACAGGAACTGATTTGAAAAGTGTTAAAGATGTCTTTATCCTGATGTTTACCACATCGTTGTTTATCATAGCAAAGCACTTGGGAAGTGCAGGGTATCCACCACACACAGGGAGTCTTAGTGAATGCTCTATGAACATGTGACATGACGTGTATTCCACTACCTTCCACTACCAGAGAATGGGTGACATTCTCTACAGCACCACAGAGGCCATGCCAGCTGACGGTGCCGTTTAATACTTCTCTACAGTGGCTGATTTCCATTTTATCAGTCCCTTCAGTCACTGAGAGCAGAATGCTAAAGTCTCTGACTATAATGTATACTTGTCCATTCTTCTTTATAATTCTGTGAGTTTTACTTCACGTATTTTAAACCTTTGTATTCAGGTGAATATGTATTTAACATCGTCACATCTTGATAAGCTAACTTTTTTTTCACTCCTTTATAATACTTCTCTATCTCTGATGTTTTCCTGGCTCTGAGTGGGTCTCCTACTGAGGAAATAACTTGGTCTTGGATTCACTGTATCTGAAAATGTCTTTATTTCATTCTCACGTGATATTTTTATTGGATAGAGACAGTTAATTCCTTTCAGAATTTCTTAAAGATTCCATATCCTTCTGACATCGCTCCTGATGAGACACCTGTAGCGATTGGATATGTAATGTATCACTTACCCTCAGAGTTTTCAGGGAGTTTTTCTTGCAGTGATGTGATTACATCATGTCTGGACTTGGAGCTTCTTTTGTTTATCCTGGTTGGGACACATTAAACCTGAATCCATGCGTGTGTCTTTTGTCACGTTTGAGTAGTTTGTTATTTCTTCAGATACTTTTCTGTCCACGATTGAGATGTCAGTGCCATCAACAACAGACTTCTAACTATGGTCCTCTGGTCCCTCAAGTGCTCTTGGTTTTCCTGTCATTCAGAGTGGGCCCTGTGTACTCTTCTCTGGGTCTCTCCTTTGTTGCAGAGAACACTGTAAACTGTTTTCTATTTCAGTGTGAAAATCTTCACTTGGTTCTTTACATCTTCTGTTTCTTTGCTGAGTTTTGTGTCTTTCCATTTATTTCAGAATGTTTTACCCTTACATTTCATAGCATGGCTTTTGTGTTGTTTTAACGTCTTTGAGTTAAATGTGGGTTGTCATGGGACTCACATTAGTTAGTTTCTCTTCTTTCTCAAATTGAGACCTTCACGGGTGTTCTGCTGAGTAGTTTTGCGTGGCGGCTTTTACAGAGTCTGCCATCTGTGTGAGCCATGCAGTGGCCTTTGCAGGGCCTGCTGTCTGTGTGAGCCATGCAGTGGCCTTTGCAGGGCCTGCCGTCTGTGTGAGCCATGCAGTGGCCTTTGCAGGGCCTGCCGTCTGTGTGTGCCATGCAGTGGCCTTTGCAGGGCCTGTCTGCCTGTGTGAGCCATGCAGTGGCCTTTGCAGGGCCTGTCTGCCTGCCTGCGCCATACTGTGGCCAGTTCAGAGTGAGGACATTGGTCTTCCCCAGCGTTTAGTATTCAGACTATGGTATAGTGCATGGGGTGAGACCTGTGATGTACAGCTCAGAGGTGATCATGGGAGCTTATCTCTAACTTTAGGGAATTACACCCTGCAGTCTGCCTTTATCTTCTCTTTTACATCCACTGTGCACTTCTGGGTGGGGGACACCTTTGACCAACTATAGGAGATGGCAGAGGGAGAAGGAGAAGGCTAAACTCCATACTGAGTCTCACGCCATGTCTTAGGGTTTCTATTGCTGTGAAGAGACACCATGACCACAGCAACTCTTATGAAGGAAAGCATTTAGCTGGGGTGGCTGGCTTACAGTTCAGAGGTTTAGTCCTTTATCATCATGGCAGGAAGCATGGCAGCATGCAGCAGATGTGGTGCTGAAGGAGAAGGAGCTGAGTTCTACATCTTGTAGGCAACAGAAAGTGGTCTATCTCACTGGGCATGCCTTGAGCATATGAGACCTCAAAGCCCACCTCCACACTGACACACTTCCTTCAACAAGACCATACCTACCCCAACAAAGCCACACCTCCTAGTAGTGCCACTCCCTTTGAGGCCATTTTCTTTCAAACTACCACGCACCCCGGTCATTGCCTCCCCACCCCACCCCCATTCTTTGAATCACTGACTTCCCAGGATCTGCAGGTGTTTTTTCCTATGTAGTCTATTTAAGGTGATGACTGCATTAGAAGGGGTAGAGAGTGATTGTGTTCCTTGTTTGAGTTATTCTGAAAGTCCCGTATTATCTGCATAGTCAACAGAAAGATCTAAAATGAAGCATGTTCTAGTGTTTCAACATCTGTCATGAGTGGTGTGCCCTTCCTGGCAGCATTAGGTTAAAGATGTCACCTTCCCCTTTGCAGGTACTCAGCTGACTGTAGAAATCCACCCCCAAGATGCCATGCCCCAGCTGCTCAAGAAGTTCTCTTTGGCGAAACGTACGTATGTGTATAGGGCTGCTCAATAGGGGACTGGCAGGGAGAGTGAGTGAGTCAGATTCCAGCCTGGATATCTTCTGAAAAAAAATCAAAGAAGGGCTTGAGCCTACAGCCTGGGAAAAGCATGACTGTCCTATCCATGTCCATTGCTTTGGTTCCCCTTCTTATTGCTGTGACCACCTGACAAGAATCAACTTGAGGGAAGAAGGATTGATTTGGGCTCGTCATTTGAGAAGACACAGCCCACAGTGACAGAGAAGACTTGGCAGCAGGAAGCTCCATGATGGCAGGAGTGTGCAGCTGGACTCCTTACCCCTGCCTCGCATGGTGGTCAAACAAGAAGCAGAAAGCAGACAGGAAGTAGAACTAGGCTAGAGAGGCTCAAGACCTGCCCACCAGTTACCCACTTCCTCCAGAGAGGCGTCACCTCCTAAAGTTTCTACATCCTTCCCGAACTGAAATCTGGGGGCCAGGTGTCCAAACATATAAGTCTGCGGGGCATTTCACAATCGAAGCACAACCCAGCCCTGCTGTTCCGTGTCTCTGCCATGAGGCCCAGGCGATGTGGCATGTCACCAAGGGTGCATTCCCTCACCAGACTGTTGCTACCAGTGTTTTAAGATGCCATCTGTGAACTGCCCAAATCGTGGCATGCACAGTGCTAAGTACTTTGCATGCCTCGGCTTTTGTGACCTTTACATGTAGATGCTAGTATGTGCCCTATGTTTTTCAAGCCAGCCAAGTGGGGCTTGGAAAGGAGATTTGACTGTACAAGAAAGCTACCTAATCAAGAGAGAAAAACTCAGGTCCAAATCTGAAGCCAAATGTGGCAGTTGTCAGTATGTGTAGGCAGGCAGGAACACGGTGACCCTCCATCCCTGCTCTGTCTTCACCCCAGCCTGCCTCTTGGGCTGATGGGGACCTCATGAGGAAAGGGGGGGGCCTGCAAGAACAGCCAAGCTCAAGTCCCTCCCATGTCCACTCAATGAACCAAAACCTCCCTAGGCTATCCTGGCAATCCCCAGCCATCAGGGCCCCAGGAAGGCAGTCTGGCATGGCTCTGGATTCCACTGTGTGGTTTCACTTAACCTTCTTTTGGATTTTTTTTTCATATAGAAAAGGAAGATAATAAGTAAATCTCCCTTGCAGGATTGGTCTAAGGTCCCAGTAAAGTGCTAGCTACTCTGAACCCTGTCATTCCATCTGAAGATGGGGGAGGAGGGGGGAGTCCAAGGAAAAACAAGAACCTATTTCTGGGAATGGCAAGCACCTTCTCAACTTTCAGTTCTTATATTTACAGCCTTAAGTGGCTTCTAGGGGCATAAGACACCTGCCTTGGTGAGCCCACCCCCAACCTCATATGGCTTCGTTAGAGACGGCGTCTTCCTGACCTGGCTTGGAACCAGCAGCAAAAGCTCCTTTGCTTCTTCCCCAGAGACTCTCCTGTTGGCTGCCTTAACCATTCCACCTTAACCTCCCAGAATTCACAGCATCAGGCCATTTCCTCCGAGGGATTCATGACCTTCTGGGTCCTGAGGTCCATACACATTTCCTTCTGTGCCTCTATTATCATTCTTAACCCATAGTCAGTTCTTGTCTTGGGGTGATCTGGAAGAAGCTGGTTTGTACTCTCAGTGTCTGCAGCTATATCCTGAGATGGCAGAATGTGGAGGAGGGGTGGACCACTGGACCACAGCTCCATGTGGGCCTGAGGAAGGGTAGAAAGCACTGAGATCAAAGACCACTTGGTTCACCTCAAGGACCATAGATCCCTTTCCTGCCCTTCAGTCCCTGTTTCCAGCTGCTCCTCTACCCCAGTGGGCCTCATGGAAGGTCCGGCCATGATGCAGTGGTGGGTGGGGATGGGGAAGTGAGGGAAAGCGTGACGCGGTTGGGCAGCCAGGACCACCACCTAGAGAATGGGCAGAGAGAGCTTGCTTTTCTGTTCCTTCTGAAGTATCTCTGACCTTTGGGCTATTACAGGTTTACAAGGTGACAAAAATGGAAACATGAGACCCCGGCAGCCTGGAAGGAAAGATGCCCATGGTGAGTCCCAGGCCTCTGGAGAAAGCAGTGAGTTGGTTTCATGGTTCAGTCTCAAGTCAATTGGTACTGGCTGACTGGAACATCAAGTGTCTGAAACAATCCATGAATTGGGAGAAAGAGTGTCATGATTGACTAGTAATGTCTGCCATGGACACAGGCATAGAAGGAAAAGCTGTAATGTCAGATGTCATCCCAGTGCTAAACATTAACCCCTTCTGATTACAGAACAGTCCACTACAGGAGACACTCAAATCAGAATTCAGAGTGATGAGAATTGGGAGCTGGAAATGTAGCTCAGGTGGTAGGGTGCCTACCTAGCATGCATGAAACTCGGGGTTCAGTCCTCAGAACCAGATCAACTGGGTATGCTGACATACTCCTGTAATCCTAGCACTCGGAGGTGGAGGCAGGAAGATCAGAAGTTCAAGGTCACCCTCTGCTACACAGAAAAACAAGCCTGAACTAGAGACCCTGTCTCCAAAAGAAAAAGAAGAAAAAAGATGTTAACCTTAGATGGAAGACTTGGAATATAACTCAGTGGTAGAAAGCTTCTGCAAGGTTCTGGGTTCAATCCCCACCATCACAAAAAAATGCAAATAATTAAATAAAATGGGTGTCAAATGTCCATAAATGGGGATCATGTGAGTAGCAGGTTAAGGCAGAGAAACACTGAAGTGATAGGAGGTGATAGGCGATCTGGCTTGGAATCCTGCTTTTTCCTCTAATTTGTTTTCTCTAGGCCTCAGTTTCCCCCTTGGTAGGCCAGATGCCATCTATGGCTCCATGAACATCTGCCTATTGTGCTTTAGAATTTGAATAAGTTAATTAACACTACTGGTGTTTTAAATGTCTTCATACAAAATCCTATTTTCCTATTTGAATCTTGCATAATCTGCTCAGAAGGTAGGTTTAATGAGGCATGAATCATCGTGGGTATTTTGAATATAAAATATCAAATATTGTAAAAATGGAACCAGGGAAGGAGGAATTAATACAATAGAATTTTTAACCCCATTTTAGAAACGCCATCCTCAACAGGAGCAAGGAAGAGCTAAACTGAGTGGAGCCTGTGTGGCGTGAACGTCCACTCGACACCCACTTGTCACTCTGGTGCTGCTGTCGGGCAGTGATGGGAGCCACTCTGATGAGAACTCTGAAAAGCGGAGCTCTCAGCAGGAGCTGGCCAGCTATCCCCCTTCTGGTGGGGGTGGCTGCCTTTGGACCACACTACCTGGGTCCATGGTTACCTGCATTAAGATATTCCAGCTCCAACTCCATGGGTAAACATGAGCCCCGATGATGTCAGCCCCCAAGTCCCAGATCCGCCTCCCAACACTGACTGAGGCTCTCCTGTGTCCAGTGGGAAAGCCTAGGTAGATGCTGGCCATAAACCAACATCAGTGTTCAGTTTTTTCTCTTCCTTTCTACACTTGTGGCCTGATTCCTACACAAGGAGCCTCCTATGGGACCCAAGTGGCCAGCTTTGCCAGGCTTTCTTATACCCAGCATGCCTTGAGGTACCTTACAGCAAGCACATGGCCATGGGAACCCTCCCTGATTGAGAATGCCAGGGTCCAGCAACACTGCTTAAATGTTTCTTACAGAAAGTAAAAAAAAAAAACTAAAAAAAAAACTAAATATCAGAGAGAGAAAGATTCCATCAGTAATTACCTGGTCACAACTGTGTTAGCCAGTTAGGTCTTTAGTGCTGAATCTTCAGGGTCTTCAAAATAGTCTCAAGTGTGGATCTTCTAGATGACTGTAGGGGTCATCACAGTTGCCAAACCCCTTTGTCCAAAGGAACCCTTCTAGAAGGTACAGCACTCAGAATGAGTGTTTCGGTTTCAGAAAGGTTAAACAGCCACGGGTCCTCTGAGGCATCACAAGGCTTGGGCTCCCAGCCCTCCTCAGTGGGTCCCCTGCTCACCTGGTTTCCCTGTGTTTCCAGCCTACCCCTGGGACAGGTCCAGCTTGAAATCCATGCCCCTGGACCTGCGACACTTTGAGAAACTTGATGCCTCTGCCTCACAGGTAGGAGAACTGGCCCCCTAGCTAAGGGCCCCAAAGGTGACTTAGCGTTCCCTAAGTCAGGCTAATCAACCTAGCTCCAGGTCCCTCTTGAGCATACCTGGAGTAAACCAGATGGCTAGCCTAGGACTGTCCTTTCACAGCATACATTTGTTCCTTTCCTGTGGCTGTGATTGAATAACTGACAAGAGGCAGGTCGATGGAGGAAGGGTTTGCTTGGGCTCATAGTTCAAGGAGTTACGGTCCATTGGGGCAGGGAGGGCATTGGCATTGCGAGCATGGGGTGGCTAGACACATTGCAACCCCAGGCAGGAAGAGAACAGACAGGAAACGGAGCTGGCCATAAAACCTGCCCTCCAATGACCTACTTCCTCCAGCAAGACTCTGCCTCCTAAAAGTCCCACAACCTGGGAACCACCATCTGGGGACCAAGGGTTCAGATATGTGAGCCTAGGGAGGACATTTCATGTTTAAACCACAACAGTGTGAGTGAAGAACAGAAGGCCAAGGGGTTGTGTTTAAATGCATAGGAGGTGTCTCAGTTCCTTTTCTGTTGCTGTGATAAAACACCATGACCAAAAGCACCTTGGGGAGAAGAGGGTTTATTTCATCATCCAGGGACAGCGGGCCAGGAACTCAAAGCAGGCAGCCGAGAAGCAGGCGCTGATGCAGAGGGCATGGAGACCACTGCTTACTGGCTTGCTCCCCATGGCTCGCTCGGCTTGCTTTCCTGTAGCAACCAGGACCACCAGCCCAGAGGTGGCACTGCCCACGGAAAGCTGGGTCCTCCCACACCAATCATCAGTTAGGAAAATGCACCCCAAGTTTGTCCATAGGCCAATCTGGTAGGGGTATTTTCTCAGTCAAGGTTTCCTCTTCCCAAATGATTCTAGCTTGTGTCAAGTTGACATAAAACAGGCCAGCACAGATGTGTTTTAGTAAATATTAACCATGACCACAGGCTGTTATAGCTGCCCAGATGCCCACCTGGCTGGCCCCAAAAAAGCTGAGATGGCTCTAGGGCCTGAGATTCAACTGGCCAGCACATTTACCTCCAGACAGCCTCTGCCCTCCTGGGCTCTGCTCCAGCTTCCAGCCTGGGGGAAGAGTGACTGGCCATAGGGGGAAGATGTTAGACTCCCACACTCCCCAGGCCCCAATGAACTCTGCTCTTTCTGCTCACAGGTGACAGTCAAGAGTGGCCTAGATGAGCTGGTAAGTGACTTGCTCCAGGAAGCCCACAGCGATCTGGAAAGGGTCCGAGCCATCTGGATCTGGATCTGCCACCACATAGGTACACCACCAGGGGGCAGCACTGGGCCCCCCCTCCTCCCTCAGACTCCTGTCTCTGTTGTCTGCTCAGTGTGAGGAGTGAGTTAGGTCAGAGAGAAGGGTTCCCTAGTGCCTGAAGTAAGCAAAGACTAACAAAGGAAGATGAATCTACCCTCCAGACCTGGGTCTTCACCCTGAAGCTGCCTTCCCTGGGTCCTGGATTCCTGGTGAGCCTGTTCTACAGAGAGAACCTGGGACAGGCCATCTCCAGGAAGGGTGGCCTCAGGCTGGGGACAGCACAGCTGTCTGAAGAGCAGTAACAACACCAGAAGGTCCTAAAACAGTGCCAGGAAGGGCAGGTGCTCACCTCCATGCCTCCTGATGTCACACCCTTGTCCTCAGCCACGGGCTTCCACCTACTCCCGGGGTTTTCAGGGTCCTTGCAGGGACCTAGGCCTGAGCAGCTGGCCACTGCTCTCCATAGGACAGACTTGGGACTCTTGCCAGGTCCTGACAAGTCACAGAGGAGGCTAGCAAGGGCCTGCTACCCCTTGCTGAGGCCCTCAAATGGGGGGATGGTGACCCATCAAGTAAGTGTCAAACTTAGTCCTTGGACATAAAGAACAGCCAGTGTTCCACCCTGATTCCCTGAGGCTCTTTTGTCCTCCAGGTACAGCTTAGAAAATGTACTCACCTACCCAAGGTCTGAACCTGAGGGAGGCTGCCTCCTCCCCTACACCTCCATTAGCCTTTTTTATTTTTTTCAAATAAGGTCTTATTATGCAGCCCTGACTAGTCTGGAACTCTCTATGTAGACCAGGCTGGCCTTGAACTCACAGAGATCGGCCCATCTCTGCCTTCTGAGTGTTGGGATTAAAGATGCTCACTGTGAGGGCCTGGTGGTCCTCCCTTTTGCCCCCTACACCAAAGCTGACATGTCCCCTCTCTGGCTAGGTTGGGGTTCTGTTCCCATTCACGCCACTGTTTCCTCCTGAGCGCAGGGGGCAGGGGAGGGGGGCATGCTGTGGGCTCTGTGGCTTTCCCTTCCTCTCTAAGCGGGCCTCAGCCGCCTGGGAGCCCTGCGTGCTCACAGCCCCTTCCTCTGTCCCCCAGAGTATGACATGGAGGCCGCCCAGGAGAAGGACCGCCAAGCCTTCAAACCCACTGACATCCTGAGGACCCAGAAGACCAACTGTGATGGCTACGCTGGCCTCTTCGAACGGATGTGCAGGTATGAAAGGCCGCCTGTGATAGGCTGGAGTCCCGGGGCTGCCACCCGACTGCGTCCTTCTTTTTCTTCTGAAGTCCTCTGTGCCTCTGCCCCCATGCCAGGCCTGGAGCTTGAGTTTGCAAACTCTGCTTAGGAATCCAAGTGAGTCCTGAAAAGGTCAATTTCTCCCTTTTTAACACCAGTGTAATTGACTTTGGACCATCTGCCGGGCTTCGCCATGCATTAACATAATGGCAGATGAATGCACAGAGATAATTTGGTTATAAAAGGCCCCTTTTCTGCCTTCTCCCTTCCCTCTACAGCTGAAGGTTAAAAGAATGGCAGGCTTGGAAGCAAGAGGACAGTGGCTGCTGATACGGAAGGGACTGTGAAAGGCTGTCCTTTGGGGTCGGGGAGGGACCGCTACACGAGGATACCAAAAGTCTACCTGGAGTGACCCATTGGTAGGAAAGCTTGGTGCCCAGGTGGTGGTTCTCTGCCCTTGGGCCCCCTTCTCAGAGCTATGGGCTGAGCGTATGGTACAGCCTCAGGCCTAAGAGAGAAAATGGACCACGCTACTTTCCAGTGTCTTCTAGACAGTCTCAAGGCTGGAGGGGCCATACTGATCCCTACATCGCCCTCTGCTCCCTTTTCTGAAGTCTCCTGGGCTCCTCTAGGGAACAAGCAGGAAGTCCTGGGGGTCACCAGCAAGTCCCCTCCCCAGAAAGCGAGTGAATGGCTGTGTCTCCTAACTTGTGTGTGTTATATATATCAGGCTTTCGTTTCATAACTTTTTATTTTGGGTGATGCTGAGGAATCGAATCCAGGGCTTTTCCCAGGGAAAGCAAATAAATAATCTACCACTAACCTCCTATGCCAGCCCACTAGTAACACAGTAGGCCCTCAACAGGCATTTACAGAGTGACTAGGAGAGGCGGGATGCGCCTGGCAGACGTGTGTGTTTTCTTCTAAATAACAGAACCCCACCAGGATGCTTTCAGCACCCGCCTGGGTGCATAGAGAGTCTAGCTGCGTAGCTCAGGCTGGCTTTGAACTCACTGTATGGCCCAGGCTGGCCTAAGTGCTGGGATTATATGAATACCTCAACTGTTCTGATAATAACTTTAAAAAAACACTACTATATTTATTTACATCTCTATCTCGAGGTGGGGGGGCACATATCCATGCCATAGCATTCATGTGAAGGTCAGAGGTCAACTTTCAGGAGTCAGTTCTCTCCTTGTAACACAGGGTATTGAACTCAGGTCATCGGGCTTGGTGGCAAGTGCTTTTTTTTTACCCACTGAGCCCTCTTGCCAGCCCACTAGTAACTTTTTTTGAATTTAAAAAAAAAATTGCTCACTGTACAATAATCTTCAAAACTGTACAAAACAAAGAAAACCAAGTGGCCCTGAATCTTCCACCTGGCGGTCACAATAGCAACATCCTTGTCCCTTCCCAGGCTTGTTCTCAGCACAGTTGTTCTCTGGGCCCCCTTCTGCCTGGGTCTTTCTCCCTCCCTTTCTGTGAATTGCCCACACAGTAGGCCCTCAACAGGCATTTACAGAGTGACGAGGAGAGGCGGGATGCGCCTGGCAGACGTGTGTGTTTTCTTCTAAATAACAGAACCCCACCAGGATGCTTTCAGCGCCCGCCTGGCATGTTTCAGAATGTGGTTGTTTTCATAGGAATTTGTAGATTTGAAAACAGTTGGGGTTTTGTTTTTAATTTATTCACCCTTTCACAATGTCATGCATACAGGATGTACTTTGATTGGCTCTCCCCAAGGTCCTCTCTTATCCTCCTCCCCCTCCCTCAAACTGAACCCCTTCTTCCCTACAGGCCCCCCTCCTACTTTCACATCTTTGGGGGCCACTGTATCTAATTAGGGTTGTCTGCATGAGTGGGAGTTACCTAGTTAAACAAGGGCAATTGACCACTGAAAAACAGAACTCTCCCTCCCCCAGCAACCATTATCTATAGCTTCTCAGAGAGGGGTGGGGCCTCATGAGCTCCTCCCCCAGCCTTGATGGACATGGCAGGGGCCTGTTCCAGCAGAGGAATGGGCCCTGGTCCTGCAGGTAGCCGAGCTGCTGAGTGTCCTGACAAACACCTCTGTGTTTCACCAAAGCCTCGGGGCTCACTGTAGAAGTGCTTCTTGTACAGTCAGAAAGACCTGGGTTCCCATCCCTGACTGACCACTCACGGGTTTTCCGGGCCTCGGTTTCCTCATCTGTGTGGCAACAGTAGGACAGTTGGGAAGAGGGAACGTGGCATTTGGAGGTGTCGCTCAGCTGACTTTGGAATTGCTGTGTTTTGTTTTGTTTTGTTTTTTAAACTTGCCCCGTCTTTCCTAAGCACAGGAGCATTTCTGCGGAACTTTCCTGCAGACTCTGCCAGCCCACCCACATAGATTCAGAAAACTGACGCTTGTCTTGATTGAAACTGTCAGCTCTCTGACCTGGTCCAGATGCTTAACGATGGCCACATCCTGCCCTGCAGCTGATCATTAAAATACACCCCAACATTTTACATCAGTTAAAGACTCAACTGAGCAGTGACCATGCACAAAACCCCTTGCGCTGGGGGGGATGTTTAACAATAGCTCCCAGTTCTGTGAATCCCTTAACTGTTGCTTTAAAGACCACTAACCCATTCATGTATGGCTTCCCTAAACCCCTTCGCCCCTGAAATGACTGCCAAACGTTTGGCAAATTCATTAGCTGATTCCTTAATAACTGCAGACGTGCAGTCCACACTTGCTGATTTAGTCTGCTGGGCTGTCAGGGTGGCCTCTTAGAGAGGACTGTACTCAGAGACCAGCGCTGCTTCCTGCCCAGTCTTTGGCCTCCTTGCAAGGCCTCATTAAAGACAGATTTTAATAAAGTGCTTTGGTAAGGACTTGGATATTTTCAGGCATTTTTCGTTTCCCCCTTTTCTTTCCTGAGTTTCCAATGTGACATGTTCTGTGAGTCCTGTCCCTCACCTGTGTAACTGCTGGTCCAGTTTCTTTCTGACTTTCTATCATTGAGCATTAAGTCTCTCTTTAGCCTCCATTGCCCACAGCCTTAATTGATTCTGCCTAATCTCCTTGCAGGGGCCAAGGTTAATTCCCCAGGCTCCTGCCACAGAGGCAGCCTGCAGTAAATTCTCTCCCCCTGTAATCACAGCCCTAGCACCACGAGCTAGCAGATTTTCCAGAGATGTGAGATAACCAGGAGTTTATTACCAGTCTGAGGCTTTGACACGGAGCAGGCTGATTGTCACCAATCATATGTCAACAGCATTTCCGTCCATCCATCTTCTTGTGTCGCAGAGAGCAAGGACAGAGGCATGCCTGCTTAGATGGCTGCTGCTGGTCAATATGACCACAGTGGTCGTCCAAGCCTCTTGGGAAATGTGGATTCTCTGGGAGCTGAGTAGTCTTTTTCTTCTTTTTTATCAGTGTCAGAGACTGAACCCAGAGTCTTGTGCATGTTAACCGGCTGAGAACTCTATCACTGAGCTGCATCTCCAATCCTCCATTAAGTCTTTATTTTAAGACAGCATCTCTGTGAGTTACCCAGGCCGACCTTCAACTCACTCTGTAACTCAGGCAGCTTTCCTACCTCAGTCTCCTAAGTAGCTAGGACTGAAGGCCTGCACCCCCAGGCCTGGCTTGAACAATTCAGTTATTGCCAGCTCCGACTTTGTCATATAACACCTCTGGAGGGGACATCTAAAACTCCCCTTCCTTGTAGACACACTGATGGAGGATGAGAACTTGAATTCTATTCCTGTAGCAAACCGTCTTTTAATTTTGCTGTGGACCACTGAAAGCCTTACAAATTAAAGCAGAATCTTGGTCTACAAAAGTTCTGGTGTAATTCAAAAGCTCTCAGATTGTGCCTCAGGATTGCTACACCCCAGTTTCACGTTAGCCATTAGCTGGCTGTGTGTTCCCAAATCAGGGAGCCTCTTTCTCTGAACCACCATTAGACGAGGAACCTCTGAGATCACAGCTCATGATGCCAGAGGTGGACAGATGTGTAGCCAGGATAGAGAGAAACATAAGTTTATAAGAAATCAAGAACATACATTGTGAGAGAGGCCATTGCTTATGCCCATCTGCAGCATAGAAACCACACTTTTTCAACAGTGAAAAAAGACAGTGAAAGAAAAGCAAGGTCAGTCACCATGCTCAGAAGCTGCTATGTGCAGAGTGTCCCTGCCTGCCAAGCCCTTCATCCACACTACCAGTAGGGCTGGCCACTCACAGGCTATAGCTGCATCACACAGTTCCTGTGGCAGGGCCTGGACCATGTCTGTATCAAAGGACCATCATGGTCTTGACCCACCACCTATTCAGTCAGTAGCCACGGACACACCCCAGCAAGCCATGGGGACACACCCCAGCAAGCTGGTATGCTCAAAACTTTGGTAAGTGACAAGAATGCATTCATGGGAGCTACATGGCAGTTACAGAAGCCAGCCAGGGTCACCGGGTAACGTTACTTTGCATTTCCCTGCTTAGTGCATGTTTATCAGGTCCCAGTAGATGGCCAAGTGTGCTTCTGAAACCTCACAGCATTGGTTGGGTCCCTGAGCCCTGGCCCTGGCTGGAGATGGGCTACAGATTTCTGTCCCCGCCTGGGGAACCAACCTCCCAGACATCCCAGGGCTTGAAAGGAATCCATGGCATTGGTGTATACTAAGACTTTTCCATCTGAGGGGCTTAGGGAAAAAGACCTCACACTCTCTCATGATGGTTTCCTTCTTTATTCTCCTCTGTTCTGTATTCTTTCTGTGTTCTCTCTACTGTATACTTTTTTTTCTACAGCTATATACCCCAACAAAGTTTTTCAGGCAATATAGGAATCACAATGTGGCTACATTCCATTTTTCAAGTGAATGATTACAATGAATACAAAATAAACAGTAAAAAACAGCATGTTTTCCATATCCCTTACGTGATTAAACATTTCACATATTACAGGTGAAAAGCAAATTATCCCAAGAACCCACATACATTCATACCCAAGCAACTTGTTATAGATTAACTGCATGGGCAAGCAAGGTGTTCTTCTCAGTCGGGTCTTTTCCTGGCAGGCTACATTTTGCAGTTACAAAGAAAGGGCCAATTACTTTATTACTCATCTTGAAAGGGAATCTTATAGGGAATCTTAAAGGAATCACAAACCTAAACTTTTATATATGAAAAAGAATCAGTCAGCTCTACTCTAAATCTTTAGGGTGCATACCCTCTCATCAATAGCTTTTTATATCAGGAGATTGAGGGCAAAAATGGGTACAAGGAATTAATCATCACCTTTGGTCATCAACCAGTTCAGCAGGAAAAGTGTGTCAGCTAGTAAGAATTGGGCTCCTTTGTTCTTGTTCTTTGACCTTAGAGTCCCTCACTCAGCTATGTGACTTTCTAAAACTTTAGATTATCTTCTTGGGCTTTTCATCTCAAAGGTTTTTGACAAAAACATCTTAGTCTAACTTAGTTATTTTCAAAGGTTTGTTTCAGGTGTGATACACTCCAAAACCTGTGAACACATCTTCCAACATTAAGGTTAAAAGAATTAAAGCTAGCTGGGCTACTGGGACTCAGTTGTTTTTCTTAATCATTAACTTGAGCCATGAACTAATGCAGCTCCTTAGGGGGAACTCATAGGCCCTACCTGTGTAACATTCCCTTGTATTTACTTTTATTTATCAAAATTCTGTATAAGCTATCATTATTATTATCAATTAGACAGTACAATTTAGGGAAGAATCATCTTCATGACAATCCACAGATATAATTGCCCCATAGAGCAGGATGATTCCATGAGATAAACACACTACATTACAGGCAGTGGGGATCTCCACACACCCATTCATGCCATGCCAGACACCAGAGAAAGATGGCAGCAGCAAGCATGTAAAGGCACAGCAGGAGCCAAAGACATTCTGGGGTCTGGGCTCTTGGAGCCTTGCCTAACCAAGGTTGACCCATCAGACATTTTCCTCCTGGTGGACTGACACCTTGAACTTCAATTGCCACCTGCTGCTCCTCTGACATGGCCACCGGCAGCTTTCTCCTGGTATTCTGGGTGTCTCAGGAGACTTGCTCATGAGTCCTGCATGCAAGTTGGCTTTGCAAATTCAGATGCACATCCCCCCTGTGCTGATGATGCACTGACACTGGTACTGTCAGGACTGTCAAAGGGAAAAGTTCTACAGCCTGAGGTTGTTAGATAGATGGCCTTGGGCCACATTTGGTGCTGGCAAATCAAGCTATTCTGCAGGTGGGAACCTTTCTCAGCCTCAATGCCTTCTTCAACAGTTCTCCCAGCTCCTATCCCAGAGTTCCCAGTGCTTTGCTTTCAGTCTGGTGTCTCAGTGACAGCTCACAGAGCCTCCTGCTTTACAAACATGAGCATTTCCAGGGCAGCCACAGAGCCTCATCTTGGAACAGTCTTTTATTGGGTTTGTTGTGTGTCTTGTGCTGTGCCCCAGTACCCACTCTTGGGCTTGGTACACCATTTATATAGTCAGTGGTCTTTCATTAACATGAAAGGGTCATGGATCATGATCTGACCAGCAACCAGAGAGGCTGGATGCAAAACTACTAGTTCTACAATCCTTGTTTTATACATATGCGTTCTCTTACTTCATATAAAAGCTATGGATTATTGACAACACTTTACATTGTGACTTCTGTCCAATTCATCTTGCACATGGATGCCAGATAATAAAATATCCCCATGCCATACTCCAGCAATGCATAAACTTACAGCTGAGTTCATTTTTCATCTTAGTGCTGCCACTGGCATTCCCCACAGCCCTTCCTCCTTCTCCTCAGCCTGTCAGAGGAGAATCGCCCCCTGGAGATCACTTAACGCCAACCATTCTTTTTGCCCATAATGAGCCTAACAAGGTCACTGCAGGTGACTATAGAGGTAGGAATAGAGTCCTGATTTCCTGGCTGCACCCTGTAGCCACCCACACCAGCTTGGAACAATACAGGTACATGCCACTGTGGTCCTTTCTCCCTCCTGGGCTGGCCTTTCCTGCTATTCCTCACTTGCTTCTTCAGGTCTTCTCTCCCCTTCTTCTCCTGGTGGAAGAATATCCCCCAGCACACTGTTTAAAACAGGCTTCTCCCAGGAAGAGGTCCAGACTGCCTACATGGGTTCCCAGTTTACTCCAGCACCCAGAGATGGTGTGGATGCTAAACGCTCCCTTCTTTCCTTCTTTCCTTCCTTCCTTCCTTTCTCTCTTCCTTCCTTTCTTGATCCCCACGCTCTGAGCAGAAAGAGCAAGCACCATCAAACAGTCCAAAGCCCAGCAGTTCCACTCACCACTTGCCCCTACTGTGAAATGAGCCATTTCAAACATGATGGTTGTCAGGACTTCCCTTTGCCTCTACAGCAGACTAAAATTTATATACACAACATTCTGAGCAACAGTGAGAAATTATCCACTGGAGGATATAACTTAAGTTGTGTGTATAGATTTTCCCACTTCTAAAGGTAACATATACTCATTGTTTTAAAAGGGTGTTGTGCTCCCTCCCTCCCCCGTTTCTGGTATGGTACTGGAGATTAAATCTTGGACTTCATGCATGCAAGGCAAGGACTCTGCCCCTGAGCTGCAGCATGCCCCCTCGAAAAAAACCAACAACTAAGTGCAGAGGAATTTAAAGAAATAAAACCAGCCATAATCCCATTGCCAAGAGATCAAGAATCTCTCCCACCCTCTGCCCTCTTTCTCCACACATATACGCATTTCACTCAGAGAGACTGTCTGCAGTGGCTTCCTGCCCCGGGAACCTTCTGCTCTGGGACTCATTTTGGACCATCACCAGCAGAAAATCCTGCCATCAGGGTCTAGCTACTCTTAGTGTCTGTTGACAGGCTGTCCCCAAGTGCTCCTGAAGTATTTTTTACAGGGCCCAGCTGCTATCATCTCTTGAGACTGCCTGGGAATCCCCAGGGGCCCAAACCCCCTTTGACACTGTGGGCAGAAGGACAGGAACCACCGAATGTCATCCCCTGCAAGGAGTCTCAGTGTGGGTGGTCTCAGCATGGCTCTGCAGGGAGAGGAAGGCTAAAGCAGACATGGTAACACATCATCTTCATCTGCATATGAGACAATGTGAGGAAGGAGAAGCTCTTCAGTTTCATGATACCTCATCTGCCCCATAACTCAACAACGATGTGTTAAGTGTAGATCAATATTCAATGCAGCATTCTCCTAAATACTAGCTAAATATTCATCTTCACGGGGAAACCTCTCCCTGTCCTCACAGGAAATGCATGATCATCTTACCCCATTACTCTAAGACCTCTTTGTGTAAAGTGATCATGGGGGATTCAGACAGGATGCATTCAGAGGGTGCCCCACGGAACCAGCCCTGCTCCCTGCAGCAGGCATCAGAGAGATGCTCAGGGTCAGCACTGGTTGGGGCGGAAGGGCGGGGCAGTTGTTGGTGCAAAAGGGTTCCATGAAGAGTCCCTTTGGATATCCAGGACTCCATAGGCCTGTGTATTTATTATACTGGTTTTGGGGGGAATGCAAGAAAAGTGTTGGGGCAGTACAACTTTTCCTAATTCACAGAGGCAGCACCAGGATACTGGTAGCACCAGGGCCAGCAGCTTCCAGTGGGTCAGGCTGGCACTGTCCATTCTTCCATAGCCATGGTGGGGGGGAAGCTGTGGAAGAGGAGGGCCAGTGGGTGTTGGGGCCTTGCTGATTCAGCCTTCAGGAGCCTTGCTGATTCAGGCTGGGAGTGTTGGCCACAGCCCAGGCCTGGTTTTATGTCTCCAAAAGTGACTGGCACCCGTCTCCCTCAGTCCAAGTTCCCCAAAAGTGGTGCCTGCTTTGCTCTTAGCAAAAGGGATACGCTGTCAAAAAGACCCCAGAGCCAGGGCTAGCCAGCCAATGTTTCCACTCATCATCACAGAACAGATAGAGACTTCAAAACGGTGACTTAGTTAGGGTTTCTATGGCTGTGATGAAACACCATGACCAAAGCAACTCGGGGAGGAAAGGGCTTATTTGGTTTGCACTTCCACATCACAGTTTATCACCAAAGTAAGTCAGGACAGGAACTCACACAGGGCAGGAACCTGGAGGCAGGAGCTAATGCAGAGGTCATGGAGGGGTGCTGCTTACTGGCTTGCTCTCCAAGGCTTACTCAGGCTGCTTTCAGATAGAACCCAGGACCACCAGACCAGCGGTGTTCCCACCCACAATGGCCTGGGCCCTCCCCTTATCAATCACTAATTAAGAATGCCTTACAGACTTGCCTGCAGCCCAGTCTTGTGGAGACATTTTCTCACCTGAGGCTCCCGCCTCTGATGACTCCAGTTTGTGTCAAGCTGACATAAAACTAGCCAGCACAGTGGCCCAGGCGGTCAGGCAGGCAGTGAAAGACATTAACGCAGCATGGTGCTTTCTGTTCCCTATTCGAGAAAGTCAGCACTGATGGTCAGGTATCCTGGCAGCCACTCCACTCTCCCTAGTTCTGGATACACCGGCATGCCTGCCCTTCCGGTCCTCCATGCAAATATGCTTGGGAGAGCAGAGGCAGGAGTTGGGTCTCAGCTCCCCCCTGCCCCCGCCACCTGCACCCTCCCGAGGTGTCCTGGCTTTCCCAGCCTCTGTGCACAGCTCTTTTGTGTTGGTTTTCTTCCAAGAGCATCTTGGTTTCCCTGCTCCCTGTGTTCTTGAGGCCACCCTCACGCTTGTCCTCCTTTTTCCTCCTGAGGAGCGGTGTAGCGGATCATGTCAAGCAGGCCCTGGGGAGACACTTCAGAAGTGAGTTGAAGCGTCTCAGGGGAGTAGCAAACAGCGGGGCTGCAGCCGGTCTGCACAGGCAGGGCCTGCCAGCACCATGGCTTCCTGTCCCCACCCCCAGCACTCCAGCCCCGTCTCAGACCCATGTCCCACCCCCAGGATCGCTGGTGTGCAGTGTGTCACCGTGCCTGGCTACTCCAAGGGCTTCGGCTACCAGACTGGACAAAGCTTCTCTGGAGAGTTCGACCATGCCTGGAATGCTGTGTACCTTGAGGGCCATTGGCACCTGCTGGACAGCACCTGGGGCAGTGGCCTGGTGGACACGACCACCTCCAAATTTACCTTTCTGTAAGTACGAGGCTCCCCTTTGCCAAGTGTCTGGTCTGTGTGTAGGGTGGGGGGCACAGGTTGAAGGAGGGAGGCATCTGCGGGGGGGGGGGGGGGAGGGCCAAGTGGGAGAGGAAGACTGGACAGCCTTGCCTAGGTACAGTTACCTTCCCCAAAGCTGGTTCTGGATCACTTGTGAGGAGCTGGAGCTTCTCACCGTTCCACGACTAAATCTCTCCTCGGACTCCCCATGGCACCCCTTCCAGCTAAACCCAGGAGCCCCTCGGGTTTACCCAGGCCATATGTGGGAAGGGGCAGGCCTAAGGAGCCTCACTGCCAGCAGCTATAGGCTCAGATTCTCCCTCTTCTCCTCCCACTTCCTGTTCTCTGAAGAGGAAGGAGGAAGAAGATCGAGGCTGGCGGAGAGGAGAGCTCTAGGTGGGCTGAGTCGCCCTGGGCCCCCATGGTACAGGCTGGACGATGGTCATCCTTCAAGGCTCGGCCAACCCTGGACTTGACCTACAGCCAAGCATGGCATTCTCATGGGCTGTGTTGTCCCTAGAAAGCCTTGATCACCTTTCTTTGGGAAACTGACTGTTCTCTTGGATGTGCGCAGTGAAACCTTGGCACTCCCACGCTTACCCTACATACATCTGTTACCCTCAACAGTGCCTCCTGAGGCAGAGCAAAGCCTCCCTAAGCCCAGGCTGAGTCTCTCTCTGCTTCTCTTTGTTTCCACCTCTGACCAATCCCAAGGGGCCACGGAAGTTCCCCCGCTGCATACCTCCCCCCCCCCCCAGGCACAGGGAAAAGAAGGGTCCAGTGGAACTAGAGCACTGGCCCCTTGCCTCTCCACCTCTCAACGCCCTCACTGCCCACACCTGCTCTAAGGGTCATGCTTTTGCTCCATTCAAATTCCTTTTGGGTATTAAACACAGAGGGGGCCATCCTTTCTGCCCCACCCTACCCCTGACATCCTAAGGCTCTGAGAGTAGGTCACAAGTTCATGCTGTGGCCTTATCTCAGAAGGAGCCTCAGATCCTGTGTGGCCCCAGGGTCTGGACACAGCCACTGAAAAGAGTCTCCAGTGCCCACCTTAGGACCACAGATGGTACCACTTCCACTCAGTTGCCAGCAATACCCCTCCAGTGGTTGGGTCAACTGAATAAAGGTGTCCCAAAGCTCCCCTGTGAGATGCCCAGACGTGGGTGAAGGTGGTCAGGCCTACTCCTACACAGGGCTCCTAACCACGCCTTCTTCCACTCCAGCTACAACGAATTCTACTTCCTCACACACCCCGCCCTGTTCATTGAGGACCACTTCCCAGACAACAAAAACTGGCAACTGCTGAAGCCGCCTCAGTCTCTGAGGCAGTTCGAGAACAACATGTACCACAAGAGTGAATTCTACAACAAGGGCATGCTGAGTGCCCACCCAGAGACATCCATGATCCGAACAGGTAAGGAGAGGCAGGTGCACAGGTCGGGCACCAGTAGTGACTGGAGCCCCTCCCACTAGAGTGAACCAAGGAAAGCAGACCACCAGATTTAGCTCTCTCCCATGGCTGGCCTGAACTGACCCTTGTCATCCCCTGACACGCCATGGGGACCATGGCAGGGGGGTGTTTGCACACTCTGAAATGCAAGACCTGATCCCAGAATCGCAGTCATGGGTCTCAAAGGGCTCTCCCTAAAGGACTGTTTCCCATGACTCTCTGAGAATCCAGAGCCTGGTCCGGCTCATGGCACACAGTGGGATTCAGGAAGGCTGGTCAGCCCACTTCCCCCTTCTCACCAGAGCCATACCCTACCCATCAGCACCAGCTCTGCCACCAGGGGGCCTCCATGCATCCCAGACAGAGGCCTGAGCTCCTAGAGGCAACCAGCTAGGGTGGCCTGAGGAATGATGGCATTGACCCCACCCTACACTGCAGGGTGATGGAGTAAGGGGATAGGGCAAAGGGTGAAGCCAGGGGCCAGCCAGAGAGCAGGTACCTCTTGCCCCTTGCACTTCCCCGTAGATTTCTTGACCTGGATACAGAGCTCCCGCGGCCTCTGGCAAGTAACAGACATGTGGCAGCTCCGATTGCTGAAGCCACAGCCACGGCTGCTCAGGCTGCTCACTTTGAATCTCATTTCCTGCACCTGGGGCTGCTAGAGGTCTGTGGTCTCTATTGTGAGACATTAAACCGCAAGAAAGACTCCAGCAGACCACAACAATGTCGTAGTCATGTCGCTGAGTTGAGTTTGCCTTTTTGGGAGACATAAAAATGTAAACACCAGATTTCTTAATTTATACTAATCTAAAACTCAATTCCATATGCATGCTACAGATTGGAGGGATATTTCTTGGTGGTTGTGAGTTGCCTTAAGACTAGGGATGGGAGAGAAGCAAGAGGGGGAGGCTGAGGCGGGGAGCAAAAGGGAAGAGAAGGAAGAGAGCCTGGAGATGAGGGCATGATCAGTGGGCACAGGAGGGAAGGAAGAAGCAGGAAGGATGGAGGGGTACCCGGGATGCCTCCTCCAGAAGGCCTTTGGGGTCCCCAGTACTTCACCTCCTCTGAGATGCTTAGCACACTTCTGCCAAGGGTTCTCTAAGACAGGCACCAAGCTCTTCCCACGGAGCCCTCAGCCCAGGCAGAGGCAGAGTATAGAAAAGTGCTCCCGTAAGTCATTCTGAAAATGGTGGGTTCTCTGAAAGAGTCCTCCAGTATCCCTCCAGCATGTCCGGCTCACCTGAGGGATGGGGCAGGCTCTCTGAAGCCAAGTCTTTAGGGTGAGTCCTTGCCAAGTATGGAGGGTTAATAGTGAACATCAACCAGACAGCCTTCTCTTTTGCCAGCCTCCATCCATGAACAGGGCTGGAGAAGTTGCTGGGGCAAGGGATGGGGTGGCCAGCTTCTAACAGAAGGCCGAGCTCTGAGAGCAGGCACTGTCCTGGGGAGCCAGGGAAGCCTAGATAGAAAAAGCCCTCATGAGCTGCAAAAGCCAGGTGGAAAACAATGACCTAGATAAAGATACACAAAAGTGCAGGTCAAGGTGGGGCAGGAGTGAGAGGGGATGGATGCACTAACTTGCCAAAGCCGGTTCCAGAAACAGCTATGGCACTCCTATGTGAGAAGGAAGTATGGGGAGGGGAAAACAGGAACATACCCTATTAACACTCCTGGGCACCGATCCCTGGAGTGAAGGCCTTCCCACTGGTAATGTGTTCGTATGACAGCTGGTGACACCATGAAGAATCACCACTGTGGAGGGATGTGAAAGGAATACTTAAGAGTTGTAGGGACTGGAGAGATATCACCGTGTTTAAGAGAGCTTGGTACTCGTCCAGAGGACCTGAGTTCTGTTCCCAGCACCCACATCCTTTAGTCAGCTCACAATCACTTGTAACTCCAGCTCCAGAGGATCCAGCGCCCCTACACACATACAACATTCACACAAAGACATACAAACATGCACATAAAAATAAATCTTTAAAGAGAGAGAGAGAGAGAGAGTGTGTGTGTGTTGAGGGACATGGCACTCTTTCTGCCCTTTGAGCCCACTCCCTGCCTGCTCTGGAGTCAGGTAAAACATCCAGACAGGCTTCTCCTGATGTAAACCAAATGGGAAAGGAAAGGCACACATATGGCCGGGGCAGGGTTTTTCTTTGGCCCCTCCCCCCAGTTATCAGCTCTTTCAAAAATATTCACCTAAATGAAGCAGAAGAATACCATATTCAGTGACATCACATTGGTAAAATCAAACTGGCTAGGAACATTTATACCATAGACATGGACACACCCCGTAAGTCACATCTTCCCCCTGAGATCTAGTTGTTAAGCATTCACCAGCACATACCGGACCCATCTCACCTGACCCGGACTTCCTCTCCACAGTGAATGGGAAAGCCACCGTCACCATTGAGAGCTGTGCCCCAACACTGTTCATGTTCATGCTCAATGGCAAACAGGAGCATGGGTTACTGAGCCTCAGGAAGAATGGGATGAAGTTGGAGGTATACCCTCCAACCATGGGCACCCACAAGCTGCAGATCTTCGCCAAAGGCAACTCTGAAATCTACAGCTCAGTGCTAGAGTACACACTCAAGTGCAACTACGTAGACCTCTCTGTCCGGCTGCCCACTGAGCTTCACCAGCCCGTGGGCCCCAGCTGGTTCTCAGAGCAGATGGGCATCACAAAGCCCTCCCACCCTGACCCCATCATCCACACCAGTGATGGTCGCTGTTCCATCAGCTTTGGCGTGGAGGAGGGCATCAGTGTCCTGGCCTCCCTCCATGGAGATGACGGCCCCATCACCGAGGAGACGCAACGGCGATACATCTTCCAGTTGAACCGGGAGAAGAGGACAGAGCTGAAAGTCCAGCTGCCCCACGCTGGCAAGTTTGCCCTTAAAATCTTTGTGAAGAAGAGGCAAGAACAAGGCAATTTCGTCTTTGTCTTCAACTACCTCCTGTGCTGCGCCAACACCAAGGTGAACTGGCCGATGTTCCCCGAGAGCTTCGGCAACTGGGGGCAGGGCAATGAGCTGCTGGAGCCCCTCTCGGGTGTGCTTCCAGCCAACCGCAACATACCCTTCAAACTGAAACTGCACGGCATTGCCAAAGCCCTGGTGAAAGGGCAGGACACATGGCCCCTGACCCTTAACCCCGAGGGATACTGGGAGGGCAGCTGCAACACTGCTGGCTGCCAAGAAGTCTACGTCATGGTGCTAGAGAATGCGAACCACAACTTCTACTCCTACATCCTGAAATACAAAGTGAACGACCAGTGAGGGGCTGCCTACCCACAGCCTCCCGGGGATAAGGCCAGCCCTGCCCAGGGAGGGCCCAAGTGAAGTGCAGAGAGCCTGGGACACCACTGATCTGCATGAAATGACTTCCAGGCTTCTGCCTCCGTCTCCCTGCTCTGTCCCAGGCATTGAGGAATTTGTGCTGCTGAGGGCTTCCTCCACTCAGTGTGATTGTGGATGGAGGGACAGAGGCAAAGGCCCTTTAGAAGAAAAAAGGTGCTATGTAAATCCAAGATATTGTGAAGTGTACGCCCGTGCCTAAGCCTGCCCATCATGTGTTAGTGCTGTGTTGTAGAGCTGGGTGCGAAAGCAGAGATGTTGCCCATGTTGGAAGATCTCCGTACCATGCCTAGAGAATGGTGTCTGAGGCTGAATCTATCGGAGAGGTCAGCCACCCAAGTCATACAGTGTTCCTCCACTGCTTCTGGCCCACAGGGGATGCTGGGCCTGCCCATCTTCTGTTTTCCTAGAGCCTCTTCATTAGCCCCTTCATGCTCTTCAAGAGCTTGCAGAAAGGGAGATGTGGAAAAGAAGCTAACTGACCGTCAGCCAACTAGAGGCTGTTATCTCCCAACCCCTGTGAATCTCTGGGATGGGCAAGGGCAGAAGACAGCTGTGTGCACACAGGGGTGTCCTGGGTGGGGACCAGGGCTGGAGTGGTGTCTTTGGAAGTCCAGCAACGCACACTTAAGGGTGAAGATCCTTAGTCCATGTGCCTACCAGAGTTCAGCTCAGGGCCTAGGGCTGGCCTCCCAGCCTGAGCCCAGGCCCATCGTCAGTTTTTCGCAGGAACCTCAAATGCCTACACGACCAGTCAGGAGCCTGGCTGATGACCTGCGGCTTCCAGGGTCCCTTACAAGCAAAACTTGTAAAGGACCACCACACGCCCCTGGAGAGAATGTTTGTCCCTGTCTCTGAGAAAAGCCCTATCAGCCATTTTTCCCTCCTGTCTTTCTCTGAAATGACAACTCCTGCCCTGAGTTCAACCTTCTGTTGGGAACAGCTGAGGGCCTCTTACTTGCTCAGGCCTGTCCTAAAAGACCTCAGCTGCCTAACTGGCCCTCAGCAGCACCTGAGGCTGGTGTTTCCATGGCAACGGCTGAGGAACCAGCAGTCTGTAGCAGGCAGCAGGCAGGGAAGGCCTGAGAAAGGCCCCAAGAGGCCACTACAATAAAGTCCCAGTGCACAGATGCACTCCAGCCCGGTCCCCACCGAACTTCTGGGTTCTAGGAGTCTGCCCACTCTGCCTATCTCAGGACCCCCATCCTTCACTTCTGAGAGCCACCCCACCTGTCCTCAGGCCACGTGGATGCAGCCAGGGCCAGCCTAGGATCCTCATAGCCTCCTTTTCTTCATGGCCCCGTGTTGGTTTCTGGGACTGTAGAGGTCAACAGGAAGGACTCAGCCGTAGCCATCCAGACCTCTGGGTGGGTGGTCTGCCGGGTGGGACCTATCTGAAGATCCAGAATCCCAGAACCTCAGTCCTTCACTCCCTTCAGCTCCTTTCCCACAGGTCCCCCACTGCCACTCACCTGGTACCAGATAGCCACCCTCCACCAAGCTGGGCAGCCTCACTAGTTAGCATGGCCACTGGGGGCTGAGCTGCCTTGGCTTGTGTCCTGGGTCCTCTGGCAGTCTTCAGCTGTCCACCTCTTGTCATTCACTCCCAGAAAATGCACAAAAGTCACGGAAGCATCACCTACGAGGTGGAGTGGAAACGGTGGAGTTTGCCCAGCCTAGGAACAGCCTTTCCTCACCCCTTTTATTTTACGAGCAGAAAGAAGTGTGCTATGTGTTAACAAAATAGTAAGTGCTTTTGCGATTCCTGACACACACACACACACACACACACACACACACACACACACACACACACACACACACACACACAGCCCTGACGGCCACTACTAGCCCTGCAGAAGATGATACCCATGTTTTTCAAAACCGCATAATGAGTCCACCTGGGAACTGGTAGAATTGGTAGAACTCGCTACCCCCCCCCCCCCCCACAAAACAGGAGCTGTCCTCAGCACCAGAGACCCAGGCCCGGCCTCTCCCAGCGCGTGGTGGGTCATCCGCAGGCCCCTGACTCCTCATTTAACCAGGCAGCCAGCCCCTTTGTCAAGGCAGCTGTAGGAGCACTCAGAAAAACGCCTGCATTTCTTCCCACGGAAGTAAAGATACATGAAACTAAATCCAATCTTCATGAATTTTTACACGCATGCTGCTCAGGCTGGAAATTTGGAGGTTGCGTTTTGAAGGCTTTTTATTCAAATCCCCCTCTTTGTCTCCCGGTCCACGAGTCCCAGTGGCCGATCGAATGGCACGAGCGCCCCCTGGTGGTCAATGTGCGAAGTTACCACCTCTGCAAATACCCGACTGGATCTATGATTGTTAAAAATCACTAGGTGCTTTCTTGTCCCCCGTGGATACGCCGAGGTCAGCGTTGCCATGTAGACTGTGAGAAGAGCCTGGGGAGACTTCCTGGCTGGCATGGTGAGAAAACACAGAATGTGATAAGAATTAAGAGTGTTTTGCCCAGAAATCTTTTCCCTGAGACAGAACCCCTGGACACAAGCCTGCCTGGCCGAGGTCGCTTTGATCACACTCATTGCTATGCCAATGACAGGCTGAAACTGATCAAACTCAGCATTTTGCCAGGCAAGCCCCAGGATGGGTGCCAGGATGCAGAAGGATGGGGCGTGGTGGGCCAAAAGGGAGCAATTAACCTCTTTTCCGTTCACTTCAGAAGTGCCACCGTCTCAGCTGGACTGCTCTCTGTCTGATTGTGAGTATTTTGAGTTCTCCATATGTTTCATTGTCCCACCAGGATGGACTTCTCAAGGCCCGCTGAGATTAAAGAGACGTAAATAGATTAACTGAAGCATGAAGGATTTGAGCTAGATATAAAGAGCCATTTCCTGTCGTGAAGCAGGAGGGACACGTTGCCAATAAAGTGAAATTCTCAAAGGACTTGAAAAGGAGAAAAGTCTCCCCAGTGTTCTGGAGTTTTCTTTGCCATGCTTGCTGAAGCGGTTGGGTTCTCTCTCCACTAATTCTTGGACGACACTGGTTGACCCGCAGTAAACATGGGGTTAACGGTGTGACCACACGGCTCACGACTGTCAGATTTCTAAGGTACTTCATCTGAAGTCTGCCGTTTCTTTTCATTTGGAGTATGTAGCCAAAGCTGCAGAGGTGACTGTTTCTTCTAAGGTGTGGGCTGAATTGTGTGAGTTGCTGGCTGTTGAAGATGCTCTCTCCTCACTCTGTTGCTGGGGTTGTTTTTCAATAAAATTTATATTCATTTTTATCCAACAATGTAATTATCGATCCATCCTTATCGCTGCTTTCACAAGGAGGAAAGAAAAAAAAAAACACTTTCATGTTCAAAGGATGCTTTTAAAAAAGAAATCAATGTCCCCGTCATTTGAATGTGATGGCGAGATGCAAATGGGGTGTTGGGCAAATAGCTCTTCCACATTAAAGAAAACATAATTAGGTCAGCCCCAGCCCTCTGCGGCTCACGTGCCTTTGAAGAATCAGAAGGCCGTGTTTCTTTCATTGAATCTTATTTAACTTGAACATTTTAAAGTCAGTCCAAATTTCTTTTTATAGTGGGAGAAGAAAAATGTGCCAAAAATTTGCCTGTCAACCTACTTTTGGGGTTTTGAATATATAATATGTTTCTTGATATTCATATACATACAAGAAACTTTCCAGGTTGCCTAAACTGATTACTCATAAATTAGACATTTAGGGGACTGAAGGGAAAAAAATGAAAATCCAGACACCTCTGAGAAACTGCTGTAACCATGGAAACCATTCTCATAGCTGTAGTGTGAAGGGCAAAAAGATTTGTGTTCCCAAATCTGGGCTTATCATGTCCCTCATTGCCAGACACAGAAACGAGACGTGTTGCGCTTCATCCTTGGGGTGGGGGGTCCACGGGTGAACCAACTCTTTAATGACAAGCCAGGAAGAAGTCAGAACAAAGAGTCTTCAGGTCTTCCAATCGGTAGAACTAACCCTTGAATTATTGGAACATGCTGGAAGTTCCCACCCAGGGGCTGGAAGAGATTGACCTCCAATGTTCCTTCCAGTCCAGAGACTTTTTGAAGCTGTGTCTCTGTGAACGGATGATGGCAGGCACCAGCCTGGGTCCTGCTGTGTTAAGAGCCTGCCCCCTAAGCCCTTGGCACACTGCACCGCAGGCCTTTCTCTTTCCTGAGGGCAAGGGGATGCACCGAGCCCAGCAGATGGACCACAGGGAAACAGCAGCCCTGACAGATGTCGGTTCTCTATGATTTGCAAACAAAACTGAAGAAAACTAAGGCCCCCCTGGAAAGTCCTCCCTTGGGCATGTCCCTAGGTGTCTCCATGGAGGCTCTTTTCTTCCACCTTGTTCTCAGACCTCAGTTCAGAAAAAAAGTATTCCTAAACCACCCGAATTCCCAAGGAAGATGCACAAGGGTGTTCTGTGACCCTCATCCTCCAGGATGGGATCAGGTCCATCTGGAGGCTCCTCGGGTCTTATCTCATCTGCCTTTGCATCCACCATGAGTGTTCAGGCCCCCACACCCCCTCAGCACCACTGTTTGGTCCTCTGTGTGCCAAGATGAGCTCTGCCTGTGCCATGATTGTCCACACTGGCCTGGAATCTGAACACTGACCCCACTGAGTGGTGTTAAGACAAATTGGTTTTCATGAGAACCTTCCCAAGGAAGCTCACTGTCCCTGGAGAAGGCACTGGTGGGCAAGGGAAGTTTTCCAACAAAAAAAAAAATGGTTTTAAGTCTGCCCTCCTACTGCCTTGAACACGCTTGATCCCACATGATCTCAGAAGCCAGGCTGGGCTAGACCTGGATGGGAAACAAAGGCTGATTTTAATAGAGAATCAAGAGAGTGCCCCGTCACCCTGTTCCCCTCTAGAGACAGCGTGGCGAGTGCTTCACTCCCGGGACAGAGTAAAAATAGCTCTTCTCACCACAGTCAAAGAGAGAGGCTGACGAGGGCCCATAGAGAGACTCTCCCCACAGTTGAATAAGCAGTGAGCAGCACCTGTAGATCAGGCCACATAGCAGTGTCTCACAGGCTGCCTTCCTGTGGTCCCCCTGGACCAGCAACAGTACTGATCACATCTTTAGGAGCACCAGTTAGAGCCAGCACTGAGTATTAAGAATGCAGTGTCCTGGAGGCGATGTCCGTGCAACACAAAAGGCCAGCAATCCGGACCAGGACGACAGCACTTCAGCCTGAGGTGGGATGCAGCAGGAAGCTCCAGAGCACAGGTCTCCTAGAGAGTGTGCAGATGCCAGGGACCGCGGCAATAGTCCTTAGGATAATCAACAGGAGACATCACAATCCACGGGCCCTCTGGCCACCCTGCTTTTGTACATGCTGTTCCCTGTTGTGCTAACACTCTCCCCTCCCTCTCCCCTGGAAAAGCCTTGTCTGGTCCTCAGCCATCCTCTGTGTTCACATCACATTTGTGACTCAGAACTCTGCGTGACTCAGTGATGAGCGAGTATCGGAGGTTCCAGTGGGCTGCAAATTCATTTTTTCTCATACATTTTTATTGAAAAAGTATTTTTCATACAATATATTCTGGTTACAGATTCCCCTCCTCCCAGATCTTTCCAACCTCCCCATCCACCCACTTCCACACCTCCTTTTTTTTCTTACTTTTTAGAAAGCAAAATGGCAAAAAAAAAAAAAATTAAAAAAGAAACACACACAAACAATAAAAATACAAAATTGGAAGCCATGGTATACAAGCAGACCAGTAAGACAAAAAAAAAAGAAAGAAAGGAGAGAGAGAGAGAGAGAGAGAGAGAGAGAGAGAGAGATCCAAAGCAAGATGGGACAAAAATGTCTACAAAAGTACCATTGAGTTTGCTTTGTGTTGGCCATCTACTGTTGGGCATGGGGCCTACTCTTAAGTGTGGTTAATGCACCCAGTAGGGCTCCATTGGAGAACATGAATTTTTCTTTTGCAAGAGGGTATCAATTGCAGATGGCTTCTTGGTTGGGTACAGGAGCCCTCATCCATTTCCCCTCCTCAGTACTGTGGATTCTTAGAACACACACTTTGCTTCTGGTTTTTGGCACCAATTAGGTGTTTGATAAATGCTCAGTAAGTGTTTCCTTGGGAAAACCGAGAGGGCATGTGAAAGCAGGTGGGAAGCCACAAAGCTGCCAGCAGCCATTCCCACAGCATTTGTAGGAGAGTGTTTTCATTTTCCCGGGACTGGCCCTCATGGCTTTACTCAACTCTGCCTGCCACAGCCTGGATAGTGAGAAAGAGAACCCAAGATTCTCAGGAGAGGATCCCAACCCAGGGAAGGAGAATAGCTGACTTGGGGACCACTGAGGGGTGATGATCTTCACAGACATGAGTGACCCTTTTACCAGCACCAACCTCAGTTTATCCTTGAGGCTCTTTAGAGGCATACACCGAGCCTGATCTACAGAGCAACCGCCAAGGCTGCACAAAGAAACCCTGTCTCAGGAAAAAAGAAGAAAAGAAAAAAGAGGGTGTATGCTACATCTGTAGAATGTCACTTGAATGCAAAATTTCTATGTGACAAGAGAAAGGTGATCACCATCCTGGTGACGGTAGGCTCAGGGACTCCTCAGCTGTGAATGAAGTTGATGTTCCCAGATCTAACTGTGGCTCTGGTCTGTTTAAAGGAGATCTGTAACATGAGCTTAATGCTCCTGTTTGACCCAAAGTAACACAAACACACTAAGGCTCCCCCTGTTAATTGCACCCTCACCCACTCAAACAGAGCTCAACCCACAAACCTAACTTCAGGAGCATCTCTCAGGCCCCAGGAGAACCTATTATCTTGTGAAAAAGCTGCAAAATGGCAAGTTTTACTAATTGGGACTAAACGGCACAATGTTTTCTACTGGCAAGACAGGAGCGTGCTGGACTGTCACAGAAAAAACTCATTATCCCTCTCCCTGTCCCCACTTCATATCCCTCTCTGCAGATGTATGCAGCATGCATTTGTGTATGCATGTTTGCATGTGTGGGGACACGTGTGGGGGATGCACATGTGTGTACATGCATGTGTGTACATGCATGTGGAGACCCCAAGTGCACACTGAGTGTCTCCCTCAATCACTTTCCACTTTATTGAGGCAGGGTCTCTCAATAAAGAGCTCACTGATCAGCTATTGTAGATAGACAGCTTGCCCTGTGGGTTCCCCAGCCCTGTCTCCCCACTTCTGGGACTGCAGGTACCTGCTCAGCTTTTTCACAAGGGCCCTGGGTAATCAAACTCCGATCTTCAAGCTCGCACTTTGTCCACGGGGCTGTCTCCTCATCCTGCTTGTGGATTTTTTTAAAAAGAGGGTTGCTCTTGGGGTTGAGTGGGACATGAACAGAAAGCTTGGTTGATTTGGTGGCCAAGGTCAGCAGTGAGGGTCTGGCTGTGAAAAGGAGACCTGAACAGGTCCACAAAGACACTCCACCTGTCTGGGACTCGGGAGATGGCTCAGTCAAGTGTTTGCTATGCAAACATGAGGAGTTTGATCCCCAACATCCAATGAAAAGGCCAGGTGAAGGGGTACCAGGGAGGTAGAGATGGGCGGAGCTCTGGAGCTTACTGGCCAGTGAGCCTAGCCCAGCTGGCAAGCCTCGGGTCCCATTGAGAGACCTTGTCTTAACAAAAAGGTAGATGGCACCTAAGGTTGACTTCCTGGTACATGCTTGTCCAGACACTCACATGAGTAATGTACATATGCAACACACACACACACACACACACACACACACACACACACACACACACACATGCACAAATGTTTCCTCTCTCAAGCAGACTGTAGACATTTGAACATCACTGCCTGGACTAGGTTTATGAGGACTCTCAGGTCTCCTCTGAGCTTGTAGGAAAAACCTCCTGGTGACCAGGGATCACAGATTCTGGATGGGAAGGGCTGTTTGCACATATACACCAACCCTGAATAATAGCCAGCAGGAGCCAGGACCAAGAGAGTGAAGGAAATTATTCAGTGTCATGGGGGATGCTGGCTCCCATTAAGTCACCCACTGCCTGAGAACCAGCTAGAAACCAAACAGTAGATCCCTCAATGCTCTGGCAGGCTCTTCATAGCCCTGGGCTCTGGGAAAGATCCATGTAGCATCCCCATTTAGGGTACATCACTCCAAAGAGATATTAAAATGTTCGAGCCAAACTCACTGGCTATCGCATCTCAGATTAAGCATTGCCCTGTATTCAGAGTGAGCAGCGATCTGAAGTGAGTATTGAATGGTCATTTCAAAATGAAATAGCAGATTACTGTGTTGTTTACATGGTTGTCCAAAGAGGCTGTTACAACATCCTAAATAGTCATTTCCTCCTTGCTCCCAAGTAAGTCGAGGAGCAGATGCACAGCCTTGCCCTGTGCTGCTCCCATGGGAATTGAGAGAGAGCTTGCCACCTGGCTCATGGTGCTTACCTCCAAGAAACAAATCGGGGCTTGGGCAACCGATTGATGCATCCTAGGGAGCCCTTCTTCTCAGGGAATTCACCTGTCTGGAGCTTTGCCAACATTGCCAGATGACTGCCTCCATGACACAAGGAATCAGCCATCATGTTACCCTGGCTGTGCCGGGACCCTGGCAGTGACAACCCCTGCAGCATAGCGGAATTGTAGAGAGGCTTAGGGGAGAGGAACAGAAAGGCAGCCACAGCTAGAATGGCTAAGAACAGCTGTGCTATGTGACCAAGGACAGCAGACACCAGGAGAAAGGTACCTGTGTAGCCTTGCTGTGGCAGAGGGTTGTGGTGAGAGTGAGTGAGGAGGGTTTTATTTAGTTGCTGTGGAATAATCCTCTTATACACTGTATAGATTTGTCACTCAAATTGGTTTAATAAAATGCTGATTGGCCAGTAGCCAGGCAGGAAGCATAGGTGGGGCAACCAAACTAAGGATGATGGGAAAGAGAAGGGCAGAGTCAGGAGTCACCAGCCAGATGCAGAGGGAGCAAGAGATGCTATGGATATCGTTCTGTATAAATAAAACGCTGATTGGCCAGTGGCCAGGCAAGAAGTATAGGCGGGACAAGGAGAGAGGAGAATTCTGGGAAGTGGAAGGCTGAGTGGGAGAGACACTGCCAGCTGCCGCCATGATAAGCAGCATGTGAAGATGCCGGTAAGCCACGAGTCACATGGCAATGTATAGATTTATAGAAATGGGTTAATTTAAGATATAAGAACAGTTAACAAGAAGCCTGCCATGGCCATACAGTTTGTAAGCAATATAAGTCTCTGTGTTTACTTGGTTGGGTCTGAGCAGCTGTGGGACTGGCGGATGAGAGAGATTTGTCCTGACCACGGGCCAGGCAGGAAAACTCTAGCTACAAAGAGATGAACATGCCACGCTAATAAAGGTACCGCCACATGGCAAAGCATACATAGAAATACGGGTTAATTTAAGTGTAAGAGTTAGCTAGTAACAAGCCTGAGCTATTAGCCAAGCATTTATAAGTAATAATAAGCCTCTGAGTGATTATTTGGGACCAGGTGGTAGGGACAGGAAACATCTTTTAACTGAATGTGACAGCACATACTGTAATCCCAGCACTGTAGAGATAGAAGTAGAGACAGAAGGAGTTGGGGGCCAACCTGGACTAACTTCATGGACAGATAGCGAGGGATGCGGAGAGGGGAAAGATGGCTGCAGGGTAGCAAGTTGCCCACTGAACACTTTGCCAATACATTCTCATGTATGTGAACACCAAAGAAACCTAAAAACTGGTGTTGACCATTTTGTTACCTAATAAAAAATGAACTGAAGGGCCATCGAGATGGCTCGGTGGGCAAAAGTGATTTCTGTGCCAGCCTGATGACATGAGTTCAATCCCTAGATCCCTCATGGTAGAAGGAGAGAACCAACACCTGATAGTTATCTTTAAACCTGCACATGCGTGCTGTGGCACAGCCACCTGAACTCACACACTTCATAAACACACACAATAGTAATCAATAGATAAAAATCTTCAACCCTCCACATACATGCTGTGGCACATCCACCTGAACTCACACACTTCATAAACACACACAATAGTAATCAATAGATAAAAATCTTCAACCCTCCACATACATGCTGTGGCACATCCACCTGAACTCACACACTTCATAAACACACACAATAGTAATCAATAGATAAAAATCTTCAAACCTCCACATACATGCTGTGGCACGTCCACCTGAACTCACACACTTCATAAACACACACAATAGTAATCAATAGATAAAAATCTTAAATGGAATGAAGCCATTCCCCTGGAGGCACTTGGAGACTCACATTCCTCCATGACCTCGGTAGCCCCTTCCTGGAGAGGGCATGTGTAGGTACCGCACCTCCTTTATACACAGTGTCATGAGACTCAGATGGCATGCCATACCTCCCAGGAGGAACACCAGGAGCAAAGTGGTGTTAACCTGTTGTAGGAGTAATCCCCTCAGGTGATAAAAGCTCCACTTGACGTTTTTTAAAGCTCAGCGAGAATGTGAAAGTCCATTTTGAAAAGACGCCAATGATCGTCTTTCCAGGAAGATGGCCTCTTAGTTCTCTGTCTCGCCTGACTGAAAGCCGCCTTGTGCCATCAGGAGCCATTAGCAGATGATTGAAGCCTCGGGTATCCCTCTATAAACATTGATTTAACTCAGTGAAGAATTTTTGGTTCCCACTTATCCAGCTCTGGCTGGCCTGGGCTGTGGCCAGATTCTGTTTGCCAACAGGCAGGAATGCATGAAGGTGAAGGGTGTACACCCCAAAGTGGGTTATTCTGCCCCTGCCCCCAGCTCAGCCAACTCCCACCTGGCCTGGCAAGATCCAGACCCTCCCTGGCTGTTTTCTCCTCAGAGGAGTGAGGAAAATCATTGCACCTACTGTATAGAAGTTCTCAGGAGGAGTGAATGAGTCAATAACTCAGGAAATGACCAGCAAATCCCTAGCACAGTGAGTATGTGGGTCCCTAACATAGTGTCTCAGTTAGGGTTTCTATTGCTGTGATGAAACACCATGACCAAGAGCAAGTTGGGATGGAAAGGGCTTATGCTTTCACATCACAGTTCATCATCAAAGGAAGTCAGGACAGGAGCTCACACAGGGCAGGAACCTGAAGGCTGGAGCTGAGGCAGAGGCCATGGAGGGGAGCTACTTACTGGCTTTCTCATCATGCATGGCTTCCTCAGACTGCTTTCTGATAGAACCCAGGACCACCAGCACAGGGATGGCACCATCCACAATGGGCTGGCCCTCCCCTATCAATCACCAATTAAGAAATGTCCTCCAGGCTTGCCTGCAGCCCGGTCTTATGGCAGCACCCCTTAATTGAGGTTCCCTCCTCTGATGGCTTCAGCTGGTATCAGGTTGACATAAAACTATCCAGCACAACTGACCCCTTGTCATCTTGATACATGAACACATCACCATCAAGTCACAGTTTTTCCCTTCCCATTCATCCCCAAGATCTCACATTTAAAACATAAATTAACTTTAAAAGTTCCACAGTCTTGACAAATTCAAACACATTAAAAGTTCAGTCCCTTTAAAATGTCTAGTCTCTTTAAAAATCCAAAATCTCTTTCAAAAGTTTGAAATCTCTCAGTTACGGGCTCCTGTAAAAAATCAAAATTAAGTTAAATACTTTCTTACTTCAGGAGGGAAGAACCAGGGCACAGTCACACTCTGGGCAAAGCAAAACCAAACTCCAATAGTGCAAATAACTCAGTGTCCAATATCTGGGATCCACTCACCATCTTCTGGGCTCCTCCAAGGGGCTTGGGTCACTTCTCCGGCTCCGCCCTCTGCAGCACACACAACTTGTCTTCGAGGTTCAGGCCGGCTCCACTCCACATCTGCTGCTGTCCTTGGCAGCCATCCCATGGTACTGGCATCTCCAAAGTGCTGGGGTCCCTTGCTGTCACTGGACTGCACTTTCACCAATAGCCTCTCGGAGGCGCTCTCCAGGGTCTCCAGCCCTGCCACACAGTGCCAAGCCTCAGCTGTTCTCAATGACCCCTCATGCCTTCAAAACCAGCACTACCTGGGTGACTCACACTCAATTTTGCTTCCAGTACAAGGTCCAACCTTGACCACCTCTGGAACACTGCCTTTGCGTGCCGACCCTGAGAAAACACTTTCCAGAAGATTTCACCTCAATGATAGTGGTCTCTTCTTAATCACAGCTGATTTCTTCAGCCCCAGCTCACCAGAACCACAGATTTTTAACTCAAATGGCCCCGTGGAGTCTTTGCTTCCCGCTGAAACTTCACAAGCCAGGCCTCCATCATTTGTACAGATCTCGACATTTGTATCTTCCATGAGCCTACAGAACATCCCACTGAGCTCTCAACACAAACGGCTTGTCTAGCCTAAAGTACTAAAGTCCTTTCACAACCCTCCCAAACACATGGTCAGGTCTGTCACAGCAATGCTCCACTGTGCTGGTACCAACTTATCTTAGTGAAGGTTTCTATGGCTGTGATGAAACACCATGACCAAGAGCAGGCTGGGGAGGAAAGGGTTTATTCAGCTTACACTTCCACATCACAGTTCATCATCAAAGGAAATCAGGACAGAAAATCAAGCAGGGCAGGAACTTAGAGGCAGGAGCTGATGCAGAGGCCGTGGAGGGGTGCTGCTTACTGGTTTGTTTCCCATGGCTTGCTTAGCCTGCTTTCTTACAGATCCCAGGACCACCAGCCTAGGGATGGCTCCACCTACATTGGGCTGGACCCTTCCCCATCAATCACTGATTAAGAAAATGTCCTACAAGTTTGCCCTACAACCTATCTTTTTTCAATTTTGTATTGATTCTCTGTGGATTTCCCATCATGCATCTGAATCCCACTTATCTCCCCACCTCCTCACTTCCTCCCTCTGCCCACATAACCCCCCCCACTCAAAATAAAGTAAATAAAGGCAAAGATTCTCATCATGGAAGCTGTAATGTGGCCCGGTGATTCACACAGTTTAGCCTTTAGTCCATACATCTTTACTTGCAATTGTTCATTGCTATGACTCATTGGTCTGGTTTGAGGCCTCTGGCTTCAGCTACACTATTGATAATGGGCTCTCTCTGGGGCCCCTCTTGGATATCCTGTTGCTGTCACATGTCATGGAGGTCCTGCTGCTTTGGAACTGTAGGTTTGTCCCCTTCACATGCTCCAGCAGTTCCCAGATGTGGTAGATGTTGGGGTGGGCCAACTCATAGCCCTGGTTCTGGGTCTCAGTGGTAGCTGGGCTGGTCAGCCAGCCAGCTCTCCCTCATTATCAGGCCAGAGAGAGCTCTCCAGCACAGCCTCAGCTGGCTTGCTCAATACTGCCTGCAGCAAGGGGCGGGGCCAGTTCTCCCGTTCTCAGATCTCCACTCACACTCACACCACCAGGGTCGATTCCACTGTTTTGCTCAGGTGAGGTGCAGGGCTCTCTCTCCCAGCTGCTGCAGTGGGTATATGAGGTTCAAGATGCGGGGAAGGATCAGCTCTCCTGCTCTCACGCCATCAGGGCTGGCTCATCTGCACCCCGGACAACAGGGTCAGCTCTAGTGTGCTGTCCAGGCAGGGTGCAGGGCCCACACTCCTTCCTGTGTGCTGCAGCTGGTGAGGGGCAGGGTGACCCTCTCATTCTTATGATCCTAAGGCCAGTTCTCTCACCTGCCAAAGATAGCAAGGGGCAGAGTGGGGAAGGACATCTTACCCTCGCCCATGCCACCACATGGCAGACGAGGGAGATGGGGTCAGCTCTCCTGCTCTCATGCCCTCAGAGTCGGCTCACCTGCATATGGACGATAGGTTCGTCTCTAGTGTGCTGCCCTGGTGAGTTGCACACCTATGATGTGGGGTGGGGCCATCTTTCCCCAGTGTGTGTCGGAGGAGCAGCTCTCATGCTGCAGTATCCAGAGAGAAGCAGGACCATCCATCCCAGAGTCATCAAATGGGTAGGGCTGGCTCAGCAACACCTTTGGATTTCCACTCATGAGGTTCCTATGACCCTCCCACCCACCCCCCGTGCTAAAACTGGCCATGAACATTATCACAGACCCCAGCTGCAGCAGGACCATGAACCTAGATATGGTCCTTGGCAACAGCTCGGGCCCAGAGGTCACCATGGCCCTAGTAGCAGCACAGGCCATCCAGATCAGTATGGCCCTGGTGGCCGCATGGCCCTCGGACACCAACATGGTCCCAGGTGGCTGACCAGACCTTGGGCATCTGCAGAGCCCTCAGTGGTAATAGGAGCCCTGGACATCACCCCAGACCCTAGCCACTGCAGGCAGCGGCCCAGATGTCTTTACGGCCCCAGGTGTCAGCACAGGCCACCCAGATCAGTATGGCCCTGGTGGTAGGATGGCCCTCAGACACCAACATGGTCCGGTGGGTGTCCAGACCCTGGTCATCTGTATGGTTCTCAGTGGTAACAAGAGCCATAGACATCAGCTTAAACAGCTGTAAGGTCATGGACCCAGACATGGCCCTCGGCTGCAGCCCTGGTGACAGTGCTGACAACTCAAGTCAGCATGGCCCCAGTGGCAGCACAGGCCCTGGACACCATCATGGTCACAGGCTGTGCCTTAGACCTCAGGTACCTTGTGGCCTTTAGTGACAACATGGGCCACTGTACATCAACACAGATCCTGGCTGTGGCAAGACCACGGACCCGGACATGATCACCGGCAGCAGCCTGGGCCCGGATGTCACCTTGGCCCCAGGTGGCATCACAGGCCACCCAGATTGGCATGGCCCCTGTGGCAGCATGGCCCTCACACACCATCATGGACCCAGGTAGCAGCCCAGCCACAGACCTCTGCAAGGCCCTCAGTGGCAACAGGAGCCACAGACATCAACGCAGGCCCCTCAACTGCTTCAGAGCCTCGAACCAAGACTTGGGTGGCCCTCAGCAACCCACTGGACTGGGGTGGCAGGCAGGCCATTCACATAAGCCTGTTCCTCAGCACCCTCACCACTTCAGATATGCCTCTCTCCCCAGCCCATCAACAGTTCTGCCTCTCTCTTCCATTGCCCCACCCTGTACTTGCTCACTATAGTGGTCCCCTGATGCCTGATGGGCTCCTGGTTGAGTCATAGGTGGCACTTGGTTGAGTCCTGCCTGCCCCAGCCTCAAGGCATGGTGCACAGATGTTGCTTTTCATCTCCCGAGTGCCAGGGCCTAGAAACCACAGGCTTGGTATGCTGGCTCCGGGATAGTTGTGGTCCCCCCAGACCATGATGTTGGTGAAGAGTCATGTGTGTCCTCTGCCACACAGGCCTGGAAAGTGCCAAGCAGGGGGTGCCTCCAGCCCAATCTTATGGAGGCAATTTCTTAATTGAAGTTCCCTCAGATGACTTCAGCTTGCATCAAGCTGACCTAAAACTATCCTGCACATGTAGTAAGTATGAAGTATGTCAGACAGTTCTGCGATGACATCACAGTTGTCACACATGAGAGCTAACAAGATGGCTTTGCAGGGTCTACTCTCCCCAGGACCTGCATGAGAGGAGAGAACCAATTCCTACAAGTTGTCCTCTGCATGCCCTCTGTGCCTTGAGTGTGCTCTCACACACATACACACATGCACAAGAATACACACACACACTAAATGAGCATATGCAATCAACGCTTTAGGTCATTTTTTCAAAAACCCCAAGGTCTGTCGTCCCTCAAAAGAATCAGAGCACTCAGAGGTCGGGGAGACGTCTCAGTTGGTAAAGAGCTTGCAATGCAAAGCAGAGGACCTGAGTTTGGATCCCCAGCACCCATGTAAAAAGCTGGATGTGGCAGTCATCTATAACCCCAGTGCTGGGGAGGTAGAGACAGAAGGTTCCCCAGGGCTCACTGGCTAACCGATCTAGCCAATCAGTGAGCCCAGTCCCAGTGAGAGACCCTGTCTTAAAAAATAAGGTGACGAGCGATTGAGGAAAGCGTTTGACATCACTCTAACCCCCACATGCGTGGGCACACCAAACAGCACTTCCTCGAAGGACAGCAGTGAGCCCACCAGCTCTGGGGGCTCATTTGTCACACTGCAGTGCCACCACATTCCAGGTGCCCCCACGTCACCTCTTCAACTGTGACTGTAGTCCGAGGGTCCTAGAGCCTGGGGGGAAGCAACTGTAGTTACTCAGACAAGAGGGCCAAGGAGCAGAAGGAAAGAGAAAGGGAAGAGAAAGGGAAGCTCCCACTCGGCCTGCAAACCAACTCTTGAAAGCACATGAAGGGCTGGGGCTGTAACACGGTGACAGAGCATTTGCCTCACATACATAACACCATGACACCCTACGGCCAACCCCAGGACTGACAAAGGAAAAGAGAGGGAAGGAAACAACATGATAAAACTACTACCCAAAGATTAATCGATGGCTAAATAATCATGACCTGATTCTAGAGGGAGAGATCACCCAGATCTCTGATGCCACTCAACTCCCCATATCCGGCCACCTGGTTTATATCTTCCTTACAAAAACTAGACTCCTGTTTGAGAACACAGACCACCCTAAGAAAAGGTGTACACATACTATCAGTGAGTCCTAAAGGTGAGGACTGAGTACCTCTGGGAAGCCTACACTCACACACACATTCACATGTACACTCACACACACATTCGCCTGTACATTCATACATACACGTTCACAAACACCTACTCATATGTACTCAAACTCACATATAAACACACACTCAGACATAAACTCACACACATATACAGACTCAAAAACACTCATGTTCAAAATCTCATGGTTTGTAAAAATGGTATTTGGAGTTGTTTAAAACTATTTTTCATGAATTCTTTGGTCCTTCTAATGTTCAAGTGATAGAGCCTGGGGGCTGGAGTGAGAGCTTTCCCTGAGAGCATGAAGCCTGAGTTCAATCCCAAAGTACCCACATTAGGGGGAAAGAAAGAAGGAGGAGGAGGAGAAGAAGAAGAAGGAGAAACTGAGAGCAGTTGTGCGTGCTTATCATGGAAGTACCGCAGAGGTGGAGACAGAAGACCCCTGGGGCTCATTGACCAACCAGCCTAACCTGATCAGAGAGGTCCAGACCAATGAGAGACGGACACACAAAGAGCAAGGTGGCCAGTGTCTGAGGAATGACAGCCAACGTTGACCTCTGGCTTTCCCATGCATATGTGCATATGCCCCCCCAAACACATTCACACACACACACACACACTAGAGCTCAATCCCCATGCTCTTAAGTGGGCACTATATACATAAGGATTCTCTTCCAACAAAAATGTGGCAGAAAGCTAATATGGGACACTCAAGACGGAGACTCATGAGAGCTTCCCCCTGCTTCTCTCTCCTATATCTTTCCCCCAAGCAAATAGGCACCACGTTGGAAAGCCCCTCAAGCAGCCCTGTGAACAGGGTCAGGAACTGGGCCCTCCTGCCAGTGCCACCTCACACATCCTCCTCAGAGTCCACTGCTCTAGAGCTTCCTAATGGCACCTCATGAAGTCAGAGCCACCAACTTCATCCAGTTGCTTGATTCCTGGCTCATAAAAATCACAAGGTGGGGCAGGAGAGATGAGTCAGTGGTTAAAAGCACTGGATGCCCTTCCAGAGGACCTGTGTTCAGCACCTACATGGCAGCTCATGACCATCTGTAATCCTAGTTCCAGGGGATCTGATGCCCTCTTGTGGCCCCCGTGGACACTACACACACAAGGTGCACCTCCATGTAGATAAAACACCCATGTATGTGGAATAAAAATAAATCTTTAAAAGCTCATGTGGTGACAAAAGTTTATTGTTTGAATACAAGAAGTTTGGGGAGCATTTGTTACACAGCCGTAGATAACCAATACCGTACTTTCACAAGTGAAAGACCCTCTCAAGATCCCCAGACATGAAAAAATGTCTGACTTAACAGTTTAAATTCCCTATGATATTTGAGTATGGTGGTGGATGCTTGTAATCCCATTTCTGGGAGGTGAGGGCAAGAAGGATAAGTTCAAAGCCATAGTAAGACAGTATCTCAAAAGAACAATGACAAATAACCTGTGGCACACAGAGAGCAGCAGTGAACACAGACCCATTCAAAATTCCTAAGGATGAGTGCCAGAACACCAAAGACAAACCAGGCCTCCCAAGAAGCAATAGGACCAGCTCTCTGGGAAGGACCAGGAATGGAACAGCTCATGCTTCACAGCTCGCCAGAAGTAAGAGGACAGTGGTCTCTGCCTTCAATGCTGCCGGAAAATGATATCCAACCTGGACATGCAGCTGAAATCCAATCAAAGATGAGACTAGGATTAAAAACATTTAGAAACATTCAAAGTCTCTAAGCAAATTGACCTCACTTGAGCCATTTCTCTGACGGAGTGTTTCATCCAGTGAGGGACATGGACCAAGTGATACTACCCCTGAAAGGAGGGCCGCCAGGAACTCCTGGGACACTGGCAATGAGAAATCTGAAAATGAGGGGGGTGTGGCTCACAGGCCAGGGACAGGAAGATAGTCTGAGAGATGCATCACCACTATATGGAAAGGGGTCCTTAAAGAGGCTTCCTGATACAGGGGACAATACTGAGAGGCTGTGGAGTGCAATTGAGTTTGGGGAATGATTTGTGAAAGGTATGCAGAAAACTAAACCAATGCTAACTCAGCAAGGAAAATATGAACCAGGAACTGAATGTCATCACAATGCACGGTATGTCGATATTTACATTATAGTAATATAAATGCTGTAGGCTGATGTGTTAGATAGTTTGGAAGTCTGGTAACCCTCCCAGCCCCATTCTTCCTTCCCCCATCTTGTCTCTGAAGGGCACAGATCTCCACTTCCCAAGGAAACAGTAGGTCACAGTAGTCGGGTGTGTGGCTTACTAACCGTTTCTGCATGTGTCTTGCTATAGTTTAGATGCTCTGGTAAATGGTCTCAACCTTTATGTTGGTTTTCTCATTGTTTGTTTCTAGTCTGTAAAATGAATTTATTCTTGTGAATGGACTTTGTATCCAGTGAGCTTCCTAAATGACCTTCTCAACTGTTCACAGGTCCATAAGGAGGCCCTGTTGGGCCTTTCTGCACACAGCCTCACGTTGCCTGAGAAGAACTTCTTCTTCCTTCTTCTCTCGTTCTTTTGTTTCTTCCCCTGTCTGATTGTTCCAGGTAGATGTGATGAAGACAGTAGGTATCTGTTCCATGCTTCCTATCTCCGTGTGTTTTAGGGTGAAGGAATGCAAAACTTGTATGTCTAGAATAAATTCAGCCAGGTCACAATATATCATTGTTCTTATACATCACAGTTTGGTTTAGTTTTGAGACAGGGTCTCACTCTGTAGCTTTGACTAGCCTGGAGATCACAACCAGGCTGGCCTTGAGCTTACAGCAATCCTCCTGCCTCTGCCTCTTAAGTACTATGAGTGCAGTCTTAGGCCACCATGCCTGTCTTCTATCATGGGATCTGATTTGTTGATGATTCAATTAGATTTTTTTTTTTTTTTTTTGGTTTTTTGAGACAGGGTTTCTCTGTGTAGCTTTATGCCTTTCCTGGAACTCACTTGGCAGCCCAGGCTGGCCTCGAACTCACAGAGATCCGCCTGGCTCTGCCTCCCGAGTGCTGGGATTATAGGCGTGCACCACCACCGCCCAGCTTTCAATTAGAATTTTTAATCTACACTCACAGGAAAGATTGGCTCACAGTTGTCCATTTGCAAGGCCCTTGTTGGACTCTGTGGAGGTTATGGTAACCTTGAAAGTGACTAGAGAATTGCTGGAGAGCCCATGAGGGCTTTTTCCCTCCTTAAATGTTTAGAAGCATTTGTTGGTGAAGCCACTGGAACCTGTGGTTTTCCTTGTGGGGAGATTTTTCAATTAAAAATCAATGTCTTTAAATTACAGAAGACCTTTGGCATTCTCTTTCTCTATGTGTCTGTTTTGATGTGCTGTGTTTTTGAAGGATCATCCATTGGACTTCAATTGTTCTATTAATTACACTAGTTCTTTGTTCGTTTTTGTTAGTGTCCATAGGATCAGACCCAGTCAGAATCATTGTTATTATTATTATTATTATTATTATTATTCCAGATTTTGCTGATTTGTGCTTTTTCCCCCTATTTGCCCTTCATTGGTCTGGCCAAAGTTTAGCCAGTTGCTCCACAACTAAACATGGGGTGCAGACACCACCACTGAGTGCCGGCTTTCATTCCTTCTAGAGCACTAGCTAGATCATACGATAGCTGCGTTTTAGTGTTTTGTTTGCTTTTATTTTGATTTGAGGCTGGGGTTTTTCTTGTGTTTCTGTATGTGTTATGTGTGAGTCAGGGTGGGTGGGTACCACAGCGCGTGTGCTAATTTCAAAGGACCACCTCAGGTGTCCATCCTTGCTGCCGCCTTGTTTGAGCCAGGGTCTCTCTGATGTTACTTCATGCTCCAGGCTGGCTGGTCTGTGAGTTCCTGAGGATTCTCTGTCTCTGGCCCACCCTCCCCAGTAGGAACACCAGGATAACAGACACACCCTGCTACTCCTGGCTTCACACGGGTTCTGGGCATCCAAACTTAGTCCTCACGCTATCATGTCAAGCGCTTTACCAATGAGCCACCTCCCCAGACCTCTCTTAGTGTTTTTGAGACAGGGTCTGGCTGATTACCTAGGTTGGTCTCAGGCTCACAGTCCTCCAGCTTCAGCCTCCCAAGTGATGGGACTTTTACCACTCCTCTGCAGTGCGCCAGAAACAGGCTGTAGCTGAGCGTTCTGAGGAAACGCCATACTATTTCCACGTAACTGTGCTCTTTTCTTTTCCCACCAGCTGTGTGCAGGGTTGTTTCCGCCTGAATTCTCACTGGGATTTATTGTGTCCTTGATGACGGCCTCTGGCTGGGGTCAGTTCGAATATCACTGTGGCTCAGCACTTCACTAATGACTGAGAGATTAAACATTCGTCCATACCTATAAATACATTTACATGCATGAATAAAAATACATACATATATATATGTATATATATGTGTGTGTACATATATATATTATATATATATACATATATATATAATATATATATATATACTTTATATACTGGGCTTTTTGAGCCTTTTAGGAAGCTATCTGTTTGGTTCTTTTTTTCCTGTGACAGTTTTTGAGTTCTTGGTAAATTCTGGATGCTCCTCTCCTGCCAGATGATTATCCAACAGAGATATTATTCCATCTTCGAAGCTTTCTCCACTCTTCTGTTCCCTTTGCTGAGCCCAGCTTTTTACTCTGTTGAGATCTCACTTCTCAGTTCTTTTTATTACTTCCTGAACTCTTGGGGTCCTATTCGGTTGAGTTGGTGCCTGTAATTATACCTCTAACTTTCCCCAGAGCTTTCTTCTAGTAGTTTCAATGTTTCCCATCTTACATTAAGGTTTGGGTTAAACCTGAGAATCACGAGGAGAAAAAAAACAAATCCACAATTGCCCAGTTAAAGCAAGCTGTATTTTGGGGTGCACCTCGGACTGGCCAACTGGCTGTCTCACCCCAAGTCTGGATTTGAGAGAGCGGCCCCTGCCAGCCTCTTGAGGCTCTTTATATAGGAGAGATAAGGGTTCACAGAGGGAGACCGTTAGCTGTTACACGCTGTTAGAAAAATAGAATGAAAGGGAAGGATCAAGGCTAAGGATATATGTCATATGAAGGGGGTCCCAAGCAGTTTGCATCAGAGCTAAGAAAGAGGAGCTTATTCTTAATTACAAATAAAAACCTTAGCTTGCAAGAACTTAGCACAGGACAAACAGGAATTTATCCTTTAACTACAAACAGAACGCTTAACCTGCACAGGACAAACAGGAACTTATTAACTGTATAACTGCAAACAGAACCCTTAACCTGCAAGGTCTATTTCTTCTGTTTTGGTCTCCCCCATTAATTTGCAAGGTGTGTTGTTCTGCTTTGGGCCTCCCACTTGGATGTTTTTAGTTGGCTTTGGGGCAGGGTGAGAGACAGGAGTCTAATTTCAATTATCCAAATGCGGATATCCAGTTTTCATAGCACCCTTTGTTGAACAGGCTGTCTCCCCCACAACATGGGTTTTCAGTACCTTTGTCACGGATCAGATGGCTGTGGCTACGTGGGTTGATTTCTGGATCCTCTGTTCTATTTTGGCGGGCTGCGGGCTGCGGGGGGTGTTGGCGCTGGCACCACGCTGCTTTTGTTGCTGCGGCTCTACACAGAGGAGCCTACAGGACTACGACACACACCCCAGCGTTGCTCTTTTCGCACAGAACTGCCGTGGTGGTCTGCGCAGTTTGTGGTCTTCTGCGCTTCCCTGAGACTCCAAGGAATACTTTCTAGCCTGTGAATAACCGCATTGGTACTTTGAATAGGGATTATTGAACCTGGAGACTCCTTTTAGGAATATGGTCATCTTAACACGATTAATTGTACTGGGCCCTTTGCACGGGTGATTGTTCCATCTTCTATTAACCTTTTCGGTTCCTCTCTCAGTCGTTTTTAAAGTTTCATCAAAAGGTTGTTCACTTCCACATGCTTAGACTTATTCCTGGCTCTGTCCTTGTTTGTTTAAGGCTATTCCTAATGGAACTGTCTTCTTGATTTCTTTCTCCAAGAGCTCATTATGGATTTCTAGAAAAGCTACTGAATGACAATTGATGATTGATTGGTTTCATTGATTGATTCTTGGTTTTCACGTGCATATCAAGGGTGTGCTTTTTTTCTTTTCTTTCTTTTTTTTTTTCTTTTTGATAGCATCTTTCTATGTAGGCTGTTTTAGAACTCGCAATGTAGACCAGGCTGACCTTGAACTCACAAAAATCCTCCTGCCTTTGCCTTAGGAGTGATGGGATTAAAGGTGGGCACCACCATGTCCAGCCTATGAGTTATCTTTTCTCTGGCGCCTTCAACTTTGTTTTCTGAGATAGGGTCTCTCATTGGGACCTGATGCTTACAGATTAGCTATAGTGGCTGCAGCTACCCATCGGGGCCATCCTGTCTCCATTCCCCCAGTGCTAGGACTACAAACACATGCCCGGAACTCAAGTTGGAAGAGGCGAGTCCGGTCTCAAAATGGAGGGCCATGATCCAAAGGAACCAGAACAGTTGGGGAAGCTGTTTATTGGTGGTCTGAGCTTTGAAACCACAGATGATAGCTTAAGAGAACATTTTGAGAAAGGGGGCACACTTACAGACTGTGTGGTAATGAGAGATTCCCCTCGACCAAAACGTTCCAGGGGCTTTGGTTTTGTGACCTACTCTTGTGTTGAAGAGGTGGATACTGCAATGTGTGCTCGGCCACACAAGGTTGATGGGCGTGTGGTGGAACCAAAGAGAGCTGTTTCTAGAGTGGATTCTGTAAAGCCTGGTGCCCATTTAACCATGAAGAAAATTTTTATTGGTGGTATTAAAGAAGATACAGAAGAATATAATCTGAGAGACTACTTTGAAAAGTATGGCAAAATTGAAACCATAGAAGTTATGGAAGACAGGCAGAGTGGAAAAAAGAGAGGATCTGCTTTTGTAACTTTTGATGATCATGACACAGTTGATAAAATTGTTGTTCAGAAATACCACACTATTAACGGGCATAACTGTGAAGGGGGAAAGGCCCTTTCTAAACAAGAGATGAAGTCTGCTGGATCACAGAGAGGTCGTGGAGGTGAATCTGGCAACTTTATGGGTTGTGGAGGAAACTTTGGAGGTGGTGGAGGTAATTTTGGTCGTGGCGGAAACTTTGGTGGAAGAGGAGGCTATGGTGGTGGAGGTGGTGGCAGCAGAGGTAGTTGTGGAGGTGGTGATGGTGGGTATAATGGATTTGGAGGTGATGGTGGCCACTATGGTGGTGGTCCTGGTTACAGTAATAGAGGAAGCTATGGTAGTGGTAAACCAAGATATGGAAACCAAGGTAGTGGATATAGTGGTGGTGGAGGAGGATATGATGATTACAATGAAGGAGGAAATTTTGGTGGAGGTAACTATGGTGGTGGTGGGAACTATAATGACTTTGGAAATTATAGTGGACAAGAGCAATCAAATTATGGGCCCATGAAAGGGGGCAGTTTTGGTGGAAGAAGCTCAGGTAGTCCCTATGGCGGTGGCTATGGATCTGGTGGTGGAAGTGGTGGATATGGTAGCAGAAGGTTTAAAAAAAAAGCAGAAAAGGGCTCCAGTTCTTAGCAGGAGAGAGAGCGAGGAGTTGTCAGGAAAGCTGCAGGTTCTTTGAGACAGTCGTCCTAAATGCATCAGAGGGACTGTAAAAATCTGTCACAGAAGGAGCGATGATCCATAGTCAGAAGAGTTACTGCAGCTTAAACAGGAAACCCTTCTTGTTCAGGACTGTCATAGCCAGAGTTTGCAAAAAGTGCAGCTATTGATTCATGCAATGTAGTGTCAATTAGATGTGCATTCCTGAGGTCTTTTATCTGTTGCAGCTTTGTCTTTTTCTTTTTCTTTTCATTACATCAGGTATATTGTCCTGTAAATTGTGGTAGTGGTACCAGGAATAAAAAATTAAGGAATTTTTAACTTTTCAAAACAAACAAAAAAAAACCCACATGCCCACATGCTTTTTCTGTGTTTGGGGTGGGGGTGGGGGTGGGACAGAGCATTCATCATGCAGCAAGAACTTTACTGACTAAGCCATGTCCCAAGCTAGTGATTTGTGTGTGTTTGTGCGCACACATCCTGATGCTTTGTGACTTGGACAGATCTAAACAATTTCTAGTGAAGCCTTAGGATCGTCTAAGCAGATGATGGTATCATCTACAGCACATAATTTCTTTTCTATTTGTATCCCTTTTTCTTTTACTTGTTTCATTGTTCTAGCCTAAATTTCAAGTGCTGCACTGAGTAAGTGTGGTGAGAGTGGGAATCCTTATCTTCTGCCACATGTAAGAGGAAATTGATTCAGATTTTCCCTGTTCAGTCAGATGTTGGCTATGGGTTTGTAATGGAGTTTTAGTATGTAGAGTCATGATCTACCTATTGGTGTAGGACTTTTTTCAGGAAAAGATGTTAAATTTTGACAAAGACTTTTCTGCATCCATTGGGATGATCACATGAGTTTGTCCTTAACTTCCCTCAAATAACTATGGTTGATGTATCTTACATATTCTGCTATGCCGTATCTAATTTTCATTCATTTTAGGACTTTGAAAAATCCCTTCCCTGATTTCCCTAGTCACTGCTTATTCATAACTGGACTGTTTGGGGTCCATGTGTGCTATAGACTCCTTTCCTCTCTCTCGCTGCTGATTTCTGGCTTCACTCCAGTCACATCTGATAAAGAAATGATTTCGGGCGAGGGACCCATTCCCCCACCCCTCGGTGGAAGGGAAGGAGTACAAGAGAGTCCAGATGAGGGCCAACCTTCAGCTTAGTGCTGCCCTCCCCATGGGCAGAGATGCTTCTGTTTCCGGTGGGCGGTAGTTAACGCATCACTGACCAAAGTGCTGAGAATAAATGACCATGGAGTATTCAGCTTTAAATGGAACATCTAGAGCACCCCCTCCAAAACCCAGGGAACCTGACAGAAGAGGGCTCAGGGAGAATGGAAGAGTCTGGAAATGAGAAGGAACACTATGAAAAACTGTCTTCTAGACACAGCATGAGTGTTTCACTCAGGAACTCACAACAGCCGTGTTTATCTGCACAAGACCGTGTGACACTGGGCCCAACAATGTCGCATTGTACATGGGGGCGGGACTAGAGGTGATTAGTGGTTACTGGAGGAGGAACCACAGCCTTCGTTGATGTATTCACTAGTAAGTTGTCCTAACTCAGGTAAATAACCGCCACTACCATGTTTATGTAGGCAACCCTAATTGAATGCATCAAAAGGCATGAAAAGAGAAGACTGACTTGCAGAGAAGACAGGCTTCAGAGAGCAGGAGGAAATAAAAGAGGATTATGTGGGGATTTTAATCAAAGTACAAAATATATGTATGAAATTGTGAAGCTTTAAAAAATTATTTCGGGGCTGGAGAGTTGGCTCAGAGATTAAGAACACCGGCTGCTCTTCCAGAGGTCCTGAGTTCAATTCCCAGCACCCACATGGTGGCTCACAACCATCTGTAATGAGATCTGGCGCCCTCTTCTGGCCTGCAGGGACACATGCAGGCAGAACACTGTATACATAATAAATAAATAAATCTTTAAAAAAATTATTTCAAGTTTTAGGGTTGTTTCTATATTTGCTCAATTTTGCTTTAGAACTTAAAATATCTGTTTGGGAGTAAGTTATGTGAGTAGCTGAAAAGAATGTGTGTCTGTCTCAGTTCTTGTATGGGATGATTTATAGCTGTCTGTCCACTTGATCTACAATATACTTTAACCCTGACATTTCCTTGCTGATTTGGGAGATATTGGAGATACTCATTATTAATATAAATCATGCCCAGTAGTGTTTATAAAATTGAGTGCCCCAACACTCAATGTATAAAAATACAATACACACACACATGCATATACATAATTATTATAGTGTCCTAATGGGTTCTTCACTTTATCACCATGTAGTGACTTTCTTTGTCTCTCCTCACTAACTCTGGCTTGAGTTATACTTGGTCAGATATGACAATAGCCACTCCTGCTTGCTTTTAGGTTCCCCTTGCTTGGAATGTCGTATTCCCTCCCAAACTTTCAGTCAGTGTGTCTATGTCATCACTGTAAAGTAAGTTTCTTGCAGACAGCAACTACTTGGATTTTTTTTTAATTCAGTCAACTATTCTATGTCTTTCAATTGGAGAATTAAGACCACTTACATTTACAGTTATTATTGAAAGGTATGCATTAGTTTGTGTAATTTTGTTCTTCTAGCTGTAGAGAATATTCTAATGCTCTTATATTTCACCCTATTCACCTTAGACTAGTGTTTACTACATCAATAATCTTTGATTCCTCCGATTCTTATCTGTTTATCTGCTCTTCCAGTGAGATTTCTCCTTTACTGAGATCTCATGTCTTACTTCTGTCTGTGTGTGGGATTAAGTATCTTATACTTAATTAACTAAATTAAGTATCTTATACTGAAATCATATACTGGCCTAATGGTCATGAATTCTTTTAGTGTACGCTGATCTTTGACAGTCTCCATTTCTCAACTGATCCTTAAGGATAAGTTTCCTGGACATGGCTGGCTAAGTTAGTAGTTGTTTTTTTCCTAAGGCCTGAAAGATTATTCCATGCATTCCCACTAGACCTTTACAGTGTATGCTAAGGAATCTTTAGCATCTCTCTTGCATCTTTCAGGGTTTTTTTTCCTTTGTTCTTGACAGTTTAACTATAATATGATGTGAAGAGGCCCTTTTTTTAAAAACGGAGGGGGCTTTTAAATCAATACTAACAATTGCTTAACTACATATACATGACTGAAAGTAAGAAATCTACCCAAATGCTCAGTCATGAAGCTGAAAATCCCCGCTCATTTCCAGACAGACTCATGAAGTTCATTCCCAGCGGCCAGCAAGAGGGGCCAGCACTCCCCAGTGTATCCAGTGTGGCTGAGAAGGGAATGCAATCTCGAGCTTGCTTGATCTCCTACTCCCAGCGAAGACCATGATCAGAAAAGAAGTAAGTGGCTCCTGTCAGTGTCTTTCTTAGACGAGGAGTACAGTAGGCTGCTGCTTCTCACGTCCTCCATTCACAGTGGGATCAAAGCCTTCAGTCCAGCTGTGGCCCACTGTTTGTTCAAGGGAAGGTACTGGTGGCTCTTCTGCAACCTTCAGGCTGTACTGATCAGCTGTGTTTGGCTTCTCTGTCATTTTGATCAAAATACCAGGAGAATGTGAGCTCCAACAGGAGATAGGACCAATCAATCCTATATACTAACAAGTTAGACATTGAGGGAGTCATTAAGATGGTCACATCCTGCCCCTTCCTCAGTGGCCTTCTGGAAGTTGAGGATCTCAAGCCATGTATACACAGGCCAGCAGGTGGTGAGTAGCACTTGAGCCTCTCCATACATCTCACTATACTGGTGTGTCTGCCAACAGCTTCATGTTTTATACATCCACAGCAGAACACACTCATCATAGCTCCCGTAGCTAGAATATGCTCCCATGGGGCTGCTCTGGATGCTACTCACATCCATGGAATGTCTATAAGCAAAGGGAGGTCCTCAGGCAGAATCAAAGGGGCTATGCCCAAGCTCTGAGCCCAGGGCCAGCTGCCTTTCACTAGTGGAAACAGACACGCCAAGCATCCTGCTGTCCAGCCTCTCAGAAGGCTATTACTTCCCCCTCACATTCCACCCAGCAGAGCAGCCTTACAGCTCCACCGGCATTTGCCAAGCCTATAAAATCATGGCCAGCCACTGGGCTGTGGCATTTCATGTCCAGGATGGCAGAAGTATCCTTTTTTTGGATCTCAGTCAATGGATTGGCAGCATTGTCATAATTGAAACTATACAGGTAGACTTAAATTTATTGGTAGACTTAAGTTGCTAATATTTCATTAATGGCTTTTGCATTTACATTCTTCTTTATTTATTAATTTTTATTTTATGTGCATTGGTGTTTCACCTGCTTGTGTATCTGTGTGAGGATGTTGGGTGTCAGAGACCAAACATGGACCATGGAAAAGTATTAGCTAGGCCAGAGAACAAGCCCCTGCCCTAAATCAGATGCCCCCAAAGATAAAGAACAGGTCAGGCAGGTCAGGTAGCATAGCAACAGAACAATGGGCCCTGACCAGTGACCTTACCACCTAGCAGCCTCACGATTTGCACGTAGCCCTTCACCTGCACGTACAGCATGTCGTGCACCCCTTCCCTCCTTCCTGCCCCCTCCCATGCTATATAAGCCTTGCTGAGGAGAATAAAATTTGCAGCTTGATCAGAACACACTGTCTTGCTGTCTTCTCTCGTGTCTCCCATCCCTCTCATTCTCTCCCACAGGTGGGTCGCCCCCGTTGACACCCCACTGGCCGGGGCAGTTGGGTCCCCTGGAACTGGACATTCTTGAAGGATACATGTCAGTAAATTTTCTGTAATGTCTCTGTCAGTCTAGACTGTTCTTAAAAAAAATCAAAAAGGATTCTTTCTTGTTTTCTAAAAGTATTGCATTATGGTTGGTATTTTTGAGTGTTTTTAAAAGGTTTTTTTGAGATATAAATTATAGAACATAACATTTACTTTATATATGCATACCCTTTGCCATTTTTATAAGTTCTGTATAGTTACTCCACCATCCAGTTTTAACACATGCCACTTACCCTGTAAAACTTGCCCAGACTCATCTCTTACTCCAGACAACTACTAATTTAGAGATTTACTCTCTAGAAATTGTACACATAGACTCATGTTATCCATGACTTTCAGCTTCTGTTGCTTATTTAGTATGGATTTTCTTAGGTTTATCCATGCTGCAAAATGAACCAGCAGTTTGCTACTCTGCATTGTCCTATAGTGTTGCCCTGGTTGAATATAGTATGCATTTAATTCACCAGTTGATGGATGCTTAGATTGTCTCTGGGTTTGGGCTATTATGAATACAGTTATAGACATTCAATGTCTTTACATCAATATACATTTAGAGATCCATGTTTCCATTTAAATTTGCAGGTCCCTAGAAGTAGAATTGCTGTATTGAATGCATAAAGACCTTTACTCCTTCTTAATAAGAAAACAAGCAACCCAATTAAAAAAAATGCACAGAAGTTTTAAATATACATTGCATCAAAGAAAATAGAGCATGAACATAGCTAATAAACCTGTAAAACTGTACTCAACATCTTCAGTCATTAGTAAAATGCAAATTAATATCATAATGTGTGTTAGCTTTCCACTACTATACCAAAATACCTAAGATGAACAACTGTAAGGGGAGGGGGGAGAGTTCATTTGTGCTCAGAAGTTTCCACATGTGGTAGATCAGCTCTGTAGCTCTAAGACTATGGTGAGGCAGAGCTGGTGGGGAGCAGGTCGTTGACCAAAATTTCTCACTTCATCATAGCTGAGAGGCCAAGAAAGAAGGACTACAGTCTTAATGCACCCTTCAAGGGCTCATCACCATGACTCAACTCCCTGCAACTAGTCCACACCTCATGAAGGCTCCACCACCCACTAACAGCAGTGAGGCTGGGAAACAAGGTTTTAACATTTAAGACTTACTTCTGTAAATCTTACTCTTATTCTGTGGCTTGCTGTGCAGCTGAGAGGCTGGCCTCTGATGTCCTCCTCCTTCCCTGGCTAGGTCGTCCCTTGTTCTTTCTCCCAGATTTCTCCTTCTATTTATCCTCTCTTCCTGCCAGCCCTGTCAAACATTTCTGGGCCCTTGCAAACATTTCTGATCCAAAGGATGGCAAAGAGTTACCATGCTACACACACACACATTATGATGCCTGTAATCAGGAAGACTGGTGATATTCAAGGTTTGGTGAGGATGGGGTTAAACTGGAACCCTCAAATGTTAGTGGTGGGCAAGTAAAATGGCTTAGCCATTTTTGAAAACAGCTTGGTATTTGAAAAGGCTAAACATAAACCTGGCAATTCAACATGTCATTCTAGGGAAAGTACAGAAACGAAATCTGTTTGAACCCAACCCAACCCCAGGGCCTAGGAGTGACCTTGGCAGCTGCCTTGGCGGCTGCAGGTTTCATGTGTGGTGTAGTTGTTTTTACCTCTGATGACCCACAGAGTTATGCAGCTTGTGGCTGTGATGTGTGAACACCTTCCTTACCACAGCAGGTGCTTCTGAAGACAGAAGAGGGCTTAGAAAGGCCAGTTTATGCTAATCTTTTATTCTGTGTTTTGAGCGTATGATAAAATGGTGACATTTCTTAAGTCCAGGGAGAGGACGCATCTGTGTCTCTATCTTAAAGAATCTGCCTAATTCAAAAGAACAAAGTTTTTCTCGTTTTTTTTTTTTCCTATAAGTTTTATAACTGCGGTTTGCAGGGGCGGGGGGGGGGGTGTATGGGTTTGTGTGTATGTACCCATGTATGTGGAAGCCAGAAGTCAAAGTTAATGTGTTGTAGAATATTATTTTAAGGTGTGTTACCTTTGTTTATGTTGCAGTTGTTTAACTCTGTGAAGCTGTGTTACTGTGTCTGTCTAAAACACCTGATGGTCTGATAAAGAGCTGAGCAACCAATAGTGAGACAGGAGAAAAAAATAGACAGGGCTGGCAGGAAGAGAGGATAAATAGAAGGAGAAATCTGGGAGAAAGAACAAGGGACAACTAGCCAGGGAAGGAGGAGGACATCAGGGGCCAGCCACTTGCTGTGAGCAAACCACAGAATAAGAGTAAGATTTACAGAAGTAAGAGAATGGCAAAAGTCCAGAGGCAAAAGGTCGACAGGCTAATATAAGTTAAGGAAAGCTGGCAAGAAACTAAGCCAAGCTAAGGCAGGGCACTCATAATTAAGACTAAGCCTCCATGTGTGATTTATGTGGGAGCTGGGTGATGGACCCCCAAAAAGAGCAAAAAAACACCACAACGTCTTCCTCAGTCTCTCTCCACTTTATTTTTGAGACAGTCTCCCTGTATCTGGAGTCAAATTAGATAGATGGCCAATAAGCTCAAGGAATCCTCCTGCACCCACCTCCCCAGTGCTAGGATTACAGGCATGCAGCATGAAAAAGACCTGGCCTTTTATGGGGGGACCCAAACCCAGGTTCTCATGCTTGCGCAGTAAGCACATTACCAACTGAGCCATCTCCTCAGCCCCTAGCTTTTCAGGTTGGTTTCATTTTTTGAGATGGGACCTTACTATGTAGCTCAGATTGGCCTTTAACTCCTGCCTCAACCTCCCAAGTAGTGGGATTTCAATCATGTGCCACCATGGCTAGTTGCCTTAGCTCTTAAAGGAGGTCACTGTATTGTGAAATAAGCCCCATTCTTCCTGGAGGATTGAATGAGCATGAGGTAAATGACTAGATCCTGTGGCTTCAGTGTCCCCCACCCCCAAAGCACCATGAGCAAAAGAAATGGCCTCCCCTGCTGCCTCTATTCTCCCTTTCCTGGGGGCCTTACCTGTGCTGCAGGCTTATGGTCCCAAACCACACTTATTGCCGTATTAGGACTATTCGGGCAGAGAGTGAAGACCCTACTTCTTACTGATGTTAACTGGTATCAACATTTAAAAATAAGGAATATGGCTTAAAATCTGACTGGCCATCTCTTCCTGAGGAGCTTGTGAACATCTCTGTGGGGAATCCAATTGTGCTGTCACCATCTGGCTGATCTGGCTCTGCGGGGCACCTCATACCTGTCCTTCTGAAGGTCTCCCAGACCATGCAGCTGGTCAGCTGCCTGCACTGGTGATTCCTGCAGCTGCTATCTCTCCGATTGATGTTCCCTGCAGGGTCTCATCCTCAGCTCTCCAGTTCCTATCCCTATTAAGCTTGTGACAGGCTTGATGAGTTAGGATCACAGTATGCACTCTGAATATGAAGATTCTGCCCAAGGGCATACAGCTGCTAAGTGGTGAGCTGGCTTTGAGGCCCTCTCTCTGCCCTCAGATTCATTTCGCTGGGCCCGAGCCCTGAGCCTGGAGGCTGTCCTCAAGCATTGTTGACATAAACTGCTGAGGGCGCAGGTGTATCATTAGTCCCACCATGCACACTTGTCAGAGGTTCTAGGAGCAGTAGAGGAACTGGCACCCATATTCCCTGTGTTGGCATCTTCAGAGGCACTCATCTTCCGAGATGAGGGCTGTTTCATTCATGTTTGGAGGAACAATTAATAAATGGGTGGACTGTCATCTGGGCAGCTCTCACATGGATAGTCATTAATCAAAACAGATTCAACCACAGAAACAATTTGGCTGAGGCATAAAGGAAGAGGAGGACTGGCCAACCAAACCAGAGCCGGTGGTCTTACCATCACAGTCATGTCTTCTAATGGCTGCACACTGAAGGGAGAGCCTTCTGTAAAAAGCCTAAATAATGTTTGAACAGCCATCAGAGGTAAATCTTCTGCAGAGAACTGGAGGAGACCTGTGGTGCTTTGAATGAGAAATGTTCCTGCAGGCTTGAATATTTGAATACTTGGTCCCCAGCAGGTTGCTCTGCTGGATAGTTTTTATCAATTTGACACACACTCAAGTCAACTGAGAAGACAGCCCCTCAACTAAGAAATCACCTTGAGCAGACTGGCCTGTAGGCGTTGCTGTTGGGCATTTTCTTGATTAATAGTTAATGGGAGAGAGTCCAGCCCACTGTGGGCAGTACCACCCTTAGCCAGGCGGCCCAAGGTTGTATAAAAAAGATAGTTGAGCTGGGTGGTGGTGGCACATGCCTTTAATCCCAGCACTCAGGAAGCAGAGGCAGGCGGATCTCTGTGAGTTTGAGGCCAGCCTGGACTACAGAGCTAGTTCTAGGACAGCTAGGGCTGTTACACAGAGAAGCCTTGTCTCAAAAAAACAAAACCAAAAAACAAAAAAAAAAAAAGGTAGTTGAGCAAGGCATGGGGCCAGTAAGTAGCACTCCTCCATGGCCCCTGCTCCATTTCCTTCTTCCAGGTTCCTGACTTGAGTTTCTGCGTTGGTTTTTCTCGATGATCCACTGCAACCTGTAACCAGAAACAAATCCTTTCCTACTACAAGTTGTTGTCAGTTAGTGCTTCATTTCAGCAACAGAAAATCAAACTAGGATAGTGGCACCATTCGGGGAGGTTACGGAACCTTTAGGACAGATTTGCTGGACGGAGTACGCCACTGGGGGCAGGCTTTGAGGGTTTAGAGCCCTGTCCTACTTTCTGCTTCCTGCATATGGCTAAAGTTGTGACCCGACTGCTGCCATGCCTCCTCCACCATTATGAGCTCTCCTTCTGAAACTATAAACCAAGATAAATTAATCCATGAGTCACTTCTGATTGTGGTATTTTTTCACAGCAATAAACAGTACCTAACACAAAATTCACATGAGCTACAGCGTAAACATGGTTTGTCCTCTTGAAACTCAATTGAGGGTCATATTGACAGCTCAAGTACAAAGTGATCCCCACTCAAGCATGCGAACCTGAGTTCAGATCTCCAGCTTCTCTGTTAAAAGGGGGGTGCTGCAATGCATATCTGTAACCTCACACTGGGTAGACAGAGACAAGAGGATACTCAGTGCTCACTGGCCAGCCAGTCTAGCCCAAATGGTAGGCTCTTGGTTCAGTGAGAGACGCTGTCTCAAATAATAAGGTGGAAAATGATAAAGGAAGACAACCCTGTGTCAATCTCTAGCCTCCACACACCTATCATATACACACATACTAACACACAATGCATGCACGCACACACAAATGCATATGCATGCAAACATCATGCACACACACAAAAAGAAAAAGTCATATTGAATTTTGCCATTAGTGGTGTTGGAAGGCAGAACCTTTAACAAGTGATTAAGTCATTGAACAAAATGCCACTCTCAGATTGCATTAATTCTAAGTTCTGGAGAGACAGCAAGCTCTAAACTCTCATGAGGCTACATCAGTTGAGTGGAGTAATTCTAAAGCAAGGCTGCCCCCATGTTTACCTCCTTCTCATGCAATCACTTCTTCCCTCTTCCTGCTGTGCTCAGACAGTACCAGAAGGTTCTTATGGGTTGTACTTATCCAATCTTGAATACTCAGCCTCCAGAACCACAAGCTTAATGAAGCCTGTTCCTTTATAAATGACCTTGGGTGGTAGTTTGAGCAAGAGATGTACCTCATAGGCTCATGTAGTTGGGCTGCTGTCTGAGGAGATTATAGAACCTTTGGGAGGTGTTAGTTGTTGGGTTTTGGTTTGTTTGTTTTGCCAACTTGACACAAGCTAGAGTTATTTGGGAAGAGGAAGCTCAATTGAGAAAATGCCTTCATCAGATTGTCAGTAGGGCATTTTCTTGATTAATGATTGATGTACCACAGTAGGGTAGTGCCACCTCTGGGCAAGTGGTCCTGGGCTGTAATAAGAAAGCAGACAGAGCAAATCACCAGGAGCAAGCCAGTAAGTAGCACTTCTCCAGGGCTTCTGCTGCAGTTCTTGCCTCCAGGTTCCTGTCTTGAGTTGCTGCCCTGACTTCCTGATTTCTCTCAGTATTAGGAGTGTGACCTGAGAGTTGTAAGATGAAATAAACTCTGTGTTGGTTTGCATGAGAATGGCCCCCATCGGCTCATGCCTTTAAATACTTGGTCCCTGGTTGGTAGAAGTGTTTGGGAAAGATTAGGAGGTGTGACCTTGTTAGGTGTGTCACTGGGGCTAGGCTTTGAAGTTTCAAAAGCCCACACCATTCCCAATCTCTCTCCCTACCTACCTCTCTCTCTGCCTTGTGCTTGTAGATTGAGATGTGAGAGCTCTAAACTGCTTCTCCAGTGATACGTCTGTCTGCCTGCTGTCATGTTCCCTATCATAACGAGCATGGACTCTAATCCTCTTGAACCATGAGCTCCAAACTAAACTTTCTTTTATGAAGTTGCTCTTGATCGTGGTGGGTTTTTTTTTATATTTTTGTTTTGTTTTTTGTTTTTCGAGACAGGGTTTCTCTGTGTAGCTTTGCGCCTCTCCTGGAACTCACTTGGTAGCCCAGGCTGGACTCGAACTCACAGAGATCCACCTGGCTCTGCCTCCTGAGTGCTGGGATTAAAGGCATGCACCACCACCGCCCGGCGATCGTGGTGTTTTATCACAGCAAAAGAAACCCTACGGCAGGAGGGGAAGACTTGTATGCCACTGGGGGCTTTGAGGCTTTATGGCCTCACCATACTTTCTGTCATCTCAAGGCTTCCTGCATGTGGACAAAAATGTGGCTGGCCAGCTTCCTGCTCCCACCTGCCACAATGGCACCCCTTGCTATGAGAAACTCTATCCTTCTGGAGCCATAAGCCAAAATAAACTCTTAAGCTGCCTTTGGCCATGGTATTTATCACAACAACAAAAAGATAGCTAATGCACCTTGCTCCAGGAATTCTGATATGTTGTCAGAAAATGGACTAAGACAGTATGAGACAAATTTCATTACATTTTCTCTGAAATGTGTAATTACAATGAAAAATCCACACAAGAGGAAAGGTATGTAGTTTATAAGAAACCTTTCAATGGAATCTTTGAAAGTTTTTTTTTTAAATAAAAACCCTGACCTTTCTTGAATTACTTTTTATATTAGGATTTATGTTTGAAACAATACACAATCTCTATCGAGATATTTTTAGTGACAACATCTTTAAATTTTTCATAGACCACATTGATAAGACAAAAAAGTGTTAATTTTCTTTGCAATATTCATTCAGAAATCTTAACAGTATAGACTTACACAAAAATGCAATAACTGAGATTCCTCCTCTTTTTTTTTTTACCAAGTTTATTTCTGAGCTTTTAATAATATTATGCATAGATTGTTAAACCAATCAAATATTTTTTTAGACCTAATGTTTAAAAAAAAAATGAGATGCCATGATGAAACCCATTGTCTTGTAAGCTAATCTTAAATATTAGTGACAAACGCTAATTTAAAGAACTTGTTTCTTGTGAGGGAACAGACACCCTGGGCTTGGGGTAGCTAAGGACACCAGCAACAGACAAGAAGAATTATCTGATTCATGTTAAACAATACTCTTAGCCTTGCTTGTAGAGGCTGCATAAAGATTCAGAAACCTGTGTGTAAAGGCAGATTTGGGACCACTACCTACACCCCCCCAGGCTTTGCCTTGTCTCGCCGTGCCAACCATTCCCTTGCCTCCCCTGCCTCAGTGCCCAGGGGAATGCACTTGGACATTGCACAGTTCTCTTGGGGGCCCACAGAGCAAGTACCAGCCTTTCCAATCATGCCATGTGCTCCTTTTCTACAGTACACAGTAGACCTCTCTGCTATTCTGTCAAAACAGATGACCAGGGGGTCCAGATTCTCTTTGATTACCACAAGGACTTGAGTTGTTTAGCCACACCTAACTTCTTCCAAAAAGACCCTGAAGAGGAGTTCCAGCTCCCTGGGGTTGGACCTGGCTGTTGATACCCTTAAGCCTTGTGAGGCCTTGGAATCACCTGCAATCCAGGCAGGATGCTCCAACCTAACAGATGCAGGACAGTTCTCTCAGAAGCTCAAATGTGCTGCCTTGAATTTTTAAAAAGTACTGTTGCTTTGACAAGTTGGTTTGTTATCTCAGCCCATTTGAGAACTTGTTCTTTTTTTAATAAATATTTTTATTTTATAATTAATTTAATTTTACATATCAGCCACAAATTCCCCTGTCCTCCTTCCTCCCACCCCCCAGCCTTTCTCCCCAATCCACCCCCTATTCCCACCTCCTCCAAGGCAAGGTCTCTCCTGGGGAGTCAGCCCAGCCTGGTAGATTCAGTTGAGGCAGGTCCAGTACCCTCCTCCTTGCACCAAAGCTGAGCAAAATGTCTCAGCATAGGCCCCAGGTTCCAAAAAGCCAGCTCATGCACCAAGGACAGGTCCCAGTCCTACTGCCTGGGGGCCTCCTAAACAGTTCAAGCTCATCAGTTGTCTCCCTTATCCAGAGGGCCTGGTCCAGTTCCATGGGGGCTCCTCAGCTATTGGTTCACAGTTCGTGTGTTTCATCCCGAGTGAGGTAACCCAGACTCAGAAAGACTCACTCATAAGTGGATACTAGATGTAAAGCAAAGGATAACCAGACTGCAACTTACAACTCCAGGGAGGCTAACTAGCAGGGAGGACCCTGAGAAAGACACAGGGCTCACCCAGCGATGGAGAAATGGATGAGATCTACATGAGCAAACTGGGGGGGGGGGGTAATGGAGGGCAAGGGTCAGGGGGGAAAGCGAGCTTAGGAGAGCGGGAGGTCCCAGCTGGATCAGGAACAGAGAACTTGTTCTTAAGAGAGATGGCCCCCCCAAGGGAGTGGCACTATTAGGAGATGTGGCCTTTGGAGTAGGTGTGGTCTTGTTGGAGGAACTGCATCACCTGGAGGCGGACTTTGAGGTCTCCTATATGCTCAAGTCACACCCAGTGAGACAGTTCACTTCCTGTTGCCTTTGGACCAAGATGTCGAATTCTCCAGCACCATTATCTGCCAGCACACTGCCATATTCCCAGCTGCCATGCTCCCAGGCAAGAAGATAATGGACTAAACCTCTGAGATCGTAAGCCACTACCTCAATTAAATGTTTTCCTTTCTAAGAGTTGCCGTGGTCATGGTGTCTCTTCACAGCAATAGAAATCCTAACTAAGTCGTGGCTCAGGGGTTAAGAGTACTGGCTGCTCTTCCAGAGGACCCAGGTTCAATTCCTAGCACCCATGCAGTAGCTTACAATCATCTATAACTCCTGTTTCAGGGCACTAGGCATACACATGGTACACACACATACATTCAGGCAAAACACTCATATACATAAAATGCATTTTTTAAAAGGTTTTAAGTACAAATACTATCCCCCTCTAAACAAGTGAAATATCTCCAAGGAGCCAGAGTAAGTGAAATATGGGTCTCTGAAATCTTAATCTGGAGGCCACAGACGGCGCCAGGAGCTTAGAACCAGAACTCAGTCTAGAGCCCCATGAACTTGGGCCTTCTACCTGAAATGTGCTGTTTTTTTCCACTGTGACTAGAGGCCATAACCCACAGTGGTGCTGCAGTACCTGTAGCTTTAATTCCGACAGAAATCACAGACGTTCCCACAGCTCATTAGAATTGCTGCAAACATCCCAGAATATCCTATGCACGCATGGCTGCTTCAAGGCACCGTGGGTGATAGACCACTAGGCCTTGTTATTTAATGAGTTAATAGAGAAGCACACAGAAGACAGTATCACAAATTTGCTTTTCTTGCGTTTTGGTAGCTCAGTGTCAATGCAATAGCAATAGTTCTCTTTAACGCTATGTACTTTATTTCATGCACTAAATTAGAGAAGTTCTAAGGCTTCACCACAGTGTAGGCAGAATCCTCAATACCAAGGCTACCAGCTCTCTCTCAATCCATTTGGAAAGCAATGAGGAAGGTGGGGGAGGGGAATCCTGGCTAGTGGGAGGGGCTGACCTGCACTTGGGCTATCTTGTAGTGCTTCCCATCCTGGTTTGGCAATTTCTTTGTCTGTACACATGTGTGTGTTCATGTGTGTGGGTGTGTGCACAGATGTGTGTGTGCTAGAGGCACATGCTTAGCAAGCGCTTTACACTGCGTTGTCTTTTTCTACCTTGCCCAGTTGGGCTCAGAAATATCAGAGGGACTCGCCATGCAGTCTGAGGGCATGGATCCCCTATTTTCAGGAAGTGGTCTGCACCCTTCTGACTAGTAAAAGCAGTTGTCTATCCATGAGGCTAATGCCAAGTGCTCTGTAGCCAAAAAACCACCTGGCAGATCCTGCAGGAGCTCCTTCTGTACCCTGGAAACTGCTCCTCCAGGGGGAGCAGCACCAAGACCACACCCACTGCAGAGCTGGGGCTGCCCAAAGACCATACCCACTGCAGAGCTGGGGCTGCCCAAAGATCACACCCACTGCTGAGCTGGGCTGCCCAAAGACCACACCCACTGCTGAGCTGGGGCTGCCCAAAGACCACACCCACTGCAGAGCTGGGGCTGCCGGTCCTAGGTGCCTGGCAAATCCCTCTGAGCCACATTACCTCATCTGCTGATAAGCAACCACAGAAGCAACCACTCCTGAAGTTCTACCATCCACACTCTTCGACAGGGTGTCACTGCTCCACAATATGAGCCAGAGCAGGAAACGTCAAACTAATTTCACCATAGCACATACCAGAGTTTCCAGAATATAAACTTGATGTTATCTTTTTCAGTGTTGTGTTGAATCAGTTTTGGGGGGAGGAAGTTACAGATTAAGATAAAATTCAGAATCTTAGTGACCCATACCTATTATCCCCAGCACTTAAGAGGCTGAAGCAGGATTAATTGCCATGAGATCAAGGCCAGCCTGGACTACAAAGTTTTTTGGGCTACAGAGTGAGATATCTAAAAAAAAATAAATAAAAAATGAAATTCACACATCATAAAATTCAGCCATTTGGGAAGGGTCACAAGAGTTCACCCCTATGTGAAGATATATGGGCAGTTAATGGTTGCTGGGGGAAGGGAAGAGTCATATTCCTCAGTGACATAGTCACTGGTAAGCTCAAGTAGACAGCTCTCTACCCATCCAGGCAACTCTAAGTGCAGTAGGCACACACACACACACACACACACACACACACACACACACACACACACTCACTCTCTCACACACACAGTAGAAAGAGGACTTGTGAAGGGGTTCAGTGGTAGGGGAAGGGAATAAAATAGTGTGTGGGGGGACTATTATCAAAGTACATCATACATATGTATGAAACTGTGAAAGAACTAAAAGAAAAAACCTCACCCATCTGAAGCATGCAAATCCAATGTTAGTTGTGTTGTGCTCAGAGTGGGACAATGGTCAGTGCCATGAGCTTTAGAATATTTGTAATTCCGAAGATAACTTCCACATTCTTCAATTAGTTCTCCTTCCCCCAACTTCCACCAAGCCCCCAGCAACTCCTGGTATACTTCTCACCTGTGTGGATTTGTCTGATCTGGGCACTTCATATAAAGAATCGCACTTTTTGTGATATTCTGTAGCTGGCTCCCTGTTAGCATGGTGTTTTCCAGGTACTTCCTTGTTGCCTAAGGTGCCTTCTGATTGGTTTAATACAGAGCTAAATGGCCAATAGCTAGGCAGTAGAGAATAGGCGGGACTTCTGGAGAGAAAGCAGACTCTGGGAGGAAGAAAGGCAGAGATGCCAGCGAGAGGCAGAGCAAGTCGGACAAACAGAATGGAAGAGAGGTAAAAGCCATGTGGCAGAATATAGATTAATAGAAGCAGGTTAATTTAAGAGCTAGTTGGGAACAAGTCTAAGCTAAAGGTCATTTTTTCATAATTAATAATAAGTCTCCATGTCATTATATTCAGGCTGATGGCCCAAGAAAATCCAATGAGAAAGCTTACTACGCTTCCTTTTCATCGCCAGTACACTCCAATGCATGGCTAGCCACATGCTGCACATACACTCTTCAATTGTAGACATATAGGTTGCTTCCACTGTGGAGCTGTTGTGAAAAATGCTACTGTGAACATATGTGACTAGCTTTTTGCATGACTTGCTTTCATTCCCTTGAGCATGCCTGGGACTGATGTTGCTGTTCCACAGGCAACTCAACACTTACTTCCTGAAGAACCATCATCATCTGTTTCCCAGTGTCTGCACCATCCTTCATTCCCATAGCAACATGAGTACCCCATTTTCCTCACTGCATCATCAGCACTAATCAGTGCCCATCTTTTCCAGTGGCTGTACAGTGGTATCTCAATGTGGGTTTTAATCTCATTTCCTGGGAGCCAGTGACGTTGAGTATCTTTTATGTGTTTTATTACATGTCTGTAATATATTTTCTTTAGAAAAAGATCCTTTGCTGATGCAATTTTTGTATGTGTATGGTTGTTATGAGCCTCCGACTCATACACTCTTCAGACGTAGACGTCTTATCTCAGCTGAGTACTGAGATGATGTGCACCACTATGCTAGTTACTTTGCTTATTTTTAATAATTTGGGTGTCTTTTTATTACTGAATAGTTTTTATTCTCTACTATACTTTAATACTTAACCCAGTAAGGAGAATTTATGTCCCTCACCAGGAAATAAGGTATTACCCCAGGGGCACTTAGTCCTGAAAGCTGTGGCTCTGAAATCTCTTTTTGGTTCACATATATCTTTAAGAATCTTAACAAAAACCAAATTCCCTGGCAGAAAACCACATGTGTACATGTCTCTTTTTTTATCTGATACCTAAGAATTTCTGGGCTTTCCACTGTTAACCATCACCTGGACTGGGTGCTTTCTTTTTCCAAAAAGATTGTAAACCCACTTTTGATTAACTGTCAAGGGGGGCTGCTGTGGGATGGTCTTTTTGTATGCTGTGAATATGTGTTGCTCTCATTGGTTGATAAATAAAGCTGTTCGGCCAATGGCAAGGCAGAATAAGGTTGGACGGTACTATCAAACTGAAGACAGAGATGAAGAAGGGCAGAGTTGGGACAGATGCCATCAGACACCGAAGGAACAAGATGCCAAGCACCAGTAAGCCATGGGCCACATGATACAAAGATTAATAGGAATGGGTTAACTTAAATGTAAGAGCTAGTTAGTAATAAGCCTGAGCCATCAGCCAAACATTTATAATTAATGTAAGCCTCAGAGTGATTATTTGAAAACTGCTATGGGACAGGGCAGGACAGAGTAAAGCCTCCATTCTTGTGGAGTTAAGTGTCAGCAGTGTGCTGAAACTATCAACATTTCTCTTAGAACAGCATTTCTCTTAGAACATGCTCTAAAGTCTGAAGGCCATCACCCCACCCACACCCAGATTTCCTCTTTGGTCCAGCTTCACGCCCTCATGCCCAGGACCCTCTCAGAACCAGTTCTGATCACACTTCAGCCCTATGCCTTCAACCTGCAACTGTCAGGAAGCAAAGCAGATTCTTTATCAGTTAGGAGAATATTATAATCTCCCCCAACACCTGTCACCCAAACAAATGTTCACCAGGCCCCAGGCAAGCTCAACTTACATCTGCTTCAACCTCGGAGGCACAGAAGCCTTTAGAGTGTTTTCTCCTCTGCCTCTGCTGACAACTCCCTTCTCTTGTCTCTGTCCTGTGTTTCAATGCTCTTCATGACAACTGTTTGTGTCACCCATGTCCTCGGTGATGGACAGCTTGTTCTGCGGTATTTTTCTCACCTGTAACTTCTAATTCTGGACTCAAGGGTATTGTGCAAACAGAAAACCCCTTGCACAGCTCTACCAGATCTTCCTCGTCACTAGGAGTGGGGAGGTGGGACTTGGAGTCAGGAAACCATCACAGAGCAAAAGGCTAAAGGTTATTTCCCACTCAAGACACTTCCATAGTATGCCGTGCCAAGCAGGATGCTGCGTGCTTTACAAATATTACTAAGTTCATTTTCACAAGAACTCTGAGGTCTGCCGGGCAGTGGTGGTGGCGCACGACTTTAATCCCAGCACTCGGGAGGCAGAGGCAGGCGGATCTCTGTGAGTTCGAGGCTAGCCTGGGCTACAGAGTGAGTTCCAGGAAAGGCACAAAGCTACACAGAGAAACCCTGTCTTGGGGGGGGGGGGGGGACGACAAGAACTCCAAGGTCGGCACTCTTTTTACTGCTCTATCTTACAGATGATAAAACTGAAGTGCTGAGAGATTAATTGAGTGGCTCAGGGTTACCTAGCTAAAATGCACTGTGCTAGCATTAGGAGGAGGGTCATCCATTGCTCAGAGTCTATGCTTCCTCTTGGCTCTGCTAGAGGGAGGGCTCCAGGACCCTCCACAGACCATTTTAACTTCCTTATAAAGTGGGGGAAATTACAGCTTCTTAGAATCTAGACACAAATTCATCAGGAATCCAGGACAAGAGGGATGACATAACTCATCTGACAAAGCAGTATCTATAAACACTGAAGGAAGACTTCATCCCCAGACACGGTGGTGCTGTGATCCCAGCACCTACGACAGGGGAAGGCTGCCCCTAGCTACACAGGATATTCCAGGATAGGTTGGACAACATGAGAACCTGACTCAAACATCAACAGCAATGACAGAAAAAAAAAAAGGAAACTTCATCCCTCATCATCTCATTTGGGAACCCTGACCAGTGACAGTTTATAAAACCTGCTAAGAAACAAATTCACTTACTTTGGACAAATTTGGGTAGTAAGAAATCTTCTGAAAAACCAAAGTCTAAGGGACTAAACTACAATCAAAATGTTCTGACAAATTTACACAATAGACTACTTAAGCTTTTACAAGAACACAGTGTAATTCTAAGGAAATTCATAGACCTTCATGAGTCCCTGTGTGTTCCCAGGGACTGGGCTGTCCTTGCTCCTGCCTGTTAAGACACATGGAGACCTTTCATCTGAAGCTTGGAGACTCTGAAATTCCAAAACCCCTTCAGACTAATCTACACAGTACAGCATCTTCAGAGCCTGAACAGTCCCTTTAGAAATATATCTTCACTGGGGGGTGATGGCACACACCTTTAATCTCAGCACACAAGAGGTAGAGGTAGAGGTAGACAGATCTCTGTGAGTTCGAGCCTGGTCTACGAGTGAGTTCCAGGACAGTCAGGACTGTTTCACAGAGAAACCCTGTCTCGAAAAAAAAATCAAAAGAAGAAAGAAAGAAATATATCTTCAGTAACTCCTCTTAACCCCAGTAACATTACTCTCCTCCTACCTAAGTACAAAGGAAGGCCTATGGTCATCATTCTAACACCCACGATGATTGCCCAGTTCCCCCTGTACAGCAGCACACTGTTCAGCCCTCAGGAACAGAGAAGAAGGAAGGCAGCAGAGTAAGGACAGTGCTGTTGGAGGGACATGCTCAGGATGCTGTGAGAGGAAGAGCAGCTCCCTGCCCCTGACCAGTGCACACCACACAGGTGTAGTTGAAAGTTTTCCTGGTCCTGTCTGGCTCCGCATTTTATTAAACCAGTGTACAAAAGCATCATCCCACAGCACACAGGTTAAGACAGCCAAGCCACTGGGTGCTGTGGGGCAAAGCAGCAGTGATAGATTGTGGGAAGACGAGACTAAGAGGAAAGCCTGTGCAGCAGCAGGGGGGCAGCATGTGGGCATCTGAAGGACGACATTTATCACTGGCTCACCACATCTGAGCACCTCCTAGAAGATGGTCTTGTGCAGGGTGTGAGGACCCCACCAGGACCAAGGTAGCCAAAGGTCCTGTCCCCAAGAGGTATAATCCAAGTAACATAGCCTTCTCAGAGGAGGAGCCTACAGAGAAAATCCTTTAGGAAACCTCGGATGAGCAGCTCGCTGAGGGTGGCCCAGTGAGTGTCGTGTGCAGGTCCAGACCATGGAGGCTCTGTGGGCACGACACGTCATTTGGGTTTTATTCTGACTGCAGTAAGAATCCTCCTTAGGTTGCAAAGGAGGAAGCAGTGGCATTTCATTCATGGTCTGAAAGCAGAGCTCTGGGCACGCTGTGAAGATGAATTATTGGTGTCAGGTGTTGGAGTGATACCAGGTGGGAGGCCACACCCAGATTCTAGGTGAGAGTCTGTGCAGTCTGGAACAGGCTTGTGGCAGCAGAAGAGAGCAGTGCGTGGATCTGAGAGAAGCAGAAGCAGCGGGGCCTCCCAATAAACTGGACAGAGGAGATGGCAAGGAATCAAGAGCAACACAGAGGAACCAGCAAACACAAGCTCTGTCCTGAGTTCTCTGCTGAAAATGTGAAGTGTTGGACCCTTCTCAGACCACCAAGTAAAGACATCTCACCAACGCGGAGGCAGCTCTCACTCCTTGACTATGGAGTACACTGGCCTACACACGGTCATAAGAGCTTGAGAACAGAATGGAACATTCTAGAGAAGAGTACGCTAGGTGAGGAAAGCCATCTAGAGCCCTCTGACACACAAGTTAGAAGAGGAAGAGCCAGTGACGGCGAATGAGGTGGAGAGGCCAGGCAGACAGCAGTGGCAAAGGAGGAGGAGAATGACGTTCAGATTAGGTTGTTAATGACCTCCACGGCAGGACAGTAGCTTTTGAGTAAAGAGGGCTCAGAAGAGAGGAGACAAACCAGAAACCATCACTGCAAACAGCTATTTGTGGAAATGCTTGCTGAAGAGGAGAAAATATCTAGAGTAGATGGGCAGCTTTTCTGTTTCTTTTTTTTTTAAAGATTTGTTTATTTATATACAGTATATATAAATACAGTATATATATGTATGTATGTATGTGTGCGTGTGTGTGTTACATATATATATATATACAGTGTAATGCCTGCAGACCAAAAGAGAGCACCAGATCTCATTACAGATGGTTGTGAGCCACCATGTGGTTGCTGGGAATTGAACTCAGGACCTCTGGAAGAACAGCCAGTGCTCTTAACCACTGAGCCATCTCTCCAGCCCTCTGTTTCTTTTTAAAGGAAGAAGAAACACTAGAATGTTTGTGTGCTGATGGGAAGGACCCACTAGCAGGGGGGAATGGAAGGAGCTGGGTCCTTGAGCTGGCAAGTACAGTACATGCCCTCTCCTTGATCTAACTGCATGCTCCACTTCCTGTACTAGTCTGGCTCCCATGATCCTCTGCTGCCCAGAACTCCACTCTCCTCTCAATACACCCTCCTTGTGGCTTCAAATCCTGTCTCCCATCTGACCCTCTCTCTCCTCAGTGTGCAAATGCTAAGCATTCACAGCGGATGTCCCAGGGGTCCCACACACTAAATCCAGCTCTAACCCTATGCCATCCTCTCTTCAACTTCAGAATGGGGCAAAAGCCTCCATGCCAAGGACTTCACCATGACCCCTTCATATACTTCTAGCCAGGCTTTGCACTTAACATGGGAAGAAGTGTAAGAAGTCAGCTGAGCAACTTTAGAGCCCAGGTTTCCACTACATACTTCCTTTGAGGGAAGCTCTGTAGTTACTTTACTTTCAAACTGTATTTAAAAAAAAAAATCTTTATTTTATTAGTACACAGCTATTCACATTTAAGTCAGAAAGAAAAAGTTTTGCTTTGTGGTGGTAATAAATATTCATGTGAGAAAAGTCTGCAAAGTGGTTTATTCTCACAAGTTACCGCTGGAAGAAGTCCTTCAGAGAAGCCAGTGAAACGACCTAGGTGCAGGTTCTTCAGCGCGGCTCTGGCCAGCACCATCTCTAGTGTGACTGTATTCCGAGTCTTCTGTTTGTGGCGGTGCAGGGCTACCCGAGGGCCGTGAACTGCCTCACGGTCCTCTCGCTTTCTCGTCTCAGTTCTTCAATGTGTGCGTCCAGACGCTCTAGAATATGGTGAGACCGTAGCTCCTCCTCCTCCAGAAACCTGGTAGCTATCGATCCCAGAGGAGAGACGGGCAGCGAGCACTGGCAGAGGGACAAATCATGACATGTGTTAGGAAGCAGGGATGAATGCTCTGACACTATTTGTGATATTTTCTGCCTAGCCATGCTAAAAGGGGAAATGTTCCTCTGGAGAGATATTTTCATGTCAATGCCGAGAAAGAAAAAAGGGTAAGTTCCGAAAACACTACACCACAGGTCTCTTTCTTTCTGACCCAAGCAGTGTCCGTGTAAAGTGTGAACAGGTGTAGGAAAGCTTGTCACTAGGCTGAGACTATCTCCGCTCAGATCTGAACGCCTGCCTGCCATGCAGAGGACAACAGAGCCAATGCCTGCCACTTCAAAACTCTGGCTGTCACTCTCGCTTTAAAGCACTGAGAGTCTGCGGAAAACAGATCAGATGCCAGTTAAAAATCAGTATTTTTCCCTTTCTTAAAACTCCACCCCATGGTCTTTGATCTGCAACTCTCGGTTCTAGTAACGTTTCGGATCTCAGATTTTTGAAGGTAATACAGGAAATCTAGCGTATGTAGTTGGCCCTCATTTACAGTTAGGTTTTAGAAGTGACCCTGAATGCTGAGTTAGCACAAATCCCTGTCCTCAGGGTAAATAAACACACACAGTATAGACATACATACAGCCCGGGAGAGTCTCTTCTCTCCATTGGACAACACAGAAACGACTTTCCCCAGGCTACCAGCACACTAACTGGTACTGGAATTAAGGCTCTTACACTACAGGGTGCTACCTGCCATCATCACATGGACACTGCAACAGGAACACGGACAGAGCCCGCCCTGTGCGGCCTCCAGTAGGAACGTGTAAGTCAGCTCCCCTGCTTTGTGCGTGTCCACATGGGCACAGCAGGACCTCAGTAAAATCTAGTGGGCAGGCAAACAGGCCACTGCTGAATAATCAGGATCAACTATGCTGGCCCCGTAGAGTACTGGCACCAACTACTAAGTACTTCTGAAGGAAAATACATGGATGCTCACACTACTCAGAAAAAGTGACATCTATAAAATTCATACCATCACAGGTCAGGAAAGATGTGCTGCCAAACTCAGGAAGAAAGTCACTTTTCTGGGCATTGAGGGTTTTTTGTTTTTGTTTTTAACTACATGTAAGTAAGACAGACATTTATTTTGAAAACTAAAGGGAAACCTTTCCATGGAACTGCTGGCACATTTTTAAAAACTCAAGGGTACTGAACTTTCACAAGCATGTGATCACAGCTGACAACAGGCAATGAATGGCCCAACACAAGTGCTTCCCTACAAAGGGCAAAGAACGTGGAGCCTAGTGGTGGGGACAAGGGGTCAGCACAGCATCAAAGATAGCCTCCACCACCAGGGCCATCGCAGGCCCCCAAATCACGCTCTGCGCACCTCAGAGGCACCGCCCTCTGCCACCTGCCACCAGCCCCTCCCCAACAACCCCCCTCTTCCTTTCTCACTATCCATGCTTTGGGGCTCCCCTGGCATTCAGAAACAGTCCTCGATGCAATTCCTACAACACAGAATCAGCCTTCTCTGGAAAAGGCAGTCAGGAAGGTGCAGGCTAACGTCAGTGACTACCTACACCACAGTTCAGAACTTGAGTTTGAAGTCATGGTGGCTGAATGTGCCTTCACAAGTAAAGCTGCATGGTAGAAATGCGTGGGAATCATAAAGAGTACTGATTGGGACCCAGTAAGAACAAAACAAAACGAAACACCCTCTTCACCTCAAAATTAAAAATAAAAATAAACGTTAACATCAGAATGTTTCCATACCGCAGACACAAACTCTTCTTGGTCATTCATACAGTCAGACAGGATGTCAGAGAAGTTGGCATCGTTTATATCTAGCACTGAAGGCAAAGAGTGAGCATGGCACAGAAAGTTGGAAGGCAGAGACACGGTGGAGCTGTCAGGGCTGGTGGGAGGACTTGGGGGGCTAGGGCCCCTGGCCATGGGGTCTACGCTATCCAACGTTTGTTCTCGAGGCGAGTGGTGACCTGTTTTGTACTGCTCAGTCTGTATTCCATCATGTCTGTGATGGCCATGGGTTGGCCTGGATAGCAGATTAGAAGACAAAATAAATGAAAATTTGTAGCAACTTTTCTTTCCAATAAATGCTGAAAGAATCATGCTCATTTGAACGTTAAATAAGAAGCTAAGCAGCGAGGCTCTATCACTTAGAAATGAGCAGCCCACTTGGAGACAGGTGTTTCTCACTCATTCAAGCTCTGCTCTCATGCTTCCCGCACAGCAGAGGCCAATCTAGCCGCCACTGTGATTCAGAGTGGGCAGGCAGGGCAGCCCCATGCCCAGAGAAGGCACATAATGTCACTGTGGGTGAGAGTGGGGGTGAGGTGCCACCCAAGGCTTCTGTTAGGAAAACACATAAGCTACATAGAACAATGAACTGAAGCCATTAGGCTTCTCATTGAATGGATCTTTCTTATGGTAATAACCTAAAATTAATTGACCAAAAATACAATGGACACTTTTTCTAAGAAGCCAAGTTTTACTTCTTACGGAACAGGTGGGATAAAGGTGGTGGGAGGCAGCCTGAAAAGGCTCAGGGGAACAAGGTGGCTTTTACCCCTACATCCAGAGTGCACAGAACAAAGGCTGTAACCACCTGGGCCGCTTGTGCACACTGCAGTCGGAATGAAACCCACAGCCTGTGCTGACTGCACTTCCCAAGCAGAGGAAATCACACTGCAGCACATACATTTCAAAGAGACTTTTAAGAAACTTTACTTAAACTCTGTGTTCTTGAACTCGGCTGCTCTGCTGCGTGCTGGTTTAAAGATCCTGCCATCTTTTTTTTTACACATGTGAGTAGCATGCTCCAGCTGAGATTTGGTGTCCATCAGATCTTTCTGGAGTTGTTGATTTTCAGACACTAATTTATTTAATGCCTCAATGTAATTCTCTTGAAGGTCTGCTAGTGAAATCTCTTTTGCCTGATAAAGAAAGAATACTAAAATCACTCATGAGTTTGAGGGTACTTATGATCAATCTATAACGGTGCTGGCTGAAATAGTTTCTTTTTTAGTTTTAATTAATATGTAGCTTCACTTAGAGAAATTAAGATTTGTCTTTAGCCGTGTTAAGAAGAACACAGAGAAAGCATCAGTCTGACTAGCAGGAAGGGAGTGGGATGGCTTCCTCCTGTACATGGACATCCAAGAGATGGAAACAGGAGAGGAAAACTTCAAGAATCAGACACAGGGAAAATCAAGAATATAACAGCCATGGCTCTTAAAGGAGAATGAGGGGCTCCCTTCCCACCCTACCCCCACTCACACACAGAATACCTGTGGAAGGAAATCAAAAGAACTAATTCAAAGAAAGTAATTTAAACACAAGGCTCTAAAAAGAATTCTGGCCCTAAGGGGGCTTTTAAATAAGTACCCTCTCATCTTAAGCACTTTTGGCACCTAGGTGTACATAAAGTTAGACGACATAAAAGTAGGGCTCAAATATATGGCAGGAATTACTACCGGGATCTAGTCTTAGCTCAGGATAACACATCTTATTTCTTGATAATACAGGTCTACTTTTTTTGAGATCTATTTTAAACAGCATTCTACAAAATTATGGTGATCTTTACAGTTTAACATTTCATTTTCTGTAAAGAAAAACTATGAAAGCAAGCTGATCAATAAGTGTTCTGATAAACATAGTTTACCTGTCAAGTCACAAATGTGTAAATACACCTGTAAACTAGGAATTATAAGATCTTTCAGTAGCTGCCCAAGTCTGACAACATCTCAGGCATATTTGCAGGACACAAGGCTACACTGTCAACTGCTACCCATCTTTGTATTTGCAGAGCATGGGCTACCCTGTCAACTGCTACCCATCTTTGTATTTGCAGAGCATGGGCTACCCTGTCAACTGCTACCCATCTTTGTATTTGAGGACATGGGGCTACACTGTCAACTGCTACCCATCTTTGTATTTGCAGGACACAGGGCTACACTGTCAACTGCTACCCATCTTTGTATTTGCAGGACACAGGGCTACACTGTCAACTGCTACCCATCTTTGTATTTGCAGGACACAGGGCTACACTGTCAACTGCTACCCATCTTTGTATTTGCAGGACACAGGGCTACACTGTCAACTGCTACCCATCTTTGTATTTGCAGGACACAGGGCTACACTGTCAACTGCTACCCATCTTTGTATTTGCAGGACACAGGGCTACACTGTCAACTACTACCCATCTTTAAAGTATCCAATATTCATCAGAGCTACTGCTTTCATTAACATAATTAGATTAATTTGAAAAAGTAAATTCACCTTCCTAGGTGGTAGCATGCAAAAAGCACTTCCTAATAATTATGTTTTGATAATCTGTACAAGATATCCACACTGTATGTAAGCCTGAAACCACAGAAAGCTAAAACTGACAGGATTTTTACCACTTTGATGTCTAAAATCATTAAATTAGAGTTTCTCAACTGGTGGGCTGTGACCCCCTTTGGCAAACCTCTATGTCCAAAAAATTTATATTAACGATTCATAATAGTAGTAAAATTATAGCTATGAAGTAGCAATGAAAATATTTATGGTTGGTGGTCACCACAACATGAGGAACTGTAATAAAGGGTTGAAGCATTAGGAAGGTTGAGAACCACTGCACATACCTAAAAAAAAGATAATACTTATCTTTGCATGCATCTTTCTGAAATTGCCAAGACTTATTGGTTTACTAACAACTACTCCAGGTCCATGAATGGTAAAGGTAGTATGACAACTGGGTAGCAGACATGTACTTAGCAGGGTAAAGAAGGGTCAGTGTTCCCACTAGGATTCAGAAGTTCAGCTGCACAGAACTCTGGACAGAGTCTGGCTGTGACATTGTGAAAGCTCTCAATTCTGAATGTGAACAAGGAATCACTGTATCACATAAGGGTCCCTAAATCTTTAACACTGACAAATCACACGTTCTTATACGGTTCTGTAGTATAAATCAGATTAGTTCATGAATTACCACTTACTCAGTTTTAGCTTTATCAGGGCATACAAAGTCATTTGGTCCATACTCCCACTCAGTTACCTATCCACTCATCCATTAACCAATCATCCACTAATTCACCCATTTATCGTCCATCCATCCAGTCATTAAGCCAACTAGCTTATTAGTCAATTGGCTTCCCAACCCCTGCCTCCATCCATCTTCCACCTCCTTTATAAAATGATTAGTTAAAGGATTGAGAAGATGGTTCAGTTGGTAAAGTACTTGCCATGCAAGAGGACCAGAGCTCAGATCTATAACATCATGTAAATGCTAGCTGAGTGGACACGGTGGACTGCCTATAATCCCGATACTTGGAAAGAGGAGGCAGGAGCTCTAGAGCAAAGTGGCTAGCCAGATCAGCCAAGTCAGTGACTTCAGGGTTCAAATGAGAGACCCTGCCTCAGTACTTAAGGTAGAGAATGATAGAGGAAGACACTAGTACCAACTTCTAGCTTCCATACATGCATACACATACACACATGTGCCTACACACACAGAAATAAAAGCAAACATGTTTTAAATGTTTGGTTATTGTCTCCTCTTCTATTTTCCCCCCATCCACATGGGTTTGTGCTTTAAAAAACAATTTTCATTATACTATCAAAGGGATGTGGAGTAGGGGCAAAACTGTATGAGTATTTCCATCTGCTGTATTAAATGAGAGCATATTTCACAGTATAATCATAAGTCAACCATTTTAGTAACTGGTTTATTTTACAATACTGCTGTGCCCACTTCTAAACATTTACTCCTACAAGACGGGTTCTTGGGAATGCAAATGCTGAGGACACTGAAGAACATGACTATTAATATCACTGATGTAAATACCCAGGTGTACTTGGGGATGTATGTATTTACAAGCTTGATGTTCATGACTCAGCTGTCCTGAAGGCCGTATCAATATGCATGGCAGAGCCTGTTCTCTAAATACTTGCCAACAGAGGCCATATATTCAATTTTTAAAGCATTATCAAGCTCATTAGAAGAGAAATTTTGTTTTTAAAAATTCTGGTTATTAGGGAAGTTGACCAGCTTCTCTTGCTCACTTGAACTTACATTTCTAGGAAATATTTACTCTACTGCATCTCTTCCCTATTACTCTTGTAGGGCATTCTCATTTGCTGATACTTTATGTCAGCCCGTGTCTTAGATTACTTCTCCTTGTCTCTTCACTTGTGTTTTCCTTCTTTTGCGGTGTGAGGGATATCAATTCAGAGCCCCACGCTAGACAACTGCTCTCCTTCTGAGCTTCACTCCCAGCCCTTTTGTTGTTATTTTTATTCTGAAACAGGGTCTTGCCCAGTTTGGCCTTGAAATCTTGGACCTTCTGCCTAAGCCTCCTGAGTAGCTGGGATTATAAACATGAACTGCCATACCTGGCTTCTATTATTAGCCTTTTTAATGGAGTCTTTTGCCATCCAGAAATTTTACATTTTTATGTTGTAAAATCCTTTATGGCTTCATGATGCTTAGAGACTCTTACCCATCTGAAAGATTACAAAACAACAGTCCCCCATTTTTCTAGTTGAAATTAAGTGTTTTTCTAGCCTTTTGCACCTTCTCCCATCTAAGCCTCCATGACTGTGAAATTGCAACTACTTGGGAGCAAATAGGGAGGCTTGTGTGACTATGCATCTTTCTGGAGGCAGAAAACTCTCTGGAAGTTCAGAAAAAAAGGAGTTCAATCTTCAGATATTTGATCTACATTAAAAAAAAAGATGGGTCAGAATAGATGTGTCATTTTATAAATGATAAGAATTTTATAATAAAATGCTTAAAGAACATCACACTGCCTGTAAACCAATCTTGTTCTCTGATTTCACAGTAGCTTATATATATTTCTCATGGTCTCTACTAAATTACTGTAATGACTTTAGAGTCAAAAATTTGATTATTCATCCTGTGTTCATTCAATCTAGCACTTACTATTCTAGATTTTTTGACTAAATGCAACAAAACTGAATTATTTCAAAGATGACAAACTTTATAGTAAAAAGACACTGTGAGCACAATAACACAGTAGAGCACCGGCATCCATGTCATGCTTACTAACCACACTGTGTTGAACCCTTTGCAGATACTCGACTTGCTGAGAACACAGACTATACACCCATCTTATCACAAACAACAGAAGACTGTCCTACTGCTGCAGCAACCCTCCTCTGGCAGTAGGATATCTGCATCTCATTTGAGACTGTACCTACCACGGGACTGTCCCATTAGTTTAAGTCTAACTCCACCTAATGTCAACATTAACAAAGCTACTTTCAAAGGCTTCACAAGTACAAAAGCTGAAGTGTCTATGTGTGTACCTCATGCAAGCCCAGTTCCAGCTTCATCACTGTTTCAGAAAGACGGCGATTTTCTAACTTGAATGATTCCAGCTGACTCAGAATCTCCTGAAAAAGGAAAATCAAGGCAAAAAACCCACATAAATCAAATATATCTTACAAAGCTTTTCCACAGATAATTTTCACTAGTCTAGCTATTCTAGTCTACATTCTCCATTCATAGACATACTTTTTAAAAGTGTGTACATATAGTCTGTGTGTGTAGTGCGTGCACATGAGGGCACAGGTGTGCCTGCCGTGCATGTATGCAGAGAACCAGAGCCATCGAATTCTCAGAATCTGCCTATCTCTGCTGCGCACCCCGCCCTACCCCTGCCCCCACAATGCTAGGGTAACAGAACAGAACATGCAGCCAACTTGGCTTTTTATGTAGGTTTCTGGGAATCTGAACTCAGGTTCTCATTCTTGCAGAGCAAGTGCTCTTACCCACTGAGCCATTTCCCAGGCCCCACACATCCTTTTTAAAAGAATGTGTCAAAGGTGTTAGCAGGTAAACTGGTATGCACGTGACTAAGTGTCACTCTCAATGATGAATGGTCACAGGCAGACCCTTAGCCACACCCTGCCTCTGGCCCTGATCTTTCCTCTTCCCACACCACATGAAACCGCACTTTCATACACCGCTCGTTTATTTTCAGTCCCCGTGTCCTGCTGAGCTGTGCTGCTTGACTATCTTCATGAACAGACTCCTGCCTTCTTTTGCGCCTTCTTCCTCGGCAGAAGAGGCCTGCAGAGCTTCCTCAGCGCTCCTTTTTGAAAAGCTCCAGCCCACTGTCTTTTATACCAAATTGAGAACTATCCGAAGTCTGATTCAAGTCACTCTTGTGCACACCCTGTTGTCTTTCCATGATAGCCACTATGTCTGGGGAAGCGGAATTTCAAATGTCAACTTCCTGCAGGGACTTCCAAAGCTAAATGGCTAACCCTTGGATACCAGGCTTTCTGTGGAGCTGGCTAACCAGTTTATCTATATAAAAGTCCAGGCTTTCTCTGAAA